>NC_088604.1:70610546-71860546 GCF_036013475.1 Columba livia
AATCCAAGTGACATGTAACTGGGAGAAAGATAAGCTTTAGGTCAAGCCTGTGGAGGAGAGAGAGTGGGATCGTTGTTTTCAAATGACAAAGCCGCAGGAAACGGGATACAGTGGAAGCTGTTTTCAACACTGATTTTCTTTATCACATTAAACAATAACTTTTGTTCTCGACATCTTTTTCTACTCTGGTGGTGGTTTCCTTTTGGAAGCAAATTACTCAGTTGGTTTACGGTCCAATGGCCCATTTCTCATATGAATGATGCATGCACAGAAGGGCTGAGTGGGAGAGGCTCCTCCAGCCCCACAAGGACTGTCAGAATCCGACATTCTTTTCTGACTAGAAGAGATGTTGAAGCCCTGGAAAAAAATAATTATGCACAGCTAATCCAAAGGAAATGAACATTTCAGACTGGGTGAACAGATTCTCTATTTTCCAAATGTTTATTTTGATTTTGACCTTTTAAAAATGTTTCCAAATGTTTTTTCTTCTTAAATAACTTACCAAACCTTTCAAAAGGAAATGCCATTTGAAACGTTAGAAAGCGAATACTTGGGATGCTGGAGCATACAAATATTCCAACTATTCCCAAACTTTTTGCACCAGGACACTGCATGGGTGTGAGAGCTTTGTACAGCAGCAGCTCCTCAGTGAGGCATGGGGATCGAGATGGCATGGAGCTGCGGGGGCTTTGCCCATGGCACGGCTCTGGTGCCACGCTGGTGCTGGCTGCTCTGGCAGAGGCCAGTCCCAAAAGGACCCATACCCGCTACCGAAGCGATCTCCCACTCCATGCAGAAGGTATGTGTGAGTGAGATTTTGACCTAAAGCCCTATGTACTTGTCTTCCTTCCAGCAGCTGTGTGACAGCAGAGACAGCTGGAGATTCTTACAGACCTCAACAGTCCTGTTTCATTCCATTTTGCTTCTGACCACATCAAACCTTCTTAAAAGACGTGTGTTGCCTCCTGTCCCTTTCAGAAATTACTCAGATATTCACTCAGTGCTGAGACGGGGGCTTCTTTGGTCTCTGCCACTGTCTAATTTGAAAGAAAATTGGAGAAGGATGGTCTGGTAACCTGCAGGACCATGTGGAGCTGCTTAGGAAGGTCCTTGATTCTTGGGGAAAAATAGTCACCTAATGGATTTTAGTGATATTAAAGGCTTCCTGAACTGGTCCTATGGCAGGATTCCTTAGATGTAGGACTGCATCTCAAACTGATATCTAAAACAAACAATTTCATAGGTTTTACCCACCTGTCTATCAGAAACAATGATTCTCCAACGTACCTCCTCTGGAGCACAATTCATGACAGCCTGAAAGTCCTCAGCTGAGTTGCATCACATTCTCAGCACCTTCCAGGCATCCCAAATCTGAATTCCCAGAACCTCGCCCCCTAAATCCTTCCAAGCCGGGCTGCCTTACTCAGTGGTTTTGGCTGACACAGGGAATTTATGGCTTGAGCTTTGATGGAGCCTGTGTTCTGCTATCAATCAAAGGAATATTTTCCTGCCACCAAAAGAAAAAAACTAGGGTATGGCACGTTAAGTCTGGAAAGTTTTGTGACTTGGAAAGTGAGCCTAAACATTTAAGGAGAAGCCACATTGTCTCTATTGCAATACCCCACACTTCTGAACCAAAACGGACAACAACGACATAATGAGTCTCATCAAGAACTGCTGGCTCATAGGTGTTTATTCCTGTTTCATCAAACAAGTGAAATCTTGGACTGCAGGCATTTCCATGCCAGAAGCACTAAGCCTATCTCTGCAAGTTAATAGGAGAAACTCAAGTCAGCCAAAAGGGGATGAGTCTTTATGGTAATCAGCAGTTTTGTAGCTCATTCTCATAAGGCTGTTTTCCTCATAAATGTTTCAACATCTAGGAGAATGCGGTGGGAATCCAGAAGAACAGCATACATTCAAAGCCTGGTCTCATAAATTTATCTCACACTGAAGTTGTCCTGAAGCTTGACCCAGCTTGAGTATCATCTCACTGGAAGAAGGGGAGGAGACCTGGCCACCTTGCTCCTTTAGATGCCCAGTGCACCTGGTCTGCCCTAGACGTATAGTCTGATGCACAGAGATGGAGAGTAAGCCTGGCTCCCATCCCTCCATCTGGGCAGAAGAAGTGAAGCCAGGCATATGCTTGTTGCTGCTGGTGGTAAATGAAAATAATATCGTGCCCTTTAATATTCTCTTGACATGGCCACTCAGAAGCAACTCTCCCAAACAGACTACTTCAGATGCTTAGAAAGCAGCTCTACAGGGAAAAGGCCAGCACATTTTTGCATGGAAAGAATTGCTGTGCTTTCTCACTTTCCCTACCATAGATACACTGCTCCTTATAATCACTTATTGTTGCTAAATATATAGACTTAAGATATATCAAGGGATATTCTCTGTGTTTTATAGGTCTTCAGAATATTCTTTCTCTCTTTTACTTTTTGATCTGACACTTTATTAGGCTTATCTGTCTTTGCACAAGTATCTGGGTGTTTTTTCGCTGATCTTGTGACTGGCCCTGAGCTCCTATTTCCTCTGTGTATTCCTCTAGACCTTTATAATCTTTGTTTATTCAGTAGCTTGTCTCTTCTTGCTTTTCCTCTTATTTAGTGTGTCTTTCAGTGCCACTTCATTCTTTCACATAGAAAAATGCTGATACTTATTACAGTGCTCAGTAGCAGGAGGCTGTCTAGGTCTGGAAAGCGAATATTACAAATACTGCCCTTGGAGGATGCCTTGCTTGACTTACTGGCAGTTTGGGATCCAATCCTGGGGTACCCAACCCTTTATGTACTGTGCACTGTATGTCTGAAATCCAGATCCACCTTGAGGGTACAAGTCAGTTAGTTATGGGGACTGATTTTCTTCACCTGTGGTAAATTGACTGAACTGTGCTGAAGGTGGTTCAACCATACGAACTTACATGGCCTTTTTGTCTGCAAGTTGGTTGATAACTGAATTATTTTTCACTATCACCTATTCTACAGGGCAAACCTCTTCATTCTCTCTAGGAAACATTGCCCCTGTTGCTCCTGCCTTTTCTTTGCCATAGAACTGTAGAGACTGGCAGTCTATCAGAGACGTGTAACGTCGAGCATAAACATCAAGAGAGAGACAGCAGAGTTGCCTGTTAATGGTGAGGCAGGGGAACGTGGTGTGGCTGGAGGGGGACACAGCGTATAGTCAGTAAAAAATGCAAAAGATACACCAGGAAGAGTCAAAGAAAATTAAAAAAAAAATCCCTGACATCCATGTTGACTCTACAGAGGCTTTTGAATCTGTTCCTGCATGGGCAGGAGGCAGGCAGGCTGCGCAGAGCACCTGCTGCTGCACCTATCAGCCATACCTTAACTGCGATTGCAGAGACAATAAGCTGCTAATCGGCAACATAATGATGTGCACCACGTAATAACAGAAACATTATCAGATTTTGAGGTGGATGAGGAATGAGCACTGGCTGTGTGAGGCTAGAGTGGGGGATGTCATGGAATCATAGAAAAGTTTGTGTTGGAAGGGACCTCCAAAGGTCATCTAGTCCACCCCCCCTGCAATGAGCAGGGACATCTTCAACTAGATCAGGTTGTTCAGAGCCCTGTCCATCCTGGCCTTGAATGTTTCCAGGGAGTGGGCATCTACCATCTCTCTGGGCAACGTTCCCATGTTTCACCACCCTGACTGTAAAAAAAAGTCTTCCTCGTACCTTGTCTGAATCTCCCCTCTTCTAACTTAAAACCATTAGCCCTTGTCCTGTTGTACCATGCCCTTCTAAAAAGTCTGTCCCCATCTTTCTCATAGGCTCCTTTTAAGTACTGAATGTGGATGTGACACCCTTGCCCTGCAGGTCCCAAAAGGAGGGGGCAACGGAGGGCTTGCATGGTGGCTGCTGGCGAGAGGCAGCGCAGAGGCAAAGCCTGAGGTTCTGCCTGTGGCTGGGGCGGGTAGCAGGCAGGATTGTACCCTCCCAGGGTCCTTGTCAGGCTGCCAAGTGGGGCACAGCATGTGGCAGGGCTCGGGGAAGAGACCAGCTGG
This sequence comes from Columba livia, assembly GCF_036013475.1. Classification (NCBI taxonomy): domain Eukaryota; kingdom Metazoa; phylum Chordata; class Aves; order Columbiformes; family Columbidae; genus Columba; species Columba livia. Next base: position 70,614,579 of record NC_088604.1, read on the forward strand.
ACCTGAGCAGACCCCTGGGCTGGGCTGGCGGGGACGTTTCTCAGCATCATGTCAAACATTTTGACAACAGTCCTGCAGAGACTCGGCAATGTCAGGTTGTTTTTACAGCAGTGTGCTCAGTAAATTGATACTTCACTAACCCTGTGGTATTTGGATTAAAAAGAAAAGAAAGGAATCAAAAAACCAAACTCTGAGCATATCTGAAGCACAGGGCTTTGGGATTTCAGTCAGATGCCAAGCACGAAGCAGCCTGGCCCCAGTGATGGCTGCACTAACACATTTCTGGTGGTGCAGGGGATGCACATCCTGCCCAGCCCGCCCCATGGACCTTGGTGAGACCCCTGCCACAACTTACCTAGCCTACCCTATGGACCTCAGCGAGACTCCAGCATGGAGCTGCCTACCCACAGCACGGGGGAGCCCAGTGATGCCCAGCCGGGGAGGACACCTGGACTGCTCCGGGCTCTGGGGAAGACTGATGAACCCACAGGAGTGCAGCAAGAGCTTTTCTCAGCCAGGGCATGGCAAACCCACATTTTGGGTAATTTTGGCTGTACATGCCAGGCACAGAGAAATTAAACGCGCCTTGTAGCCTAGAGACCCCAGGGCTCTGGTGGCCACATGACACGTGGCTGGGTCTTCCTTCTAGTGGTAGGAGATTCAGGTCCTTGTGGTGTTCCTGCTCCTGCACTCTGGGAAACCGGAAATCAATGAATATGTAACCTTTGGGTGAAGAATTTTGCTTGTTCAGAGCGCATCCAGCTTCCCCTGAGTCCCTCCAAACAACTGGACAGTTTGCAGCAGACTCAGGGAAAAACAGGTGATAGGCAGGTTGGGACATGAAGACTTAAACATGGCCTTGGTTAGTTTATCTAAGCACCATCACCCCCATTTTCTGCTCCCCAGCAGTGAAAAGGCTAAAGGTCTATGTGCCCCATGGCCATCTCTACTGTGTCAGCCCAAGAAGGTATCCTGGGGGTAAGAATCTGGTGACTGGGACAGAGATGAACCTGTACCAGTAAGGTGTCTCCATCATTCATAAAAAGTCTTGTTGGCTGCCCTGGTGGAAGGGACAACCCCTCTGATCTGGGCCTGCTTCCAAAGGGGGAAGATAATCTTGCCCCTGCTGTGCTTGGAATCTGATAGTCATCTCCAGTCCCGTTTACAGCCAGGACACCATTCTGTGCTGCTCTCTACCTTGTTCCCCACCTTTACAGGGCAGAAAGAGGAACACAAAACATGAGGACCTGAGGAGGAAAGTCAGGGTTTGTCTCTGACTTTCAGAGGTGCAGGAGAACAGAGGAACGGTAGCTGTCCTAAAGCCACACAGGGCTTATTCCTGCATCACTCCAGATCCAAAGCTATAGTTACAAACTTTTGAGTGCTGTGAGGCATGGTGAGGGGCAGATAGCACAAACCTGTAGTGTCCCTGTGCCCCAACAGAAGCTTGCAGAATAGCCTGAAGGGCTGCTAGCAAACACAAGTAGATGAGAGTGGTCTGAAGGCTGCCTTATTTTGACCAGATTTAGATTAAGCCAGGCCAGCAATGGGAATGGGAAGAACACAAAGGATCATACATCCTTTAACTCTTTCCCATTTGATTTTATGGAGGACCTGTTTTTGCTGGATAGTAGGATGTCAGCAGGGGGCACAGGGCCATAACAACACGTGGTGGTTTCAAATCAGCTTGCCTGACCTCAGCTTGCAGCCTGCTGTCCAGTGTCCTGGTTTGAAGATACACAGCACTTTTGATGCCAAGTACTGCATCCAGCGTGGTTCCCTAGGCCAGACCAGGAGCTGGGCCTGGTTTGCATCTCTCTTTGGCTGCTCCCATGCTGTCTGAACTTATACATGTCTATTATCAGGCTGTTTGTTTGCTCTATGTCTCTCAAGATTCATATTTATAGATCAAAAAAAAGCCTTATTTTCATACAAGAAATGTTTGGAAAACTGATCAAAGTAACAGAGGGCTGTGAGGCCAGAGAGGGGAAAAGTATGTCCAAAAGTAGCTGAAAAGAAGTGAAAGCCAAATCCACTTCTCCTTGAGAAGGTGATTATAGTTAGTAGAGAGGGGTTCTGCTCAGTTCTGGGCTGTTTATGACCACACCTAATCATGACAACCTTCTTCGGTACTTTTGGACAGCTTTTGTAACATCCCTGAGCATTTTCCCATTCTTCTGGTTTACAACTATGGGTCAACAGCTTGAGGTCATATTTAAATATATAACACCAGAAAACAATAAACCACATATGGATTTGGTAGTCACATACCAGTTACCACTACATTTTCTTCCCCTTGCTATTTTACCCAAACCTCAAGGACAAGTGTTTCCTAAGGTCTGGAAGAGGGGATACAGCAACTGCATTACCTGTTGGCACAAAACTAGGAACAGGAATTGCAGTGGATGTGGCAGTGGGAGTTGGTGTGGTGGCAACTGATGGGAATTTCAGCACATTCAGTCTGGTATGTGAAGAATAAGCTCTCAAAGTTACTCTGGAAGGCAGTTTAAGCTGTTATTCATTAAGACCAGTGCTTTATGTTACTAGGTCAGCCCATGCTCTCTTTTCCACATTGCAAAGTCCTTTCATGCCAGGATTTAGCTCTTATGGGAACTTAATGCCTAGAAAGAGCACGCTGGGACTGTATATAGTGAGGCCATGAATGCTGGATCAGGACTTAAAGTCACAGCTTAAAGACAGATTTGAGCCAGGCCTTAGCTGCAGCCAACAGTACCAGGGAGAGGAATTACACAGGACTATTGCAGGAGGGGAACCGAGTGTTTCTTGGGCAAGGGACCAGTGGGCGGTGTTCATACCATCCAGCTTTGGGCAGCCTACCTAGAAATAAAACAAGAGTCTCTTGCAGAGTTTCTAGAAGACAATCAAGACTACCCTGATGCCTCGCTTAATACCATCATCTGTCCTCACACAACATATCCTTAAAGCTATGTCTCTGGTATGGTAATTGTCTGTGCAATAAAGGATCAGAGTAAGTGAAGGAGATCCTGAACTCCAGTAGTATCATTCACCCTTTGGCAACACTTTTTACCTGCAAGAAGGCAGGGCATGCTGAGCTCAGTGTGGCTTATGACTTGGATAAAGTAAAATCCCTTTTTTAAGGGTTGTCTTCTGTCAAGTATGGAGCAGCTCTGTGGTGACCAGCTGTACAGGAATTTGGGAGACGGCGTAAAAAACTGGCAGGCTGGACTGGCTAGACCATGTACAGGGTATTAGAGACCAGGGTGCGAGTGCAACTGCCCAGGAGAGCTCAGGGATGCTGGACAGATGGGTGAGAGCCAGAGTCAAGGTGCAAGAGGATTAGCGTTACGCAGTGGGAATTCATTTGTTGTTCACTCCACTTTATAGCATTCAACCACTAGTCAGAATTCAAAGTTAGCTGCTGTGCTCCAGACCTTGCAAAGCAGATATGTATTGAGCTTTGCACCCATTACAGGTTCAGTTCTGTCATTCTTGTTCACCATGAGCAACACACTAGTGCCTGTGCTGAAGGGATGGTCTGCAGAGAACAACAGTGCCTGGGAGGAATCAGGCAGGGAAGCCTCCTGTGCCAGCTGCTTGGCTCAGGAGGGCTGCGCAGGCCACAAACTGTGCTGCAGCCTTAGACCTTTCTGTTGTTCATTTCCAAACCCTGATTTTTCACAAATCTGTACAAGCTGTGTTAGTCCTCACATGCACCAATGGGACAATGAGCAAAGGAACCTCAGCTAGAACCAGGCGGTCTGCCAGGGCAGAAGAAAATGAACTACTGTGGCTCCAAAATTTGGGAGGGCCATGTCAAACAGATGGCCGTGGTAAACAGAAATTTCCAAATCTCGGTAAAACACCTTCCTTCTTATAACACAGATGGAATTACGCGAACTTATTGTGCTTATTGAGCTATTTAAAATAGTATGAGAAAACATAAGTTGCAACGTCAGTGAAACACATTTACAAAAGTGCTGATGAATATGATTTTAATCCCGTATAAAATTGTGGTAAGAAAAAGGAAATTTCTGTTGGATGGTCTCCATGGTAAACCTTTCTTTTCAGTCGGTATTAATCCTCCCTGAATAACTTCTGGTCTGATTATATTTTACAATAATGTGGAAAGGCATACCAGGCCAATAATGCGCTGTGCTTAGTCCAGGTAGCTTTTTGCATGAAAGGAGAACAGGAAATTAATGCTGGGAAAAGTAACAAGAAGTTATTGATATTGATTGGACTTTTCTGATCCTTTTATACCTTCCGCAGTCATAGAGGAGAAGGTAGTAACAAGTGAGCTATCTATCCCTCACTGGGAGGCTGTAACATTTCACAAGCAAGACCTAGTCCTGCCAAATCCTCGAATGAGACAGAAATTTCAAAGGATAGTTTCAGGTTCTCGTTTGGTTTCTTTTCCTTGGGGGGATAGTGGGTTATAATTAATTTTTCAGCTGAGTTTTTGCAAAGCTAATGCAAAACTAAATATAGCCAGGGTGTAAATCTCAAAAAACTTTGAATCTGTCTTCCATTTTTGTTCTTCTAAATCAGGAGATTAGATTTCCAGGGGAACACCTACTAGGACCACAGTGTGGTGCAGAGATACATAATCTTGCTTTGAACAAGATGATCTGAATAACAGAAAGACTATAGCCATTGCAGCACCAAGTTCCCCATTGATTGCTTTGCAGATGCGTGGCTCATCTGCGGTGAAGCCAGCTGAGATATTCCCCCCTTCCCCATAGGCTGTGGGGCAAACATACTCCACTTCAGTCCCATAAGCCTTTTCCTCATAGCACAGGCCAATATGTGGAGGTCAGTCCTTTCTGTGCAAAGGTCCTTGGGGACCTTACGTTGAAGTCTGCCATTCCTGGGATGTGCTGTAATTACAGGATGCAAAGACACAGCAGACAAGTTCCTTACTGCTAGGACTGCTCTTTTGAGCAGCTCATCTGCACTGAACTCCAACTGCCCTGAACTGCTCATTCTTCTTCAGAGCACTGTATTATCTAGGAGCCTTTCGTTGACCAGGCTGGATCTTTCTGAAGGCTCACCTGATGCCAAAGCAGGTTCACAGAATCACAGAATGTTAGGGATTGGAAGGGACCTCGAAAGATCATCTAGTCCAATCCCCCACCGGAGCAGGAACACCTAGATGAGGTTACACAGGAAGGCTCTAACATAGCTGTAAAATACATGCCAGTGCCATGGAAGTAATACAGAAAATAGGGCAATAATGGCAAGCTCGGATTTTGTTTAATTTTGATGAATCTTGGGAGAAGAGTCACCTCTGATAAAATACGGTGCCTTCTCTCTAAGTTCATGTCCATACTTTACAATAGATGTTTGGTTAGAAGAGCTGTCAATTGACTACAAAAATTCTGTTCTAAGACAGGTCAATGATATTAGTAAAGTTTACTTAAATCCACACAGTGCTTTGTATGGATATTTTCTTACATGTCTGCCAGGAATTTTACTGGAGTCAAACTGACACAAGCCAGGTTTAAAACCATGTTAAAAACTGAGCAGAGATCTACAGTCTTGGCCCCATTTAGTCTAAATGGAGCACCTTAAGAGTGTGGATCAGGCCTATGGTGCAGATTGGAATGTTTTGGTTCTTCTCTCCAAACTTCTGTGGCTTAAACTCTTTCTAGTCTGGTTAGCAATCAAAGCCACTGACAAGTTAAGCAGCTGCTCCTAGAATATTAGGCACAAGCTGCTGGGTTTGTGCAGTATATTTCTTGTATCTGTCCTTTACTTTTAAATGCAAGAGCAAGAGCAAGGAAAGGTCTCACTTAAACTTACACCACAGTCATACCCATCAAAAATGTTTTCTGCCATGAGAAACATCTGTCAGCAGTGACTTAAAGTTTCTTCCTATGAAGCTGATATCAGTAGGTCACTTATTTAAGTACTTTTGAATAATGGCCATCACCTTTCATTGTGGCATTCACATTGGAAGCAGCATCATTTAGTTCACCAAGTTATGGATCCCACTTGTTATAATGATGCAAGAAGCTCTGCAAAGCAGTTAAGATCTCTAAAGCGGTTTGGGTCTCTAAATAAAAAATGAGAAAGTTAAGTACACAGAACAAAAGGAACTCAGCTTTCTGAGATTTAAATCCTCCTCACTTTATGCTTCGGATATGAAAAGAAAACCTGGAAGAGATTGGGTTGGAAATAACAGTGCTCTTTTGAATTACAAATTACGTTTTGTTACAGGGGCACCGGAAAGACATTATCAGCGGGGACCCTAAAATTTGTTGACATGTACAACAATTTGGAATTATGCACATTTTTATATAGATATTCACTTTGATCACAGTGTGCTATCAAGGATTTTCATGCTGGGATCTGGCCTCTTCTGCATGAGACCTCTGTGTTCCATAATACCAAAATGGCTTGTAAACAGTTTTAGCTGCCCCCGTGGGTGGAGCTGATGATTCTGCACATGGGTGGGTAGAAGATCTATGAAAAGTCACACAGCTCTGTGAAAGGCTCTTTGACTCCAGGCACCTGTCTCCCCTAGATGTGTTTCTTCACCTCTTTGTGTAAAGTTTCGGTTTTTCTTTATTCCCCATTTGCAATGGCTTTCCTGTGAGGAAACAACACAGTAGAAAAAATCTCTTTCATAATGCCTCATTTAATTGTGTTCTGTTCTGTCCCTCTACAAGGCAGTCTGTGACCACTTTAAATCCCCAGGACAAGCTTAAGTTTATGAGGAGGAACCATGTGTGTTTCTCTTAGTATTTAAAAACTAGTAACAGAAGTTGAGAGAGAGGGATGTGCAAAGCCACATCTCAGATTTGGCCTTATTATTAGCACACAGCTGCAAGGAGCTTTTGGTTTCTGCTCTCTGTGGTTGTTTCATATTTTCCCACATCACAATCAGCACTAGGTTTAGTATTGGAAAGAGTACACAGTGTCCCATTTGATAGTTTAATATGTTTTATCTTCTGCATTTGTGTGATACCCATTAAAACATGTGTTTGGGCTAGACAGTGATTCAGAAAGTCAGGTATGTGAGAGGACCAGTTCTCAGTGACATGCTCCCCAGGTGACAATTCACACTAAATGAAGGAGGTGAAATACACTACCAGTCCACATGGATGGCATGGCTATGAATGATCACAAAATCAACAGGGAAAAGCCAAGCAAAAAATTATCTCAAGATAATCTCTCATTGAGAAGATTTTCTCAGAAATGGGTGGGAGAGAAAAGGGGGAAATCTACTGGAGGTAGCAAAAATCCCTGCCTCAGTTGCCTGAGTTTGGCTCAATGCAAACCAACCCTCATGATATTCCCCCAGTCGGGTAGAAGAGTCTGAAAACAAAGAAATGAAATCTGAGTGTTCCTAAACTACTTCAAATATGAAATCGCTTTAGAGGACATTTCTAAAGAAAACTGTGGGAAAAAAAACAACAACGCCCTTTTATAAAATTGTCTTCTTTTTCCCAAACTGGGATTGCAGTAGTCAACTTAAGTGGCCTTACTAATTCTCTGGGGCACCCTGAATCAGTGAAACCCGCATTTGCTCTTAGCTTGGACAATCGGGCAACAATGGGTCACAAGAAGATTACCTGGGCTCCTGGGTCCTGTCCTTGGGGCTGGCTGGTGGCCAGAGCTGAGATTCTTGTGCTGGGAGGGCTGGCAGACTCCGCATGCTGCACACCATCACACACACAGCATCCTGCTGTGTCCACGTGCCTCAGGAAAGCAGAAGGCAAGATGAAAGCTACTGTCAGTGTTCTCAGTCTGTGCAACAGCAGAATATTTAAATCAGACCTGGAAATTACCCCTCTCGAGAGTCATAAGGAAACTGTCTGTAAAGCAACCAGAGCTGTCTTTCTGCCATGTCTAAGTTTGAAGCCTGGGAGAAAGAAATCTGTATCACTGATGCTCACCAAGTTGCTGGCCACATAAGCCTGTTCAGAAAGGGTCTTGCTTCCTTTTCTTTAGAGGTGAAAAATAGTTGGAAGAACTACCCTGCAGTGACCAAGAGCAAGACTTTACTCCACATTAAAGTGCTCTGGGACAGGGTATGACACCCATTATGTGCATGCACACATGACAGGCTGTGGCTACCCCTGCATGGTGAAAATTTGACACATGTACCTGAACCTGCCCAGAGTGGCCCCAGCTGCATGAACTGGAGGGTGAAGACATGCACAAGCACATCCCCAGCTTGATCCCCCACGGTTTTCTTCTTGCCAGAGGCATGCCTGTCTGTGTCCCTTGCTGCATTTGAGCTCTCTGGGTGCCGAAAGAGAAGTGGGAGCTGCCGCTGGCTGCACACTGCCTGACATCGCTGGCTGGCAGCCCCTTGGCCTTCTGCTATATGGCCAGTGGGTGAAGTCATGCAACTGTCTGCAATGGAGAGGAATTTGAGATACCAGCCCAGTTCTAGTCTGTAAACACATTTATCTTAGTGCTGTTGTCACTAGTGTGATTTAAAGGGGAAAAATTGAGAGAAACAAAATGTCTGAGGAAGAATAACTTGATGAAAAGGGAAAAAAAGAATAACAAAAAAGGGCTTGATTAATGGACTTATATTCAGGCTAAGGGATAAATACACTGAGAAGTACTTTGATTCATTTCTATTCACTTCCCATTTTGATGCACATTCACTTAATCAAGGAAGGACTTGACTGGTGTGTGCCATGTACTCACTGCTGCTGTGCCAGCAGTGACAAGAAGGTGGTTACACAGACAGGTGTCCTGTCATCTCTCCCCCCTTGGTTTTCTCAAGGGGGATCTCTGCAGGAATGGGAAGCAGGGCAGGGTGGGGGGGGGGCTGATACACCTTAGGGTTATGTCCCCAATGCTGACATGCTAGTTTCCAGTTCTTTGTGTCTCTGAAGTGACTGTGGCCCAGGACCAACAGGCAACATTCCCACAGCAAACAATGAAATGACAACTGCTTTGAAGTCACTGAAAACTGCTTCACAGTCACATTTAGGCATCATATTGTGCCTTTCCCAGACTCATCACTAGTATGAAAAAATGGCAGGCCCCACAACACATCAGTAGTGATGAAAATGCAAAGCTCTGTGTATTGCTTGGGAAAACCTTCAGCTCCTCTCCCTGTCCAGAAGAAATGCTTCTCATTTGCAGAAGCTTAGCAATAGACAACCTCTCAGTGTTGTGTGTTCTGCCTACCTGGACATGAATAGAGATGGATAAGGTGTGTTCTTTCCCATGTGAGAGTCACTAAAGGCTGAAAGCAATACCATTGAAATGGTCCATGGGCAAAACTTGGCCGGATAACAAAGGAGTGACAATCTTTGTCACAGAACTTTGCCTTAGTTCCCTGACATCTGTTGAATACTTTTTTTTTCCAGACATAAAATGTAAGGTTCTAGCATTACTAGCTGGAACATGCCATCGGGGTTTTATCCAGAGGAGATTTCACTTGCAGTTTTGCCTTGTTAAATGTTTGATTTGTTTTCCATGTCAGGAGACTTTGTTGTAAGGCAGGTTTAAAGAGCAGCTAGGCTGTCTGCAGTATTAAAAACTATTTTTCCAACTTGCCATTCCCTAGAAGGACTGAATTCTCCACTCCCTTCCCAGTGCCTGGGGGAACTCTGCTGCCTGGGTTACAGTAGAAGAGACTGTGGTAGTCTTAAAGAGGATGGACAAGCCCTCAACCTACTCTTCTTGCAACATCATGTCAGCAATACTTCGAGGGTCCATTCCACAAATTGACTCAACCCTGGAAGACAACCAGTCATTTTACAAAAACAGGTTTTCATGGCTTTTGCTTTTAAAGAATCTGCAAATGGCCTGGATGCCCAGAAGAACAGATGCTGAGACTCATCAGTAGCTTGAAAGCAAGGAGCTACAACTGGCAGGCAGAGCTGTGAGAAGCTGACATAATGGAAAAAACAACACATTTTCCATGTAAAACTTCTCTGTTAAGTAGAACATAGCTGGACAGATTTTTTAAGCATTAAATAGTCTTCAAATCCCATTCTGTGTTCCAGAGAAGTATACACAGGCCAAATGCTGGGAAGAGGAGACAGAACTGGTGACTTGCAGTTTGGTTGCAAGTTCTCTGCACACCAGGTGATCAGAGATATTGTGTTGACTACATGCTGTTAAACATCTTTTCTGGCAGGTGCAGGCCATGGTACTGACTTCTAGCTGACGTGAGACTGGCTGAACCAGAAACTGTTTGTGACAATGTGTAGAGTCATCTATTTGCACATCTCAGTTATTCTTGGCATAGTGTATGTGATCAGGCCTGCCTTCCCCTTCCCCACCCACCCTTACCCCAAGGTACATAAAGCTCTTCTTGTAGGCTGAAATGCATCTAAAAGATATTTCTCTGCATTGCCCTGACAGCAACACTGTTGTGACTGGAGGAAGCCACTTGGAGGACAGTTTCGATGAGGGTGAGAACCAGTTGTTCAGGTGGAGGCTATCTGACATGAACTCGCTTTGCATCCCTAGGGAAGTATGGCAACCCCCTCTCTCAAGGACCCAGGGGCAGCAGCAGTTCCCAAACGTACCAGCACGGCAGCTTGTCAGGCTCAAGCTGCCACCCACGTTGGGCACAAATCCTCCTGGCTTTTCCTTGCCAATACACATCTCCAGCCTGTCGCCAGAGAAAATCCCTGTCTGTTTGCTGACGCTGCCCGCAGTGGCGCTTTGCAGTGGCCTGAGCCTCCCGCTCTTTTCTTAGATGAAAGGGCTTGACAGCTCTTCAGACTGACAGGTCATTCTCCCATGGCTTTGATGAAGACTGTAATTGCCTTGGACTACAGTATTTAATTTTTGACTGTAAAAGCAGACAGTAATTGGATAGAAAAAGAAAAGGTCTTTATATTGCCTGCCAAATTGACTTCCCTTCCTCCGACATCCTCTCTTCTCCCACAACACCTCAGCTGCAAATTTCATCTACTTCTCGCTGGCTCCAGGCACCTCCTTGTCCTCCCATAGATGTCTTCATAGCTCTCCCTTCCCCTGCCTCCCCGTAATACTCTCCCCTAATCCCTTTCCCAGGTGGTGCCAGATGCCATCTCCTTCCCTCCTTGGTCCCCTCTCCTCTCAGCACAGTCCCAGCCCACGGCATGCAGTGGTGGCAGGGCGCTGGTCACACCGTGGCCTGTGACTCTGCCCACAGAGCTGGGCCAGTCAAATGGGAGATATCAGTCTGAGTACATTTTCAAACTGCTTTCATTTTGAAATCTGACTGAATTACACGGGCACAGCTCCACATCAGAGAAGACACATTCTGCTAAGCCAGCAGCAGCCCAAGGAAGGCCAGGAGCCTTTCCAAGTGCAGAAAACAGTTCCAGCTCGGTGAAGCCACCTACCGAGGCTCAGTATAGCAATATACTATAATATAGTATATATAAAGTTATGCAGGATACAGGTACTTGGAGCTAGAGAGGTGATTCAGTACTCTATTGTCTCAGAGCCTTAAACTGTGCAGCCTCATGACAGCAAAGATAGATGTCTCAACAAAATGGAGCCAAATTTATTTTACAAAACTTGTGACGTTTTGGTTACAGTCTCAGACAGAAGCTACGAAGTATCAGAGTATATATGATTGCCTATGGATACCGATGTGTTTATACGTCAAGCACATTCCCTCACGGAGTCTGCTTGCCTGGAGATGAATTTGATAAATGAGAACTCCTCACAAGAAAGACAAGTTTTGATTCTGTTTGAAGCAGGTTATCAGAGCAGAAAAGGCAATTTTGCATGCAGGGCCGACCGTCAAGCTGTGCTTTATGCTGCTCTGGGGTGGCAAAGCAAAACAGATCAGTGCCAAGTTTGTGGCTGCCTTGCATCAAAAGCCATCAGGGAAGCAGCTGGGGCAGTGCCCAGGCATAGGGCGGTGGACAGAGCTGAGCAGAGGGGTCTGGTCTGCCAGGCGAGGCTGCAAGCACCTGCAGCTTTCACGGTGTGTTGGTGGGCTACTGGTCTTGTTGCTTGTTTTAGTCTGAGAAGTACTGGTTTCTGCTCCTTTCCCACATTTTTTTGGTCATTATGACATTTTAAGGGACACTGCATATTTCTTTGTTAAATCAGGTCCTGACCATCTCAGTACTGAGACCTGTTGCTGGCTGGTTTGCTCAGGCATACTGAACTCTTAAATAACAATTGCAAATACATTGAAAGGTTGCTGCTTGCCACAGGCACGCAGAGATCTCCATTGCATCTACCAGGTGGGTGCAGGGTGGCTAATTTTGCTTTTGAATTCTGGGTCTTTGGGATTGTAACAGTGTAATGGAAACATCCCTGTGGGGCCCAAGCTCCCAGCAAGCTCCTTGCGTTACAGCTCACGCACTTTTGGAACCAGTGTATCTGTGGGGACTTTGAGATGAAAGGAGCCAGCTGAGCTCCCAGGTGCAGAGCTAATGCTGTTCAACCTCCCGGGACTTCAAAGAATCTAAATGAACTGGGAGTCGAAGAGAAGAGGGGACGGGAAGAGGTTTACGAGCTGTCTCCATTGGCAAGTCATGTTACAGGCAGCACCATTCAGAAGACGGGTGGTACAAGGCAGTCAGGCTGGAGCTGCCCCATACCAGGCAGGGCTGCAGCAAACCCCCGGGCCCTGGTTTTGTCAGCCCCTGCAAGTGTTTTCCTTTGCATTTCTCCATGTGAACGGCTACCTTGTTAATACTGCCAGAAAACAGAGGTGGGGAACGTACTTTGAGGGGCTGCAGAAGGTTGCCTCCGGTTTCCATTTGCCAGCTGTTGAGGTGTTCCTGGGCAGGGGTGCTCAAGGGACCAAAGCCAGCCCCAGTGAGCTGATGCTGAAACCCGGTGCGATCTGATGCTCTGCCCCTCCACCTGCCTCAGCCAGCAAACACCTAGGCTCTGCTTGCGTGCTCTGCTCCTTGGGCATTACCACGTGGGCTTTATGGGAGATCTTGCCTTCTGTTTCTAATTTGCTGACAGATCTGTTGTTACATGTCAGCGGAACTTGTTTCAGAAAGCATTTGAGTGACTACCTTTGCCTCCTAGTGACAGCCATTTGTCATGAAGTGGTGTTGTTTATGCACCACAGCACTGACATAAGCTCCCTCAGCGCTGCATAGCCACACAGCCTTCAGTGGCAGTACTAGAGTCAGATCCCTGGTTTCCAAGATAAATCTCATGTGTGGCTATGTCTGTTTAACCTGATTTGTTCTCAACAGAGCTGGTGCATAGCAAGCACTTTCCTGCCTCTGTCATGTCCTGTCAGCAACTTCATTGTGCTCAGCTCTGGAGAGCATAATCAGATTTTATTTGTGCATTTTTCATGGTCATTTTCCAAATGCCCCAGAGTGGAGTAATATGACTTCTGGTTGTTCTCACAAGTACATTTTGTTGGCCACTCTCAATTATGGTCCTGTAGTTATCGCATGCAAGCCACCCGTAGATCAGAGACACAGGGCTTGGCTTTCTCACTAACAAAGGATGCTTGTTTTTGCAGAGGTGTTTCAGCAGGAGACTCTCAAAATCCAGCTCTTAACATTGAGGAATAGCTGGTTTCTGGATGAGCATCACTTTTTCCTGCATGCTGTATTCTCATAGCTCCCAAGCAGACAGGAAAGTTTGGACTCCAGGAGTGGAATTTTTTGCTCTGAGGAGAAAAGTGGATTTCTAGAAACACATGACACTGGATCACAACATGCGAAGGGTAAAACAGTAATTTCTGTTTTAAAAGTCTACTGTCAGAAATTGCTCTCCTAGCAACAAAGTACCTTTGTTCGCCAAGTGCTGAATCTTAACAACACCATATTTGTGCTAATTCCATCTGTTTCAATTCAAGACAAGAGTTACTAAACAAATCAACAGCAAGCAATGTGCCAGTTTCAGAGATTTAATAAAAAGTATAGCATCATTGCCATGTAACCTCTCAGCTCTTTGAAAAACTGAATTGTAGCAATTGTCCCAAACTTCTGGGTCTCATGGAAGAAGCATGCAAAGGAGGGCAAACACTGGAATGAAGTGTTAACAACTTTATGCAGCTTGCTGATATACTGTTGGACTTAATGCAGTTACAAATCTCCATTTTTAGGTATTTCCCCGAAGTCTTGGCTAATGTAAACAGAAGAAGATGGATGGCTAGATGCACAGAATAAATGTTTTCCTCCTCATTATGTAGAGTTTCTTTAAATAACCTTGGATCTCTGCTGGCCACACGTGCTTTCCTCAAAGAGAAAAGACTGGGCTGGAGTTTCTAAAACCTGCAGAAGTGAACATCGTGGCAATTACCTTCAGCTGTGGATGAGGGTACATTGCCTACCTTGGTGGGAACCCCCCTGCAGCCAAGGGGGATTGAGTCTCACCAGAGGCAATTCACGTTTCTTCTGGAAACTCCATCCATCTTCTCTCACTTTCCATTGTTAATTTCAGCTGACAACAAGCAGCTTCCTTTTCTTGCTCTGCAGTGGCTGGTCACCCTTCTTAAACTGCAGCTCTGAAGAGTGATGGGGATGTCATGGGAAATCACTTAGTAGTGCAAATTTTAATACTGGCCTGGTACCCTCCAAAGTCTTGTGTGCATCTTTTAATGCCTCTCTTAAAATTTCCAGTCTGGTGGATGGTTTCTGACACACAAAGGCCTAATGAGGAACACACTGCGAAAAAATCTGGAGAGCAATGCCAAGCCTCGAGATGGATCCATCAAGGATACAAAGGGTTCCCTCCTAGGGCTGCTCTACCCACCTGCAGATTTTTCTCCTTGGGATAAACCCATGGGACCAGATACATATTTGTTGACAAAGGTCCCAGGAATTTAGTCTGGGGTACAACACAAAGCACCTCATGGCTGCACCTCTCCTCCTGGCAAGGGAGGACCTCGCTGACTTCAGCAGACTCTCTCTTGATCTCTTCTTCTGAGAACCAGCAGCATGGGCCCGACAGGAGCGTACTGGGCACCTGGGCAGCCCCCTGTCAGCAACACGCAGATGAGAGAGGCAGAAAGTCTCTGAGAACTTTCAGAGCTGGGAAAGGTAGCACATGCCTGCGGCATCTCCAGAGGAACAGTTTTCACTGATGTTGTCAATTATAACTTTATGTTTGTTCTTGTTGTTTGTTCCCTTTTAAAGGATAGACTACAGGGTGATATTAAGAAGCAGTAGGAAATTATTGTAAGCTTAAGAAGCATCCTTTTGCAAGTGTCAGCATGACACAATCGGGTTCAAATATTCCTCCTTCCCTTTTCCCTGTCATTGCGCTTCTGGAAGAAGTGACTGTTTTTATGCACAGCTGAGTGCATATCCATTCAGTGTGACTGACCACATATAAGCAGTAGAAGAAGGTACTAGAATCAACTCTAAACCCTATTCTATTATCCCTCCTAAAAATGTGACAGTTAAAATCTGCTTAAGAACTATTTGTAAAACTACACAGAGAAAGTCATAGGTCAGGGAACACTTTTCAAATGCTCACACATTAGATAAAGTGAAGATCTTTAAAAATCTAAATGTTAAGAAGTGTCTTTTTCCATAGGAAGGCACGATCTTGGGCTTATTTATTTATTTATATTTAGAATTGACATTTAGAAATATACACAACTGAAAATGTCAAGAATTATGGGACTGTGTGATCTAATGTTGGTCATGACAGAAGAATCAGCAAACACATCTCATCCAGCCGAAATAGACTGCAACTGGAATAATAAAATAACCACTTTTAATCTCATTCCAGATGAAGCTCAGTTTAGTCACAGTGCTAGCTTAGTCTTCCATCATATGGGCACTAACAACTCCAAAAGAATATTTGCAGAGAACTAAAGCAAGCATCTGGATACAAGGAAATCGATTCATATGTTCTCCAGACAGTTAAACATGTGTACTCTTCACAGACTCAAAGACTGTACAAGCAAAATGCAGAGTATTTTCTCCAGCCTCTGTTAGATACTTCCAGTGCAGTAGACAGCCACAAATTAATTGTTCTGAGTGAGGTTCCTGGCAGGGCTGGCTCAGATGGTAACTCGACATGTAACAGACAGGGTGTCATCCCATCCATACAGACCCCTGTTGCCCACAGTGAAGCAGAGTCACCACTCGTGTTGTGGACAACAGGTGGTCACTCTCCTGTGTGGGGTGGGGACATGACCATTTGCAAGTATTTCAGAAAGACAGAGGAACAAGAATAACTTCAGAGACCATGGTTTGAAAAGAAAACATCCATGTATCAGGAGTGTGTTGCAATGCTGAAGACTCAGGTCCCTCTTTTCTGTGTACTAACACAAAATGGCAGAGGGACTACAGTAAGTGGCCTTAATGACAAAAGCATCAGCAGCATCTCCTCTCTGTACATGAAGCTGCCACAGGGATGCATGCTCCCTTTGTGGGCAAAGGTCAAATTATTTTCTGTAAGGATAGGTGGACAATCAAGTACTAGCACAGAAATGATCTATGCAATGGAGCGCTGAACTTCTGAGCTTGCTCAGTGAGACCTCATTGCACAGTATTCACCTGGTTTTGTATCAGCATGATTACCCTGATTCCCACAAGGAGTAAAACAGCATTTTGATCCTGCTCTGACATCTGAAAGCTCTTCTGTAGTTACCTGAAATGCAACAGTCTGTGACTGTTTTCACTCTCTCACATTTCAAATAGCTTAGAGGAAGTTTTGTCAGCAGAGCTGGCTCAAATTACTTTGATTCTTTCTGCCACGGATTATTAGACAAACAATATATTAAGTAGACTGTATGACAACAATAGAGATGTCTATGATAGGAATAGATATAAAATGGGTCAAAGGAACCTAACCTAAATTTCTTCCCTGTCTAAACTGCTGGGTTTAGGTTCATCTCAAAGTGAGGAAGTAGAGATGGGCTGCAGCTCACTTTCATTGACAGCAGCTTGTCGTGACAGACACTCGGGAGAACATTGCTCAGCCATGAGTGTGTAACAGGCCCAGCCCACAGCACCACGCAGGTGGGATGCAGGGTGCTTCCAAGAGGACATTCCAGCTCTACGAGCTGGAAAACAGCTCTTCCGGATGTCAGAAGGGCCTCGAGGATAAATCCAAAAGGGATTTAGGCGTAGTCAGACATGGGCTAAAAAATAACACAAGATCACATGCCTGTTAAGGAGCATTTATGTTTTTTGTAAGTAATGGCACCTCTTCTGAGTACTGGCCTGCACCACTGACCTGGAAACTGTTTTATTCCTCCAGCACTTCTCAGATTTTAGGGCCTTGAAATAAATTTTTGGGTCTTTCTAAAACCTGTGGTCTACTTTTTCTTAGAGATTTCTTATGTATTTTATAAAGCTGTTTCTAAAGAATAATTCTTTCCTATATTTTTCCTGCTTTGCATCATCACATAATGTTTAATATCAGTCTTCATAAACTCCCCTTCCTAAGTCACTTTATAGTCTACATGCAAACCTCCATACCAGCTGAGTTAATAGAGTGTATGTTTTGTCTCTCATGAGGCAGTTCCCTGTAAGTTATAAGCATGTATTTGTACTTCACAGTATGAAGGCTTCATAAGCATCCTTTTAATTGCACACTGGTACTCAGCAGTGATCATTCAAGACTGCTCATTTTGGGCTGCGTGGCATTGCAGGCATAATTTTTTCATTTACTCCCATCTGTTTTCAAAATTGTTTTTTCTGGAAAAGTGATAGGGGCTATAATGAAGCCTGCAAAAGGTCAAAAAACAACCTCTCTAATTGAATGCACTTTGGGGAATTCATTTGGAAGTAATACCCTGCATTTTTTGGCTCCCTGTCTGGCTGCCAGTGTCGAACCACAGAATTATAGTGGCCTGCTAAAATAAGTTGCCTCATGTGTCAGGTCCAGCCACAGCCATCTCTAAACCTTTCCATTTGCTGATACCAGAAGGATAATGGAGGGGAAGCATGCAGCTGGGGTGGAGTGTAAAGATGTGCTGGATTTGAGAAATGCCTTCTCTTTGGTAATATGCCCCTGGAGTCCATATGTCAAGGACCACAGAGTGAAAGGAAAGGGCTAATGACAGCTGTTTCAGAAGAAAGTTGTGGAATTCCCTCCCCTATCTAAGGGCATACAGGGTACAGCTTTCCCTCCAAGTGTCCCTGTTGGTCTCAGCTTGCAAAAACCTCAGAGACTGAGGCAGACAAGCCTGTGGGGCTCCAAAGTCTAAAGCAGTGGGTGGCAAGCAGAGCACATCAACCACCATCTCCGTTGGTGGCTCTTGGCCAGGCAGGAGCAGAGGCAACGCTATGGTTTCAAAGGGAGGGCACACATGCAGCTCAGTGACCGACTGAGACCAGCCTCACCCTGCCTCCATCAGGCACTGCCAACTTTGCCAAGAGGCTGTGTAAACAGTAATTAGCATCTCCACTGGTAGCTTAGCTTACAGTGAATGGCAGATGGCCAAATCCCATGCAACCTCCCGCAAACCATCCTTTCGATGTCTTTGGTGCTCCTCCAGCCAGTGACAGATACTGAATGGTCCTCCTGTAACTCTAACCTCAGTGATGAGCTGAGATCCAGATATGATGATTTTTTGTCACCTGCTGACAAGTCCCTTTAGACATCCAGTTACCCGAAGGCACAGTCTCATTAAATTTCATGCCATCAGACCAGGAAAGAAATGCCAATGAACTAGATAATTTTAGGGTGCTGCCAAAGTTTTTATTAAATTGAAAAGCTTAACATCTGAATGAATGAACAAGAATCTTCAGATACTAAAATGGATTGCATAGGAGTATTTGAGACTCTCCATGTTCTAGAGGAAACTTATTTTTAACAAGTGAGATTAGCCTCATGTGCTTTCATTCAGTCAGTTTACTCTCATTTTTTAAAAGCCTCCTGAAAATTTTGCTTATGTAGAAAACCAGGGAAGGATTAATACTAAAGGAATGCCAGATCAATAAAAGTTGAGGACATAAATGAAGCTTTTGTTAATTGTAGGAATACAAGGATTTGTACTTCTAAAGACTGTTTTCTTGCACTATAAACTTAACTAGATCATGATCTTCACAGCCTTATCTGTGTTGATGTAATGACTCAGTTCTATGGGATTTTGTACCCTGTGGCTCCTAGCAGCATGGGAATGGTTTGCTGTTAACAGTGGTAAAATGGGAGCGATCTGTACTCATGTCTTCTGAAATAGCCATCACAGGCACTTGGACAGGCAGAGTAGGAACCATGTCAGGAAACAAGGGAATTCCTCATTTCTACAGTGAGGAAAAAACCATGGTGTCTCTCCTGTACGGCAGAGCTCTTGTCATCCCCCAGGACACAGGTTTACAAAAATCTGCTGCTCCCAGGATTTCCCTTTTGAGACTACCTCACCCTACAGTGGGACACAGGCTGACAGCCCGGTGCAGAAACACTGTTCCTTCAGAGCATCCCGCAGCATTTGAAAGCTACTCAGCTGGGCACCACATCACATGAAGAGGGGAATCATGCTATTTGCAGCACCTGGTTTTGGTGATTTAGTTCCCAGCTCCCGCAGTTGGTGTGGGCTGGGGCATCTCAGCAGGGCTCTTTTGAGAGCCAGAACTTGATGCTGTGACCTGCAGTTGGGCTCTGCTCATGCAAATATGCCAGGAGGATTTTATCAAGGTGTAACTGAAATAATCCACTGGCACAGCAAAGTAGGGCAAGTACAACTCTGGGCTTGCTCTAGGCTTAGTTATGGAGGGCAACAGACACCTGATTTCAGCAAAATGGCCAAGGACTCACCATGCATTTTTTCTGTGCTGGATCTGCCACCTCTGCAGGGATGGGATGGGAAAAGTGACAGCTGTGAGTATCATCACTTTCCTTGCTTTCTCTGTCCTTTTTTCTCTCCTGTGCTAGGCATGATAAGACCTTGTGGCTCCAGACCTGCCACTCCTTCTTGGGGCAGCTGCTTTCAGTTTTCTTCCACTGCTTGGAAGCCCAGCACAAGCTTTGGCATGATGAGTTGAGGCAGTGAAAATGCTGGTTGAGCTGATTTGCTCCAACTCTACAACTGTCCTGTGTGAGAAGATCAATGGGGTGTGAAAAATGTGTACATTTCTTCATCACCCTTGAAATGGCAACCAGAGGTACCTAGAGCAAAGGTACACACGTGGACAGGCCTTTGAGAAGTTTCTAAGTGAATACAATCAGTCTCGAGTAGCAGAAGTTTTCCTTTTGACTAAAGCATAGAGGCAACATGACTTATTTGCCTCTGAGCAGGGAGAGATGGGAAATGTCCTTTTTGATAAAAAAACAGCTGTAGGTTTTATAAAATAGTCAATAGCTCTGGGTCTTCAAGAGACACATGTCCTCAGTGCAGCTGCAAGATCCACAGCTGCTCTCTTAAAGTTAACTGTAGGAACGTGGGGCTGGTTCAGTGCTGGGAGACCTGACAGATGTTCATCACATCTGCTTTTCAGAGCTTCCAATAGGCAAGGGCCCACCACCTCTCCATCACTCAGCCCAGCAGTCACAATCTTCCCTTATATTGATCGAAAACATCCTTTGCCACAAATTCAATGAATTTCTTCTTGTCCTCCACTTGAAGGTATGTAGGGAAACTGGTAAAAGAGAAATGCAAAGTGCTATAAAGCAGAAGTGAAAGGCACAGATATAAAGAGGAAAACAGGCAGTCAGACAGGAATGTTACAGAGAAAGGTCAAATAACTATGCACAATAAAATATAAAACACCAATAATGCAATTTTGGTATCATCTCCCAGTTTTATTAAAATAATTTTAGATTTAATGCCTGCTCTCAGTTGTCTTTCCAGTGAATTTTACAGGAGTTCTGTCTGTGCCCAGGTCCAAATTGTTAATAGAAAAAGTAATGGAGCAGACGGCTGGATTTCTGTGCTGGTCATATCTGCTGGGCTGGACAGCATGACATATGGACAACTGCTCCTTGCACATGTTGATGCAACTGGTTGTGCGCAATTGTTCCACAAAATTTGTTTCACAAATGAAAATCAGGATGGAAAGGGTAAAAAACCTCAAGTAAAGATAATATTGCGTTCCTTCCCATTATTCTCTGGGTGAATTATCCCTTCAGAGGAAGAAACTAGCTTGGTCTGAGGCAGTCAGCTCTTGTCAAGAGCATGCTGATGTTTTTTATCCCCTCATTCTCTTCCAATCCTTATTAATTGTTTTGTTGACAACCATGGTGCCATGGACATCATGCTGATGTCTGAGACATTAAAAGAGCATATGACTGTCTGCTTCCCACTGCTGTCTTTTGATGAAGGGGTCTGGGTCCTCTGGGGCTAAGACAACAGATGTTAGTAAAGCACCTGCCAAAAGAGCAGGAGGGAATGGAATGATGCATGTGGTGGTATCCAGCACCAGAAAATAATAAAACCCAAAGCCTGACAGTTTCATCACTTCAACAGAAAGCCACAGCTGACACAGAGATCAGAGATCATCATAACACATTCTTGTGTGACATCCCAGGCTTACTGCAAGTGTCCTTCCAAACCAGTGACTTCTGTCCAGAAGGATGCTGGCTTGGGCAGTGTCTCTCAGTAACACAATTTCTTGTGCCACAGATGACATTTGCTCACCCACGTACAGCACACTTACCCGACTCACCACAAAAGCCATTGCGCTGTACAATCTGATCTGTAGAGAAGACTCAACTCACTCGTGGCCCCTGCTCAGCCCAGGCAGGCTGGCTGTCCCTCCAGGACTTTCCTTCTCATCCCACTGGGGTGCCTGGAAGAGCTGGCAGGGCAGGAGCTACTGAATACATGGAAAGGGCTGTGAGAGCATGTGTTGCTGCCCAGGTCCTGCCTGTCCACTTCTCTTGGACCAAGGAGAGCAGAAACAGTAACTACCAGGTTTGCAGATGTTCCTTGGCAAGATGCCTTGGGGACATCCCAGAATGGAGGGGACTGCTCTCCCACTCAAGTCAACAAAAGCTGTGAACAATCCGTAAGCCTTTTTTAAGCCATGCAACAAAAAGCTGTCTTGGTCCTCGCAATTTCCCTGCTTTTTTGCTCTTCTTAAACTCAGCGGGCTCCCTGCCATGAGTGGTTTGGACTCCCATAGGCTTAGAGGTGGAAAATACTGTCTGACACTTGCCGTTTGCTGAACCTGAACAGCAGTGTGGAGTGAAATGTCTGGCTTTCAGGGTGCCAGCACCTTGGCAAAGCTCTCAGAGGACAAAGAACAGACTTTTTTAATAACTGAAATCCAGACTTCTCAAAATGACTCAGAGACAACTGCCCTCATGGGTGTGGAGAGAATGGGAAGGGGACCTGGAAAAAATAAAAGCTAAACAAAGCAAAAAAGATGTTTCTAGGTGAAGTGTCAAGTTCTGCTACTGCAGGCTTCTTCAGTAGAATATTCCTAGAAGGTGCTGCCTCTGTACAATTTGGATAACAATGTTTTAAACACATAAACTACCTTCTTCCTGAAGCAGTTTGGTGAATAGGCAGATTATAGGCAGATTTTCTTCTCTTATTTATATAATTTACTGTCCTGTTAACTTTAATGGGTAGGAATGGCACAATTTTGTCCCATGTAAACCAAATTAAACACTTGTTTTCAGAACACAGACTTGCAAGGACAGAGAAATCCAAGCCTGTGGTACCGGCAGTTCTAGGAAGTTCAGGAAAACTGCCCAGAAGTCCTATCTGAATATGTAGATGCCTTACTAGCACCATAAGCATGTTAATATTTAAAGAAGACTGGGAATCTGGGAAAGCAGATTTCAACATGAAACTTTAAAAGTCTTTAAAGGCAATATTTAACAATGAAGAATGTTCAACAGTTTGCTTTGTAGGTCATGAGGTCCTGAGACTTGTGTCATTACCAAAAAGTTGTTTCATGTTTGTGGGTAAACTGGAGTGATATAAAGTAGCACTGTAAAAATCTGGGTGAGGTTCTCAAATATACTTGGACGGTGTCTAACAGAGTTCCTTCCTGAATTGCATTGCATCTTGATGCAAGACAAATCAGAGCCAGACAAGGCTTTTGAAAACGCCTTCTTCTTTTCTCCAGCATTCAGTTTCAGTTCTCCCATTTAGGAAAACAATACCCTTTCTTACCTTGAGACTATGAAATTACATATTTCAATCATGATGATTGAAAACAAGTCTAGTTAGGCTGACAATGAAGGCTGACTTGCGCCTCCTACCACATACAAAAAAAAAAAAAAAAAAGAAAACAAAAAACACCAACAAAAAAAGTCAAACAGATGATAATTACTAAACAATTTACTCCAAAACTTTAGCACAATATCTGAAATACAGCTTGGTCTCACCCATACTGCAAGAACACAATGGATTCATACTTGTGCTCCATCAACTTCTGCTTGCAGCACTTGAAAGGACCAGGAGGACAAGTCTCCATTCTTCATGAAGACTTTTGTTACAAGGTTGCTCGAGGAGCATTGCTGAAAGCGTGTAAATGAGAGGGAACATGTGAGGTTGAAAAAGGAAATTTACTAGAAAAAAACTGTGTAAAAACTGGGGTGTACTCAAAAAGAACAACCAAAAAGTGAAACAAAATGTTTTTCCCTCTTCTAAGTGAAGTCCATGAAGTTTCCACTTGTTTATATGCTGCAAATCAAGATAATTCCTGAGTTGATGGGTAATCGCACCAAGAGACCTGATCTGCTTTAAATTGCTGAGGCTAAACCTTGGAGTTTCTGGTCTCTGTCATCTCGTAAGAAAAAGGCTATGCTGAAGTCTTTCCTTCATTGGTGGCACTAATAAGCTCAGCAGTTTGTGTACAGCCACCTCTTTCCCTGAAACGTGAAGTGTTTTAGGAACTTATCATCTGCATCTCTCCTCTGTCAAATCTGAGGAAAACTCACTAGAAGATTATTAGGGATACATATGAAAAGGTATACACCTATACACTATGATTACAGAAACCTCCATTCATTATGAAGACAGGTTAAAGGTATTGCAAATTAGGCTGAAACCAGAGTTGTGTGAAGAATTCTTCAAAGATTTTGGTCAATCTTAAATCTGTGATGATTTTATTATCTTTGAAAATATTGAAGTCACTGATTGGGGAGGGGGAGCTTTTATTTTAGACAGCACTTGCTGTGAGGCAGTGGTGAATAATCATGTAAATACAGTATTTTCAACAAATATTGTGCTGAAGATGCTCCTATAGGCATTAAGATGTGGCTGAAAAGACATACAATACCATATGGCTTTGCCTAGCTAATCGTGTAGCCCAAGTATTGGATCTCAGATACATGAACAAATAGTTGTGGTGAACAACTCATGAGCCAGCCCCACACAGATGTTTACTTGTGGGAAACATGCAACTAATAGTAAGTATTTCGGAGAAGTCATAGTCTGTTCATAGTCAATTTCTGGCATGAGGTGACTATATTCATCAATTAAAATGTTTAGTCTGGATTGATTTCCAACTCTAATTGAAATTAAATGAAGAACTAGCTAATCTGGGTTGTAGTGTTTTTCTTTTGAAAAGGTCCAACACATATGCCTCTTCTTAATGCATTGGTAACTATGCATGAGTTTATTCAACTTCATCTTTTCTCAAGGGTGTGGTAAGCATGTTGCTTTTCTTGACCTTCTGTGCTGCTTGGCAGCTTCTTCACGTGGTGTCTCTTAAAATTTAAGAAAGAAGGAAATTAGTAAGAGCGTGAATTTGTAGCATGTCCAAATAATGTTAATGATATTACATAGGTCTGCAAAACCATGGCAACTCACAGCCAGTTGCAAAGTGGGTGCTCAGTTTAAGAAGAAGCGTCCTCACCTTTATGCCTTTCCATGGAAGCTGTGCTCTAGCAGGAGCCTGGCTGGGGCTCCTCGGCAGGCTGCACCGCTTGCTCTGCTGGCAGTAGCTATCGCCCAGCCAGGGAGACCCCGCTTTGCCTGGCACGTTTCTCCAGTCTCTGTTGCTACTTCATGTTGGAAAGGAGAAGCCTCATGTCCCACTGAAGTTATGTAACAGAAAGAATCCATTGAGTACATCAGGATGCTAGTTGGCTGCAAAACCACTGTAAGCCAAAAACATTGCTGACAACAAAAGCCTTAGGGTAGGAGGGCAGAAGGGCTCTGTAGTTCATGTACTCTGCCAAAATTCATGGAGATCTGTGAAATTAGAAGCCCTTTGAAAGGTCTGCCCCCAAAAAAGAAAAGGCATTTGGAGTATGGGTTAAACCTCAAATGCAGGTTAGAGGTAAGAATACCAATCACTGCTATTGCAGTCTAGGATACGCCTTGAAGACAGCTTGTG
Organism: Columba livia; assembly: GCF_036013475.1. Classification (NCBI taxonomy): domain Eukaryota; kingdom Metazoa; phylum Chordata; class Aves; order Columbiformes; family Columbidae; genus Columba; species Columba livia. Next base: position 70,639,670 of record NC_088604.1, read on the forward strand.
GTGTAAACTCTGCTGGTCCTTCCTCTAGAATGTGAACCTAGGATCACATCAGCACACACTGCATGTCTCTCTGGATCTCAGAGGTCACCCAAAATCTCAGCCCATCATAGGGTGCTCTTCACCAGGAAAGTCCAAAAGCATTTCGCAGGTGGGGCTGTCCATAGTCAATGCCAGACTGGAGCAAAATGAATGGGTGCCCATTCCTTCTTGCCCTTGTTTTCATGCAGGAGGTGGGAGATAAAGTGTGCACTCTCAAGAAAGTTTAGGCCACTGCTCCTCAGTTTCCTGTCTGTAAAACTGAGCTATCAAAGGTTCATATAGGCTGGTTCTGGCAGCCAATTGAGAGTGTTGACGAACTATTGTGGCTGCTCACCCTTGTGATTTTCCAGGCATTTGAGAACAGCTGGATCTGTCTATAAGGGAAATGCGACACACTGTCTCTTAGTTTTATTGTTGTTTTTGGCAATGTGGAAATATCTTCAGCATGCTCCATTACCCAATACCAGAAGACACACAGCCTTCTCATAGAGAATATAGTTTCAGCTTGTATCTTACAGTGTAATGAGCAAGACAGATTTGAAAAATATTGTATTTAATGGCAGTCCAAGTGTATATACAGTCTTTGGAAAGCATCAACAGCTAAAGAAAAAGCCAATATTGGTACTCAAATATCTCTAAAACTGCAGAGCCTGTGGCTGGAGCCAAGAAATAAAGTCAGTATTCCCACTCTATGAAGATTAAAACAAGAGTCATTTGGGAAACAGGGGTGTGCTGAAATAGCCACAGGCAAGCTGATGTCTCATAAGCAAAACACTTGTTGGTGCTTTTTAGATAAACTTGTTACTGAAATGCTCGCAATGTCTTTGTCTTTTTTTTTTTTTTTTGTAGGAAAGCCAGATGCAGTACATTAGGTAGGTTTGCTGAGTGCAGGTCTCAGAATGAAGATTTTCCTTTTTGCCAATTTTATTCAGGTTTTCTAATATGCTAATGATGACAAATGTCAGAGGTCTCAGATGACCAGAAAAATGTGACTAACCTTCCACAAATGTCTGCCTCAACTCCCCCATGGAAAAAAGAGTGGAGGAAGCAAGAAGAACGGTCACTATTTCTATGCAGTATTCAATGTAATTTCTTCAAGACACTGTTCCACGACATTGAGGGAATACTGGCCTTGATCTTCATTAGAAAATGATCCATAACAAGGCAGGCTAGTAAAATACAGTCTTCAAGGCTAAAAAAACTGGAGACAAGAAAAAAAAACCCAAGCCACTAAGTATATTGTTTTTGCTATGCTATGGTTACCTAAGCCAACCTGACTTACAATGTCTGGGCATGGGACTTGGCTGCACAGCAGGCTTGGACAAGCCACAGCAATGAGGGAAGAGGAGAGGAATGAGTGGCAGAAAGCAGTTTCAGTTCCCTCGCTGGAGTTGCAGCAGTGCTGAATTGGCTGGTAACGCAAACAGAAAGCAAATAATATCCTGAGCCTTTGCTGGTAAATGGTGTCAACTTATGTCAGTGGATAGAGCAGTCCTGAGCTCAGTGAGCACTTCTTTGTGAAGAAAGAAGACAAAAGCTTTCCAGGCAGAACTACCAAATGAAGGGAAGTCCCAAGGAAAATTCCAGTGGGAGTACTGTCAGCATTGCTATGACAAATGCTGTTTGAATTGCATTGCATTGCCCTGTGCCCACAGAGAGCTCCAGCGGCTATGTAGCCACCAAAACACTGCTGTAACCCAGAACTGGCCAGTGGTCTGGCTGATTTGGTAGCAGGGTCTCAGAGGCTAGAAGAGCATGAATGAAACATCGAATCATGGAAACCTGATGGACATTTGTCAGTGGCTCTCTGAGAGAAACATTAATTTCTGAGGCTCAATATCTCTGAAATGATATAAAATAATTGTTTAGACTGGAGAGCCAGGCCCACACTGTAGCTACACAGAGCTCTTTCCCAGACAACTGGAAGTGTGTGTGCATTCATGTTAGAGACTTTCATTCCCTTCACGCCCCAACACCTGTTTCTTGCTTGGGCTCGGCAGAGAGGAGAAGCAGGGCTGAACTCAGCTCAGGTACAGCCTTGTCTCTTGAATGTGCATGACACAGGAGCACTGCAAACCCTGTGCTCCCAGTGTGCTTTCCCGTCTGGCACCAAACTTCCTCACTAGTTAGAGCGACAGAGGCTGCGCTGCCAAAAGGAGATAGTTTAATTACCATTTCCCTCCCTCCTCCCTTATGAAGTGGCTGTAAAATTGCTCATTGCTGAACCTGAGCCATCCCAAAGTAGAGTGAGTGAAGTATTTAAGAGGGCTATTTATTTAGGCATCTGACCCACAAGCTTCCTTCATAGCTGTCTGTACAACTCTGAAGCCACTGAGTATTTCCATGGCAAATAACATGATTTATTGTGACTACCTTCAGTTCCTATTCACCAACTCTCTCAACCATTTCCATGCACAGATGGTACAAAATGGAATCAAATACCAGAGGAACTTGTTCAAATAAAGGGACATCAACACGAGGCTGCCCCAGATGGGAAGGTACCCAAACCAGGGTTTCTGGACTCCTCCATTCTTAAACATAACACCTTGCATGAAATCTTCAAGGGTGGGACAAGATGGGATTAGTTTATTGGGAAAAAAGGAAGTCAGCTTGCATGTACTTGCTCAGAGTCTTAGCTTGATCTTAGCATCTCCAGAAATCTTTCCTCTCGCTAAAAAGCCAGCTTAGCTGTTGCAAGACGGTAATTCCCTCTTGCTATCTGTTAGCACACAGTATATCAAACATGCTTGTAGCCATTAGCCTGGTGAGCCCCACAGCAAGGAAGTGGGTGTGATTAATAGACAAACAAAGTGGCAGATACAAATAGACAGCAGGAGAGACTGAGACCACCGAGAAAGCTTTTTTTTTTTTCAGATTAAAAAGTTCTGAAGGATGAACACAATGAAAGAAAGATTTGGGTCTATTTATTTGACTTACTTTGGGGGGCCTGGTAAAGAAAATAAAAGAAAAGCAGTTTTCTACCTCCTATATGGAGTAAGTGAGGCAGGGAGGTCAGTGAAGCATTGATACTCACAGAAATACTTGAAACACCTTAGAGCAGATAGGAGCACTGGAGTATTGCGACCTGAAACAGAATTCAGAAATGCAATATCTAATATATTTTTTTTAAACGCGAAAACAAGAAACAGAGAGAGGTCAAGAAATCATCGTTATACTTTGACTATCATCTCCATGCGTATTTTGAGATATTAAAGCAGGATCATATATGAGAGTAGGATTCCAGTCTCCCAGGTGAAAGAAAATATATCTAGCCCCATAGACAGGCTTCCAAATGGCAAGAAAAATCCCAATGACAATGGCCATATTGTGCCTAAGGCCACAGACTCAACCTAGAGCAACCCAGGAAGAAAGACAGACACACAACAAACTAACAGAGCCTGAGGGAGACAGACTATGTTCCTGGAGAGCAAACACAATGTCCTTCCTTTAGAGGAAGAGGTAAGAGAGACAGGGAATGACAAACTAACCAACATAATTTTAGTTAACCAGAGAAATATCAAAGAAGTAATCAAAGAAGTTTTGGACTCCTGGAAGGTGAAAAAGAGATTAAGAGAAATTATCACAGATATCTCGATGACAAGTCGTTTCAAATGACTCCTCATCCTTTCAAGGACAGATTAACAGGTCTTCAGAATGAGGTGAAGCAGAGATGCAATACATCCTGACTTTTTAAGGCTTTCTGTCAGTGTTTTGCAAGATATGCTTACAAAACAGCTTGGGAAACAGGAACCAAGTTGGTACAAAACTGGTTAGAAAGTGATGTACAAAGAGTAGCTGCCACTGGTGCAGCATTGCATTGGAAGTCAGTACTGAATAGGCCTGTCCTGGGCACAGCAGTACCCACTGTTTTCTTCAATGACTGGAAAGATGAAAGAAAAATCGTGCTTATTAAATTCAGATCTGCTGACAAGTTTCCAAAATGCTGAAAGACAGGGTGAAATTTCAAAATGATCTTGACAAGTGGAGCAGAGGTCTGAACTGATGGAAATGGGGAACTATTTAGGAAGCACAATGTAAAATGCCATGCTTGGATAGATGAAAATAATCTGGTTCATTATAAGATTGGGTAAGCTGTCAAGATCACAGGCATAGAAAAGATGACTTGGGAATTATACATGATATTAGGCTGCCTGAATCAACAGTGTCAGACTGCTACAGAAAAAAAATGAGATATTTTACTGGTATGTATAGGCAGAAGAGTTGCAAGGCATGCAAAATTAGGCAAGGTTGGAAGAAAGGTGGGAGCTTTGCCAGGAGACGAAAAGGAGATACTCCAGCAGTATTCAGATATGTAAAACTGCACAGAGGAACAGAATTAGCTCTTATCTGTACCCCCTCTAAGTAAGATAGGGAGTACTGGATGAAACTGAAGGACAAGAGGTTTGAGGTTAGTTAGATATCAGGAAATGTTTTCTCAAAGCAAAGCCAGCAGCCACTGAAACAGATTCACTAGGAGGGTTGTGAAATCTCCACCCTGATGAAAAGCCAGAGTAGATGGAGTTGATCCCGCCCTGAGCAAAGGGGATGGATACATGGTTTTACAGAAATGGCTTTTCGGCTTTGTTTTATGTTCTTCAGGGGCCAATAAAACAATGACCCAAAACAGTGGTAAAATCAACTATCCAAGCTGAACTGCAGTAGATATGGTGTGAGATAGCTGCAGGCTCAGGATTGTGTAACTTGTGAAACTGAAGACGGTAGCAGTGAAAATGCAAAGATCCTACAAACCTGGGAAGGTGGGATTAGGGGCAGCTCTGGTAGACCTCAGAGGCTTGTGGGTGATGGTACAGCCCACAGCTCTGGGCCAGCAGGAACACCCTGCCCACCTCCCGGCTCAGTGTCCACCAAGGGTCTGAGAGTGACCCAGCCCTGGTGCCCAGCCTGTCCTTGGGGTGTCTGGAGGAAACCTGGGCTGGTTGGCCTGGAGGGAGCCATGGTGTGTAGGATGGCGGAGGCTTGGACCAGCAGAGAACAGCAGGGAGCAGGTCATGACCGTCCCTTGCAGTACTGGTAGATTTCTCAGCACTTGTCTAGATGGTTAATGTTGTCTAAGGTTGTCTAAGCTTTTGCGTTCTAGAGAGATTTTTCTTTGATGACCTTAAACTTTCTAAAGTCGTCATTTGGGGGAAAAAAATGACAGTCCTGAGCCCAGAAGAGAGCAAATTCTCAGTGACCTTCACTGAATATTGAGGGAATGAGGACAATGAGTATTTTCATTACTATGCAAGTTTAATAGTCTGCTTTGAACACGTGTATCAATCTGCAATGCAAGAGATATTTTTGTCAGTAAGACGGAATTATAGAGAACCTTGAAAGTCTACTGATAAATGATTTTTAGTAGTCAGGCTATGATATGTGTGGTCACTTCAGATTTTAATAGCATAAAGCTTGAAAAAAATTTCTAGCACCTTAACAAAACAGCACTTTTGTGTGAGTGTGACATGGCTCAAATCAGCTTTTGAATGTCTTATTGCACTCACTGTCTCACCCTCAAGAAAACTGTCGTGGTTGAGAAAGTGCTTTTTGTTCATGATGAGGGGTCAGTGACACCACAGTCAAGTCAGCAGGTGGGACCAACAAAGATTTGAGCTGTCACTGAAGAGCTAGAGGGATTTTTAAAATAAACTTACTGTGAGACACCAATTAAGTTTACTAGCAAGTAAACTTAAGGTTTAGCTACAATTAATCAGCACCTTTCTAAATGCCAGGATTCCTGTAGCTCTTAAAAACATTGTCAAGGATTAGCATACATCATACAGGGCTTGCTGTCACAGATATCTGTATGATTGACTTCTCCAACCAACTGCTGCATATAGCAAACAGTACCCTCTCCTTAAGCAATTGCTGTAGGAAAGATAAGAAGTTGAGGTGTTTTAGGTCTTTGGTACTTTGTTTTGCTAAGAGCAGCACACCAGGATTCCTGAGGGACGTCAAAAGGAAACTGCTAATTTGTGAAAGAAGAGTCAGGGGCTGGAGGGGCAAGGCAGTAAGGAGTGATTGTATCTTATGGATCTCTGCAAATAGGGGAGAATAAACACAGTTATGTTCCTTTCCCTTCCCTGCTGGCCAAGCAGCCCAGAGCAGCTTTTCAAGGGGTGCTGGGCCAGATCATGTGTATGTTGTTGTAGGCGTCCATGTTACATGAAGTTATTAAAATGAGGAATAAGCACAAGACATTCACGTGTGTGCAGTTTCCCTTACTTCCCTTATAAGATCCAGGAAACTTTCTGGTTTGTGTTTTACAATTTTCTTTTCCTTGAGGTCAGATGTTCTTATCAGTGTTCCTCCACTCACAGTATCACAGTATGTTTGGGATTGGAAGGGATCTCAAAAGATCATCTAGTCCAATCCCCCTGCTGGAGCAGGAACGCCTAGGTGAGGTCGCACAGGAACATGTCCAGGCGGGTTTTGAACGTCTCCAGAGAAGGAGACTCCACAACCTCCCTGGGCAGCCTGTTCCAGTGCTCTGTCACCCTCACTGAGAAGAAGTTTTTCTCAAATTTAAGCGGAACCTCTTGTGTTCCAGCTTGATCCCATTACCCCTTGTCCTATCATTGTTTGCCACCGAGAAGAGCCTGGCTCCATCCTCGTGGCACTCACCCTTTATATATTTATAAACATTAATAAGGTCACCCCTCAGTCTCCTCTTCTCCAAACTAAAGAGACGCAGCTCCCTCAGCCTTTCTTCATAAGGGAGGTGCTGCACTCTCTTAATCATCTTTGTTGCCCACTCATGTTTCTTGTGAAAACAGAATGAGAAGTTTTCGATCTCAGACAATCAAAAGTGAGCTGGGCAGTCCCCTCCCATACAACAACATTGGAGGGTCAGTTTGAACAAGGGCATTAAAGTGCCTTTGCCAGGGCTCACTGCCATGTCTGTGATCCATGCAGCTCCCTGGGCTCTGCCTGTGGCCACAGCTACCCCCACAGCATCCCTCCACTGTTGTGCCAGCACCTGAGATGCAGCTTCCTGCCAAGAGACAAAAGCATCCCTGGAAGGAGGAGGCAGAAATAGTGCAGAGAGACACAGAAATCTGGGAGAGGCTGGACAGTGGTCCTTGTGATGGGAAAACAGCATATTCAGACTTTCTGATGGGACACAACAAGGTCCAATGGCTGGAAGTAGGAAGCAGAAAAATTCATAATTGAACTATGCCCCTACTTTTCCAAGCAGGGAGGGAACTGTAGTGCAGATTCATTACTTCTTGAAGGAGAGATTGGATGTCTTTCTAAAAGACATGCTTTGATGCAGGATAGATCTCTCTCTGTCTGTGTGGGCAGATGGGTCACACCAGATGACTGCACTTAAAATTTATAATGCTGGCATTTTGTACATTCCCCTTCATTGAGGCCTTGAAGGCTACAGGGTTACTCTGTTACCTTGCTGGCCCCCTCATTCTTCAACTCCTTTTAAAGTTGATAATTGGAGTTAAAGTGCCTGTTTTGGGAGGTCAGTTGATCCCACCTGGGGTATTTATGAAGGAAGTTTTTACTATGTAATTTCCTTCTGCAAAAGCTGAGAAGAAGCATAGCTGGGGGTGGTATTTAGCAGGAGGGAGGGCATGGGGACCCCAGCAGCCATCAGTGTCGCTGGGCTGGCACAAACCCTGCTTGGGTGGGGGGGGGTCTTCCTTCACTGCTACCTGCAGCATTGGCCATGTCTCACTCCGTGGACCTTTCCCCAGGACTACTTCAGGTGTGGGGTGGGTGCAGAGGGCACAGAGGTAGGGTGGCATAGCTGGCAAGTGGCTGTTCCAGCCTCCCTGCAGCCCACATCATGTCCTTCCTGCCACCAAGAAACATTTCTACCCATCACCTCCTCATCTTTCTGATTTCTCTTGGAATATGGACCCTGCTGAAATCATAGCCCTTACCATGACATAAAAGAGTGAAAGGCAACGTCCCATGAAACATGTAGGGACAGAGTATGTCCCATCTTTGTTCACTGCACTTTGGAAAGTGTGCACCTGGGTTGTGGACAAGTCAAACATATAATGAGTGCCATCTGCTGGCAAATGTGAATAGGGTATTGGGGATAACAGAGTAAATGGTGAAAGGTGGTTGCACCTTGCGTGTCTCCTCTCCTCTTTGGCTCTGCAAGGCTGTCTTTGCATTCTCTGGCTTCTGTTATGCCACAGCCATAAGTGCTGGTGACTAGACAGATGGAGAGCATGAGTTTCATGTCATTTTCTGCATTTGTGAGCTGGTGTTCCCTATGGCTACATGCTGACAAAGGACAGCCATGAGAGCAAGGGCCTTGGTGTGTGGGACTAGTGGTAACACAAGGCAAGAGGGAGTGCAAGTGGCCTGGCTGGTGGAAGGGCATGTGAGAAGGTGTGGAGAATGGTGCTGAGCCACCATGGGAGGTAGCAGCCTTGAACAAGTCCTTCTGACTGTGTCTCCATTCAGAACAGAGTCCTCATTTCTGGATAGATCTGCCACCATTGCTCATCTGATGAGAAGGCAAGCTTCCCTTGCAGTGTGTATAGGTTTCTGATATTTCCGAGTAATTCTGGGAGTTTTTAACCCTGTGATAACAGTGGTAGGTGGAAGGTGCACAACACTCTGCAGCACCAGGTCCTTACAGCCTGTAACGGATATGCAATGGCCCAGATCTCATAACATGGGCTGAGCGCTTCTTCACAGCACTCATTGCTCTAAACCAAAAAAGGAGGCAATTTTATAGTGCCTGTGTGGTGCGTATGTGATTTCTATTTACTTCATTATGTAAAAAACAAATGACACACAATCTAAGCAAATCCATTGTATTTATCTTTGTTGGTGAGAACCTAGAAAGATAAGAAAATAAATACCAGTCAACAAGTGTGAACTTTTTGTGCAAATACAGGGGTCTAATAATGCAGCAACCCTCAGTTCTTTGTGGGGAGAAAGTGTTTCTGTGCAGGCACTTCCAAACCAGACGCCACTTAAACAAGCATTCCATAGGAAGTTTTTGCTAATAATTGTAAGGACTGAGCAGCACTTCAGAGAAGTCATTTTTGTTCAGCCATGAGATATTGTAAATCTCAGTAGGAAACAAGATAGACATTTATTATCTATGAGATCATTATACGCAGTGAAAGAAGACAAAAGCCTAATGCTATATACCTTCTTAGCTGAAAAAGATGAAGTATGGTGTTGATTTGGTGGGGACTAAGCTGCAAAACCTTTTTTTCTGTTGTTACATGCACATAATACCCTTTTAATTTGGCAAAATATTTGTTTCCTTCCTGCCAGTTTTTACACTGCTGTACTTTATCTGCCTGAGGATGCTGGAAACTGCCCAGAGAAAAAACACCCATGTGCAATGCATATGAAAACCCCTATTCATAGTTTTCAAGCGAGCCTAAGTTAGGAATTGCTTCCTTTTCCAGCGAAAGTAATGACTAGTGGTGGTATGTGAATCCACCAGCACCACAGATCTGATCTTGAAATAGGTTTTTCGTAATTGAACTGTGCAATGAGATGTAATTTTTAAGACCAAAGCTGAAAAGGTTGTCAGATTCAAAGATGGTTGATCTTGCAACTGCCTTTGGGTGTGAACATGAAAGCTCTGAAGAATGAAAACCAGGAGCAGTATTTCTGCTTGAAGTCTCACTGAAATGGTTGTTCCAAATTTTCCAAACCAAAACTAGTGGAGCAAGCATTTCCTGAGTTAGAATCTGCAATGGACCTGTGAAGCCGTAACACAAGCAAAACAGGGAAAAGATGTTTTTGACCAAGTCCTCCAAGCACTGTTTTGGTCATCTACTGTGTTAACATGTTATGGGCAGTGCCTATAAAAACAGTGATGTCACAAACATGTTTGGATACATTACTTTTGTAGAATGTTCTAAAGACAATAAAAAACGTGACAAGTAAAAGCCAAGAAAAAATGTTTTAAACCAACTTCCTAGACAGGAAGCTAAGAACGAAAATGAAATCACATTTCAAAGAATTATTTTCACAGTAAAAGTAACTCAATGCAGTCAAGCTGGAGGGTGCTTATTTGCACCCCCTTCCTGGAAACATTCAAGGCTGGGCTGGATGGGCCTCTGAAAAACCTGATATAATTGAAGATGTCCTGCTCATTGCAGGGGAGTTGGACTAGATGACCTTCTAAGGTCCCCTCCAACCCAAACTGTTCTGTGACTCTATGATTTTCAGAGGTACAAGTGGCTAATCAAGGCTGAAATATACAAGACTGACTGTAAACTATTAACGCTAAACTAGACAGTAAGAGGAAAAAGCAAGAGAGGTCTTTAGAGATGCTTTGAGGTTTCATTTCAATAAAATAGCAACCACAAAAACTCCAGGTCTAAATAGGGAAATATCTGACAAAAAAGAGAGAAGAATGATGAAGGGCAGTATTTTGGAGTGCCTCTGACTAGGCTTGTTTACCAGAGAAGAAGATCCTAAGGACACTGAAGGTCCCTAGCAAAAAGTTGGGAAAGACACCTCAGTTTAAGTCCACTTCTGTACAGACTTCTATTGTTTGTTTTGTGATTTGCAATGAGGCAATCAGCCAGCTGCTTTCTACGCCAAATTTCCAAAAATCTCCACTTTTGGCTGAGCTAGTGGGGTGGGTGCATCTGTTGTCTGTGTGCATGCCCTCATGCTTTGGTAGGTGTGCAGTGTGATTGATCTCAAGTGAGTATGGCAAAAACAAGGCACTCTGTTGCTCCAGAAACAACAGATCTAAATAAACTAGTGCGAGCAAGTAAGACCCTGGAGGTGCCTGCCTTGGCGAAAGGTTTGGATATTTCAAATTCTGGTCTACGTGTGCCGTTAATGTGCAAAGATAAGGTTAAAGACTGGAACTACCAGGTGTCAGCTGCTGTAAAGAGACTTCCTCTGGCAGATGTGAGGACCACCTGGCAGTGAGATGATGATGAGACAGCTTGCAGCTCTGAGCTGTCACATGGTGGCAGCATCCAGGCTGACACCCAGACAGTCAAGGTGGCTTTAAACCTGCAGAATTAGACTCAGTCTTCTGCCCTCTCACAGCACAAAGTGAGAAATTGAGGCTCCAAGCCCTTTTAAATCTGACCTCACCTTTGTGGCAAATGCAAATACACTAGAACCTATTGCCTATATATATACTATAACCATTGCTATACCAGCCTAGCTTATTGATTTCCTCACCAGCAGCCTGTCTGGGACTGAAAGTGAATGGTGTTGCAGCATGGTGTGCCAGGTATTCAAATACATGGCTTTTCTGCTGCACTTAATCTAAACCATTCTTGGTTTGGAAACTCAGCTTAAAATAGTGGAACCACCAAATTCAGTGATGCTGGGAGGACCATGCAGAATGTATAGCCCTGACCCCAGCTGAGGTCAGTAGATGTTTTTTCACTGACATTGGTGGAATCTGGCCTTTGTTCAAGTATCTGATGCAAGTCCATGGAGTACAGACCTTGGCTTTGCTAAGGAGGACAGAAGAAAGCTGTTAACAAAATGTTCTTTACATAAGTGTTATATCCACAGGCATATGTTTGCACATGAGGTCCCAACTGAGGCTGTGAGTGCCCCATGTCTGTCCTTGCTCTGTGAGCTCTGTGGTTATGGAAACATGATGGATTAAGTGAGCAGCTTGCCAGTTGCTAATGTAATAGATGTAATAGCCTCTTTCAACCCAATTTATTTATACTTAAAAAAAAAAAAAAAAAAGAAGAAGAATGTAAACTTCTTCCACAAATATTTACTGTTTATTTTCACAATATGTTTTAAAATAGTCATTTAATCACCAACTGCATTTCATGGTTACTCCAGTAGCTAACTATTCATGTTCATATGGTTAATGGACATGCAGCAAAGGCAGATGCATTGTGAAGGAGACTCAATCCTTTGAGATTTGTTCACGAGCAGCTCAAAAAGAACTCACAGATGCTTCTAACTGAGAAGGACAGAGAGATCCTAGCCATATAGAGTCAATTAAATCTCTGGTGAATGGCTTTCTAATCTGTTTTTTAGAGATCGCATGTAAAGAAAGATGCCTTATTTATAAACAAACCTCTTCATGTTAGAGAAACATGCATCTAATTGTAAACAATCATAAGGTTTCACGAAGTTCCTGCTGTTGCTCTTGTGATCTTGTACACTTGAAGTGACACCCAGTTTCCTGTTCCATCATGTTTAGAATTTTAAATAATAGCACATAAAATCTGAAGTGGTTGAGAATAAGAGCAAAGCACATTGGACTGGGATTTTGTAACACATTTCCTCCAGTTGGAGTCTGTGCTGATCGAAAATGGACAGACTGAATCCAGTGTAATAAAGATCAATGTGTGCAAATTCCAGCTACAGTTTCAGGGAACAGGTGTGAAAAGCTGGACTCCTACAGCAGGTTTTGTTTCCTCTAGCTTTAGATGTCCACAGTACATTTGCACAGAGCAAATATTCTCTGTTTCGGGAGGAGATAAATTGTTCCCACTTCTCCCTGTGTAAAGGCAGTCTGACCTACTAGTTCATCTGTTAGGTGACTGCTAACATGACTTTGTAATGCACTGAAGACCTCACCTTCAGAAGTACCAAGATTGCATGGACTGACTTTGGTCACTGGGAACTGCCTTCATCTTCCCTTCTCCACACTCCCATGGGGCCTCTCCCTGGTGTTCAAACACATTGCAGGGCTCTGTTGACACCATAGCTATAGATGTGTCTTGCACAGTTTTTGGGAGCTCCAAGGTTTCTCATATGAATTTTTCTGAAGATACCAGCATGCTGCTGCCCTCCGTGGCTTTGCAGCTCCCTCCAAGCGTATTTGTGAGTGGGCTAGCCTCACCATTGACACTGAGAGTTGCCTGTAGGTGCCAGAAGTGAAGCTCTAGCACAGCTGTGAAATACAGCTAAGTGTACAGGTTTCCCAGATGGATAGCTTTAGTCCAGCTCACTGAAGAGCTGCCAGTGAGCTGGGGGGCAGAGCCTGAGAGGTCCCTCAGGAAGGCAGGATCCAGGCAGGCTTGTAGAGCCTGTGCTAAGTGCGACAGTGCCCTTACAGCGACCATCCCTTGTCCCATCGGAGACCCTGGGAACCCCCGGCTGTACGTCCTGCCAGGGGAGGTGGATGTGGGAAGGCAGTCCAGCCCACACATGGAGAACCCTGCTTTTCTCTAGCACTGCACTGGAGAAGATGCTTCACAGATGGAAACACCCTGCTGCTCTTGCTCTTGGACACATCTTTCACTGGAAGAGTGAAAATCTGTCTCCAGACATATGGCCTAAATTTCTTCCTCCCCTCCTCCCTTCGCATGTAAATACCCCATATCCTATCCTCCCTATAACTCTCACCCCGATCTTATTTGTGCAGGACCTAGAATAGAAAACTAGGATGGTTTATTTAATTTTCTAACAACAATTTTACAAACATTGTTGGTTGGCTAGCTGGATTTTCTGGGGTGGTGTGGAATGTGGGAAAGAAAATATTGTTTTTGTTTTGGGATAAACTTTTTGGACTCTGTTACAGTTTCTGTCTTTTCCCTATAACTCTTGGCAAAAAGACTTAAACAAGATGAGGGGAAGAACTCCAGATGAATAAGCCTGTGTAAAATTAAAGGATTGTTGGTTTTTGTTCAACAGAGGCTAAGGAAGTAGTATGTTGGAATGATCTTTTCATGGTGGACTACCTTCTGTTTTCCAGACACTCAAGTTTGGACACTGAAGAAGACATTTTTACAGAGTTCCTTGTTTTGAGGACTCCAGTTTTCTTGGATGATATGAAAACTGGGAATCCTGAACATATTGTGATCTTTTTCAATGCAGTTGTGCTTTTCCCAGCAGATATCTGAATGTTTGTAATGCACATATATTTATGATGCACATAAACACCCTTAGCTTACGGGAAGCTTGCATTGCTCCATCAGTTCTGTGTGCAAACCTGACACATCAACTTCTGCATCAGAAAGCAAGCTCTGCTATGTTGAATAAACTACCTTTAAACAGTCCTTTTGAATCTAACTCAATTTCTTCACTTGGCCTGAAGTAACATCATCCAACAAGAAATATGGATTCTAGACCTGGACATATAAAACAGATTTTAGAGCCTTAATTAGAAAGAAAAGGAGACAAAATATAAGAAGAAATGTTACGTATTAAGAGAGAAAAAAAATATTTTTAAAATGAGGCAAAAATAAAGACCATATCCAGCTCTGTATTGAAACTTGAGGAGGTCTGGCAAGCTAAACCCTTAAACTGTCCTGTGTTGACTCTTGGAGATAACAAGAAGATAATGTTCATCATTTTATCTGTACCCTTTGGATGCTGATGGGTCACATTAGCAGAACTTGCAGCTACGTTGTCCTTTAGATAGATAGAAGAAACAAGAGCACAGTTTCTAAATTTTAATAGGGACCTGAACTTCCTTTCCTGATCCAAGGCATGGTGCAGGAGGTCAGGGACAGCTGGGGAATTGCCCCTGGTGAGACCCCTTTTGAAGTACCTGTAAGCACTTCTGGTAACCCCCCCCAAAAAAAATTTCTGGTTTGTCCCATTAGGACCTCGCGATAGCTCTTAGTGGGATTCTACAAGCTGGTTGAAACAGTCCTTGTTGAGCTGCTGCTGAGCAAATGTGTGTGGGTCCATCTTCCCTAGCACAACCAGGAAGAGCAGAATGAGATCAACTAGCAGTGACATGCTGGCTGTTTCCTTTGTCTGCTGACTCCAGCTCTTGACTCACAGAGCGATGGAGAGCAGCAGAGATACTGCTCGTCTTCACTGGAAGTGTTAACACAAAGTTTAGGAGAAGGAGTTAAAATCCCATTACACCAGAAATCACAATGTTCGAGCAGCCATGTGGAGTCACACAGTATGAAGATGGCAGTGCACAGCTGGTACACAGGCAGTGGAAAATTGAACTGGAAAGAAAAGGTAGGAATCACATTCAGGTCTTCTTTAAATTAGCCTTACAGAGTAGGGATGCATCTGTGCACATGACAGCTGGAGCTGACCTTTGTAAGCAGCCTGGTAAATTCAACATTACTGATTGAAGCCTTTTTTAATATAACTAGATACAGTGGAGAACCTACAGGAGACCCACACCTTGCTGGAGGGGCACATGGGGGCCAGAAAGGATATATAAGGGCACATAAAATGGCACAAGTTTAGACAATCCTAGATCCTCATTGACTAGTTTATATCCTTGCCTAGGCAAAAAAATCTTGGTACACAGTGTGTTTCCATGAAATTAGGTAGTTTTCAGACATCCATGGACCCATGTGTTTCCAGCAAGTCGCATTCAGGTTGTGCGCAAAGCTACACACAAACCTCTAAATTAGTATTACCTACAGGTACTTGAAAGCAGAGTTGAGATCAAACAGTTTCTATTTTTGGCTGGCAGCTACTTATTTTTAACTTCTCAAAGAAAGATTAAATTGAGGATCTTGGTGGTATGAAGTTTCTGAGCAAGGAATTAGCATGGGATGAAAGTATTCTGTACTCTCCCTGCTTCTGTGTCCTTCCAAGCCACCTGCCATTGGACACGGGCACATAATAGCCCACGTGTGTAGGTGGACTTCAGGTCTGATCCAGCACATCTACTTATATTTTTCTATCACAATTTAGTAAGGGAATTCTCCCAGACACTTAAAAGTACAGTGATCTGAGACACTAAACACCCAAGCCTCTGAACACCAGACCCTCCAAACACCAAACCCTCCTTCTATACCCAGCGAAATGTCTTGAAGGAAGAAGAATTGCACCTGAAGGAGGTTTTTCCTCCTCAGGAGACCCAGGTTGACTGACCTGGGCTTAGAAGACTAATTTTAAATACTTAAGTGAGGTGATAGGCCTTCTACTCTTCCTATTCCCAGGTGCAGAGAGAGGTCTGGGGGACTCAGCTGAGAGGTTTTCAAGCGCTAACAGCTTCCACTCAGATCATGAGAGCTCTTGGCACCCAATAAAAAGAATCAAGAGTATGTTCGATTCAAAGCCTTTCCGTTCCACCCCATTCACTTGCCTTTTGATTTTGAATTTTTCTGCCAGGATCTGAATAATCTACAACATACTGACTGGCATGGTTCCCTCCATCTGAAAGACGAATGGGAGGGAGAGGGAAGACTACTTCTTCATATTGCCAGCAGGCTTGCTTTAAACAAAATCACTGCATCAGTCTGTTGTTGCAGCACACTCTTGCAAATTGCCGTGTGTGCAAACAGGGAGTCACAGCTGGTGCACAGTATCGATGCCAGTCAAGCCATAATCAGATCTGGCACTAACCAGCAACTAGCAGTGGTGGTGATGCACCGTTGCCTTCCTATCTGCTTGCTCAGCAGTCAGCACACTGCAAGCTGGGCTGGAGTGAGAGTCCAACTATGTGGGTTTCCACATAGTTAGCGCCTCCACATACACTAACCACATAGTCAATGGGATTGTTCACATGCTTCAAATTAAGCATGTGTTTAAGACCTGACAGCCCCTCCTTACCCATATGAGGTCCTGGATGCTGCTGAGGACTCTGAGTTCTCTGAAGACTTCAGTGCTCTGCAAACTGATAGTGCTCATCTGTACTGTCCAGGCCACTTCCCTGGAGTAAATACCTCTGCTTTGCAGTGTCCTTTTGTCTCCACAGCCCTCAGACAGGATATTCAGTGACTGACCTCTCGCGGTGTTCAACCTGGAACACTCCATGAATTAATTTTCCTACAACCTGTTTTGATCCATCTCTCAGGGATCACAATCTCTTAGCAAATCTTTATCATAGAACAGTGCCCACGAGTCCACTCAGCCTTTTGCTGGCACATCCTCTTGGGTTTTAATAAAAACCAAAACATGCAGGCTCACTGAAACAGAAAGTCTCCTTCAACTTTTTTGTCTTTAAGTCATGAAGTGACAAAGGAGAAATTAACCTCTTAATCCTCTTCTATAGACAGGTGTTTTGCCTAACCACACAGAAGAAAAACAGCTATTATAATCAATAATAGCTGCTGTTGCTTTTGATTAGATTTCTGCTATCCCATAGAAACATACAGCAGTTCAGCATGTCTACTGATGGTCCTAACAAGTCTGAGGCAACTTCTCTTAACAGTGTCCTCAATGGATGACAAGCCAGAAATGACAAAACAGACATATGCAATCTTAAGTCAACCCCCAGCATTTCCGCAATGCTTTTCTCCAAATGGAGGTTGAATGGATCAAACTGGTCTTTGTCCCGTCAGAGCCACACAGGCAGCCTTCCTGGGGGAAGAGAGGAGCCTCTCTGCTTAGACCCAGCAGTACAATTTTGTGTCGAGTGGGGAGAAACACACCTGTTCAGAAAATGTTAGAGAATTTCAAGTTCTCAGGGTTTCATCCATTGTGAGACAGATGTTCAAATACAAGCACACACTGTTTAAGTTTTCTTTTCTTATATAGTATAAACTGCACTACCTCCTTTGCTGATGTAAAATGCTATAGCTCCTATGTAAGCTATAGAGGTACCTGGTTTTACATCATTTGAAGGTCCAATGATCTAAGCCAGCCCTTGTGAAAGGGATAACAGCTCATTCAGTACAGATCACAACATTATTCTATTGACACTTTAAGCTAAAGTTCAGTAGCTAAGATAGGGTTGGCTTCAGTGTGAAAAGCCAAAAGCTGATTTCTTGACCAAAGATAGAGGCATACTTTTTTTCTGAGTAAAAATACTAATAAAAAAAAGAAATGTCTGTCTTTCTCATTGATCAGCTTTTCCTAGTGATGAAATAAGAAAAAGTACTTAAGAAAAAGATAAAATCTGAGGTCTGGAGCCGTATGAAATTTGCATAAAAACATTTCTTTAGGCAGCTGCTTTCTCAGACTTATGCACAATTTTGATTGGAGGGATGACGAGAGAAAGGGTGAAATGAGCTACTCATAAACAAGTTTTTTAGGTGCCATTGTTTAATATTTCAGGTACTTAAAAATCATAGAGCATCACAAAACTTTCTTTTTTTAGATATCACTGCCAATATTCAAACGTCATATTTACCTAGAAATGTCACCTACCATGCATATTTTTGGTTCAGAAAAAAAAAAAAGACTCAAATATAGCTGGCCTACATATATTTGCTTTATTTTCTGCATGTGATAGGGCATGCCAGTGATTTTTTTTTAACATACCAGTATGATCAGATGAAGAGCATTCAGGGGGATAATCCAACTAGCATGCTCAATCCACGTGGATCACGTTAGCTTTTTTCTCTTGCATAAGGACATAGGAGAGAGGCAAAGGAAAAACCTCATTAATTGGTCCCTCGGATTAGCTGCCCGCTTATGTAAACTTCAGGCTCATTCAATAAAATATGGCCCATTTAATAAAATGTGGCCCAAATACTCTTCTAACCTTACCATATGTCACGATTTTCGACTCAACCCACTCAAAATCTATTTTAGCACCTAAGATGCTTGATCAAGCATGCAAGCAAAATATCCCTGAGGAAACCATCACACAAAGTACATTCTAGTAACTTTTAATGAATACTTACTGAATTAGCTCAGCTACTTTAAAGTTGTGTTTTACAGTCATTTAAATAATCCTCTTGCTTATTCAGGACCTTTTCAGCAATGAGATCATTGATGAAAACAACACATGAAATCTCTGTCCTATTTGTTTCTGGCCGAACATGTGTTCCTCTCACAGAAATAGAACAGAATGGCTGTCCACTCCATTCCCCTACCCCTGGGTAGGGAGAACTAAGTAATTGCCAACTGGTGCTTGCCTAATCTCTTCCTAGAGACCTGCAGTGATGGAAACTGTATGGGCTCCATGGGAAATCTGTTCAAAAGCTTCACTGTCCATAATGCTGCAAAGTTCCTCCTAATGTTTTTTCCTAGTTAAGTACTGAACAGATCAGTCAAGAAATAGACCAAATTTCGTTTGAATCATTTCAAGAATCCCCAAAGTAAACTTTCTGGGGCAGATGAGTCAAATTTATTCTAACAGTGAGGAATGTGTGGCTACATTTTTAGAGATTTTTCAAAGGAGCAAGTAGATACTTGATTAAACATATGAAAGTTAAAAGCTTTGAAACCATATTCTATGCACAAGCTGAATCTCTGAGAGTTCCAGCAGCTCTGTCTGCAATTAATGTAGTATTGCATTGCCTATTTGACCCTTTCTGATTAAAATATGTTATCCAGACACAGTTAATGTTCCTTCGATGTGCAATAGCAGTGAAAACTCTTCATTCAAAAAACCCTCTATTTATCCAATTACAGCTGTACCCATCCTCCTCTGTTTTAATGTATTGGACTCTATTGTATCAGTCTTCTGAGACACAAGCTTCCTTTTCTCAATTTTTTCCCAAGAAGGGGTTAGAAAGCTCTTGACTTTAACAAACTGTTAGAATTCATTTCTGCTCTTCTTAAAATGTTGCCATATCATAGGAGCACTTTTCATGCCTCAGGTTTGCATGTAGTCACTTAAATATATCTTACTCCATGAAGGCAATACTGAAATACTCAGCATGCAACTCCAGGGACGGGTGCAGTCATCCATTCCCTATGGTTGTTGCAGCAATCCTGAGCTTTGTTACATCAATAGGATTGTACGTGTATGGAATACTGTAAAGATCACAACTTAAAGCTCAGCTTTGAGGTATGTGACAAAATATGTTCTTCACTCTCCTTCCTGCTCTTGCACAAAAAGAGAAAACCACCCTGTTTTCTTATTGTGGTGGGTAAAGCCACAATTCCCAGTGGCTCTAGCACCACCATTTACTTACATAGAACTCCTCCCTGGCAGGCTGATTGCTCGTCCCTTCCTTCTACTTTTTATCATGCACAACAGCTGGGACTGATAAGAATGAACCCATCTGTAGCTGCTCTGTCTGTACAGAGCTGAAAGGAAAAAACGAGCTATAGGACTTGGCTGTCTTTAAGCAGCAAAACACAGCTAACCAGTGATCTCACGAGACCAAGAGAGACGATACTTCAGGTCACAGGGTGCTTCAGGAATGGAGAAGCTGTCTAAATTGAAGAAGTCTGGTCCAAGACATTTCCAAGAAGAAAGAATGAAAACTGGCCTGTGTAAATGTTTTCACAAGAGTTAATAAAGCTGTACAGTCCTGGCTTGTTTTTCACTTGCTAAACAATACTAGGCCCTCAACAGCACAGGGTCAAATCTCACCCTTAGAGAGATGGGGAGCTTGAATATGCCTGCTGACCTGCCAGCTCCAGCCATTTTGGGGGAAGACAGCTGCCTCCATAGGCCCCTCTACTACTTCCTCTACTTTTTTACTGCCTCCCACCCCATGCTCTATGGTGCAACAGATGGGGAGCTCTGCTCCCCAGGTTGCTTAAATCCCTCGCTTCACATGGTCATCTTTATCCAAGCTCATGTCCTTCCAGAGGAGACAGAGGCAGGTTCACTATCGTGCCTCTTCCCTGCCTGTGTCTCCTCAGGACCTTGAAGGCCTGCTTGTGGCTTCCCACTCACTGACCAGTTCATGCCTCCAACACTGCAGCGCCTAAGGACATCTTCTGCCTCTCCTTTCTCCATCCTGTACTGCCACATGGTTTATACTGTTCCTAGTGTAACTGAGGGGTGAGATGTGTCTCAGTGATGGACAAAAACTGATTGAAATCTGTTGCTTTCTGAGCAACAAATATCGGCAAGCATGTGTTGGCACAGTGCCCTAAATTTCACTTTTCCAGGTCAACAGAAAGCAATACACAAAAAAATCTTTCTTTTCAGCCCATATGTGGGCTGATACAGGGATTTGAAACTCAATGAAGCTGAGATGACCTGCCCACAGGAATCCATTATTGATTTAAGGCACTGTGGGAATGAGTCAGGAATTCAGCACCTACCAGTGAAATACCTTTTTAAAGCAGTTTTAAAGATTTACTTCTATCCTTTCCAAACACTGAGTGTGGGTTTCATCCCTCTTGTAAGGTGAACCAGCTCCCATTGGTGTTTTAGCTCAATTAGTGGCTGTCTGTCCAGCAATCAGTTTACCCTCTGTTAAGAGATATGGAGGCCAGGTAAAATCTTTGTGAGATCCTGGAACTACAGTAGACCAAGGGCTCTGCCCTGGATTGAAAACAGAAAATCTGTGCTAAGGGATGGCTGCAGATTGCTCATCACTGGTTGGCATAACCAGGTGTGCTCCAGCAGCTGCAGCTCCAAGCATGCCTACAGATGAGGGAGATGGGAAATGTGTGAGCAGAGATCTGCCAGCTCCCCTGATTAGTCCTGGCAGCCACTTCAGTCTCTGGCCTACTGTGCCAGAGAGAAAAAGGTGTCGCAGCACTATTTCCCATCACCTCTGAATAATTCTGTCCTTTGCAGCACTCATCTTAAGCCTACCCTGATAAGGGTTGAGCCTCCAGCATTTCTTACAAGGAAAACTGGTTTGCTTTAACTTGTGTGTTGAACAGCAGCTCTTGCCACACCAAAGGCTGCTTATAGCAGTTGATTATTTCCACATGGCTATCCACAAGCTGGAGCAGCCTGTGGTGCATCTAACTTCACACCAGGAAGGTGAGGCATTTGACGTCCCAGCAGGCTGGAGCTGGGCTGCACAGGGAAGGTGACCAAGTCCAGAAGAGAGTGGATAGAATCAGCATGCCCAAGCAAAGCTGCGAGTCCATGAGGCTACTCATGTTTCCTCTCTATTAACTGAGGCAGAATCTTTTCCTACAGAAAAATAAAAAAAAAAAACCAGCATATTTTTAAGTATAATAGTAAACTAAAGAGGTAAAACCCCTCACAAGGGTGTATTTAGTCATGCATAATTTATCTACAGAAGAAGAGGTACAGTTTATACTGATGTAGATACTACCCATTGTTGCCTTTATGCCTTCAGCCACACTGACTGTACAAGCTCAAATCTTACATTGCAGCTACTTCCTCTCTGTTTTTATTTCACAAATGTCAGCTAATTGTGAACCACTTGGAGATTTCCTAAGCCTGTCTCAGACAAGTTGCTTATCTCTCTGTTTTTTCTCTGGAGGGCTGTCATCAGGCAGAACCTTTCTTTGCTGCTACACATTCAAAATATTCCACTTACAGACACCTTATTTTGGGAAGCAGGGACCCCAAGTCGCCCCCCAGCACAAAAATGTGGATCCAGGCAAGGCCCAAAGCTCTGCCTGAAGCTGCCCCCTGGGAGGAGATGCTCTGGCCTTGGCTCTTTGCTACTCCACAGAAACCTATTGCCAATACTGGAAAATACTCTCTCCTCTCCATGAACATGCTATAGTGCCAAAACCCAAGTTAAGAACATGCCTCTGTCAATGTGCTCCGTAAATCTATCTCAAAATAGTCATCTTGGTTAAAAGACATTTCAGTATTTTGGTTCAAATGTAGATGATCTCATAGGGGGAATTGCAACAAAATTAGGACGTTTATTAAAGACAGAAGACCTGGAAATCAGTTAAAAGCCTAAAACTCAGGAAAATGTATTTATATACATCCATTCAATACAGATTTTCTTTTAATTGTTCCCAAATCCTTGGTCTCTTGCTAAGACACCGCTCAAAACACTGATGCTATCCCATCTCTATTCAACATAACAGAGGTCAAATAATAGAAAACTGTATTTTTCCAGATACTACATGGAAACTTAACCAAATAGTAAAGAATTACCATACATATAGCATGGCCTCTGATGCTTCATATTCAGTGTGGTAAGCGTTATAGGATGCATGTTGCTGTCAATAATACTAACAGATTCATAAACTGTGACGCTGCAGTGGCACTTCTTGGAACATGGGCTGCACAGGTTTCTTATCAGGATTTCTCAATATTCTCTTAAAGGATCACTACAACTAGTTATGTGGAAACTTTTGGTTTTAAAGCAGTTGGTTACTCTGTAAAAGAATTATAAAATCTACCAGAGTAAAATCAATGCAATTCAGTCACTTTTAAAGGCTCGGGAGTTTTTTATCAACTCTCACCCACATGAGTGGGAAAAAATAGGAGATTAAAATAGGAGAATAAAATTAAAGTAGCCTAAAAATTTCAAAAAGTCAAATATCTGTGCAATATTCACTCTCAAGCATTAAAATTGTCCTTTATCAGTTCACATTCACCATGGTCTAAAAGAAGGATGGAAAAATGTTCCAGTTGGTGTGGAGTCGGCAAGCAAGTCAAAACTCGTGTAGTACCTCTACAGATAGGCAGGCTGCCTCACAAGCGGCATGTGAAGTAGAACAACCGTGCTTGCTTGTCACTTACAGGAAACCTACCAGACCATGCATACCCTACAAGGAGTTCCTAAGGGCACAGGTTCATTTTTAACCTGGTCTGCTTGGGACTTCACCCTGGCGGGGCAGCTGTGATTGGGAAATTGCTGACATTGCCCATGAATGCTCCCATGGAGGAGAGACACACTGCCCAGCCACAGACCATGCACCTAGGAGGCAAATCCAGGAGTGCTGGGACACTGTCCCCCAAACAGAGTGATGCCGGCCAGGAAGACTCGTGTGACTGCTGCAGATTTCCATTCCTTGCTAAATCTAGGACCTCTCTGTAAACAGGCAGTGTCCCCTCATAAGAAATGGGTCTCATGGCAGTTTCGAAGGAGCTCATGTCAGGATTGTCAGTTCGGACATCCATGCACCCAGAACTCAGATGTATGCCTAGCTGCATAAATGTAAAGGACTGTAACTCAGAATCAAGAAAGGCTAGAAAACCTGATCACAGGCTGAGGAAATGAATTCCTGGGATTCACTCTGAAGAGAATTTTCTCTCCCTGAGGGCCAGGGAGTGCTGCCTGACGAGGAGTTTTCTACCCCAGAACACCTGGGTTCCACTCAAATGATCTCGGTAATAAATATAATGAAAAACGATAAATTATACCTACTTGAACTGTGTGCCTTAAGCAGCTGATGTTTGCAAGGCACAATGAAATCCTCAAAATGAAAGACAGCACATGTGGTAAATGAAAAGAATTACACCGTTGTTTAATTTTGTTCCAGATGAAAGCTCCTACTACTTGGAATTGCAGTGTGTGCTGCAAAGCACAGATAATGTGTGGGATCTTTCTTTTCATGGTGAACACATTTTTATCATAATAAAGCTCATTAAAAGTATGTTCTGCTCTCTCTCTCTAGATCTCTGAAGCAGGACTAGGGAGACATCTTTCACTCCAGTAGAGAAAGCATAAATCCTAAAATTCAGGTCTGCCTACAGATCATATGCTGTTTAACGTAAGGTAGCTGCTGTGATTTTCCAGAAATTCACCGGTCCTAAAACAGACTGAAAAAATGACCTTTCAAGTAGGCAATAGAGCTAAGAAATGCTCATGTTTATTTCTGTGATAAAGGTTTGAGAATCCCCAAATTACAGGAAGTCCGGAGGCTACAGTTTCATCGCAAATGTGAATGTAGATACCTCACTGAGGTGCAGATGTCCCCATTCCCCAGGACCTCAGGGGAGGAAGCAGTCTTCTCGACCAAGTCTATCTCCCACCCTGCATATGAGAGCCCCGCAGTGGCACAGGAGCATGCTGGTGAGTGACGCACAGCTCCTTCACCTCATTTTTGTCCTTGGGCAGATGGAGAGTGTGTGTGGGAACTTATTCCTTTACCACTTGTTTTCCTGACTTTCAAAATGGGCTGATCAGAGAAACTCTTTTAGAGAAGTTGCCTCTGACTCTATCTGTGTGCAGAAACAACACTGTCAAGCATCTTCTGCTGGTGGTGAAAGCAATGCCTGATGAGTTTTTACAATGAGATCGACTTGCCAGATAATCACAGCACTTCACTGCTATAAATTGGTTCCTGGCAAAGAAGGGAAAAGCTTATCTCTGTACATGCATCATGCCAAGCCGGGGGTCAGCTCCACCTTTCCATTTGATCCAGCTGAAGACTATTTCACACGCTCTTAGTGAAGGCTCCAGACCCTGAGTGGCTGTGCTCTTGGCTTTGCAGGCAGGGAGAGGAGGGGATGGGGGTGAGGGTGTGGGACAGGGGTGTGTGGGAGCTTACTTCTGTGTTCACAGCTGCTTTATATCACTATTGTTCTGCAGAGCTGCTGCAGGTTGGCACCCCTGGCAGTGAGAGCAGGGTGAAGCATGGGGACTCACAGCAGCAGTTTGAGGGGGACCCCAGTCACTGCCTCACCTCACTCCAGCACCCAGGTGCCACTGGCCAAATACCATGGACAGCCCACATTTCTGCCTTGCTCCCTTTCAACCCCTGAAGGACCTGCCACAGAATCTGTGCTGGAGCTAACCCCCATCTCAGCTGCCTTTGCGTTCAGATGGGGACTGTACTGCTCATCTGCCCTGTAAAAGATACCTCTTTTAGAAAGAGGTGAATTGCACCATTTGCCTCCTCTGTCCACTAGTAGGTAGAGGATAACATGCATGGACATGTGGACACATTTGGTCAGATGAGTCCAAGTCTAAATCCTGAACCTCCCTAGTCTATTAGTATACATCTTATGGTCCAGCTCCTTCAACATTAAGACTGGTAACCTGAAAACTATATCTGAATTGGTTTTTTCTTTTTCAATAAATGCCCCTAAGCCTTTATATTCAGAAAAAAAAAAAAAAAAAAAAAAAGTTCTGATCCTTACTTGAAGGTACCTGTTGCTCTCCTGAGTCTGAAAACAGCTTTTAACACTTGCTTGGAGGAGTTGCAAGGCCCTTGTTCCAGTCCACAGGGAGTCCTTCCAATAGCTAGCTAGAAGAGGCTCTGAGGAATTGTTGCAGGCATACTCTGCATCCCACTGACCACATAATATTTTCCAGGAAGATGAGGGGTTCCTGTGCCTGTAGGCCCTTGAGACAGGGTTCAAGAGCTGAATGTGGCAGGAAAACCCTGAGGCACTTGTATATCACTAGTGAAAACGCCTGGGGCACACTGAAAACAGAAGGGTCATAGCTGGCGCAAAATGAACATAACATGAAAGATGAGGGCTCCTAAGGGATTTGCACAGGCTGTCCTATTCCTTTTCATAGTTCATAGTTTGTTCCACAGTTTTCTCAAGGATACACTGAAGTGCTAAATAAACCAGAGCACATGGTCGATGCTGTTATCTGACTCGGCAGGAAATGATCCTGCTATGGGTCAGGCTTATGAGGGAGTCTAAAGCTGGTTTTATTCCAGATTGAGAATAAGCCAAAAAGCTTTCACAAAAAGCTTTCACGAAGCAGAATAAAGTCACAGCTCCTGTCTCTATATCATTTGCCTTTCAGTGCCTCAGGAGCTATCCTGTCAAAAATACTTTTACAAACACTGTATCCTCACAAAACATTTTCACTGTCAAACCAGTACCGGGATGCTAAATAAAAACTGCCATTAAAATGTTCAAACCAGTTCCGCACTACAGGTTTATCTGGCTGTAGGAGCTAGATCTGCCCTGTATTTTGCAAGTTTTAAAAAATTTTTTTAGATCTTTGACAGAAAAACTGAGAGTATTTGGACACTTGAAAAGCACTTGGCACCATTGACATTTGGATACAGTGTTAAAGCACCTGACCCAAGGAAATGCTTTTCAAAAAACCTTTTTTGGTCAAAAATGCTGTTTTGTTGAAAACCAAGCTGCTTTGCAAAAGCATGTCAGCATTGACCAACTTTGTCTTGAGTCCAGAAGGGATTTTTTTCTGGAGAAAAGCTGTATCCCCAGAATAGCCTGGTAATTACCACAAGCTCTCCTGCCCCAGCCAGAGCAGACAGGACCTCAGAGCAGACAGGATCCCAATTCTGGGCTCCTGGTAAGAGCAGTGATCACTTGAGAAAACGTGTTTGGCTCTCTTGTGCTTTCTCATTAAAAGTTTCATAGTTGTGTTTTCAGCTCGATTACTACAAGAAGTAATCTTAAACCCTTATGTTTTCCTAAAACAGTTATTCTTCACTGCACTACATGAGCCATTGTCTCTAGGGAAGGTCCTGGTTTCCCACCAAAGTCAATGACTGGGACAGCAGGGACCCAGCATGTTCACACTTGCTCACAACAACCTTTTGAAGCAGAAAGCTGCACCTTGAGACAAGAAGTAAGACCCTTGCAATTTCCTTTGCAAACATACACACACTCTGTTGTCACAGCTGGAGGCATGTTTCCAGTCCCAGCATGATTGTGTCATCTTCATTTATCTAATATGCCTTGATCAAGTTACTCTTTGATAGCCTGTAGGGAAAATGGGGCCTCACCTGCTATCTGTCAGGCTGTTGACAGCAAAACAAGATCTGTCTCCTTTGGGTTTGTGGTGTTTTGGTTGGGTTCCTCTTAACTTTCACATATCAATCAAAGATCCAGCCTCAACCATGATGTTCCAGAAATTCCATGCAATAAACTAAACATCTGCTGGGGGAGATGGCCTCATACTGAGGTTGAAATTGGCCCTATAGTTCTGGGAAGGATCATCTAGCTTGTTTATCTCCTTCCGAAACAAGAAAAAAGAACATTTGGGGGGATTTATGGACAAACATTTGAAAGCTTGACTGCCATTTTGTTTTAGATTGGCAAAATTATTTTGAAAACAAAACATAGGGCAGACTGTCAGTTAAGTGTTATTAAAATTGTTATACCCTGGACTTCTGAGGTGGTTCTGGGATCACAGTGCACAGAGTTGCCCTGGGCAGATAATGAAAGCCCACTCTGGTTCGAGTTTATGACCAGCTGTCAGTGCAAGTG
This sequence comes from Columba livia, assembly GCF_036013475.1. NCBI lineage: Eukaryota > Metazoa > Chordata > Aves > Columbiformes > Columbidae > Columba > Columba livia. Next base: position 70,667,250 of record NC_088604.1, read on the forward strand.
AGTGAACTTCAGCCTCAAACACAAGGTGACATAACCACAGATCAAGAGGCCTCTCTGCATAGTCTGAGAAGTGGCTCCTTCCCTATGTATATCTGCAAGGTGATGACATTTATCCTAGACATTTTCCTCCTGGAACTATATTAAGACATATCATTTTGTCTGCCATGCTCTAAGAGCACCCACGTGGACAGTTACCATGACACAGCTGATATGAAGTGCCTCAGTCCTCTGCATATATTTTCTTAAGTGGACTCGCTGTTGGTAAGAGATTCATCTAATTTATTTTTCCAAGCAACCACATTCACTGAAGAAGGAAATGAATGGTGAATAACCTAGTTAATCTGCTGCTGCCATGGTTATTATCACTGGCCATAGTTATTATCACAATTTTTTAATTTAACAAAGTACTGCCAAGCAAAAAGAACATTTCCTTATTACAGGCATTGATATATGCCCCAGAGACGTTACTGTCTAAATGCAGAAGAGAAGAGTTGAAGAATTATTTTAACACACAGGCAAATTCAGTGGTGTGATGGCAGCCACCATCATATCAGCTGTGCAGTGTGATGGCTGTCAGGAAGGCATGGAAGTAACTGCAAGGGGTTAAGCTGAAGGGTAGGAGAGGTAATGGGAGAGGGAAGTCACTGAGATTTGCATTGGTAGGCGGTTACTCATACAGTCTCTCTTCCCAAGGTGATGAATGCCAATTTTAACATCAGAAAATGTAAAGTCTCTCTTCAAAGCCAAACAAAATTCACTGAACCAAAATTTGTCAAATGAGAATGTCAGAGCAGATAAACTTAATCTTCATGTATGAAATAGGAATATAGCTAAAAATAAAAATAGATAATCTCTTATACTTGTATGTCACCCATTCCTCAGCCATCAGGCACTGCTGAGGCACTGTGTTAGAGAAAGTGCTGGGAGCTGGTGGAAACACCATCTGCTTGCATTTAAAAGCAAGTTCTTTTGTCTGGGTTCATTATCACTGACCCTTTATAAAGAAGTGATGTTCCAAAAATACTTTTGTGCAGCAAACCTCACGATTTCCTCATGGCTTGGCTTTGAAGCACTCGGTCATGCATATTCCCTCCCTGCCCCTGCTGGGACAAGCTCAGTGATGGTTGTTTGAGGGCTGAGCCCTCAATTAGCAGGCAGATTTGATTTTTTCAGAGAGAGACAGGAATGTGATCCTTTGGCAAGAGGTTCTTCAGTACCAAGAGAGGGAAATCCAATCTTATGTGTCAAGGTCCAGTGGATCAGATAGAACCCTAGCCAAACGTATGTCTGCACCAGCTCAAGACATTTTAACATGCCTTTATACTCAGTGGGCTATGACTTCATTAGGGCTATCCAACGGCAATCACAACTACAGCTTCATGGTAGGTCACAATGGTGTTGTGCAGATATACCCCCCAGTAACTGGAAATTAGCTCAGTAGCTGTATGCAAAACCCACCTGGAAAGCAGCCAGTTATAGCTCTGCTCTGCCTTCCAATACTCTCTGCTTGACTTCTGTAAACCCAAATATGAGCATAGGCTATCATTAGCTCAGAGGCTTGCCTAGGGACAGACAGTGCAGTTATCCAGCACAAGGACTCTCACATCAGCAGGAGAATATGGGATGGACATCAAGAGAAGATTGTTGCTGATTTCAACTGGTCTCTTAGAAACTCCCCTGAAGTTTGCGGGAGTCTTTTCATAGAAGCTGCTTGTTTTTGGTGGAGCCCAAGTGGAGAGAGGATGGTTGTACAAACAATTAACTTTTACTGTACATGGCAAAGGACAGAGGGGGGTGGTGCTACCATACTTCTTTGATTCTTTTTATTTACAAGGTACCCAGCTCAAGCCTTTTTTTTTTTTTTTCCCCCAGCACTTCAAGTGTCTAAAGCAATACCGAGTAACACAAACTTAAAGGATATGAGGGAGAGATCAACTTTACATTTCTGTAATTCCCCCTGGGTAGAGCATTTATTTATTTAGGAGAAGAGCTGTCTTTGCTTAGTTTCCCATATGACAATTCTTTGCTCAGTCTTATCTTCGAGTGACTCATAAGATGGGTCAAAAGGTGAAGAGAAACTTTATGGTGACCTCTTTATAACCATCTTGTAAAGACTGTTTTCTTTGGACTTTCCGTTTGCATTTGTAATCAGTGGGCAATTTCCCCTCGTCTCTTCATTTTCCACCCTTCTTTTTTTTTAATTAAAAACCTGGTAAAGTTAAGGTTCCTTTTCTACCAAAAGTCCTTCCCCTTCCTGCCTTACATGTCATCTGCATTCTTTCCATTCACCTCAGGCCATATCCTCAGCTACTGAAAAATGGTAAAACTCCATTTCCTCCACAGGGATGTCCATTGGTGCTCCAGAAGGGCTGCTGCCCTGCCCCAGGTAGGAGCCCTGACCTGGCACGGCTAGTGATGTGCTGAATGGCATCCTTAGAGGCCCCTACTTGACCTGTGGGAGGGGCGTTTCCTAACTGCCATCAAACAGAAAATCATTCTTGCTTGAGATGGCAATTTCTGGTGCCCTGAAATACCTCTCAGCCTGGTTTTTTTTTGCTGGAGAGGTGTGTACTTAACAGCAGAACCGTTCAAGCAACTTTCTTGGGAAAGATACCAAGAGGGTCTCAGCAATGACTTTACCTCCGTTTCCTCTTCAATCACAAGTAAGGTCTCTCCCCAGCCACCCAGCCACCCCACTCAAAAGCAAAGTGCTTGCTGTCCCATTCATCCCACTCAGTGCATCTCTTTTTGCTGTCCTGGACTGACCACGAGCCCCTCCATGTTAACAGTCATGACTCTGAATCATTGAAGACAATAAACTACCTGTGACTGGGTCACTCCCAGCTCCCAGGCTACTGAGTCCCCAGGCAAGCCATTACTCCTCAGGACATCCTTCAGTGTGCATCTGATTCTCAATGTGTGTTTAAAGACCAGGAAAGCTAAAGGAACTGAGCATGTGGATGTCATTAAACTTATACTTCAGTGCTTCACTGATGGATTTAAATAAGCATATAAGTATTTTGTTGAATGGAAATTTGTGAACACTACTAGCAGGATATCTTACTCATACAGAAGTGTACCTAACTGCTGCAATAAACATGAACCAAATGGAGGGACAGAAAAGCAGAGAAAGTGTATTTCCTAGCTTTTTTCATTTATCGGTGACCAAGCACATGTAGATGCCTGGGGGATGAATCTGGAAATTGCAGGCAAAATAAACACACAGAGCAAAATGGAAACAGTCCTTGCTTTTACAGTTACACAGAGCAGTATCACCTCGGTGTTAGCAGCAGCAAACTTTTCCACTCCCCATCTGTTAGCATTCATTTTAATTCCTGCATTAGTGTACTATGGAAAATGTGGGGTCAGGGCGTCCTTGCTTTTTCTTAACTCATTTGTTTCTCTTTTCACGCGTAGAGGAAATGTTTCTGTTTCTACAGTATGTCCATTTTCAGGGGCTTGTTTTTCATCACCAAAGGGAAAAAAAAGGGACTAGATTTTTTTCTATAGACCTAATGTCTGAGTCACAGTCAGGAAGAGGGTAATGTACCTTGTTCCAAATGGCATCAGTATTGTGTCTTTCCAGACAGTTTTTTTTCTCTCAGCCAGTTATAGGAAAAGCAGGATGTCAGCTAAAAATAAACAGCTTTTATGCTCTCCATACATAACTGCTAACTTCAAGATACAGACAAACCTCCTACTGAGCTGCCCCACTCTGATGCCATTTCAAAGTAATTCATGGCTACCAAACCATTTCTTCTAAATCATCTTGGTCAGGCCTTCCTCATTTTATGCCTTGATTCTATAATTATTTATATCAAGCACATGCTTTTAGAGTTTTTCAGGAGTGAAACCTAAGTTGATTTCTAATCAGGAAATATTTATGAACAGATACTGATTTGGAGGACTCTTTCTCAAATATTTGCTTCCTAAGAAGATCCTCCTTTTGCAATACCTTCTCAGGGAGGTCATCAACTATTGCATATTTCTCAGGTGCTAGATGCCATCAGAACCAAAGTTTTTCTCAGAAGTATGAAAGAATACAGTGGCTGTTCAAAGTCTGATGAACAAATGAAGACCATGAGAGGTCATCAAATGGAAAACAACAGTTCCTTCCCTGCAGTCATTAACTTTGCTTTCATTTCTGTTACTTTTTCCATCAGGAGTAATGTGAGATGACCATCTAATCTGTTACAGAGGTCTTGTATCTGAGTGCCAAACCCTTCTCAGCTCCTTTGAAAGATGATCTGAACAAACGGTTAGAGAGGTTTTGCAAAAATTTATGCAGAAATGTTCAAGCGGCTAAATTAGGGAAGCTCTTGGCATCAGCAAATCGAATTAACAAATCCTGGTAGTTTGGTCCATATGGTCTAAAGACGCTTGTTTGACTATGTAGCGTACTGTTGTAGAAGGCTAATAGCAAAAATAATGCTGTAGATCAGGAATCTCCAACAGGCCTCCTGGCTTTCTAACAGGTAGTAGGTCCCATATAGGTTATTTTCTTTCATATAGTTTTCTCTTGGATAAAGGCAGAAAGTCAGGCTAAAAACTAAGTATGATAGATGTAAAGCACAGCACTGTTTTCAATCAAGAAGGATTCAGGCACTGTGTATATTGTAAAAAAAGTAAAGCAAGTAGATTAAAACAAAACCAGCTAGTGCCTTTATTCCTAACTGCCCTGGATATTTTGAGCTGCATATGCCTACGCTGCAGTCCATCAAGAAAAAGCCAGGTGTAAGTGGTCAGCAGGTACAGAAGAACCTGTCTCTGAGTATCTTTTTCTGAGACTTGTCCCCTCCTGACACACCACGTTTCCATGGTGTGCTGCATGTTAGGAGAAAAACAGAGGCAGAAATAAGCAGCAATAAAACATTTTTCAGCCAGCAAGTGATTACATCTCTGGCAGCACATAGCAAAAGTTAAGTATATTTGAACAAGATGGCTAGGATGCTGGAGGGACAGTGGCCTTTGATGAAACAGGACACACAGCCACTTTCCCATCTTACTGGCATGCCGGCAGCCACAGGAGCACAGTCCTGCTCTTGCCATCCCTTATGAGGCCAACACACCTGAAATAAATAGCACCCATTATTTGGTTTACAGCACAGTAGCGGGGAAGAGTTCACGTCAGTGAATTCAAGGCTTGACACACCAAGCCTTGCCCAGTGACTGGTGCTGCCAGCTACATCACCCAGAAGCAGCAGAGAGCTCACTGTGCATCCTACATTTGCAGGCTTGCTGGTCCAGATCTCTCTTGGGGGGAGAGAGAGAGAGAGAAGAACGAAAGAGAAAACAAGCTGGGGTGTTTGTGTTACTCAGAGGAATAACACATGTGACCGGGCTGACATGGGATTCATCTCAGAAGATGGCAGGGAGGTCATTGTGAGGGAAGGCTTGGGGCTGAGGGGCTAGGATCTGTAACACCGTTGCTGTTCCAGCCTGTATAAAGTCCCTTTTAATTGGATAATATAACACATCTGTTCCTCACTCATGATGCTGAGGTAGTCACATCCCCACCCTGCTGTCTTTCTTGCTGTCTATCAAAAGGGTAAGAGTTGATGGTGGGATGATGTGTCTGCACTCTGGAGCCCCTCCTAGCGCTACACCTGCCTGGTAGAATCTGGCCCAGGCAAGGGTGGTCTGCCTGCTCCTCATCCCCATTGCTGCCATCTCCCTACCTGCCATGAACCACAGCCATGCTGTGTTCAGGGTTGAGCTGCAGCCTGCAGCTGGAACCAGGGTTTGGGGACAGCCAGCTGCAGCCTGGTGTCTGCTGTCATCCTCTAGTGAGGCTTTTATTCTCTTGTCTCATGCAAGCTGTTACTGCTCGCAGCCCCAGCAGAGCCAGAGCCACGTGCCACCATCCATCACCAACTGAGGTTCTAGATAGTGGCATTTACAGTTAAGAATAACAGTTAAGAATAAGAGAAATTAAACTTTATCTGTTACACATGTCTCACACCTAAAATACTTGCATGACAACATATATGTGGTTGTAAAAATGATCATCTGAATGCCTACACATTTCCCAAACCACCATGTAAATTCCAAAATGCTGTATAAACATACTTTGTACAGCACTTGTGGGTGATAGGCGAATTTCTCTCATAACAACAGGCCTGTTGTTTCCTGAGTAACAAACATATGCCAAAGGGAAACAGCAAAAAAAATATGTTAGAAAAACCTAAAGTGCAAAGCATGAGGAATAAATAAAAGAGGACAAATTAACAACTTCAGTCACTCCACTGACAGGACTATACCTGCAAGAGAAGTGAAATTTAAACCAACAAATAGCACTGACAGACGGTGTTTAGCTAGTGCAGGGATTCATCTGACAGCTGCAGAATGGTTCCTTGAACAGCTAATCATGACTGTACATTTCCGTAAGCCAGGGTTTGGTCCCCCAGCTCTGCTCCTGCTCACACACATCCCCACACTGAGCTTTCACTTTGAATTTTATGTTGGGATGAAACCCTCGACGGATGTTGGATTTAGTCCAAGAGCTCCAAGAACACCAGTGCTGAAAAGGTTGTAACCTCAGCAAGCTACTAAACAAGAGCTGTTTCTGTTCTTTTGAAGCAAAGGGGTTTTCATTATTTTGATAATGGTTTCAGTAAAACCATTGAGACAATCTTTCTTGTAAAACTTAATATAATCTAAAGTATCTTTGCTTTGTCTGCCTTAAGCAAAACTGTTTTCAGCTCCTTTAAATAACTTTTTCCTTACTTTTTTGCAAAAAATAATTGAGGTTTTTGATCCTAGAATTGTAGTTTTCCACAGAGTAGGGAGAATTTTCTCAGTTCTGCAAGCACTCATTATCTGGTATGCTTTACTACCAACAACAGTCCCATAGAAGTCCACAAAACTGTTTATAGTCATAAATATTTAGAGCACCAAGTTCACAGCTTTTCTGGGAGGGTTCTTAAATGTGTGTGTGCGCGGATCACAACTGGTCTAAGGTAACATGGTCCCTTGAGACACGTAGGTGTGATTGATTTTCAAATCTGGCATAACTGTTCAATGAACAACAGAAATTTCCTGTGTCAGAAATGCTCCAAAGTGAATAAAAGAATTGAAAAATATATGTCCTTTCTTTTTCATTTTGCTTGCTCAGCAGAACAGAACATGCATCACCACCTTGTATTCATGGAGCTTATCACAGATGTGGATTAGGAACACATTTTCCTGAAACTTTATGTTCTGTACAGTCTGGTTGTCCTTTCCATATTTACTCTTTCTCTCATTTGTGCATACATGGGAGTAACATGGGAGCCCTAAAGTGGCCAAAATCACAGTGTTAAGATCCCAGGGATCCCAAGAAATGGCTGTGGACTGCAGTGTGAACACCTGCACCCTCTTCCAAAAGCCTCCTGAAGCTGCATTTGCACTCACTCTTCTTGTTGTCACCTCCACCACTGTCTCAGGGACGGGGTAACTGCTTGACACGTGTGTGTGACCAAAGGAACAGAAAGGCACCCTTAACTCAAACAAAAACCATGACCACGAGGAGCCACTCAGTCTACAGGCTCAGTCCTTCCCTTTCTCACAGTGTCCAGCTCCATAGGCCTCATCCCCAGGACACTGGAGACCTGGGGCAACCCTGCTCCCTGCAAATCATAGAATCAAAGAACAGTTTGGGTTGGAAGGGACCTTCAAAGGTCATCTAGTCCAACCTGCCTGCATTTTCAACTAGATCAGGTTGCTCAGAGCCCTATCCAGCCTGGTCTTGAATGTCTCCAGGGTTGGGGCATCTCCCACCTCTCTGGGCAACCTGTTCCAGTATTTTACCACCCTCATTGTAAAAAAAGTCATCCTTATGTCTAGGCTGAATCTCCTCTCTTTTAGTTTAAAACCATTACCCCTTGTCCAACCATAACAGGCCCTGCTATAAAGTCTGCCTTTATCTTTCTTATAGGTCACTTTTGAGTACTGAAAGGCCACAATAAGGTCTTCTCAGAGCCTTCTCTTCTCCAGGCTGAACAACCTCAATTCTCTCAGCCTGTCCTTGTCCCATCAAAGGATGGGCCAAGGCTGCAGCCTGCCTTTGGCCATGGGCTGGAGCTCTGCAAGGATGCGCAGACTTGTCTGCTTGGCGTGGAGCTGGGCAGATGGTGTGCTTGGTGCAGCACCACAGCATGCCAAGGATGCTGCCACCTACCCCTTGATTCCCCCACGTCTGGCACCGTGATGTCCCTTCTGCTGTGCTGCCAGGGAGGCCAGTATCACCTCCAAGAGGATGAGGACAGAGAACATAAGTTATGGTTCATTTCATATGCATCATGATACACTTTTATGTCCAGCGATTTACAAAACCAGCAGAGCAGAAGAGCTTGCATTACGTGAAACACTAATGAGAGACTTAACCATTTTCAACCATTTTTATAGGTGCAGTTTCTTCCTCTAAGTTGAGGATACACAACTGTGACAATTGAATCACTACCAAGGTAAAAGCTTGACAGTTTGTTGACAAAACAGCTACAACAAAGGAGGTGTGACCTGTACTTAATGATTTAGTACAATTAAGACACAGACCTAGCTTAATTTTCAGCCTGGTGGACATACTCAGTCCATTTACTAACAGTTTCACATGCCTGAAAAGTTGGAAACAATTTATGACAGAGATCAGCTTTTGAACCATATACTTATGCTAGTGTCAAGCCCCAGATGATTACTCCAGCTTTAGCTCACATTCCCACACTGGATTCAGATAATGTGTAGGAGTCATGACATGAATTCATAAAATTTACACAGATGCTAGCAATGTAAAACCTCCAGCTGCATCACTTTCCACCCCAGAGAGTCCCTGATGACCAGCAGAGGAACAATCCATCATCCCAGCTTGCACAGGAAGAGTGGGCACATTCGAGGAGCCATCTCTGCTGTGTGCACATCTCACTGCCCTGCTTTCAAAGGTCTCTTCACAGCCATGGCAAAACGCTTGTGCAGGGCCCTGAATGCTGAGCTGCACCATTCCCACGGCCACACTGAAGGGACAGAGATTCCCCGGGAGGGGGCTGTCAGTAGTTTCCACCACACAAAAGGGATGGGAAGGCCCTCCAGACACCGGACAGAGGGATCACACAGGGACATGGTGACATGTGGTGGGCAGCACACCAGTGAGGAGAAAAAACATATCTCCACGCTGATGCTGACAAGCAGGGGTGCTCCCCCAGCCACTGTCGATCCTCCTGGTCCACACAGGGGGAAAAATGTACAAGGGCACTGAGCCCATAGCCACTTTCTTGTCCCCGCCATGATCTGCAGCTGGTCTTAGAAACCTGGGTCTGCCCTGCGTGCATTCCTAGAAGATTCTTCTACTGTTGGTGGTGTTTTCTGGAGTCCCAGGCTTAGCGTCTGGGGAATACAGTGGGAAATATGAGGGCTGTGGAGCTGTGGTACATCAATGCAAGCTCCACTTACCAGCCTGGCATGTGCAGCCACAGAGATGTTACTGCACTGTGTGCCTCTTGTGCACCAGTCCAGGCCAGTTGCCCACCAGCAGCAGCTGAGGGAGCCTGCTGCACAGCACAAGGGACCATGGGCAGTAATGGAGCTGCAAGCCTGCTCTCAGTGAGGATGCAGATCCAACAATGTTAACAGCTTGTTTATTCATTCTGGATCCTCTTAATTTCTCTAGGAGAAGCCAGATGTCCTAACGAACCATCATAGCTGTTCTCATACCAGTCATGGAATTAGGTCTCTGTTTTATTGACCTGTATGTCATTGCAATGGACTCTCAGAGGTTTTGGCAACCAGGTGCAAACAGCCAAAACCAGTAAGCAAGTCTCTGCTGTTTTCCCACCTCTTGCATCCACGTTGCAGGTGTCCTGGTGCCTTTGTACTGTGAAAGGTCTCCTACCAGCAGGGAAGAAATTTCTTCCCTGGGAACCTAAGTCTCTGCTCACAAGTCTGCCCACCAGCTTCTCTAACCAGCCTTCCTTGGTCTAACCTCTGATCCTTGTGAAGGCGCTGCCAGTCTTAAAGATGATTTGGATCACAAAACTTTCATCCACAAATCTCCACTGTGATTACCTTCCAGGAGTGCATCAGCATTTTCATCTCCTGATACACTCAAGGGCTTGCTCAGGTGTATTGCTCCTTTCATGGACTGCTGCAGGAAGGACTAGATGACCTTCAAAGCTCCCTTCCAACCCAAACTATGCTATGATTTTATGATCTCTGGTCTTGTACTGAAAAGATTGGTTATCTTCCTTTTTGCACGATTACTGTTTTACATGACAGGGAATTATTTGGTGAGAACACAGTTGCAGTGAGTTATCCCATTTTGGGAAACAGATGAACAGAGAAAATGACATACTCAATCACTTACAGCAAATAATATACAGCAGTGAGCATCAGGAACAGGAACATTTGTTACTCCAAAAGCTCATACTTCAGAATCAAATCACTGGTTTTATCTTGTGCCTATTGTGAATGATAACAAAAATAATAATCCCCTTTTTTTACACTAAAAATCAGCTCCACTGAAACCACCTCATGTTCAGGCTCTCTTTGCAGCATTGTTTTGAAGACTGTGAGGATAACATAAAGCTCATCTCTAAACCACCTGCTCATCAGCATTCCATCTCTTTTTCACTAATCTCCTCACACATAGGAAAATTATACAGCTCTCTGTCTGAATAGATGGACATACAGGATCTCAAACATGCAAGGATTTGTGATATTCTTTCTGCTGCCAAAAAATTCCTGTGCACATTATCTGGTTAAACCTTATCCTGCTCTGCAGCAGAAAAAAACACCTATGCTAGGAGAAGCAAATGATTGGATTTACACTAATAAATGCTGATCAAACTTTCATGTCAAGCATGTATCTTCTTCTAATAAAACCTTTTTGGACTTCAACACAAAACCATAATAAAACATTTTTAGGTAACACTAAGACATCGGTCCTTCAGCCAAAGTTAACAGAAATGAAGGTTGCGGAGATAAAAAATATTTTATGAAAAACATAAGAAAAAAATGGATATGTCTGCTACATCACCAGTAAGATAACATCCAAACTTGCCCATGGTTTGTCCAGAATTATGTCCTTTAAAATAGCAAAAGGCTTGCATTGAAGTGATTTGCTAAGTTCTGAAATTCATTACAATGAAAAACCCTTTTCAATAGTAACAAGTAAGCCATTGACTACCATAGATCACACAACCTTCTCTCTGCAGCTATTACTACAGCAAAGAGGGAACAGTTTCTTGCCTCTTAGAGGCTCACATCGCATCCCCATTGGCAGCAAAGAGTTAAACACTAGGCATTCATCTCTCCAGTTTAGAGGCCAAAAATTACTTCACATTCTTGGAAGTAAACTAATTGCCAGATGCATATGAGAGTAGATCCGTGTGTAAAAACATATTACAGAAACAAACCTAACTGATGAAGCGTTGCCCAAGTGTTGCTCAAGGTTCCTGTAGGACCTACCAAAATACCTGTCTCACTCAGCCAGTAAGTTAACTATTTACAGTCAACATACATGCAAATTTGTGAACAACAGGTTATTGCTTGGTGGACAAGGCTGTGATGGCTTCAGGTTCATTTCTGAACAAATGCCAGGGATCAGGGTGAGGAGACCTGTGCCCCACTGTGCTTTCATGGCACAGTGGTACCATGAGGCCCAGCATGGGTCAGAACCATGCTGGACCCATGGGACAGGGCTCGGGTCAGACCTGGAGGCCAGGGAGCAGGTCCTTAGCTCTGCTCAAAGGTGGTGAGAGCTAAGCCACAACAGGGCACTGCCCTGTGCAGAGCGGGCTGCTAGCTGGTGTCTCTGCACCCCACTTCACTGATGGTCATGAGCCTTCCCACAGTGAGAACCGGTATCCCCATGCCATCTGAGGCTTAACATCCTTGCTTTGGGCCATCCGGGTGGATGTTTGGTGACCTTCTCCAGTGGAAGGGAGGGTTGGACTTTGCAGGCAAAAGCAGCAGGGAGATAATGTCACAGATGAGGGACAAACCTACCTGAGACACTTCTAGCCCCAGCACTTGTACTGAGATATTGGCCAGGTGCCTTCCTCCTCCACCTGTGCTCCCCTCACCTGCCTGGAGGAGACCCATGGCTTTGAGGAGGTAACAACGAGAACCTCTCCTGCAGCTGCCTTTCCCTTCAGGCCTTCCTTTCTGTTTGGACTCATCAGCCTTCAGTTCCTGTTAGTCAACAGGATTAAATAACTCTTCACAGCCTTGAATTTTATCCCCAAGCAGGAATTCACAGATATAAGCAAGCTGTTTTCAGATTGTTTTCCTTGTTGTTAAGTTGACCTAAATTTACCTAGCCTGAAGGCTCCTGCAGACAAGGATTTGCTCCTGTACTTGACTGTCTTGTGTGTCTCCTTCCTCCAGTTTTGTCAGAACCTCTAGAAAATTTGAATGCCATGATTCAAGATGAGTCCATTTTTCCAGTGTCCTGAGACAACCTCACTTTCTCTTCATTTGCCATCCAAACATGTTTGAGCAAAGGAAGGGCACAGAGAAAACATCTGATTTTTCTTTATAGCCCTGATTGCTTTAGTGCCATCCACAGAGGCACTAAATGGGAACTGGACAGGTATAAAAGGAGGAGATCTAGTTTAGATTAGCATTAACCTTTTTTTTTTGCCACCATAGAAATTCTGCAAAATCTGTGGTCCTGCAATCCTCCTCCAGAAATGCCATTTCCAGGTCCCTACTCTGTCTCAGATAAGTCAGTCCGGAGTTACTCCTTCTGCAGAATTTAACTACTTTCAGTCCCACCAAAATGTGATGCCCTACACTTTGCTACAAGTGCCATGTGCAATGACCAGTGGTATCCAGGCAAAAATCCACCCCAGGCATGACTTGCAGCAGTAATACCCTTGCTGCCATGCTTTTTGCCCTGTGCCATTGCTTCCAGCAAATTGAACTGAATCCTGACCTTGTGAATGTCATCATAAACTCACCTGCGGGAGCATGGTGTAGCTGCAACAACATCATTGCTATGATTTTGTGATAATCACAAACTTCCACAACAGCAGAGGCTGGCGGGCCCTTCTGGAGACCACCTGGTCGATCCGCACCTCAGAGCACGGTCAGCTAGAGCAGGCTGATCACCGCCACATCCAGTCTTGAAGATCTCTGAAGACAGAGAATCCACAGCCTCTCTTAGCAACCCGTGCCCATGTTAGACCACCCTCCAAAGGCATCCCAGAAAGCTTATAGCATTCTTTGCTGCAATGGCATATTTCATGGTCAACTCATTGCCTACCAAGGCAGTGAGCTGAAAGACTGCAGGACTTTCTCTCCAGAGCTGCTTTCCAGCTGGTCAGTCCCCGGCCTTTGCTGGTGTCTGGGCTTGTTTTTCCCCAAGGCAGGACTTCACATTTCCCTTTGTTGAACTTGGTGAGGGACCTATCAGCCTATTCCCCAGCCTCTAGAGGACCATCTGGAAGCCAGCACAGCCCTCTGGTACCAAACACAAACACACTGAAAAGCCAACACTTACATAACTTGCCTTAGTGATCTTCACAAATGAACTGATCCTAACACCAGGCAAAGGCAAATGCCAGCATGAGAACAAATGCAACACCCGCTCCCAGTGTCAGTTAACTTTGGGCTTCCTGATGTCTGTTAGTTCCTGCTTAGCCCATGGAATCCATTATACACAAATTATCTTCTTTCATCTTTTTCCCACTTGTATATGTCTGGTAGATGGGCTCAGTGGAACACCCTCGAGAAAGTAAGTGTCAGAACTATGGAAAATGAGGCACAAACTAATTATCTGATTTAGTTTTGGGGAAGAGTTTTGGAAGAGGCAGGAAAGGAGAGTGGGATGAGTGGACCTTCTGTAGAGGTTGCTGGTTGTGACCCAGTAAATGACAAGTGGTGGCAGAGAGAGCAGTGTGTAGCTAATCATGCCCTTAACGGTCTGCCTATTAAACAAGTAAAATGCCACAGTGTTTATGCCAGAGGCCAAGCCTGAAACACAGACAAGTCTAATAGTGCTCGGGGAAGTCCAAACATGTCTTCTTGGACTCAGTGTCCAAAATCAAACTTCTGGGACAAGCTGGCTCCTCATACCTCTTCACAATTCTTGAAGTCATTACTTTTTCCTGTATATTTTACAATAAAGCCAACTAGAAAGTTCCCAGGGGTGCAGAGCAAGAGTCAAAATGCTGAGTAAATGTAAATGCGTGCCAAGGTGTGTGCTGATCTGGCAGGACCCTGGTCCAGGATTTCCACTTCTCTTCTTCTCCTTTAGCAGAACTAATTTCAGTCTAATAGAATTATTCCATTATTCCAATTTACACATGCTATAATGGCATCCCAAAACTGCAGTAAGAATCAGGACTTTTCTGAGAGAAGACCTTTATCCTGGCCCAGAAAATTTAAATAAAGCAAAGTACATGTTTGTGTCTTCAGTGACAAACTTCCCTAGCAGATTCAGCATGCAACAACATGAATGTCTGCTCTGTGTACTCTGAGCTCATGTCATTGGTAGCCAACCACATTGGTTTTTTAATCTAATATAATGAAATCAATGGAATAATAGGAGTCCCTTTCATTTTTGACAGCACAAACACCAGATGATTTCATCATGTGCTGGCAAGCAGAGCTATTAGCTATCAAAACAAAGCAAAACAAAACAATAACTAAACTGCTACAGAATAAAAAACGAGTTTTCTGATAATCTGCCCAAACGTTCAGACTGGGTGAAGATGAAGGTTTAAAAATTTTCTGATGCTTTCTTCCTTCTTTTTCTCTCTTTCACACAAGCACACTTACTCACACTTGATGTTTCAGCTCGTGACCTAGCTATACTAAAGCATTAACATGATACAGAAAAATTGCAAATGTAAGTCAAAAACATATCAGTCAGATGTTTGATGCCCTTTGTCTCAGCTAAGACAAAATGGTGGTCAAATATGTAAAAATATCTTCTTTTCACCTAACCAACTTGCTTTCTTACCGAAGTGCTTAGAAGAGTAGTTTTGGTGGATGTGGTAGGAATATTCCTGAAAAAAAAAAAAAAATTCAGTCCTTGAGAAACTATCCTGAATACTTTACTTTCTGAAACAAAAACAGCAAGTCATGCAAAGAACGTGCATGTGGGAGCCAGTAGACTGATTGTCAAGTGCAGAGAAGTCCCCGCTGAGGAGGAATAATTTTATCACGCAGAGGAAACGTGTGCGCCTGTCATTCCCCAATAACTGCAAGGAAGCAGAATGCCCCTCTGGCATGTTCTGTGCGGAGGATGATGCCACACGCTGCACTGCTCTCCAAACGCAGGATGACATAGTCTTCCCAAGGCTCTACTGTGGGAAACTGGAAAGAAAACACCAAAGCTCTTTTCTTCCCAGACATGGGGAAGAAGACAGGAAAATCAGAGCACAAATTGTCAGCATTCTTCTGCTCGTAGATCCTTCAAAAACATAATCTTTTAGCACTGCCAAGGAAACAATCCAAGAAGAAAAAGCTTTCACACAAGTTATGTCAGCCACCTTGCATGATGGCAGAGGAGTCAAGCCCTTCAGCATGGTTGTTTCCCCTAGATTTCTTCATCCCTTATGATTTCAACCTTCAAAGGCAACTATGAGTCCAGTTTACAACAGCACAGGCACCCTTTGAGCTAAACCATCCCCAAGGGTTGAGGCAAGACCAAGAAATGTCTTTTCCCTAGAGCTGCTGCAGCAAGGAGATTTCAGTTCAGAGGGGACATAGTGCAATGAGGAAGACTTGGGTCAAAATGAAGGCAAATGCATCTGCTGCAAAAGTTTAATTTGGTAACAGCTTTATTTCAGCAGCAAGCAAGGGCATCTTTTCTGAGAGAGCAAAACCAGGTTCTCTTGTGCTACGACAGAAATCATCCTGTACTTGCTGACTTGTGAGAGATGATGCTCGGGAGACAGATGAAGTTACTGGAGAGTGTGGTTGGCAGCTGACAGTGCTTAGTACAGAGCCATAGGGGAGCAGGACGTGCTGCTTCAGGGACACACATGGAAGCTGCACAAGGCACCTTGCACATGGGATTACTGAAGAGCATCTGGTTAGGATCACAGAGTCCAAGCTGTTCTGCATGAGTGGCTGTTTGAAATAAATAAGTGTTGCATATCTCTTCACAGTGATTGTCTCACAAGCTGTTGTTGAGAGGGAAATATAAGCATGCTGTGTCTGAATTAGTTTTCAGAGGGTTAGCTGAGTGCTCTGGCACCAGCAGCCAAAAATACATTTGGTGTGCGTGCTTAACTTACAGCATGGCTGTTCCAGGGCTGTGTATGTTGCTAAATAACTTTCCCATTGTTTCATTGGTTACATTGCTCTCAGTATTTGGCTTGGCTTTTGTTTTATGTCCCAGTCCCTTTAAACCTTGTCTAATGGAAAATGCATAGCCCTTTCCTGAATCTAATTTAAAAGAGCCTTTTTTGTCCATCATTCTGTTAATCTCTCACCTCCCTGGTGATTTTGCATGTCCTGTCTCACCTATAGAAAAGTAGTTACTCTTATGGCTTCAAAAAGAAAAGCTTAAGGAGGGGCTGTAAAATTTTATCACTTTATATATCGAATAGCCTATATACAGGTCCTGTCTACAGAATCACTTTATACACAGAAAAAGGAGGCTAAAACGTGCTGCTCAGGAGAGCAGCAGAGCTTTGTGCAGGCTGTGCACAGAGCTGCACACCTGGCAAGGTGCATGCTGCAGCTGATGTGGTAGGAGGGACCCATGACATGTGGGACCCCAGACATGCTCCTGCATCATTCCTGAGGGGCCCCAGGGATGAAATGCTCTCAGGCCCAGGCTGGGCTGCCCTCGGCAGGGGGGCGTCCTGCCCCATGGGGCTCCCAGACCACTGCCTGTGCAACGGTCTGCAGCTGGCAGCAGCTGCCAAATGCTGCTCCTGCCCCACTCCTGCCTGCTGCTGCTGCTGCTGGGGGCTGTGCCCAGGGGAAGTCGGCACCACTGCCATGGGCTGAGCCTGGAATTTTCAGCTGCCCAAGGCCCTGGGCCCAGCTTGGAGGCTCTTATGCCCCCAGCTCCAGGGTCACCTACATAGTCAACTGCTCCATCCTACCTGGCAACTTTCAGTGGAGCTGTGGAAACCTGGACTATCAAAGTGACTTGGGCAGATTGAAGCCTAGGTCCTGTGGCTTGCACTCTTCCAGTTCACCATCTTTGAGACCAACTGGGAACGGGGAACCTGGAAGCTCCAGCCTCACATCATTAGGGCAGCTGGGAAAGACACTGGACATTTGGAAGCTTTGAGTCCTGTAACTGAAAAAGCTTTGGCTCTCCAGAAACCCCAGGCATCCTGGCAAAAGAAGAAATGAACCCATCAGCACCCTAAAGGCTGTCCCAGTGACTTGCCAGGGCTCTGAGTCACCTTGCTGCAAGTGAGCTTCCTGCACCATGTGTAGAGGGGTGAGCCTGGCAAGAAACATCTGTGGGCAACTGAGGAGATGGACCCCTTCTTCCCAGCATTAGGAAGTAGAGTCCTGCAGCTATCTCAAAGCAAGGCACAGGGAACACCTAGAACACACAGCTTGTGGACTGCGATGTTGGGTGTTGCTGGGCCCTGATCTGGGATTTGAGTTCTTTAGGACTGAGTAAGCCTTAAACTTCTTGCAGAGCTGTCCCAGGGCTGCTGCTCTGTTAACCACCTCCATCTCCCATGGACTCAGCATCACACGGCCTGGGAGGCGCTGATTCCACCATGGTGGTACCTTCTGCCCTGTGATGTCAGGGTGGAGAAGCAGCCAGGGTTTCTTGGAGCACTTTCTTGGTTGCAATGTTGAGTTCGGTATATATATGGTGTGCTGACTTTCTCCATTCCTGTAGAGGCTGCTGCTCAACATCTCCAGATGCCACATCTTTCTTAGAGAGACAACTTCAGCTGGGAGACTGTTATTGTGTCCAGCCCCACCAGAATGGTAGGAAAGAAAGGGAAGCTGCCCAGTAAATGACTGAGGGTTGCTGACTCGTTGCTAAAAAGCCTCTAGGTACATTAAACTTTCAGTAGACATTGGAGCCGGAGATGGCTTAAAAAAATCTCATGCTGCTTTTCTGTACCCATTACAAGATGTTTGGGACCCTGTTTGAACCCAGAATGACATAATCTGACAGAAAACCCAGGGCCTGATTCAAATGTAGAACACACAAGGTAAAATGATTTCTATCCCTTGTACTTACTGGTAGTCCCTGGAAGTTTGGGCAGGAGCAGTCCTAATTTCTCACATGAGCATGCAGGCAGATAACAGCACCCAGCATCTCCTGTGTTGCACTGGGTATAGCATGCCTGTGCTGATGCTTCTACACATCTCTGTTTCCCCAGGGTAAATTTTAGCCCATGCAGTACAATGCAGCATTAGTTTGACAGTGTGAAATCCACCCCTGTCCAGCATCTCACTACAATGCTTGGCACTGGTCAGGTGCCAACAGGTGACGGCCATGGGGACCTCCTGCCCACCACGAGTCTGTCAGCCAAGTGTGAGTGCTCCCTACAGACCCAGCGAGGGAGTGACTCGTAGAGGAACTTGTTTTGGCCTGGCTGGCATTTTGTTGGAAAGAGGACTTCCTGAAACTGCAAAACTTCACTGGCACAAGCTTGTTGGTGATGTGTGTGAAAGGAGGGGACAAAGAGAGAGAGAGAGGGCAAGAGCACAAAATCAAACTGCAGTCCATGAACCACAGTGGGGATGCTGCTACTCAACAAACTATGGGCTGGAAACATTTATGGTGAAGATTTTGAATTGCCCTCCAATGGCCAAATGGGATTTCTGATCCCAGGGTAGGTCAAAGGCAATGTCAAGAGTGAAGGAATTGGGAGGAAAAAAAAGTCAGCAACTAGAAGTAGTCCTGTGTATATTTTACAAGATGGTGGTATCTGTATCACCATAATGGCAGCCTATCTCTTACAGTTATCTAACATTTGCCATGTTCCTTTTTAACTTCTGCTCCCATATCATCTCTTTCATGTGATCACACAGACCTTCACAGCTGTCACCAGCTGAGCACGCAGCTGCTGGGACCTTCATTGGCAGACCAGGGTGGGACAACTGTGTACATAAGGCCGAGGTCAGTAGTCAGTGCTGTATCCAGAGAGACACACCAAACAGAATTAAAACCAGCAGGAAAAACAGTCCCCTTAAAAGCCCAAGGCAGATCACCAGTAACAATATTCATTGAAAAACAGCTGAAAAACAGCAGAGAATACATCTGAGTCACAAATCTGGAATCAAGGACACCTCCTCTTCTCTCATCCCTTGACCTTGCTGACACTGGTAGTGGGAAACATGGACACTAATACAACAATCCTGTTCTGGTTATGTGCCACCATTCATCTTTCCTCCCTCTCTAAATGCAAACGTGGGGTCCCTGCAGGCTGATTTCACTGGGTATGAAAGAAAGATGAGAGAAGTTGGGCATGCTCAGTGTTTGTTGGGGGTTTTGTTTGTTTGTTTGTTTTGTTTTGTTTGTTTGTTTGTTTTGTTGTTCTTGTTGTTTTTGTTTGTTTGGGTGTTTTGTTTTGTTTTGTTTTCTGGGACAACACTTCTTCCACATCCATTTTGGCTGAAGCTTCAGCTTTAATCTTTTGGCTACACATCTGACCCCTTAGCATTTTTCTGACTCTCAAGCATCATTCCTGAAGGGTATTTCAACACCAGGCTCTTGGTGAGAATGGTGCAGGACAGGGCAGGAAGATCATGAGAGGGAAAATCAGCTCCTGGTGCATCCTGGGTTCATCCAAACTTCCTTGGCAAAACCCTTCCAGAAATTGCCTGCTCTCTTGCCATGCTGCTGCAGGTCCAGTTCGGCTCAGCAACTAATGAGCAAGCCAGAAAACTCTGTCAGTTGTGGCCCAGAGACTTGAGTGATAGCCAGAGAGATATATTCTCCTCGGAGGACACAAGACTGTTTGGCACATGGCCAGCCTGTGATATTCAGGAACTGACTGTAGTGTAAGGCTCTGGTTCAACAGAGGTCTAAGTCACATAGGACCATGAATCACAGAAATACAGGCCTGGAAGGGATGTCAGGAGAACACCTTCCCACCCCACACACAGAGGCAAGATAACTATATCTTAGCCTCTCCTGGCAGATGGATATCTGATCTGTCCTTAAAAATCTCCAATCACAAGAGTAACAAATCTCTCTAGGTGTTCTCCACCAGTCTTGGATTTTCCTAACAGTAAAAGGTGTTTCCTAATCCCTAACCTAAATCACCTTTGCTATAAACTAAACCGCTTCTTCGCATATCCTTATGGACACACTTCATCATAGTCTTTCACAGTAATGTTTTAAGTACCGGAAGTCTTTCATTATGTCCCATCTCAGTATCCTTTTATCCTACATTAAAAAAAAAATAAAAAAGCACACACAAACCAAAAACAACAAAGACCTTTCCTCATAGGTCATGTTTTCCAAACTTGTCGTCATCCTTGTTGGTCTCCTCTGGCTCTTTTCCAACTAGTCTCCATTTTTCATCAAGTGAATGGTCCCAATGCAAACACGGTGCTCCGGTAAAGACCTCACCCACACTGAGCAAAGCTGAAAAATTACCTCCTGTGGATTACACAACACATCTGTTATTAAAAGCCAGTACAAGACCAGCTGTGGAATTTTGTCCACTTTCTTTACAACATCCTATTGTTAGGTTATTATTTCAAGAATTATCGGTCCTCACAGACCCATCATCCACTTCACCTCCTGCCCTGTTGTACTGCCTAAATATGTTGCTAAATCAAGACCTAAATTGTAAGTAAATCCATGGAAATTAATGGTGTAATTGCAGCAGTAAAACTGATGTAATAAAAGCAGCAAGGAGAAATGTTAGGACCAAGTCATAGACTGATTATCAGTGTACTCAGACTTCAGAGAGCTAATATGTTTATTAGGTATTGACTTTGCTGTTGGTGGAAATCTATAGAGTTCTTATATTCCTAAATATGGCTATTACGTTCCTCTTTGCACTGCTGTATCACTCAACACCCACAGTGAAATGCACACTTCTCACATCTTTAGTTTTACATAACTTTTGGGTTTTTTATGAAAAGCAAGAATAAGATCACAAAATGTTTGAATAAATTTAGTTCCTGCCCACAACCCTAATAGAGATTATGTGCATTCATATTTTTATCACTGAGCAGCTCTCTTAGCTAACCTTATGAACATCTGCAGGAGCAGGATTTTAAACCTTGCCCCCATCTTGCACAGGCAGGGTTTAAAGCATGTATTTGTGGATCACCAAGGGGTGTAGATGTGCACATAGCGACAGCAGCCTAAAAACATAGGCAACAAAGATTTGAAAATATAGTCCTCAATTTTGACTTACAATGTTTTTATCTGCTAGGGATACCCGTTGTTCTAGGTATTCAATAAGCAGAAAGCTACAGATGCTGAATGCTGTGAGTGGGGACTGCCTGAGATGACTTCTGCAAAATTAAATTCTGTAAGAAATTTCTGTCCCTTAACCAGTCAATATTTACTTATTCCTGTTTTATAAAGTAACATTTGGCTGTCCAGTGGTTCAATAAACATTGTTCCATAGGTGCTTCAATTTCAGTCAGTTTGCTTCAAAAGAAGATGTCTATTATTCTTGATACTGCAGGGAGTGCACCCAAAAATATTTAGGTACATATTTTTTTCACATAAAATATACTTTATAAGCTACTCAGAAAAAAAGTCTACAAAAGACACTGGCAGGTCTTTGCAAGGACTATGGAAACTGCATCAGAAAAAAAAATCCGTTGCCTTTGTTATTATAGTCATGCCACTTGTTCCCAAAGAGCAAAAGTAAAGCATACATCTAGGAAAGTCCAGCGAGATAAGAGTGAATGCATCTAGACTCTTCAGCTAGACCAAGGAGGGACAAGTTTTGTAAATCTGGCTGCGAGGAGGTCATGGATGACCCTGAATATTTAGACATATGACTCATGTATAAAAGAATACTTGAACCACCAAGAAACAAAAGATTAATCATCTGTTGGCCTCCATCTTTACTCTCTCAATCTTGGGAAAAAAAAAAAAAAAAAAAAAGAAAATCCTTGCAGTTACTTTTTTCCCCTCATATTTGATTCTTCTGTTAATCTACAGTAAGGCACCAGACTTGGACTGGAAGGAATGGATAGCTTCTAGTTTATAGTAGCATACAGTAGAGAGGTCCATGGGTATTGAAAGAGGAGTAAGGGATTCCCATTGCTGCTTCACCATTTTAGCAACTGCTGATGCCCTTTGAGAAGCTGAGATTTCATAAACCCAGCACTGGGGGAGAACTGGGACAGAGCAGATCTGAAGCAGAAAAGGTCCTGTAGGAGAAATCATGCCAATGAAAAGAGTTTGGGACTAAGCTATTTTTAAACTGTTCTCTTTCAAAGGCCACAAGAAAGAGGATATTTGGGCTCCACACAATGAGCATGTAGGTGGCTCAGAGGCATCGAGCCACAGGACTACTGGATTTGGCAGAAGCAAAAGATCAGAAGACTGGAAGAGGCTCTCCAATTTAGCAGTGTTACTTAAATATCCCCATGGACTCACCATGTTGCAGGTTTCACCTGGGCTATCCACTGCTCTGCATCCTCCATAGAACTAATGTAACAGCACTGCGTCGGCATCCACAAATATCCAATACGGTTCATGTCTTCAGCTGAAGGTCTTGCCTCTTCTTCCACTGCTGCAAAGCTAGACAAGATTTCACATGATTGAGGCATACAGATTTATCACTTCTCATCTACCTCCTGTCACTGGACAGTTTGCCCTGCTGCATATGAGAAGTCCCAGCTTCTGTTATCCAGGTTGTGTTATGTTAGATGAGCCTCTGCTTGCTGAGATGAGCTGCAAATGAAAGTAAGCAGCTGGTCGGAGCCCCCAGTTGCAAGTAATGCAAGTTGGAAGACACACCTTAGCTCCTACACACTGACAGTTAAAAACAGAAAGGGATTTTTTTTCTTTTTCAAAAAATTTTGGTTTTGGCTCCTTTGCAGAGGTCTTTCTTTGCTTAGAATCAGCCTTGCCAACATATCTCCAAACTCAACTCATGAAATTCACCCTGGAGATCAAACACAGGTGTCCATGTTCCTGTGCAGAGTGTGGATTTGATCCAAAGTCCATGTGATTGCTAAGTGAACACCTAACATTGGTTTCAGGGCAGATTTGTTTCTATTAATAGTATCTGGGATAACCTTCCTCACCAGCCACTTGCAAGCTGGAAAGTTCGGCAGCAGAAATCATGGAGGAGCCACAAGTTTCGGGGAGTTTCTCTGAAAGCAAAGCCATGGTGGAATGGTTCAGAACTACTGACATAGTACCTCTCTCCCAGTCACTACTGATCAAGGCCACAGCCTTTCGGAAAAATCCAAAGAAAATAATTGTATCATGATACTGTCCATCAGCTCTGTCCATTTCTATAGCAGAAAATTGCAACTACCTGCCAATACCACTGATTTGTTCAGGAGGAAGTGCTGAAAGATGTCTTGAAAACAGACTAACCCAAACATGGCACACCATTAAAAGAAAAAGCTAGCACATTAGTCATATCATTTGTTTCTTCTGGAAAAAGCATAGATGCAGTATCTCTGGCAAATAAGATGAATGATGCATGTAAGGTCTGATTTAAGACACAGCAAAGTGAAAGGCTTCCAGGATTCTGGCAGGCTTTGGATAAAGTCCTGACACTGCTCCACACACAGCAGGGGAATAGCTGGAGTCTCCATTGTGCACTGACTGCCATTTACTGTGCCCGTCTCCTTCCGTCACTCACGGTTGCCTTCCCTCTGGTCATGGAAAACTTTGACCCCATCAGTCTAAAGACCACATGATGATGTTTCACCACATCTTGGATGTAATACGGTCCCTCATTTATTATTGTGACTTAGATTAAAGGCATCTAATTCCCTTGGAGCCAGTGGGAGTTTGGCCTTGGTTTCTGTTAAAAAGGGATGAAGCATCAGTGTTTCCTGACTTTTTTTTTTTTCTCTGAAGACACACATTCATCCACTTGTGAGTATTTTATTTACTCTTGGTTTGTTTGGGGAGCTTGTTTGTTTCCAGGGGAATAGTAAGCAAGAAAGTAATAGTCATTTACTAGCCCACTCTCACAAGTGCCATCACATCCATAGTCATATCAAGCAATCTGCCTGTACCACCACAGGACAATGATCCTAAATGTAGGCAACAATGAATTTTGTTGCTGTTGATACTTTCATGGTATTCGCAATAATAATGTTAATCTGCACAGGGTTAATACCACCTTTCGCAAGTCAGTTTTCTTGTATAATACTTTGCAACATCTATTCTCCTGGTGTCCCCACTTCTACCCCATCTCCCTTTTCCCCAAGGTAGGACAGTGCTTAGTGTTTGACTGCTCAGCAATGCTGCTGCACATGCAGTCCCAGTAAAAGGAAAGGGATTTTACTAGATTAAGCAGTTGAAGCCTAGGAGATTAAGGAAGAAGTCTCTCTGCCCCCAGCATCCTCCACAAGCTGTCCCACATCCAGCATGAGCTCTAATCTGGGAATGAGGGGTCAATGGAGAGGCACTGACCTGCCCTCCCTCTATCAGGCTTTTGGGTGTGTTGAGGGTTAAGATTGCGGGGTGACAATAAAACCCTGGCAGATGTATTGTTAACCGCCCCTCCCTCTCCCCCCTTCCCACTCAGGACAGGTGATCAGGAGGGAAAGAAGGACAGAGAGAAGAGAGTTGGAAAAATTAACAATGTTTTACTAATGCTACTAATAAGAATAGAGAAAATAATACAAAATATACAAAACCAATCTTGAAAGTCTCAGCAACTGCAGAGCTGGCACCCAAAGTCCTGGATTAGACTCTGCAGCCAATCGGAGCTGGATTCAGTCTCTCACCAGGCCTCAGTTTGCAGGTACGAGTAGCAAGGTCCTCTCCTAATGTCGGCTGTAAGCAGAAGGAAAAAAGCAAAGGCAAAAGGAACGAGATCCTCGTGATCTCCCACTTTAATATGAAGTATTCACGTGAATGGAATGTTATACGCAGTTGGTCAGTTTCTTGGTCACCGGTTTCTTGTAGCCCCTCTCGCAAGATGTCCATCCATGCTTATCAATAAGTTTGCATTCCATTGCTAGGTTTACCAAAACATGTGTCTGGTTCTCCAGGAAAATGCAGTTAATATGAAGGCTTTAGCTGACAGGCAAAATTCACTGAAAGAGAAACTTGTTTTTAACAAAACCATGACAGGGTGCCATATCCTTTTGGGTCCCTTATCCTATTGTCATGGTACTTGGTGATATCATGAAACTTTTGTCAAGCATCACTATTGTGAAAGATCCAAGCTATATCCACAGGGAACATAGATGCGAACACCAGGATTCTGGGGACAGTCAAAACCAATTTGTTCTCATGACCACATGTGGGCTCAGGTGACTCTCCTGTGGAAGCTGAGCTGCTTTCTTTGCAGGAGAGTCTTAACACATGCAGTGGTCCAGCAGTGGGGCTCTTCTGAGCTTCTTTCATCTTTCTTCCAGGTAAGGTGGAGATGATCTCCACCTGGAGATGGTCACCACTAGTAGCAGACCAGTTGGACTCAAGTGCCACTTCATTGTGTTGAGCATCTTTAAAAATGCGGTAATGCTGTGACCAGCCAGTTCAGCCTCTGCATTTCTAGCAGGTAGCAAAGTTTTGAGGTCATTTACAAGTTTGACCTAGTCACTCCAGCATGAAAGATTTCCTTTATTCTGCACAATCTAGCTTTCTTTTTTTCTTTGAGTGCATATTTGAAAGGGTGTGTTCACCATAGATGTTGTTTATTAACATTTCTGCATTCCTGACAGCTTTTTGTCTCCTTCTTGCAATTAAATTGACAATCAAGAAAGACAAAGAGTACTTTAATTTATGGGCCTGCTGCAAACAATAAGGCAAAGATTTCCAAAACAAGAAGATTTAAGTCTGACCCATTTACCTGTCAAATTACTATTTTCAAAGGGCATTTTCCCACCACACTTTGTTGCAACTGAAATATGGCGTAACAGCTGTTTTCTGTTATATATAGCTATTCCATTCCAATGCTTTTTTTTATGATCACAGAAAATGTTTTCACAAAGTCCATATCCATCAGTGAACACTGTGGGTTTAACTGCAGGTGAAAAATAATAGTGTTTTCCTTCCACATTTCCAGATAGTTCAGTCTGTCACTGATTCCTCTTATTTCTACTCAACAGCCCCCATGAATTAATTAGGAGTGTGGCTTCTTTCCAACCTTTTGATGAAGAGAGTGTTTGCAATGTGAAATCCAAAGTACCCATCTCCTCAGTGAAGGTAGCGTCAGCTCATTTCAGACCACCTGAGACATCAGGTACTTTGATTCTTTAAGAGGCTGAGTCCAGTCCCACCATCCTCCAAGAGCCTCCCAATCCTCTCTTGAACTCAGTTCTCAACTGAAAAGTGTAACCCCAGAACCCATAACAGATCAGGTAGGAAAACAAGGTCATAAGCAAGTATAACTCCACTAAAACAGAGGTTAAGATGATAACTGAAGTATTTTTCTTTCTTTTAAAGTTTGGATATTAAAGAAAACAGTATAATGGCATCTTATGCGCCTGGCTGACACTTTATGTGTACAGCCCAGTTTATATTACTACTCAAAGCATGAATCATAAAAGTGACACCCTAACAGTAAAGTGTCTACCTCATTGCATTGTCTGTATCACACATTAGTTTGCTCTTACAGGGCTGGAAATTCATATTTACACTGATGTTGTGATACTTTGCAAGGATACAGCTTGAAAATGTACAGATAAATGGCAAGAACATTTAGCAGACCAAAAAAAAACCCCATGAAAACCAGTCCTCCAAAACAGAAAAGCAAATACTGAGCTTGATAGTTCATATAATCTCCCTTAATAAAACTAACATGTTTTATGTTTGCACTTCAGATGTTTAGATACATGACTCTCAATGGAGGTCCTATCTCTTCTTTACTCTGGCAATAAGGCTGTAAGAGATCTCATCCAAAGTCCAGAACAAACAGTGGAAAACCTCGCACCAGCTTTGCAAACACCTTAGCCAAGCATCTAGAAACAATGACGGACTGCTTTATTTATTACAGCTACAGTCCCCTTGGTGGGACACTGAGAAATACGAGAATGAGACCCACAGTGGCTGTTCTCCTGAGTCCAGCCCTTTGGCATGGCTTATCTCACCACCACACCAGCGCACAATGAGGCCCAGCCTTGCACAGCCTTTGCACGCCAGCCTTGCATACCAGCACAGCCTTTGCAAGAGAGGATGCTTTCCTACGAAGTAGCAACATTCAATGCCCTCGTTGGAAGGAATGTGTCAGCACAGAAAGCCACAGCCCAGTGATTCAAGTCTGGGAGAATCAAGCACTGTGATGGAGCAGGGAAGTGGCACTGAAAACACTTTTGCTAAACCCAGCTCCTCAGGAACAGGAGTCTGAAATAGCAGGCAAGACTAGGGTGTGATGGAAGAGAGTGGGAAAGTGATCTATGAAATGCTTTAGACATATGAAAGGAGAGGGCTGTTACAGCTAAGAAGGTAACTGAAAATTGGGACAAGATGCAGTAGGAACGTGCCTGAATAACATGATATAATTTTTTTATAAGATAGATGTCTTTCAGACAGAGGCATACAAGTCAGCCCAATCTCTCCGGACATCTGTACAGTATAACATGGGAATTATTAACTAAAACTGCGAAAATAAGAATCAGCACAGAGATGGTTAGGAGATGAGGACATTTCTGGGGAGATGACAAAGGATTATCCCACAAAGCAAGCAGATGAACTGGGTCAGTTTTCTCAAGAATGAGTCTAAGCACCAATTCAATGTGATCCCTAGTGGACAAAATGGAAACTTCTGGTAGTATTTATTGATGTAAAAAAGCTGGGGCCATTCTTGGCATAGAGAAGACTCACGATGTGTTGTGGGTCAAACCCAGTGACTTAGAGATCCAGACTAATGAAACAGGATGAAGTTTGATAATTTACAAAATCCAAGCTCATGCACACAGGGACAAGTTACCCAGGCTTTTGCAGTTGTCAGAAGTCCTGCCAGCTGAAAACGAGAGTGGAAAAAGACCTGTGTATACAGATCGTATGATAACCCACAGCTCTGACCTGGCTCTTCCCATTCAGCTTCCAAACCCAAACCGTACTAGTGAGGGGAAAAGGCAGACACAGGACGGTTCAGGAAAGCATTTTCAAAACAGACAGATAAAAAGTGGTGCCCACTGGACATGGTCAGCTGTGTAGAGACCTCACAGGTTTGCTGCATACAGCTTTCCTTGGCTGTCTTTGTGTTGAAAAAATAGATCATGTGAATATGAAGCAGTTGCTGACCATGAGACTACTGGGGAGGACACCTTAAGACACCAGACTAGACAAGTCTGGCTTTTCAACCAAATGAAAGCCAAGGCTGAGAAAAAACATGACTGTCCTTTTTAAATGCAGTAGCAGAGTAAAAAGCAGAGAGGGCAAAAAGGCAGCTTGAGCCAAGTACAAAGCTGAAATGAGTATAAATTAGACATAACTACCCGTACACTGGAAATTACGAGTCCGTTCCACACTGCTAGGGAAGCCCTGTGCTGAAGAGGCCTTCAAATAGGTGCAGCAAGGACACAAGTCTCCTTGCTTCCCAAACCCACCTGGGCAAAGGCTTGGGTACAGTTTTACAATGGCTGTAGATGAGAAGACTGACCTTCATGACCCAGGAAATATTTTTCCAGGACCACTTGAGCTGTGGAGGAAGTGCCAAGAAGTCATCAAAAGTTAGATATGGATGACACGTGCTTACGGAAGGGAAAATGGAAAACAGAAAGACCATTAAAATACAGGAAGGAAGCCCTAGGTTACTGCAGTCACATATAAGCAGTAGTATTTGCTTGTGAGAGTCTGTGTGCATATACCCACAGCCATAACTAAACCCCACGCTCATTATCCCTTGATTTTAAGATTCCTCTTAACTCAAAATATCTAATAAGACAATTAAAAATACAATTTATTTCCTCCCCTGTCAATGACATGGGAACAGAAGCAACCCTACCTGTGCCAGTTTGCATCACGGCAAGTGTACATCCTTTCTGTGCGGTGCAGAGCCTGTGTGGTGGTACCCAGCATCCCTTCCCTCCTGTAGGCAGCGAGCATCCCTCAGCACAGTCATCTGCAGCTCATTATCTCTATGAAGAGGAAGCAGAGCATTATGCTACGTTGGATTACAAATTGTCCTTAAGCGCCTTGTGTAAAGGAGCAGAGAGTGAATACAAATTGGCTGCAAAGGAAATAAATCCCAGAGAAAATACAAAAGCAACAATACTCAATTTATTATACTTGACCCTTCTTTTTTCAGTTTACAAAAATTTCAGACATCTCCAGGAAAATGTAATGGGCCAGACTGTGTTTGTTCCGCTTGGATAACAGCCTTCCTGAAAACTCTATGAAACAGCACAGAATAGTTCTAGCTTCACAGGAAAAAGCCATCACTGGTTGATAAAGAAATCACTGAAGATCTGTGCCCAGTGCTTCAGTGTTTTGCTTAAAGTCTGCTCGTCAAGGAGGAAGGGCAGGAGCAGAGCTGCCTGCCAGATTACTCACTGCTGGCAGGAGGATGGGAATCAGTGTTTGGAATGTACAGTGAGCTGAAAGGAGGCATTTGTTGAACTGAAACAAAAGGTTAACTGCCAAGGACTATGATTTATTTTTTTTTTCAGAACCTATGTACAAAGTAGATCAAAGTCTAGGCCTAAATTCACAAATAGTCATGCATGCAATGAGTTTAGTAGGTTTAGTAGCAGTTGGTCAGTTTGTGGACCTGCACAAGTTTTAAGCCCAAACTCAGTGTAATTGTGCAATTTCCTTGGTCAAATCTAACTGTGAAGTAAGAATTTGCTATGGTGACAAAACTGCAGAGAAATGCATGTACTTGACTCTTCTAACATTATCAAGCCTTATTTTTCCAGAATTTACCTCCAGACGAAAGATCAGGTTCCTGTGTGCCATCCCTGTGCTGCCAGCTTCTGCGGTGCCACAGACACAGAGCTCACAGGGGCTGGAAGGTCAAGCAGGGACCTACAGAGATGTGATGGGAATATCGCCATTTGACATAATGACGTGGTTTAAATGGGGAGAGGGCTACAGTGAGGGACCATGTAATAAACCATATTTTTTTGCCTATGATCATCACACAATGTACTGCCTATGCCAAACACCTTGGCAGCAGTGCCGTCTATCAAGGAGCAAAGAGCAGGGATTTGACAGCTATGAGATTAAATAAAAAAAGTCTGGAAAGTCTCATCCAAAAATAATGAAATTTTTTATTTATTTTCTTTGTGTGGTCTCAGAAAAGAATAGGACTGGCTGTCCAGGGAGCAACAGTTATTACTGTCTGTTTACTGAAGTCCAACAGATCAGTATGTAATGCGCAATCTGGCTTACCAAAAAAAAAAAAAAAACAAAAACAAAAAACTTTTTATTTTCAGAATTATTCTCATTTTTCTATTTTTCTATTTTTGTTGGGTTTGGTTTTGTTGTTTTTTTTTTTTTTTTTTTAATCTACCTTCTCTTTCTCTCTCCTTTGGCAAGAGAAAACAGAAAACGTGCTTGGGGAGTTGAAGAGAAAGGGCAAAAATAGGAAAAAACCCTTACCTACTGAAATTCAAAAGACAAATCAAAGCTGAGTTTTTCATGTGGCTGTTTCTTTGGAAGAACTGAACCCTGAGATTTCAAGAAAAGGACCAGTTTCCACTGAGAAAAGGAGAGGGTTTTTTTTCCCTTTGAAAAATTTTAATTGGCTTCATCAAGTACTTCTCAAAGAGATAAGCAAAGAGACATAAAGCATGTGCTTTACTAGTTCATATTTACAATGACTTGTCTCTAAAACTCATGCAGCACTGTAAGACTGGCTAATGCAGTAGTGCCTGGGGACAGGATGGAAGTGAATGTTGATGTGTACCTTAATCCCAGGAGGAAAGTATCTCCTTTAATCTTTTTTGCATTTGCTCGAAAATACCTAGACCCGCCTTGATTCTTTGCAATCCATGCATGCCAACAAGGGAGCCAAGAACTCAAGGATATACACTTCTTCTCTCCAAATAGCATATTTCCCCACTCAAAAGAGAAAAAAAATCCCATCAGTCTGACAGACTTCCAGGAAACAGTGGATTTAACTTATAGTTGCCAGCATCCAAGCTCTGTTTCTTTAGGCACGGGCAAGAAAAGGTTTTTTTTATACCCCTGTTTACATAACTAATGAATACAGGAGACTGCCTAGCAACCTCTCATTGACCAGCATGAGAATCACCTTCCTAAAAACAAACTCACCAAGATGTGGTGCAACCATTTAGCTGTTTTAGTGTGTGTTAATAGGGGAAGTTATGACTTTGCTTCGCATTATACAGACATGTTTTTTTCTGTTTTCTAATAGTTTCAGGTTCCTTGAAGGTATATTTTTATTTAATGTTTGAATCTAGTTTTTCTCTTTCTACTCAAGACGCCTTTTATCTGTAATTTCCTCATTAAAACCCTATTATGCTAAGAGTATATTAAAGTATGCTGCGTTTTCCCTATTCTGTTTCATTGATGAGAAGCTCTTCAACTAAGACAAAACTGGCTTGGGGGAAAGGAGGCAGACACCAAATGCAAGAAAGAAATTACGCAGGCAGGTGCTAAGATGTTGCATAAAGCAAATCCAAATGTCACAGCTGCCATCTCAAAGGTCACCCCTTCTAAGCGATGAACCGGCAGCCTCTGATTCTTCCAGAAAATCCAGAAGGTGGTTCATATGCAAAGGACAGCTTCCTGGCACCACAAACATGATAACAAGTTTGCACCTAATTACACCTGCTCAGTATGAAACTGGGGCCACCTAAATGTGAGACAAAGGCAGGGACAAAAGGGCTTGGTGGCCTCCCATACCTGAGTGTAGCCACAAACAAGGAGGGCAGGGCTGCACTTAGGGACAGTGCTCCCTGCCAAAGTGAGTTTGGTCATGTAGTTGATGGACAGAGAGGGGAGCGACTGGTTTTGGCTTCTGCCCCAGGACAAACCAGTCCCTCCCGTGTCACCTTGGTAGTTGCTTGATGTTTTACAGCTGTCCACAATGAAATCCCAGCTCACTTTCTGCTGAAGTTTTAATTTAAAAGAGGTTCAGGCTGCTTGGAAAGGCACCTGGCTTTCCAGGCAAATTACTAAAATAGTTTCTTCATATTAATTTTTCCTTTCCCCCTGAAGCCAGCAGGTGACATCTGGAAAACATACAAAACAAAGAGCAAATTGTCATTTCAAAGAGATGAGCAACTCCACCCCATCCCTGTGGGTGCTGCAGCCTCTCTGACTGGCTGCCTGTCCTCCCATACCGCACAGCAGGGCTGGGAAGCGCTGCAGGAGCAGGGTCAGCATCCTGGCGGTGCACCGCATCCCCACCACAGGTATCTGGGTACACCTTGCGTCAAGGTGAAGGGGAACATCAGGAGGAACACACAGCATGGTCTTTGTCACCAGCCCCAGCCTGTTGCATCCAGCCCTGCCACTGGCTCAGGGGTCCGCACTGGTGCCTCTCAGAGAGAATTTGAGCGTCACGGCTTGGCATCTGTGTGCTTCACTGCACGGGCTTGAAATGCAGATCTGCATGCTCAAATGCACAGGAGTGGAAGGGAAGGGATTTAAAAGATGAGGAAGTGTGAGAGACACGAGGAGGCAGGAGGGACAGAAGCCCTTTCTCCCACGTCTGTGTGTCGCACAATCACACAAGCTGTGCTGCCTGCCTGGTTTTGTCAGGCATACCTGCAGTCTCACCATTCAGGTGCTTTCATTTCCTCTGCCAACTCTTCGCACACTGTTAAATCAGCTTTTCTCTTTTCTCATCTTTTCTCTTCCTAAATCCACCAGCCTGGGACTGGCAGAAAGAGGATTTCTCCCTGCTCCATTACTACCACCATCTGTGGCCTTGGACAGATTGCTGCCTTCTTGTGACCCTGCAAAATGGAGGAAGGAACTCCCTTTCACATAGTAGCAGGGTAAAAAAAAAAACCAAAACCAACAACAAATTAAGTGACGACTGGTGCTTAGAGTCTGTAGCAATGAATGCCATACATACACTTCGTTTGGATGAAAGGTTACTGCAGAGGTATAGGAATCTTCTATTACCTGAAGGAAATTCAGTCTATATGATGTGGAGACACTGAATTTCCCCTCTCCAGTGGCACTTGCCAGCCACCCCAAGCAAGCAGCATCCCTCTGCACAGCCAGCTTTTGTTCCCCCAGGGCTCGTAGCTGAGGAAATACATAGCATAAATACCATCATCTGGTTCCTACATTCCCCATAGCTTGCTGTGCAGGTGAGTCTTAGCAACCCAGCGCTTAAGGTGTAAAACAGAAATACAGCAGGCATACACAAGAGCTGTGTGAACCTGCACATGTTTGCACAGTGAGGAGGAAGCAGGCAGGGAACCCACTCTTCTCATGTTTTGCTCTGCCAGCCTAAGCAATGTGCTTCTAGGGCAATGGCTGCCTGGCCAGGAGCAGAACGTGATCATAGAATCATAGAATCAAAGTCACCTAGTACAACCCCCTTGCAATGAGCAGGGACATCTCCAACTAGGCCGGGATGCTCAGAGCCCTGTCCAACCTGGCCTTGAATATTTCCAGGGATGGGGCATCCACCACCTCTCTGGGCAACCTGGTCCAGTATTTTACCACCCACATTGTAAAAAATTTCTTCCTCACATCTAGCCTGAATCTCAGATTTGGCTGTGTTTTGGCCTCTCTGGGGGTGACACACGACCTTGGATGTGGCCAGTCAGCTTCCAGACCAGAGCTGGTGCTCATCCTCTGGGCGGGAAGCAGGAGCCGAGACCGTGTATCCAGCTGCAGCCCCCTGCGGGAACATGTCCCCTGCCTGCCAGATTTTAGAAATGTGTTTAATAAAAAGTCCAAGATTCCAAGACTGCAGCAAGATCCGGCATGAGGCACAACCTGCTTGAGCCATGTGACCCTCATAATTTTTGGCACATACTGAAGTACAAAAAAAAACTGTGCTATGCCTAGAAACTCATAAAACAAATAAATAAAATCATTCTTACTGTAATTGTATTATAACCTTTACACAAAAGGCTAACAGGAAAACTATTTGAACTTTGCAGAGACCTGTTGGCTTTGACTTGTCTAAGTGACAATGGAAAGGGAGGATGAGGAACATCTAACACTAGTTTACTACAGACTTAAATGTTAAAGTAACATCCACAGTCAGGCGTTTCAAAACAATACATAATATTCTGTGGTAAGTACTTAAAGTAATAATTAAATCACATTTTCTTTCAACACTGCTGGTATTGTAAATGAGCTGAAAATCAAATTCATGTCAGCAAATGGTTTAACGAGCAACATTACACTGATTGTGTAATGACACATACGAGGGCTGCTACTGGAGGTCCAAGAGAGCTTGAGCTATTCCAGCATGTGGAAGGGTTAGAGAATGCTTGAGCGCTCCCTCATGCCCAGGCAAGGAGTCTGATTTTGGACAGAGCTGTGAGAGGGAGAGTCAGTGTGATCAGGAGGTGGAAGGAGGCACGGGTGGCTCTGTGGTGCCCAGAGATGAGGACAACTGTCATGTGTGAGAAAAAGACCTGTTTTTGCCATGTATATGGAGGGTTTTCTCCCAAAGGATGTGGCATAATCAGAAATAGGGAAACACAGCAAGAGACTCAAAAAGTAGGAGGTAAACAGCAGAGGACTCTTTTTCTTTGAACCATCATGTCCCAAGGGTTTCCTCTTGCCTGTTTCCTTCTCCAAGCTTTAAGTAACTGAGAAGAAAGGAGACAGAAAATGCAGAGGACCCACAAGAGAGACCTCCAAGGTAGATCCAAAGATGTGTGAGCCTGGAAATAGATCTCCTGAGGCTGTGGCCAAATGATATGGTGTATACAGTATAAAAACCTCTTACCTGCATTCTGGGAAACTTTCAGAAGAGAAGGACATGAAATATGATCAGTGCTTTCCTCTGCTGATAAAGCAACAACAACAAAAAATGGCATGATGATTAATTTTACTACCTTGGTTTGCTTCATATGTGGTCTTCCAGAATGCCAGCTGCACACATGCTGAGGTAAAAACAACATTACAAATATTTTTTTTTTTTCCTGGGATTCAAGGGAGACCACAGATTCAAATTTAAACCCCAGGTTTCCCTTCAGGCTTTGGTTACGAACTGAATCCACAAAACTCTGGGGGACTGTCTAACCTGCAGTCACATCTGCTGTGGTAAGATTTGGCTCAGGGAGTAAGAAACTTAGAAGAGCTCAAAAAGATTTTATAAATTCTCATCCCTCTCTAGGCCCTGGTTTTGTTCAGGCTTATCCTAAGCCTGGCCCAGTTCTGAAAACTGGCATCACTGTGCAGAATACACAAGGGAGATGCAGCATCCGCTTTCTCTGAATATCTCCTTAGGAAAACATAAATTTTGCTAGAAGCCAAAAACTGGCCATTTTTATATAAAGGCTTGTCTGAGTACATTGCATCCAGCTCTCTGTGGCCAAACCATTAGCCAGATATGAAGAACATTTTCTCTCTTTAGCTCTGATACACCTCTACAACAATTCTAAAAAGTGGACATGGTTATTTTGCTGAGCAAAGGAAAATCATCCCTACCAGTAGTGAAGCTGTCCAAACAAAAAGTAATTTCCTGAGCTGGCATGTCTCGCCCAATTAATCTTGTGGCAGTCTGGCCAAAGTCAGACTGCATTCACTCTTTGTTTATTTTCAGCCAGAGCTACACGCGTTGGAGCAAACTTGCTTACTTGCCCATCATAACAACTTCTCAGGAAATGGGACTTCACAAAACTGAGTTGAAAATATATCTCTCAGCTGCCCCACAGCATGTTTCTTTCTTCTTTAGCATAAAGAAATGGCATATAATAATGGAAAGAAGTAGTTTCACTTATTTGGGAAGGGTAATATTATAACCATGGTTTCTAAATGTTTTCTAAAGAGCCAACCTGTCTAATGCTCTTTTAACATCTTGGCTGACATATGAAGCTTGGAGCCATGATTTCCAATTATCCAGAAAGCCAGAAGAGGTGCTCAGAGTTGTTCCAAATGAAACTTTGACTGCAATACTTCAAAGCTATCTGTGCAGCTTCTGACCAACCAAACTCCCTCACCCTGGAGGACAAGCACAATATGATAATAACCCAGTGCTTTCTATTTGCTGTCAGTGACTCCAGCTAAAAACACAGCAGCTTCACACATTCTATGGCATGCTCACAAAAACTTGCTGTACCTGCAAGAGGTAGCAGCCTGGAAAGCAGCTCTGGCATGTGAAAATCACAGACCCATTGCTGTGATATCCTATGTGTTCATATCCTCAGAAAGGAATCAATTAAACTACCAAACTAAGTGAGGAATACCTTCACTTTTCTAAAAGTCTCATCCACAGCCCTTTGTATTCTAAAGAAGTCTTTATATTTAGTTATTGCATAGCCAGCCAGCAGCTGTGCTGTACATATACTGTTTTTCCTTTACAATCTTCATTGTAAGACCCTCTTGTGGTTTAATCAGATTACCTGTCTTTGAACTCTTTGAGCAGGATTTGCATGATGTGAAGATGGTTGGTCTCATCTGAACTTTAGGCAACTACCTAGGTTAACCCTTGTGTAATGGAGGGAAGCAGGATGTATGGGAGGCTGAGGAGCCCCACTCAGAGACAGCCGCCTGTCAGCACTGAGACCCGTCCTCCCTGGGCACCTGTGTTTCAGGGCTGAGGAGGAGGCGCAGGACCTGCAGCTGCTGCTCCTGGGTGCTAGTGGCTGCTGGGAGGCTCTGGACCACAGCAGCAGGACGTGGTTATAGGTGTCTCCTGACATGGGGAAGGATTAACAAGCAGGGAGTAGGAACAAACCCCATGGTTTGAATGCAAAAGTAGAGAAACAGTGAAAGGAACAGATGACGAAAAATTGCTGAGGAGTAACTGGGAATGTGGGACTATCTGAATCAAGAGAGACATGGAGAGAGTGTTGGGAGGGAAGCATGAAGGGTGTACGCTGGAAGTCAGTGCAGCTGTGGGGCATGTTGGGAGGTCAGGTAAGATCCAGTAATCTGATATGTAGAAATATTAGATTGGGAGCTGAAATGACTGTAACACTGGGATGTGAAAGAGGGAAAATGGAATAATAAAGGGCTGGATCTGGCAGAAAAGCAGGAGAAAGGTAGAAGCATGGACAAAGAGAAACAGGAGGCTAGTTTCAGTGAACAGGAAATAAAGAGGTGGACAGAAATGGAGCTCTAAAGACAGGAACAAAGTCCTCCTCAAGCCACCTAGATGCCTGTCAGTGCCCACCTACTGTGATGCTGAAGAACTGCTTCTCAGCCAGGACAGCTTCCACAGTGACCACTCCCAAAGCACACCAAGGGGAGGACCATCATATACCATCTTTACCTCTGCAGTGCAGCACCAGCAGTCTCCAGAGCCTGGCAGAGAGGACAAGGAGTCCCAGGGAGGGAGGGGGTGGGATACCCTGTATCTCCATGGGATTTTTCCCAGGCTAAAGGAGCTTCTGCCTAGAACAACCCTATGGCTCCCCAGAGATGATGGAAGGACAGTAGCCAGCCTCATACCATCCTTCAAGCAGGTCTTGCATGCCTTGCGTTGGCAGATGAGGTGTGTGAGCAAATATTCAGCATGGATGGTGTGCAGGTGAGCCACCCAGGTGAGCAGGCAGTGGCACCAAGATGATAATTTTCATTCCGTGTGGCTGCAGCCCCCCCCAGTGACTCCAACCTAGCTCTTCCTGCTAACAGCTGGATTCAGATCAGGTGCATGGTTCCAGGGACCAGCTCCCTCCACTGAAGCAGGAGAAGGTATCTCTGCACCTTGCTGCTGCCTACAGCTGATCAGGCAGCTCTATGGGGTGCCTCCTCATCAGTGGACAAGGTGACACTTGTGCCGATCACCATTTCAGGGCACCCTCCTCTGAAACCACAGCTAGAAAGGCCAAGTATCTAACTTTTCCCATTGCTTATACAAACCTA
This sequence comes from Columba livia, assembly GCF_036013475.1. Taxonomy (NCBI): domain Eukaryota; kingdom Metazoa; phylum Chordata; class Aves; order Columbiformes; family Columbidae; genus Columba; species Columba livia. Next base: position 70,705,210 of record NC_088604.1, read on the forward strand.
ATTTAGCAGCATGTGGTGTGGGTTTATGTCCCTTTTAACCAGACAGACAAAGAGGTATTACCAGAAAGCAGCATAAAGCAGACTCTCAGGCACACCCAGCCCCACACAGTGCTGCTGTTTTCACAGCCTCTAAAAGGTCTTTCCAGGAGAGCTACGACTTTGCAGCAGCCAGAGACATCTCCCTGTCCGTGATGTGCCAGGCCAGCTGCTCCCTGGGCAGCATGCCCCACAGGGCAGAGTTGGTGGAGGGATCTGACTCATACATGAGTTGTCTGTCAAGAAACAGCTGGAGGCACTCAGTGGTGCTGGGGTGCTGGACACAGAGCCTCCTCGAGGTTCTGAGAGGCATACTCTGGGGTTTCATGATGGGCTGCCTCTTTCGGAGCCAAAAGTCATGGGGGTGGTGGCCAAACAGATGGACTTCACTTGGAAGAGGGGGAGGCCACCTGAGGAAGGGTAACAGAAGCCAACACCAAACATGTGTAGGGCTCCTTAGCAACATGAGATTAGCCTAGACAGCCCATTGCATTGCAGACCTCCAGATATCCACACGGTCTCCCTTTCACACACTAAAACCTTCTCTGGACTCCAGCATCTCCAGTGGCGTCCCTCCAGCATCCTCCCAGTGCTGCTCCCTCCTGCTCAATGGAGGCCAAGAGACGAGTCCCAGCATCCCCCACAACCTTTCCACACCAAGTCACCTAATATACAAATGCCTAATACACCTCAGTCCGCTCCTCTTTTTCACCTCAGGATATTACAGGATCTTCCACAACACTGATCTATGAGAGGAAGAAGGAAGTCAGAGTAGGGCTTTCTAAAAGGATATAACTACCACCAGCAACACACAAATCGTGTTGCAGTGCTGATGGCTTATGGACACCCAGAAACAGCTACAGTCAGCGGTGCCTGTCACGGTTGCTGTTGATGTTGATGCTAATTCAGAAAAGCCTGGCAAATCACTTATTAACAGTGTCCTTTATGTCACCCTCAGCATCACCTCTGTGCGTTTTCCTTCAGCTGCGATCCTCTGTCAGACCTCACACACTCTGCCCAGCACTCCTGTATGTGTCTAGTAGATGCCACTGCCTGTCCCATCAGAGAGGTCAGTGGCAGAAATGAGGTGAGGAGTAAGCCAGGGAGCCATCTCCTGGAAAACATACCCAGGAGCAGGCCTATGCTCAATGTTTGTGTTCTTCCCATGTAGGAAAGCCTCATAATGTTGGGCCTGACATGTGCACCACAGGGCTCCGTTTTCCTCTCAAAGATTTCTCCTTGGCTTGTTGCCTTTCATTGCAAAGCCACATCTCCTTTCTGGATTTCCTTTCACTGTGCATGCAAAGCTTGTCCTCCTGCCACTACCTTCCCCGGCTCTGCCAGTGCCCATGCCAGCCTAACACTGTCTCATGGGTGCAGGCGTGTGTAAGCAGGGCTAGTGAAAAATCCCCCTCTCTCTCCTTGTCTGCATCATGTGCTCAAAAACTAAACAGTCTTAAGGCACCTCTGATCCATGTTCTGGGTCCTGTCAGCAGCAGCATGTCCTCCTACCAGAACATAACACAGCTGGTCTTGTTTCTGGTAGCTGCTCCCCACTGTCACAACATGACTGATGAGCAGAAAGAGCTAAACAGAAGAAAGAGAACAGAGAGAAAAGAAAGAAATGGGAGAAAAGGCAGTAGAGGTGAAAGATGGAGGAAAAAAAACCCTTAAAGTAGGAAAAACAGGCAGGAAAGAAAAAAAGAAGAAACAAAAGGCAGATAGTGAGGATCAAATAAAGAGGAGGAAAGAAAAAAAGGTAAAAAGTGTCAAACAAGAAGTAAAAAATTGAATGAATGAAGAAACAATAGTGAAGATGAACACATAAATAAGAGCGAAGACAGCCCCCACCTTTAAGATATACATTAAGACAGGGAGCCTTTTAACCAGTACACAGTAGATACCTCGGTCACGAGGCAGCAGATGCAGCCCTTTCTGTGGGACTGGGGTTCTCACAGGTGGGATCAAAGGCACTAAAAGAAGGGGGAGTTATCTCAACAGAATCAGAGACAAAATATCTTCCACAAGCTTGTAAGGGCCATTAAACCAGTTATCAGAAAGCTGATCTGTTGGGAGTTCATAGTCAGTTCAGTGTTTGGATGCCCATGTCCTCCTTGCTGCACACACACAGGGAGCACAGACAGGCCGACAAGGGAGTTCACAGCACACCAGTGATGAAGCTTTCTGCCTCCTTGATCCCTGTGAAAGTGGTGCCAAATCTATACTACATGCAGAAATCTGTGCTCTCTTCCAGTGCAGTCATCCAACTGGTTTTAAAGTTGTTCTCTTATAAAATAGAAGACTATTTGAACTCTGGTTTATATCATTTTTTTCATTGCTAAGATGTAAATCTTTCAATGAAAGCCCACATTTTACCAATTTAAGGAATACTAAATGAAAGCAATGCTGATACGTAAAATGTTAAATCAAAGGAAACAAGTAAAACCCACTTTATCCTCTTTGTAATTTTCTGAGCACACATGCTACCAACCAAATTCTGACTGAGTTATCTCCATGCAATGCAAGACATGGAAGGAGATTGCAGGCATGAAATTGAGGGCAGAGGTTGTGTGGGGAAGTTTTCTGAGATCACAGCAGTGGTGCTTTTGTCCCTGTGAGGACAATTACTTTGTTGAAGCACGTGGTTGCTGATGCACACACTAGGCTCACTAGATCAGAAAATGCTGGAGCTCTTCCACAGGCTCTTTGCTTTTGAAACTTCAGCTCTCTGTGTTCAGAGTAACTAAATGCATTGAAGTTCAGGAGGAGGTTTTTCAAAAATTCCCAAGTGATCTAGAAGCACTTCTTGCTCTCTAGCAGAGCACAGGTTCCTGCGCTGCCTGGACAATATCCCTACACAGGTATCAAAATTGGCTTTCTCAGAGTGGTGTTCTCAGAGAAATGGGAATTTACATCACACGATTTTCTGCCCCTGGGCGCCCACTCTTTATATGTTGAACTAGCAGAAACATCCTTATCATTAAAGGCTATGCCTGAACAACAAAGTCAGACTCTTCAGGATGTGCCGTTAATGAAAAGACACATTATCAAGAGATTAAGACATTCGCAATATAAAAAGACTATTTCTGAGCCATTAAGGCATTTTGAAGGTCTTGGTTTAAAGCACTACTTGAATCCTACTTGAATCCTTCCTAGAAACAGAAAAATAGGAAAGCGGCAGTAGTATGCAAATAAGACTTGACTAAATAAAGGTATTTGGTAAGTAGAGTAACTCGTTAATTATTTTTAAACAATTAGCGATCAATGGGATTAATTTTGTTTAAGAGTAGTGAATGTATAAAATAGAGAAGGGAAAATCTTTTTATAGCATCAGATGCCAAAACATTTTTCTACGCCCACACATATGCAACTGAAAAAATACAGGATCAATGTAACAGTGTTATGTCAAGAAAAAAAAAATACAAACAGCTATCTTGTTGTTTTCCCACATATGTTTCTTAGGTTGGCAAGTCTTCAATCCTCTTTATCACATTCTTTAAATCACCTTGCACTGAGGGAAGTTACTTCCGTTATATAAAAGTGTGATTTGTGTTGTGGTTGACTAATGAGGTTGTGGAGGGATGATGCTGTTACATGGTACTTCTCAAGGGATCTCCAGTCAAAGTTAGAAAGCACTCTCAGTATTTCCTCACTGGCACTGGGGAAAGGAACATCAGGACCCTTCTGACCTGGAAGCAAAGTGTCTCTCATATCTGCTGTTTCTCATGTGTCACCTCATCAGTACAGGCTACAGTAAGGCCAGACTAGGCTACATGATGTTATCAGCAGTTCAGAAATGTTTCTTCAACATGACACTGCAGCATACCCCTTCTTGTTCAAATTTGTCATGTGCATGATGTTGCCTTGAAGCTGGACTTCAATAACTCAGCTCTTCCTTCATGCAAAGCCCTTCCCTTACCCACACCACAGATCATCCAAGAGACTGGTATCCCAGTCTCTGAGATGGTAGCCACTGGGATTCATCTTTACGGACATTCCTACTGTATGTGCTCTTAGTCACAACTGAGAGGACTGACCGTGCAACCACAGAGACCCTCTTACTCATGTCATTATTAGATCCACACTATGCATTTGTTAATTAATAGCAAGTATGCCCTTGGGCTCGTTTGAGGTCCATCTGTTGGAGGAGGACTGCAGTCTTTTCGGGGGAAGGGACTAGTTCTCTAATTTCTGGATTTCTTCCTCTGGTTGCATCTTGCAGGTTGTCTTCCTCAGGTCTTACTCTATATATGTGAGGCAATGTCATACACTAAATTGTGATAGTGTCCCTTCAGTTCAACATGTCATTGTGGCAGCCTCATTTTACACATAGTTAGCCAAAGATTTAGCAATGTGTTAACAGAAATGTGAAGCTGACATTTTCTGGAAACAAACTCAGTAACCACTTCATCTATTTTCAGTGTCTAAACTGAAAAAGAATGTAATATGTAAACATACAGTATCAACAGCCATAAGCTATTTCAAAGTGATTTTTTTCTTCAAATTTTAATATCAAAAGCTGTTGGTCATAAAAGCACAGAAAATGTTTATTTTCTTTAAAAGCAAAAGCATTTTTAGCATTCTTAGGAGCTGATGCTTGTGAATAGCTGCAGTCAGTTCTTGAGATATTAAATCCAACATGTTTTAAATGCATATTCATATAGTTTTAAATAATTAAGCTAATAATTATTTTATTCTTTCTCCAAAGAATAGAATTTTTCCTTTGTCACATCTGACTTTTAAAAACTTCGGTCTCTGCACTGGGTAGACCGCATTAACATAGAAAATGAAATCATCTCATGACAAATACACACTGTACTGCTGTATGCTATTATTCCAAAGCCTAACAGCGAACTTCATCCAAACAAGCAGAACACTGGCCAAACTGCTTAGTTACCAAATGTGTTTGCAGTTGTGTTTACAAACTGAACACATCCCTTCCTTCTTTTAATTAAAGAAAAAAAAATCCTTGTAATTTATTAAACTGATCCTGCACTTGCTTGCCAAAGCTTGAACAGGGGAATGTCCCTTCCAGTCAATCACCAAAATTAGTGACTGCACTTCTCCCCATCATCCCTTTGCCACACCCGGTGTCAGTGGAGACATCTCCACCCCACTCAGAAATCTCCTCTGGACATGAACAAAATGTGTGCTAGGAAAACCAGTTAGTCTTTGGCAACTGCGTGTTTGTGGGCACCAGAAAAGTCCATGTGTTTTGAGTGTGAGTAGGGGTGATAACTCTTCCTTATCTGACAGAGTTATTGTAAAATTATTTATGTTTGTGAGGAAATCATTCAGTGTGGTCTGCAAGAGAAAAGCCTGCCAATAAACCAGGGATGCAGCTCTGCAGAGGATGCTGAGAACTGCCTGTCAAGTGGGATGAACTGGCCCAGCAGAGAGGAGATACCAACAGGATCCAAAGGTTCGAGAGGAAGTCAACATTTCATAGCCTGGTCTCTATGACAGCTGATGGAAAACTAGCAAAAGAAAAAAAACAAAACCATATCATCACGTTATAACAGGAGCGGCCAACCGAGTGCAACAGACTGACTGACTGGCCAATACTCTAACATAATATTTTCCAAGGAGGCTACATTAGAAAACAAAAGTGCACACTAGGGGCAATCCTCATCAGCTGTGATTCCCTGTACCGACACTGAGCCTTTGAAGGAAAGCCACAAGCCCTCACACAGGGTTAGGACCTTCTCAACCTGTGACAAAGCTTAATGGGCAGAAAAAAGGCTCCTTCTGCTGCTTCCCCTCACGTTTCTCCTTGGAGGAGAAATGACCCAGTATAGCCTTGTTGGAAAACATGTAAACAGATGCAATATCAAATGCTTATTTAGCCAAGAACTGCATTTTCTCTGTCATACCATTTTTCCCAGCACACATTACAATACAGTTACAAAATTCCTTACAGCTCTGCAGGGAAGACTCCTTCATTGCATGATCAGTCACAAAATTTCCATCCATTCAGCAGGACTGGAGTTTCACCCAGTCTCTCTTCTACAGCCTTTTTCTGCCTGGAGGGGGAAAGTTTGTGCTCACATTGTCTTGCAGGCAAGTTCCTGTATGCACTCAGTTACACCAAGCCATGGCTGGGCTCTGCACCATTCTTCAGATGCACCTCCCCACCTTTCTGCCCTTATAAACCACAGCAGAATAAGCTGCATGGGTGTCCTGCTGCTTCCAGTAAAAACATCTCTGTGGCCTTTGGATTTTGCAGTTTTCTTATTCTCAGTTGATCACTTTATTTTTGTATTACTCAGCCTGTATTTCAAAGTATATTGTCCCCTGCATGACCTCAAGTAAATTTAAAGGTACCATATGCTAGAGGACATAAAAAAGAAAAAGTACATACATTATCTGAGCAAATATACAGAAATCAAATCCATTGTGGGGCTCTTTCCTTACAAAAATCCCATCCTTGAGGTGTGAGGTATGATACATAGCATCACTGCCTGCCAGACTTTTATTCTTCTTTCTCCTCGTCATGCACAGAATAAATTATGGGCTAAAACATGGTGATGTGAGATAAGGACAAAAGCAATGGCTCAACCCACCATAGCTCAAGGCTTGCAGGAGACTCTGCCATCCACCACATCAGGGCATGCTGGTGGTGGCCACATGCCCCCAGCTCCCCTCTTCGCTCCCCAGTGCAGGGGGCTAAACTGGCAAGATCAGAGCCCTTCTAGGTGTGGGTGCTACTGTGGGACAGCCCACAGGGATGCTGCACCTTGTCCTGCTGTTGGGGTATCAGGAAGGAGCACCCTGTCCCTGCAGGGGTACCCCTGGGTGCTGCTAATGAGGGCTCTGTCTCCACTCACACTGGCTACCAACAGTGGCGAGGCTCTGAAGTCCAGAATGACTTTATGTTTAATATGTTTTCCCTAGAAGGAGAAAAAAATACTGCACTAAGAAAGAAGCTGTGGAAAAACTGAACAGGCACATGCAACTCCTTGCAAAGAAAGTTTTACTTTAGAATTAGATCATTTTAATACGCAATAATGGCAGTGTTTGCCAAAGTACTTGCCCCATTCAGTCTCTCTCTAGCAAAGAACTATGTGCTGAAACCTGCATGCTGTATGGCAACACTCATTACTTCCTATAAAATCAGGTTTGTCTCTTTATTTGTATGTGGTCAGCTGATCAGTTCAATGAAGCTGCCTCCTGATGTTTATTGCATTTGCATGTCAGTGTCACTCTAAGAAACCAGTCAAAATTGGTGTGAACAGGAGTTCATACTCAAATCCCTCAAATCCCCCAAAAAAGGGTGAATATTCACTTTTACAAAATGAAGTCACAAGTACTCCAGGCATAGGTTTGAAAGTCTTTTGTCACAGGTACAAAAAGTATCTACAATCTGTATTTAAAATAATTTTAAAATCTTATACAGAAGGACTGCATATCTATCTAACCGAATAAAATGCCAGCACAAAAAGTAGTATGACCACCAAAAAAATAAAAGGTATTAGGAGCAAGGACAGTCTGTAGGGAATAGGAAAAACTAATTAGTCAATAAAGAAGTCTATGATTAAGAGTTCAGGAAATACAAGTACAGAGATCAAAAAGGCAAGGAGCTGGATAGAAATTAAGAAAGTTTTTCTATTGTATATAGAAGGAGTAGAAGGACTGAAAAGTGAGGCTGATGGGCAGAACAGAGAAGGTTGAAATGAAGGATAAGCTAGACAAGGCCCTAAACCTGATCTTTAAATAAAGGTGGTGATCTTAAACATGGGAGCAAAGAAGCGATGGCTAGTAACAGTAGTTGGAAACAGTAGTTGTCCAAAACCAGGGTGCAAGTAAATCTGAAAGAAGATAATGAATGAAATGTAGATGGCATATATGTTGCTTTCCCTGTAATCCTGGAGAAACAAGCACCTGGAACTGATAGATGAAGAAGTCAAAGCAATGAAAGGCACTGTGACAAGTAGAAAAGGCAATAAAACCTAAAGTGCATACAGTAGGCCTAACATGATTTTTGGAGTACAAGAGAAGTGATTTTTGGAAAAAGAAAATGCAAAAGACCTATTCCTTTTGACCTAGAGTAGAAAATGTGCTACTGCACTGCTTGCAGTGATTGCTGCAAGCCACAGCAAACCAAAAGCAGAGAACAGGCTGCACTAAAAGGGCATCACTGCGTTGAAGGGAGGTTATTAGTGGAGTTCATCCAGCAGAAAGTATTGGATCTTATGGCAACACTTTCAAGAATGACCTGAACGACTTGCTACAGTTTGTCCTGTGTTAATGAAATTCATAGGAAAGACTGCAATATCACTTGGGAAAAACTGGATGACCTTGAAGTCTGGAATTGAAAGTACAAAGTCATATACTTCATGCCTAATAAGAAGGATTTCTGCAATAGCCCAGGAGTTTGTGTGTAATAACTGAGAAGAAAGACTTAGGTGTATTATTTAAGGTGATGTTAAGCCACAATTATGGTGCATCCATAAGACAGACAGACGTGATCATTAGATGAATCAGATATTTCCAATCCATGAAATAATGAAACATTAAGATTACACAAAGTTCTTGTGACACCTAATTTGTACTGCTGTGCACAATTCTGGTCACCTCTACTCTGAAAAGAGTAAATGAAATTGGAGCAGCACTAAGTAAGGTTACCAAGGGGATCAAGTCACCGGAGAAGTTATTCTACACAAGAAGGACAGAAAACCAAGTCTGAATGTGTGCAATTGCTCTCCAAAGTTGAACAATTAAGATGCAGGAGAAAAAAAATAATATTACCTCTGAACTACAGCTCTTATTTCACTGTAAGGTCATTGGCTTCCAACCCCACCCAAGGCAGCTGTGCTCGAGTTTTTCAAACCAAGCCCAAAACTTGTGACTTGGTTTTTGGCTGGAGGAGAGCACAGAAGACTGCTTGAAAGGAATGCTTGGAAGCAACAGAGAGACTGGGAGAAGAGAGCTGCAGATGCAGGGCTGGTCAGGGAGGACGCAAAGGGGCATCTCAGGGGTTGTATAACGAAGATCCAGCAATGGCTAGAAATACCTGAATATTAAAGGTAGCAGCAAAAGATCAAGCTCTAACTGTGCCTGACACAAACAGCATAGACAGCCCTGAATACCATACCTCTTCAAAGGCTTTTTTTTTGAGAGAGAGAGATAACCGAAATTTACAATTCATCTGGGATTTATTTTAATTTTATGTTATTTTGTAAGGAAGTGCTCCACATTTCATCTGATCATTTGCAAATGGAAGGAAAAGGTTGGATGTGTTTAGGAATCCCCCAATACATGTTTTACAAATAACCCTGCAACTCACCCTTGTGCCTCTGCTCTGGGTGAGTCACCAGCACACATAAAAGACAAGGAAGGAAGTACTGGGGTTAATGAAACACAGCCTGCTTGCAGGCTTAATTCTAATGCTAACAATTAAAGAAAACAGAAGATAAAGTATTCCTTCCAAACAAAAAACTCAACATTTGTTCAGAGCATGCCAAAATCAAAACAGGAATAATCTATTCCCCACAGTGTTGCAGAGGAAGAAAAATACAGAATTTATAGAATAAGCACTGCGCATAGGAAAAGTTCTGGATTTTCTATAGTGTTCAGTGGGAACTGTACACATTGATAATAGAAGCAATCCTGCGTATGGTTACTGTCTCGATGCCTGTCCATACAAACAAGCCATGGCTTACCTGGTGGCCTTACAGATTCTCTCAGCACCCAGCAGGGATTTACTGGTGAGAGCCCAGCAGAATGGACATTCCCTGGATGCTGCTACCGACATTGCTGTTGGAGCTGCCCTCTCAATTTAGTGGACTCCTTCGTTTCAGGGATGTGTTTTTTTCTAGTTTGCCTGGGTCTTCTCACGTGGTAATGGAGGCCAGGATGTGAAACACAGCAATTGGAAAGAGGAGACCCTGCAGAGGCAAAGGCAGCAAAGCCTGACCAGCTAACAAGAAGGTTCTGCCTTTTGTGACACATCCTCTAATTACAGTAGGCAGCAATCATTACATGTACACTTTACTCTGTACTTCTTCTCATCCAAGTTCTTTAGCCATAAGGTCCCAGATTATTCCAGCAGCATAAAGAAATGCCCTTTCCAAACAGACCTCCCCTGGGAATGCATACAACTGTAAGGATGCCAAGTGCTGCTGGTACAAATATGGAACCACCGATAAAACTGACACACCATGAGTCCAAAGCTGCCACACCAGTGCAACAACCTTGGTTCTATTTCGGATTTTGCCAGAAAATGGGTGAACTGTAGGACTGGCCATCAGCCACCTGATGCAACCTCCTCTCCACAAGTAATCAAGGAGATCAGCTGTCAGTCACAAAGACCATGGCACAACCTCAAGGGGAGGCCTTGGAGAGCCCTCATCAGGGTGGAAAACCCCCTCAGGGGTCTTCTGTCAGCACCACAGACTGAGGTCACACAGGTCCCACCCTGGAGCACAGGGCCAGGGGTGACCCCCTGTAAGGACACGGCAGTACCAGCTACCTCACTACCATCTCCGTGTCACACCACCACTGTGGGTGTAGCTATGGGCACTGTGTCATGACAGTGGTGGACAGCTTGTGCCAGCTGAATGGGGATGAACAGGGGACTGTATGGAACCTTCCTTATATGCTCAGGTGGCTGGAGTTTATTTGGGAGACACCGGAAAGCTGAAGAACAGAAAAACCTGAGATGTAGACCACTCAGATGATGTATATACATTTTAAAAGGCTAACACTGGGTGGACGAGAATCCCACCCTTACGTGCTACATCAGACATTGGCCCACAGTTACAAACAAGAGGTGGTGGAGCCAAATCTTGCTCTCAAAGACATTGCCACTGGGGCTGAGGGATTCTGGCTGGTCTCTCCCCAGAGGCACAGTGAAGGACTCACTCTGCTGGGACAGCTGGACCCTGCTCCTGGGATGGAGCACTGTGCTGCCTAAAACTATTGTTACATGGTGTGCTCCTTCCTCAAGATCCCCAAATGTGGCTGTGCTGGCAGAGCTCCTCTGTGTAAAAGAAGCCTGAGCTTAACATTCCCTACACAGTAAGAGCAGGATTTTATGCAGCAGGAATAAGTTCAACAGTCTGGGGTATCTCTTTCAAAATAAATCTACAGATCTTATCTTCAAACAATATCTTGTGTGTATACAGATAGACAGTCAACCAATCAATCAATCAATGTGCCTATCTATCTCAATCAGCATCCCCCATCCTTTACCCTTTGCTCAAATGATCAAGTATACATTTGCAGTCAGGTCAATAAAGGGCAGTCTCTGCTCTAAGTCTGCATCAGGCTCACATCTCTGGATCTGCCACCATAATTGTGCTGCTACCACTTCTGGCCAATGGTGATTTTTTTTTCACACATATTCTGTCAGAAAGCATTGCTGCTACAGTCACCTAGGAATGAGGCTCTTGCAGCAGGAAGACAGAAATTCAGCTGCCGAAGGAGTCACGCACAAAGCAATTTACTCAGAAAGCATATTTCTTAGCTCATATGTTGTATAACTGGAAAACCCGAAATTCATATAATCTTCAAAAATTAAGAAAAACATGCCCTTTCCTAAATGTTAAGTGACTTCAGAGCCAACCAGAAAACTAACTTTCTATAGTGCAAGTTGCTTCTTTTTCTAAACCCCTGAACCAAGAGGCTTTGCATCCAGTATCTATTTCAGATGCTGGCCTGCCCAAAGGTCTTTATTGCCTGTTAAAGATCTTCAGCTTGTTGAAATTATACTGCATTCTCTTGGCATTCAGTCAAATAGTAAATCTGTGTATAACAACCTTTTCCTTCTTAACGAGAAATCTTGTAAACAATAGAAAAACAAATTAAATCTTTACAAGTACCACATAAATAAAGCTAAAAATCTGTACTTCCTGTAGCAAATGTTGTAAACTGTTTATCCTGAAAAACAATTGATAGCATTCACTCTTCGAATATTTCACTAGGGTAATGTTATGGAAAAAGCTGCAGCAGTGGAAACTGTTTCAAGGCATTTCTGCAATGTGCACCAGCCTTGTTTAAGCGTTAACACACCCTACAGATGAACACAGCAAACCCAGCAGTGAATTTCTCTGCCCGTTCTGCTTTGGGCCTGCCTATAGGAAGGGTACCGGATAACACAGCAGCCCTGTTCTGTGGACAAAATTTGTAGTGGGATGAAACCACTAAGCCTTTACACAACCATCAATTGCCGTTTTCGTTCACCCTTAACTATGATCAAGCCTCCACATCATGGTAGGTGATGTTATTTGGACCTGATGGTTGTATACTCATTACACCCCATTTCTCAGGAAATCTGAGGCTTGGAGCCAGCCTGAGCAAGCCTTCCCCTACAGAGGTGGCTGTAACACTGGTGGGGTGGGAGGTGTTTCATCCTGGTCTTCCTCTCTCACACCAGCTTCAGCTCAGATATGCTCAGGCTGTTTCCTGGCTTGAGGAAGGAGTGATGCCAGCTGTGGACATGGGAATGGGAGCAAGGCCACCTGAGGAGGTCTGTACGGGTAGCAACATCACAGTTACAGAGAGGGAGACCAAGGGAGGATATGTTTATGAAGACTGAGGTTCACCAAGTAATTTTAATAATATGGAAACAGAACACGACTAGAAGAAACAACTGACCAGTTACTATCAGAGACATGGTACAGCTCACTGTCTAATGTCCTTCCAGGAAGATACCGCAGACTCTTCAAAGTTGATAGACTGGTGTTGACTTATACCTGCTGAAAGACTGGCACTTTTGTTTCATCTCTGGAGCAGCTCGGATTCAGACATCAAAAACTTTACAATACAAAGCCTGCATGTCCTTTTCCAGAGTAGTGTTGATATTTTTGGTATTTCACACTGATACAATGATATGTGATTGAAGGTTTCTCATCTAGTCCTATCAGTATTATAAATGTTCTGCAAGAGGACAAAGTTCATCACTTTTGCCTCAAAAATATAAAAGCAGATGTAAATACATAGCAAAGAAGGGATCCACCCTGAAGTCTGTTTCACTAACATGTGCTAAAAATATTTGGGTAGCTCTTGTTGCAGTCCTGTGGAGTTAGGTCCGTATATGCTATTGACTTTGATGTAATAAATTTAGTATTATTCACCGTTATGTTTTATGATAGTTTCATACCCTGATTGACATAAACCACTATAAAACCTCATATCTGAACTCAGATGAAAAGAGCACTAGCTCGGACAAATGCCTTTTATTCAGCTCTTTCAGAAATGCCTGCAATTTCTACTGCAAGCCTTCCTGGGACTTTCTGCAATTAGCCGGTCATCCACTGAGCAGCCTACAGATTTACCAAGGTTGCTGCAGACCTTATGAGAGCTGGAAGAAAACTCATTTTCCATAGCTCAGGCCACTTTTTTTTTCCTGGGGAACCCTACATTCCATGGGTTTTTCACTGTCTGAATTTGATATATGTGAAATCCAAGCTTTTAAGTGTGTTCCCCATGAGAGATTTATTTCTTTTGCTACCATAAATACCTTAAAGCAGGCATCATGGTAGGAAAAACACTGGAAGAGGATAAGTGTTAGAATAGACGGGAACAGTATCATAATTTCCCAAAGACTGAGGCACTAAGAGAAGCCTACACAAATTAGTCATTCATTTAGAAAGGAGTGTTTATGGGAACAAAGTGCTATTATTTTTTCTGGAAACTGAAAATCCCAAACCTTAGTGACAACCAGCTACCCCTGGCTTCAAGGCTCCGTGATGTGTGAGACTCCTCCTTACACCTGAAAAACTCTCTGTGTAGGGAGAGTATTTCTGACCGTACTAATAATTTTGATGTTTTCTGACAATGTCAAGAGTGACAGGAGGAGTTTCCTGTGACAACAAGCAGCAAGTCCTCCATATCATAAGCCTAGCACACAGAGTCATTCAGATCACAACTGGATCTTGACCCCCCCCTTTCCTACATACCAGTAGGACTGGGGTTCAGCACTGGGATTCTGCAGTGACATTTTGTTTGACTAGTGCCTCACAATCTCTATGGTCATTCATAAAACCTACTACCTGCCTATCAGTGATGACTGCAAGTGTTGGTGAGATTTGGCAGCAAGAAACTGCTAAATGTAAAGTGACAGTGCAAGGCAGTGTCTTGTTTCCTCTGCAACATCTATGACTAAGCTGATGCTGCCCTTCGGGACAGGGACCTCACTTGCCTTGCTGTGGCAATTTTGTGTGCAAAGCTCAGTGGGCGCATTTCTGCGTGGTCCAAGAGCAGCAGAAGACCTTCCATTTCCCTCTTCCTCCAGCCCTTAGTCACCTTGGTCCCCTCCCCACCTTGGACAAAGGCAAACACACAATCTGGGAAAGATCTTCTTGCCAGACTAGTGCTACTAGTTCTCACTGATCACATCAGCAAAGCTGCGAGGGAAAGCCCAGCTATAGGAAGGTTTGCCTGAACTTTGCAAATGCTACATGACTGCTACCTCAACTAGCCCTCAACAGCCTATGCCCTTTCCAAACACTGTACCCTGCCAGCTTACAGACAGAGGTGCAGGCACTCCAGGCTCTCCTGTGCCTGGCCCTGCCAGCACGAAGGGAAGAGCCATGTGCAGGGGGAACAAAGTGGCCCAGGGCTTGGACTTGGTCATGATCCAGCCCCTCCCTGCAGGCAGGCAAGGGCGCTGGAGCTGGAGAAGAGCAGTTCTGCCTAAAACACACTTCTTTGCGGGCAGCAGTGACATGAAGAGCGGGCCAGACACATAATGTCATCATTTTTATCATCCATAAATCTCCTGTTTTCCATGCTCCCAGCCAACTCTATGACACGGTGGATCAAACTTTGCTAGAGAAGGAATAGAAGCCTACTTGTTATTTTGTGTTAAATAACCTGTGAGTCTGCCACAAGGGATATCAAACATTGTTTATCCAAATCTATAAATCTTGTAAGACTTAACACGGGGATTAGGATGTACCTTTGGTGCAGCTCCATTACATATGCTTTAAGAGAAAAAGCTTTGCCCTGAAGGGACAGCACTTGCAAGTTTTGAGAAAGCAGTGCCATGGAACATCTCCTTTCCTTCATATAAATAGGGTCACTAAAATCTTGAGCCTTTAGTCTTGCTGAAATCGTCAGACAAGCAAATACCCATTGTGTCCAGATAAGAAAGATGGGGATTGATGTGCCAGCCTTGAATTTTAGGGCCAGTTTCATGTATATGTAGCAGTGTATAGCAGATCAAAATAAAATTATTCAGAGGATGTGAAGGAGGGAAATGCTAAAATGTGCCCACATGCAAGCACCTTTGCCTGTCCCAGAGGAAAACATAGGGTAAAGGGAGCTCAGGCTGGGAAGTACAGTTGGAAGCACAGCTGTGTTTCCATCTCGAAGGACTGGCCAGGTTCTGTGCCTTCTGAAGGCTACAGCATTTCTGACATGAAAAAGCACAGAGGAATCAAGTACCTCATAATCCTGTATTGTAAAGAAATGGTGCTAAAAGAAGTTTGAAAGGACACCAGTGGGATGTGACAGTCAGGTCTGTAGCCAGTAACTACCACTAGATTTCTGTGCATGGTGGAGCTCATGAAAGTATTAAATAAAGCGAACCACTAAATTTTTCTCCAAACTTGTAGGTGCTTACAATCACATCATCACTCAGATGCCATGTGCACAAGTGCACGCCATTATGTACTTCCAATACTGACAGTGTGGTCTTCATATAATTGCCACAATTCTAATTTGGCAGAGAACTGTCAATAGAACAGTCTTGGGGGGCTCATTGTAAAGATGAGCTCAACGGTTAATGCATAAACATAATTCCATGTAAGAATCTCCCAGGGTCCTGAGATCACCACATATTTAAATATGGCCAGTTTGCTCAGCCAACAACAAAATCCCAAGAAACTTTATGGTCGTTGTGGGAGCTGAAGAGATAATGAATTCCTGGGGAAGGAGGCATGGCTTTTTATTGTGTGATGTTGAATGTACACCTATACTTGGAGAAAATAAAAAGAAATACCAATGGCATTTAACTTAAGACAGGAGTTACTAGTAGGTCACAGTTTTGGCCCGGCAGGACACAGGCTGCAACATTTATGAGGATGGTTTGAAGGAAACATTCGTTCATATTAATATGAGAAGAAACCATGCTTTAAACACCTTTTGAGACCTAGTCATTTCTGAGCCAGCAGAGTGTCTAAAACAAAAATGACATAGTGCAGTGCGGGACTTGCAACTGGAAAAAACCCACTGTGGGGACTCACTGTCGGTGCTCGCAACCCCACCTCTTTTCCTGCGGTACCTTGTACTTGCGACTTTTGCACATTTACTGAGAGTTTGCTAAAAAATGTTGGGAAGTCCAGGAGGCAGTTGTGGGTGTGAGAGTGATGTGGTGTTGATGTACATCAAGTGCAGGGCAGGAGGAACAAGTGTCCTGCAGCCCTTTCCACACCAAAGTCTGATCCTTGCTGCTGGTCCTGTGGGACGAGGCCCACCCCACTACTTCCATGCCTGCACACCCCAACTAAAGAAGTTCACTTTTATTGGTCTTATTCAAAATGTACGTGAACTCAGTCATGGAGAAAGGTGCCACATGAAGTACCTAAGCCCTAAAGCGCACTTTTATGTTTAAGAAGTGTTGAACAATTGCTCGTACTTACAAAACTTATTTCATGGCAGTTCTGCCTCCTGAACACTGAAATTAGGCTTCTCTTTGAAAAGTAACATAACATGGACGACTGAATCTACAATGGGAAATGTGTACCAGCCTTTCTTCCTCTGTAGTAAGGATGGAACAGGAGCCACCTGTGTTGCATGACAAGACAAACTCCATCTCCCCACTACAGGGAAAACACAGAGGACCAAATCTGGGCATTCTGTGATCCACCAGTATCCTCATGCCTGATGTCTCCTGCCAGCACACAGTCCTCAATGGGTCCCTGCTCAGCTCCTCCTCAGAGACCCATGGGCCTTGCTACTGACAGGTAAAGTTTGCTGTACATGCCTTACATCTTGCATTAGGTAATTCAACCCACCGATTTAGTCACCTGCATCCCAGACTATCCAGTTCTAAGAAAAATCTGGAATCTGCTGTGATCATGGCTACCAGCATGCATAGTTTTAAAGGAGGCTATTTTGTAGAGGAAGAGCTACAACACCGTGCCACCATGAGCAGGCAGTTAATCTCTTCAGAGCTCAGGAATCACAATTCAAAGACACAGTCTTTTCTGGAAATGGAGCAGGAGATGCTCATCCTTGTGTCTGACAGACACCACCATCTTAATCCAGAGTAAACACAGCATCAAAGCAAAGGATGCACGCGAGCATGTCATGTATGCAGAAGCCCACACTGAGTAACTATTTAGACTGTTATTGTTGATATCTCTTAAACAGTGCATCTGGCCAATTCTCACAGCCTGCGAGGACTGGAGTTCTGTTGTTTCTTACTTAGGATGTTTACATGAACAGCAAACTTACTGGCTTGTGGCCTTTTTCGGAAGTATAGATTATTAGTATTTGTTTATATCAAGGGAGTGCCTAGAAATTCTAGGCACAGACCAAAGCTCAGCTTGGTAAGGTGTTATCCAAACAAATAACAATTCTCCCCTCCTCTTCAAGACCAAGATCAAAGCAAAAGAAAAGAAAGAACAGGTACATATGGAGCATAAGGAAACAACTTCAATGTATGACCGAAGTTGACTTTAAGAGTTCCTGGGTTTGACTGATTAAAGGCGGTGAATATAATTTCAAATGAAAAAAACATCAGAGTTAAACATAAGAATTGTTGTGCTGGGTCAGAACAGGCTGCTGAGCTGCTCCTCAGTCCCCTCCTCACCAGCAGGTACAATCTCGTTGCTTTTCAAGGTCTGGACATCTCTGTGGCAATGGCTGTTCATGCAAGAGTCACAACACATTCCCATCTATCTTTTCTGGCTAGTGCTCCATGTTCGGAAAAAGTGTGCTGTGACTTAGACACCATCTCCAGAGGCAGCTCCCAATCCCAGTACTTGGGAATTGCTCCCAGCCTCACTGGCTGCAACAGAGTCAGAGTGTGACCAGTGTATTTTATATAAGCTGCAATCACACTCAAGAGACCATGGCATACAACATGCCTGGAGGAATGTAGTCCTGCTACTTAATTACGTAGCTGCTCTGCCAAAAAAATAGTTTGCCTTTTTTCCTTTCTTCCGTCCTTCCCTCCTTACTGGCCAAGCTGTGCTCAGGGAAACATCTTGTACCCATCTTTTGGCTCATTCCCTTTAATCAGAGAATGTAAATATTGTAGAGAAAATGCAATTCCTGTAACACTGCTTCACTTCCATGAAGATACTCATGCATAAGGGCTGCAGGTTTGTGATTCTGTCTGTGTTCACGTCAGCTGCTCTTTCAGAGGAAGAATCCAACTTTTGTTCTTAGTTTTCCATTACTATTGCTTCCCCTCCCAATGGGTTTCAAAAGTCAATAGAGCTTCTT
This sequence comes from Columba livia, assembly GCF_036013475.1. Lineage (NCBI taxonomy): Eukaryota > Metazoa > Chordata > Aves > Columbiformes > Columbidae > Columba > Columba livia. The sequence continues at coordinate 70,723,645 of NC_088604.1, forward strand.
CAAAATGATGATATTGTTCCCTTTTCTTGAATACCAGGAAAATTTGATACTCACAGTAATAGTTTATTTGAAAAGTCTTTCCACTCACCTACAGCTATGACTATTACTTAAACATATTGTAATATCATCAGTCCGAGACATCTGAGGATGAATTCTTCTTTCTGTGATATTTTGGAATGGAACTGCAGCTGATGAGGTTCAACAAAGACATTTATACAAAGTGAGGAGTGTTGGAAGTGAGGGTAACAGCACTTACAGGTGCAAAATGCCGCTTACCTGGGCACTCTCTCAGCAGATGCAGGTGGATGGCTCCAGGGATGCAGATGCTTACAAATAGAGATCTCTCACATCCTGCAAGTCTGAAAAAAAAAAAGGAGGGGTCCCTTGCCTTTCTCTCAGGTGTTTTGTCCGTAGCTGTTCATTTCCTTTCTTTCCTTGTAAGTGCCTGAAATGACACATTTAATCTGGAGTCAGAATGAATGTTTCTTGCCAGACTAAGTGGAATTAGTTAGATTCTGCTTCACTGGGTGAGAAATAAAACTGCTTCCTTTTTACACTACTTCAATCCAAAGCTGAATAATTTTTCCCTTCATCTGGCTATTTAAACAAAAAGTCTTGACATAGCCTTACGAAGAACAAAAAGCCCCACAACCAACAGCTCAAGTGCAAGAGGAGAGGAAGGAGATGGGAACAAACCTCTTGATTCTCCTGTCTTTGCAGAGGTGACAAGAGTGAACATAGTCTGTCCTTATCCCCATATCTATTGTGAGTGCTGTTGTTCCAATGCTGCTTGCCTCAGGCAAGACAGGCTTCTCATCTTTAATGACAAAACTTTGCATGGTGTCTGTCACTTTATGGGTGGCTGGGATGAGACAATAACACATAAGACTTTCTTCATGGAAAGGGCTGTCAGGCATTGAAACAGGCTCCCCAGGGAAGTGGTTGAGGCACCATCCTCGGAGGGGTTTAAAAGATGCATAGTGATTCTTAGTGAGGTGGACTTTGCAGTGCTAGGTTAATAATTGGACTCAACGATCTTAAAGGTCTTTTCTAACCAAAACAATTCTATGATTCTTAGATAAAGCCTTTTCAGATGTGCCAGAGATCAAACCAGCCTACTGACTAAAATAAGGAGGATCTCAGTAGTAGTTTTTTAGTTTCTTATGTCTCAGTATCTGACCTGCATAATTTCCGTACCTTAGAGTTTGGCATTTAACACCATCAATAGAGTTGGTTCCCCCTTACAGGCAAAAGTCAGCCATCTCAAACTAAAAGGATGTTTGCCTGATGTAGTGGTGAGGGAGATACATCTCTCACAAATACATAGCACCATTTTTTGCTGCTCATCAGGGATATGTGTCTCAGTTCCCTCGTGAGCTCCTGTGCCTTCCTGCCTACGACAAGTTTTCATCAAATAAGCTAAATAAACAAGCTGCGCACACACACACACAGAAGAAAAACCACCACATCAAGACAAAACCCTGGATGATGCAAGTTGGACTGTAGTCACTGGTGTAGCACCCAAAGGAAATTAAAAGAAAAAAGACAGGCCAAGACAGAGTTTAAGCCACTGAAACTGGAAATACCATTACCTTTTCTGGACTGTTTTCAAGCAAATCTGGGCTAGGTGGAAGTATTTCTCAGTTGGCTACATCACAGTTGCTGCACTGGGACATGCAGGGATGCCAAGATGAATGACCTGTCTGCACTGTAGTAGCCTTCAGGGACTGTTTTGAGGCTCATGTGTTTTGGCTATTGGCCTCTGTACATTCCCCAGAACACTGTTGAGCCTCAGGAAAAAAAGGGTACTCATAAAAGAGAAGAGCAGCATGTGGGTGTGAGATCCCCAAAGAATATCCTGCCCTCCTGGCCTGGACTTGCTGCCTGACAGATCTGGGGTGTTGTTCAGGGCACTGGTTTAGATCTACCTAGTTTTGCACCAAGACTGCTACAAAGACTTACTGGGAAACTGCATCATCTTTGCAATCTGCAGAATTACTGGGGAGAAGTTTCCACATCTTGGTTTGTGGGTCTCCAGACACAAAAGAATCCTATATTTTCTTTCAGGCATTTGGAAAGAGGCTGGCACTAGTGTATTAAGGTCAGCTGAGCATACACATTCATTTCTTGGTTCTGGGCTAGTTCCAGACTGCTTCCGCTAGAAAACAGCTTTTCTAACAGCCAGTATCCCTGCAGGCTGCCTGTTTGAATGCCTGTAGATGCTGTCTTTTCATCCTTCTGACCCTAGTCTTGACTCCTCTGGAGGCCGCCATGTGCCGAGGATGTGAGCATTGGATACTACCATGAAGGAAATGGCATTCCCTGAACTAAGAAGTTCTATATGAGCAGTGGTGCCTAGAGTTGTTTAACACTGGCAGTCATTGCTCTGTGGTTCAAGTCCTAGTGTCCCCTCCAGCTTTGCCTCCCAGCAGCCTTGAAGACTGCCTTAAATTTCTGGAAGGGATTTTGGATGTGACAATTCAATTAACATGCTACTGAGACAAATTTTGGTAGAAGGTGAATTCTCATGTTAAATTCTGTAAAGAACAAGAGTTTGCTAGCAGTGCCTTAAAATACCTGAACACACTGTATATCACAGGGCTGCTGTGAGCATCAGTTCTGAGTTTCTTTGAATTATGCACTAGACACATCTTCAGCTCTAACACCTCCTGACAATTCTCTCTGCAAAATCCAGATTTCATTTTGTCTAGTTTTCACCTCTTGAGTGGAATAGACAAGGTTCATGTCTGCAGGATGTGTCCATGGGCTGTCCAGCCACCTTGGTGTGCAAGCAGAATAACCTCCATCACCACAAGCAGGAGAAAACCCACCTGTCTCCTCATGGCAACTCCATCCTCTGTTCCCATTGGGTTGTGGGTGCTCTTCCCTGGTTCAGATACCCAGGTAAGCTTTCCCCCGAGGGTAGAACAGCTGCTTCCGCTCCTGTGCTGTACATCTGGAAGCTCCACTACAACTGCCCCAGCCAGCAATATGACCTCTTCCAGGATGATCATGAACAACACAGACATACAGCCTGCACTTAAGTGCAGGCATCTCATAAAGGGCAACAGCAATTTCCACGGCAGTAACCAGTCTTCTCTCTCTACAGCAAATACCCCCCAAAAAGCCTGACTCAGGGTTTGAGTGCTTGGGTGTTTGATAGGGGATGCATAGTTGCTACTAAAGGGCAAGATGGGTAATGGCCTGGATGATTGTGGCTAGAGGGGCAAATGGGTTGACTGAGGTAATCCCCACTAATTATAGGGGTCTCTGTAATTAGGAGGTTAGTGCTCTCCCAGAAGCCCAGAAAAGGAGCTGGTTTCCTGCAGGGGTCAGCAAGGAATTTTCCCCACCATCACTCGCTGTGCAGCACTGGGGGATGTCTTGGCAGACAGGCACCTACCCTCAGCCTTCAGCCTCCTGGCCTGGTGGCCAACAGGAAAGCACAACAAATGATCAGTGCCAGGTTCCAGCCCTCAAGGAGAACATCACAAACTCGTGACCAGTGGGGAAGCAAGCCACTGAAAACCTTTGTCTTAGACCAAAAACCATGGCCGTGTCATTACAGAACATTATCTGGACTGTTCCAGCAGTAACTACCCCAGAATTCTGCTGTGGCTGCCCACACAGACCAGAATTGCTTGGCTTGTGGTACATCAGTACTTGAGTCCTCTTTGCAACCTCCTCTCCTTCTCTTCCCCTGGCCCTGCAGCGAGGCAGCATTTGAGGAAAGTGCAGCTGAAGCAGGAGACAACATTTGCCCCACAGCTGCAGAAGCAAGTGACAGGCTCAGGCAACAAAGGAAGGTATCTGAGGTCAAAGGTCTTGTTCATGGCTCTTCACCTTATCCTAGTCCTTACCAAGACCTGTTTTTGGAGTGGGAGATGACAGTGAGCAGGATGGGATGAGTTGTCTTTTGGATTTACTAGCCAGGTATAGAGCTATAAGAATGGGCAGATACACTTGATTACTCCAAAATTATATATGTATATATAAATATATACATATGTCCTTAACTATATATATATGACTGTATATAGAAAAGATTTCTATACGTGGCAAACCCATCAGTGAGCAGTCCTTATTCTTAAAACATTTGCTGCCTCCCATGGGATACAGTTAAAGGACGAGCAGGCTAAGACCTTGGCTCAGATCACATTATCTATAAAGAAGATTAAGATTATTTTTCCAGCCTGTAGGTTGAGGTGACTGGCTGGGTTTTCCTCCTTCAGTGGCAGAATACTGAAATATTCAGAGGTCCCACGTGAAGCATAGATATGCCAATTCCATTAACTTCCTTAATCATTACCACAGCATCAACCTGAAAACAGTTTTGTCCAGAGGTGATTTTTTCCCTAATGGGATAAACAGAAATATCTGTAAGAAGCATCGTGACTCTGCCTCCTCCTGCAGAAGAGCTGATCAAGGGCCCAGCAAGGACAGGACTCTTACATGTCCTCAAAAGAGCCCAGGGACAAAAGCAAAGTGCTCTCTGCAGTGGCCAAGAGCCTGGACCCAGCCAAAACCTGCCAGCTGTTCCAGTTTACTTTCAGTGACCACAAACCTGCCAGAGGTAAAAATGGAGAAACATCTTGGGAGTTGTTCCTTAGAGTTTAGGTCTTCCCTTCCCCAGATCTTCAGTTCCTTTGGGTCACACCAACAGAGCTTTTGCCTTTTCCTGCAAGTGACCATCAGGCTATACAGATAGGAAATGACAGACAGTTCTCCGAATTAAAATGACAGACAAAGACTTTTAACTATGCCTCTAAACACCCTGGTTTCAGTGCAGTTACCTCAGTTCTTCTTATTAAATTATCGTCCACTGCAGCTAATTGACCAATAGCATTCACGTCATTTCGTGTTTTCTCTGTGGGAAAGGGAAGAGTTTTTTGTTGACAACAATGAAACACAACAAACCCACATTCTGTCTTAGGTAATTCAAGATTATACAGCCCTGAGTGCCAGTGAAATTTTTAAGCTGCTTGGCAGTTATGGTCCAAATCTTCAACCACAACTCTGTTAAAAGATGGGAACAGAACTCCTCTCAGAAAATATCATCAATGCACTATTTGCAGATACCAGATTGAGATATGAAAACACTGTGGGACTGATGCAGAAAAAAACAAGCTGAAATAAGTTGCTGATAATCAATGGACACACTGTGAGATATTATCGGAAAAGACCCGACAAAAGGGCTTAGCAAATGTTGCAATAAAGGCGGAGGGATGTAGAGAACACACTTCAGGACTAGCAAACACATGATAAAAGCGCATGTTGAATACAATTAAATCGCAGAGTGGGCAGTGGTTGAAAAGCCAGCACTTTAAAAAGTGAAACAGGCTCCAAGGGGAGACAAGTATAACAGGTTAATAACAAGATTTCGGAATGTCCGTATCAGGATTTCTTGGTGTTCATGCTGATGTTTCTGAATTCCCATTTCATGACCAAAGACAGGCGTGAACTATCAGTCAGCAAATGCCATAAGTCAAAAAATATGTCTCATTCCAACACTTTGGCAGTAACTTACAAACAAGTTTGTTGTGTAAGTCACATACATACATTCATGTACAAATATTTAATTTAAAGTTCATTTTTTACCCTCCAATAGGGATTACAGTGGAAGCACTTTTAAACTACTGTAATAAAATATTTTCCTAGAAACACCTTCGTAAGTCCAATGCCTGACTGAACTTTTAGCCAGTCTTCAGCCAACCAAATCAAAATATTTATTGGCCAAACATTAATGACATGATGTTGTTAGAGGTCATTTCAGACAACGTGGGTACTGTTCACTATATTGCAAAGAGAAAGCCTCGGAAGTCCAGTTGTTTGTGGGAGAGTTCATACCACTACATCACTCTGCCTCTGGAGGGGACATGGTCTGTTCAGCAGTGCCACGTTTTCAGCACTAGAGCTGAGAAATGTCTTAGGCTTTTTTAAGACTCATGTTATGAAGGAACAGAAATAGATTTTTTTGGCAAGTGTTCTCTCCAAAATGTGCAGATAATTCCTATACAGTAAAAATGAATGATAAAACTGCACTGTACCAAGAGGAAAACTTATAAAACAGACCTTGCTGAGAGGAGCCAAGGTAAACATGTCTAACACTCTTCAGAAACCTGCCCTGCTTCATCTCCTGTTGCCCAAACCACAGGGTGGTGTTGGGCTTGGCAGAACCCTGAATGCTTATGCTGACAACCTGGTGATCCCAAGGGGCTGCCCTCCTCCAGATGCACTTGGTAGCCAGCACCACTGCCCTTCTATGACATGACCAGATGCTGCCCCCATCACACAGCTTTGCCTGTACAGGACCACATTTGTACACCTACAGGCTCATACTCTTTGTTTATTTCTATAATCTCTAGTGCAATTTCTCTGGCCAATTTTTTCCCTTGCCTGTTGTCTTTCCAGGCCATTGTACCTCTTCAAACAAAAAAATTATCCTCAACCTCGTTCTCCTTCCAACACCTCCAGTGAGTCTCCATCTTCCCTCTGCTTCCTTCACAGACCTCGCATCTGATCTCTCTGTGACTGTATGAGCCCAAATATCTGCCCAGCTCTTAGATGCTCTACTGAGACACTTCATTATGTATGATCCCAGGCTTTGTCCAGCCTCTGGCAAGCTTACGTCTTCCTTTTCCTTCTACCGGATGGCACATGCCAAGGTGCATCTGCTTTCATGAAGCAGGTGAAACTGCAAGTTTCTCACCACTTTCTCCTGCAACCAGAACTAGTTTCTCTCACAATCCTTGTTTATCCTAAGGGTCCAAAGCAGAGCTTTTTGTGGATTGTAACAAGTAAGACAAAGACTGTGAGGTCTGAAGTCCAATTGCCAGATGTTTCCACTGTTGTAAAGAGGATGGAGGACACAGGGCTTGTTGCACAGCTGCAGCTCTGCTGAGACTTGACCCACCTGCTGCTGCACTTTGTCTTTGCGGTCATTGCTGAGCTAATCTGAACCATCTGGCTGCTGCCATCTTCTAACAGCCACACATTTTCTGCATATTTTCTTGTCATTGCCAGTGCTTTGTTCTGGTGTCTTTCAGAAAACATCTGCCCTGAGGATTCCCCCCTTTATAACCTCTTTAAAATATGTCACCATCTGCTCACTCTTAAAATCTCTTCCTCGATCCCATCACTAGTGACTGGCCCCTCAATGACCTCCCATTTTGTAGCAAGGTGCTTGAGCAGGAACATTCATTCCTTTGCTTCACATCATACAGTACTCTGTTTCCTGTTTTGATCCAATGGTTTATTCAGTGTATAGCAGAGAAATGCCCCTGCTTTAGGAAACGCCTCTTCTCTTGGCTGTCAAAGGCTCTCTGCTTCTTGGCATTTGTACAGCGTCAGAAAGCAGCCCCCCGCCCCATATTTGCTTGCAGCAGCCCAGCTACAGGCATACAGTCTTTGGGTTCTGGCTAATAAATAATTTTCTCCACTACCCCAAAGCCCATCTGCATCAAACACCCAGACACAGAATCTTTACTGCCTGTTTTTCCCCTTTGTCACCTTGTTTCTTTAACTCCTTCTCTGCTGGGTACATGCCACACTCTTTTGCTGCTCGCCATGTGCTGCCTCCATTTGCTTTACCTCTTTTCAGCCTCATTTGGCTCCATCAGTCAAAGCCAAAAGTGTTTCTTTTCAGCACCAGCAGGATCCACAAGAAGTTCCTCTTCATTTTCCCCTATTGCCTTCTTCAGTCTGGACTTCCAGCTTTCCTCTGCTCTCTAAAACCCTCATGCCACTCTTGCCTTGAGATTCCTTTCTCCTACTGCATGATACATCTCCAAATAAACCCCTATTTCTTCAGTGCCTCTGCAACTGATGACACAATATTTTTTACTGTCTTAGCTCTCCCTTTCTTCATGTCTTCCCATTCAGATGTTCCATGGATCAAAATGTCACTTCAGGTTTTTTTACATATAGAAGAAACATAACAGCATTATAAGCTACTATTACAATAGTGGCCTTCATTTTTTAAAACTTCACCAGATACTCCCCAGTTAACTTTATGGTCCTCATCTTTACTTGAACGCTACTACGCATCTCTCCCTTGCACCAGTTTGTCAGTGTTTTTCACATCTTTCTGCAAATAGTGTCTCATTTGGTCACGCTTCTTAGCTCCTCTCTCCCTTCTTGTTACCTTAATCTCATTATTGTGACTATTTTGCAGCTTTTTGGACTCAAAGATGGCTCCTCGAAGGGGTTGCACGCCCCCACCGTGTTGCTCTGGACAGAGGTTGGCTCTGGCAGCTGCGGGCGCACAGCCCCTTTGGCATCACCCAGAAGAGCCTGGGCCTGGTTTGTGGCAGAAAAGGTGTCTTTCTGTGCCTGGGAGCTCCACCCCAGCAAGCCAGCTGGCCCTGGTTTAGAAAAGTGTTGCACTATCATAGAGACAAATTTTAGCATCCTAGAGACCCAGAGAAAGTTACTTCTGTTACTGGATGTTAATTTTGTTTGTTGGAATGCAACATTACCTGTGGGACTGTGAGGATCTGAAACCAGAATCTTTGAGATGCAAAGAAGAAATTGTTTTTGGTTTTGTTTGGGGTTTTTTTTCTTTCCTTTTTTTTTTTTTTTTTTTTTTCCATTTGCCTCTAATTTATTAAAATACTTGCGAATCTTCCTGGAGATTCACCAGGAATAATTCCAGAGGGACTAATAATCATCATTTTTTCTGGATCCAATTAAATCTAACATCCACTGCCCTCATCACTAACATATGTTAAACAGAGCTAAATATATCATCTTACTGTAAATTGCATATCATTTGGCTCCTTGTGCTTTTCTTCTGTGGGCACGGATATCTGTTTTCTGCTCTGAATTTGTCATCAATATACCAGAAGTCATCCAGAGAGAGCAATTAACTGCTTGTATAAAATAATCTATCAGAAAATGTTACCAAAGAATGTCAGCAGGTGGGTCCCATGGACATTACAGAGAGTTACAACCATTTCTAAAATGGGGAAAATGTTGCAATTCCTGCCACCGTTCACTGCACAACTTGGCTTCTAAAAATGCTGGCAAACAAAAATTTGGCATTGCCAAATTTTCAGTTGTATCAGGAGTTGCTGATACTGAACTTTTAAGTGAAGTCACCACTCCTGAAAGCATCTGGATTAGATGAAAATCTCAACTTTCATTTCTTATAAAAACACTGTCTTTCTAACCCATTTGTTTAGAAAAGCCTGGCAAAACATGGGTGTCATCTCATCTAGTTTTACCCTCTGTAACTTAAACTCCTAGTATCAGTATGTTATCTGCTCTAATCTACAGACAATGAAAGAGGCTGGTAACTCCACAGATTAACCTGCCCCCTCTACCCAGTGCTGACTTGAGCTGAGCCTGTGTGGAGCTCATGGAAGTCGAAAAGATGGGGCTGCTCTTTCTCCCTGGCACCTGCACTTGCCCTTCTTTGATCCCCCAGCAATGTGATTCAGTCCACAGTAACTTGATTTCAGCTGAAATCCAGCCGTGGAAACAAGAAGTTTTGGTCGACAAAGATCAGCCCAAAGAGTGTAAAGTGGAGTGGTCTCAGGTGCCAGCTCCTGGGGCATCTGAGCTGCAGCCCTGCTGTGACAGCCATTTACCTCAATACTGGGGAGAGTGACAAATCCAGGTGGCTGTGTGGCCCCACCAGAACCCCAGCATTACCCTTCCAACAGCTGATCCCTGGCCAGGTCTTGGCCTGAACCCCAAGCTGATGCTGGATGCTGCCTAAGCCACAAAAAGCATCAGCTGCACAGGCAGAAAACTGTGAACAAAGAAAAAGTATGGAGCTATGAAGGCAGTAGAGCCAAACAGGTCTCACTGGTGCCAGATGATACCAAAGAGGGCAAGGACCACCGATTGTGACTTAGGAGATTTCATTTAATATCAGGAAAAGCTTTTCCTCAGGAGGCACTGCAGCACTGGAGCGGGTCCCAGGTATGGGATGTGCTTCCATGCCTTGGGCGTTTCCCCAGGACTCATCTGTCTGTCAAAAGCGTGGCTGAACCAGGTGACCTCAGAAGCACCTTCCTACCTGAGTCTGGAGACTTTGTGATATCCTCACCCAGAGGGAAATTAATTTCCCTTGAGTGGTTATACCAGCCCTCACCAGAGAGGACTCATGGCATGCAAACTCTTAAGGTGCTACCAGAGGTCAGCAGAGAGCCTCTCTTCTGAGAGGCATGAATTGTGACCGATGTGCTCACACATTCTCCATTTTGGTTTTTAATACGCATCTTTTATCTTCACTTTCTTACAACAGTTGTGAAACAAGTCAAAATGCCTTAAAAGCTCCATTCAAAAAATGGTGGTGGCTTTTCTGTTTTCAAGAATCTTTAAACTAAGTCCAACAACATCTCTCAGTCCATCTGTCCTTCCCTCTTTTCCATCTTTTTGTTAGTATCTCCACTGGTTTTGCACCCTCCTCCTCCCCTCCCCTCCCCTCCCCTCCCCTCCCCTCCCCTCCCCTCCCCTCCCCTCCCGTCCTCTCCCCTCCCCTCCCCTCCCCTCCCCTCCCCTCCCCTCCCCTCCCCTCCCCTCCCCTCCCCTCCCCTCCCCTCCCCTCCCCTCCCCTCCCCTCCCCTCCCCTCTCCTCTCCTCTCCTCTCCTCTCCTCTCCTCTCCTCTCCTCTCCTCTGAGTCCAATATCCAACATGTTCTCCCTTTGCATCACTGATGATGGTGCTTACGCCTCCTCAAACAGGGAAATCCCTGTGCTCATGAACTGAATGTAGTTCTTCCACCAAAGCTGTAACTTTAGACTGGAGTCAGGCAGATCCAACACATCACCTAAATGGTAGCCAGGTGTTTCTGCACCAGGAGGTGCTGGTCCATTATGATCCTAGTATGAATGGCACTCACACTCTGTGAGGTACCATTTAAAATTCCATTTATTACAGTTAACACTAGAAGAAGATAGTAGGATAGGTAGCCTTACGTCCCTTTTAGATGCTGAGAGACTCGAGCAGTGCATCCTTGAACAGGACTCCAACTCACGCACTGCATGCCATATGCAGACCCCATCCACAGACTCTCCACTTTCAGCAATTTGAGCTATTATAGACTTTTCTTACAAGGAAATAGCTCTGTAATGGTCTGTACAATGGTCTTCTGGTCAGGGTCACACCACGATGTCAAGCAGAGTGCCATACGCAAGTGAGAGAGAATTAAAACATGAACTAGCAGTCTGGCTAAAATGAGTCCTCATGAGCACTAAAACGAGGCTCAAAAACTATAAGCCAAATGGCAACAAGAGTTGCATAGATAGGATTAGAACTGTTCATATCACTGCCAAAAACTTTTATATGCCCAGAAGGCCTGTTAAAAATTGGGGAAGTTTGATGTTGGCTAGAAATATTGTGTTAATAGAGGGAAATGCAAGTTCTGGAAAAGAAAATTATTGCATGCTACACAAATGTACTAAAAAGCTGTTTGAAAGACATACAGTAGTGTATTATGGGTAGAGTAGAAGTGGCTTTGAAAGAAGCAATGGTTAAGAAAACCTAGCACTTGCTTTCACTTTCTAAGGCAGATTCAAAATTTAAAAACAGCAGAAAAGCTGGAAAACAAGCATGTCTTCCTATGTAAAAGGTAGCTAGACATGGAAGTTCCTGAAATATGTTACTTGAGGACTGGAAAATGCCATAGGAAGAAGAGGAAGAATGGAGTCATTCACACTTCAAAGCCAAAAGTCTACCTACAAGGGGAAGGCTTCTCCAGATATCCAAAAATCTATCCCACCACCTATGCTGGTGTGCATTGTGGGGAACACTAGATTTCTGCTACACATAAACCCTAGATGCTCAAAAAACTGTGTTTAAAGAAAAAATATGGAACAAAAGAAAACGTGCAGAATGTACTGGAACATACACAAGCGAAGAAGCATCAAGCACCAGTGCAAACTTCAGCCTTAATAAACCGGATATTTTTCACAAACCTGAAACTGAGGTTGTAAATGTTGAGCTCCAACACCCCTTCCTTAGCAGGAGTAGCAGGGTCTTGATGGGACATCTTGACTTTGAAGGACAACTATGCTGCTGAGCAAGTTCTCCTGGCACCCAGCTGCTGGACCTTAACTTAAAATGTCTGGCACAATGTTTGGCCTCACTACCCTGCGTGGCCAGGCTTTTCTTTGTGGAGGAAGGTTATGAATCAAAGTGACAAAAGGAGTTTTACTCTCCCAGGTCTGATCACGGCTCATAGCTATATTCTTTGCAACAAGGCTAACTACATGCGCTGAACAAAGTGGAGAATGACACAGGGCAGATGCACCCCGAGGCAGCAGGGGCCAGGCAGTGCCCCCACATAGGGCTTTTGGTGGGGCATGAGGAAGAGGACAAGACACTGCTGGACAACAAGCAAAGCGAAGTATGCTTTGAAGGGTGTCTTTATAATGTTTTTTACATTACTTTGCTGGCTGGACAGCAGCATGGAGCATCTGTTTTCAGCTACAGAACTGCTCATGGAAAAGAAAATACTCTGGCGGCTGCAGAGGCTCCCTTCCCCCGCCCTGAGGCCTCCCCCCAAACCGCACCAGCACTGGATTACAGGCTCCATCACTCAGGGCGTTTTGCCATGATCCCTGGCAATAGATTTACATGTGGAGTCCAATTATGTCCTCAAATTTATGATTACAATGGAGTGATTTAGACTGCAAACAGAAGAGCTAATGGGTCACAAGACTTGTCTTTCTGTGTTTCAGTTTGTTTCTCTGGTGTTTTTTTTTCTTCTTTCACTTTTGGGGAGTTGAGGTTTGGGTTTTTGTTGGGGTTTTTTGGTTTGGTTTGGTTATTGTCAGATATGCTACTTCCTCATAGCTTGACCGCACAAGGCAAGCAGGAAGAGGCAAGCCAATAGGAAGTAGTGACTCGCCATGCCTTGTGCATTTAATTGTTTTTAATTTATGAGCTGTAGGCAGACAGTGGCTGCAGCACATTAAAGTTTCTTTAGGAAATAACACAAAGGGTTTTCCCTCCACTGCCTGAAAATTTTGCATCCTCAATAAAAAGAGTGAGAGATTGCAGCACAGCATCAGCACTGGCATAGCACCTGCACACAACTGGCAATCCTGAGGCTCCATTGTTGCTCAGGGCTTTTGCTGCATGAAGGCAGCTCAGGGGAAGTACAAGAGCTCCAATGAAATCAGAAAAGCCAATGACAATGGATGTTTGCTCTGGAGATGTGCACTCCCTCTCACCCTGTGCAACACCATCTCTGTAGCCACTTATCTTCTCTGAACTAGTGAGAAACCTCAAAGGAAAAGAACAAAGTCAAAAGAAACAGGATCTTGGAAGAGAAGAGCTGCTGCTATGAATAAAGTATGCCAGATGGGAAAATCACTGCACAGAAATGCAGTGTGAATCACTGCAATGGGAATTATGGCTCTTTTGGTGTACCTGGACCTCAGCAGGCAGACATAGTTGCAGACACTGTGTGTCAGAAGCCTGGCATATATTGTTACTATTACTAAATATTTCATCTCTGCTCATTTGGAACATCTGGTTCTAAAAAATCTCAGGAAGAAGACTGAGTATCTCTCTGAACCACACTACTTATAACGGTGAAAAGGCAGATAAAACCTTTAATCCTGTTCATGACATGAGGAATTCACCACCAATATCTTTCCACCCCAAATATGCTTGGCATAGAATGCTGCAGGTGTAAAAGTCTACTTGTGTTCAAGGGACAACTTTGGAAGTTCATGAACCAGAAATAACATCAAGAGCTATTACATACAAAGGCACTCCCTTCTGGCTCGGACACAAGTTGCTGGAGGATGGGGAAGCATTGCTTTGCTGTTGCTGCAATCTCATATCATTGCCTGGCTTCAGGCCTAGCGATGGTAGGGCACAGCTTCCTGAGCTGGGTGAACCTCTGTCCTGACCCACTCGGTTGCTCTTATGTTCCTGTAGGTGTATTTTATAGCAAGTCAATTATTGATAGATCATTCCCACACGTCCTCTATAATCTTCTTTCCATGAAAGAGCATCTCAGGCCTACTACACAGTAGTTTGTGCTGATGTAGCTATTAAATGTTTTAATGAGTCTGACTGGAGACAAAGATTCTGATTGGACAGTGAGATTGTATACACAGGCACCCAGTGCTGTAATACTGTAGTTTGACTTTTCTTAAACCATTCTTTTTATTTTCAACAGAGTAAAAGAAAACAGAATAAGCCACTCCTAACCCCCGGTAGCCTACACCTACACTGTCCTATCTAGCCACACCAGCTAAAATACACAGTATTAATTAATTCCTGGTATTTTGCATGTAGAACAGAACTTTCTTGCAGCTCATTGGGGATGCTTTGCTCAGCGCTATGAAAATGCTGCTGCTGTAGACAGAAATTACTTTCTGAGAGAATATGCAAAGGTGATGCAATGCTAGGATCTAGCATGTCACCCTGCATGCCACCAGGGTGACAGCAAGACCCTTTCTGGTTGTGAAGGAAGTGAAATACTGCAGCATTGAGACTCAGCACTCGTGCCTCAGATTCAAGCCTTCGAGGAGGTGGAGAGACATCTTTTCCCTGGAAAGGCTGCTTGAAGTAATAGGATGCCTTCGAGGCATCCAGGCCCTGTGTGGGATGAGCACTTTGTTCCATTGCATTAAGAAGAGCAAACTTAAATTTGGACTGCTTTGGAATACAAGTATAAATAGGAATTACACACAACACATACTTCACACCTTGCAGTGACAGAATGTGCTCTAAGTTGTTCTTTCCATTTGTCTGTCCCTGCTTCCAACAAAATGATTCAACCTTGCACGCCATTTAGAACTTTAACCTTACGGGGATTATTTTACATCCACATGCTTGCAGACATGAGAAAGTCTTTTGGTCATAAGGCCATACTCAATGTTTAAAGCAAAATCATATGGAAAATACATTGGGAATCTTGAACTTTTGAAAAGACAATATTTAGAGCAGCTGGCTTCTGTTAAAGGAGAGTGTAGAAGCTGGTAAAGACTCATATTCCAAATGAAGCTCCAAACTGAAGACAACCCATTTTATAATCCCAGTTTGATGTTAACCAGCCTTCTAACACTACAAGCAATACATACCAAGGTCAAGGCAACCAGCTTTCCTGGGTCAATCCATTCACTCCACCCTTGCACTCAAGAAAGGAGAGCATTAAAAGCCTCCTGGGCTAATCCCAAAGAGCAGGGCAGTGCCAGTCCACACCATTAAAAGAGAAAAACTGGAGCAGCAGCAGGGGTTTTGTTGGCACCGCTTTGTGTATCTCACTCCTCAGCGTTTGCTGCTGTGGAGCAAGCGCACAGACACTGTGAGGGAGCTGCCATGTGAGCCCACACCAAACAACACCAAGGGCCGGAGCTTTCGCCCATCGGCAGCGCGCCTCCATCCGCGCCCTTGTCACCTGCAGCTGGGACAGCTGGCTTCCCCTATCCAGGACCGCAGCTCCGGTTTGGCAGCGGCAGGAGCCAGCGGATGCTGAGCCCCATCCCAGCCCTGGGTGTAGGGATTGGGGAGCAGCGCCCTGGGGTCCCCTCCCCACAGGCTGGGTGTCCGGGAGCTGCCCAGTCCCCATCCAGCCGCTCCCGCCAGCACCGCTGTTTTCTCTCTGGACTGCTCTTGGCTTCCTCCTGTGCAGCTGTGCTCTCCACATCAGAAGGGACTTTTCAGAGAAAAGTGAAATTAGTAAAAATTAAGATAATTGAATGCATTTTGTTTTACCAGAGAGACTGTTTGTGGTTAGCAAATAGATGTGAAATGTTATAAAATATTTTCTAACAGTACCCTATAGAGATGACTTGTCTGTAAAACATGATATAAAACTGGCAGGCAACCACCACATTGACTTAATAAAACATAACATTAACTGACACCAAAAAGCAACTTAGTTAAGAAGCAGAAAAGTTTACAGCCTCAGTTATTTGAAAAACACAGAGGTAGCCCAGCTATTACAATGAAAGGGATCATTAGGGTAATTTCCACTATTTGGTTCACTGCTATTAAACGTGATGCCATGAATACACTGGGTTGGAATTTCTTTGATTCCATGATTCTTCTGACTACTCCTGTTCAAAAAAAACAGTAAAGGACTAACTGCCATTTTAAAACCATACAATGTTTTGCAACACTCATTTAGAGCCAATCAAGGCTTCGGAGTTTATAGAGCATACATCTTGCCAGTGCATAATGGTATGTACATTCTTGACATACTCCTTGGCTCAAACTGGATAACTAGAGGTACTGCCTGGGTCTAAACCAAGCCCTGGAAGCCTGTTAACCCTTTCTGTCTTTTAACTGCTGTGGCAGAATGCAAACCCCCCTCCCTCCTTCACTATGGCACATCTCCCCCTTTCTCTGCTACTTGAGGCTAACAGCTTCTTTTGTTTGGCCCAGAGCACCCTGGCTCCTGGGACATTAGGAGAAGGGAGTGCCCAGCCGCTGGGCGCCAGCGGCCAGTGTAAGGCTTCAGGGGCACCCACAGCCAGTGTGGGGGGTGCAGAGAAGCTTCTAGAGTGCCTAGAGTCAGATCTGATCACATAAAAACGGGATTCTCGTGGAGACTCAGCCCCATTTTTGTGTGGGGGTCTCTCGGAGTACGAGCTTAGCCACTGCCGCCAGGAGAGCCCCCCCCTCCCCTGGATGGAGACTCCGCTTGCCTCGCCGCCACGGATGTAAGTAAACCTTCTCGCAGGATTGCGAGTATACTTATACTTTCTGTGCACATATGCACGTATAACTTTCCGTGCTCCATTTGAGCGCGTATAAATTTACCCTCACGGAATCGCGAGTGTACACTTCCCGTACTCACTACGAGTGCGTGTATCTCTTTAAAAATAATCCCGCACCATGTTAGGCAAGTGTGTACTTCTCCGGGACTCGGGGACGGCTCCGGCATTTTTTTGAGTGAAGCCACGTGTATGCACGCTGTGGACCGCCTGTTGGTTGTATCAGTTGCTGCCCCTCAAATAATTTTCCTCAGCTGATATCCGAACCTTTATTTAAGTCACTTTGGAGTGCTAAAACCCTGCTCCTCGCTGGTCTAATAAAAGTTGTTTTGGACTCTGTTGTCCCTTAAATTAACCTGCGAGGATTCTCCGTGACAACTGCAATTTTGCAAGAACACCTGTGCACAGAAAAGGTGAAAACAACACTAGGGTGCTAACCTAGAAAATAGTTATTCATTCACACTTGCATTTTTGTACCTGATTTAGTCCACAGAACCCAGCTGGTACTACACAGGTGTGAGACAAATGCAGAGCCTGGGAATGGTCTCCACTGTGCTGAGCACCTGCGTCAGATGAATGAAAAGACAGGGAAAACAGCTGAAGATGTTCTTAGCCATTTTTTAACTACTATGGACTTCTGGACGATAGCTCTTAAGAGGCAGCCCTGAAGTATCTCTCAACATAAACAGCAAAAACATTCTTGTTCACCCTAGTCCTGGGTTAACCTTTGTGCCATGGGGCCCAGCAAAGCATCACAGTCACTGCTGTTCTGCCTGTCATGAGCAGCTTTCTGGAAAATCACAAGGTGTTCAACTGGCTGGTGAGGTGGGATCAATGTGAAATCACAGAGAGCTGAACATCGCTGCTTGGGCTGCAAGCAAGCCCTCACGATGCCACTGCTGTTATTATTTTACTTGCAATACCACCGTCCCAACTCTTTAGTCTTTAGGTTGGGAATTTAGAGTACCAGATTGTCTTGATATGACTGTCGGCAAAAGGCTCAGTGTAACCTTACCGGAGGTGGTGCATGATCCCAAAGCCTTGCTGAAAAGGCCTGTCCCATAACTGGATGGGTCCTGACCCTATTCCTCTCTGTTCTCCTTGCTGTCTGAAGTGTCTCTCTTTCATCACATCTCCTCTAATAGCACAGTCATTTGTTCACTTTCAAATGCACAGCTCCCCTGGGGCAGTCAGCAGTTCCCCCTTTCTCTTTCTAAAATCAAGCACAGCACACATTGGGGTGCCAGGGATGCTTCCAGCTGCCTCTTCATCAGACAGACACCAGACTTGAAAGGCACCTCATATACAACAACAACGACAGGTACCATAAACTTTTTTTTCCCAGAACCTAGACAGCAACAAAGAGAATTGTGGGTGGTTTTGTTGGTGGTGTGTGTTTTAAGAGCATCTAGTACCATGGATTACAGCAAGTAACTAAGTCTCCTGAGTGCTAAAATAATACAAAGAAATTAATTAGGAAAACAAAGTACTTGTATGGGGTAAATGTATAAGAGCAACTGATTCAGCCATCCTCCTTAAATTCTGAAGTGCTGTGCCATTGTTCTAAAAAGAGAAGACTCTGAATGCCAACAGGCAAAGATTTAATATGCTTTTCCCCTTAGGCTAAACTAAAGTAAAATTGGCTGCACTTTCCTGGAGTTAACAGCAAACAGGTCACATTTATCATCCTGCCACTTATGTTCGAGAACTAGCAATTTAACTGCTCCTAAAGAAGCTGGTTTGGCCCTCCTGAAACTGGAGATGGGTGGTGGTTTATATGCAACTTTATCTGCTGGAAATGACTAATATTAGAATAACATGGGACTGCAATCTTGACATTCTGGAAAGCTGGCGAGATCCTAGCCTCAAATTCTGCTTAGATGCTGCTGGTAATTTCAGCAGTGTTTATTTTATTGCTATGATTTATGTATATAGGTCCCAGATAAGTTACCCAAGAAGGAAAAAGTAATTGACAAATTCTCCACTAGCCTTCTGAGTTGTTTTTTCCCCTCCCAGGATCAAAATTTCCTTAAAAAAAAGACTATTATTCTCTCCCCACAACTATAAATCCCTCAGCCAGCTCCTCTGTTACCATGCAGTCTGCTGGGCACATTCCAGAATTATTTCTGAAGTTTTCTCAGACTTCCATATAAGTCCAAAAATTCCACAGTCCTGCTCTGTGCCAGCATGACAGACGACCCTTACTGCTTGGCATCAACTTTCGAAACACCCAGTTCTGCTGATGCTGAGCAGTCAGTTACACTGACCGGTAAATTAAGGACACAAAATCTGCATAAGACTTTGGGCAAGAGCCGCCACGATAATCACACCCATGTCTCCAGGAGCTGCAGTAGCAAACCAGTCTGTCCCAGAAACCACGGGGACAGGGAGCATCCAGCCATGCCCACATGCTGTAGCATGGATCACCTCCAGAGAACATGGTGTTGTGAAGTAGTTATAAAAAGCGGGGGCGGAACCCCAATATCTGTGCAAAAATGCATGAACGGTACAAAACAAAATAACATTCATCCACTGGAAGCAAATAAATCACTCCCAGCTGTGAAGTCAAGCGTGACTGAAAGTGCTACGTGAAAATAGATGCAGTGTCCTCAGCATGGTGGTGTTCATGACGAGGTCTTCCTGGTGTCCCAGCCATGGTGTGGATCCCAGCCCTGCCATGGGCTGGAGGTGCAAGGCAAATGTCTGCTCATGGCTTGTGCATCCCTCTTCCCTGCTAAAAGAGAGAATTAGCCAACAATAACAGTGTTTGTTTTGTTGCCATCTCAGTAGACACTCTAATAGAGCTAATAGGAAAAAGAAACCTCACCAGAGAAGGGAAAGGTCAGAAGGCTAATAAAATAAATGCAGCTATTGTGCTTTCACTTGGCAATTCATAAGGGAGTGTGATGTTCTTTACTTCTTTTTTTTTTTTTTCAGTAGTAAAAGAGTTCACTGATTAATCCAAAAATGACATTTCAGTTTTCATACGTTTGTTGCTGACAGCCGCATCATTACAGAGTCAGGAATTTTAGACACTTAGGTCTACACTTGCTAGATTCCTCTCTCATATAATTTATTTGTTTTTGAGTTCTTCTTCCAATCAGTTCTGGCTATCAAAAAGAAGCAGTGTCATGCATGAGAAAATGTTGGTCAAAAAGGTGATTTTATGCCAAGAGCCCTGTTTTGTTCTTGAAGAGCACATCTAGCCAGTTACTGCTCTTTTTCAGTGTTGCCCGGCTAGGTAATTCATGGTTGTTTTATCTTCAAGCTTGTGAGTGTTCCTCTGTTTATAATCAAGCACCTGCTGAAGTCTTCAGCTGGTCTGGGGCTTTGAGTCGACAAAACACAGTTTGATGGATGGTTTACTCCTGAGCATGCTCCTCTCCATCACCGTATCGGCACTGCTGGATTCAGGGCCCCCATTCCTGTGTGTCTGAGACTACACCTATACACATAAATGTATATCCCATGTATCTGAGAGTAGCCAGGTACACATGGGGCTGAAATTTGGTCCTCTTACCAGTATCCAGGCAGGCCCTCCTCATAGTCATTGGAGAGAGACAGCCACGGCTCCGAAGCAAGGCAGCTGTTGTAAAGCGTGCGAACATAGGCTGTGGTGCTGGAAATAGCTGATCAACAGCACTACAAAAGTTGAGGGAGAAAGTAGCCTGAAAGGCTGCAAAATAAGTTGCACAGCCACACTTAAGAGTTCTGGTTTGTTCCTAGAAACCGAGGCAGAAGGTCACTTGCTGCGATGAAGTTCTCTCAGATCTGCAGAGGGATGGATCCCATCTTTCACACCAGTCAGCACAGCTGAAACAGCAGCATCTGCAATTTCCCCAAATGGCCAAAGAAAATATCCAGTTTTAACCTATCAAACACACAGGAAGGCTTCATCCTAACTTGTTGTACAGCAGGCTGATGCAAGTAAACACCCAGCCCAGTGCCCTGCGGAGGAAGAAGGGCAGTGTTTTGGTGGGATATCCTTCCCTTCCCAGCATACTAGAGAAGAAATACTAGAGAGGAAACTCACCACAGTAGAGACAAAAAAGAATCTGTCATGTCAGCCATCCCTCTGCAGCACTGGAGCTTTTTCCTAGGCAGTATGTTTGTTGTTTTAAAGGGTCCAATTTTGTCCTTTTCACATCAACCTTTTTTAAAGTTTTACCACAACCACAAAAAAATAGTTTTGTACTCTATCTAGTATATGTCTTTTGTAGGTAGTAATACATCCTTTCTCAACTTCTCTTAACTATACTTCATTTCTTTAAAAAAACACAGCCTGAGATTGTCCACAGAGTTAATGGGATGTTGTGGTAGGTAAGCAGGGGATGAAGCATCACTGGCAGGTGCTTTGACTCTCTGCACCAAGCACCGGTGAAGGCAAGACAAGGAGAGCTGTAAGCTACCAGGTTGATGACCACACAGGAAAAGTGATGTTGGAAAATGTGGGTAGGCTCATAGATCAGCTACAAGAAAAACCTCCCCTTTGGTTGGTGTCCATGACCATGCAATCGGTGACAGACCATATAGGATATGCCTTTTGGCAGCTCAGTTAAATAAAGCACAGCATGGGAACATGAAACTGGCCTGTGAACATCTTAATAAAGTTTTCACTCTGCAGAAAAACCCATTGCTTTCCACATATAACCTATCTTCTTGGCAACTTGAGTATTCAGCCTACATTAGTACTACAGGTCCTTAGTCTTCCTATGACAGTTTCCTACCCAAACCTTTTATTCTACTGGAAAAAAAAAATATATGACATCAGTGTGATTCAGATGGGGATTAGTTATTGCTGTCTCTAAAACAAAGATAATCTTTCCTTTTCGACGCTTTCTTGTATCATAGGGGATTAGGTGGTCTTGGACATCCTAGTTGTTCCATACACTTCAGTGCAGACACTCAGACTAGCCACAGGAATCCTACTAATCTAATGAATCACCCAAATTAATAACAGTGAGACTAGGATTTGATCGAAGCCCTCAGCTTTTGGAGGGAGAGAGAAATCAAGTTCTCATCAGGGAGAAAGACAGGAAGGGTAAAGCAAATTATATGGGAATTAAGAAAGGAAAGGAAAAGATATTAAGTTTACTGGCTTTAAAACACATAGAGACACTGTGATCATCCATTTAATATAAATTCCTGCATAAGCCAGGCCATTACGTGATTGATTACCTCCCAGCAAACACATGGTTAGTTCCCCTACAACTATAATCACAAGTGTCTTCAGAATAAGAACATTTGCTTGCATCCCAATATTTCAGTTTTTCACTAGCATCACCTATCCACCTTTTTGGGAAAACATTCTTACACCCCTTTCTAGACACTGTATGTGAATTCTTGTCAAAAAATACCACAGACATGGCCAATACATTCACTAGGGGACCTCAAAAGAATAGAGGATGTCCCAGAGCTCATTATTAGAGAACACATATTGCTATTCAAACTTCTTCGAAGTCAACAGCCCTCAGAGGAAGAACTGTCTCAGACTTTTCTACGAGCTCTCATTACCAACAGCGATATTTATGGCTGTGCCTCGGGGGGAACAAGCAGACAGCCCAGGCCGTCCCACGCACACCCAGCAGTCTCTGGGCCCTACTTACAGCATTCTTTTAATGCTAATTTCATCTCAGACCAAGAGTTCAGGCAATGACCTTCTAAACATCACCACAGCCCCAGCAGTAATTGTTTGAGCAGAATTTTATGCCAAGTTAAATTTCTTAACCTTAGGCTGCTCAATGGCACTGAAAGAAGAGCACCCAGCCCATGCGCTCGTCACTGCTCTAACCCAGCGTTACTGATCAGACATTCACAGACCATCGTCCTGTTGGATGGGACCCCAAGGGCTCTTTCAGTTCCCAGTGCAAAAATACAAAACACTTCTCAAGATATTAAAGCTTTCGGCAAATGCATACAAATCTGATGTGTTTTCAGAAAGCAGCAGGAGCAGCAGTGTGTTTCTGGTCTCCATTGCTCGTGTTCCTTCTGAAGGATATCAATATCCCGTCTCTTAAGGAAATTGGAGTGAAATTCCCCAGAGGACTTGTGAAGAACTGAAGTTTTGTATGCTGGGGATGCAGCACAAAACCAGCAGTCAGGACCTCATGGAATTCTGCAGCTTCAGAGAAGTGTTGAGACTTGCCTGATAAAGAGATCACTGAAATGCAGCTGACTTCTTACTCCATGACACTCCTGGCTATTAATACCACATGTGAACAATTTATCATAAATTGGAGATAAATGTACTTGTTCAGAATTTAGATCTCTACATACTTAACACCCCAAAGTCACCTGAACTGCTTCCTGAACTCATTTTTTATCAAAAGTTTCACTGGCTTCAGGAAATTTTCACCTGAATCTGGGCCAGTTTAAGTTTTTAATTGCAGTGTCTTGATTGGATTACTTCCAAACCAAAGTAAGTTTATTAATCATTCATTGTAAATGGGATCCACACAAAGCTTGCAACTCAAAACCAAGTTCAGAGAATAAAGGTGGCATGCTAAATTAGAAGAAAAATATTCACCTGGCTCTCAGCTAAGAAAAACATTTTTCAAAGGAAAGATAACATATAAATCAATCATTTAAATGCAGAAAAAATATTTCAGGGCAATTTTCTCATTGTTTTCTATGTAATGCCGTTTTCCAGAAAGTACCACATGATTATTTGCCAGCTGTATCAAGCACCACTTCCATTCTACACTGTGTTGCAGTACTTCATCCTACTAGGAAGGATGAAATACACAGAACACAAGAAACTTTTACAGACAATTTTGGTTGTATTTTGGGCCACCTTGAATGATGGATGAAGCACAGCATTGTGAAACGCCTACACATCCTAACAAACCAAAGCATCCTTCTGGTTAGTGGAAAAGTGGAATCTTATTTTTATTTGGTCCCACTAAAAAGCACAATCCCATTTAAAGGCATATAAGAAAGAACAGAAAATAGTGCCCAGAAAGGTTACAGGAAAGCAGTAGGTCGTCTTCCATTCCTGTCAGAGGAATGCAAGGCTGGACTCCAGGAAGAATGAAACGAAAGCAGATCACTTCAGTATGGCAGCTCTTGCATTTTCCAGGTATTTGAGCAATAGTTTACCAAGAACAATAGTAGGGAGTTCCTGGGGAAAAACATGAAAATGCCCTTTTGTTCAAAAACTCATTTAAATTTGCATGGCATCATCTGCACAGTTTTAGAGAGCACAAGGAGAAGCCAGAGGTTACCATTGTCTGTTCCCTTCTCTCTTCTGCCACATAGCAAAGGAAGTGACATTAAATGGCTTATGCTGTTCCTATGGAAATAAAAACCACCTCCTGCTAGAAGTGCTCACCCTTGCCTAGGTAGGTCCTGTCTTAACAGAGATCTCTCTTCTGGATTCATCCAGCTGCCTGCTCCACCTGACTCATGGTGATCTGGAACATGCGACAGCTGTCAATCAGGACAGGTGGATGTTTGAATCTGGACTGTCAATACATCAGACAATAAACCCAAAAAGCAGTTACAAACTCTTCTGGGAGAATTTTCTTTGGTGAGAAGGAGCAAATACCTCTAGGAGAGCAGAGGTTCTGCACAAATGGTAATGCTGTTTAGTTTAACATCAATTTGAGAGTGAAGGATATTGTGGCAATAGGATATTGTTTGATCTAATTGCAGTCTATCTGATTTGACATATTTTTTTAAAGGTTTAATGTTAGCAAGCCTGGGCCATTCTGGCTGATCCTTGGCTGTGAGCTGAGAACTTGACAGATGAGGCCAACAGAGGTGACAGCTTGTTTGAGGCAGATGGTGGTGACAATAACTCCTGTGAGCAGCTTTTAATCTTCACCAAAAATTACTGTAACAGGTGACCAAATAACTGGCTTTCTACAAAACCAGGGTTTTTTTGGTTTTGTTGTTTTCCAGTTACATCCTTTATCTCTGATTCCTTGGGGTTTTGTGTGTGTTGGTTTGGTTTTGGTTTGGTTTTTTCCTCCAGAAAATGTCTACAAGTTTCTCACCATTGTCAAGAATACCATACATATCAGTACAAGAGACAGAAAACAGGCTCTCTTTCTGCCCCTTCTGCTGCATTTGTATTTCTGGTCAAGGTGAGGGATAAAAACTGATAATTTCTCCAAGAGAATCTGAGGTCGTGTTGCTTTAAAAAAGAAAGCAATTATCCCAATTACCATTCTATCATCTCTTTTTTGTTTTTCCCTGGAAAAACTAATATAAAATACTGATGCTGTGACTTTCCAATAATACTCTCCTTTTGATTTGCAGTTTTACCAGTAGTTCTTCCTTTTCCCCTTGTTTTTCAAATTGCTGATTTCTACTTGGTGCTATATTTAATTTTACGCTATATTTAGTTTTGTGCTCAAGTTCCTATAACCCAAATGTCACTGCCAAGCGCCACCAAGGCAGTCATTCTGTCTTGAGATGAACAAATTCATTGTAAATTCCTTTAAAAAAAAAAAAAAAAAACACTTCACAGCCCAAATATCTGTAGATGATGAAGACTAAATTTGATCATGACGAAAATCAGTAAATCAGAGTTCTTGTTTAGCTGCCATTACATGTTCTTTGACTCAGTCAACAAATTTATTTCATTCCTGTTGCCATTTCCGCCCAATAGAAAATCATTTCCTGGAGCTGGAAAATGCTTTGGGCACGACTGGGAGAAGCAAATAACTTCTTTACTGAATATGGGGTGTTGACTGATTCAGAATGTCTTGTCAGTTTACCCAAAGTCACCAAGCGCTTAGAGCCAGAAAGAGGATGTGGAGCTCAATTAGTGGAACGAGACCGTGACGAGGGCAGACAGCTCCCCTTGAGCAGTCAGAATACTGCCTGTACCATTTTTTAGAACTCCAGTCTCCCTTTTAGGTGGGAATCTCAGGCACTGGGCTGGAGGGGGCCACCTCTGCCTGACTACCCCAGCTAACCAGCATTGCAGAATTCATCACCTCCAAAATGCTGCTGGTGGGGCAGGCAGGGTACGTCAGCAGAGGAAGAATTCAGTGCTGCTCTCCTGCATTTTGAAGGGGTGTCCGAACTGCCCACCCAGAGCACGGAGGCAAAGCTGCAGCACCTGCCTCCCCCCTCCTTGTGTGAATGGTGCTGTTGTCCCACCCATTTTCTTTCATCCAGAAATAAATCAAGGGAGGTAAGACACAAGGTCTCATTTCCTTAGGAGTTAGGGTGGGGGAAATAAAAATGTTTTTCCTGAATTTCAGTTGAAAGGCTAACAGGAAGCCTTCATTTTTTATGGCATTCACATTGCAGGACTAGCATTTCACCTCTATGGTACATCCAGGTAACTGCACGAGCATTTCCAGACCAAGCAACAGGTTTTTAAGGCCAAGGCTTTAGCGGTGAAGCGGTATGAGAACCACACACACATACTGCCACTTGGACTAACCTGGCAACACTTCCACATAAAAAGGTCTAATGGTGGATGCCTCCTGTCCTTCCAACAGAGGCCCAGCTTGCACTCTGCCGTGAGGGGGAAGTTTCTCTCCAGTGCTCAGTCATAGTAGGGAACCAAAGCATGGAAACCATATGAGCAGAGATTACACAGCCTCTCCAGTCTGGCAGCCAGATGTTGGATTGCAGGAGTGAGCATAACCAGATGATTTTTCTGCCATTTTTCTCCAAACACCCAGAAGAGTTTAACAGAACAACACACACAGAAAGAAACTCATGATCACATTTGCATATTTAAACACATAGACATACTAGTCCCTTCAAAATGGTAATCCCTAAGAATCCAGCACGACTAGGATTTTCAGCTGTCAGGTCCAGCTCACACTCTGCAAGAAGCTGCGAGTAGCAGCTGGACTAGGACTTCTCCATGTCACTGCCTGGATGCCAGGACCAGCCCAGGGGTGCAGCCCACAAAATGCCTCTGCAGGTGGCTCCTGGGTGCAGCACATGGGGACAGGTTTTCAGCTGGCCATGGACAGCTCTGCTCTTTTCTACCCATGCAAAGCTGCCCTGCAGTGAGCTCTTTGGGATTTGGAGTAACAAGTACATCGGGAAAATCATTGCACTGCTGTGAGACACTGGCTGCTGATGCAAAGGGCTCAGGCAAAGGAAAGAGGACTTTGGTGGGATATTCCTACATCCAGCATGAGCTAGCTCCTCAAATACTTCTCTGAGGTCGTAGAAACATGCTAATTTCTAATGAAGCTGACATCAGAGCTCACTGGAGAGACAAGTCAGGCAAGTCAGCCCAGAATCAATATATGCAGACGTTACTTTCAAGGACCAGTTTCAGGGTTGAACCCTGAGCACCAACCCACACCTGTATCCGTCCCACAGTGTCTACGCCAGACAGCTACATCTGGAACAAAAACATTTTGTTCCATTTAATATCCTGTGCTTTCTCCTGTACGAAACATGGGTTCAACACTCACACACACAATGTGTGTTGTGCAGTCCCACACCAGCTGGAGAGAATGCATTAGGACAGCAATGAATATCAGCAGATGGACAACAATCACCACTTAACTGCTGCAACTTATGTTTAAGATGAAACAAAATCCAGGAACAACTCCAATTCTCAGCTAGATAATACAGAAAAACAGCAGTTCTGTCTCTGAACTGCTTTTAGCTGACCTGTATCTCATGAAGGCACGGGAAAAATCCCCACTGGAGCTTTTGACCCTCAGACAGGCTAATTCCAGTTGATTGTTCCCATTTTATTTAGTTATGCAAACAAGCACCAAGCCCTACACATAAGCCTCATAAATAATGTTCCTCCATCCCGAAAAAATTCAGGTGAGAGTTTTAGTTTCGTGATCCTTATTCTGTCATGAG
Organism: Columba livia; assembly: GCF_036013475.1. Classification (NCBI taxonomy): domain Eukaryota; kingdom Metazoa; phylum Chordata; class Aves; order Columbiformes; family Columbidae; genus Columba; species Columba livia. Next base: position 70,751,134 of record NC_088604.1, read on the forward strand.
AAAAATAAACAAGTAGAAATTCATGAGCACTTCTTCCCTGTAAATAACAGTGTATCTTACTGTAACTAAAACCAAGGTCTTTTGAAATGGCCTGAAATCTTAAGTTGGGGGGGGGGAGCCCAGATGGAAGGGTAAACTGATTCTGACACAAGTTTCTCTCAGCATCTTGAGAAATTAACTCAAACACTCAAAGGACCCACAAGTTGAGCTCTTCTCCTGGCAGGCTGGCCAGGTTTGTGCACATCTTTTATGGGAAGGAGAAGTCGAAGACAGTCCGAGGATGCATCCTTTGACAGGCTGCATCTCCCCTCCTCCCTACAGCCTCTTACTCAACACAGTTCTTCTGGAGGGCCAAGAGTGGCTGGAAATATCCCAACAAAGCATTTATTCTGAAGACAGATACAGAGATACACAGAGAAGGAGAGCTTTCTGAAACACTACCTTGCTGACCCCAAAATGCTTTGTTTGAAACAACTCTCTCTGAATAACCTTTGGGGAAGCCTGAGGCTTGAAGCCCGTGACAGCTGCCCCGACAGACAAGAACATCAGACTCCCCCAGCAGCTGTAGGGCCTGGGGAGCTTCTGGATTCCTGGAAATACTGACAAGTTTTCAATTCTGGCCAGTTTTGACCACTGCCAAATTTTAAAATTCCTGCAAGAATTCTGGCATTACCTTCAAATCATGACAACTAAATTAACAGATGTGCTTTCCCCTTACCTCCATGTTTGCAGACCTCAGAGGTGCCAGTGATTTCACACAATAACAGTGTGAAAACTTTTAATCCTCTCGTTAAAAATAAGGAAAAACTGAAATTCTTATACAGTAGCCTTCTGCTATTGCTTGTGTCACAAAACTCATGGAAAAAAATAGCTGAATTACCATGCTACTTGCTTCTAGATCCGACTTTAGAGCTACAGCTCTGTTGCCAGTAGCATAAAGAAAAAGCCTTTAGGATGCAAGCATTGTGGAGCAGCTGGTGGGAAGGAACCCAGCTACAAGGAACTAAAGAACTGCAGAGCTCACTCTGAAGGAGGTGGCTCTCAATAATGGACCTCAGTAGAAGTAGGGAGAAGCCAGGGAATTAGACACTTGGTTCCTCCTCAGACAAAAAGGTGGCAGAAACAAGAAAGGACTAGGGAATTGTAGTCCAGCTGAAGACAGACCCAGGCTTTTCAATGTTTTTACCTTCCTCCAGAAGAAGTCAGATTCTGCAAGCTCACCACCTGTCTGCAAATGCATAATGCAGTAACCAGCAACTTTTGCAAGTTTCCCCAGAGTTTTGGAGAAATGAACACCTTCAGAAAACTGTCATTTCTTCTGCGACTTTATGTGCGATAGGAGACCTCAACTATGGGACTGCCAGTCACTTCACATAGCCCTAGTGCTCAAACTTGCCAAGTGCTGCAGTGTGGAGAGTTCTCTGTGTTCCAGGGATTTGCCATCAACCCAGAGGGACATATTGTCAGCGAGCTGCTCCAGTAATGTCACAAGGCTACACCGCCAGCTCTGGCATGTCCAGGCAGCAGGTTTGCTGACTTGCCTCTGTGCTAAGTTGTTCATTCAACTCTTCAACTGAGAAAATCCAGTGAAAAGCTGGAGTTTCTCTGGAGCAGCAACAGCACGATTGTAACTGCAAAGCTCCGTGCCTCAGGTAATCGGCTGCACATCCTCTTAAGCTTTGGCTTAACTATAGCAATGTAACAAACATCACTTCCTGTGGTTAAATAGCTGGTCTCTGCGCTTGAAAGACGGTGCAGGATGTCATGGACATTGTATGTTCCCTACAGAGACATAGTTGCAGTCTGATGAGGCAGCCAGGTGGGAAACCCAGAAGCATCTTAATTTTAATTAGGAGTACCTTCCTCTAGCCTCTGCCTGCCCGGCTTTAGTTATAGCAACACCTACATTTGACTGTGTGTATTAAAATAAATTGTTTCCTCTGCAGCAGCATTGCCTCCTCCCCGCATACTGACAGGTGGCTTCAGCAGCAGTGCTGACCCTGATCATTTAAAAAGTGGAAAGCAACCGCCCCAACAGTTCCCCCTCCCGCGCAGTCGGAACACACAAACCGCTTCTGGACCTGCGCCTTGGGAACGGGACCGGGAAGCGCTTCGGAGCGCACAGCGCGGCGGATCCACACCCCCACCTAGTGGGTCCCCGGCACGGGAGTCTGCAGTCACACACACACACACACACCCCCCCAAAAACCCCCAGAGCCGCCTCGCCTTCTGAAGGAAAGGGGTAAAAACAGCTATGGTGAAATCTGAGCACGTTGCTTTTAATCATTAAGCAGAAAGCTACCGGTATTTTATCCACTCGGCATCAGACAGGACTGCAAACACAGCTCTCTTGCTTCACGCTAGTGTAACGATTAACTTCGGCAAGGTCAATGCAACAGGCACGTAAAATGTTAGCGGAAAGGCAGAGCAGCATTTTGAACCTATTTTGTTGCACTAGAGAGAACTAAATTCTTGAATGCAAAACAAAGACAACTAAGTCTTCTGTAAATAAAGAAGTTTTAATATGTCTAGAAGAGCCTGCCAGCTCACAAGCCAAGTCTCTGACAGTATTTTCTGGAGACAGTTTGGGGTCTATTACTTTTTTTAAAAAAATACATGCTCTAGATAAATGTGAAATAAATAATTGTGAGGTGAAAAGCAGAAGCTGGAGGAAAACAAAACATCTTTTATCTATTTCCATTTCTGACTGCTCAATAAAGCCATCTACAGACCCCTTCTGTTCCAAGAAAAGGACAAAGGTGCCACCCTCCGGGCTTGCTGGGAGCAGCCACCACAGAGGGACAGTGGAGAGGCCGCAAGAGCTCGGTTGGGCCTTGCATTACTTTTATCTTTTGTAGTACAGAATGAGGCACATGCTTTGCAACTCAGACCAGCCTTCAAATGTCTTTTACAGGTCAGCAAAAAACCACAAATGAGCACTTTCATTTCGCAGAAGTGTGTTGCCCTTTGAGACCTGATTGCATCTGTTTCTGAAATGAAGTTCAGCCAGTGAAATCTGTTCAGTCTTCAAAGCAAAGCCTCTCAAGAGCAGCAGTTTTGCCACCCATAAGTATTTTTAATGGGATCACCCTGATGCATTTTTTTCTTCCAACTCGTAACACATAATGATTTCCAAAAGCATTTGGGTTAGGTATGGCACTTTTCTCCCCTCTTGAAAATAATTCCAAGCTCTTGTTTTAACATTGTGGCCTACACACAAATTATCTGTGTATACATGCATGACACCTTCATAAGCAAAACAGTTAAGCAAGGACTGACAAAAGCTTGACTCAGGATGACTGTCAGGATGCAATTCTTCTGCAACTCCTCTGGTTTGTCCCAGCTCAAAGTATATTGAAATCAGCACTGAAGTTAGAAAACTCATTGTCCCTGTCATGCAGATCAAGTCTGCAAGTAATTCCATGCTCGTTGGCAAGAGATTACCTGCACAGTTCAGGCTGGAGACAACTTTACACACACAGCTACTGTTTTTAGCGTTAGGGTCAGGAAGCTCCAAGTAGAACAAACTGCGTCAGTAGTTCAGTTTTTGAGTAAAAGGTCGTAGACTTGTCCATTCAGACAGGGCACGTGAATTGGCTGTCATTATTTACCTTCCTGTTTCTCAATTCATGTGGGAGACACACACCTGCCCGCCTCCAGAGCAGTTTCTGTGATGCAAAGCACTAGTTCTGAATAGCAACAAGCAGTTCCAGTTTTCACAGAGATTAAGAGGTTTATGCACTTTCACTGACAGCTTTGCAAGCAGATCTGCTAAATGACACGCAGGCACTTCCATTCCTAGTACTCGAAAAAGGTCCAGAACTTTTTCCAGATTTCATGGAAGTTTGGACTTTAAAAAGTTTAACCCAGACCTTCCTTCAACGGCACCACACAATCTGCCTTTGTTTGTCCTTTATAACTGTCCACCAGAACAAGCATTAAATTGCTTTCATTGCTTCAGTGTTCCTACTGTTTGCCTTCAACATTTAGTAAATTTCCATCTTCCTATTCCACAAACATTCCTCTTTGTATACAGCTTTGGACTTCCTACATTCAGACTTAAGGGCAAGATACAAGACACAAGGTCAAGCTCACCAGCTGACTGTAAGCAGATGAGCAGAGCTGCTTCTTAACCTGGTGCACAGCAGAAACCGAGCCCTACCAGCATGTGCTGGGTCTCACACTACCAGCCTTAAAGCCTCAGCAACAGTCAGTGCTGCTTAAGGAGCTTCCCATGATTTACCGCCTCACTGCCTGGAGTTAACTCAGGCTTACTCCAGAGCTTACACGCGCCCTTCCAGACCACCAGCATACGGCACATTTACCTCTCTGTCCTTCAGGAGCTGTGTAGCACCAAGAAGATGCCCAACACACGCACTATGGCACTCACCACCAAAGCCCTGCCTCAGCATTCACTCAATGAGGAGGAGCACTCCAATAAGGATTTTTGATCTCTGCTATATGGTATTTCACCACATCATATAGACTCATATAAGGAAAGAAAAAAGACAAAAAGACTCCGCTGTTTCCTTCATCTCCAGGTACACTCCATGGTAAACACAACACGCCTCCTGTGTGCTTCTCTCCACATCTTAAAAAAATTTACTTCACCCCTGCTCAATCCACCTTGTCTGCAGGATTTCAGTAAACTGAAGTCTGACAACTAAAACCTACACATGGCCTTAAATCCAGATACCCATCCAACTTGCTTAAATTAAGTTTTAAATCTATAGTTAGCTACAAGATCTACAAGTTACAGTGCTTTTCTCTCCCTAATAATTACCAACAATATTAATCAACCCTGTAATTAATATTAAATCCTTAAAAAGGATTTGCCTCAATGGTCTTGCAACAGGAATATTGTGGGCTACACAATGTATTTTGCATTAAATTAAGCATTCTGAAGTGCTTAAAATGAAACATTCAAGGACAGAGGCTGGAAACATTAAGTTAGGAAGATGTGCTTCAAAATAAACTGACCACCCCAGTTAATAATTGCTGCGAAGATTTTTGTATTGAATTGCCACACAGGAAGTGCCACAAGCTTGTATCGTGAAAAAAAATCCAGGCTTCCTCCCTAAGAAGAAAAACTGAGCGATAGTGACAGAGTCTTCATTCACCAGCTCTCCAAACTTACAGAGGATTTTGCAGACAGCAGGAATACAGGTCCTTCAGTAGACTTTTTTCTTTTTCATTTAAAAACTGCCAGACTGATTACCAAGAGACTTTTCTTCATTACTGCTCTCACGCCCTCAGAGGTAAATCGAGGATATGAGGGATGACAATATGTTTTAAACAAGATGATGAAGCAATCCAGGCTTCAGCAGAAGCTCAAGTTGCACATCTGAGAACTGGGCCTAGAGAAAAAAATATTCCACGGTAGAAAAAAAAAAAAAACACAACACTTTACAGGTGAAATCAGCCATGTTTGCACAACTCACTTTCATTTGCAACAAAGATCTCCCACCAGTCACAGCTTTGGTTAGCTACTGAAAACTGTTCCTATGGTGATGGTATCTTCTCCCCCTGCATCTGCTAATGAAAGGCCTTTCTTTCTTTATAAACACCTCTCCCTTTAATCTTGCTTGCTACTTCAAAACAGAAGCATAGCAGTATGGTAATGTAAGCCTATTCCTCGTTTCCCTGAGAATCCATCCTGAACTTGTAGAACTATACCAAAAAAGCTCAAAGAAAACTGATACACAAGGTACTATGAATGTCCAGTAGCATCCAGTCTGAAACACTTGCAACAAAATTGGTAAAAAAAAAACAAAACAAACCAAAACACACCAGCTATTTTTTGTAGTTTTCAAGACCTTTTGGGCATGCTCCTTTACACCAGACAGTACTTCATTCCCACCTCCAGCATTAACATGTTACAGTTGCTTCAGGAACACAGCTATGCAGAGACAAGTTACACCTGAAATATGTACTTAATCAATCTCTTGAGTTAAAGGATGTTTTAGGATATGCTTGAGCAGCTAGTATGAACTGAGTATCACATGCTGTCATTCAGTCTCTGTAAGAACAATTTAGGCTGACCCAGTATTGTAATCTCTTGTCCAAGATAACACTTAACAGCCTCAGTGCAGTAAATGAAGATCTCACTTAAGAGACCCAGGAAGGAGCAGGGATGAGTGCAGACAGCCAAGCCAGGCAGGCACAGCAAGGCCCATTTCTCTTTTTTAATCTGTAAGAAAGTTCCATACCCGTAACACAACAAATTACAAAAGGCATTTCTCTTCTCCAGTCATGTTCATATCAAGTAAGTGAGTGGACCAGCTATCACTAAAAATGAGTCTTTCGTAGACAGTTATAGAAGGTTCTTCTTTTATTTGTTTATAGCAACATGAAGTACATGTTTCCACTTAGGTATTTCAGTGCAACAAGGAAATCCATTACCTCATTAAGCTTCAGCAAAGTGATCTATATGCAATGGAAAAGATTATTTAAAGTATTTTCCTTAGATGCACAACAGTGTAAAGCTTCAAAAATCTAAGTAAATACATCTCACTGAATTAAACAAGCAAACACTTTGCTTGATTATGAAATGCTTTTGTTGGACGAACTCGGTGTGCACTAAAGCAATTCATTTGTAAGCCACAGGCACTACTACAAGAGTGGAATCAGAGTAGAAGTGGTGACATTTCAGTAGTCTGTGCAAGAATTCCACTCTACTTTTTGCAAGCTGTATATCTTGAAGATACATTCTCCCAGTTGATCACATTCCAGATGGCTTTCAAATAATCAGGTCGAACATTTTTATACTGAAGATAATAAGCATGTTCCCATACATCGATTCCTAGCAAAGGAATAAGGCCTGTAAAAGAAACCAGAGGATAAATTTTGTAAATTTATCATGCTTTCCATGTAAAAAGTCTTATATTGCATCCTGAAGTTGTACCCAATTTCTGACCCTTTATCTGCAGGAAGACAAAGAGCTCTCCAGCACACAGGTGCCTATTGCAACATTTCACAGAATTGTTTGCTCTCCACACACACATATATTGTATACATTGAAAGAGCTGATCAAGGTAAACACCTACGAATACTCTAGAACTGCCTTGAAGACATAACTGAAACCAGATAAAGAAACTTTTGAAAGGTTTACATCTTTTGCACAGTTCCAAAAGCATTTTCATCGGAAGTTACACCATGAGGGAGTAGCTTGCCATGCCAGTTTGCTTCAATATATTTTAATCACAAGTTCTTAATTAAGTATGTAATTATTTTCCTTGCTTTTGTGCTAAAATATCCTTCTCACTAAATTTTTAGTGGGGATTTTTCATGGGGGTGGGTGATATTTACCCACATTATACTGTATGTTCCTATACCTTTTTTTTTTTCCTTACTGAAAAGCAATACATAAAAGTCCTTGCCCTTCCCTATGAATTCTACAGAACATGTTTTTAAGATATCTGAAATAGAATTTGGACAAACAGCCACTGCAGGCAGGACTGTCATTGGCCATGAGCTTCTCCTTCTCTGGAGGGTGTCCAGCATGCCACCGTCACTGCCATGTCTCTCTAAGCATGTAAAAATGTCTTCAAAAGTGATAAGGCCAGCATTACGCTGTTTGCGTAATTTATCCCCATCCAAGGCTTATTTAATTGACACTCACTGCTCCTTATCAATATTAAGGAAGCAGATTATGAGCCTTCCATTTTAAACCCAGCCTACCCAGTAACCCTTGTTACTATGTTCACCTTCCCCCCTCCTGCTGTCTGACCTACACTGACAGTTCTGTGAGTAGCGTCTCTGCTAGAGAAAACAGTCTAAAGGCAGGAGGTTTAATCTTTCTCAACACAGGCAAGTTACTCCAGCTGCTCAAAAATAATCCAAAGGAGCCTAAACTAAAACTATTGTCTGATAGAGAGTGCTTTCAACAATATGCCCCATCTAGTTCCCCTTTGCCTAGACAGACCTTAAGCCCTACTGCTCTTTGTCTACTGTTTCTAAGTCCTGATTTACAAATGCTGCTTTAAAAATTGCAACTGTTTTTCACTCCTGCTAGTAGTGACATTCAGTATTCCAGCCCTATTTATCCAGCAACAACTCCTCAGCATTTGTCCACAAAGCCCTTTTCAGATTTCATATACTTTTCTAAGACATCTATAAAGAGAGAAGTGGAGGGGAACAAAAGAAATGGGACCTGTTGTTCCTTGCAAAGGGTCTTGATTTGCACAAGCTGCTATTTGTAGGCGTCCCTGCTCCTTGTTATAGCCAAGCCACCCCCAGCCTGATCCTTGAACACCAACTGATACAGCTGTCAGCTTCTCCTTGAAGTTTGCGAAGGAACCAAAGTCACGTTTGATGGCTTCCATCAATTCTCCTTTAAAAAAACGGACAGAAAATCACAGAAGGTCAGATACTGAACATGTTTCAACTTCCAGATATCACCTGGAAATAGAAGGAAAGAGGAGCAGAAGCATTTGGGCTCTGCTAGAAGGAAATGTCTAGACAAACAGAGCAGTTGCATTGTTCTGTCCCAACCTGCTAAAGTGGACAAGCAAGAAATCAGCGCAGTGGTCAAACATGCTGTTCTCAAAGCCACAGTCAGGGTGCTACCAACAGGACATTCAGGAATTTATATTCTTGTCTAAAAGGAAAAGGAAAGTCACGGGGAGGACCAGGAAAGAAGGTAAAGAGCTAGTTTGCATATCTAAAAGGACAACACTAAGGGGCTGCCGTTTCTTTGTCTTCATACAAAGAAATATTTGGACATCTCTGACACCAATATAATGAGCCTACACATAGCAAGAGGTATTTAACCACTTATCTCAGTTTTAAGATTTACACCTGCTTCTACAATGAAGTAGTCTATTTGATATGGCTAAGTAAGCCCTGTGATTAGATCCCTTCTTTATTATACAGTTAAACTAACCAGTGCTGGGACAAAGGGGACAGAAACTAGAATTGTTTTAGTGTAACAAGGCACTTTCAAACTATTTCCTTTCCCCTACATCCCAGCACACTAGTAGTTTTCAGATATTTAAGTATTTGCTCAAAACCTGAAGGTATCTACCCTTCTCTCTAATTAACACACGTAAGAATACTTCACACAGTGCAATGCTAGAGAATTCTTCATTCCTTTCACCTTCAGAAAGACGGTCTTGAAAATCGCTTGGTGATAGCTGAAGTGCATCTTAAGATAAGCTTTAGCAGGCTTCCTATAGAAGCCTTGAACCATTCAGTTGAAACTGAAAGATGCCATTTTAAACTTACTGACTTCCACAAAAACTTCACAGAAACTGGGAAACAAAAATCACGGTTTTATAGCATCTTTTCTGATAACGCCATCTAAAAACAAGCTCTATCAGAAATACACCGATATAAGAACTGCTTGTTGAAATTTCAGCTTTGCAGCTTCAAAACTTTATGCTCTAGTCTTAACTGGGCCATCTTCAGGGCATCTTTGTACTTCCATGGCAGAGCCAAAAGTCACAAGCAGATGTCATCTATGACCACTGCAGTACAAAGTACCTCAAAGCCACCAATTTACAGACAGGCATATGAACCTCATTCAGAAACCCTCAAGTTTACCACAACAGCTTTTGTGGGGCCCGTATTATAGAGCCTTTACCTTTAATTGCAGGTCACTTGTAGGAAACCACTACACTATCCTCCCAAAGGGGATTTCTTTCTTTAGGCTCTAACTGCTAAACTACCCCTATTTAAAATTAGAGGATAAATCCAGTCACTACATTAGGTGGCCTGCAGCACATTTCTTCCTTTTCCGTGAAGCAAGTACATATATGACAACTTAATCAGTATAGCTTTGAAAAACTATTTTCTCATATTAAGATGGAAAGGACAACATGCAGCAACAGCCAAGTATTTTGCAGTGTAGACAATTAGATTTAGAAATTAAAAATACTTAGCACAGGGCTAGCTTTTCACGTTCTTGGCTTGCACCTGAAAAACACTGAAGTCCTCAGATCTGGAATAACTGTCACATATAGACAGGCAAATTAACTCTGAAAAATAAAGATCCTTTACTCTCTGAAAAAGAGAAATTATCATCAGTTAATTAAACTAGTTAATTAAAACTGACACAATAAAGTAACAAGCACTAACCTTTAGGCTCTCCTCCTCCATTAGGAGAAAGGTTTGTCCAGAAGATGGTGTGATTGATATGACCCCCACCATTGAACTTCAGGGCAGGCTGAAGTGATACCTGAGCTGTAACATCACCTAAGGATGCACAAGATAAAAATACGCAGATAAATAAAAACATAATAATCACCACAGTAGTCACTAAGTTGCTATTAAGCCTCCAAAATCTTTCAAGTCTTACTAGTCTATAACATGTCTATGGAAAAGGTTTGTGACTGTTAATCATATTTTAGTCACTGACATAAACTACATTAAAGATTTCTTTATCATTGACTTTTTTTATCTTGTAATTATATGTGATCTGGCAACACTGCACTTATCAGGCAACTCAGACCACACATATAAGATCTACTACCATTCTAAAGCAGAATAAAGCAAATAGTAGAGACAGAACACTTTAAGCACTCAGCATTTGTAAATTCTTCCATGTTAAGACTACAAGACAAGAACACTGTTCATCCATGAGCTCACAAAAGTGCACACTCATTTTCAAATGAGCTGACAACTTAAGTCAACTCTACTCAGAATAGCTTTTATTTGAGCTTTCTAAGCAGATATAGATAGGTGAGGAAGATGTTAAAGATGATCTGAAGAAAAAACTTTACTTTCTAGTGCTGAACAAAAACCATTGACAAGGATCTGTTATCCAGAAGAGATATTAATGATTAGATATGCTATGTCACCCAACAATGAAATGCAGTGTAGAAAAGATTTTTTATTATGCTCAGTTTTTTAATACGGAATAAGAATGACAATACTGAGAGACTGAGGTGGTCATTCAGACATTCTCCTTTCATGAAGCCCGGCCTTAGAAGTTTTTCTATTGAGGGTCAAAATACTACACACAATATACTGGTATACCAGTTCAGAAAAAAAAGGCCAAACCAAAACACACGCACAGAGATATCACAAGCAAATATTTGCCTGCTTTGACATGCATGGCCATCACCAATACATTACCCATTTGCAAAATAATGCCTGCAAAATCCATAAGGAAAGTTTAACTTCTACCTCTAGACAGACCATTTCCAACAGCTAGCCATGAGACACTACCAAAGTACAGTATTTTTGAAAAATACCTCAAAGCATCCACAATACTGCAGATGTTTCTGCTAACCAGAAATTCTGCTTCCACAAGTGACTGAAACCTTGCTCATTAAACAGCATTAGTAACATCAGCAGCAGATACACTGATTTCTAACAGTTCAGGTTCCCTCAGGTCCTTCCTGGACCTACTGCTGGCAGCCAACCTTGAGTAACTGATTCTTAACCAAATCTCATTAGTTCATTAATTTAGACTGCAGAAATTAATTTTAGGTTTATTTAGGCACTTGAAAATCTCTACACTTTCATAGGTAACATTCTCTATTCAAGCACACTGGCTCAGAAACTGACAATTCTCACTTTCATGCAAACCCAAGCAGTTAAATTACAGTATGTAGTCACCTGGAAACCACACAGATCAGTCTATAAAGTAATCACTCATTAGAGATAAAATGATGATCCTTAGAAAGATCATAATGATAGGAAAAAAAAAACCTCAGAAAATATTCTACCTTCCTCACACACATTATATCACATACTTTCATCAGTCCAACTGAAAAACTGAAAGATTTGAAAAAAGCATTTCATGTGTTTCTGTGTATCACTGCTAGAACAACTGTGAAGTTTTCACAATAGTCAGCATATCTCAAGATTCAATCTGAGATCTTAAAAAAAATTCCATGATGGTTTGACATATATTTCTGTGTCTCACACTGGCATGCAACCTACGACTTCTTAATCTGACCCAATGATATGACAGCCAAATTCATATCTTTTCACTGGGTGTCGTATACATTACCTGCACATCTGTCTTACCTCCATTTGTTGGTGACTAAGATTATTTTGCAAGATTCAGCAGAGCATTTGATGTAAAAACCATCAAGGTGCACAAATTTTACTTCGTATAAATTTGTTACTAGCCTTTCATTAGAAAATATTTGTACAGTAAAATGACTGCAGTTTCCTATTGACTCAGCCTTTGGTTCAAGTTACTAACGGAAATATGGACTAAAGCCACAACAATGAACTGTCTTCTAGTTTTACAGCACTACGAAGAACAGAAATCATGCTTTTTAGTTACACCTAGCTTCCAATTATCAGCACCACTGAAGCTTACAATTAAAGCTCATTCCTAATAGCACTTCTCTTTATTAAAAAGAAAAAAAAAAAAAAAAAGCTTCAATTAGGTAAGCCAAAAAACCCAAAACTTCTAAAATAAACTATTTCCCCTAGAATGAAGGACTGTCCATTTTTTTCCTTCTATATCATCTACATCAACTAGCTTCTGCCTCATGTGTTGACTGTGTATATACGAACCTTTTGCCAGTGCCTCTTTGTATTTCTCCTCTGTAACATTTAGGTTGTTCACGTAGGTGGCATGATGTTTGCTGTGGTGCAGCTGCATGATCTCTGCACTAATATGAGGTTCCAGAGCACCATAGTCATATGGCAGGTCAGGAAGAGCGTGCTTTTGCCTGGAGACCAAGCAGCCCAATGGTGCTACCAACGTGGTGCTGCTTCTAGAAGATAAAACACAAGAGAAAGCAGTCTTATTCAGTACTTGGGCTTTACCACTGAAGCAGACTATAAGCACGACTGTTACAATCAGCTGCTTTGAGTATATGGAGTAGTATCTTAAGGTCAGTAAGTCAAACCACCATTTTTCAGGAGCTCAAAGCATGCACACTCTAGCTTAATTGCAAAGACAAATTCACATAAAGGTCACAGATGCAGGGCTGTGCAATGTAAAGCTGCCACTTCTCAAACTGAGCCCCCCAAGCCCCTGCAGTGTCACCCGCCTTCCCAGACACAGCAAAGACGGGTGCAGGAACGGAGAGCCAGCAGCAACGTGCTGACATTCAAAGCTTCACCTCATCTTTATCGATTAAAAACAGAATCACAGAATCAACTGGGTTGGAAAAGACCTCAGAGATCATCGAGTCCAACCCTTGGTCCAACTCTAGTCCGTTTACTAGATCATGGCACTAAGTGCCATGTCCAATCTCAGTTTAAAAACCTCCAGGGACGGCGAGTCCACTACCTCCCTGGGCAGGCCATTCCAATGCCTGACCACTCTCTCTGTAAAGAATTTCTAATATCCAGCCTAAATTTCCCCTGGCAGAGTTTAAGCCCATGCCCCCTTGTCCTATTGCTAACTGCCTGGGAGAAGAGACCAATCCCCACCTGGCTATAACTTCCCTTCAGGTAGTTATAGAGAGTGATGAGGTCACCTCTAAGCCTCCTCTTCTCTAGACTAAACAACCCCAGCTCCCTCAGCCTCTCCCCACAGGTCTTATGTTCAAGTCCCTTCACCAGTCTTGTTGCTCTTCTCTGGACCCGCTCCAGCACTTCAATGTCTTTCCTGAACTGAGGGGCCCAGAACTGAACACAATACTCCAGCTGTGGCCTCACCAATGCAGAGTACAGGGGAAGGATCACTTCCCTTGTCCTGCTGACCACGCTGTTTTTGGTACAGGACAGGATACCATTGGCCTTCTTGGCCACCTGGGCACACTGTTGGCTCATGTTGAGCTTCCTGTCAATTAGTACCCCCAGGTCCCTTTCTGTCTGACTGCTCTCCAGCCACTCTGCGCCCAGCCTGTAGCGCTGCAGGGGGTTGTTGTGACCAAAGTGCAGCACCCTGCACTTGGCCTTATTGAACTTCATCCCATTGGAATCAGCCCATTTTTCCAGTCTATCCAGATCCCTCTGCAGAGCCCTCCTGCCTTCCAGCAGGTCGACACTGCCTCCCAACTTGGTGTCATCAGCAAATCTGCTGATGATGGTCTCAATCCCCTCATCTAAATCGTCAATAAAGATGTTAAACAGGACTGGACCCAACACTGACCCCTGGGGAACACCACTAGTGACTGGCCGCCAGCTAGATGCAGCCCCATTCACCAGCACTCTCTGGGCCCGGCCCTCCAGCCAGTTCTTAACCCAGCGTAGAGTACACTTGTCCAAGCCATGGGCTACCAGCTTTTGCAAGGGTATATTATGGGAGACAGTGTCAAAGGCCTTGCTGAAGTCCAGATAGACCACATCCACGGCTTTCTCCTCATCCACCAGGTAAGTCACCTGATCAGAGGCCAAGATATCCCTGAAGTGCCTTTTCCTTACTATCCACAAGGTCCTCGTACCAGAAAATAAACAAGCTGAAAACCCCACGCAGGTTGTGGTCACCCTTGCCCGCTTCAACATCTTGCACTTGTCATGAAACATAAAAGCAGAACCGCTGGGCCAGGAGAAAACTCAGCTCTTGAGGCCCTTGTACATTTCGCTTGTGACCTTGGCATAAAGCAGAGACAAATCAATAGCGAAACCCTCGGGGCCGTGCCGAGCGGCCGGGTGCGGCGGCCCTGGCCAGCAAAGCTCTGGCAGCGCCCTGCCAGGTACCGAGCCCTGCGGAGCTGCCGGCAGCGCCGCGACCTCCCTCCTCTCGAAATGGCGGGGCGCCGCTGAAGGGCGACCCTACCGCCGCTTCCCCTCCCGCTCGGCCGCCGCGGGCGAGGGCGGCCCGGCCGTCGCCTCACGCTGCTGAGCTCTACCCACCATTACACTCCCCCCGGCACTCCGCGGTGCGTCCTCACCTTCCCGCCGAGGCGAAGCGGCACAACATGGCGGCTCCCTCGCTACACCGACGGCGCAACACGGTTTGCGCCCGCCCCGCATCCCGGGCTGGCGGCGCGGAGGGCGGCGCCGAGGGCGGGCAGCGCAGCGGGCTGAGTTTCCCCGCAGCGCAGGTAACACAGTGGTGCAGTCACCGTATTTCTTCACATTAAGAAAATTACATTAAAAAAATAAAAAGTATGTATCACAATATTATAAACAGAGCCACTATATAGAGCCGTTATGTTAAAATTCAGCGCTGCGAGCCGAGGTGAGGAGGCCCTGAGGAGCCTCTACCAGGCAGAAAAACGTCTGCCGGGAGCTTCTGCCTGTGGGCAGTGGAGAGGACCTGGCAGCACAAACCAGCCATATTAAGCTCTGAAAATTTAATGTGGACACCTTAACCCCATCGGATAAAATAACCGGTAAAATGAGTACAAATAAGTTCAAAGACCCATTAAAAACTGGTTCTCCAGAAAGGTCACTGAGAACTCCTCCCTCAGGAGGCACACTGCAGATAAGACAAACAGCAAGTGAAATTAGAATTGTATGGAAAACACCTCTGCTACCACAAAATCAATCTTTTTGGGGTTTGTCTTTTTGAATAAAACATATATATTCGAAGATCTTACAGAACTCACATTTACCAGACCATAAAAAACACCCAAAAAATTAAGTGGGGGTTAGGTCTGAACAACCTTGTTGAAATCAAATAAATTACCTTGTCTTGGAAATTTCCAGGAAACCCATCTGGAGAGGCTCACACTGGGAATGTGGGGATCTCAGCCCACACAGCAGCATGTGTCCATGCCCCTGCTTCTCGACAGACCCTAGAAAACCACGTTAATGTAGTTTCACCCATCAGCCAGCGCTACTCTCTGCAATCTGAGCAGTGAAAATAACTGCTTTATCAAGAAACACAATAAAAGGTGAATTGTCCAAAATCAACAAGAGGCTTAGAAACAGTATTTCCCCCTGAAAACATATACAGCAAGATTCTGGCAGCACCTAATTTTAAAGAGGAATATGTACTATTTATTGTTGATCAACAAAATGTCATCATCTGCTAAAATGAACTAACTACATTCAGGATTACTAAACGTCATAATATAGGCATTGACAGCAAGGCAAGAACACTAATGTAACAGGTTTTAGCATTTCTGTATGTATTATTATACTGCAATACACTAATGATTTGCAGGAAGTGTTCCATGAAAGCACATCAATTATATGATGCATTTTGTTATTAGCTGGTGCAATTGCTGGGTTGCTTTCATTTTGGGGGAAGGGGAGAAAAATAAAATAAAATACCCCAGCCTGCTTATTTAGAAGATACCCTCCCTCTAAGCAAGGAATGTCAAGGGGAATTGCTTACCTTGCCTTACAATTAGTTTTCTCCAACAAGTGAAACTAACTTCTAGGCTGAGGGGAAAATTTGTATTTCTAAGTTTTTTTTAGCTAAGCTTTTTTACTACTTAAAAATTAAGCACCACACACTCTTAAGAAAATTAAAACCATCCTTATAGGAGTATTTAAGACATGTGAGTTCTATAACTGACAAATTTAAGTAGCATGCTGTCACCTGTAACTATGCATTTTTTTTAACCTTAGCGCAATTAATAGCATTTATTGTAACTCCAAATATTTATTTACACCCTTCTAATTCCTTATACTAGGTAAAAAGATGTCTACCATTTTCTTGGCATGAATTGCTTTTGTGTTTTAGAATGATTTGAACCACAACCACATATTTCACAAGGATTTTTACCATCTATATTACCAGATAAAGCCAATGTTATAGTCTGTTACTAGCATTTTAAGCTTAAGATATTATTTCTACCATATACAGGATCTAGGATGTACATATACACGTGCTATGGATAATCAAACAATATGACACTAAGACCAAGTATAAATCACCAGCAACTACAGAGCTACATCACCATCAGGGATTTTCATAAGCTAGAAATGACTTTGTGTGCCAGATGCTGGTACTTTTTTATATAGATACTTGCCACCTCCCTCTCACGCATTCAGCTGTTAACTATTTCTCTGGCCACAAGGGCTCATGTTCAAAAAACAACCAGGTAGTGCAAATGGAATTTAGGCTTCCAGTGACAACTACTTAGTGGTTTTAATACATTTAAGTGAAAGCAGTGAAATTAAAACAGCAGCAGTACATGCACTAGCATGTCTCCAACACAGATGACAGCACCTAGTAGTGTTTTATTTACATCCATTTGTCTTGGACTACTGCAGATGCTAATGGTACCACAGAAACCCTTCTATGATCTAGGAATTTAACTGTAAATTCAAAACAAATTCAAGTATGTCCTAGAACTCTGGAGAAACACTGCTTTCAAAACAACAAGAGTCTGTTTCCACACCAAATTCCAAGCTGTAAGTTACTTACTATTGTTTTTAATGGCTACAAATGAGATTATTTTACTACTCATCTGGCAATTACAAGATTCACAGGTAAGAAAAATGTTCAAACCAGATTTAAGTCTACCTGAAAATATACTTTTATCTTTCCTTCAGACAGTGCTTAAAAGTCAGAACTTTTTCACTTCCTTGCTTATATGCTACCATCACTAAACCAGTAGATAAAATTTCTCAGAACCTGAATTTCTGGTTGTTATCTGTAACTCATTGCTACTGAACAATAAAAGTAAAGGTATTTTTTTCATTCTCTGCACCTGTTAAGAAGTCGGTTCCCTCAGGGTGGCCTTTAAAAACAACAGGAGATATATCTGGTTTAAGAGGCTGAATTACCAATTCCTTCTGTAATTTAATTTGTATATTTACCTGCGGGATAATTCTAGCTTTTCGGAGTTTGTAAAAGCCAGGTTCCAACTCTAAGGTTTAGTTTAACTAACTTTCTCATTTTTTTTTTTCCCCTTTCTCTGTTATCTGCCAATAAGGAAGAACCTGTAGAATAAGCACTGTCAGGTTAGCCTGAAATTAGTGTGACAGTACACACCTGTAACTTCAGGTATTTGGCAAAAGCTGTATCCGATAGGATTGAGACAGGAAGAAATTCAGCTAAAAAAAGCAAGTACAGTAAATACACTTTGTACAAATAGAACCGTGTGAGCCAATGCAGAACAATGAGGAAATAACATTATTAAAAGTTTTTATTTAGGTTTGGTCAGTACAGGTAAGATAATATTGGAGTCACAGAGCAATATGCATGAACAGGATACAACAGTTCTTAAAAACTGAGTAACTATGCACACAATTCATAAACATTCGGTCACCTAAGGAGAAAATGCACAGATGTGTGGTGGGAAAAACTGTAATTAACACTGAAACTACTACAGGACTCCTTCAGTAAGTCCATCTTTTAGTGATAAAACTACTGTACTGGGCAAACTTGGCAGTCATAAACCCACAGCTATTATGACAAGTCTCGAAGGTGGTGTAAGTTCAACAGTATGAGTAAGAACGCTCTTACACAGCACAGGTTCTAGATATACACAGATTTGTACAGACATCATTTATGTTATACTTTATGGAAGTAATTTCCATTTCAACTTCACATTAACTCATATAAAAATAACTTGAGCTACACAAACGTCCTTTTAGCAACATTCAACATAATTAACTGTTAAAATTTCCAAAGTGGCAGAGGTATTGAAGCAAAAAGAAACCCACAAAAAGGCAAAATTGTGACAAGTATGCACTAATTTAAACAGCTTCTGGACAGTATCCTCTCCCAATTTAAATGACACTGTATAAAAATGTTGCAGAAAAACGTTACAAAACTGAACCCTGCACATTTACACTGGAGTCCAAACCATTCTGGACATGACGAGAACCCGCAGTTCTGTTACCTTTCATGCTCACTGTTTTCTCCTCTTGAGGATCATGATTGGAGTCTGTGTCATTTGAGTGGTGAGTGAGAGAGTTTTCACTGCCAGTGGGAGAGTCTACACTTTCATACCCAGTACTGAGCTGGTTTATGTAGCTACCACTTCCTCTACCAGTTCTATCTTCAGAGTGGTTGGACAGCTTATTACCATTCCCTGGAGAAGCCGGGAAGTCATCTTCAGTGCCGCTACCCTCCCTATAAAATCCAGGCCCAGACGTCCGCTGATGGGAGGAGCTCCCATTGCTTGGTCCGTTTGCCAGGCGGCTGCAGTCCTTCCCCACCGCCTCGCCCTGCTCTGTGGGCTCGGGAGCTGCTGGAGTCCGGCTGGTGCTGGGGTTGGCGGCCTGGGACTGCTGCTGCTGCTGCTGGTACTGCGCCAGCTGCTGACGAGTCTCCTTCAGCTGCTGCTGGAGAACTAGAATGGTACTCTGCATGCCCTCTACCTCCTCATCAAGCTGGATGATGAAGTCATTCAATTCTATATAAAGAAAACACATTTGTTGCAAATACTTAATAGCCAGTATATAGCTTGAATCTCAGACAAAAAAACTAAAACCCTGTAACTCAACATTTTACAATTAAATGTTTCAACAATTTTTCAGCCATCAGGTAATGCATGGCTTCGACACACTGCCTCTGAAGGAGGAAATGCTTAACTACCATCATTTTATACTGCTACTCAGAATATACGACAAGAAATTAATTTCCAGTGGAGGGTATTTGGAAAATAGTTCAATTCCAGCAATTAGTATTTTGCAAGTAGAAACACCTGTATCTACTATTACTCAAGTATAAAACCTTAGAAGTACTCAAAGTGACCATGAACCACATCTGAACAGATCTGAATAATTGCAAAAGCCTATTCAGCAATCAAAAAAAATTTAGTCGCGTTTCAATGAAGTTTCAGCTCTTCCTGTTTTTTAATCCTTTAAATCTTGCATAACGGGACACTGCAATACTTTCTTACTCACAAACTGTTAACTAATTCCACAGTGTGTTTTCGTACTTACACACTACAGATTTTACAATTAGGCCTGTGTTTTGGAGCAAAACAAATTTGACCTGCAATCAGTAAGAGAAACACTGACTCCCTTAGTCTTTGATTAAACTGCACCACTGATATGACAGAGGAGTTAAAATGCAAACTGCTTGTTATTTTAAAAATTCATAAAATTAAAGTGTTCTTGCTGCTATGGGAAAAAAAAATCATTAGGAAAACTGCTGCTGCAGGATTATCATTGTCTTTGTTCATATGGGGAAGAAGCAATAGGGGTTAAAGGACACATCTTGGTTCTGGAGCTTACTTTACTACATTGCATTCAAGAGCAGAAATCTTTAAAAAATGTCCACCTTTGCTTCAGTTATGAACTTGGTAAATTTAGATGAAGCGCATTATCTAAACAGTAGTTAAGCAAAAGGTAACTATTCCAACAAAAAGTAATTACAGAAAGAATAATTTGCCTTAAGAATTCTAGTTATTGTATGTCATTTTATACTATTACTTTCTCAAAAATATGATCCTATGGAGATGGGGAGGGAGAAATCTATCCTTAATACAGGATATACCAGCTTAGATTAATGCCAAATCAAGTCTATGCTATCCTACAAACTTCAGTTGCAAAACAAAAACATATCCAGTTTTATGTGATACCTAAAAAGCTTGTGTCCTAAGACTTGTTGTAATAATCAGATAACTTACTGTATCATTATACTAAAAAAGCAGTGATTCTATGCAGAACTCTCACCTGAAGACTTTTTTTTAACTTTGCATTTGCCCCTCCATTTAAATAATGCAAGAGATCAGAGTTTATACGTTATTTCAATTTAGGTTTACAATACTGTAAAATTTGGACTGTGAACACAATAATCAGATACTTTTAGTCCACCTGAGTTACCCAAGGTTAAAAAATATATATTTTTTTTTCCCTTGGGCAGTTAAAAAGCTGTTGATTTTTTTAAAATAATGTCAAAATTAATCAGACCTAACAAGCAGCATTCTATTCTCAGTGCATGCTTAGCTTCATGCAACATTAATAGCTTTCATCTTACCAGTTCACCAAGTGTGTGCAGTCTAAACATTCCCTGTTAAATAGCAAGACCTACAGTACAAAACCTGGCAATTTCAAATTCAAACACTCCATTACTGGAGCTGCAAATCCCTCCAGTCCCCCAAAGTTAAGTTTGTATTTATAATTTAAGACTACCAATGAAGACTTAATTTTCATATTTTACTTTATACTGCCCTTTCATTCTGGCAAAGATGGTTTTACAGAGTGTATCATCAGGAAGTTAAACTGGCAGAAGTGCAAGGCAACTCCATTTTCTTAAAAAAATCCCTTACCATCCTGACTGCTTTTAAGTTCCTCACTATATTTCTTCTGTAAAGCCAACTCTGCCTCAAGCTGTGCAATACGTCCTTGGGACAGCTGCCTTCCAAGCTCTTGATTCTCCTGGATAAGCATTCGACACTTCGCCATTAACTTTTTGCCTGTTTGGCTGTAAAGGAAAGAGCCATCTATCACAAAATGAATACAAAACCTTCAGTAATCTTCCTCAATCACAATTACAGACAAAAAGGAGATGCAATTTCTGCATGTCACAATTCAAGGAACATTATGTCTCAACATAATTGTCATAGCAGAAAGTCTCCCTATAGTTACCACATGCTGTTCCAACGCCAGTTGATCTTCTGTCGCTGTCCCATAAAGTGGAAGGCAAGTTTTATTACTGCAAATATGAATAAGCATATTGTTCTTTTTTTGATACCAACATCTGGATTATCAGTATGCACAATCTTGTATGTGCTAATTCTCAATTGAGTTAAATATTTGATTAAAGATGTGCCTATAATTTAAAAGATCAAGTACTGCATGAAAATTACATGTGTAAACTGAATTATAAATAAAAACCTCCTTCATTCATTTTACTAGTAAAACTTAACTATTACATTTGGGTGAACAGAAGAAGCTTGCTTGGGGAAACTTTAAATACTACATTCATTTTTCATTGTGACATCCATTTTTCTTTAAGAGGCTCAGACATTCTTTTGAATGCTGTTCAGTCCGTCTAATTTAAAAAATTCAATGTCTATTTTTCAACTCAATTTATATATCTGACAGTAATGTACACAGTCTGTTTAATGATTTCTATGGTCAGCTTCCCCTAAGCACATCTTGCCTGGTGAGCAGAAAGTAAAACATAGTTAAAAATTGGCAGGAAATTAAGGAAGGAGTATATCATTAATCTACTTCCTTTAAAATGACAGATTTCAGCTCATGAGTAATGATTATTAGGATATCCAGTTTCTGAAAGAAACAGGAAACAGGCAGGAAAGTAGTACTTTAACTGACAAGATTTTCTTTACTAAATGGGTAACATCACACATCTTTAATCTTCATGATAAAAATTGCACTGTAAAGCATTATAGGAAGTAGTATGCAAATTAATATATAGGCAATACAGCTGACTCCATAAATGAGAAAAATTAAAGTCCTTTAAGACTTTTGGTCTGCCAAAGTCAGTATAGTAACCACAAACAGTTCTCCTTTTAATAGGCCCAGCAACATAATGAAGCTGTCATCTTTTCTACAGAAGTGTAAGCTCTGCCAGGAAAAACAACAATGAAAACCAAACCAACAAAAAAAAAAAAAAAAAAAGCCACCAAAAACAAACAAAAACCCCACCAAACTTGAACAGGTTTATTGCAAATTCAATGGCAGGACTTTATTACTTTTCAAGACCAAGACGGTCACTTAATTTTTTGTTTGTTTTTAAACAAGTGATGAAGACTGAAAGAGATTTTGAGGATTAAAAAAGAAACCAGAAACTTCTGCTACAATTCACAGCCACAGTTCTCTGCTGAAACCAAAATAGTAATTTCCTTATCAGCTACCTTTTAAGCATTCAATCCTCAGTCAACTTTTAAGTTCTGCCAACTCTGCCCCATTTAACATTTTTCCGACTGACTCTCCCAAACTTTTCAGATGGGCTGCTCCAGAAGGAATCTGGCTGTGTAAGGTCCTGGATGCCTGCAACTCTGCTAAAGCAGCAGCCTTTTTTCGTTCTTGCCGTGATGTCCAATGCCAGGTCCTTGAAGTTTAAATTGTGCTGACCTAATACAGTCCAAGTCGCACACTTAAGATGCAAGTTTCCTTAGAGATGTTCATTCTGGGTAAAGCAGGACCGCTTTGGAGATAATCACTGTGACAATACCCCAAAAGTTATTAGGCAGACATGCAATGATTTTTAGCGATTCGCAAATTCCTGTTACCATCACTAAAGGTTGAAGAAGTTCACAGTTTAAGTCATTTAATGCTTTTCTCTTCACAAAATGTCAACTGTAGAATTAGCATGTACCAGTTACCTTGGAATTGGGACAATTTTAGAATCCCATTAATTTCTTCATGTCAATTCCTGCCAAAATGTAAAGTATTTATTACCTGTATAGAAATTTGCATAGTTACCTATAATGCTATTTCTTACCATCAATTTTTTTCCAGATGTTCTGAACTAGTACGGCACCATGTAACTTCCCCTTGCAATTTACAAAAAAGACAACACATGCAAGAATATAAAATCCAATAACTATTAAAATAACTTATTAGCTGAAAAACTAGGTTTGCATTCTTTTCACAAATCCTCTTGAACATACATGCAACAAAACCTGTAAGAATATAAGCGGTTAAATTTCAGAAGACTAGTATTGGTTGTACTAGGCTTACTGCAAATGACATTTCCACTAATTTTTAATCCAAGTATATACTCTAATGACAATTGAAATGGCTTAGTATAGCCATTCCTTTGACTAAATATGCCCTTTTATTTCTCCATCCAGACATCAGCAATTATTATGCTGTACACCTTTATCTGTGGTTAAGGCCCAGAACTAACACCGCTTAGGGTTGCAGTTAACATGTTACCCTAAGAGCGTCAGTTGGAGATGTGACTAAGAACAGCATCTCTTTCAAAAACTAGGTCTGATGCCATGAAATAAGAGTAATTGCATATAAGGATGGACAATTAAAGCAATTAAAAGGGGGAGGCAGGGACTGGGGACAGACAGGATGTGCAAGGAGAATGGAAAAATCTTATAAATACTTTACACGAGTCATCATTTCTTTATCTTTCCAGAAATAAAGATCAATAAAATCTTAACCCAGTTAATGAAGACAGCCTCAATTATTTACCTGAAAATAACTGTAATTTTCGGTATTCCAGCTACTGCATATATGAATTATGCACATTCGCATCACTGACTTAAATTTGTATGATGCATATTAGGGCATGTTGTAGCTACAGAAATAACAATTTTCTTTTGATACTTTTGCTTGAAATAAAGTGGTAAGTTACTTGTCTCTCCTCAGTTGTACACACACATTTAGAGACCAAATACTTAAAAAAAAAAAAAAAGAACCAACCTGTATCTAAAAGTATAAAATAACTTTCTGAACTCAAAGTTAAACAAGCAATCTCCACAACATGCCCCTGTCTGAATATTGGAGTCAGTTTTACAAATGGCTTGGTAACATGTTAATAATTTATTAATTCAAGTCTTACCTCTGTTTTGATGCTAGATTGTTAAAATCTTAAGATACTGCTATAGCAAAATCATTCCAGACGTATCACTTTTTAAAAAGTAACCTTTTTCTTTAGGTTTTTCTTTTGCCATTAAGTCATTACTCATGCAGACAAACCTGCATAAGTACACTACTCTGTGATCCCACATCAATCATCTGAAGCATTAAACAGTTACGATACTTCTGAGTTAAAAATATGTAATGCCATCTTATTAATTCATAAAAACAGACATCCAGCTGTCACAGAAGGTGATGTATTCTTTTTTTAACTTAAATTTGAACTTTTTAGGATCAAATTGAGTCACAAAATGTTGCCCAACTCTTTTGAAAACCAAAACCTCAGATTACTGAATAGAACTCAGTTCACTAAGGAAAAAAAACAAACACACAAATGCTATACCAAATCTGCATTTCACTTTACACACCTCAGACATGCCACTCCCAACTGTCCCGGATTGCTACTCTTACAAGTAACTTGGGACAACAGAACAGAGGCATCAATAGAGTAGCAAAGGCTCCTTCACTGGTTCCACCAAGGAAAATGCATGCATTTACGTTTTTTTTGGTTTGTTAAAGTACTGACTTTGTTTTCAGAGAACGAGACAATGCATAAATAACAACCTGTTCAATTCTCGTTCATCCCAGGAGTTTCACAATACAACAGTATAACCAGTAGTGTTCCTTGAACTATATATTACAACTATTTCAAGGCACATTTTATATAGAAGTGCAATACAAAAAAACAGGTGTACAAAGGAATAAAAACAGCCCACCAACACTGAAGACAGTTGCCATTGTGTGCCTTCGGTATTGAGCATTTGAGATCAGTTCTTAGTATAGAAGGATCGAAATATTCTCATTGCTGCATGAAAACATGCAATGAAATACTTATCACAACCAGTTTTTGTTACACATGCTAGTTGTGATCAAATATATATATAGCTGTCGTACAGTCCTAATTTTGAGGCGTCCGTGGTATTACCAATCATCCAGAAAACAGTTCGTTATTTAGCAACATTGACTTAAGGCTCCATCAAGTGCTAGAGAGCCCAAAGGCTAAACAGTCAAATGTGTACACTACCACTGTTGTGATAGCAAATAGCACTCTCATGGCTATTCAAAACTGGTTAGCAAGTAAACTCGTTAACGCAAAATTCACCTCATCGACTTCTGACCCAGCAGTTCAGTGAACAAGCAGGAAGTCCACAGTCTTATTGGCAAAACTGACTTACAGTGTCTCTAAGTCACTAGGCTCAAGGTTAAGAGCGAAGCATATTCCACTTCTACATTTTACAGGAATTTTACATGTTCAATTCAGGATTTTTAATCTCTAGGTTCTCTCTCCTCCAAACTGTCTGTAGACACAGTGTGCCACAGACTTAAGACTTCTGTTTCTCCCTGTATTTTCTTCAAATAGAACAATTTTGCAAATGTCTACATGTTCTAGAAAAATTTTTTCGAAGATGGCCATTTCTTCAGAATAGTCCGACGCCGTCAGGCCTCTGAAGCAAAGGGGGAGAAAAAAGCTGAAACACAAGGTTCATCTGGTAAGTTTTACATTAAGCATTACAAGCTGGACAGTATAAGAATGTGGCTTTTGCCTCAAAACGTCTGAGTCTTGGTGTGGAAACGAGTACTTGGCTGTCCCACCATAGCATTCTCGTAGTGGGACTGTCAGGGAAGTCTTGACTGGGGAGTATTTGTTTTGTTTACCTATCAGGCGTAAATTTCCAGGCACTCAGTTCATTTTGGGCTTGTTCCAGTTTGTCTTTAGTCTGTTCCAGTTCACCTTTCATTTTTAGGAAAAACAAGTTGATGGCTGGATCCACCATTGTTGATCGCAGTTGGGCAACACTAGGCTGCTGGACTTGCTTGAGGTACTGAATCTGATTCTGCATAAAATAATAAAAAGGACTGTTACTCATAAAACATTAAATAAAATTTTGAAATTATTTAGAGACAAATAAAACTAGTTATTATAAAGATAACGTCAAGGAAGCTTGCCTTCTTTCAATGCTGTAACCTGAAAATGGCAGGATAAAAATAACTTTTGCCCACCTGAATCCTATCAATGTGCATATTCACCCAATTCCCCATCCCACCACCTGCCAAGTTTAAACTTTAAAAGCTTGTTTTGGGTCTTCCCCCCCCTTCTTCTCTCTCTGCTTCCAAGTGTTTTCTACATGTCAGTTTACATTTCTCAAAGCAATGACTGGAGCATTAGAATGCTCCCTTCTTATTACATCTGCCTGCACTCTTTTGGGGGGGGTGAGGGGGAAGTATATACAAAGAGTTATCTGCTTAAAACAGACAGCTAATTTCCATGTAACTTCAGTGAAAGTTATTATGGAACACTACAACTATTATTGATGAGTAATATTTTTCTATAGACACACAGTTACTCTGTAATGAGGTCTTTACACAACAATAGTAAAGAGAAAGTACAAACATTCTACTTACATTAAAAATAGGTAGTGACCTCAGTCACTTCTTGGTTCAGGGTATCACACATTTTAGTTTATATTTTGTCAAGTAGAAACAATTCTTGGATTTTATTTCAAATAAGTGATTTTAAAGGTATTGAAATAACTAAAATATTTCCATTGACTCCACCATACTTTGAATTTTAAACAGACAACCTTTTATCTGTCCAGAACGAAATATAACGGGAATAAAGCGCTGCATAAAAATATTTTCAATAATTAAACCACTCAAGGGCCCACCTACAAATACTACTTGGAAACAGTAAGTACAAACTAAGATTATCCTAACATTTCTGAGATGGCATTTTACCCCTTTGCCTCACTGACTGTACACAACATTGCTCACTGAATAAATATCTACTTAATTTATTGATATATCTTTTCTACCCCCTTAAGTTTCTGATGCTTGCACCACTAGAAGTATTTTAGCAGCCTGTCAGTTCTTTGTGAGGGGTGGCACTGGTAGAAGGTGAAACAGGTAGTTTAACAGATGCCTGTACACACAGAGATCCTCCAGCTGGCAACTTGTATTCCAAGAATATAATTACGCTATAGCAACATGGTTCCCAACCTATTTTTAGATAGGCATCGAGGGGAAAAAAAAGACTATGTTCCTTGTCTTCCCCAGGCCCAGCTCCCTCCCTTTTCTACTGCCAGCCTAGGAACTGTAATAGATTCCTTGCATCAGCAGAGAGAATTGATGCCACCTGCTCCTCATTCATGCCAGACATGCACCAAAACACTCAAGAGGACCCAGCTGATTCTGCCTAAAGTCCTTTATTTAACAGTCTAATTTGGATCTCTCTAGCTCATGCTCCTAGGCCAAGCAGAGCACCCACACAGGCTTCACATAACACCTCAACTGTCACCCCTAAAACAGTAGTACAGAAATAATTTACTAAAGCTGAACAACCCTTGCTCATTCTCTCCACGATCTTAAAGACCATAAATCCCTCCAGTTTCCCCAAGTCCAATTTCTCCAGAATTCTCACCTCTCAGGCTTTTCTGCCACCCAGACCTAGCAACCTCCCCCCAACACGACCCACTCCCAAAGTGAGCCCAGACCTCTTAACCCTTCTGCCTGCCTACTTATTCCATTCTTCCTGCTTGGCCAGTCCAACCCTCCCATTCTTGCCACCTCTAACGACTCCCTTGTACACAACTCTTCCCACTGGCATTCCAGGTGGTAAGGGGTGTGGGATCTAAAGAGTTTTTCTGCAGTGAGGACCAACTTCTTCAGGCTAGAGCTGAATATACAGGAATAGTCGTTTCAAATGCCAGACCTCAGGACATGTGCTCTAACACCCAAAATGCCTACTGGCTGTCCGTATTTCCAAACCACAGAGCACACACTAGCTGATATTTTTCAAAAGCCCATCAAATGGACAAATAGGGAAGAATTTTCACAGGCAGAATAAAAACCTTGCAGCTTTCTCTCTGCTCTAAGCCAAGGCAGAACAGTGAAAGTAGCCTGTTTAAAGGACATCAGGTTGTGAGGGGTTTGGGTGGACTTTTTTTTTTGTTAAGACAGACAATAACATTTTCAACCCTTCTGCTTCTCCCATATTTTTGGAAACAGTCAAATCCTCTTAGCTGAAGTTGTCCAAAGATATCCAGAAAGAACAGATCCTCTGATATGAAGAATTTAACAAAAGATAACACAGTTGCTTAACAGAAAATGTAGACAAACTAAGTACAGTTATCTATTTTTCTTAAAAGGAAGAGTAGGAGGGAAGAAACTGCATACCTCGTTTCCCTGAAAATATGACCTACCCCAAAAATGACCTACCCTAACACAATTTTTCAGGATGCTCGAAATATAGGCTCTACTCCAAAAAATAAGCCCTAGTTACAGTTCATTTAAAAAGTCAATTTAAATAGCGTCCAGGCAGCTACACATGTTAAAAAGTAATAAGTTTTGGAGTAAAAATTCATGTAAGACCCTGTCTTATTTTCAGGGAAACAGAAAGAAAGAAACAGAGAAAACACAAAAGAGCTGTAACCTAAACCACAAGTAGGTTATTAAGAGTAGTGACTATCTAGGTACTATAGTCCAACTACATCCACGGGAAGCTTCCACTCATTGTTAGTTGTTCCATGAAAAACCTACTGGAGTAGCAAGTATTCCCAATGCCTGTCTGCTTATTGGCCTACAGTAGCCATGTGCAGTAGTTTAAGAGAGGGTCAAGATCTTTCCTGAAGTAGCAATATCCTCATCACCACCTCTGCCAGAAATAATGCTTTTATGCAGAAACAGCAGCTGATATGTTACCCACGCTTCCCCAAAAGCAGCAACCTCTTTATGGTGTTGCTACTGCTAGGACCGGGAAGGCAGCTCAAGTCTGATGCTGACAATAGGGCACACAGGGTACTAAACATCTAAATTTCAACACAGCCCTTTAGTTAGCCACCCTGAACTATGCAGAGTAAGTCTGCAACACCAATCAGGCTCCTAGCTCAAAATAAATTCATATATTCTGCTGCTAGACTCTGCACCGAGCAAGAGAGAAAACAGAGCTTTGCACTCAACTACCATCTTGTTCAAAAAGAGCACTGAATGAGAATCCGGACAATGATTCTGCTACTCTGACATGCACAGCTACACCTTCAAGACAGTGTCTGGTGACTTCTATAGGCTAAAGTACATTTCGTTGTGGTTTATATCTTAAGAGTACAAATTAAAATAGCAACTAAGACAAAGTCTGTCACACCTTACTTTAAAACACAGCTAGTGTATTTTAACTACTGAGGTGTTTTATACATCAGTAACTGGAAATGTCCTTGCTAATGTCTTTAACAACCATCTGAATACGGTATGGTATTTTTAAGCTTTTATTAATTTCAATTTGAACATGACAAGTTTGCAAGTAGAATCACATTGAGTGATAAAATGTTGCCCAACAGTAATGAAAATCAAAACCTTAGTACTAAATAGAACTCAATTCACTAAGGAAAGAAAACACACAAATGTCAAACTAAATCTGCATTTAGCTTTACACACCTCAGACATGCCACTCCCAACTGTCCTGGATTGCTACTCTTACAAGTAACTTGGGACAACAGAACAGTATAAAACCTTCCAAAAATACATTAAGAGTAATATGAACAATAAGTTCATATTATTCATATTATATGGTAAATATTCATCTTTAGTTTTCAAGAAAGTTGACACCATAGATGCTCAGTCTTTCTAATTTAGATGTGAGAGGGAATATTAAAGGCTTACATATAAATAATTACCAGTGGTATATTTTACATGTAAATATGATTATAAAAAATGGTTAACTATGGCAAAAATACAAGTTACTTAGAGATGTCAAATAACTTATCATATGGTGAATAGTTTTTTGTTCATTTGTGAAATGATTTAGCAACCTGCAGCTTAGCTTTGTGTCTCATCCAACACAACTTATTTTGCTACTGTTACTGTACTTGACAAAAAATACTGCCTAATACTACAAAACCAAGTCCTCCAGAGCTTCTTGCAACTTTGTGCATTTAAACTCAAACACACTTTAAGGTATCAGTATCTTCATTACAGCTTTTACCCCCTTCTTCAAGGATGCCCCTTCCTACCCTCCATGCACTATGGAGCAGACAACATACTTGATGTCATTCATTTATCAATATCCGGAAAAAAATAAGCACTACTTGGGTGTGGGTTTTTTTTTTTTTTCTTTTTCTGGGTTGTCCTGCTCCCCCCCTCCCCCCCCCCCTTTTTCTTAGGTCCACAGAAATTAATAAAGGCTTTAAGGAAGTTCTAAATAGATGTTCCAGAATGCCTTTTTATCACAGCCATAAACATCTAACAAAGTGCAGCAAAAAAATCCTATAGTCTTTATAAGCTTGTCAAAATTAATTGTTTTAAATATCTGAAATTTGTGTCTAACTCATTCTTTTAAAAATAAGGAGGAAGAAAGGTGAAAACAGTACACACAAATTTGGTTTGGTGAAATGTTTTCAATTTAATTTTGAGCTATATGCTCAGAAGTTCAAAAACAAAAAAAAACCAAACAACTCCTATTACTGCTGTTCTTCACAGCAGAATTTATCAATAAAACTAACAAGAAAAGTAGGATTAATACAGTGATTTATTACTAGGGAAGTGTTGCTGTACAGTACCAGAACAGAGCTTCATTAGCATCCTGAGCTGCATTAGGAGGAGTGCTGCCAACAGGCTGAGGGAGGTGATCCTTCCTCTCCACTCAGCACTGGTGAGACAACTGGAGTACTGGGTCCAGTTCTGGGCTCCTCCAGTAAAAGAGACATGCATGTAATAGGGTGGAGTAAACAAAAGGCCATGAAGATAATTAAGTGGCTGTAGCATCAGACAGACAAGCAGAGGCTGAGAATGCAAGGGCTGTTCAGCCTGGAGAAGGCTCAGGAGGATCTTATAAATGTGCATAAATACCTGATGGGGGGAAAACATAAGGCAGAGCCAGGCTCTTCTCATTATGCCCACTGAAAGCACAGAAGGCAAGGGGCGCAAATGGAAACACAGGAAATCCCACTTCAACATATGAAAATGTTTCTGGTTTTGTTTTTCTGTGACTGTGTTTGAACACTGGCACAGGTCCCCCAGAGAGGTTTTGGAGTCTCCATTCCATAGGAGATGCTCAAAACCCAACTGTGCAGAGTCCTTAGTAATACAGTCCAACTGACCCTGCTCTGAGCAGACAGGTTGGACTAGAAAAATGGCAAGTCTCTTCCAACCTCAGTGATTCTGCAATTCATTTTTTGCCACTGCAAAGTAAGCTTTTTTCTCTTCACCTAATGCTTACTATAAACTAAACTTACAGTCTCAAGAGAAGTTCAAATAGTATGTACCAAGTGTCACACCATTATTCCTGACAGCTCTGAAAATCCACAGGAAAAAGGAAAAGTAGGCTAAAAGAAAATATCAGAAGAAAGCTACAATAGTAATTTTTAGTGTTGCACAAATTTTATATTTTTCAAAAGCTCTCAGAGGTATATTACTGAAATTAGCAAGAAGCAGCTTTTTACAATCTTCTCTCAGAAACTGAGAAATTAAAGCAGCAGGTGAAAATTATGTTAAGAAGCTAATCCAAAAAAGATCGAAAGTCCAAAAGTGATAGAAGATAGTTTCAAGAAACCAAAACTAAACAGAAGAAAACAGTGACAAAAAATCCACTGAAATAAATGAGAAACAGAAATAGCAAGAAAAAATATATTAACTACAAAGAACATTAGAAACCCCGAGAAGATCTGACACATTTCAAAATTATTTTCTCTGAAAGTCAGTAGCTCTTTCCCCTACCTAGCCAAGCAGATGCAGAAGTTTACAAATACCTCGCTATCCAAATTAAGCATAAATATTAGCCTAAAATCTCCTAAATGAAACCCAGTAAACTCAATGTTATCCTTACATTTCAATTTGTTCCTGCACCCAATGACAGTGTCAGAAGTAACATTTTTGGTAAATATGCACAGTTGAAAAATGCTAGACTAAAGTAAGCATGGCTCACGCAAGAATTAGCTTGGTTCTGAAGCAAAAGTCCTTCCAAGCACAATTGCTGCTGAAAATCACCTGAAATAACTAACATTAAAAAAGCAAACTTTAAGAAGTGATCTCTACTGATTCAGTGAAATTTTAAGTGCCCTGCCATTTATTCAAGCACAGAAAATGTGATGCTATAGATATACAGAAAATATAGCACATGAGTACTGGCTCAAAAGCTAATATCCCTGTAACAGTCTGAAAACACTTAGCCTCTTTAAATACTTACAGTACACTCTTGCATCTCCTGTTCCTTAGTTGCCAGCCTCATCACCAGAATATTTTCTCTTCGGGCAGACTCTTGCTGTTGCTGTTTCAACTTCTCTTCAGATTCCCTCAATCCCGTCACATCATTGGCTAATACAAGCAACGACATACAAAACGCACATTTTATAGCATCCTCTCATGAACAGTTTTTGAAGACAGCTGTAAGACTCTAAAGACCAAACTCAAAAACAGCAAGTGTCATAACCAAGGTTGACTATAATAAGCATAAAAAAAGAAAAAAAAAATAGCATTAACTCTTAGAAAAGCTTGGCAACAACTGATGTTAAATACATCTTAAGATTTACTGAACTTTTGAAAATGTTTCTGTGTTTATATAGGAAATAACTTTTAAATTGCTTGCTTAACCAACTATTACAACTTGCAGTCTGAAACGTGGAACTGTTCTTTTATCTATAAGAAACGCTGAGACCAGGGTGAGGGAAGGGGGAAGTCTACCCTCTGATAAAGCAAACCACAGTCTGTAAAACAGGGCCATTTGTGGTCAATCTTCAAACTGGTCTCAACACCCCATGAGTAAACAGTTAAGACATTCAAGAACTTCAGAAAGAGCAGTTCAGTCACAACTAGAACTCTTCTGATTCATGAACATTTATGAAAGTTTATATCCGAAATGAGAGAAGGCAGCACAGCACATTTCCAAATTACTCAAATGGGAAGACATGATATAAACAGCAAATATTCACTCTACTCCTTATCACGTATAAAAGAATGGAAAATTGGAAAAATTAAGATTTTTATTTTTTCTAACTACTTGAGAATAATCGGCTGTAAATGTAAACTTAGAACACCACAAATTGCTTCACAACAGTTATTTAGAAATAGTTCTTCACAGATGATTCCATAATAGCGATTACTACAGTCTGTATTAGAGTTTCCAAAATTGAAAAACTGAGAATTTTGAAACAACTTATTTATGTCAGGACAGTTTGAGATTAGAATGAAATCAAATGCTTCCATTTGCTATATTTTAGTCCCTCCAAAACATTATGGGGTGGCAGAAGAAGGATGTAACAACAGAAAAAAGAGATAACACATCTGTTTGGACGACAGAAAAATACCCTTCAAACTCAGTGATACTAAGTCTTTAGACTGAAAAGGTGAGCAGAAAACAGGAAAGAGCTCATCTCTAGCTTCAAACACAATTTTTAAAAACTACTTAAAATTCAGTCACTTCTAGAACATAGCCAGCTTTCCCCACTTGAGAGTAGGATGTTTGTCCCATATTCTCTTTTGAAAGACTGAAGTACAGACTAAGTTTTAAAGATGACATAAGACTGACAAACAATTAGTTAATTTGCCTGATCAGATCAAACATGACTTGGGGACTCATTCTAGACCTTTACCTCTACAAAATATTCCCCCTCCCACGTGGTTTACAATCCTGTTAGACTACTCAAGGCACAAACATTCATGGAGAATTTTGCTAGATGATAACGTTTCCTTTTCAATTAATAAAAAAAAAAAAAAAAAAAGAAAATACACCTATTTCTGTATTTTTCCCCTAGCAGTCTGGGTAAAGATGGTCTTACAGATGTAAAAATAGATTTTTACATACTGTGTGAGACCTGAAAAGAAAAACAAACAGCTGAAAAAGCTTGAAAAGGCTGAAAACTTACACTAGAATAAACAGGGATTTTTTTTCTGAAAAACAATTGACATACAGATTACCTCTTATTTCTCATGTCTGTAATGTCTGTGCTTTCTAAAACTATTAGTTGAACATTCTGCTTTATACAAAAATTCAGGTAACTCCCACCATTTTGAAACTTGACCAACTTACAATTAAGGTCTGTGTACTTGCCCTCCAGAGCTTGCACATATGCTTCATACTGTTTCCACCTATTGCAGAGACAAAGAGGAAAAAAAAATTTCTGAAGCTCAGTTTAATTAAGTCAAGGCATCTCATCCCACATTCGTACCACAATCAGAAAATATCAACAGGGAATTATGCAACTGCATAAAAGACAATTCCAGTTTTTTTTAAAAAAAGTGTCTTTTGATCATAAAAAGTTAAATACATTTTGAATCTCAAAAGGGTAAAAAGGTAGCTGCATGTTACAACACTTGACATCTTAAAACTTACTGTAATATTGTGGACAAACACCGCAATCAAACACTTATTACTTAGTTATTTGTCTAAGTACCTAAGATACATCTCATTCTCAAAGCAGGAAAATTTAAACAAAATTCTGTAACAGAAAACATGAAGTCAACATCAAGCCTGTTACCACGTGAACAAGACAAGCACAAGTGTATTACAATACACTACAATTCAGCCTACGTTAAGTAGTTACACCAGCTCATTTAAAACAAGACCATACTCTGATTATTTTCATGAACCAGAAGCCAAACAGTTTAATAACTCTTTGAAAGCATGTTATTTAAGCAACTCATCCAGAGTCAGAAAACACACACTTAAGAACAGCATTGGATTTGATATAAACCATCAAGTCAGTAGCAAAGTCTGCAGTAAAGCTTAACATTACATGCCTTACCAACAAAGTTCACAAGATAGTGTTTTGGGTTTGGTTTTTTTTTTTGTTTGTTTTTGTTTGTTTTGTTTTGTTTTTAAAAAAAAAGTACCTCACTTCTAATTATGCATCATCCTCATGATAGTACAATTCCACATTATGAAACAAATCTAATAGCTTACCACTACAGAAAAGGAAGGTTTCTGTTCCACCCTCCCAACCACTCTTTCTCCCTGAGACCTATTTTATATGCCAGACTTGTAACTCTTAACTCCCAACCCCATCTAAAATCAAAACTATAAAATCTAACTCTAGACCATTTGCTAAATTCAAACAGGTCGTTAAAAACAGAAGTTTCACTATTCGACCTCTAAAAGTTCTATGCTAGCTCAGATTTCAAACCTCCAAAAATTAAACTGAAACAGCTAAATAGCAAATCCAGAAAGAACCTAATTTTTACATGAAACAATTACATGAAATGAAAGAGTTGGTCTTCAAATACAGCTACAGGATTACCTGACTTTCTAAGTTACATCTCACAGCCTGAAAACAATAATTCTGTCAAAATCCTGACACTCTCCCTCCTCCCCCATTAGGAGCTATACAAAGAGTAAGTGAAATGAAGACCTGCAACACAAGCTAAGTAGACATGACAGATCACCACTGAACAAAACCAAACCAAAGAAACACCATACACAACACATAGTCTGTGGTCACTAAAAATGTTAAGAGAGAAAAATCTCTAAGTCACCTCTCAACAAATGCTAGTATTTAAGCAAGAACTGAATTCCTGGAAAATAAAACCCAGAATGCACTAGGCCACATCACAGATTTTTCAAGTCACATGCCTGCCAGCTCTGCTAGAAACATGACTCTTCATACAGTTCATCTTCAAGCAAGCTTACAACATTGTACAGAATAAACTTGTGATCATCACACAGAGTCAGAGAGAATTCTTCAATAATCAAGCCTTCAGCATTAGAACTTGTACTTTTTCTACCACAGTAGCTTTACTTTCACACACATGCACTATCTCAATTTGCTACAACTATAGAAGATTTCAGAAGCAATTTTCTCTTCTAGGAATTGAGATGGTTTTCATCTCACTTCAGACAAACCAGAAAGCTAGCAATCATAGAGACAAAAATTCAAACCAGGATTATTTCATGTGATTGAAAAAAAAACCACACCAACAAAAACACCACCACATATATATTAAACCAGACGAATAGACTAAAAGCATCAAAACAAGAAGTGAAATAATTAAAGTTTAAAAACATTCACATTAATGAATTAGACCATCTCGTAACTTCGGCTCAGAAAAATTAGCAACTCTATCAGTAGGCCCCTACGGAAAGTGGACTGATTTGTTTTCAAGCTTGCAGTTGCAATACATCTGATATGTATATATTTTTCTAGTGTTCTTAGTAATCCTGAGGACTAATATGTCAAAATATTTAGCAAATATATCAACAAGACAGTTTTTCAAGAACATTCATTAAACCAAGTTAAAGGAAGAAATAAAGATTTATATATACATACACATACATAGACTACTTTTAAGTATTTTTAAAAGTCTTGTGATGGCTTTGATAATTTAGTTTTCACTTAAGTGTCTAAGTGACTTAAGACTTTAAACACCTTCAGTAATGTTCAAGTTCTTAAGCATCCTCTTGCAGTAACTTTTCTTGTTCAGTGCCTTTAATAATCTAGTTTCTTAAATACTGTCTTTCCAGCTTGTTTCACTGATTGTTCTCCCTTGTTTACAGTAGTAGCACAGATCATTAACAGAAGGAATTAAAGTGGAATTCTTATCTTTCTAAGCCCAAGTTACAAAGCTGTACCTTCTGAAGTCACACAAAAGAAAAAAGAGAACAAGGAACTATGACAGAATATTTTTAAAAATGAAGACGCTGAAGCTCATTTACAACATGTTTAGCAGTCCAACTCTGAACATTGTTAATTCTTATCTGTTTATTTCTTTTTCTCTATTATGTCTACACTGGTACAGAGGATCACATGATACTAAAATCACACAAGACAGGTGTAAAACTGTATTTCTAGGTCTCAAATGACCACATGAATGGTGTTTGAGTCTGGAATACCATTCTCTAAATGGACAATTCTCACAGAAAGTCTAGTTTTACCTGAACAATACAAGGGCAGTATTTCCAGATGCACAACTTTGGTCTCAAATTGTACAACTGAATCTCCACATACAACACTTTTGCTTCTGTAGTTTTGTAAATAATATTGACTCCCAGCTGCCAACATGCAAAGCTGAGGTAAGCCTGCATTCCCATTACATGAATCTCACATGCTGTTTTCACACTGAGCTTGAAAGAGGTGACAAGGACAGCAGTTTGTGGAATGCTGTAATGATGTCTTTGCTCAGTGATGTTGAAACTACACAGCAGAAGCTGAGGCTCATCTAGCAGTGGATACACAATCACCTAGAAATCCCAGCTACTAACCACAACTCCAATAGAGTCCAAAGGTTCAGAGCTACAAGTCACCAACAACAAAGAGAGCAAGTATGATTCAAAACCTCCATCAGGTCCTACTGCTACCAAAAAATGGTTAGAAAAAAGATTTAATATGTCACAGAGTAGGTCTTTATTTGAGATCCAGCTGGAAACTTTAATGCAAATTGTATTGAGAAATATTGTGATTCTCTGCACAAAAATATACAACTTTCCCATAAGACACCAGAACTCATTAAAGACCTCTCAAATTATGGAAGCTTCCATATAAATAATGTTCTAAAAATTACATACTTAAAGTATTTTCCAGCTAGCTAACATTAAAGGTTCTTCAGGGAAAATACTTTTGCCCCTAAATACATCCCAAAGTTCAGTAAAAGAAACATGCTCAAAAAAATCTGTAGTTGATAAAAACAAATAATTTTCTCCCCCCAAAAATTATGTCAGAATTAAAATTTGAAGATGGTTACTAGCACATCATCTACTACACTAGGAAAGCATTTCCCTCTGGGAGATTTCTTTGCCTTACTTGAAGATGATAGATTCCTTCTAGCAGGTTTCATCTATACAAAATACCTGCATTAAACTTAGACTGCTCTGTTAGTGTGTTCTTGGCTCTACTTTCTTCACAGAAGCTCCCACACAGTGCAGCTAAGTAGTTACTACATTAAAGAGGGGAAGAAAAGATGAAGAAGATGAGTCCGCAGCAACAAGTAATGAGACAAGCAGACATTCCCAGAAGGCCAAACTGAAAGGCTTCTTGCTGATCCTGCTCACTTTTAGTTAACAGAAGCAAACCTAAATAAGCAAACCTAAATTATGTACTTTGTTGAAAAGAATAGTGGAGTTGGGATTCATTGAACAGGAACTGACAAAAAAGAATTAGTATTTTCTACATATCTGTTTTATCTGCAATTATACAGCAACAGTGGGAATAAGGACATGTCTTTACAAACTTGGGAGTTTGCTATCCCCAGGGATAATCTTGAGTATGGAAACTTTTATAAAAAGGTTCACAAGGCTTAAACCACTTGACATCAAAGAAACATTTTTTCCTACTATTCAAATACATTTTCCTTTACTACTCAAAAGGCTAGACACTCATAGGAAGCCAGAAACCAGTTTTAAACACATGGAACCAGGCTATTTTCACTCCCCTAGAGAGAACTGTCACCCCAGAAGTAGATGGCAGGATAGTTTTCCCAGAAGAGGAAGTAACTGATCATAACCTTTAAGTGTTGCACTTGTATTTTGAAGTTTCTACACAGTTCAGACTTTGTTCTATGAAACAGCAATATTTAACTTGACATCTTAATAATGCTAATAACTCACAGGGTACAAAAAGCCAAGAGCTAAAGTTTACCAAAATGCATGCACAAACTACTCTAGCAGATAAACAGATGACCACAGATGCCTGGTTTAGTTAGCTCCTTGTTCACGGATCAGGAAATTTAGGTGTACAAAGACAAAGCACTTGGGTCTGTTTCTTTAAGCAGGCAATCTGTGTGACAGGGTTGCCTACTTTTTTTTCCATGGTGACACTTAGCTTTTAAAAGGTGAAAAAAAATAGGCTCTTCTTTATGCAAGTTCTAGGTGATTAAAAATTCATTTTAACATTTTGCTGTTAATATCAGAATATGCTGAGGAGATAACTGCGCATACCAAGAAAACCTAAAACTCATCGTAGGAGTAAGGAGTTGACACTTTTCTGATGTTTAAAAATAACCTGCTATCTAGCAAGGAATGTAAGCAACCACATCTTCCAAAGTTAGAAACTAGAAAAACAATTCCTATTCATGTATTACAAAACATTGTTCAGGATTTTGTCTCTAGAAATAGTGTTTCCACCCCAAACCACACAGAAAAATATCTGAGATAGGATGAGAACCTTACAAAAGAGATGTGTCATGTAACAGATAAAATAGTTTTTCAGAACAAGGATGCTAAAAAAGGAATGGAAGAGGGAGGTCACACATCTTCCATTACACATTCACTAAAATTTTAAGACTAAAACTGCTTTTTACTTTACCTTAGGATGAGCTCATCTCTAGGTAAAACCTTAAAATCTGCTTCACTAAGGCGAACCTACAGAGCAAAAGAAAAATCACAACTTACCAAGCTGTCATGATTACCTGGGAGGGGCAAGGGGTCACAAGTATTTTTAAACATACCTTCTTTGGGAGCGGTTCTTCATTCGTCATCGTGAACTCTGAAAGAGAAAAAAGGGAGCTCTAGTTAGTGTAGTTACTAGTGTACATGAAATGCTGAACAAGTTAAAAGCTTGTACTTCTAGACTTTTTAATTTGCAATATTAGACTACTGAAATACTGGTTCCACGCAATGCAAAGCCAGAGTACAACACACTATGACAAGTTCACTGCTGTAATCCACATACAAAGTCAACAGATGCATTTTTTTCTAAAAGTTAACCAAAACTTTTAGATGTCTAAAAAGCCTATCAGTAATCAATTCTTCCTGTTTACCTAAGCAACACCCCAAAACTTTGTCCACATTTGTTTAGATCAAACAGACATTTTGTATGTGCCTACATCTATTTAATGTAATTTATTATGCAGAAGATAATCAGAGTCGCAGGAACACAATTGAAACTACTATTTCAGTATCTCTTCGGAATAAAAGTAAGTAATTTGTGAACATTACCACTAATGTTTGTGTTACGCAAAAATAACACATGCTTTCATGTACTTATTCTCTTACTTTTAAGATTCTGATAAACAGGAAGTATTATGAAGTTATTTTAAAACCCTTGTGAATATTTTTAGGAAAAGATGTCAAATAAATGGCTTAGATACACCACCAAATTCAATTCCTTCTGTGTGTACATAGCATAAAAGGATTGCCTTGTGCCAGGTTAAATATTCATACTTCCTTGAGTTACAGGACCTGCTTCCTTACCTCAGAAGTATAATACATCGTATTTTCTACAACTATGATTATATATTAAAAAAAATGAGTCTGCAAAGATTATAAGCACACAAGTAACAATGAACGCAAGGCTTGCTAGAGGCATGCATCTTCACAATATGCTTTTCAGCAGAAAAGCAGCATGTAATATTAAGATTCAACAAGGTTGTAAAGCTACTGCGATGCACATATGCCAGGGAAAGGATGTGTCAGCTCCTTAGTTGAGAACACTTGGCTTCACAAAAACAATGTTCTATAGCAGTCAAAAGATATTTTCTCAAAAAACTTTTATAGACTACCTTAGGTATTTTCATGACAACACACAACTAATTACTTCTCCAAATACTAAACAAATGCTGAAATTGTTTGTCAACGGGACAAATACACACCAAATGAAGTAAAGCCTCTTCAAACTACAGTAACCATTGACAAATACACAGCATCTACCAAATAAGGCCCTGGTTAAAAAGAAAAGAACAACCAAAACAAAAACACCCCACAACACACCCAAAACACAGCAACACAAACCTCCTCCAAATAAAGAAACAAAAACCCCACACCAAGCATGGTGCACTGATGAGACAACTTCCAAGCTTTTCATAAAATAAAAACTGACATTAGAAGCCAGGGAAAGGTTTCCAAAAACCGTCAGCAGCACATTTGACAAATGGCAGCTTCCTGTTCCTAGTCTTGGTAACACAGAGGCTGTTAAAGTGCTTCCCTAGCCTAAGAGGTCCCTCCACGCCCATCACCTTCCTTCTTTCCCACCAGAAATTACTCAAGCATTTTGCTTTAACTTCTGGATACAGCTCCTTATTTGAGATCGTTTTACCAGAAACATACCTTAAGAGTATTCAAGCAGAAGAAGCTATTAAGACAAACTGCTGGTCCCCAATTTGGTCATCCAAAAATCATACAGAATAACTTGAGATCACATGGATGCTTGCGACCCCTGTATTTAGGCCACCTACCTCTCCCACTAAAAGTTTTCCTAAAGGTTTTTATAATCTTTTAACTCCTCCAGTGTTTGGAATTAGTTTTGAATATCTCCACAAGATATAAGTCCTTGAGACAGACAGAAACATGCTTTTCAGATGTCCCACAGAACTACATCTAACACTGATTAAATTGTGCACAGATGATATCAAGTCATAATTTGTGTGTTCCTCAGAAAAGTGCCAGAAGCATACAAATACCAAAAGGTGAGTTTCCCCAAAGAGCTGGCTTGTGAACTCTCCAGCAGCATACAACCATTAATACCTGATTGCTGCCATAATCATAA
This sequence comes from Columba livia, assembly GCF_036013475.1. Lineage (NCBI taxonomy): Eukaryota > Metazoa > Chordata > Aves > Columbiformes > Columbidae > Columba > Columba livia. The sequence continues at coordinate 70,792,803 of NC_088604.1, forward strand.
CTGAAAGAAATCAAAGGCTGATATTCCATCTAAGTACAGGTACTCAATCTCATATCTCTAGACCTCATGCAAGGTTCCTGCATCCAGTTCTCTACAGCAGCACCAGACCCAGCTACTCTAACCTCTTTGCCCAGCACACCACCATTTACAAAGCCATCTCCTGCTTTCAAAAGAGCACAACAGTGCTGAAGACTGAAGTTACAGGCCACCACTTTACAGAAACTACCATCTTACCGCCAACTACTATCACTTGTAGTGATAAAACTGTACACTAAAGAAAAAAAAATATACACACACTAGCTAAAAATATTCGACAAGTTATTTTGGAGAAGCAAGGTTGATCATATCTACAAATTGAACACTGGTGCTCTTTCTGTATCTGTGAATTTCACCTCACTACTCCCATGCAACAGCATTTTTGGCACCTGCAGTAACTTATCAAAAGCTTAGAAATTACTGCTCTGCCATTTTGCTCAGTGTTTTTCAGAAACATAAGAGCATCAGCCTGACTGCATCAGCTTTCACAGTTATTTGCTTTAGCTTTCTGTTCATTAACAGATTAATTTGTATGCTACAAACAATAACAAGTAAAATGTTCATTCTTTGAATTTAATGCAATAACTTTTCAAACACTGTACAGCAAGAGGTGCTTCTCATCCCTTGGCTCTACTCTAAAAGAGGAGATGATCTCTTTCCTATGCAGATCACAAATATTTTGCAAGAGCATGACGAAGTGTTATTTCCTACAATAAAAAGAATCAACGAAAACAACATTCCTGTATAACTGACTGGAATTAACACGATTATATTTAGTGATTTATATGATGAACAGCTTAACTGTACCATCCTAACTAAGCACTTTCACGATTTTGGGGAAACAACGGCTGCTACACGCTGCCCCTTCAGTGTATCTGCTCCTAGCAACAAGGAGTATAAAACCATATTCCATACTTGAAGTAACCCTGTAACGGGCACTGCAGGAATTTTTCAGCAATCTCATCAAGCTTTAGGCTTTTATGGCAATTAAAACATGAACAGAACTGAAACGAGGAAAGTGCATTTTAACTCTGGGAACTCCCACCAGTCTGTACACCCTTCAGTACCATGTTTATAAAGCGCATGATTTAAGAAGCAAAAACAAACAAAAGACTTAATAAGTATGAAAAAAACTAAAAAAAAAAAGGAGCTTCAACAGAACACTGTGACCGGGCAGACTCCGCGCCGGCCTCAGCATCCGCGGTGTGCGGACGGGTTCCGCGCCCCCTCCCCCGCCCGCGGCCCCGCCCCCTGCGCGGAGCCCCCGCGGGCCGGGCGCAGCTGCATTGGCCAGACCAGCTGCAGGCACCTGACAGACCCCGCTGCCACCGCCTCCCGAGCCCGGGCACTGCCCACCCCACCGGGCCGCCCTCACTCGTCCTCAAGAAGGGATGAGAGAAACGCGTCTCCCGCACCCGGGGGGCGGCGGCTGCCCTGCCCGGGCACGGCGGTTGCCGGAGGCTGGGGGAGGATCCCCGCCGAGCAGCCTGGCCGGGCTCGCGGCCTCGCACAAAATGGCTCTGCGAGTGCTTCCGCTCCTCCCCCCGCTCGAGGTGAGGAAAGGGAGCAGCCGCTGCCGCGGTTTGGCGCGCCGGGACCCCACGGTGCCCGATACCTCCCGCGGACCCCGCTTCCTCCAGCGCGGGGCCAGACGGCGGTGCCGGAGGAAGGGGGGCGCTTGGCGGCGGGGAGGAGCGCTAGCGCGGCCACTCACCTCCCGCCCGCGGTGCGGAGGCCTCGCTCTCCCAGCACACTAGTTGCCTGGGCCGCACCCGTCACATCGAGGGCGAAACTCCGCCACCGCTCACGCCTGCTGCTACTACTGCCGCCGCCTCTGCGCCCACAACCGGCTTCACGGGCACCGCCGCTGCGGTGCCGAGGCCGCGTCCCCCGTCCGGGCTCCCTCACACGCCGCTCCCGCCCGCTCTTTATTTGCGGATTTTCTGCGCTACAAAATGGCGCCCAAGGAGGAAATGAGCGCCCCGCCGCCCCGCCCACCCCCCACGTTAGGGGCGGGGGATGCGCGCGCAGCTAGCGTGGGGTGGCGGGAGCGGCCGCGGTTGGGTCGGCCGTCTCGGCCCTGGCTCGCCTGTGGGTCTGACTCTGGGGAGGCTGCTCCGCACCTGCCGGGCCCGGTGTTGGGGCCGTCCTGCCTCGCCGGTGTGGCGGATTCCTGGGCTGATTTGAACGTTGTTTTGAAGTCCGTTAGTTCCACAGGCGGAGGGGAGCGAGCCGCGGGGCATCCTGGGGCGGGCGGAAGGATACGGGCGCTGCGCCCTCACCTGCCGGCGGGAGGCGCCGCCGCGGCCCTGAGGGGCGGGGGCAGCGGCAGCGGGCCCGCCCCCCGGGCTGTACCTCACTGTGGGTTAGCGCCTCACGGCCTCGCCAGCGGACCGGGCTGGCGGCGTGCGGCGGTGGGTGCCCGAGAGGCCGCCTGGGAAAGCTGCTTGGAGCTGTCGGGGAAGGCGGTCAGAAGAGCTGACATGTCTAGAAGGGGAAAACGCGCTTAGCCGTTAATAACGACACGGGCGCCGGGCTTCCCAGCCTGACCTCTTGGGCTTCCTTTTGGTCTCCAAGGCTGGGGAATGGTTGTTTCCACTCGTTTGAACTGAGTTCAGCGGTAATCGATGCAAGTCGGTATACTCAATTGAAAATTAAAGAAAAGGGAGTTAAATTTCTGTTGCTTCCAAATAAATTAAACTTCATTTTCAGCATATAGGAAAAATAAAGCATACGGTTTGGTCTTAATTGCAGTCTAGCACCAAGCTGCTACTTCAGAATTGAACTTACTTTTCTCGTTTATTATTGTGATTTCTCGAGCAATGCTGTTAGGACAAGTAAATACATTCTCTTCTTGCCAGCAAACTCGTTAAGCTTCTGTAGGCTAAATCAGTCTCAGCTGGGCTGCACAGGTGTAACTGATTGTCACTCAATGTGCTGCTGTTGAAGATGCTCCAGAAATGTGCTTTCTGCAGAAAATGATACTGAAAAGTCAGCAAAAAAGACTCTTTAACAGTGTCTCGAAACTTTTATTACAGCGCGCCGCACACTGGGAGGATTGCTCCTCTAATCAAGCGTGCACGTGATTTGCACGTCTTGGTATTTATTACTTATACCTATTGCATATTCATTTATATCCACCGCTTAGTTAATGCATTAAACATAAAATATTTACATAACCTTGCCCTTTGCCAGCAGTCCATCTTTGGTATATGAGAGTCTTCATCAGGGGTCTGTAGTGATCCCTGGTGGCCTTTGCAGCTCCCGCTGTTGGCTTCTTGACCTAATTTCTTGATCAAGCATATTGTAGTTTTGTGCTGCTACTCAGCAAAAGTCATGTAGCTCTTTCTTCGTTGAGTGGAACACTCTGCCTTCCCAGCTTGCAAGCCAAGGACATCCCACTTTGCCTCACGTGCAGTCTCTGTAGAGCTATTGTTTCTCTGTCAAGTTTCTGTTATGTTAGGCCTAGTCTTTCCACATTAGTCCTAGGGGTTTCTAAAAGGTTTTTGTTCCTCTTACCAGTATTTGCTACAGAATAGATTCCAAGATACATGTCCCCCAATCTGTGTGTGTGTGTATAATATATAATATATAAACACAGATTTTTTCAGTGAGAACTTGAAATTTCATTTTGAAGACCAAGACATGCTAGAAGTGATTTGACGTGGTTACCCAAAAAAGGGTGAGGATCATGTAACTGGTGACCATGAGAGCAGAGTTCTTGAATTAATTCCTTTGAACTCTTATTTTTAAACTGAAAAAGAAATTGCGTAACTACTGTCCTGGGTCTCCTGCTCCTGCCTCTGGTTTTCTCCAAAAATACCTTGCAGGTATTTGTTTTAAGCATTCAAGATGCTAATTAACAGATGAAGCCACTACATATGGTAGCATTGATGAGGCACTGAAATACCACAATAGTCCTTAATATGAACGTTAATAGAGCAAATTGACTTGATTTCCTCATGCATAAACATTACAATACTAAAAGTACCTTATAAGCCAAGCAGACTTTTTCCATATAAAAGGGATGCAGAGCTGTACTTAAGGCTGTTTCTGTTCTGTGTAATTCTATTTTCAATGTAAATTTCCAAACATTTTCAGTATATCAGTGGCGATTTAAACACATGACCTCCCAATATTTGCCTGGAGTTTGGCCATTCTTTATTATGTTCAGAAACCAGGCCTTCCTTGTGTCTTTTTAGTAACACAGGGAAAGTCTGACGCAAATAACACCATGAGGTACAGGACCTTGAACCTTTTACCAGTGTCTGCTGTTTGTGACCATAGAGAAAATATGTCTGCTATTTTTATTATTTTTTTACCCTGTGTGAGCACTTAGTTATTTAAAATTTATCTTTACAAGTGCAGATTCCATTTGTGGGAAATGTGCTATCTGACCAAGAGGCGGACAGCCAGAGACATGTAGAGGGAAGCAGAAAGGGTCTGCAGGGCTTTGTGTCCTGGCCTGCCCTCCTGCTGTCCCTTCAAATTAACACCTGTGCTATCAGGCTACACTTAACAGTCTTTGCTTGAGAAAATAAAAGCAGCAAATTGTTAACTGGTCCTTTTGTGCTTTTAGGAAGAGGTCATTTAACTGAAGTAGTTTTTAATTCTGTGTGCACATCAGCTAAGGCAGTGAGAACTAACCTGGAATTTTTTGATGCTACTGGGATAAATGAGTTGACACCTGCATTGGTTTGTGTTTACAGCGCCATAACGGGAGTAAATTTGCTTTTTGAACAATAGGTGCTTGCAAAATCTTCAGCAGCACTGTTTGCCCTCAGGCTGAGAGGACATGTAACAATCTGTCCAAGCACCAGTGAAAAAATAAGAGTAATATATTTGTTCAGCTATAACAATAAGATGAAACAGGAGCCAGATTATGAATGTATAGGCAGGACAGCTTGCCGTAACTAACATAAGAAAACGTTTAAGGTGAAAATAACCACTGCCCTTTCATTAAGTATGTATATTGTGGTTTTATCTCTGTTGAAGAGGCCTTGTGAATTGTATGGTAAAGTTGTCGCAGGCTCTCTCTCATCTGTGTTTGGCTTTGATGCAGAAGTAGATGGAAGAAAGCGGGCAAATTTGGCATTGGGGTGTCCCCCCACTCCCCTGCCTGCCCTCGGCCTGGCACCTCTTGCACTCCCAGGGCCTGCACAGGGATATTGATGGAAACGGTTCTCATTTTTGCTTTAGGTTCCTTGAATGACGGCGTGTCATTCATTCACCTAATCATCCATTAACTGGAAGTTTGTGACTGTTCAGGCCTGCCCACTTCTGGGTTTCCTTCCCGCCCTGGTTTGGGACAGAAGCCAGTGGGAACCACGCGAGCGCCAAGACGCCCCTAAACTTAGAGGGGTGCTGTTTGTCCCCCTTTTTCGGCTAATTTTTCTGCTGGCGGCCTGTCACGCCTTCGCTGGGCCGCGGCCCCTCTGACCCCGCGCCCCCGCGTGGCGGGACGCCCGGGGGCGGCCGCTGGGGGGCGCTGCGCCGCCCCGCGCGCGGGTCTGCACCCCCAGGCGCGGCGGGGGGAACGCGGGCTTGGAGCTGCGCTATTTGCGCCAAAAAAGGCTCAAAAGAACAGCCTGCAGGTGAGGAAAGCTAGGAAACAGGGGGAAAAAGGGAGATAAAGCGTTGTTCAGAATTTAAAAAAATGTTTGGAGCACTGTTATGTACGTTTCGTAGCGCCGAAAAGTACCTTAAAATATCAGGAGCTAAAGGAAGGCTCATCAGTTCTTGCAGGAGTCGCCGTTGGCTGGGCAGGACGTGGGATGGGGGACGGAAGACCGCGGTACACCCGCTGCTGGAGCGGAGAGTGGGCTCCGGGGGGCACGGGAAAGGGCCGCTGCAGCCTGCAGGTGTGGGAAAGAGAACAGGTGTGGTTTGCTGTGCTGTAATCCTGAGAGGTCCTTCAGGTAACTACAGGGTAAAGATCTAGGCAGCAAAAAGCCTAAATTTGAGTTCTAGGAACTCTCCCTCTCTGAGAGAAGTTTTCTGAATACTAGGCTGAAGGCTTAATCCTTTCTTTATATCCCCTGATAAGACTTTTTAAGAGTCTTACTGGAATTATTACATGCTTTTCTTCCATTGTTAAAGCAAGAGGTAATCAGTCTTCAGAAAGCTCTTCCAAGGACTCCTCGTTTAATTACCAGTATTTTTTTTATGGTTATATGTATCCACGAGACTTCATGAGAGCAGGTAGAATCATCAGTATGATGATATACAGCTCCACAGAACCAACTGGACTTGCCACTCATGGCTCCAAGATGGCAACACTTGCGATGCTACCGCACACCTGTGAATCGGTGTGTGCAACAGGGTGGTCAGGAATTTTGTTACTGTTGGGTGCCGAACACAGCGGTGAGTGAATTCCAGCACCTCTCCTGAATGATGATCAGTCAAGACAAAAATACAGCTAAGTGGTGCCTCGAGTTGAATTCGGTTTGTGGATGCTTGATAAATACAGCAAGCTTGCATTTGAAGTACTAGTAGGCATATTGTTGCTAAGGATATAAAACCAGGTATTTACTGTATCCATTTTTTAAGCCATAGAAAGGCCATAATGGTTTTAATAACGTAAAGGTTTTTCGGTCTGAGAGGAAGACAGCATTTTTTACTAAACACTGATAAGATGATGAGCTTTCTCTGGCAAAAAAAAAAAATAGATTCAAGGAAAGCACAGATTGCTTGTTACACAGCCAAGGACATTTTTTGCCTATCAGTAATTTGATTTCCAAGGACTGAGTCAATCAGGTTGCGGTTTGAGGTTGAGGAATTTTAGAAAATATAAATCTCATCCTCACTGGGAAAACAGTTTGTTGTTTGAGGCATACCTTAGGTGCCGAACCTACCCAGAGACAACTGAGTGTCAGGCCACTGTAAGAAAACGTGGAAAAAGAATGAGTTGTCTTTCTAGACCTGAAAAAGAGCCGTAAGCTACTAAAGGTGCTTAGCAAGCCTGAGTGCCCTGCATATCCTTACACGATGCCACTGTATGTGCAGAAAGGGAAGTATTTCCTCAGCTCCTTCCCAAGTGAAGAGGGCTCTGGTTTTAGTGAAATTGTGCTTCTTGTTGAGCTGACTTGTTTTGGCAGGTGATTTAATTTTTTTAAGGAGAAAAAAAGGATGCCTTTGCTGTCCCTTTGTCAAGCTGGTTTTTTTTCTTAGATCAACCAAAAAACAATTCCTATTCCCTATGGGGAATAATAGTAATTGCAAACACAGATGAAGGACAGAAAAGCTGTATCTAAAGGGTGAATGCCTCTTAAATTATTTTAGATGAGAACTATGACCCCAAAAGTGTCAAGGATTATGAAGTGTCTTACATAATTATGGGGCAAGGTTTGTCTTTGAAGATGCTGGTTTTCATGTACTCGCTGCAAAAGTAGTCAAGTGTGTTCCATGCTGCCAGCAAAGAATGAAAAAATGAAATAAGGAAAAGCAGAAAACTCTCATTGCTATTGTAACAGAAGCCCCAAATATTGGCCAATTATTTGACATTGAACTTAAGTATCATATCCTACAGCAAAGGGCTAGTTCCATAACATATGGAGATGGATCAGTTCTGCTTCAAACTTGCATCTTGATCATGGCAACACATAGGCATTTGCTTATTTAATTGCCGTGTTCCCACACAGCTGCAGATGAACTGAACACTGATGAGGACGTGAATAATGTCATATTTTCACAAGTGACGAGAGGAGCACACCACTTCCTTCTGGTTTTATGATAGGGGATGGTGCAAGAAGGGAACATCAGCGGGGAAGGAGAGGAGCCACATCTCTTTCCATGAGGAATCCCACATGCGTATTTTTCCACAACAAAGCAGATCCTAGCACCATTATTTAGGTATACATTATTTAGGTATAAGATTTTAAAGACTAGAGAATTTCCTGTTACAGGAGAGTTTTTAAATTATCTTTTTTTTTTTTTTTTAAATACTTGAATGATCTCTTATCAAGATTTACAAATTTAAAGTAATTGTTCTTTGCACTTTTTTTCTTGTAAACTTGCAGCTTAGTTTTTATCAAACTCGCATCCCCAACAGAAGTAGTATTTTTTGTAAATATTCACTAACCAAGGTCAGATTTAGGGTAAAAAGCAAGGGTTTCACATTTTGGTAAGAACACTGATCTCTGTAAAGGTTAAATTTAGAAAACATTTTTTTAGCAGAAGCGTAAATTAGTGAACACTGAGATGCTCTACATTTTCGCCTATTTCTAGTAAAACTGAGCCACCATTACCAAAAGAAAATGCTAATCTTTGCACTTTTGAGTATTTCACATATGGCACAAGTCCATTTCATTGTGTCCAGAGAAAGGTAATAAACAAACTTTGCGCAACATAGCTTTACTCTTTTACTGATAGCAAGTAAGCTCTCTGTTCTGAATTGATAACCTCATTTTTACCAATTTACTTAATTTCACAGAGCTTAGATTTCTAAGAAGTGGTAAAATGTACCAGCATTGGGCAGTAGTTTGCTATTGAATATTATGCTGCTCATTAACTACACTGAATTTAAAAACACAGCTGCCTAATCATGTTCAATTGTTTCTCTTTTTTTTTTCTACATTTAAATAACTTAGCTTTCATCTGTACCATACATGTTTCATAATTATTTGCCTTTGTGCAATTGCTACATTATTTTGTTTCTCTACATGTCCCTTTATGCATTTGGATCTCAATTCTGGAGACCATCAAAGCGGAGTTAAATAGGGTACCGCAAGCCTGATAAAGATTCAAACTCTTTCCATCTGCTGGTGGATTAAAGGTGAAGTGCAGAAGGGAAGGGGCTGAAGCCTCAGTTCATGTTCTATTAAGTATTTATAGTGATATTTGTAAAGTTTTAAATACAAGGGAATCCTGTCTGTAAGCCTTACTTCAGGTGTATTGTCGTTTTTGGACTTTGCATGCCTGATAACATTTAATGTTAATCTGAGCTCATCTTACATTGTTGATTTTGTGTTTGCATTGACGACCTTATGTTGTAATCAGTCAAATATTACGTCAAGAATGACGTATTGGTATATGGTACATTTCATAAACTAGGTTACTTAGTGCTGCCCTGGTACATCTGTATTACTTATTCTCTACTGAATTTTGGAAAGGTGCAGAGACTGCATTCACTTGCATAGGGTTGTTCAGGAACTGTACAATGGTTTTCTAAAATACTCTGTATTGCTTGTGTGGTAGATCTACTAATTACTTACTGATGAGTCTTATGAAAAGGCACCAAACATGTTTTTCCCATCCAGATTTAATCTGGTGTCTTTGTTAGTGTTATCAGCTGCCCTGAGTGTACAGCATCATTAAAGAAAAGCTGTAGCACATGCCCGTTGCCTTTAACGCATCCTTAGGAGACTGGTGGATCGGTCCACCTAAGCGTTTGGCTGCCCATGTAATTTTCCAGAGATTTCCTTTCCTGAAGATATCTGAGGGGATTTTTCTCTTGACAAAAGCAGGAAACCCAAAGTGACTGAAGAAACCTTATTACACATGGTTCCCTCTTTTTGCCTTATCCTTCAGCCAGACTGAAATATCTAAAAGGAGAAATCTATTTTGAGTGTTGGAGTTACTCTGACCAGCATGGTTTAACAGAGTTATTGCTGAAATCCAAGGTAGCAGTCTTGCTTTCCATAGCTGAAGTGGGTTTATTTTGGTTTTTTTCCTATCTAGAGATGCTGTAGCTTTTTACATTGTAAAGCAAGAACAGTGACTGATAGGAGCCAGAGGAATCCAACTCAGGTATTGCATTGCTCCTATTACTCAGTGTTACCACACAGAGAGTTCAGATACATTTTTTGTGTGCAGACTTAATACCACAAAGTTCAGATTAGCCAACGTGCAGCATGAGATCACAGGTGTATTAGTGCATCCCCTGTCACACACATTTGTCGTCACATACTATGTGCTTTTCTAGGACTTTGTATCTTTTTTTCCCCCTCCCTGAAATCCTGCTGAATTTTACTACATGGATTAAAAAAAAAAGAAAAAAAAAAAAAAAAGAAAAATAAAATTCTCCCAACTCTGCTGATACTGTAGCTAAGGCAGGAGCAACAGCACATTTTCTAACATCTTCTTGCTCTTCAGTTGCAGCTTCAGTATGGTGCTTTGGCAGGCATGTCCATCAGGCTGAGTATCAGTTCTGCAAACAGGTCAGCACAGGACTTAGCACAGGAAGGAATGAGGACCGAAGATCTGGGCTGTGAGACAGATTAGTGTTTTCAGCACTTTTTTTTTTTTTTTAATTTCTGTTACTTTCTTTGACCTAGGCTTTTGGTTACTCCCTTTATTCTGTCCCTTGTTCCTTCAAATATCTTCATATTTTTGCATCCCAGCCCGTATTTCTAGGCTTCCTAGCCGCATTTCCCCACAGAGAAACATTTGTCTGCCCGCCCTGCTAAGGGTTTGGGACATCCCTGCTGCCACCTCCTGCCCTGCTCCCAGCGCCGGGTCCCTCTCGCCACCCCGGCTTTCCCCTCGCAGCACCCACCTCCCCGGGGGCAGCTCGGGAGCAGCACCCTGCTTTAAATGACTGTTGTGGTTTGTTTATCGTGGTTTGTTTTTTGTTTGTTTGTTTTTTCTGTTCACATAGATCTTATAAAATTCTACCATGTCATAAACAAACTGCCTATAAGCGACAATATAATGGTAGGGCATTTCATCTGCATCTTTCATTTCACGGAAAAGCAAACCCGAGTATCGGCAGGAGCTGTCCCGAGGCGGACGCGCAGCCCCCGGGTGCAGCAGCGGGCAGGCGCCGGGAGCCGCGCAGCAGCCCCGGGCGGGCAGGCGGAGGCGTTGCCGCTGTTCCCTCACCGCCCCGGGAGGGAGCTGAGGGGCCGCCCTCACGCCACCGACACCCGGGGGACGGGTGGGCCCGGCCGCCAATCAGCTCCGTCGCCCGGCCCCGGTGCCGGCAGCGGCCCGCCCCGCGCGGCGGCAGGCGAGGGGCGGGACCGGCAACACGCGAGGGGCTGTCCCGCCGCCGGCTCCACTGTCGCTCCGGACGTGGCCGCTGCTCTGACCGCCGCTCCTTTGACCGCCACTGCTCCCACGGCCGCTGCTCCCACCGCCGCTGCTCGCCTGCCGCTGCCGCCGCCATGAGCGCGGACCCCGTCGTCTTCGTCTCTGCCGCCAGGACCGCCGTCGGTGAGGGGCGGGGCGGCGGGTTCCCTGCCGGGGCCGGGCCGGGCGGCGGGTGCTCCGCCGCCCTTGCCGGGTGTCCCCCGGGCCGGTGCTGAGCTCTCTCCCTCTGTCTCTGCCCAGGCTCCTTCAACGGCGGCCTGTCGGCGCTGCCGGCACACGAGCTGGGGGCGGCCGCCATCCGGGAGGTGCTGCGGCGGGCCGGGCTGCGCCCCGAGGAGGTGTCGGAGGTGATCCTGGGCCAGGTCCTCACCGCAGGTACGGCGCTGCCTCCCCACGGCCACATCGCCCAGCGGCCCCATTGGAACAGCCCAGGTTTCACGTTTCAGAGCGTTATTCCTTGCCGTTGGGAACGTGGTTCCTTGACAAAGGCTGGAGGGGCATCCTGGGCGCTGCTCCGTACTCATTGCCGGGGTTCTGGAAAAGATGTGCTGGGGGGAGAGCTTGTTTAACGGTTTTTTGTTCCTTTATTTGGTTGGTTGGTTGGTTTCTATCTCGAAACTAGCCAACAGCGTACTTGTGAAAGTCAGTTTCTTTTCTTTGTTGCAGCATCCCTTCTCTCCCTGCCTTTGTCGTCTCTCGTAAATTTAACCTCATAAATAGGTAACTCTGAGAGATTTTAACAGTGAGGCCTGTATTTGCATTTATCTGCATGATCTGTGATGTGCTTGCTTGGAGACAAATATTCTGATTTCATGAAAATGTGCCTGTTAGGGAATTGTTTGTTTTGAACGGTCCTCTCCTTTTACCAGGGTAAAGTTTAATCAGCAGAGTCATAGGGCAGGTTTGTGATTTAAAGATGAAGACATAAAGGAAGTAATTTTTTTTTTTTCCTTACTTAAAGCTGATTCAGGTTCTTGTATATTTTTAGCTCACTGAATGATGTGCTCCCCTTATCCATTTCTTTGTGCACAAGGAGCTGGCATCACTTTGGCCTGGGGAGATGCAGATAAAGAATGTTTTCTTTGAAAATAGTGCTCTTATTATTTCCATCAGATTACAACAAAGAATAGAAGCTTTCAGGCCTGTCCTTGCATAATTGTGCTTTTACTTTCCGTAGGAGCTTTTAGGGAAAGTTGTCCGTTCGTGATGTGCAGGAGATGTCAAAAATAAACCCTTCAGCGAGTAGCAATCGAAAGGACCTTTCATCTTACACGTGCAACAAACTAGTGCTAATTTGAAGTTGGTGTTTTATCTGATCTGCCATCAAAAGCAGAGTGGCAGATGTAGAACTACCAGTAGCAAGTCCCTGATCTTGCAGATATTTTATTGATCGTCATAAATGAGAGCGGTCACTGAGCTGTTTACAGCTGGGAACTTCTCTATCTACCAGCTGAACATGGGAGCGAGACCTAAACTTTTGGTGGAATCAGGGTACCTGTTGTGAAAAGCGACAAGGCCAACATTTGTTTCTTAAAAACAGACAGAAGAAAAATAGATCCCGTTCCTGCAGGTGCTGGCCAGAACCCCGTCCGGCAGGCGAGCGTTGCCGCGGGGATCCCTTACTCTGTGCCCGCTTGGAGCTGCCAGATGATCTGCGGGTCGGGCTTGAAGGCCGTGTGTCTGGCTGCTCAGTCCATCCTGACAGGAGACTCCAGCATCGTGGTCGCAGGAGGCATGGAAAGTATGAGCAAGGTAAAGCAAATGATGGCACTCACATCGCGCTGGCTCACTGGGAGCAAATAGCATTAAGTTATGTGGAAACCCTGTGTTTCTAGGCTAACGCTCTGGAGACAGGTTGAAAGACCAGCTTCAGTTTCTGCACTTGAGAATGAATTTGCACATGCAACAGTTGACTTTGGTAGTTCTACTGAAAAGGTGCCGTGCAAACACGAACTACAGTTAAAATTCCATTTTAATTTCCATCTATCCCTGTCATGTTGAATGATTTGCTTGTGACAGCTGGCAATAGACAGTTTTTTTGTGTTGCAAGAAGCCCAAAGAAGGAATAACTGGAAATGTTGTTGTTCAGCAAGCACTTTGAGCTTGGAAAGGAAGCGAAGTACTTTCATTTCAAGGTGCTCAAACAAGGCTGTATTGAGGAATGGTGATGGGATGGTGATCTGATGCCTGAGAAGGGGGAGGTGTCTTGTGCTGGGGCTCGCTAGCTTCCTATGCTGGAAGTGATGCTGACGTTTGCTGGCAGTGAAGTGTGATTGGGAACCACCTAGAGCAGCCTGGTAGGACAGGGGACCTGTGGCCATATGGCCCCAGAGACGATTGATTTGATCTATGGAGAGAAAACACTTGCATCTTGGTGATCCACTGCTTGGGACATGCACAGGCCAGCTGGGAGACACCAGGGGGTAGAGATGGAGCAGACTGCCGAGGGGACTGCCGAGATTTGGGGTATCTACCTGCAGCCACAAGGCAGGGGTCTGTCTCTTCAGCTGTCTGGCTGTATTGTGCACCAGAGATATGAAACTTCTCACTCTTCTCAAAATACCTTCTTGCAGGCTCCTCATGTCATTCACATGCGAGCTGGGGTAAAAATGGGAGAGGCTTCTTTGCAAGACACTATAATCTTTGATGGCCTTACAGATGCTTTTTATCAGTATCATATGGGTATAACAGGTAAGCGGTGACAGTCCAGAAAACGAAATGGCTAACTGGAAAGGGGAAGAATCCACAGACAGGACATTTCAAAATAAAGTGTTTCATGCTGTTCTCAAGTTGTAGTCGTGAAAAAGAAAGAAATCCATAATATTGAAATGCATTTAAGGCGTTTTCTGCTTTGTTTGTAACAGTACCTTTTTTTTTTTTTTTTCTGTCTGAGCTAATAAATTATTCCCCCCGTAAAAGTACATTTTTTGGACTTCCTGGCTTGTGCCTCTTGGCGTCTTATCCCACCGCATGTCTTGCATTTGAGCAATTCAGTTAAACATCAGGAAAAATAGGCAAAATAATCCCTGTGTTACTGGAGCATTCAGCAGCACAGATTTACACGGGGGGCAGAATTACGTAAAGTGTACTGTGGATACGCATGGTTCTGCACCTCCAGGTTATTGCACCCTGGATGGGATCGTCAGCCAACCCCTTTTTCAGTCCCTGCTTACAAAACAGAGTAACTTCAGAACTGTTCCCTCCTCTGTCTGAAGTGTTATAGCTGTAGAGAGATGTAAGCATAATAATCGAGAGAAGCAGTAAACTCCAAAAGCTTGGTTGCATTTGTATTTAACTTGATATGCCGTCTGGGAGGAGATCCTGCATAGGAATTTTCATGCTTAGGAGAAAACAGAGAATCATGAGCAAACAGAATGAGGAAATCAGAATGAAAACTGACAAGCTTAGATGCTTGCGACAGAAAATGTTAATGACTGGTTACAATTTTACAACTTGGAATTTTAGCATTTCCTGATGGCAATTTACGTTTTGTTCCTATTGCAGCTGAAAATGTGGCCAATCAGTGGCAAGTCAGCAGAGGGGAACAAGACCAACTTGCAGTACAGTCCCAAAACAGGGCAGAGGCAGCCCAGAAAGCAGGCTATTTTACAAAAGAAATCGTTCCTGTTCTTGTACCTTCTAAAAAAGGTAGGCGTGAATGGATAATGAGAGCCGATTTTGATGAAAAATCTGTTCTCTGCTATGATTGATGGATGATTTCCCAGTTATACAGCCTTTTCAGCAAGCTGTTCTGTAAGCATGTAGCTGTTACTTGTTAGTTAACTATGTCAGGTTACATATATTAGGTATGTTCTCTTTAGGTCTGTTGGGGATGTATTATGGTGTTTGATCCAAAGATCTGTTTCTAGAGCAGGGGAATTCACCCAGCTCCTTGTGAGGTGGATGCAACAACTGAATTTTCCAAACAGAAATCAATAAATCATTTGCATGGAATAGACCTTGTAGGAAAAGTTCTGGCATTAGGCCGGTTACAAACTAATGATGAGCTTTCCTCTTACCAGTTTAGATAATAATATTTAATGACACTTGAAGAACAAGATCTGCTTTTATACAAGTAGACAGTATTTTAGTTGTTAGTGTTTGTGTCAGAAAACCCAGCTGTTGTCCTCAGAGAATCAGCTGGAGGGGGGTTTAATAATTAGCACGGAGTTGGAAGCTGTCTCCAACAGAGCGGCTTGTTGGTTAGAAGGAGTGTGGCATCTATCCCCAGTCAGCCTGTTGTTTGTGCCAGATTTCTGTTTGAGTCAAGTGCATGCAAATAGACCCACCTGTGAATATAACGCTTTGTTTTTCAGGTCCTATAGAAGTTAAAACAGACGAACACCCTCGACATGGGAGCAACTTGGAAACAGTGGCAAAGTTAAAGCCCTGTTTCCTGACAGACGGAACTGGGACAGTAACAGCAGCTAATGCCTCAGGTTGGTCTGTCTGGCTAAAAACAAAATGTAGAAGAACAGTAGCTGCTTGTGGCTCAAGGCAGAGTCTCTGTGAGGAGTTAGGCTGCCGGGTGGTTATTGCTGAATATATTTTGCAGGAAATGGCAACGTGTTTGACAACATAGGTAGAACTCAAATATAACTGTGGTGGAGGATTTCTTTACAGATGAATTGCATTTTGTTTGCTTGCTTTCTATGAAGCAATACAAGTGTTTGGACAGTAACAGTGGTTTCTAATACTGTGGGTCTGGACAAAGGAACACTTAGCAATTTGAGTTTGAAATTTCTACTCCTGTGGGACTAACTTTCCTGCTGTAGGCAGCCTTGAAACTTCTTCCTTGGTCCTTGCACTGCATCTTCCAAAGCCTGCCCAATAACGCTGACTGTGCCTCAACTCTTCCGCCTGCTGCTTTCTGCATAGAAGTCAGAAATGTGTCACATTTACAGCAGTATAGATGTTACCCATTTTAAGTGTTGGCGCCAGAGGTCAGACTTGGCTGATCAGAAAAAAAATACTGAGCTAATCCAAGAAAAGATCTGTGATTTTTTTGTTTTGTCTACATTGAACTTTACAAGCTGGAAAAGGTGGTACAGTAAAAGCCATAAAACCCAACAGATACATACAAGTCGTTTGTCATTACACAGGTATAAATGATGGAGCTGCAGCTGTAATTCTAATGAAGAAATCGGAAGCTGCTAGGAGAGGTCTTATGCCTTTGGCTCGGATTGTATCTTGGGCTCAGACAGGTGTAGATCCATCTGTAATGGGAGTAGCGCCCATTTCAGCAATAAGGAAAGCTGTAAGTAGTTATCTATGTATCTTATTTTAAAACCCTTGCTTCTAATTGTTTTTCATTTTCTGGCCATGTTTTTTCTATATTCTAAGAAAAACTTACTAGAAAAAATAAAGTTAAAACAACACTTACAATAGTGGAGAGTATATAAGATTAACATTTCTAGTGCTATCAGGCTAGTGCCTATTCATTGGGAAAAAAATTAAATGCATAGGCATATGAATGGAGTTCAGAACATAAACTAGTTGGGTTTGGATGCATATACTAACCTGATTTGGGGATGATTTGGTCCTGATACTATATGGTTCTGCTGCTGTGTCTGGCCAGGTTAATTTTTCACATCGCTGTCTGATTGTATTTGCAATAGTACAGCACTGAGAGAAGGGCCAGTGGGTGCATCTGCATTAGCCAGTGTGATGGCTCCCTTAATGTTTTAGTTTGCCCTGCAAAAAGAGAGGAACGTGCCAGCTGGATCCCTTTCAGGTGAAACTAAACAAGAAGGTGCAGTCCAGAACCACATCTAACGTGCTCAGACCATTATTGCACCCACTGATGTGCTGTGTTTGGTCCACAGGATGAGATCCTCATCTGAAGTGCCCTGAGTGAGCAGCCCCTACGGTACCACAGTGCTTGTTAGTACAGACTCAGCCCTGGGCAACCCCAGCTGAGAATGTGCTAAAATTGCGCTACGAAACTGAGCATAAAAAGTTCTTGTACAGCTGATAAGGACAGTTTTGCTTTAGTATTCTTTCTTTGGTTTATTTATACTGTGCAAAGGCCTTATTTTGTTCATCTCTGCAATGTCATAGCAACGTAGAAGCCTAACTTCAACTCACCCGAGCTCTGTGGCTTTTAACGGGAAAATAAGAACCGTAACGCTGAAGCTTTCCCTTACTAGATCTCAAACTGTTCTTTTAAATGAAGAATGCTATAAATGCATAGCAAATATATTTTTAATTGTAGAACAGACAGGCTGTGTTTAACAGTACCTATAATCTTATAGGTACTCTGAAAAAGGGCATGTGACTTCTTAATGTAAGCTTTTTAATGTATATTGTCAAACACTTCAGTCTCCATATATTATCAGTTTCTCTCTGGAATTTTTAGTAGCACCTTATAGTGATATAATGACTAAGTCATGCATTTTAGCGTTGCAACAACATAGTAGATCTTTAAAAGGTAAGACTTTTCCTAGAAGCTGAATGGTTTCATAGAATCATAGAATTGTTTAGGTTAGAAAAGACCTTTAAGATCATAAATGGTGACTCCACCACTTGCTGGGCAGCCTGTTCCAATGCCTGACAACTCTTTTGGTGAAGAAATTTTTCTCAGAACCCAATCTAAACCTCCCCTCATGCAACTTGAGGCTATTTCCTCTCATCCTGTTGCTTGCTACTTGGGAGAAGAGGCCAACACCCTCCTTGCTACTGTCTCTATGATATCTGGTAGAAAGAGGCCCTCCTCTCTGACTACAGAGTCTTTCTTGGAGATGCACCAACCTCGCTGGCTGGTTGTGAAACATTATTGCTGTTAGAAACAGTGATATGTGGAACACGCCTAAGCCTGTACCCAAGTAGGCAATCACACCATGAGTTTCTCAAGTGAAAATATTAGCCAAGTCATCTAAAATAGCCCCTCTGTGAAAAGCTTCAAGAGGCAACTTTCAACTTAAAGGAAGGAGAGGCTGGAGAAACAACACTTGACACCTACCACTAATGATCATTTTACTATTTCCTGTGTAAAAACCTGTATTAAGCAGAGAATCTCTAACAGTCAGACTTAGGTCCTGAAAAAACTGCTTTTAATCTGTTAAAACCTACTTTTGAAAACATTGCTTGTTCTGTTACTGGCACCACATACAGTTTGAGTCCTACAATTGCATCACCACCACTACATGTATAGAATCAGTCAAGATTTTTTAAGAGCAACCAGCATGTTATAGCACATTGTATTGACTTCTGCTGATGCTGAAATTTTGTATGTTGTCTTCAAGCATTCTGCCATCACCCTATTAAAAAAAATCAGTTTCCTTTGATTTTTTTAGCAGTGGCTTACTATCAGCCAATATATGTGTTATGAAAAGCTTTCTCCAGTGCTGAGAAAAACCTGTATAGTAGTAAAGCCTCTGTTTGTTTTCTCAGATTGACAAAGCCAGCTGGACTCTGGAACAAGTTGACCTGTTTGAAATTAATGAAGCCTTTGCATCACTGTCTATTGCAATAGCAAAGGAACTGAAAGTAAATCCGGAAAAGGTAATGAATCTATTTCAGGGTTTTTCATTCTGTGCAACTGTATTGTATCCCAAAGAGGCAAGAGCAGTCTTCCTGCAATAACCTTGCCATGAGCAGAAAGGATGGGAACCACAGTAGGAGTTTCCTTACACTGCTCAGCTGCAGCCTTGCTCTGCTAGCAGGCACACTGGCTCCTAGATGAGCAGGCCGCAGCTTTATTGTAGTGGATTTGTACGCAAATATAGAGAACTGCTTGAGCAACCTCAGTTGTCACCTTTCAGAAGAAATACTAACAGCTGTTGCATGCATGCTCTATTTCTCCTTGAAATGGTGGCAACAGTTCTGGTCTTATTCACCATCAGGGACTATATCCAGTGAGGTTGTTCACATTGAACCTCAGCTTAGCTAGTTCAGTGATTCCTTAACTTAACCTTCTTCTTTATTGGCTTTTTTTTTTTAGATTAACATCCAAGGTGGAGCTATTGCTCTTGGCCACCCTCTTGGTGCCTCTGGTTGCCGCATCCTTGTTACTCTTCTACATGCACTGGAACGAACAGGTGGAAAACGTGGTGTTGCTGCTCTCTGCATAGGAGGAGGAATGGGAATAGCCATGTGTGTTGAGAGATGAACGTGAATGAACGAATGACTACTGCTAACTAGCTTTGGAACAGTTTACTAATAAACTTCTATTAATGGAGCTTGTTTTGGTTTGCCTAAAATTAAATAAGCTTACTTTATTACCTCTTGCCACTCAGTCATCACCCTGACAAGATTAGCAGCTACTGTACTCTCCTTATTTACTGCTCAACCCAAGGACCAACCTCATTTTCAGAAATTAATCTACAAGAAAATTGCAGCAGCATTCAATCACTTGTTTTATTAACATTTGAGTTATGAGAGTGGGAGGTGTAAGTTAAACAAACATAAATAAAACCTAAGTTATTCTTCAAGTGCTCCAGAGTGAACTGCGTCCTCGTAGCACCCTCTCTCTTCCTTAGTTTCAGGGTGCAGTTTAATAAGATCATCAATTCGAAGAATAGTAATTGCAGCTTCTGTTGCAAACTTCAGGCTCTTAGTTTTGACCATGGTTGGTTCAAAAACACCAGCTTGCTTGTTATCGCGTGGTTTTCCATTGATCAAGTCAAGACCAATCCTGAAAAGAATAAACAGTCAGATGGAGAGATAGAAAAAGCAGAAATACAGTTGGGAGCATGCTGCTTAACTACTACTAAGGCCCAGTGCCACACATCTAGGACTGCAGGACACAGGAAGTCAATGATAACCTACATCCTTTTACATGCAAATCACGGTTTAGTAAACTGGCATGTTTTTCAGCTAAGTCACCCACCCACTTAATTCTGAGCAGCCTTCCTACAAACAGATACTTGCCATTTCAGATTTTTGCGATCTGGGTTAACTTGGGCCTCATTGTGGAATGCTCTCAACTTCGCAACAAGATCTGTTGCATCTTGAGCGGCATTTACTGCCAATGTATTTGGAATTATTAAGAGAGATCTTGCAAATTCTGCTATTGCAAGTTGTTCACGTGATCCCTAGAGAGAGGAAAAAGTTTTTAAACCAATTGCTGCAACAAAAGAAAAAAATACAACCATGACCAAGACTGTCAATAGTAGGGAGGGGTTTTCACATGCAAAACCTATTTTTAGGCCAAAGAACCATATAGTCAAATTATCAGAGAAAGAGTAACTAATATTCTCCATTTTAAAGAAGCAACTTACATTCTTTAAGATGATTACGTTTTCATGAGCCACAAAACCAACTTCTACTTTAAAATAAATGCTTTAAAATTCACATTATCCAAGTCTGACACATACACATTGTTCGTCATGTGAAACTCACCATGCTGGTTGCATAATTTTCAAGATATATTGAAAGTGCTGCCTCTACAGCCCCACCACCTGGGACAACAGACTTGGATTCCAAGACCCTTTTAACAACACAGAGTGCATCATGTATAGATCGTTCCATTTCATCACACATGAAGTCATTAGCTCCTCGTAAGATAATTGATGCTGAAGTACGAGCCTTTGTACTAGGGGAAAAAAGGAATCAGAAGTCAGTCTTGCTGAACAGAATACAAATTAAAACTATTATTGCAAAATTTTTTCTTCTACAGCCAAGTTCAGTTGAGTCAGATTCTTTCAGTATCTAAAAGAAAAATCTTAACATTGTTATGCACACTTGCAGTGTATGTACCCTGTACCTATTAAGTGAATATGCAAGTTCTAATATGCAAGAAACTAGTTTGAGTTCAGTCTTTTAGAGAAAGCTACCTGACCAAAGTGTGACAGATGTTTTCCCATCAAATTAGTGGAAAATGTCATCAGATACTGAGAAAGTTCTGTTTTGTATAGGCATCAAGTGAGCTCATGACTGGCAGCATTTACAGTACAAGCAGTCACGTAACAGCCACACAAGTGCCACGGTCAGAATATTTAATTCACACACAAACGAGACTACAGAAGCTGAACACCAAGAAGGGATACTGAAGCAGTGCAAAAGCCAATATCCAAGGTTTGTTCTTGTACCAAACTTCAAGGGAAAATGCCACGTGTGGACAGTTAAACATTGCTCCTCTTACCCATTTAAAAAAAAAAAAAAAAACAACTTAAAAAAATACCATTTTGACAATGTGGTCCATTTCATTCTGCCAACCAAGCGACTGATTCAATGAAACCAGCACAAGTAAACCCTGTCTTCCACTACAAATCGTACAATTTAGCTTGCACCTCCTTATTCAGATGAAATTACTCAGATGGTACCCATTTCCCTTTCCTGTCTGTAAGGGAAGCCAGTATGACTATTACTGCTAAAAGCCAGGTAGAGGAACATGATATGAATGCTCTTACAATGTCTCTAACAATTTAATTTTATTGTAAATTTTAGAAAAAGTTGTTCATAAGCAAAACCTTAAGTAAAGTCTACCTAGCAATCTGATTATCTTATATATTATGCTTGATAAAACAGGTGTCCAGCCCCAGAAAACGATATTCAAGACTTCCACTTCTAATTCTCGGTGGACTTGCATACTCTTCCCATGCATGTAACTACTCATACCACTGAGATAGCATGGAAATTAAAAAAAACAGGATTTTGCCTCCAACTTAGCAGAAAGTGTACAGAAAAGAGAGTATTTTAAAAATGATCCTTACTTCTTGATTAAAATGAGCTCATCATCGCAGATTCTCTCTTGTATCACCTCTTCTGCCTGTCCCAGCATTAATGCTTCAAAACTCTCCTCACCTTCGAGGTTTGCAAGGGTTGAACATATGGTTGCTTAAACAAACAAAAAAGTGCAATTAGCATTCCATTCCAGCACACTCTTTGCCAACTTCCCAGAACAGCCATGAAGAAAAACAGAAATTGGAAACAGAAATAAAAGCAGTATAAGCAGATTTTTCTTAAATTCAACAGCACTTCTAATTCTCAGGTAACAATTCAATACTCCACAGTTTATAATCAATACTCTTTTTTTTTTTTGCTCAGCTTTTACAGGGCTTACTTTTCCACAGCTAGTACAAGTTCCTGTCCTTTACCACATGACAACGTTTTCATGCAAATTTAAGAATTGACAGATAAAATCTGTATAAGACCAGAACTTTTTTCATTATGTGTTTAATGATTTAGGAATGCTTCGTTTCACTTGAACTACCTAAACAAAGTACTTAACAGAACCCCCCCAGAGGCTTATCAAGGTGTGCTCGATAAATACTTCTAAATAAAGGCAGATTCTGGCTCCTATTTCTACAAGAAGACAGTCTTCCCAGTGCAAGGCAGAATTTCTTTTCCCCTCTGTAAATCCTCAGCAGTCAACTCTTAGAGTACTCTCCTATTGTGACAAAATGGTCACTTAAAAGCAACAGGCAAGTTCTAACAAATATGTCTCAGCTATACTTATCCTCTCCTTGCATGGCTTGCAGGGTAAGAAGCAATGTTTTGAAAATCATTACTAATACTCTAACAACATCTTTTACTTCAAAAGAGACAGAGAGACATACCTCCAGATGCCTTAGCAATTCGCTTAAGGTCCTTTTTCACGACTCTCCGTACTGCCATAGCACCAGCATCAACAAAGTATTTCAGACACATATCATCAATGCCTCCCGTGGTAAGAATAACATTGGCACCAGTGGCCAAAATCTTCTGGATCCTTTCTTTGGTAATATCTGATTCTCTGCAAGGATAAAGCCAAAGTTATAAAAATGTATTTTAAAGTCTTCAATCACATTCTACCACCCCATGTCTCAAAATCTTCATGCAGAGCTCCACTGCACAAGCATACCTGGAATCCTCAAAACTGGTCCTAATACCAGTTCTGCCTCCAGAAGTGAAGGCTTTTACAATTAATATTTGCATTGAGAAACGTAAACATTTACAACATTTCTACCTCTTGTGCTCAGCCAAAAATACATCAAGCCACCTCAACTGAAGAGACCAAAACAAACCTGTGAAACCCCCCCGTCTCAGTTACTCAAAGCTTCCACACACCTCTGCCTTATCTGGTCCAGCTTCTCAGGGTCTGAGATAACAATCTGAACACCAAGCTTCATTTTTGCTTTCTGCAGGCTGAAGTCAAGGCATGCAATCTTTGCATTGACTATTCTTTTCGTCATACCTGACAAGAGAGAACAAGAAAAAGGATTTTGTCAAATGTAGTTAACAGTAACTCAAGTTAGCAGCAGAGACTAAAACTAATGCTATTTTCGTATTTCAGATTTGTATTCAGTTTGCTTCTCTGCCTCCAGTTCTGCTCCAGTACAGAAAAATGCTTAGCAAGGACTTTCAAATATGATTTTTTTCTAAAAAAATCTCTACTATAACCTCTGTTACCTTTTTACATACCCCATCCTCAAAATGTGAAGGACCGTGAAAAGCTGACCCATCAGTGTTGCATTCTTTAGGTTAGCTTATCAACACAGCTCTGCTAAATGTAATGGTTTCCTACCAACATGGTAAGGGAGGTGCTTATGCTCCAGAAGATCGGTTTTACCATGTAGATGCTGGGTTATGGTAACTACAGTAACTTACCAACACTTTGTGGATCACTACTAGCTGGCAGACCCTAGCCTACAAACTATGGTGAAGTGGTAACATTTTTTACATTCTTGTTTAATTGTTCCAAACTGAAAACATACATTATCTGCAACTAACACAGTCAGTAAGCAAATCTATGCAGAAAGACTAAGAGGACTGAGTTTACACAAAAGTTTAATGAAACATTGCATATTCTTACCCTGTGAGCCCACCACGCAGTTCAGAGCGTAACCATTCACGAGTATGCTCTCTTTTTGGCTGCGGCCATGTGCCTTCAAAACATTAACCGAGTTGATTGGATACCGAGCCTGACCCTTCTGGTCTGTGTATTTAACTGCCAGCGCAGCATCCACCACCATGTTAGCAAAGAAATCACCATCACTACAATGCTGTTAAGGTTAAAACTGAAAACTAGTACTACGCTTAAGAAAAAAAGAAGTCACTGACAGTGCCCAAACTAAGAGTCAAAAACTGTTTCCAAAAAAAGAGCTCCAGAAAGTTATGGAAATGCTAGCTTTTTGCACCATTCTCTTGCAGGAATGAGTTAATTCTGGTAAGAAAGTTTGACAGGCTAGTGTGATGCCTGCATTTTACGCACCTTTTGCTCCTTAACAGAAATACTCTTCCTATGGGCGGTCTCCATTCCCTTGGTAGCACAAAGGCTAAAAATGCAGGTTTTTCTATGACTATGAAGCAACCTTCTTTCCTCTAGTTTCACTCCCCTGGTACTTGACTTCTGCAATGCACTCTTCCATTCTCACAATGCCTTGTCTAGTCTCACTAAGGAAACATTGCACTGTTAAAGCTCTTGCTTTGTGCCTAACCAAGTTTAAATAAACACTAGTATCTGTGAAAAGATTTTCACATCTGTGTTATAAAAATGACAGCTTGAATACTATAACCCATTCATAAGAACTGCTGCAAAGGGAACTAGGCTAGCTACTCAGTTCTCCAGCTAATCACTCTCACTTAAATAACTTGACAAAGGTAAAGGATACATTCCTATAATTTTAGAGGACATCGATGTTTTAGCAGCATTAATTAGGCACTCTCTGCCCAATTCATCTGTGTTAATAATAAGATTTTCATTGATGTAGCGAACTGCTTCCCTGTAGAAGACAGAAAAATACTGGTAAAGAATTCCACACACACAAAGAAAAAAAATCCTGCAGGATATGAGCCCGTTCAAACGTTATCTCAAAGAACAGAGGGATGAGATCAATTCATCTTCTAGACAAAGTGACATTTTTATGTGAGACTATAGAAATTCTAAATAAATAAATAAACAATAAATTAAAAAAGAAAATAATTAAGAAGAAAGCCCAGAATACATGCCAAAAACAAAACACTGTAAACACTTTGCACAAGAAGTCTGTATTAACACAGTCACTAATACAGAAAGAAACAAAAAGCATGCAGTTATTGTACCTTAAAAAATGCAACTTCAACTGTATTAGTTTCTTACTTGCAAGCAAGTCGGTATCCACCAATGATGGAGGTAGGATGAATTTTCTGTTTCACTAGCTCATCTGCATTTTTTAGAAGTTCTGCAGCAATAATTACCTATTTGAAATACAAACAATAAATATATGTATTCCACACAAGCAAAATAACTACTTGTTGCTACTAAGTGGAAAGTAGAATCACAAATATTTGTTCAATGGCTATTCAGTGGAAAAGTACTTGCACGCTGGAATTATTAATAGTTTCTGACATCAGGTAAAAGCTACCTCATTTGGTCCCCCCCATCCCCCAAGGTATCAAAAGTCTCAAGCAAGTTTTCAACATGCAACATCCTTATTAGTCCTAACACTTCAGTTTCTCATGGTTGTTAAAAATTAAGAACTTCAATTCAGAATCTATCTTCAAAACCTCAAGAAATGAAAAAACAAATATCGAAACTGAAGTAAGCAAATTCCATTCCAGAGCACCAGCTGCATATGGAAAGTAGCATCTCTAAAAAACCCTCAAGTCTAATTGCTTTATTCTGTAATCTACTTTAAAAAAACATTTATATTCAGTCAGCCGCAAGGTTTTTCATTCTGTATAGCTGATCCACATTGCATCAAGATTTGTAACAGATAAATCAAAAGCAGCAATGTGATAATGGAACACTGACTTTTAGTGTATCTGCCTGTAAAACTTTCTACATACCACTGAGGTTGTCCCATCGCCAACTTCTTTGTCTTGCAAGTCTGCCAGCTCACAAAGAACTTTTGCTGCAGGATGTTCCACTTCTAGCAGTTTCAAAATGGTTGCACCATCGTTGGTAATGGTCACATCCTAATTTTCAGAAATCAAACATTAACATGAGGTATATTTCTATTATGTTCTTATCGTTGTGTTTCATACTGTTTATGCCAGTGAATTACTTTTCGTGAATTCCCATAAAATAACTATTCTAAGTGTTCAGAGCTTCTTTTTAGCCAGGAGTCCCACTCTTATAACAGAAATGTTACCAGAGAAGAATCTGCACTTCCTGTTTATCAGAAAAGTTTTTATGTTACAGAAACTCAAACATTTTGCACATACCAAATTAGTAGTAGTGAAATGACTACTCTCTAATACTGTATATTATACAGCAACCCCTAAAATGGCAAACTTTCCTCATTTACTTGAAATACTTTAAAATATGAACTACTGCTTTTAAATGGGTATGGGATTATTTCAATCCCTTTTTGTTATTTCAGCAGGATATACAAGTCAACACCATCACAAAGCCTAACTTTAATGGTGATACTCATGCCTGTGAACTTGACCAACACTTGTAATAGGTGAGAAGAACTTACATGTAGAAAGCAGAGAACTGTGCCACATAAACTACAGTACCGAATTAAACTAAAATGATGTAGCGTACATTACCTGATGCTCAATTTTACCACATCTCTCCTCCTACCCCCTCTCAGAACCATGGAAAAGAACAGGTATGTGTATGTTAGACCTTTGAAACACACCAAGTGGAAGAGCTTATACATAAGAATACAAGTCCTCCTGACACTTCTTAAAATAAGTTTACTTACCCCAATATCATCCACCAACATCTTATCCAGACCAACTGGCCCAAGAGAACTCTTCACAATGTTGGCAATAGCAGATGCAGCAGTAACTGAATAAACAAAAGAGAAAAAAAAAAATTATCTTTCCAACTTCAAGACAATCCAGGTTTACAAGAAAATGTGCCAAGAACCTGCAATTCAGAAACTTGAGCTAAAGTAACCTAATTTGGCTAAGCTAGTAATGGCTTGTTTAAAGAATGTTCTGCCAACTTCATATAGGAAAAAGATACAAACAACCTTTTCCTTCAGACCGTGGCAAAAATTCTCTATCCCACAAGCATAGCCACTTTATCTGGAAATTGAAAAAGTGGTAGTTTAATGGGAGTAGTAGCAAGCCAGACCTTCACTCTGAACTTCAAACAAAATAATCCATTTTGTTTTGAAGGAATAATGGCAGGTTTCTGAAATAACTAACCACTGCATCACCGAAGTCGCCATTATAAACTATCTCAGCCATAGACTGAGGTATCTCTAACTGTTCTGCCTAAAGCATCACCAGAACTGCATGCCTCTCACGATCATCAGAAACACGTCTTAAGCTTTTTCCTTTGTGTTTTACCTACTCAGAAATTAACAACAGTCTACAAATTTTCAGCTTTCCCCCAAAATTCAGTATAAAAGCCAACAGAACGTGCAACATTTTCGAGAACTAGTTAAAAGACGCTCATCTTGAGGACGGTCCCCACTTACCAAAGCAGGTTATTTTCCTCTGCTGGGAAGCAACACGCTTCCGCAGCCGCCCCGGCCTCACCAAGGCCCGTCTGCAGGCCTTGACGGTTAATGCCCTACGAGCTCGGGGTGGGACCCAGCCGGTCCCTGGTCAGCAGCCCCCCCGCTCCCGGTGTGAGCTCCCACAGAAACACAGCCCACGGGAGCGGCGCGAGCCCGCAGGGGCCTCCCGTCTCCCCGTGGAGGCCACGGAGCACAAATCGTGCCACCCGCCCGCCCTCCCGCCAGCAGCGGCTCTCCCAAGGGCCCGGGACCGAGAGCGGCCGGCGGCAGGCAGAGGCCGCTCCCGGGTAAGCACATGGCGGCGGCAACGGCCACGCCATGTTACCTCCTTCCCGCCCCTCCCCCCGCCACTCATCAGTGCCGTGCCGGCAGCGCGCGGCCGTTACCGTTCTGCGTGCGGATCGTGTCGCCACTGGTCCGATCGCCGAAGACAGCCAGGGGCCCGTCCATCGCCGCCATCTTCCCGCCCAGCCGCGGCGCCCCACTCGCACACCCGGCAGCGCGCCGAACCGCGGAATGGCCACGGCGCCGCAAGGAATGCTGGGTACCCCTTCTCCCCCTTCGGGAGAGGGTGGAGGGCCAGTGGCCAGCCTCGCGTGCGCGACGGGCGGGGCCACACCCTGCCTATCCAATCCCGGGGCGCGGCACGGCCCAGGCTGAAGCCGCGATTGGTGCGTGCGGTTGAACAAAGGCGCCACACCGCGGGAGGGGCGGGAGGACTTCCAGGAGGTTCTAGAAGCTCTGCTGGCTCCGGCGCATGCGCGCTGGCTCCTGTGCCTGTCGGGGCGCGGCTCGGGGCTGGTGGGGTGCTCGTCGCCCATGGGCTCCCCTTGGCGAGGTCTTACAGCGTCGTACTGGGCGTGTGCACCCTCTAGGTTCCCGCACGCGGTGGCGCTGGGCAGAGCTCAGGGTGACTGTAGCGGTGGGGAAGCTGGGCGGCGGCTGCCGCGCGGCGGTGTCGCACGCCTGCTGGCGTCACTCGTAGCGGTACAGCCGCAGTCTGCAGCCAGGATGAAACAGTTCTGTTTTCACTAAGAGTATGGAGTTCTTGTAGTGGCTCTGTGTCCCGCGGCTTCGATAAGCGCTGGGAGGACGGGAGCCCGCCTCCCCGCTTGCTGGGCTCAGCTGCCTCTTAGGCGCTGTTCCAGGAGGCGCAGCCCCGGGACCTCCTCACGCCCTTTTACTGATGGAGGGAAAAAAAAGAGGTTCCCTGGGTCGGGGAAGAGTTACTGCCTGACAGGCTATCCGCTTTTCCCAAGGAGCTTGCGCGGGGGCTCCCTTATCCAGCGGAATGGTACCCGGCCGCTGCTACACCGAGCGGCCAAAAGGAATCAGTGCTTCCGTATGACAGCATCCACTGCGGGGCGGAAGCGCTTCCGAGGACGGCCCTTTCCGCCGGAAGCCGGCCTCACCGAGATGGCGGCGTCCGGGTGCCCCTGAGCGGAGGTGACTGCAGCCCGAGGCCGCGGCGGGCACCGGCTCCCCATGGCGCTGAGCAGCCGCCTGCTGCCGGCCGCCCGGCTCCGAGCACGTGGAGCGGGTAAGCGCAGCCCCTCCGCGGCTCGCCCTGCCGGCCTTTCCGTGCTGCCGGAGGAGGGCCGCTCGCTGGGTGACCCGGCAGCCGGGGGTCTCGGCGCGGCTGCTCTGCCGTGCGCGGGCCCGGTCTGTGCCGGTCTCCTGCTTGGAACGGGCGTTCGGGCTGCTGCGGGACGCGGGCGCCGCTGGTGCGTTTCGGCCGGGGCGGGCGATCTGCAAGGGGAGGCCCTGACAGTTACTCTGGTGAGGGGTTCCTGCTGCCTCTCTGGACCAAACACTTGCGTGGCGGATTGAGTTTGCAAGCATGTCTACTCATCTTCTTTGTTAATTAGCGAGACGATTTTTACCTTGTTATTTGGTGGTACTGCCATTGGTTCTTTGTGTATTTAACTTTCAGTATTTTGTAATGCCTTAGTCCTATAGATCTTTTAGTCATGCATCAATTTATATTTTATGAGTGGGTTTTGAGCCACTGTTAATATACTTTTCATTTTTAGCCTACAGCTCACCTCATAAATGGGAGAAACAGGTTGAACTCTGGTAATCCATCTATATGTTGTGGGGTTTTTTTTAAAAAAAAGCCAATTTTGTCCTGGGAACTTTTACAAGGTGCATCATTCTGTGTTGTATTTGTTCTACTGTCTGCAGTATACTTTTTAACTCTGGGGTTTTTATTTCTTGCTTTACCTCAAGGTATTAATTTTGCATCAACTACAGCCAGTCTCAAAGCAGAGACTGAAGTGGACACAAGCGAAAATGAGATTGTTGCCCCAGAGTTCACTAACAGGAATCCTCGGAACCTGGAGCAGTTGGCCCTGGCTAGGAAGGAGCGTGGCTGGAAAACAACATGGCCAAAGCGTGAATTCTGGCATAGGTGAGTCAGAAAGTCACCAGCAGAAATTACAACTCTAAAAGAAAAACAAACCAAAAACCAAGCAGGTGGAAATGCTACAAAATGTGCTTTTGGGGTTGCTGAATCAGTTGCCTCCCTTAGTTGTTCTTAATCGACAGGCATTGTCCATGTTCAGAGAACAGCACGCTAGTATCGCATGGTAGTTGGCATATGTGTTGAAGATCTTGCCCTGCAATGTAGCAGTAATATCGCTTAAGCAACTGCTGCTTAACTTAGGATTCTTCTAGTTGTGTGCTGACCGTGCATCATTGTTTTATTTGGGACACCATAATAGTCTGAGTTTTTGTTCTTAGAAAATGCTGATTGCTTGTCGTCTGAAAAATAAGTTCATTTTCAGCTGGGGATTCAAAATCGTTATTTTGTTCTTGAGGAGAGAACCATGTCCAGTTTGTTCACACCTGGAAATCTGATATTGCCTCAGTGCAATAGAAAGTAGTTGCTCTCAGTACTCCGTGGTTATGTGTTACGGCTTAGGAAGTCGTGCTTGACCACTTGCTCATCCTGACAAGTTGTTACCCACTGTGTAAGTAGAAGCCTTTAAGAGACTGCGTAGCAAACCTAGAGCTACATTTCTGCTGGAGCAGTTCCCCTGATTGAGCGTTTTAGCACCTGTACCAGGCTGTGCTGGTGTACACTGCTTGGCTTAGAGTGAGTGCAGGCGTGAGACAGCATAGGACTGTCACCCACGTAACTTCCAAAAAGTTACTGTTGGAATTTCAGCACATTGGACTGGCAAAACGAGCCCTGTTTGTATGTTCTGATAAATAAAAACCTAGATAAGATAATAAAAGCAATATTAAGACATCATTATTGTAGTAACAGCTCAGTACTTTGTTTTATTTACAGTGAGTCATTTATGTATTTAAGGATTTGAATGTGTTCTCTCTTTAGATCTGGAAAAGACATCACATCCCATGTTATTTCTTTCCTTCGCTCAGATTACGGCTTGAGCGGACGCAGCATTATGTAGAAGCCTTCGTTGAGCGCTGTAATGGGGACATTGTGGTATCTGCCTCTACCCGAGAGTGGGCCATAAAGAGACACCTGTATAGCCCCAAGGGAGTAGCGGCGTGCCAAAACCTCGGCCGTGTAATGGCACAGCGCTGCTTGGAAGCAGGAATCAATTTTGTGAACTTTAAAGCTGTTATCCCCTGGGAGTATCGTTGTGACTCGGCAAGTACCCATCTCCTGACACTCATTTGGTCTTTTTTTTTTTCCTTTTTAAACATTATTTTTCTCCACCGTTAGTTTTCTTACGTGGCTTGACAGTCAGAAGGGTAACTTTGACAAGCTTCAGTTGCTGGCATTATGCTTTAGTGAGGCTGTTAACCTCTGCCCCTCCACATAAACATGTCCCCACTGATATTTTGGTGCTGTGGCTTTTCTTTGTACTTACTTGTGTCTCTCTGTCTTTTATAAAAGATTCAGGCATTTGAAAAAGCTGTGCAGGAGGGTGGTGTCGTTCTGCGTGAACCACGAAGAATCTATAAGTAGATGGAGACTGTTGGGAAAACTTTCCAAAGAACAGCGAACGCTTCTTCAGGTGTGTGTAGAGGCACAGTGAAAGTCCAGCGCTGGGAGAAACTTGAAATGTGACATCTTATAATAAAATGTTCTTAAAGGTGTGGAAGTGTGTCACATTCTTGATTTTGAAATCTTCAATGCCCTTATTTTAAGGCTAGAATAAACTGTTACAGTTCAACCTGACAGACTAACAGAATTCACTTCTGAATTCAATAATTTTAAAGTATATTTTATCTTTTTTTGTATTTGATTTTGTGTTTGCTCTTTATAAACACCTTGAAATGCTTGATCCAGCAAAATGCAGTCATTTATGTGAATGTTCAGAACCGTAATAAAGTTATGTGCTAAACTTGATAAAAACATTAAATTCCCCGAATTCATCCTTGCAGCTTTCTTGCAGCCGTTGGATTTGTTTTCCTATCCCTCGCAGGTGGAGGGGTGAGCTTGTGCGCACACGGGCGCTGGCAGCTTCCCAGCCGCCGCTTCCGCCGGCTGCCGCCTTTTGTTTAAAGGCGGGGAACGCAGGCGCGCCGGGCCGGGGCAGCGCGGAGGCCGGCGATGGAGGTGGGGGCTGCGGGATTCGAGCGGCACCTGCCGCTTCTGCGGGGCCGCATCCGCCGTGCCGCCTTCCTGGGTGAGCCGCGGGGGCGGCCCGTCAGCCGCTACCGGCGCCCTGAGCCTCGGCTGCCGTCCCGGCCCCTGCCCGCGCTGAGGGGCGGCGGGCCTGGCGCGGGGCCAGCCCGTGGCGCCGCGGGTAGTGGGGTGCGCGTCAGGCGGCCATGGCGCTGGCGTGTGCCAGAGCAGCGAAGGCTGAGGCGCCGGGTTTTGGAGCGGGCAGCAGAGGTCGGGACGGGAGCCCGCTCCGAGGTGCTGGCCTCGGTTCGGTGGGGCTCAGGGAGCAGTTAGCAGGAGGACACTGCACAGAGCGAGGCAGCCACCGCAGAGTGTGTGCGTACGTGAAGGTTTGCGTTCCTCGTCCTGCCCCAGGGGTGAGGGAGCAGGAGAGCTTGCTTCCACAGCAGGCAGTTGCCTTTTCTCTTGAGCTCATACCTCTGGGTCTGAAACAGGTTAGGGTGAAGAGAGGTGCCCCAAAGACCCTCCTCCCGATGCTGGGGAAATGCATGCTTCATATTTCAGATTTGTGTGTGTGTGTGTTCTTTCCATCCCAACAGCCTTTGATATGGAGTTTACTGGCTTGCATTCAAGTTGCCCAGAAAATAACGAGCCCAGGTAAAGCTGTTGGACTTGAAATGTGAGGGAGGCTTGCTGCTCTAGCTGTGTGAGAACAACCTGTGCGCTGCAAACCGTGTTTCTACTCCTCCCAATTCTGGTTTTGTTCATAGCCTGTTTGATTCCCCCGTGGAGCGGTACCTGAAGGCCAGGCAGAGCGTTCAGCGCTTCACAGTTACTCAGCTCGGTAAGTGCTGTTCTGACACAGAAAATAATCTCCTGAGGTCTTAGTGGTAACTGGGTTTTTGCCAGCTGGTGAGCCCTGCAGGTAGCTCTGCTCTTAACTCACTCGTTACAGAGACATTTGTTTGCCGTGCTAGTTTGTTTGCTTGTTTGTTTTTTTCCTCTCTGCTGTTTAACACTCTCAACTATTTTCAATAATTAGAAGTCGGGTTGACTAGATACTTTTTACATGTCTAAAGTTGTTGATGTTTAAAGATTGCAGGTACAAGCACAGGGCTTTTAAAACAGAGGATGCAAGCAAGAAGTAGGTGACAGCAGCTCCTATTCAAGGGTGTGTCATTTAATACAGTGTATGAGTAAGGGGACTATCAGAGGAAAATGAAGGCTAGTATTTCTGATATTCCTAAAATAATAATAAAAAAAAAACACAGGGAAGGGTCTATGGTAGTGAAGGGCTACACTCAATAACCAGGTAGAGGTCAAGAAACAGCTCCAAAACTGTTTAAAATATTGTTCAAAGCCATAGACTACGTAAAATCTTAATGTGCTTTTTAGGGATTAATTAAAAAAGAAAAGTAGTAAAAACCATGTTTCAGTCCTCTGTGGTGCCTAGCTCCTTCCAAATGCTTCTGTAGTGTAGTTGGACCTATGGATCTCTGTACACATAGCTGGAGATTTTTGTCACCCACTCACCTCTTCTCACCCATGGCTCAGTCTGTTTCCTATTTAATCAAACTTAAGTCCTTTTCCCACTTGGCACTAAAAGCTTGTCCCTCTTCAGCTCTCAGAGAGCTAGGGAGCAGCCTGACGGTGGCGGTTCCTCTTAGGATTTGCACTGTGGCATCAGTGAATGGCAAACGTGTACTCCATCAGGGGATCCCCGCATCCCTGACCTAATTTTCACAGTGTCCAGAGACATCCAGCTAAACGTTGCCATGTCAACAGAAGTTTCTCTCTCTTGCAGGGCTGGCAATATTCTCAAATGAAAATTCAAACAAGTAAGTAAAAGAAAAAGGCAGTTTTCTGTTATAATGAAGACAGTGCAGTTGAGATTTTATGCAGAATTCTCTTGGGAGGAGTTATTTCCTGTAACTATCTTCTAGAATTTTTTTTATTTTAATTGTAGGTATGTGGTGCATTCATACAACTTCTATCTCTTTCCTGCAACATTGGGAGTTATGGATGTTGAATTTACCCTCTCTGCATCTAGCATTCAGTTCCTGTCTCATTATGGCTTTGACTATAATAAGGTATGTAATCTCTCTGCCAGAAATCTAGAACAAAGGAAGTCTGTGCAATTACAGGAGAAATTAGGATTAATATCCCTAAATGCTCGATTTCTGGGGTAAGTACCATCTTGCTAAAGTATGAATGCTTCATGTCGTTCATTATCAAGAGGGTAAGTGGTGGTTTTTCTGAACTGCCATAGGGTCAATAACCACATCTTTGTCAACCTAAGACAGATTTCCTCACCTCTGAAAAAGAAAACCTCTCTCTGGTGAGGTGAGGAGGTACTAAAAAGACCCCAGTGGGAGTCTTCACTAGCCGTGAAGGTGGGGAAGTCTCAGCTGCATCTTGCATATCACCGCATTTCCCGTAACATTCAGACTATGTCATCACATAAGAGCACTGTTCAGCAATTGTGGACAGGAAGCATCACGATATCTTAACATTTTAAGTATCTCATTAAAGGAAACGTAAAAGCAGAGCAAAAAAAGATCTTAGAGGTGGTAAAAATGCTTTTCTTTCCTTCATACATAAACACATCTTCCTTTATGTAAGAATGCATCTTGGATTACCTGCAGTTTGTATTTCCAAAGAGGATATTCTGAGAATGAGGAACACCAGCGTCTTTTAAGTATATACCAGTTTTGGACCTACCTAACCTGTTATTCTCTAACTTGCTGCAAGAAAGTCCAGGAGAGAGTAACCAACCTGGCGTATTTTTTTTCCCCTGCTCAGTTCCTCAAAGATGGAATCCCATACATGAATGAGGAGCAGGAGAAGATCTTTAGCCAGCATCTCTTAGCAGGTAGCTGGAAAGTCAGCAGGTGGGCACTATTCAGAGAAGTAGATCCTCAGTACTGACTGTGTTGACAGCTCGCCTGCACTCAGATCACATTTTGTAGAAATATTAAAGCCTATTGGTCTGAATGCCTCGCTGCCAGCTGTTCCAGCATGCTGTGGTCTGTCTGAAGGAAGACTGAGATCACAAGACACAATCTGGAGAGCTGTGTGAATGTTGGAAAGTGATGCTTTTGCATTCCTGCAGCAAGGCACAAGGCTCCCTCTGTAAAGAGCTCTTTTTCACACTGCCTCTTTCTCCCCAATACTGCTGTAGTGACCTAGACAGGGATGTGCTGAAGAAGGCTATTGATGAAGTGACCTGTTGGATAGCTGCAGCAGAGGAAGATGACACTATGGTTCTGCATGATCTGAGTGGTAAGAAACAGGGTGCCTCCCTTTGGCACCTGTGGGCTCTGAGGGGCTTCATCACTTCTCCTGAACCTCTAGGGCGGCTACTGTCCTTTGCTGCCTGTTCTGTTAAACTGCTTTGTTGAGAGTGAAAGCATCTGTGCCCATCCTGCCTTCACAACTCTTTGCGCCCGTCCACGCCTTAGTTCCTGTGAGGCATTCATCTCTGGACTCTACTTTTCTCCTCTGTTATGGTGATGGGTCTTTCTCTAGTGGAAGTGGGTGTCTAGATGCTTGGGGCATGCTTTGTGGTAACCAGCTTCCATTTTGTGCTGCTTCAGAGCAGCAACTGGGGAATTTGTAGTTGCTCTGGGTCAGGACAACTTTTGACTTGTTTTAAATCCTGGGGGATCTGGTTTTTGTTTTCTTCACCTTGGAGAAGGGAAAGGTGGGCCTCCTTTCCAAGTTTGTTCCTTCTCATGGGGAGCAACAAGTTGCCCCATGGAGACACGTGTATCTGCCAGTGAGGACAAACAGGCTGCTTATCACCTCTGGTAGCTTTTGGGAGCACTGTAGCAGAGCTGAGGAATTTCTGTGCTGGTTTGGAGGAGTTGAGGGACAGGGAGTTTTAGCAGAGAATAGTTTGTACGTTTGCTCACAGCGACCAAATCTTAATCCTTTAGGTCAGGGAGTAAGATACAGAAAAGGTTAAGAAGGACAGGAAGTAGTAAAGGCTTTGTCTGTTGTTGATTTTTTTGCAGTGTGTGAAATACAGCGGGTGGGGAATGCGCTATGTTTTGTATCTGCTATGCCAGCTGTAGTAGATATGTTACTGACACTGCAATAGGGTCTGGCAATTGTGAGCACCTGTGACAAGAAAGACATTTATTTAAGTAAGCAATAAGAGTGATTTGGGTGTCCTTTTGTGTACTGTTCAGAAGAGGGTTGGGTTAGTTCTTTATCAGCTGTGGGTGAAAATATGCTGGTGCCTTTCATCTGTGCTTGGCTTCTGAGTGTGTTGCTCTGAAACTCTCCAAAACCACAGACAGTCTTTTTCAGAGTAGTAGCCTTCCTCCTTGTTTTCAGATAGCTTTTTCCTTTCCTCTGTGTCCCCAAAAAAGCTTATTTGCCTGTAATTCTCACTGTGGCCTTTTTTTTTGAGGAGGGGGAGGGGGGTGGGTTTGGTGGGGTTTTTTGTTTGTGTGGGGTTTTTTGTTTGTTTTTTGTCTTTCTTTGGTTTTGTCTTTTTGTATTATCGTGTATGGTAATGTACCAGGGTCTTATATTCATGAGTATTTTCTGCATACTGGGGAAGAAACATCTGGTCAGTCCTTTTGTCTAGAAGAATGCATTTTCCTGAACAGGCTTGTCTGCACCTGTGAAGTTTTCACTAGTGTTTTGGGTTTTTTTTTGTCTCAGGCTATCAGATGTTTGAAGTTCAGCTGGTTTTGAGACAGGCTCTCCAAAATGTTTGGACACAGCCTCTTGGAGACAAGAAGGTGAGACAGTAGTGTGGACTTACTGAAAAGGGGGCTTCTGTCTAGGTAGATAGAACTGACATTCTTGCAGGGACTCTGAAATGTTGCTTATACATTTAATGATAGGGTCCTGGAGGAAGAGAAGAAAATTACAAAGGAGTGTTCTGGAAGTGTTGATTGTGGGATCCCAATAAAAGGGATACAGAAAACTGAGTAACTTTGTTTTCAGTTTGTCCTGTAGCCGCAAAATACTTTGAGGTGGAAGTGCTTGTCCTCGGGGCACTTCTGGAGGGACCCTTTCTGTGTCTCTAGACTTTGTGAGATCTCTCCTTCAATACCTCCACAAGAATGTACAATAAGCCTCTTTTTGTGTTTTTTCCTTTGCTGACTTTTGCCATGTAGTTGCTTTGAAGACTTTTAATCTGTTATGTGGCTTGCTGTTTTGCTATTTGCTATTTTACATTTGATGCAGTGTTTTGTGAATTATACCTGTGGTTGTGGACTTCTCAAAACACGCATCAGAAAACATACCAGTCAGTTGCTTAGAAGTAGATTACAGAAGTTTGGGGGTTTGTTTGGTTGGGTGTTTTTGTTGTTGTTTGTTTGGGTTTTTTGTTTGTTTGTTTTTAATTAGTACTATTTTGGTCTGATAACCAGTGTCATCAGAGTGACAGATTTACCCAGACTTCTCACCTGATGCATAGACTTTGGGGACACTGTGTGATTGCTGTTTGATTCTGCTTTTCGGTACTATGAACTTACCATATTGGTGTCAAATTGAATGGTGTTCATTGTGCTTCAAAAAAACCTGTGGTAGGAACCATCCCCTTATCCAGAGAAGCATTAATAAGACACCCTTAGAGCAGGTCTCTTTTGTTATTGGAGCACTGATCTCCATATGGAAGAGAAGTGAGACAGTTCTGAGGACCCAGGGGATGTGCTGTTTCTGCATTCTTCATAGCCTAGAAGCTGAACTTGTCCTCAGCATTACTGAACCCCAGTAAGCAATGTACATACAAGTAGCACGGGAGGCTGAGATACTCAATGACTCTTCTTTTTAGGTAATGGTGAAAAAAGTGAGTTTCCAGCATCGCCAGCTTCTGGAGAACTCTCCTCATGACTGCTGCCAGAAGGAGCTCATTCTCCTGTCTGCCCGGGGCTTCACCAACCTCTTCCAGACACTTGTTAAAGCCAAGAAGGTAAAATGCCTCATCCCTACTCTTGTTTTCCCTTTCTTATGTTCTATATGCAGATTATTGAATGAATTTCGGCTTCAGGACACTATGGGTGATGTGCAGGCAAAGGCTATCCTTCCCCTTGTGAGTGAGCCTGTAAATCTGATCACTGGAGGATTTTACCAGTGTTCAGCTGAGCTGAGAATCCACTTAGCTCCTTAGGTCCACTCAAATTAGAATGCTGCTGAGAAAATATGCTCCTTAGAGAGTCCACAAGTCTGATTTCCTGAGAGCAGTAGTGTTCTCCTATGAGTTTTGCAGCCTGAATGACTTTTGGGTGAACATGTGTGGGTGCTGTCTGCAGGAGGAAAGCATTACAGCTGTTGAGCATGCCTGAAATTGGTTTTCTCTGAGCTCTCTACAAAATTATGCTCCAATGGGCTGTTATGTTTATATTCTTCCCTTAGCCCCTGGTGGGACACAACATGCTTATGGACCTTATGCATCTTCACGACAAGTTCTACAAGCCCCTTCCAGGTAATGCTGTACTTTTCTGTCCCCAGGCTGCTACCTTTGCAACAGGGATGGGACAGAAAGCACAGTGGTTGTTTGCTGCCCCAGCCACACACAGTGCTTAGCAAGCAGCTGTGCTAGATGCCTCTTCTGAGCTTTAACTGCTGGAGAGGCATATTGTTCCTCTGACTTCACCTCTTTCTTATTAATTTGAAATACCTTTGGCTTTTCCGCAGTTTTACAGTGGTTTTATTCACATGTGTTTCGCTTTCAGAAAGCTATGAAGAGTTTAAAAGGAATATTCACATTCTGTTTCCTGTCCTCATAGACACCAAGACTATAACAAAATCTATCTGGAAGGTGAGATGCAAAGGTCTTTTTATTTAGTTAGAGCTTGTCTTTCACCCAAAGGAGAGGATATCTTTCCTCAGTGGTCTGTGGTTGCAGAACTATGAACAGTTCTCAGTGTTGCCCTGAGACATTCTGCTCTTTAGACCTCATCTAATGAATCAGCAGGACCACTAACTGAGCTCACTTACCACGAGGTCTGTCTTGGTTGGTTTTCAAACATGTTCTTCTTTTATAGAAATATCCGTTTCCTCGAGTATCTAATCTTTTGGAGGTGTATGAGGTGCTGTGCAGGTAAGTGGTGGGCTATAAAGCCTTCAGCAATCCCTTTGTTTTCTTGGGAGATATATTTCAAAGTCAATAATTTCATATGTTCATAACTTCCCTCCTCCCACATGTTTTTTTCAGCTGCTTGCTTATCTTTCATATAAAGTAATAATGCAGTAAATTATTTCTTCTAAGTAAATTCTAATAGTGTACCACCATTACTTTGGTCAGAGGTTTGGCTTGTAGACAGCCTTACGCACAACTTTAGTGTTGTATGTTGCTTATGTCATGTTATGAAATGGGTGAGTTTCAGTTCTCAGTGAAAATGCACCCTAATTTCAAATGCCAGCTCCCAAGAGAGAGCTGCACTGAGCCCAAAGCAGTAACTAAATACAATGTTCAAATGGAGCACATGAGTAGATATCGTGTCTGGTGAGCTTAGCTGTGATATAGTAGAAGAGCTTGGGTTTTTTTTTTTTTTTTCACTTCTTTTGTAGATAAATTGTTTTCACATCAATTTTGGTAAGAAAAGGAAGATTTTTGCAACTTTCCCCTTACCCCCTACTCCCAAGAAGGAGATGTGAAATTAGTGCTTA
Organism: Columba livia; assembly: GCF_036013475.1. Lineage (NCBI taxonomy): Eukaryota > Metazoa > Chordata > Aves > Columbiformes > Columbidae > Columba > Columba livia. The sequence continues at coordinate 70,832,373 of NC_088604.1, forward strand.
TAGAAACAGTACTGGGATTCTGGTTATTTTTGTTTATCAGTTTCAGACTGCAGATTCTCATGAGCTTTCATGCTTGCTCGTTCTTTTATTTCAGTCATTCCATGGGTATCTTTATTAATTTGTCTTCCCAAGTTCCTCATTCAAATAGAACCATCTAGTCAACCCCTTTCCTTGGAGTTTTCACATGTTTTGCATGCAGTTAGAGCAGACTTGCTGCTTAAAGGTTTGATCGGGGGAGGAGACTGAGAAGGTATTTAGGAGTTCGTTTTCAGGAAGGAAACTGGTCGATATTATTGAGCTAAGTATCTTAGCCTTTTCACAGAATTCTACCAAAAGTCCTTTTAAAGTCTTCAGTAGCTTTTTCTGAAATGAAGCTGCTGGTCACTAGAGAACAGTAACTTTAATGTAATGATGAGGCAAGACAAAAATCTTACACATCCACTTGTCTTCAGCAGAAACCTAAATCCAACAGATCCAGCATCCCCAGTGATCACTCTTGCAAGTGACTGCTCAAGATATGGTATGTTCTTCAGTAAACCTTCAAAGTCAGGTAGCTAAAAGGGGTTTTGTTTTACTTTATGGCTGTGCACATGCAAAGCATGAGTGAGGTCCAGTGGGTCTGCTGAATTTGCACCGAGCTGCCAATACACTTTTTTGTCCAGACCCAAAGCCTGGGTTCCCAAAATGTCATGTGTCCTGCATGTCTCCAGTAGCTGCTGAGGGTAGTGCAGGGCAGGTTTGCATCACGCTAGCACAGATGGCGTTCATGCTAAGTTGGGTTGAACTGAGCCCAACTTGGGCCTGCAAGGAGTTGGTAGCCCTCGGAAGGGGCAGGGGAGGTGGGAAACAGTGGTCCTAGAATAGAAAACAGCAGGAGTTGGTGGCTCATGTGCAGAGTTAGTGGTGCTGCGTGTGCAGGGGGCTGTGTTCAGTGCATGGGGTGATCCTGGCTGCAAGGCAGATGTTTTCTGGCTTCTCTCGGCAGTGTCATGTCCTGCAGCGCAGGGCCTCCTGCATTTTGAAATGTTTCCTGGTTCCCATGCCATCAATAACGTATACAACACAATCTGGTTTAGATCTTCATGTGAGCTAGTATTTTGTAACGTACATCTCGCTAAGCTTTTCGGTGATTCATGTAACTGCAGCCTTTTTGTTGGTTTTGTTTTAAAATCCGTGGTAGAAGCGTTGACTTTCTATGGGGTGTAAAGGTTTCAGGGCGAGGAAGGAAACAGAGCTGAGGGTGGGGGCAAAAACCCCAAAACAGAACAGTAGTTCTCATGAATGTTTGGATTCTGCAGTGGAGCGGTTTCCACAGTGTACTAAAGGTGTTTATTTCTTTTCTAAATTTATTTTGTTGGACACTTACAGCTGAGAAGAAATCTCCTCACGAGGCAGGCTATGATGCATTTCTCTGTGGTTCAGGTAAAATGCTTCTGAAACACTTCTCTAAACTTTGTGTAGGGACTTGGTAATTCCTTTCCTGCTCTACAGCTCTCTTTGATGCTAAGAAATATTTGTTTATATACAGTCTGTTGCTATTAGTAACCTAGCTGCACTTTAGTGAGTTTTTGCTTTCCATTTGTTTAGTTCTGTTTCTTTAGCTTTATTCTAATGCCACCTCATTGTTCCTTCTAGTTCTTCTGAAGTCAGCTCATTTGCTACTATGCAGATCCACAGAGTGAGTGATATTTAAATGTTTACTGAAAACTGCATTACATGAATGGGTGCTACGGAAAACAGTTGTCAGTTCACTCTGGCTGACTCTTTGTTTTGCAGGCTGGCCTTCCTTTTGAATCAGAGAAAGTGTTACTGGAAATGTCACTGTTCTAATTAGATTTTTATTTTATAAATCTGAAAGTAGTAGCTTTATGTCAAAGCTGGCATTTAAAAAATGAATTAATGGGCCATGCAATGGCTCAGATGTTGGGAAATGGCATTGTGACTCCTTTATCGTCGAACAAGCTCTCTCAAGTTCAGTTCACTTGGGTAACATTCAAATAATTTTCCACTAGTTTCCATTTTTGAAATCTGTGTGATTCAGTGCCTTCAGTTAAGTTGCTAAGAGGCAACTGTTCAAATCCCTCCCCTTTGCTTGCAGCTTTTTAACTTCTGTAGAACATACCAAGATCTGAAATACCTATTTTGTCCCTAGTGCAAGAGCTTCTTCAGGAGCTCTGTGCTCCAGAGACACTGTGCAGCAGTGCAGCGCTGGAGAAACAACACTTTGTTCCATTTTGTTTTCTGATGTAGTGATGCAGTGGAGGCTGATCCTTCTTTCTCTCAGTATCTCACCGTGTTAGCTGAGTATCTGAACAAAGTGAATTTCATCCGAGGAAGTGTTTCAAGCATTGTGCGTATGAATTGCAGGTCTGTGACCAGTTGGTGGGGTGCGTAGGTCAGTCGCCTTCTTGATGGCTTCATTAGAGGAGAAAAATCCACCAGTGTCTGGGCCCACCTTGGCAGAAGTTGCCATCATATAAATGACACAACTGATGTTTCAAAATGGCAAATGAGTTGAATTTCTGCTTTGTGAAATGTTTTCGTATTGTTATCCTGTAAGATGGCATTAGTCAGTTTACATTGCCCTAATTCTCTCTGCTCTGTTAGAGAGTTTGCTGTTTCTCTGGTGGTTTCTCCATGGTAATCGTGACAGTTTGCTTTTATGACTCATGTTCAGAAGAATCTTGGGACAAAAGAAAAATAATTTTACATCAACAGCTGTGTTGTACAACCTGTCTTATGTGTCATGTTTTGCGTATTTTCTGATTATATTAGTAGTGCATCTGTAGTATTTCTGAACTCAGATCTATGTCTCCGTATTGCACATTTTCCAGAATTTTTCTGGAGAAGATGCTTCGTGCCAACATCTCCCTCTTCTGGTTGTCCATGTCCAAGGCTGGCCAGGGCTGAATGAAAGGCAGATCTACCAAGAGTTTAATGCTTTTTGTTGCTTTGATGTCAGACGGCTTTCAAAGAACCAGTTCCTTCTGCTCTCCAATAAATTTAAGGAGTAAGTCTTAATTTCCCGCCCCTTGATCCTCTTTGATTTACGTCTGGTCTGACCGCTCTTGGATAAAGAGATTCCTGTCCTGAGCTGTGGGATGCTGTAGGCAGCCTGCAAGCCGTGGCTCCTGACATCTGCTTTCATTACAGCATCAGGCATGTTCTGAGAGATTATAAGGATCACCCTCACCTGCGGGTTTCTGTCTATCGCCACTGGAAGCACTCTCCGAGCGTGAACTGCCTGCTGCAGTGAGTTACGGGTTCCTTCCGAGGGGGTCTGGTCCTGTCCCAGCAGCAGTCTGGTGCTCTTTGCCATGTTCTTCTGCCAGCCCTTCAGGAGAACAAGGGGTTCAGAAGCAGGTTCACTCGCCAACTGCTGGGTGGCCACCTGTGAGCTTTCAGCCCTGGGCAACTGGACTTTAATCTTGATACTGATTCACCAGGGAACGTTACCCCATGGATAGCACGAAACTACGGGTGTGCTATCATAACAGACAGGGGCTTATCTTAATGAGCTGTAGTGCTAGCTCTAATAAGCTTGAGGAGCGAGAGGCAGAGTCTTTCACGTGTGGGATGGATGCGTGTTTTCTCCAGCAGAGTCAGAAGCTCTGGAGAGAATTCCAGATTGAAAGTGTATCCCTCTGGTGAGGTTGTGACAGCAATGCTCTTGCAGGGTGCATTTCTGGCCTGACGCGGTTTGGAATCAAATCTCAGAGCTTAGTGAGAACAAAATTGAGCCCTAAATATAAGAAGTCTAACAGCATTTTATTTTTCTTGCCCTTTAGAGTCTCTGGCATTGTGGTGCTGTGGTCTGTCTTGGCCTTTGTACTCGGAGGAGCTCCTTGCTCTTAGTTCTGAAGGATTGCCTTACAGATGAGATGTCAGGAACACAGGTTTTATTTTTTGTGTTTCTCTGTTTTGTTTAATTTAATTCAATAAACTATGAGGAAAAAAAAAAAAAACTGTGAATAGTATTTTCAATTGTTTTATTGCAAATGTGTGTTTAAAGAGGATGTGTTGGTTTCCATTTTGTGCTCTTTTGTAATCTGTTAAAAGCACAGTCCTCTCCTGAAGAGGGAGAGAGGGTTCTTCTGATGCCTAATTTACTTTGATCCTCTGTTGGTTCTTCACAGCTATTCATAAGCCCAGTTATATCCCAGTGCTTGTGCTGCTGTGTAAAACACATTTGTATTGAAGTCTGGGAATTTATGAAATGAAAGAGGCTATTTTTAGTTTCAGTTGTAAAGCAGAGGAAACGTCATAGTTTACAAAATGAAAATGGGCAGAGTTGATTCAGAAACTACTCTTGGGCCACATGAAGAATTCTGGTGAATAGTAAAGAATTTGCAGTGCTGTCAGTGTTGTGCAGAAGAGCTGAGGACAGATAAAGACAAGTGAAATGTATCAGCTTCCAATTTGTAGAATATACACAGGTCGGGTGAGTTGGCACACATTTTTATTTGTTTCTAGCGCACAGCACGTGAGCAGTCCTTTATCCAAAACTATCACGAGGGGGGCTTTGTTGATGTGTTTCTCTGATATAGCTGCATTATTTGTCAGTCCAGGAACTGTGGTCTTTATTAATTTCATTCTCTTCTTAAAAACAACCTGCCGATTCATGGTTTCCATGTAATGGTCCCTAGATTTCATCAGTCAGAATTGGATGGGGCCCGTGATCATCCAATACATAGAATCTGCCTTTTAATCGGCTGTCAAATCACAGAATGGTAGAACGGGCATAGCTGCAGGGGACGAGCAGCAGCAGGAGGGCGTGGCGGCCTGCCCGGAGGTCACGTGCGCTCTGCTGCCAACGGCTCCTGCTTTGCTGCTCCTCAGGAGAGACGGGCAGCGTCCCTTCAGATGTGGTTCTTGAGATCTGCGCAGCTTGTGGTTTACAGCTCTTACTTCATGAGCCACCTCCTAGCCACACAAATAACTGACTTCTTGATACCTTTTTTTTTTTTTTTAATAACCCTTCAGTGACAGGGTTCTCTGTCACAGTGTTTCTTCAAACACCAGTGTAAGTATCTCCCTATTTATTCTGTAATGGTGGGTTTTTTTTGTCATTTAGCATCATTAGGCACCCCCCCTTGTGTCAAGGAGAGCACAGGCTCTGTGCGTTATGTAGATTTGGGAAAGCTTTCACTGAGTGTTACACATAGGAGCATGCGTTTTCCCATAAAAAGCACTCTTCTTGGTTTATGATCTGGGAATTGTTATACCCTTGTTCTCTGGGGTCCGGATTCAGCTAGCTGCTTAGACGTGGGGAAATGCAGCATGCACTTTGAAGGAACAAATAAATTGTTTGTTCTGTGTTAATTTTTTCTCCTTTCCTCCCGTGTTTTTGTCCGAGTGGCACACAGACAAATAATGAATTAGTTCCCTGCAGTATTATTCTCTCTCTCCTGTTTCACCATCTAGAGAAACACACTTGCCTGTGGAAGAAAGCAGAGATCCTTTCACCCTTCTGAGAAATCGCCCATGGGTCTGACCTTGCCTTCTCCCTCTCCAAGGGACAGATGTACCTCATGGAGCAACATAGTGTAGTGAATCTGGAGACTACATTAGAGATGGGACAACTTTATAAATAGTAATTTCAATAGATCTACTAGATAGTTCTACTATAAATCAGTTAAGTGTATATGTAGAGTAAATGCATGAAGAAGAAATGAGAGCAGGTTGAGTATAATCTGATCTCTTTCCTAGGGGAGAATTTACAGAAACAAGTTGCTTTTCTGTAATAACCCAGGGTCACTGCTCACAGCCTTTCAAAGACATCAATGAGATGTACTAGCAGTCAGTTCCCATAAAATGGGTTAGCTGGGGGCTATTCTAACAAATCAGCAATTTATAGCTATGGGAATAGATTTACAAGTTTTCCTGAGTGGCTGAAGATCAAGACAAAATCTCTCTGAACATGCCAATCTGGCCATTCTGACCTCAGCTATTGCTTTCGCTCCAGACTAGGGAACTGTTATTAATTGAAGTTGAAAGTATCAAAAGTAGTTCAGGTTATGCCTGTTCCTGTGTGGCTCCTGCAAGGAGTAGGGCATACTTTTGATTCTTGTGAAGCCAATTTGAAGTGGTGCAACCTGCCTCATTACTCTGGCTTTGAAGAGGTGCCTGTCAAAGTTGCTGAGTGGACCCGAGGGCTGGCAGCTCAGAAAATCAAAACTATCTTCCTAAGACAGTGATAAAACCACAGCCAAGTCCTAGCAGCAGTTATAGTACATCTGCTTCTCAGCACTATGAGAAACTTGTACTTTAGCTGTAAGGATTGAAAGGATAATTCCAACCCCCAATTAAAGAAAATCTTAGAATTCAAGTTGTGCAGGTGTGCAGTAAAAGTATAGCCCTGCAAATGGAGCATTGCAGATCAAGATATCAAGAACAATTAGATTTTTGATATATTGTTTTTTGGTTTTTTTTTCACATGTTAAAGGTTAAATTTGTCTTTTTAAGGTAACATCTCTACTCTGGTGGGAAGCCTCTCAGAGCACCTCCTGTTGCTGAACACCCAGAGTGCAAGTCTTGCTGTGGAGGAGCTCAGCATTGTCTCAGATGCCCAGTCCCCTCTGTAAGGCAGTTGTGTTAAGGAGATACAGACCAGCGATGCTGGGCAGAGCACAAATCTCTCTATCTCTTGGTTTGCTGGAGGTGCCCAAAAGCACCAAATTAGAGCTGCGCTGGAGGTGTGGCATGTCTCCTGGTGGGGATGGCTGACAGCTGAGATGTCTGGCTTGCAGAACCACCACAGGGGCCAGCCCAACCCCCCCAAGAGTGCTGGTGGAGAGCCACCCATGTCAGAACACATAAGCACTGCCTATGTTGTTATAAAGGCTGTGGCTGAGCAGCAGGGAGGGAGGAAAGCCCTCTCCAAGCCCTACCTGTGCTCCCAGAGACATGGAGCTCATGGGGCAGAAGATGGCTGAGGGTGGCTGTGGGGCACAGGCTGGGGCAGGCAGAAGGGGGAGGCTCAGCAAGGATGGAGACTAGAAGGAAAACATGCGCAGGCGGAGGTGATGGAAAAGGAAGATTTTCTTCCGGATGTCCCCAAGGAGCTGTGAGTTTGTTGCAAGGCAGAAGGCCAGGAAAAGTGGAGAAGAGTCATGCTGCCAGGATGCATGGGAGACAAGAGAGGCTTTGCGCCCAGTGTCTCACCCAGCTCATCTCTGCTTTCTCTTCCTGCCTTGTTCAAGTTTGTGGTTTTAACCAGTTTCACCAAAGCCAGTACTTTAATTATTGTGTGAGCACCTTTGGACTCAGCTTCAGGGAAAAAACATGGGGCAGTTCCAGCTCTGAGGGGTACCTGGGCTGGGGTTGTTCACTTTTAACAGAGACACTGCAGCCACAAGTGATCCTGCCTGACATTCAGCCCCATGCCCTGCAGCTTGGGTGGGGGAACAGGACCCGGATCCTTGGCATGAGGATTCTAATGTGCCTTTCGGTATCTTAACACACAGGCAAGTAGTCGAACCTTCTTGCAACTTCTCCCCACCCAGGTGAGCATATAGAGATGAACAGATGTCTTACCAAAGGCAGTATGAATATGGGGCTACTGTGTCCCCTTCTCCCTGTGTAGGACAGCCAAGGACCCCTCTAGTCACAGGAGTGATTGACACTGGTTCTCCTGTTTGTGGAGCAAGTGTGCTCACCCACAGACCTCTACAAGACCTTCTGCAGCCAAGCTTTAGAAGAAAATGGCAATCAGGAAATCAGTTGGCAAAGAACTTAATGCCAATGCTGTAAGCTAGTGCTTTTAAAATACCTGTGCGATGGAAATCTGTAAGAGGTAATGGTTACAATACAGGAGAAACACATGACGTCCTAGCAGAAACACATCCAGTTGAAAAAAAGCACTATTTAAAACATGAAAACGTGTTACTCAACACCACCTAGGCGCGCACACAAATTGAGGAAATCCTAAAGTAGTTCTAAGTCTGGACCTGGTCCAACTCACTGACACGCCTGGAGTTCACCTGGGTTTCAAATCAGTGGAAGAATAATCGGTAATCCTTATTCTGTATTTTGAAGTAATACAAAACTATTTGACTTGTCCCATAAAACCTGGCACTAGAGATTGGACAGAGCTGGGGCATGTTCTGAGTTTGCTCCGAAAGACGCTGCTAGAAATTTCTGCTTTGTGTCCAGCTTTTGGTTACCAAAGGTCACTCTGTCTATAATTTCCCATTGTTTAACAAGCTGCTTGCTTACAAGCGCAGCCAGCATAACCAAAACAGGCAGTTGTTCACTTACCCATCAGAATTCATCTGTCCTCTGCATGTAACACATACAACAGACTTTGCCATTCCTACATAAATTTATGGATTTGCAAACCCACAGGCTCCCACAGCTGCCTGCAGTGCTCAAAACTTGCCCCCTCCCCTGGGATGTGGGACTGAAGCAGCCTGATGTAATTGTTCCATAGGGCCGTTGGGTCATGGGAACTGATGCCACAGGAGACGTGCTGGGCTCCTGGACCTCCCCTGCAGTCCGGCAGCCTCCAGCAGCTGGGTGGCCTCCAGGGGATGGGCTGGGGCTGGCTGCTCAGCAAGGGGTGTCTGGGGGTTGTCTGCAGCCAGGGACATCCCTGTGGAGGGGGGATGCTCTTTTTTTCACAGCTTGCATGGATGAATACCCTACGTGTACTGTAACTTAGCACAAGAAAAGAGCATGGTGGTGGGGGGCAGGAATGCAACCAGGCCTCTTCCTAATCCCATAGGCACCTGTCACCATCTTTAGACTCCCAAATACTTCGATAGTGTGGCAGACACCTCTGACTCCACACCTGCTCGCTACTGAACAGAAATGTAGGGTAGTGATGTAGAAGTCTGTGTTCCACAGTGCTTGCCAGCCTGACAGGCACAGGAAAGATGACGGCTGCCATCATGGTGACAATGATGGCAAGTTCAAGCCTCATCCAGGGGCCTTGCTGTGGAGAGCTGATTTGGACAGTGATGAACAAGATCAAACTGGAAAGAACAACAAGAGGGGTAAAAATAAGGTAATTAGCGACAGAAGTAAAGATGATTATTGCATTGCTGTTCCTAGAACCCTTGGCAAGCAGAGCCTTTGGGTCCCTCATATGGTGAAATCCCCCATTCCACTGAGCAGGCAGGACAGGTGCCAAAGAAGAGCATATGTGCGGGATGAGAGGGGCTCAGGCTGACTGTGCCGGTGATGTGTGGGGGACAGGACCCTCAGGCACTGTGCTGCACTGGCAGTTATCAAAAAGAAGGGACCAGCATTGTTCCCAGTGAAGAAAACAATGCCCAGCACCAAGCTCAGATAGCTGAGAAGCCCCTCTGAAACTGCAGGTGACTGCAGGTCCATTAGTATTGGCATGGAAGTCACTTCAGCGATGGCCATATTTAGGACACGCACAGTAACTTTGCTCCTCTTCATCCTGAAGCACAGAAACCAGGTGGTGACACTATTCCCACTTATCCTCAAAGTGGCATTGAAAAGCACTCACCTGACAAAAACTGCCTTCAGAAATAACACACTGTCTTCTCAGCCCTTGGATTCAGTCTCATTTGGTTTTGCTGGGTCTGTAATGAGGGATAACATAGTGTTTGACTCTGTTATGGCATCACTTGAATCAAGAGCTGTTTTCTCTGTCAGCAAGCGGGAGATGTTTTGCTATCAGTTTGCATTACTGAAGCTGACTGAAAAATATTGTCATATTATTAAATAGTTTAAAAGTTCATAGGTATTATAATTCAGAGGGATTGCAAACAATTTAATTTGTCATGAGTCCAATGTATTAGGAACAGTGTAGTCTCTGAATGTTACTTTTAATAAACAAATTACTTTTACAAATTACTTTGGGTTTATCAAACACCCTAGAGTTAAAGCTGATACACATTTTGTACTGCATATTCTACTCCAGCTGTTTTACTGAGTGATCCCGATTCCCCGTTACAGCAGGTTTACAAAGATCCCAGCTCAGGCAGGGAAAGCGGAAGGTAAAAATAGCTTCTTGCTGAGACAAAGCTGCCTGTTGGTGAGGGCTTCTGCAAAGGTTAGAAATAAAATTCTGCGAGTTATGCAAAAGTCCAAGCGGACAGTGTTGAGCTGATGGCACAGCAGAGATTCTCTTTTAAATAGCACTGCATGCAAAGAAATAACTAGAAAAAAAAAAAATAATGTGAGCCTACTGATCTTAATTTTGCAGATATTAGGAATCCAGAGCCCCAAAGCAATGAAGGATGCTTCTCTTATGATGAAGACCCAGGAAATGTGACTATGTTAGCAAATTATCTGCATTAGAATACGCTTCATCAGCTACTAAGTCATTTTAATGAAAATTAGTCTGATAAAGTCATAAATACAATGAAAGAAAAAAATCACCACAGCTTGATCAAGTCTTGTTTACATAACCGAAAAGTTTGTAATTTTTTAGAGCATACTAAGTCATTCATCAAAATTATTTTTTGTCCCTCTGTGTTAAAATGACAATTAATGCATTGTGTTAATAAATAAATATGCATAAGTATATATACATAGCTCACTATATAATTTGATCTTGCGCCTTTTGCTATCTAGTGTAGTTTTCTCATATTTATATAGGCTTGGAAAAAAAGTACAAAGTAAAAGTACCGAGCACAAAGTACCAAGCATCTTTTACCCCATTTATGCTAATAACAGCTGATGATGTTCAGTGCTTTGTGGGACCAGGGCCTATGTTTTCCACGAGTCCTGAACTTCATTGTAATTTGTCTCCCAGTATCTAACCAGGGGTGCAATGCCGATCACTCCAGCTCTGGTGTGCTGAGTTCTATTGTTCTCTATGTCCAACAGAAAAGGGGAGAGCTTGTTTGGGGGGTTTTTTTATAGCCTTGTGCTCCTTGGGGCTGCATCTCCTTGCTCTGAGACACAGCCTCAATATGTCTGTTGTGAGGAAGGGCTGGGTACTCAGCCCTGTCACCCTGACCTTCCACAGAGAGTGCTGGGTTATCTCCTGTCCACAAAGGCAAAGCACCACCAGATCAGTCTGCTTTTAGAGAGATAACAGGGAATACCTAGGACATCTTAAATAAGAACAAAATCCTACCATCGCTCTTTAAAACAAAGACCATGAAAACTGGGAAAAAAAAAAAAAAAGTTCAGGATGAAATCTTTATTCTAATGCATTTGATCTCTCAGTTTTGAATTAAAATGGCAAAACCCCTTCAGGCTGTTTAAATACTTCTTTGTATACTCCATTAAATAAAAAGAGTACTAAAATAAAAAATTTTAGTACTAAATGGCATTGATTTAAAACAGTAAGACAACCAGTATTACAAGTCAAATTACTTCTTTCATAAGTAAAGTAGGCAAGGAGGCATGTGCCATAAGGAGTCTTATTTTATGTTTGCTGTGCCCACACCTACCATCCCCATGTCTTCCTTGCTGGGGCAGGACGTGGGCCTTGTGGCAGCCTCACTTGCTTTTTCAGCTCCCTTGAAGGAGGAACTGTGGGCACGATGGCGTACACTCGCTATTGAAATTGTTAAAGGCTACTCTGGTCTCCAGGGAATGGTAGGAGACGGCCGCCTTCATTCTCAGACAACACTCTTGCTTGCAAGGCTTGCTGAACAAAGCAAATGGGATGCTGAAGGTTCTACTGGTCATACAGGAATAGGAAGTCCCAGACATACCAATGAACTAGATTGAAGCTAAATAAGCAGACTTTATTAGTACCACTGCTGCAGACACAGCACTTGAATACAGAATTCCCAAGAGCAGAACGTGCAAAGGAAAATATACTGATTTTTATTTTTTTTCCCTAAACTGAAGTAAGATCATTAATGTGCTGAAGTAAATGGGAATTCAGGAGTAGATCAGAGCTCTTACTTTCCAAAGCCCAATTTCTCGATATTACATTAAAAAAAAAAATAAAAAAAAATCCCATATTTAAGCTGACCATACTCTTTCCTAAAAATACTCAGGATTTTCTGCCTGTTCTTCTCCCAGCTTGCCAGGAACTGCAGTCCTGTGACAACCAGATCTGTTTCCAGTCCAGATGCACTATCATGCTAGAGGTGATACAATCTTGTCAGCCAGGCCAAGGCACTCTGACACTTTTAGGTAACGTTTGACATGAGTAACCATGTAATTTCCTAACTGGAGGAAAATCATGTGCTTCACAGGCAGTTTTCCTCTGTTTTTCAGAACAAAAATATAAATCAGGATTCAAGCAAGTTTCAGGCTTGGGGCCTGTTCCCAGTCAAGCCAAGGGGGAAGCTGTGCTGGAGGTTTTGATGGGAGTTGCTGTGGTAATTAAAATGTTTAAGATACATGCTTAAAAATAATTACTTTTATATTGAATAATGCCAGCATGCTAACTTTTGCAGAAAATGGGTAGTTGTGCATGTGAAGAATTGAACACATTCAGTGACAGCCACCACAGTTGTGGCAAAGGGGTCCCCAGCTAATGCAGCTCATGACTTCTTTGCCAAGGAGGTTAATGATGTCCCATGGTCAGTAGACGAGCCATATGGGAGGAAAGGCAAAAGGCAAAGCCAAAGCAGGTCACCGTGTGTGCTCGAACCAGCTCCAGGGTTGGCATTGTAACTGGAGGGACAGCACAAAGCTTCCAAGCAGGTAACATTTCCTCAATGCTCAGTGCATCTCAAAGGTTAAGATTAAAGAGAAGGTTTTCTGCCTAAATTAGGAAAGCAAAGAAACTTCTGACATTCCCTGTTTCATGTGTATGTCTGTGTCCTGGAAGACCTCTACCAAATAAAGACTTAATGTAAACAATTGGACAAAAATAAACCGTCTGTCTGAGGTAGAAGGAGCACATTGTAAGCGGGAGTGATTTTGGAATGAGTGTGTAGAGAGACAAGAGGTTTTATTGCTGGTGGTGTGACAGGAGAAAGGCATGAAGCAGGGTATGATGAGACCTGCTGGGTAGAAGTGCAATGATGGGATGTCGCAGGGAGATACTGAAGATGCATGCTCTCCATACTCGTTTTACTTGTGCTTCAAGGGCTCTGTCTGCACTGAAGTATAAAGTCATATTTTTTTTCCTTAGAGCTTTTTCCTTTCCATCATTCTTCCCTTTTCGTTTTCGCAATCTGTCAAGCCTTGTCTGCACTTTGAGTGGCCACAAGAAGGAAGGGAACATCTCAAGGGAGAGCTGCAGAGCATGTAGGTGGTGAGAGAAAGGGCAGAGCAAAAAAAAATCAAGAAACAGGCATAAAGAAAGAACAGAGGGAATTAAAAAACAAAAGCTATGGACATTGGAGTGATATGGAGGACACAACAATCATTTTAGCGCTGCTTATTCAGCGTGGTCCAAGTCAACTCAGGGATGAAAGTTTGAAACCAATGCAATGGCAGAAACACTATTTTAAGGTTTGTTTGTTTTCAGATCAGTTGTCAAATAGACGATTTGGCAGATCAGGCCTTTGCCTAGCCCCAGGAGGGTATCTCTGGCTTCTACATCTATCAGATTGTAAAGTTATCCAAGAGTAAAAGGGACCAGGGCAGAGGCCCAAAAAGGAAATGCTTCCCTTCTTTTCCCCAGTAGTGTTTCCAAATCCTCATCTGAGAGAAACAGCTTGGCTTTGACATATGAGAAAGAAATGACCCTAGAAGAGAGGGGCCACCTGTGCCCATTCCAGGAGGATTTTGACTCTTATGCAACGTTTTGTAAGGAAAGAAAGGCTTTTCAAAGCACAAACACATCATTCACCCTGGTGTTACAACAGCCATGTCTGAAAGTGACACAAAGGCCTGATCTGCTTGTGATACAAGGGTGTATTTGAGATATGTGAGGAACAAGTGAAAATATGAGTGCTGCTGCTCTGGAAGATTGTGCTGGTTACTGCAGTTGGGGAGTGCTCTCAGCTGTGAATTAGGGCAGAGAATGTATCTCCTGTTGCATTAATGTAAAGGGCTGTTCTTGGAAGACAGAAGGTGTAATTAGGCTTACTCAATCACATTTCCACCAGGGAAGTCTGTTTCATCACTGACACATGATGCTTGAAAAGCCCGGCCTTGTTTTGCCTGGCACGACATGCCTTCAGGAAACCCACACCTACAGTTTAATGATCATCATGAGAAAGATTTGCAATTGCAATTATGGGACAGACAGTGCTACCCCCTCAGCTCTTTCTTCACAGCTGATGAAAATGTGAAGACTGAAGCATTTCAGCCTTGATTGAATAAAGTGCCTGAGCACAGGCTCAAATTTTGGTGATGTGATTTAAGTCATGTGCTTACACCATGCTGAATTGAGCTTTCCTTTCAGAGGAGTTAGTGGTTTGTATACCATACAAAGCCTTTGTATTCAGAGGCTCCACCCTGATCCCATCCTCAGGTACACATACCAGCTTGCTTAAGTAGCTGAGAAGATGCAAGAAACCCCTGTAAAACTAGTTGGCTGGGATTGGGAAGCACTCCATTGCCTGGGGCTCATTCCCTTTTGTTGGGCTCACAAATTCTGTACTGTTAACTGTGCCAAAACAGCATTAGTAGATGCACATGGAGACTATCACAGGTGACAGGAACAGAAAATGCATGTTTACAGGTCCTGGTCAGCATCCTCCTGTTTTGCCTCCTTTGTCACAGTGCAGTCATTAAACTGATGGTCGTAATCCATAGGAGACAAGGACTCCAGTGACTTGTCTGCCACATGAGGGATGAACCCCACTGCCTCATCGTTCTGACATGGTGCTGCATTTAGCTCTCGGGGTAACCAGTTGCTGTCTCCACAGCTCTCCTGGAGATCCCCTTTACGCACAGATCATTGCTGGTGTATGGAGGCAGGAAAGCGCAAGTGCCATGACCTCCCTCATCAACACTCTGCAGGGGTATGACTGCTGGTAGACCCTTTAGCACCAGCTTCAGGAATTAATTCATCTGCACGGTCCCTGGCACCACAGCAAGGCATGGCAGGAGCAAGTAGGGCAGCTGTGCACACAAGGGATGATGCCACAGAGGTTCTGTGTGGGTGACGGACCTCTGCACCCTGTCTGCAGGGTCCATGGGCTGCTGCTGGCCTGGAACAGTGGTGACCTGCCAGCCACTGACAGCTTTAAGACCATTTTTGTGCTCTGTCCCTTTTCAGTTCTGCTCCTCCCCTATTAATTCTAGTATGTAATTTATTTGTAAAGGAGGGGGCAGCCTGACACCCCTCTAGTGCCTGTTTCAGGGCTCTGTCCCTGGAGTCACCTGGCAGCTCTGAAGAATGGCCCTTGATTTCTACCTGGTGTGAAAAGATAGCTCTGGTTTTGGTCTGCAGCTGTCACAATGCCTCCAAAACTTTCCCATGAAAGAGATACCATCCATCTAGTTATTTCACTAACCTATTCACCTGCTTTTTTTTTCTTCTGACCAATATGGTTTCTACACAGTCAGCTGTATTCTAGTCTCTTACTGATTCTTCCTTCCCCCATCCCTGTCCCCAAAAAAGCAACAACTAAGCCTTTCTTCACCCGGGAGAGTAGTAAGTTTAATTGTGGCAAGACGTGTGTATGTGTATAAATACTATGCAAATTATATATTATACAGTCATCAGGACTATTGTTACTTTCAGCCTGACAAGGAGGCCCTGTCTGGCTCTGTGACTGACACCCTGTTATCTCCTTCCATCAATCCATATTTGGAGGACTATTAAGGAAATAGCTTTGCTGAGAATATATCTCAGATCACAATCCAGTTTCTTTGTACTACAGTGGAACAGTCCACATGACAACGTAGGCGGAGAAAACTCAGTCTTTTGTGGATATTAAGCATGCCTTGAGTCATGCGTGTAAACTCTGCTCCTAAATGAGAATGCATATTCCCGTCAGTGGGAATGTGGGTGCATGTAAACCACAACAAGGTATTAAAAGATTAGGCCAGGAACTGGAAGAAAAAATATAGGACAGTGAGGCAGAGAAACAGGACGGATGAAGCAGAGCTGCCAGCCTTCTCACTTTTTAACCTAAGTGCCTTGTGAGCAGTTAAAGTGCAGTTAAGTGCTTCCTTGCTAGGGCTATGTCCTGTGATTTTTCTGAGACTCTGTTGGCTAGGTGGCTGGTGGTAACCTCAGCATTTCTGTGCTACCCTGGCTCTCCTCTGCACAGCCAGCCCAGCCCCACTCCATCCCACCCTGGGTGCACAAGCAGACTGCCCACCTGGGCCATGCGCTGGGGCCCGTCCTGCAGCTGGCTACGCTGTGGCCAGCAGCAGCTATTGCGTGGCCAAGAGCCACACAGAAATGCTGGTGTGCTGCTCATAAGGCAAGAAAAATCGTGTGTCCTTGACACCAAAAGATAGAGGGAAAGCATGACAAAGAAGAAAAAGTACAGTTCTAGAAAACGTGTTCAGCAGGAAACAGAGGCAGCAATAGTCCCTGGAGCATCTAAATTCTGAAGAAAATATTTTTTATTAACAAAAGACTGAGACTTCAAGTGCTGGAGGTCCCTGTTAAGGGAAGGGAGAATGCAGTGGCGTCTTTAAATTATCCACCTCAGATGAAGAAGGAATCTGATGTTTTCATGCAGGAAGAAGTGGAATTCCTAAAAAATGCAGAACTTCAGTTTCTTTCTCTCCAGCTGCACTTTGGTTGCTTGTTGTTCACAACCTAACCTCACTGTACCTAACTTATTTTGCATTATCTCAACTCTGCAGAGCAAATGCTGTTATCAAACCAACTTATGAATAGAAGAGGACAATCAATACTGTTTCTGGAAGCAAGAGATGCCACAGCCAATATAGATCTTCACGCTGAAACTTTGACAAGATGTAGCACCACATCACTATGGGAGCTAGAAATCCTGAACCTGGAGTCCTCAAGATCAGCCTTTCTTCATGTGCAGGGGCTGAATTGCTCCCTGGTTTACTGATACTTATTTCCATGACTTGGTGATGACTTACGACAGCTGAGCATCTTGTCCCATTTCTGTCACAGGTACAAAGGAGAAAGCTAGAAAAGGCGGAAACGTAAGAAAAGCCAAGCCACTTATTTTTACTGTAATAGAATCAAACTCTCTTCTTATTGTGTTAGTGGGGCTGAAGTAGTAGGTGAATTCCTTTCATTTTTAATATTTATATTAATATGCTAATTAAGCATCTCACAGATTTGAAGTTATCCTCCAAGTGCTCCCATTTTGCAGAGGAGGAATTTTGATGAGGAAGTCTGAGACAGAGTAAACAGAGGCCTCATGAGTTTTACCCTCGGAATCATCGGTTTGTACTGTTACTACATTTATCCTTTTGCATAAAATATAATGGCGGGTTTTTTTATATATTTTAGGATTCTATATCTACTCCAGTCATATACACTTGGTAGAAGAGAGAGACAGTTCAGTGTTTTCATTCAGTGACCTTCTGGCTTTATGCGGTAAACCTACTGCATGAGTTTGTTTTGCACTTGTTTTCAAGTTGAATCACCTTGAAAAGTGCAAATTATCTCTGAGTCTATATTTTGTCTTTGAAAAGAGACTAGTATTAGAAGCAGTTTAAAATAACAGAAAAACTTTATTCATGGGAAAATGTTTGGCTACTTGAGATTCTTAATTTTAAAAATTCAACATTTGGGAAAAATCCTAGAGAAGAAAGAAGTATTTTCCTTCTGAAATGATGTTTTGATGCACTGTGCTCTGGTTCATCTCTGTCAGCCAGGCTCCCAAATCGGATGGCAAGAGAAAAGAGGATTGTATTACAAAGTCCTATTCCATGGTACATTGTGGAAGGTTCAATCCAATAAAGGAGAAATGAGACATGGGAAAACTGGACTACAGTTTCCCTGCAGAACCACAACGTGGTATCCACAATGAAATTTTGATTTTAAAATACTGAATTAATCCATGGAGTTTTACACCACTTTCAAACAGTTCAGATGGAAATTCCTTTTTTAAATCCCAGCATCATACAGCAATACACAGCTCTTCAAGTCATGTCACTACAAAACTCTTTCTGTTTATTGCTTATTATCTAATTACATCTATACAGAGTAATTACATTTGCAAATATGCCGTTGGATAACTTGTATAGGTGTTGCCCTGAGGAGTCACAGACCTATCCTGGCTGAGTCCAAAGAGTGTTCAGAAAAGGCTGTCAACAATTCCTATGTTGTCTAACTTGATTTTTTGAAGTACAACAGCTTTCATACTTTTAAATAGTTTTCCAATACAAGGCACCCTTAGCACTGTAGCTATTTCTCTTGTGTGTAGTGACAGAGTGCAGAAAGATAGGTGGACCACCAAACTGGGGCTGAAAAATCATGAATGTTCAGTGAATCCAACCAAAGAAACTAAGGTTTCACAGTAACAAACATCAAGGGTCTTACTTAACCACGTATTCCTGCAGTGCAGAGAGCAAATAAAGAATAATGGCTAACTTCTGTGATGGGTTAGAAATGCATGTATATATGTGAAACAGAATAAAAATAAAAAGAGGTGTAAGAGAAAGAAGACAGGCAGACTAGTGCAATCAGGAGTAAAGATTATTTCAGGGCAGTCTTTCTTACTACGGCACGCACTTCACATAACATAGTCTGACCAGCAACTCTGTTTCAAGAAGGATTTGGACATCTGTTGGTTGGAACCTCCAGAAACAACACAGGTTGAGGGACAGAGCACCACGGCACCAGACCCTTCTTTCTTTATCGGTAATACACAATTTCTTAGCCAATATGAGGCAACTGGATAAAACCAGACCATCTTATCTCAACCTAAACAAAGTAAAAGCTAAGTTTACTGACTACTTGGCACTCAAAGTTTTCCTTCCAACCTTTTATCATGGAAAGGTCTGACTCACCACTGTCACAAGCCTCATATTTTCTAATCCTGTAACTTCTGCTTTGCACAGCTAAATGTAAAATGATCTAAACTGTCTATACCGGTTAATCATATATGCCAAGTTATTACTTTAATTCTCATCCTATTCTCTCCCCAATGGGTTCCTGTATTGTCTTACACATATAAAATGAAAATGTAGCATGAAAATACTGCTTCCTGTATTGTCTTAACACTGCATAGCACTGGTGGCCCTAATGCTTGGTAGCTGGTGGGGCTGTCAGCAGGCAGGTGACGTGTATTTTCTCTTCTGATGTGTGATGATTCTTGGTTTGGTGCTAGCGTTTGTGCCATCAGTGATCGGCCCAAGAGAGAAATAAGACACAGAATGATTTTAGTAAGGGTAGATTTCTACTGGGGACAAACCCCACCATTGCAAGGTAAGAACTACTACCTGCTACACATTAAGACTAAAGGGTAGGTCTACAGAGAAGTTGAAGAGCCTCTGAAACCCAAGGATAGAGGAGACCTCACATTCAGTGTAGCTGAAGATAGCAGCTGTGTCAATAAGCAATGTTTTGTGAGGGTCTCACTGTGATTTTTCATTAAGAGGGAGACAGGGAACGAAATGTTGGTGAGGCTCTGCAGGAGACTGACTGCTACCAACCAAAGTCTCAGACAAAGCATGACCAAAAGTGGACCAGAGTACAGAAAGCTGTGAGGCTGGTTTTTGAAGAAAGAGACAGCTGCTCTGCACTTTATTAAGGCCCAGGTGCCCCCTCTGCATGACACGGTGGGAGGCAGGCAGAGAGTGGGAACACATTTCCACTTGCAAAGGATATTTCTTCTAAACCAATAGATACAGAAATATGTTACGGAAATTCTTTGAGAGGTGAACACCTGTTGGTTTTAGTAAAGATACATATACTCTTCTTCTTGCCCAGGAATACCTTTTCCATTTATTTTTATAACTTAAAAAATATATATTTTTTCTATTCCCCCCCAAAAACAACAGAGGAAGATGGGCAACAGGAAACCTTATTATTTTATATTTGTTTCTCCCAAGGTCAGAGCATCACTAAGAGCTCGTCGCTTCCTGGTACTCTCCCTCTGCTCCCCACCCCTCTCTGATTTGGGTATCTCCCTGCAATTTCCGTCTGGCTACTTCCTCACCAGCACCATGACAGGACACAGGGGTACCAGCTCAGATCCAGAAAATCATGTGTGCTGCACCCAGGCAGGTAAACGCAGCCACCTGGTATGGTATGGATGCATCTGTACAGCTTCTGTACCTGAACTGGCCGATTTCCTCTCTGTTTGTGGGGCTGCATGAGTGCAGGCAGTCTGCGGTTGTCCTCCCCTCCAGGATGGCTCACACCTCCCTCTGCCCCTCCAGCCACACGGCGTGGCCGCTGAGGGCCTTGGCACACCACCCGAGCTGTGAAAGGAAAAGGAAGAGCCAACTCAAGTCAGGAGCAGGAACATCTCCACATCCTCCCACACTCACACAACAGTCAGTCCATGAAGTTACATGTGAAAAATTCCTCTAACCTGCCGCATGTCTGGGCAATGCAGTAACAGCGCAGACACCTCACTTTGCTTCACAGAATCACACAGAATCACAGAATCACAGAATCGACTGGGTTGGAAGAGACCTCAGAGATCATCGAGTCCAACCCTTGGTCCAACTCTAGTCCGTTTACTAGATCAGGGCACTAAGTGCCATGTCCAATCTCAGTTTAAAAACCTCTAGGGACGGCGAGTCCACTACCTCCCTGGGCAGGCCATTCCAATGCCTGATCACTCTCTCTGTAAAGAATTTCTTTCTAATATCCAGCCTAAATTTCCCCTGGTAGAGTTTAAGCCCATGCCCCCTTGTCCTATTGCTAACTGCCTGGGAGAAGAGACCAATCCCCACCTGGCTATAACTTCCCTTCAGGTAGTTATAGAGAGTGATGAGGTCACCTCTAAGCCTCCTCTTCTCTAGACTAAACAACCCCAGCTCCCTCAGCCTCTCCTCATAGGTCTTATGTTCAAGTCCCTTCACCAGTCGTGTTGCTCTTCTCTGGACCCGCTCCAGCACTTCAATGTCTTTCCTGAACTGAGGGGCCCAGAACTGAACACAATACTCCAGGTGTGGCCTCACCAATGCAGAGTACAGGGGAAGGATCACTTCCCTTGTCCTGCTGACCACGCTGTTTTTGATACAGGACAGGATACCGTTGGCCTTCTTGGCCACCTGGGCACACTGTTGGCTCATGTTGAGCTTCCTGTCAATTAGTACCCCCAGGTCCCTTTCTGTCTGACTGCTCTCCAGCCACTCTGTGCCCAGCCAAAGATTTCCAAAGATTTCCAGAGCCCTGCACACCGTTTTTGGGCCCATCTACCCCCCAGCTTTCTATCCACTATTAACTACTCTCTTCTCATCAGCCATTTCAGAGAAGAACCTAAAATGCATTAATCATCCACAACCAGCTCTGACAAAGAGTAGAAAAGTAACCTGAAAAAACTTTACCAAACTATTTTAGTGGCCTTTGTGGTCTCAACAGTAACCATGAACTGCCCATCTCTCACTAGCTGCCTTATTCTTGCCTCAGATAAGGTTCTTCACAGGGTCTCAGAGCACACTTAGTTTTCAGCCCCCCTGCTACAGGCCCTAAATCCACTTTCACAAACAGGCAGCAGGTCTTATCCACCCAGAAAAAATATGCTCAATTCACCCCTATCAACTTTAGTTGCCAAAATATCTCAGTAGGGCTTCAGGATTAAGCAGTAATCCTTGTTTTTGGAGTCTCCTATTCCATACCATTCTCATAAAAACACAATCCTATGGTTACCATTAACCGGATTATAACAACCGAGCAGCCACCAAGGAGTCTTCAACCTAACCCTGATTCTTAACTTGTACCATAACCTCACATTTAACTATGAAGAGAGGATCCCTGCTGGCCTCAAAACTAGCTGGTGACATCTCCTTTCACCTTGCTTTGCAGAACCCAGCAATAAATCCAGGTCTCATGCCTGTTGCCTATAAAACACAACCCCCCAGCTACCACCTTTTCAGGGAACTGGGCATATGCTAGGTTGATGGCTAATACGAGTGGGATAAAAGATGTCTAGCAAGGTCTGTAGTGTGTTTTGGATTAGGGTTACCTTAACTCTAAGGTTTACCCTAAGCTTAACTGCTACTTGAACAATATTCCAGTATCACCTGTTGAGGAGCAACCATAAGTTATTCTGGCTCTTCTAGTATCTGTTAGTCTTGATGGATCTTAAGAAAGTTAGGTCCTGTGTATTTGTCCCCAGTGTTCCCAAGAGTCCTCTGTTTGCTCTCCATGGCACCACAGAGCGCTCTGGGCTTTGGTCATCTTACAACCCCTCTGTTTTTCAGTGTGCCCCTCAGCCCTCCGTCAGTTTTTTAGGCCCAGCTTCTCCATCCACACGCCTCAACCTAAACCCAACTCCTAACCTTTGTTTGAGCTGAATAATTATGGAATTATTTTCAGCTGGAAAATGGTAATGACTGAATGACCAGCAAGAAAAATTGCACTGCCTGAAACTGCTGCCAATGCTCGTGCCTTAGGGGTTTTTGTCACGGCTCGTGTAAAAGTATAATTAGGAGATCTGACTCTCAGGTGCACAAAGACTCTTTATATACTGGCACCTGTATCAACCACATACATCCCTCTAATTTGGTTTATAAATCCTAAGTTGTTGAGTTTTGTTTAATGAATGGATTGTGAGGTCTTTTCAGGTTCCCTTCTGCTTCTGGGAACTGGAGATATAAGAACATGTTGTTATTCAAAGGCTCAAAGCAAAATGATAAAAAGGTAACACTGCTAGCTTCATATCTGCAAGATACTTGAAAGTGTTAGAACATTCAATTTACACCAACTGCAAGGCTGCTCTTGCAGTGGATATACATTGACAAGGCTGTCCCACCAGGTTAGTGTATGACAGAAAGTTTTTAGGATAAAACTTAATTTGTGTCACATCTTGCTGCATTTTCAGTTTAGATTGAAATTAACAGAGTATCTATACTCTATGTCATGTCTTTACTGTCTATACTATTTTCTAGTCCAAGATCTATTGGGGTTCCATGCTTTGTTATCATAGTCCCCTTGTTCAATCTGTGAATAGTTAAACTGATTCAGAAACAGCCACTCCATCTCTTGGCAGCATCTGATGTAAACACTACAAGGGTCAGCGAGCATGGGGTCCCCCTGTGCTATTCATCTTTCCTGTTATTCCTGAAGTCACCAAAGACAAGCTGTGTCCATGACCTATTCCCCTCAAGACCACATTTAACGCTGCTGCCCAGGCCATGTAGATGACGACTGATGGTGGCCCAGGGAGCAGCCATGAAGGAAACGCTGTGTACATGTGAGAGAGACGTCACAAGCCACCCGCACCATGGAGACACAGAGGCCAGGGCATCCCCAGTTTTGGGTTATGCTTGCACAGCAGACTGAGTAGGCTACCGACCCAGGTACCTAGTCAATCTTGAAATGTTAACATGTTCCTAGAATGACCCTTGTCATTACTCATATGCACACCTGATTTTATGGGAAAAGAAGAGGTTTTTTTGTTTTTCCAAGGTAGCTTGTAATTTGTGGTCCCATAGCTGTTGAACCTAAGGTGAATTACAGCTTAAGCAAACGAAAAGCAATTAGAAGTTGTTTTTATTTCACTCTGTTTCTTTCCTAACTTTATTCTGACCCTCCCTTTGGGGTCATTTATTTCTCACATTGGTTAGTAGTTTCTCCCATTTGGGGATTTGATAGTTCTAGTGAAACATCTAAAGGAGAAGACCAAGAAAACGGTCTCCTTTTTTGGCTAAGAATGTTTGTTCTGCTAATATCTGAATATAAAAACAACCTAATACTTAGGGCAAAAGCAGGGGACATCCTCATGGGACTTTGAAAAGAGTCTATCTGCTCCTAGGCCTGTTTGAACTTTTCAGGGGAGACTGTTTAAATCTCAAGAACAGATTTTTACTTCATGTGTGTAAGGTTTTTTTGGTAGAAAAATCTCAATATATAGTTTTTACCAAGAGGAATGGATGTATGAGACTAACACAATGATGGGGCTATCTTCTTTGCTCTGTGGTTTCCCTCCTTCCTTCCTTCCTTCTTTCCTTCCCTCCTTCCCTCCTTCCCTCCCTCCCTCCCTCCCTCCCTTCCTTTCTCCCTATCTCTTTCCTTCTATTTCTTTTTCTCACCTTCTATCTTTTTTCTCTTTCTTTCTCTTTCTCCCTGTTTTTCTTGCTTTCTTTTCTCATATTAAAAAATAAAAGACAAATTTACGAATCGACTTCTATTTTTTTAGATGCCATTTGGTGGTACAGTTCTAAATTGAGATTTTTCCTTCAGATCTTATCAGCCCCAAATAGATTCCCTACTCACTTCACATTTGTTTGTTTAAACTATGTCTCTTGGTATTGTAGCAGCTCAGGACTTTCCATATATTGCCATTCAGTTCCCACAAGAGTTAACTCCCCGGCTCTCAGCTAGATGACTTGCCAGTTACTGAGTGATGCCATTTGAAGCACAGCCTCAGTGGATGAGCCTGGGGCCCTTTGCTTGGCATGCCTCAGACATCTGGAGCAATGGGAGAACTGCACACTTCTTTTTGAGGGAGTCATGGCACTGTTTGCTCCCCATCTTACCGAAGGCAAATGGTTGGAAAGGTAACCTGCAGCTTCTTCAAGAAGTTCTTCAACAACTTGGGGAAATCTGAACAGGCCATGGATGTATCTGGAAGCGGAGGATTTTTTCCATTCTCATCTCTGAATGCTCTCACTTGGGAATGACCTTGGTAAGTCCAGAACGTTTTCCTCTGTTTTACTCTCCAGAGAGAAATGCTCCATTTATACAGAGATACGAATCAAGAACTTTTTTGAGTCTTTTCATACTTTGAGTCTTTCTTTCGTACTTGAGTCTTTTAATTTTTTTTTTCTTTCCTATTTGTTTTAACTCTTGAAGCAGATAGCTTCTCCTTTTCTCCTGTGAAGCTTTACTACACTATCCAGCAGCACAGTGTTTGAGCACCTTCCCTCTGCACTTTTTGCAGAACACCGCTTTTGGGAAGCTTGCCACTCACTCTGGTCACTGCATTCATTTGATGCATTCACACTCTTCTCTACCACTTTTTCAGCTATGTTGTTTGTTCCCTCTGACCATGTCTCTGATGGTGGCGTGGTCAACATGCAGGTGGGATCATCATTAGCATTTTTGTGCAGGTTTAAATGCCAGCAAGCCCTGAGGCTTCCCAGGTTGTTTACTGAATGCTCTTTTTCAGACTGTGATATCCTGTCTTAAGAGGTTGTTGTGAACCCCAGATACACAGGGTTCATGAGAGAAAATTTATGACTGGGGTCAATGGCTCTGTTTAAATAATCATTGCAAAAGTTGCCCCAGTAAAATTTATTTGATTTTCTTAGCTGCTTGAGGATATGGGTGAATTCTCATTATGGCATGTTAATGGACAGGGCTGCTTATGTGGATGAACCAAGTCAGCTGGGCAAGCTTATTGCCACCAGTCAGTCCCTGATAACATCAGTAAATCAGCAAAGGTCCTGAATGCGACTCTGCATCATCACAGGGGCAGCTGGGAAGTTAACAGGGAGGAGAGCATGAAGTATTTGTCTGAAAGTCAGCTGAAGCCAATGCTGCTAATTCTCTGTTATGATATAAAAAGAGACATAGAAAAGGATAACTCGTTCTATAACTTGGCAAAATAACAGTTAAAACCACTATAACAATGGCAAGAAACCCAAACAACTAGTTGTCCTTGTGATGGGTTGGATTTGTAATGTTTGCAGGATATTTGCAGTTGTGCTAAGTGTTCTGAGTGTGTAAACATGGTTAAATTATATTATGCTATGATAAATGACTTTTAAAACTGGTTAAAATGACTGTCTCAAAATAGTAGCATTTCACCTTTCTTCCGCCTCTGTACTTGGAGAGAATAAAATGCTGGGTAACTACATATCATTTTCACTGACTTAAAGACTTTCCTTGAAAAGTGACACTGGTATCAATTTTTTTTTTTTTTTAAGTAAAAATTTATTAGTAAAATTAACTTGAAATACATACATTTAATTTAAATTTGATGTCATTAGCTTCAACGGGAGCTGAATAGATTTGTCTGAGAACAATCTAGGGCTCTAACAAGAGCCACCAATGCTATCTGTGACCAGTAGATCATTAAACTTTTCAATGTGATGGAGGCTTTACTTGTCCAAGAGCTCCTTGAGGGCATCTCTTTAGCTGTGGTTTAGCAGTCATATGCTGAACCCCATAGAAATGAAAGCTCAGGATTCTTGTAGCATGATGAGCTTGGTGATCTTGAACATTGCCAAGAGTAGTTCTAACTGGGTTTCAGCTAGTGTCAGTATATCAAAGCTGATATTCTTTTTTCTAAGGCTTTCAGATACGACCAGAAATTGAGGGTCCACAGAACAAAAAGAAAAGGGGGAGGGGAGGAGCACACAATGCTCACAGTATATTTTTATACATATTTACAGAAGGAAGAGCTGTGCTATCCAAACTTGAGCTTTCCCCATGGATGAGCCAAACATAACGTTTCATCCCAGTGAAGGCACAGAGAACATCTCAATGCACAGAAACTTTTCAACACAGGAAAGAGTCTGGGAGATATTGACCCCACTTTGGGTAATTATGGTCATCTCCTTCCTGGGTTTTTGTGAAAATGGAATTGTCCTCTGGTGCCTCTGCTTCCAGATCAAAAGAAATCCATTCACTGCGTACATCACACACCTGTCCATTGCTGACATCTCCTTACTGCTTTGTACATTTATTCTGTCCATTGAGTACATTGCTGGCTTTGGATTTGCGTATGGTTTTTACTATTATATAACCACCACACTGTCTATTGTCTTCCTTCTCGGATATAATACTGGTCTCTATCTCCTGACAGCCATCAGTATTGAGAGGTGTCTTTCTATTGTTTACCCCATCTGGTACCGATGCCACCGGTCACAGCACCAATCAGCAATTGTGTGTGCAATTCTGTGGACTCTGTCTTTTCTGATGACAGTAGCCGAATACATAACATGCAAAGATGATTCAACAAAGGAACAATTTGACGATGGCAACCATTGCAAAGCACTGCTCATCTTCACATGGATCCTGACTTTCATGATCTTCATTCCTCTAATGATTCTGTCCAGCCTGATCTTAGTTATCAGGATTCACCGTAACTCCCTGAGACCTCATTCGTCAAAGCTCTACATCATCATTGTGGCCACAGTCATTGTCTTCCTCATCTTTGCCATGCCTATGAGGCTGCTGTATCTTCTGAATTACCACCACTGGTCATCTTTGCTCAGCCAGAAGAACCATGTCACCATTGTTCTCTCCACTGTTAATAGTAGCATCAACCCCCTTGTTTACTTCTTCGTAGGAAGCAGCAAGAAGAAGAGATTCAAGGAGAGTCTCAAAGTGGTTCTTAGTCGAGCACTTGCTGATGGGTTGCGGCCGAGAAGCCAGGAAGTTGGCATGAGTTTGGATATAGCTGAAACAATTTTTTAAAGCTTGGGGTGTATGTGTGGGGGGAACTCTAGGGGCAAATAATTGGACTTTGACAGTTTAATAAACCACTGCAAAGCTAAAAGTATTTTTTTTCCATAGAATGCAAAAAGCAGTGGTGAAATGGTACTGTCATCTTCGGTGACTGAGCAATGGAAAAATATGGACTAGAATAACGATAACTTTTATTTGTATTTTCTTAATTATTCAAACACATGCTACATCCTGATGTGACTATGTCAATCAAAGATACCACAGTGGAAAACAAATGGGCCAACAGAGAATATAAAAAAAGGACGCAGAAATATGTTATAAATAGTGTGACATTTATACAAGCACTGAGCACCCATAAATGCTATTGAAGTCATCAGGGCCTGTGTGTATTTGCATTTTTGAAAGTCAAATCCACTAAATGCAGGATTCACGTTACACACTGGGATTTAGTTTCAATTGTTTCCAGCTTGCTTAAGTGCGCAAAAGAGTTGCTCCCTGGGGGAAACAGAGGAAGAAAACCCTGTATGAGAGTAAGTACCCATACATACCCACAAACATATGGTGTAGTTTTTGTCTAGCAAAACATTTAGGTAGATATTAAATAGTCAAGTTCCTCTGTTGTTAAGAGTCTGTTTTCAAAGTGTGTGTTGCATAAATTCCAGTGACATCAACATTTCTCTGGGTCCTTGGATAATTCGGTACCTGACACACAGGAGCAGCTGGCAACATAGAGATGTTGTCAAGTCACAGAGGGTTTCTGCCCTAATTATGAAGGGTGGGGCTGGCTTATCCCCAAAATGTCAGTGTTCCTGTACGTTTTGTTATTGAAGGAGTCTATGAGAAAGTCAGTCCCAACACTTGCTGTCCCAGCCACCTAGTATTTCGTGGTTCCCTGGAGAATATATATTCCCTGTGTGGTCTCCTTGTTTTATAACAGTCAGTTTTAGACAAACAGAAAAAAAGAAAGGTGCTTCACACAACGCATGACTGGGGCTCCACCCCAGCCACACCGTTCCAGCCAACTCCCTCCAGCTGTTGAATGCCAGGGTACCAGGGCTGGTATTTTGTGTCATTTAATTCCCAGGGCCACTTGCCCAACTATAGCCAAGCTGCAGAGCACAGAGGAAGACAATAGAAAGGAGTCTGGACAGAGATCTGTGGCACTTCCAAAGCGATGTCTGGGAGATGCATTTGCTTCTGGCCCCCACGGAGCTCCAAATTCAGCAGGAACTGAGACCTCCAGCCACAGGCAGAAGCAGCATCTTCAGCTTCCCGCCAAGTTTCCATTGGCACACTTAATAGCTAACTGGGGAAAGAAAAATACAACCTACCCCTCCTTTGCTGAAAGATTGCCAGTCCTGGAATAAGGAAGACGGTAGGTTAAGACTGAGGATTGGATGGGAATTCACACAGAGAAGAGATCTCAGAGGGAGAAATATTCCTTCTATGCAAGCACCCCTTTCTCCTTACATTGAAGTGTTGTAGTATGTCACTGCAGAAAACTCAGGAAAAGGAAGAGGTTACTCTTGTATCTTCCCAATTCCCTCACTCCATCAAAACCTTTATCTGTGACAGCCCTTCTGCTTGTCCCAGTTTTTGTCTTTGAAATTTTAGTCCCAGGCTCGTCACCTCATCTACCACCTGAATGGTGGCAGATTAGTGCAGTCTGCTCCTCTCCAAGGGCAGTGATCTACTGTACTGCTGGAATGACAAATGAGCAGAGCAGCTCCCCATTGCCAATGGTGAGTGCAAGACATGGCAAGCAGGTCTGTGGACACCCTGTCGGGGTCAGAGGGAATGAGTGTGTGTGATGTCCACATACATGTGGCATCTATGTGCATGGACCTGCTGGGGGACTGTTGAGGAAACTGTCGACAGTGACAAATGCCATAAACTTGAATACTAGGGTAGATCTAGCCCAGAAAAACAAACAAACAAGCAAACCAAACCAACTCTTTTCTCTAAGGCCATTCCCTACCCTTACCTCAAGTCCCTTTATAATAATCACATGGAGAGGTGCAGAGTTGCAGTTGCTGTAACCATGCATGTAACCTACTACTCTCAAAGTGATTCAAGTGACACAAGGCATATTATTTACAGTGCTTAAACATACCCAGATTATTTTAACAGGTTGGGGTTGAGGATCACTATACATGCAGCCAGGGCAGTATGAAGAGGCAATGATATGCATCAGGGCAATCTGGGTATATGTGAGCTGAATAGGTGCTTTAGGACTTTCAGCTTCTTACCCCTTTTCGCTTGTGCCTGGCCATGCCCTCAAATGTTTCAGAATTTGGACTGCTGCCCATAGATCAGTTCAAAGAGTAGAAAAAATTAACATATTAACATTCAGCAGGAGATGAACATCTAGAAGGGTGAATGAGAATGAACAGTTAACAATTGAAAAATGATTAATATTTCCCAGTCCACAGATAAAAATATCTCAGGACTGTTCTTTCTCCTTTATCACGGCACCTGATGACTCGTCTTCTGCATCAGGCAGACAAGCTGCAGTACAAGCGGAACTTATCAGCACATTATTCCATTACTAAAAAAAAAAAAAAAGAAAAAAAAAAACTCAGGGAAAATGTGACACTTCATTTGTTGCACAACAGGAACGTGGTTCTCCAGAAGCCTGCAGTTTAAAAAATTATTTGTATCTGTGGGAAAGGATGAAATAACCCTGTGCAGATCAGGTGGTGTTAATAACCACTTTGCAGTGGTGCAGAGCTGGAAAGATTGTCTTGTAAGTAAAGTACTAGCCATGGAGTTTAGAGGTGTGGGTTCTGTTTTAAAGCAGTCTTGGCACGTAATTTTTCTGTTCCTCCCTTTCCTGCCTATAAAATGAGGATTATATTATTCTGTTTCCAGTGTTGTGCCTTCACATTTAAACTATAGACATTTCAGAACTGCAGCTATCTCTTGGTTATGTCTTTTAATGCACTGGGCAATAAGGATTCAATTTTGCTGTGCGGTAAGACGAGGAATCATTCAGGGAAGAAATGCCCAGGATAGTGCTTGCTTTATTAAAATTCTCTTTACCAAACTTCTGTTCTACTTGATACTACTGAGTGTTGTGGGATATAAAAGTGTCATCAGAAATGCAGAGAGAAACGCAGAAATGCACTTCCCTTGGGACTGCACATAGTTTTTTGCTGTGGTAGCTACTCCCTGCTGGAGAGGACAACATGGGGCAGGTTGCTGTACAGGTTCAGGTCCAAAACTATGCAATCAGTTTATGCAGCAGCTTTCTTCTGTAACTCACAGACTTTGTGAATGATCCTTGTGACAGCAAGGGCAGAGGGGTGAGGAAGAGCTAAGGGAAATTGAAATACTTCCCAGTTGTACTGGTTGCTGATGTAGGGTTTTGCAAACAGAGAGGTTCAGTACAAGGGATCATGTATCACTCCTTGAGTTCCCCGTATCATGGATGCCTGATGAGACAGTGCCCAGAGAGGCCGTTTGAATCTTTAGCTGACTTTCATCTTCCACATTCTGCTGTTCTTTCCCCACACTGCTTTCTGGTCCTGCAAATACCCACCACTCTCAATCTGTTATGCTAGACCTGGACTGTGTACTCTTGCCCTGGTGGTGGGGTGTTCACCCCTTTGGTAGCCCCAGTGGGTATGAGGGTGGAACCTAGCTGTGTGCCCACCTCTCCTTCCCCAGCACTGCCTGGTTTCCTGCAGAAAGGACAGCTGCTGCCTGTGGCTTGCAGCTACTCCTTTAGTTCAAGCAGTGGCATTCCTGGATTGCTGATGCTATAGCAATGTTACTGGTCAGCAGAGGTACCATTCTAAGACGGTACCTAGGTCAAGAGAAAGTGGAAAATTGGTGTGAGCTTGTGTGTAGCTGCCATAATATGCTGACTGCCATGTCTGTACTTTGCTGCTTATCTTCCTAACTGCATGCAGAAATCATCTGTTAAGATTCACTACTGGGGGCTTCTAGCTACTTATGCGACAGGAAGGCCAGTTTGCTCACCATTTGGTTGGCCAGGTGCTTTCGTGATGTCCACATGGGGTTATTTTGCTTTTCCAGTTGGCTCCTACAAGCCTAAAAGATGAAGCACCAGGGTCCACATCGAAATAAAAGAATTGTAGGTGCAAAATTCAAAGAAGAGGTACTGAGATGAGGTGGCATGCATGATCCTAATACTTTTGCCTTGCATGTAGTAATTCCATTTTTAATTATATGACTACAACCTATTTTTTTCAAAACTGGACTCTTAACTTATTATGTACACAGACTGGACCTGCTGCTGGTATAGTTAGTATTTCTAGAAACCCTGCTTCACTTATTCCAGAAAAATGGAGGGTAGGAAAGAAGAGAGAGTGGACATGGCAGTGTCCCTCTGGTCCCAAATGCTGTCTTCAGCAGTGGTCACAAGCAAATGCCTACAGAGAGGAAGAAACAGGGCAAACACATATCACACTTCCTTCTCATCCCCTCCAAGCCTTCAAGAGCTATTAGCTCAGAAACTTCCTGGACTAGAAATCTTTGTATTTGGTAACTTTCAATGGATTCCCTTCAACAATTACATCTGACCTCCACTGGAGGCCATACAAGTATTTTATGTCATCGACACTGTTTCACAGCTTAATTAAATGTTTCCTGAAAAATATCCTCCTTCAGGTTGTTTTGATCTGCCACTTCCTAGACCTTTTAAGGCCCCTAATTCCTATATTTGAACAAAAATGTTAACAATCTGTTCCGACCAACCTGTCTGTGTTGCTTGTGATCGAACAGATATCTTTGTACCTCCCAACAGCTATTTCTCCTTTGACTTCTTTATTTTTTTAAAAAAAAAAACCCTGTCCTTGCTTTTAAGGAGCTCCTTTCTTGACAATGAGTGCAACTGTCCACAATTTTGTTACTCCTGCAAAGATCTGGCTGTATTATAGTGGCCACTGCACAGCAGTGTTTTGACAGTGGCATTTTGAACCAGGTTCTATATGTTACTTAGAAGTCAGGGGATGCTTTTCTCCTCACCAGCCCCTGTGCCAGTTGCTCCTTGGAGAGTTGGTGACTACCTGAACCAGTGTCCTTGGCCCCATGCTCTGACGTGACCATCACGCTGCCATGGGACAGCTGCTGCCCCGCATCGCTGCCCCATGCTCCGCCTTCACAGCAGCTACAGTCCCCCTCAGCACCTTGGCTGGGCAGCCAGTGAGACAGAAAATAGAAAAAATGTATTTTTAAAATTCCAACTGGAATTTTAGTCCACAGGTTTGAAATCTAGACTAACATGTTAATCTGTAACAGTGATTTTTATCCTAAACTTTCTCCAATTTGCTGCAATTATTCCACCACTAACACTCTCTATGTATCTTTCCTCTATAGTTTGTACCTTAGTATTTCATGGTCATCCTGAAGATGTGTTCTCAAGAGTAGAAATAAATTCTCACTTGGATTCTATCATTCTAACACCATTAAGCAAGAAATGACACTACACAACTATTATTTTTATTTTTTTTTTTTAGAATAGGAATAACTTTAAATTAGGTATTTATTTATCCGATTAAGAATTTGCTTTTATGACAAATATGGACCTTGAAAATTGGACTTTATAGCAAATAAACATATGATAAAAGGTAAAAGATTGTTGAGGTAAACAATAAATTAAAATATCTCTAGAAACAAGTATTTTTATGTATAAAGCGTCTACAAAGAGATGTAAAACTTTCAACAGCTATCTGCAGAAGATGGAGTGAACATCCTGATGTCACTGTTCTATCTCACAAGTAAAAAAACATTTGCTTAAATGTATTGGGGAAGGGTGTTTTATGTTCTATGTTGTCTTTGATCTATCTGGATTTATTTTTTGACTCAAAGAACGACATGTGTTTCAGATATAACTTTAACATATTATTTATAGGACAAAAGTTCTCTTTATTACAAGTGAAGATTTTCAGATGAACACATACTCCAAGCTCGCTGAAGATACTCAATTACATACTACAACAAAGTGTAATTATTTTGGTGAAAATAAAGATGAAGAACCAGCAATTTTTGTTTTGGCTATTTTTTATATTTTTTTCCTTGGGTTTGGTCTGGAAGGGACCTGCCTTGAAGAAGGGGACAGGCTGGGCCAGTCAGACCAGTGTTGGAGCAATGAACGATACCTCTATCGCTAACCTTGGCACGGCTGAGGTCCTCTGTAAATATACCTCTATTTACTAACTATATTCTTTGTTATAAGCTCTCTTTTGGTTCATTTATCAGTTACCATGTATCTTTTTGAGCACAAGACTGGCCTCTGTTTCTTAGCAGCCTTCAGTGCTGAGAAACTTTTATCTGTACTTTTCCCCATCTGGATTTGATGTCACCTCCCAAAGCATCATTCAACCACTCTGTGTGCCACCCCGTGGGTTCCTCCTTGCCTAATCCTTAGAGCAGAAGACTTCTAAGCCTACAGTACAGCTATTTTAAGTTCTTGGGCAGTCACAGAGAAATATATATACCATATATCTCTCATCTTTCTATCCATATCCCGAGTTTTCCTACTCATACTTCCCTCCAGTTTGATCCTTAGCATAAAACTTATA
Source organism: Columba livia (assembly GCF_036013475.1). NCBI lineage: Eukaryota > Metazoa > Chordata > Aves > Columbiformes > Columbidae > Columba > Columba livia. The sequence goes on from NC_088604.1 coordinate 70,866,186, forward strand.
AAATTCTGCAGAGGTTGGATGACTCCTACCTTATCTACTCAGAGTCACTGCAGCCATGACCTTCTTCTCTTGGCCATGAGATCATGTACCTCCTGTACCATTAGAGAGACAAAACACTGCCAAGAGGATTGAACAAGCTTTCAGTAGCCCAGCCTATCATCAAACACAGTGTCATTCTCCACGTTATTACTTTGTGTGCAGCAGCAAGAACAAAAGATGAAGAAAATCCCTCCAAGTAGTTTTACCAAAGGTTTCAAATATGAACTATCAAAGCAGCAGCTCCTCCAACACCTGTTTCAGAGCGCAAGCTCTGAGGATGGAGCACACATTAGAACACTGTGAAGGTGAAAGTTACACCAAATAATATACAGAGAAAAGTATTTTCTTTCCTGTGTGACGCAAACATTCCATCCTATTTTGGGACAGAACGTACATGGTATGTCCTAATATTAGTGTATTTCAGCTGCTAAGGAAATAACTGTCTGGAAATATCAATATTTATCACTAGTAAATTTTCCACCGCAGTTTTTATTCACTTCAGAAAGAGTGAACTATAAGATTTTCTTCCCCATGATCACATTTATCATATCTGTAAATTTCATGTCAGTACATAAGAAAATACCACAAAACTCTTCAAGACAGTTGTCATTCTGTGTTGATCTGATGCATACTTCTTAGCACATTCAGTATCATATTTACGTGTGTTCTGTTCACTTAACTGAAAAAAGGTAAGGAAAATCTGGATTACTTCCACTGACTCAGGTGGAGTTATTACTGATTCAAAACAGTGCAGTTTGTAGACCTCTCATCTTGTGATCAACATGTGCAATATATTATAATCTAATGTGGATCTTTAACTGAACCATTTATACAATCTTTTTATTTGTCATTAATCCTGGAATGGCTTAATTGGGTCTTTGGATGTACATTGCTATTGATATTTTTTCTTTTACCCTAGCTCCTTCAACAACTTGTGAATATAAAACATACAGGTGAACACGACATTTATTATTAAAGAAAAGGATTGTCACTTTTCTTCTAAATGAGTTTATATGTAACCTTATTTCTTATTCTTCTACTTCAGATATCTTAAATGTTTTACAGACAAATGTAATGGAAATAAAATGCATACCGAGAAGACATTTAATATGAAAACAAATATGGATACATGGACAGAGTATATAAATATACTCTAACAAGACAGGACAACAGAAGAATCAACTGAATGAATTATACCACATATTTTAGTTCTCCACAAATAGCACATTATGCAAGAAATGTCTTGCATAGCTTCTTTCCCCTGAGAGGAATATGAAGAAAGAAAATGTAGGTTGAGCCTTAATGATTTAAACAAAACTGATCTGCTAATTTTTAAGTGTGATGCTGAAGATGGTGTTTTCATTTTAGTATTCTTCATTTACAAGGGAAAGAAGTCACAGTACACTGAGCCAGGAAAAATGAAATGAAATAAAAAATTATCAGCTGTCTTGTGACAATCAAGATGGAACAAATGACAACTTATTGCCATGCATAGTACTAATCAATTACGTGAAGTGACTCTTGAATTAGAAAAAGTTGCTTATTGTGTCAGAATAAAAATACAGCATGATGGGGCAGTAAGTCTTCCAGATGTAAGAAGTTTCATTTATTAACTTCAGCTTCACAAGAGATACCTGCAGGTTTCTTCTGTGGCAAGTGGTCTTTATGTATCTTGTAGCAGCTTGCACTTCTCACAGCAGAGGAACCACAACTGTTTTCAGCTACTGTAGGTGAGGTAGCAAGAGGTTATCTTTTCCCATTATCACGTCCTTCTGTCCTGAGCTGCAACTTACACTGAGATAATCATATTACAGATCAGGTCCCAGATACAGGAAAGAGAAACACTTCACCTCCGGAAGTCAAGAAGTGATGGGAAAAATGAAATTACTGGAGAGTAAAAACAATAGGTTATCATATTTGGAAAGAGATGGTGATATTTTTGGAGTACACAGTTAATGGCAACAGATAACAGCCTGGGAGATTGTTGACAAATGTCAGTTGGGAAGGGGATAGAGGGAACTGTCAGAAAATACTTCTGAAATAGTAAATACATTTAGGGACATTCTCATTTCCAAGGCCTGCCTCACAAGTGGGGTCTGTGTTTGCTACCAGCATGCTTACCTCTGCTTGTCTGACAGAATGCTCTCTGGGAACACAGCAAGGCTGGCAAGAGCAGGTTTACGTTGCATGCCCGTCTGGTATCAGCATAGGTCACAGAACCAAAGGATGGTGGCCAGCTCAAAGATGGCTGTCAGCAAGAGACCACTGAGACAAAAGCTCCTGGGAGAAGAGCAGACAAAAGTGTGAAGAGTGACACTGAAAGAAAGGAGCCCAGGACTGGGTAATGAGGTTTAAAACACTGAAGAGTCTTCCACTCTACATTTACTGCCTCGGTAAGGTGCTCTGAGGTTAAATTTTTTGTGATAAATTTCTAGTGTGTGCTTCAAATGAAACACGATTAGCAGAGAAATCAAATCATATTCCTCTAACATAAAAAACTAGGGCTAGTGACATTTCATTGAGTACCAATGAAAGTACCATAGGTTTACCCTGGTGAAGTAGTTTGTATTTTACAGGTCTTGCTGTGCTTGGTGAAGATCTGCCAAGTAACCTAGGCCCTAGCTGGTGAATCAGATTCTTTGTCACTATAAAATATCGAGTTCTCACCCAAGCATAAATAGCCAAGAGTCATATTCCTACAGCTAGACAAAACATGTGAAAAGAGATGGAGAAATACAGAAAAGCTCCTAAAGATTTGCTCAGGCAATGACCCAAGACTGGCCTTGACTGGTGCCGTCTTCTAATCTTCTAAGCCATGGTACGAACCAGTGCCCTTCTCAGCACAAACACTGAGTGCAGTATCTAAGGACTTTCTCAAGAAGACAAAGATTTCAAATAAAATCAACACATTTAGACAAAGCTGACATTCTTTTACAGTTTCATTAAACAATAACAGCTAGATTAGGAAATGTCATTAATTATCTCTCTAACTGCATGGGCAGCCTAAACCTAAGTTTGTGAAACAAGGTCATCAGTCACAGTTTTCCTCAACAGTCTTATTTTACATTGTTATAAAGCAGGGTAATTCATCATAACAAATCAGGCGGTAACTCTTGTTTTGCTTGCCTTTCAAAAATGCTAAAGAAACAGGGAAGAGTAGAAGTGCAACACAAAAGGAAGGAAAAGGAGTAGAAAGAATTAGAGAAATGGTGAAAGACTGAACAAGCTGCCAAAAGAACAAGGAGCATTCAGAAATAATGGCAATGTTTGTAAGATTGGGAAGACTAAAGTTTAGGCGTAGCGAGCAAGAAAAAGGCAAAGAAGAGAGAAAAACTTGGTGAGTGCTGCCTCTGTGCTTTCTGAAGAGCAGCACAGGTCCATGGAAGACCCTTATGAAGAGTTTTGACAAAGTACAAAAATCATTATTTTATTACAGTGTAGCTTATAGACAGCTAGAAATAAACTGTCTAAATGTCACTGAAGAAAGAATTTCCCACAATCAAATGTAAAACCAGCTCTGGATTCTGAAAGTTTTTGTTCCTATTTGCTGAAAAGACAGAGATCAGATACGAGGGTTAAAGGGAACTGAGATGGTAACAGTAGAAGCGAGCTGCCTCTCAGCCAGCCTGTGCTGCACAGCAGATACTGGCCACATGAAGCAAGAGCGGGAATCAGAAGAACATGAAATGATGTGACATTTGATACCTGGCAAGCTGCAAGGAAGAATCCTAGAGGACCTGTGTATTCATCACCTATTGATGATACCCTGACTACTGAAAACCACACATAACTTGGAAGTTTCAGCATGAGTTTCAAGTACCCTGGGATTTAGTTCAACATAACTAGCAGTAATTGTGCTGAATCTGCTGAGGAAAAAGAAAAGGTAAGATTATGAGATCACATTTCAGAATATTCTAACACTGTCCCACAGTATCCAGTTAAATGAGATGTCAATATAATTAAACATGGGTGGTAAATATTTAAATTATAATTTATATATTATATTCAGGATGAAACATTCCTGTCTATTTGTAACACATAGTTTAGGATACAAAAATGACTGACACATAGTTCACATCATTTTTTACGCATGTACTTAGCCTTAAACATGGGAGAAATTCCATGGACCTTCAGAGAACCATTGGATCCCTCAGATTATAAAAGTTAAGGAAAATATACAGGAAATGGAAACAGTCATAGGATTGGAATCTGCAAACTTTTGCTTTATATTTTTACTTTAAAAGTATTTGTATTTACAATGTATATTTCATTATTTATGCAGCTTCACAGCTATCCAGCTTTAATTCACTGTTATGAATATGTAGTAGTACTTCAGATGAAAGTAGAATTCCTGTTTTTCTCCTTTCTAACTGGTATTTTTTCCTGATGTTTCAATTTCTTCCCTTCTTGTAGGGTAGGTGCTCACATACTTTTCTCTGTATGCAAAGAATTCGCTCTGTATTATCTGAGCCTTGTGTAAATATAGGGGCCTATGCATGCAAAGCAGTATGCAGAATGAAGAACGTAACTCCGATAAACTTCTTAATTCTTTTGTCAGTAAACAACTTTGAATTAGCTCTTATCAGATAACTGAAATTAGCTGTTTATACACTGCCAGAGTCTGAAACTGCAGCTCTTTATATGTATTCCTAATGTTAGCAAGGTGAACAGTAAAGTCACTCACATGCTTAAATGTACACAAAGATAATTTCAGGAATAACACTCTATTTGCAGAAAGTCAGGTAACTAATCAGATCCAAAGTTACAGTATGTCTGCCTGCACTGCTGTCAGCAGTGAGTTTCATGATCAACACATTTTTAATTCAACTTGGTAAGCACAGACAGAATTTACCGGTAAGTCTTACGTATTTGCTCTGCTCTGTCTAGTGTGATGCTGGAACTGCCAGCAGAGCAGCAAAGTTTAAGAAACATAACCACAGAAACAACAGACTTGGTATTCCTTTTGTCTACTGCTTTTGTCCTCTTTTGAGCCTTTGAGTTCATGCCATCAAGCTCATCTTTGAACTATACAGGCTGGAGTCCTAAAAGTAGATAACTGGGATTCTTGGATAATCAGATTTGGAGCTTTAAGGAATCCACTGAAGGCTAAAACAAAAGACCAAGAGCTGGCAATAATTCATCATATAGTAATAGAAAGCTGCCAAGGATAGCAGCATTTATGCAGTCCTTTTCATTAATGTTTTTCTTAGGTTCTGAGCCAAGATAGATTGATTATCGCTTAATGTCACAACTCTCCAGCATAAAGATTGAAACATCTTCCTCTCTTCATCAGCTGAGGACATTGCTATTAGGTTAGGTTGTGATAACTCCAGAATCTAAGTTGCTACTACAGCTGAACTGACCTACCATTGTGGTCCTCTTTCTGTTTTACCTGCCTCCTCTTCCTCCTCTGCCCTTATACCAGGATTCATCACTTCACTGAGCTGCTAGAAGTGCTGAGCTGGCAGAAAACTATTCCTTTTATTTTTTTTTTCAGCAGGTGATTTTTTTCTGTTGGACTCATGAGTTAATTCATGAGTTGAGTGGCTTTACACAAGGACCAGCACATCTTGTGCAAGCAGACAGGCAGAGGGGACTGGGAGCTGAAGCCACATGTGGCAGAGGAGAACAAATGGCTAGACTTGAGCTGTAACTTCTGGCTGCCCTGGCTGGTTGAAATTTCACAGCAGTTGAAGCTGATATTACTTGGGGCCTCCTTCCCCTGCAGCGCTAGCTTCGCCCTCCTGTCCCCATCTTGAGCTGCTGCCAGTGTTTGTGCAGGTACACAGTGAATCACAGAAGTCAGGCAATGGATATTGCTGAAAACTTGAGCAGAATAAGCAAAACTGTCTGATAGCTTTCAGCCAGAGCAGCATCTCTAACCAGCCGACTGCCTTGCTACACAAGAACTGATGTTATGAAAAAGGAGGGAAGTGGAATACATAACTGAGAGAAAGGAGGAGGAAAAGAGGAGGAAAGGAGCAGATCACGGCAGCTTGGAAGAGGGTTAAACCAGCATAGAGGCAGATCTTCAGAGCTGTCTTATTCCTTTGGATGCCAGAGTATGGGGCAAGAAAAATAGAAACAATTTCACCCATAGGCCTGTTACATTTCTTTGTGCAAATGGCTTTTGGAAGGCATTTATCATCAGTGAACAGAATTTCTTCACACAAGTAAGACAGCTACTTAATGAGTGTTTATTTTTCTTTCACTCTCCCTGCCTTTATGCCTCTTACCACACTCAAAGGTGCTTCTTCTCAACAGCAGTTTCATAAAAAATTAAAAGCTGTGTCTCTCTTTTGAATCATAAACATCCTAGTTAAAATTTGCTAAATCCTGGAAATGATCTATTGTACAAGCTCTGGGCTGGCTGTCTCTTCTCATTGAGGCAGAAGTGGTAGGAGAACATCTCTTCCACTTCTTCTGGCTAGGCTGCTGCCCAGTGCAAGCCTGCCCTCCCGCACATGGTTTGAAATGGGGGATTCATTTCCACACCAGCTTCCCTTCTGTAGCAACAATTCTTGCAGCCGCATAACCAACCACGTTGCTGCTGTCGCCTCCTCAGTCTCCATCCCTCACGGGTTTAGTTTTCTGGTCTCTCCCAAGATGTCATGGCACGTTTTGAGCAATCCCATGTAACTTCTCCCAGTGTGCCTCCCACTCAGCCACTCTGCCACCCACAGTGCCTTTCAGAGGGTGGCTCCCCGCAGACCTACCCCACCTACAAGCTGGCCAGCAGCCGGCACAGCGCAACGCCTCAAGGCCCCCTCCCAACAGCACAAAGTGTGCTGGCTGCCCGTCCCCCCTGCGCCCGGTGCTCCGCAAGAGGGATAACTTGTCCCTGGAGCTGCCGGGGTGGCAGCTGAGGCGGGCAGCGGGGCTGCCCTGTGCACCCACGCTGGGGGACATGGACGGTGGGCGCTCTGGGCCGCTTGTTTCCTGTGAGCGGGTAGTGAGGACGTCGCTCAGTCTGGTGGTGGCAGTGACATCCGCAGTGGCCGCCGGTGGCCGTTATGCACCCGATCCGGCCTGGCCTGATAGATAGACAGACTGACAGACTGACTGCAGTCTGGAATATTGTGTCCAGTTCTGGGCCCCTCAGTTCAAGAAGGACAGGGAACTGCTGGAGAGAGTCCAGTGCAGGGCAGCGAAGATGATTAAGGGAGTGGAGCACCTCCCTTATGAGGAAAGGCTGAGGGAGCTGGGTCTCTCTAGTTTGGAGGAGACTGAGGGGTGACTTTATTAATGTTTACAAATATATATAAAGGGAGAGTGTCACGAGGATGGAGCCAGGCTCTTCTCGGTGACAACCAATGATAGGACAAGTAGAAATGGGTATAAACCGGAACACATGAGATTCCATTTAAATTTGAGAAGAAACTTCTCCGTGAGGGTGCCAGAGCACTGGAACAGGCTGCCCAGGGAGGTTGTGGAGTCTCCCACTCAGGAGACATTCAAAACCCACCTGGGCACCTTCCTGTGTAACCTCACTTAGGCGTTCCTGCTCCAGCAGGGACATTGGACTAGGTGATCTTTTGAGGTCCCTTCCAATCCCTGGCATTCCGAGATTCTGTGACTCACTGCCCGCCCGGGCCGCGCCGCAGCGATAATGCCGCGTAACCGCCACCCCCACGCGCACCGTTGCGAGCCGGTGGCACGCGCTCAACGCCCACCACGTGCAGGTTCGGGGCGGGGGGACGGGACGGGGCGCGGCCGCCGGAGTCTCCACCCACTCCACGGCAGGGGAAGGGGCGCATCATGTGAGCGGCGCGCCCGCACATGACGGCGATCACATGACCGGGGAAGTGGGCGGGCAGGAGTCACATGACGTGCCGCTGGTCGCCGGCGCCGCCTGACGTCCCGGGGCAGCCGCGTCCGCCCGGCCCGGCCCATGGCACCCGCCGCCCCCCGCATGGCGCCGCCGCGGCTCCGCCACGCCGCGCTCGCCCCGCTACTCCTCGTCCTCCTGTCGCTGCCCCTGCGGCCGGAGGGAGGCGGCGGGGTCGCTGCGGCCCTGAGCGACAGCTACCGGGACCTGTGCAGGTGGGCGAGCGGGGGGTGGCCAGTGGGACGGGACGGGCGGCGGCTCGGGAAGGTCTTCCCGCCGGGAAGGGCTGTAGCCGGTGGGGTGCCGGGCGAGGCGGGTCTCCCGGTGCCCGTGCTTGGTCCTGCACTGCGTGGGGCCGTGTATGAGCGAGCGGGAAATGCGGGGGCTCGGTGTGTGTGTGGGGCTGTCCCCGGGGCCACCCGGGAGGGTCTTTTGGTTGCCCATTTGGTGGGGGTCAGGCCGGGGAGCGCTGGGGGAAGCTGCGGCTGGGCGTGCAGGTATTCCGGGCACAAGAGCAAGTTCGGTCCGTGCCGAAGGCACCGCGGTACTGGTGTGTCAGGCTGCGGGAGCCGCTGCAGAGCGGACGCCGGGGCTGTCAGTTGGGGCGGGGAGCAGCCCCCGGTGGGGCCTCGTCCCGTGGCTCTGTACTTGCAGGTGGGAAGGTGCGGAGACTTGCTATGTTCAAGTCGCCTGCGGTCAGGGCTGCTGGTTTATGTCGCTGCATCCGTTTTAGCGTGAAAAAAAAACCAAACCACATACTGTGATACTGTGAAAAAAACCCAAACCAAACTTAAAAGTGGTTTGGAAGTCGCGTCGCTTGATAGTCGTCTTTTGACTAAGGGTTCTGTCAGATTCCATTAAGTTACTTGCCGGGGAGTTAAGAAAGCTTTGAGAAATGAGATCTACTATGTGGAAATGGCACTATTCATAGTGTTTTGGTGTGTTCCTACTCTGAATTCAGCCATGAATTTATCATGGGAACAGTATCTTGCTAGTCTTCATTTCTTCGTTTATTAGCCAGAATATGCAGTGGCACTTACAGGAATACATTATCTCAATCAACGGTACTGGGCAGGCACTGATGTACACAGTAAATGTGGCGCTGAGAGCAGAGGCTGAGTCACTGGAGAGAATGGGGTCTCCGGAGAGAATCTGGGCTATGGTACTGGTAAATGATGAAACAGAGAAAAAGTAGGTTTGTTTGTAAGATTAACCCATGAGGGGGCAAAAATTGGTTTTGTCAGATGACCGCCCTAAGTGTAGAATTGAAACAGAAATGAGAAACTGTTTTTTGGTTGCTGGAGGGAATTTAACTCCTCTGACTCTAACGATTTTTGAAAAAAAAAACCCTCTACCCTGAATGACCTGACTCTCAAGTGGTTCCTATTCTGAGAATGGTGTTAAGTCCTATCAATGTCTGTCTTGGTTTTGTTGCATGTCTGTGGCTATAGGCATATTTGGGAGTGCCATTGGGAGACCTGCAGTCTCTTTTTGGATGCGAATTACTGAAGCTAGTTTCCTTTTATTGCTGGCAAGTTAAAAAAGAAATTGCGAATAGATATCATAATTAGCACTTTTCCTTTTAAGATGGACTGCTTCAGAAACGTGCTCACTGTTGTGCCATGGTGGGAAAAACTGCTTTGAAGGACTCATGCCTAGTAATTTAGAATGGGGAGAGGATGAAACAAGAACTTGCAGTCTGGCAGGTGGGAAGACCCCATGGAGGTTGGTGGTGAAGTGTCATCTCAGGCACAGTTGCAGAAAAGATACCAAGTGAGGGACGATGCATTTAGGTAATGCAAACACTTAAAGTACTGGCTGATGTTTCAGCCAAAAGATACAACATGGGTGTGCAGGACTAGTTCCTGACCAACCTGTTTTTGTACTGCCTTAAGATGAGGTTTTGATTTCTTTTATGACAGTTAAGAAAACTGTCCTGACTTTTGTGTGGCACAATAGGGCTGATGAAGCTGCAGCAGGATCTGTGTCTGGTGTGTGAATGACAGAAGGTGGGCAAGGAAAGAAAATGTTGGGGATTAGAAGAGGCACTGACTCTCCTTTAAGTAAGAGCAGATAGAGTGATACTCAGGCTAGGAAGGTGGTCTTCCAAGGAGGAGGAAGGGTGTCAAAACTGTTTTGCGCAAGAACTGCGGCAAGGGGCGGGCTACTTAAAATTGAGCTAGTGGTTCTTATTGTTTGTTTCGTGTAGCCTTAGTGCTGATAAGCTTGGACAGTGTGGGGAAAGAAAAGCTTTAATTCTCTGAAACTCTGTCAAATGTCATGGCTTGTAGTGACTGATTTCATCACGCTTTCGCCTTTGTTCTTGTATGCTCTGATAGCTGACTGTGCTGTCGTGTGACTTGCAATTTGAGTTCTCTTTTTATCCTCTGTGTAGAGATGTCACCAGGACTGCTGCAGTATGAGCACCTGGGAAAGAATATAGGGAGCTGGTTGGATACAGGAAGTTAGTAGTCAGTTTGGTCTGTTTTGCTGTTATTTCTTCTTCCCCTTATCTTTCATGTGACAACACAGCAGAAACAAATTCTGGAGTTAATTCTGTGAACTGTTCTTTAAATCCATCTGCTTTTAAAAACAAAAGAAAACTTGACAGTTTGGCTTCACCTTCTATGTAACATTGGAGAAGTTGCTGTAAAATTTTCCTTCACTTCTGAAAAAAAGAAATGCAAGAAATGTTTATAGTTTTAATGAGGGGCAGCAAATACAAACTGCTTCCTCTATATGTTGTTTTGCCTGATGATCTACCCTGGATGAGAGATGATTTGGTGACAGGTAATGTTTTAATCTCCTGTGCAAAGATAGGAGTTAGTGCATAAATTCTATAACTTTTAGACTTGTGAGTGGAAGGAAAACTCCTTAAACTGCTGTACATCACAGGAGTGCTGTTATGCAGAATTTCCAATTTTGGGGTTGTAACTCAATTCTACTTTACATTTAATGTTATAGTTATTAATAATGCAACTTCTACACTTTACGTACAGTACTGTTAATTCAGACACTGTCTTTTCAGTTTTTGTTGTGAAACCACAACTCTGCTCTTGTGTGCCACTGAAAGCGCTGGGTTTGGTGTTCAGCTTAGCCTTGGTGAAGCAGCGAGTGCTGAGTACAGAGATGTGACCTTTAGGTGAACTTGCTCAGCTCTATTAAGTACTGTGACATATTTAAGTGGGAGATGTCATAAATAAGTAATTACTGGACTTATTTGCATATGAGCATGGTTGCTTCACATGTCTGGGAAGCTACCATTATAATCGCTTAAATATGATTTCTCAGCGCATAAGCTTCCTATTGCTCTTGCGTACTTGAACTTCAAATTGCTATACCTTTTCTTTTGCATTCTATAACATGATGTAGTAGATGGAGTTTAGAGTATGGCCTGAAAGACCAAATGTCTTTCAGACGGAGAAAGCTGAACAACTTGTGGTGCAACTGTGAGGCTATTACGCATGATGCATATGCAAGAAAACTTGCCTGAAGACATGTACTGTGCGTGATGGTTGGAAAAAGTGACAGGTAAGGTAGAGCAGAGCTAAGCATGAGTTGGGATGCATTGAAAAGCTCTTGTGGCAGTGATAGCTTTGTACTGTGTGCCATTCAATGTTTCATTTTCTGTGAGGAGAACTTGCTTTGATATAGAAACAAGTTTCTTTACCATAGATACTTGTGCTAAAATGTTGACCATGTGTAATGGTCATTTCTATGGCAAGTAGTAGATCTGATGTGCTAGCTTCAGATTTGAAATGATCACACTGGAAATAATTCCTGAGCTTGTGTGTCTGCGATCATGCTGGTTGAACCTGCTTGTAAAGAGCTTCAGATACTGCTTTCAACTCTGTGATGTTTCCATAGGTGAGGAGCTGATGAGCATGAAATTGTGTAGATGCATAATCATGTATTGATCAGCTCTCCAGCTCTGGTTATAGGTTGCCTCATCTCTCTATGCCGGTGTCCATGTAACACCCCTTCAGCAAAATGAGCCACTTGGGTGCGTTCACCAGAGAGCAAGCATGTGTTTCCATGTTAACTGTTTTATAGCTGTTAGGAGCAGGGTGTGCTCCTCATTCTAGTGGTCATCCCCTAGGTCAGAGTTGGGAACCAAAAACTTCAGTGTGGTTAGGAGAACAGTTGCAATGGTCTTGCTGGTGCTCTGTTGGCTTTGTAGTGGTTGAGTAGTGCTGAGACCTCAAAGTGGCTCTGGCATGGGGACGCACGTGCTGTGACAGCTGTTTACTATCTGCGCCTTGTCTGACTTCAATGCCTGGGCTACTGATCTGCAAGGTGAACTAGACTTGCTTTTCCCTTTCTCATTTTTTTCGATCAGCTACTGCTTTGCTTTGTCAAGAAAATGCAGAGCTCTCTCTTGATCTTACACCTTGCTGGAAAGTAGTTTGATTATCTTTTTCATGCCTTCACTTGAGTGTCTTAAAAACAAAGCTAGGTAGCTGGAAAGGCTGACCTGCAAGGAAGGTTATTCAATATAACTCGCTTGGACCTTGCTTGCACAACTGCTTTCAGCAGTGGCTGGGGTTGGCACTGCCTTCAGAAGGGGATCCTGCCTGCTGCTGCCACTGGTGCACAGCCAGACACCACAGCCAGACAGAGTGGGAACTGGCTGAGCTCAGTCCTCTTTCTGCACACATGCACACACACCTGTTGTTTTTGCAGAGTTAATTTTGAGATAGGGCGGTCCCTGGGTCCAGCGTGTGTCGTGTGCTGGGGCCAGCAGCTTGGAGGGGACAGAGAGGAGGAGAGCCTGCACTGGGGGGTTGGTACAGGGATATGCTTCAGAGCTCTAACTGGGTTTATCTGGAAACAGGCATCACATGATTTCAGCATAAATACCGGACAGTTTTCATCAAGGGAGATGCCAGGTTTGAGCCCAGCTCTTTGAACTGCACCAGAAATGGCTGCTGGAATGATGGCATCTGTGAGGCAGCAGCTGTACTGAGCCCCCGGGACAGAGGGTGCATCCACCCCACCTCATCAGCAAAGCTGTTGCTTTTTAAAGCTGTTGGTGTAACAGCTCCCTAAACCAGATCAACTGCATTGAGTCCAGGATAGCTTAAGCCCTTCAAATGAGATAACTTTGGCAGGCCCTGGTGAGGGGGTAATTACATGAGGCATTGTGGCTGGTGGAGGTGAGTGCCAGGCTGGAGGAAGCCTGTCTGCCTGGCTCAGCTGTGGTCAAGATGGGCGATGTGATTGCTAACAGATTGTTTCCATTACGGGATGCAGCGGAGAGGTCAGCTTGTGTCTTATTGAAAAGTAGAGCACAAGCAACTTGAAACTATTCCCAGGCACAGATTTAGTGCCAGGAGTGTTGTGAGAGAAATAATTCTGGCTTTTACCGTGAAAGTGTGTTTTGCATATCTCTGATGAGAATAGCTGCTTAGGCTGCATCCAGCCTGCTGTTACTCCCAATGAATAAATCCTGCCCTGCTCCCCCAACCATTAAAAAAAAATAAATCCCTTGAACTTCCTTGAAAGTAATTCTACTCTGAAACTGCATTACATTTTCTTTTTTTTTTTTTTTTTTTTTTTCTTCACCACAGAAGGTGCTGTTTGGAGCATGATCAGGGGCCTGTAAAAGGATGGAGGGAAGGGCTGGCTTCAGTGACAGCTTTGCTTCTGTTCTGTCAGCTGCTCATCTTGTTTCTCTTTTGCTTCTGGCATGTGGGTGAACTGACTTGAAGATGTTGATTTTCTCTGTTTCATAACATGGAACTGGGAAAGCAAAACCCTTAATCTCTCAGAGTGATAATTCTGTTGTGTGAACAGCTTAGATTCTCGTTCAGTTCACAAACAGATTTTAACTTTCACATTCTTAAAAAAAAAAAAAAATCCCACACTGAAGATCACTTTAGCTTGATCAAAAACTTCATGCTTCATGCCTTAGTGATGTATGTTACCTCTATGTTGTCTTCCAAAATCAGTCAAAAAAGAGTACTGGAGCCCTTGGGAATTTTTCAGTGTAGTGGTAGCTTTCTGGGTCTTCATTGTGAAGAAATTGAACTTTGATTGAAGTGCATTTCCTTCTGGAGGTAAAACCAACTTTAGTCTTAATCAGTTGGTCTTTTCAGAGCCCTCGAAGGTACAGTCAGGTTCTCTTCTAACTTTTGTGTGTGACTTGTCAGGCTTTCTTCTCTTGCTGAACTTTGGTTATTCTGTACTGTAGCTTGATTCTCATAATCGTCCTGCATCAGAATTGTCTTTATCCACTTCAGAAATGCAAGAAAGTAGCTCAGAGAACTAATCGGTATGGTTGTAAAATGTCAGCTCTGCCTGCTTACGAGGAAAGAATAGCGACAAGTGCTTGTCTAGGATTGAGACACAGTCCTTAAATCTGATTAAAAAGTAATTTTATGGGTTGTTTTAGGTATGACTCAGTACCTGGTAAGTTATTTTTTTGAGCCTTATGTTATTATATTTGAGCCTATCCTTAATTATAAAGGATATAATTAAGGTGTAAAGATTTTATTCAGTTCACAGAGAGAATTCTCTTGTAGTTGTCCCTAACTTGTTCCAGCCATTAGCAGACTGAAATTAGTACGGCTGCTGTAGTACAGGGAAGCCAAAAACCTTATAGTCAGTAATTAAATGGAAAAGTATGTGATAACTTACTGCTGAATCTTTGATTAGAGATGGGATGCATTAAATTTGAGAGGAGTTCTCATAGGATTTAAAATGTAAAGTAGCTGAACTGCTGTTTCCCCTCCTTCACCTAAGGACTGGGCTTCCGAGTGGGACAAGAATGAGTTTTCCTCCTGTGGGATCTGGAGTATGGTAACGTCAAGTGGTGAGACACTTATGAGCTAGAGATTAAGGCAGACAAACCTTGTGGCTGAAGCTTTTGGTCAACTTGTAATTTCTTGATAGCTGAGAGGAGGGAGTTGAGCTCCCTTGCTGGATTTGGTACTAATCTGTAGATGAAGACAAATGCTTCTATGAATCAAAGAGATGCATTAAACCCTGTATGAGTTGTAAATAATGGGAACACCTACTAAGTCACTGTGCTGTCCTCAGTTTTCTGATGTGATAACTCTGTATTAAATCCTACTGAAGTTGCCCCTTGTGACAGAGTGGAAGCCGAGGAATCTCTTGTGTTGCAAAAATCAACCCTGTACAGAGGATGCAGGCTGCTACCAGCAATAGAGCTGTAGCTGAGCTAAGCTGACAGCAAATGTTTACTGAACTGTGCCTTTTTAATAGAGCTTGGGCAGAGCACTGTGCCAGCAAGCCAGGCTGCCCTAAGAGCTCCTGACTCCAGACAAGCTGACCTGGGCCTGCCTGGAGACTGGTGCTGTGGTGTCACATCTTGCTGCAGCCCGGTGCTGAGGGAAACGAGGCCTTGCTTTAGCCCTGAACTACACTGTCCTTAGTTGCTTTCTTCTGTTGCTCTCATTTATTCCCCACTGTATTTAACCAGAGCTTCATGTTCCTTTACCAGTTTTTAGAGAGCTGAATTTCTGCTATGACTGTAGCTAGCTGGTGTGATCTTTCACTGAGTCTCTTGTGGATTACTCTGCTCGTTTTCATAGAGTGGTTTGGGTTGGAAGGGACCTTCAAAGGTCATCTAGTCCACCCCCACCCCCCCCTCCTTGTGATAAGCAGGGACATCTTCAACTGGATCAGGTTGCTCAGAGCCTCATCCAGCCTAGACTTGAATGTTTCCAGGGTTGGGGCATCTACTACCTCTCTGGGCAACCTGTTCCAGTGTTTCACCACCCTCATCTTCTTCATGTCTAACCTGAATCTCCCCTCTTCTAGTTTAAAACCATTATCCCAGTTTTCCAGCTTTGGACATCACCCTTCAGAAACTGTCCTTTCAATATTGAGATATATATGTATCTAAAATGTATAAATGTGTAGCTAGGCCCTCATAAGCATTATTAGCATCTTGTAGTCTGAATGCTGCGAGAATCTCAACCCCCATTTTGACTCTGAAGCTAGGTGGCTCAGCTGCTGGCAGACAGGGTGATACTGGCTGCTCTGTTCCTCTGAGACTTAGCACTTCTGCTGCAGTTATTGGGTATTGCTACAGTGCAGTAGTGTGCAGCCTGCCGAAGAGGTTTGAGAAATTTATCAGTCTCTCAAGGGAAAAGGCTCGCCACTTGTCATATGCCTAGTCAGAGGGGCCTTCACAGAGATTTGATGGGCAACAATGGGCACTTGGGTGTTCAAGAAAGGGGAAAATGGACCCTATATATGGTCCTTAGGTGGTTAAACCTGTTTTGTTCTTGACCCCGACACAATAACAATTGTTTCTGGTATTTACAGATATAGAACACAAATAAGAAACTTGAGTTAGTGGTGCTGTCTGCTTTATAACTTGGTTATTTCAGGGACTGACATCTGGATGATGGCAGTGCAGACAATATGAATACCAAATGATGTGTGTTTTTCCTTTTCAGTCACACATGGGAAGCAATTGATGCAGACAAACAAGTGCTTTATAAAATAAACTTCTGTTTTGGTGTTGAAGAGTGTGGACGATCAAGTGCAGTCTGTGCATATGACATCAATAAGAAGACCTATCTGTCTGTAGGTAAGTAAACGAGAGTCCTTCCTTGTAAGTGGTTCAGAGTAGTAATGATAATGGATGCATGGATGCAAACTTTGACGTGTTAGCAAAGACTTTTTTTGTCTCAGAGCAATGTAAAACTTTATTCTGTCCTAGATTTACCAGGGAAATTTGGGCAAACCTGATCTGATTGCAGATAATCACTTCACAGGACAGTGAAACTTATCTTAAGGTCTAATTAACTGTAATCTAGTGTGAAACCATGCAAGACTATCTCAAGTAGAAATAAGTGCATCTATCCTGTGGTAGGCTATGCTCTGTGCACACTGTTGTTTGGAGCTCGATACTGAACACAGGATAAAATTTGAGTTAGAGCTCTAAACTATACCACAGCCTAGTGTGATGTAACATCAGCTCTTGGTTCAGAGTCAGGTTACTCTCTGTAATTTAGTCTTGGAGTATTGCTGTCTTTAAGTTGTTACACACAGAAAGGAAGTCAATTACATGTGGTCCTCTGTTGTCAGTTACACTTGTCTAATCTGGTGACTGCTTCAGTAGTTCACAGATGTCCTTGGTATCCTGAGGAGTGATGAATTTCTGCATGCTGATCTAAATATGAAACTGGCCTATTTTTTATATGCATGCTTGCACCTTTTCATCAATCAGAAGCAGCTTGTGCTCTGAACAGTATTTCTGTGCTTATTTTAATGGATGCTTTTTATTTTCAAGGTTGCTTCTGTGCTTCAGCTAATGAAACAGTAATATATGAATACCGATAAAGAGGTTTTCTGATAGTTGACTGTTACTTCTAATGGAATAAAGGAATAGCTTTCTGAAGAGTTACATCTCTTCAGGCTGCCTCATAGTCCTGCAGATCTGAAGTCTGAATTTAACATGCTTGCCAGTCTTGCTTTCCACTGACAGACAGCAGATATGAGAAGCTGTGAGTCTTCAGTAAAAGTGTTTGAGCTTGAAATGCTGGAAGATGGTGAGGAGAAGGATGATTCTTGCCTGTATGCAGACGCACAGTGTCTAGTTAGCCTCCATTCTCCCCACCCTTATCCATTAAGTGTAGAGATACTTTGGTTTCAGGCTGTGGTCAGTCAGTGCTTTTCAAACAAATGACCAGTGTTGTGACCCAGGCTTGAAAAATCACCAGACGCATGAATAAAGGGTATATCTCAGTTCATGGCTGCACGTGGGTTTTTTTTTATGTAGTGTGGTATATGCAAGCTCTGGAATTATCTGGGATGACTGGTTAGGTTGTATTTGAATTCAGGCTGCAATTGCATGTAGTAGCATCTTCTGCTTTGAGGAAGATGACATCTCAGACCACTTGGTGTGTTTCATTCCTAAAATGGTACAGGAAGAATTTTATTTCCTGCTGATGTGTCTCAACTCATGCGGTTCACGCATCAGTTGCCTGTGGATTACCAAAGGAAGCAGCATCTGGGCTCCTGTTCTAACTTGCTTTTTGAGTGAGACTGGAACGGGGTAGGTTGAATGAGCCTAAGGAAGCCTGTTTTCTCCAGGGAAGTGTGAGACCTAGAGGCTTCTGTAAGTTTTGTTCCACCTGTGGAAAGAAGAAGAGAGAACAGAGCTGGGTGATGACTGTGAGCAGTATCGAATATTCCACTGTATGCGAACCTTGAGTGTCTTACTGCCTGACTACTAATAGATAGAAGAGGATTAGGCAACAATTGTAACTTGGTCTTGGTAGATGCTGTTTGAACCGGCTCTTGAGGGTTAAGCCACAAATCCTGTACGATTAAGATAGGTTTTTAACCATTTTACAATAAATTGAGCAATCAAGGCAGTGCAGTTAACAAAATTCAATGTCAATGGTTTATTGGTCAAGTTGTCTCTTCTATTCTTGTTCATGGGTAGTATGAGACTTATTAGTGATGCCTCCTATGCTTCATCATACTGCGTCGAGTTGCATTGGAGCTTCAGCACCATCACAATGAGTTGAGATTGTGCTAATGGGTTATCAAGCTTCTTTATGTTTAAAAAAAACAAAAACAAACAAAACAAAATCAAAAAACAAACAAAACCCCACTCTTAATGAGAAAAGAAGAATCTCTTTGATCCAAGTCTAAGCAGGTGTAGACACTCAGTTTAGATTCCAGTTACTTAAAACAGCTAAGCTGCATGCTTGTCTTCAAGCTATCAGGCTGATATGAGATTACTTGTATGCCAAAGCTGAGTGCAGCTGAAGGGCTTTGATTTGGGGGAAGAAGGGCCATTTGCTGCCTGATAAACTTTGCTAAGTTGTAAGCTTTCTTCAAATATGGGCTTAATCAGATCTCTTCTTCATTCTTTCAGAAAAAAAAAAAAATCACTGCAAACAATCTTTGTTTTTAAATATCAGCTATGCAAGGAGTGACAGCTGTGGGACTGATTCTGTTTGTTGCTCCCAGCTTTGATGTGTGGTAAGGCCATGTGCTCTGTGACAGTAACCAGTCGGTGTCTGAGGGCAGGTCTGTGACTAACAGGAACTGCGTGTCAGTGAGGTGTACCAGGGCTGGTGCTGAGACCCCAAAGGCTTCTCCTAGAAAAAGCTCTTCAGCTTGATTGGTTGACCTTACAAGTTTTCAAGGTGTAGGCAAATGCTTAGTTCTTGAACGTCAGCGAGGATGGAAATGGCGTGGTACTTATTTAACTTAGTGTGACACCTGGTGACTTGTGTGCCATTTAGCTGGACTACTACTAAAATGAAGAGTGGAAGTATTATTGTAACTGTGTTAAGCTGAGTGGTGAAACATGCGCTTTGTCCAGCAGTGGTAGAAGGACTGGACATGAAATGATAGCTCCCACCTAAATGCCTCCTTCTTCTGGACAACTGACTGGATGTCTTCCATGATTGTCTTTCTCCTGCCGAACAGCTGAACAGATGGAGGAGTGAATGAGCAAAAGATGTTGTAGACAGTGCCTTTGATACTGATTTAGCACAACTGCATAATGTCAAGTATCTGATGCTAATTTTTGTTAGCTATACTAGTAGATTTGTAGTGTGTTTCTTTGTGGGAGGGTTAAGTCTCTAAAGTCAGGAAGAAACGTGAGTGATCATTAAAGAGGGAGCTTGATGTTACAGTAAAGGTAGGTGGTTGCAGTACTGGTGCTTTGGAAGGAAGCCCATGGGAAGCTGATGGTTCATGAGACTGCTTGTTCTGTGGGCAGGGATGAGTCATGTGCTAATTAAGAGATTCTTGCTAAAACTTCCAGCAAGTTCCCAAACTAGTTCTAAGCGTGCAAGGGGGAAGAGAGCATGCAAATTGGCCCATAGTAAACAGGATGTGCTGGCTTAACTTGATTTTTCTTGATTATCACTTTAACTGAGGAAATTAGAGTCAGCCCACAAAGTGCCTTTAGCACAATGTGGTGTGTTCTTTGAACTGAGGGAAAACTAGTGATTACAGAGCATTGAAGTAAGTCCTCAGATGGTGCTGCCATAAGCTCTCCGCTAAATTGGGGCTTATAGCTGTTTACATTTATAACTGGAGAGTTTTTAATCATGTGTGCATATTGTTACTATACACAGCTTTTGCCTAGAAAGTTGTGGTGGTTTCCTTCGTTCTGCTAATCTAGGGCAGAAAAGAGCGCACTTTGCCAGCATCTTCGAAGACATGGTGTGATAAGTAGCACTCTTGCTTTCAAAGTAGTATGGAACTCTTAAGGTTAAGAGAGCTGCATGGTACCTTTACCAGCATCAGTGCTGGAAGTCTTAAAACCTGAAGACAGCCTTTTGATAAGAAGTGTGTAAAGAAATATAAACCACTGTTGGCCTCCAGGTGCCTGGAAGGTGGCTCTGAACTGCAGTGGTGGTGCCACACTTCACTGTTGCAGGTTCTTAACCTGGCACAAATTCTGCACACACATGTGTGTGTCTGCGCTGCCATTCTTCTGTGCTGGCATGTCTCTGCTCTTGCCTTCCCTTGAGAAGGCAGAGGATTATAGAGCAATGAGTAATACTTGTTGCCTTGGTTATACGGAGGATGCTGTGACTAGGTATGAGCATCTTAATGTGCATTCCTGTAAGTGAGCATGAGCATATGCAGCATGAACAGGAGAGCCCTGAGCTACTGAGTGGATGCTGTGTTGGTTGCAATCAAGTTTCCACGCTGATTGCCACTGTTTCAGCCTTGCCTGCAAGTTTGGTGGCTGTAGTCACTTTCTCTCTGCTGCAGGCTAACAGAATATTTGTGAGGTTCTTGTACCCTCTTCCCGCCCAGTTTGTTTCTGCTGCTTTTGCTCACAAGACTATATTACTTGGGTGTAGTGTAGTTTTGCTTGCCTTGAGTGAGGAGATAACAGGCTGGGCGAAGTTCCAGCAAGTGTGTTTTTAAGATGAAACGACATTTGGCCTAGGTGCAAAGCTCCTATCTGCAGTGATAACAGATTTGACTTGCTTTCTCCCTAGTGTAGACATCAACAAAAACGGAAAGGGGGAGGCTGATCAATACTAGCATTTTGTAGCAGTCTCTGTAGTTCAACCAAAACTCTTTGCAGAATTAAAATCTATCTATCAAAAATGCCAGAGGTAGCATGCTAGATCTAAAAGGGCTTGGTGTTTAATGCTGACCAAAATATGTTTGAACAGGAACATTTCAGTGGCCTGAGCTGGTGTTCATCACAACCTGAGATGTGTTCCACCTTTCCTGTCTGTGTTGGGTGCTGGGGAGGGATGTGCGGGGCTGCAGCACTGACCCCAGCCTTCATGCAGCATGTGAGCTGTGCTCAAGGGGGTGGGAGATGCAGTGGGTCTGTGTTGGGCTTGTCTGCAGGCAGCACCAGTACAGTAGCTGTGCCCAGGTGATGGTGGCTTCTTCATTAAGTGGACTAGAGCTGCAATGTGTACACACAACCCAGAAAGCTAGCTGTGTCCTGGGCTGCAACAAAAGAAGGGTGATCAGCAGGTTGAAGGAGGTTATTCTTGTCTTCTACCCCACTGTTGTGACACCCCACCTGGAGTACTGTGTCCAGCTCTGGGACTCCCAGCATAGGAAGAACATGGTCCTGTTGGAGCGAGTCCAGAGGAGGCCACCAAGATGATCAAAGGCATAGAGCACCTCTCCTATGAAGACAGGTTGAGAGAGTTGGGATCGTTTAGCTCTGGGGAGACCTTATTGCAGCCTTTTAATGCTTAAAGGGGACTTAATAGGGCCTGTAGCCATAGGACAAGGGGGAATGGTTTTAACTAAAGAAGGGTAGATTTGAACTAGATGTAAGGAAGAAATTTTTTACAATGAGGGTGGTGAAACACTGGCAGATTGCCCGGAGAGGTGGTAGATGCTCCATCCCTGGAGGTATTTGAGGCCAGGCTGGATGGGGCTTTGAGCAACCTGATCTAGTTGAAGATGTCCCTGCTCATTGCAGGGGGTTGTACTAGATGACCTTTACAGGTCCCTTCTGGGCAAAACCATTCTATGATTCTATGAAAGACTCTCTTATAGTGTGGATGCTATTTGTATAAATGGCATAAAGGCTGAGAAGCTGATAAATAGAAGCTGGTGGGAGAAAGGAGTGAACTGTGGTACTGGAAACAAGTTGGTAACAGTTTTCTGATAGAATCCTTTAGCCCTTGTTCCTAAGGTAGTCACTAGTTTGTAGTGGCACCTGCTATTTGGCTTTTTAAGATTCAAAGTGTTTGCTAAAAAACCTTTGAGAAAGTAGAAGAGTGATTAGAGATGTCAAGCACTATCTTAATTTGGGTCCAGTCTTCCAAACTGCAAGAACTGCACAGCTGTACTCTGCTCAAAGACTGGCGGAGCCTGTCTGTTGAGCTTCTGTGAAGGTGCTGTATTATGATAACCTCTCTTGTGTGTTTATTTTTAATCCTAGGTGACACAGGCTTGCAAAAAGTTTCTAAAACTATTCTGGAGCTCAACACTACACGTAAATGCTTGCAGCAAGGCAGTCAACACCAAATTCAAAGCAACGTTAACTTCCTGTGTGGGAAAACACTGGTAAGTCTAAATCTTGTGTTCTTATCTTCAGTGGAAATGGCATGTACCTCCAACTTGCTTTTTAAGGAGACTCGCTGTACTTGATGTACTAATTACTGAGCTTCATAGCTTAAGAAAGAGCCGGTTATGTTTTAGTACCAAGTTAAGGTAGCTTTCAAAATTCATTTCTGGTAGAAAATAATTGCAGATCTGCAGCTTAGCTCTGGTCATGGGCTCTTCTGGGTCTTTTATGTTTTTACAGGGATTGCACTGTAGTATTATAGTAGTGTAATATGGAGGAATGAGTCAACAGTGTACAGGGTGCTGTAACAACGAGAGTTATTGTTTAAATATTGGCTGTGCCCAAGCTGTGGACACAGTGCAGCTGTTTAGTAGAACAGCAGTGAAGAAAATGCCTGACTTCTGTTATGGGTCAGCGTACCTGACAACAGTAAGTGTTAGGCTTTGTCTGCACATAGTTGAACTAACAGTGCTTACAGCTGGGCTTCTGGGAGAGTAGTTGTTCTTGAGAATCTGCATGAAGTGTGAATGGAGATCCCCAAAAAGTTCCTAGGGGGGGTGTGTGTCTGCAGTTTACCTCCACATGCTTTTGGAGTCACACTTTCCACACACTTAACTGATGCCACAGCTTGGTATTCTGTACAGACTGTGATCAGTTTATATATTTGTGTATCAGACATAAACACGTACTAGTGCCACTGTTGGCACTGGTGATGCTGTTGCACATCCAGTCTTGGAAATCCAGGCAATTCAAACTGAATGCCAGTGCAGCAGAGAGTTAAATGCTTCCTGTTCAGTTTCAGCAGGTGACTCTTTAAATTTAAAATTATTGCTCAACTCCATCTGTAACACCAGATCATAATGATCTTTGAATTTCTACTTAGTATACTTCTGACACCTGTTCTTCATGTGACCTAGGATTTTGTAATAGTGTCTGGAACAACTTGTTTCTAACACTTATGGCAGAGTTAAACATGGCAGGAATCAGTTTAAGTAGGCTAAGGTGCTTCTAACTGACAGAATGGAGGGAGAACGGAAAAATTTGATTGTTGCCTTTTTCTAAGCAGGGACATTCAGTTGAGTGTCCAGCCCTGAATCATGGTATCTTGAAATAGATACAAATGTGTATAACATGAGCCTACGAAATAAGTAGCTGAGATCAGAGATATTCTATCTGTGTAGCAGAAGAGATTGCTCATCAGTTTTCTTTGCAGAATAAAAATGAGGGAACTGGTAAACCATTGCCTTGCTGTTCACCTATTTATACGCATTTGTATTGGTGTTTTCCGTTCTAGTAACTAGATGTGACTGGTGCTTCTGCCAATATCAATTGGCATAGTGAGCACTTCTAAAAGATGTAGTACAGTTACTGCATATTAGGGCTGACACATGTTAATTTGAGAATTGGTGTGTATGCAGACTGAGAAGGATTTGGCACCTTGTATCTTCCAGAGTTTAACAACAAAGCTGTTGAATAACAAACTTGCTATTAACAAGGGCTCTTAAGAAACTGCGTGCCCTTGTTCTGTGACATACTGTATTCTTTTTTTCTTAATCTCTTGAATAACAGGAGAAACTTCTTGCTGTCTACAGATGTAAAATAAAACTGAAGTATGTTCTTCAAACTATTTTTTTTTTTCCTTTAAATAGGGTACCCCTGAATTTGTAACAGCAACAGAGTGTGTGCACTATTTTGAATGGAGGACTTTTGTGGCCTGCAAGAAAGATTTATTTAAACCTGTGAAAGAGGTAATCTATGTACTATCCATGCAGAAGTTACTCTTCAAACATCTGACAGTTCTGCTCAAACTGCTTGCCCCCACCCCAAATGAATTCCAACAACCTCTATAGACGTAACTTTTTTTTATAGACGTATAAGGCATCTGTTGGAAGTTGATGGAGCTGCGAATTTTAAATAACTCACCAACATTTTTTGTGATCTGGATGGTTGCTTGTAGTAAAGCCCACCTTAAACACTAGAGCAGAACAGACTAACTCTGGGTGCCTCAGTTAACGTGTCTAGCTTTAAGTATTTGAGCTTCCAGAAGGAAAAACCTTTTCCGCTTATTAACTTGGCTTTATATGTGCCTATTGATAACTTCTCCCCAATTGTGTAGCATAGATTGCATGTAACTTTTTGCTGTTGTTCTAGGTCCCTTGCTATGTGTTTGATGAAGATTTGAAGAAACATGACTTGAATCCTCTCATTCAAGTTTCAGGACACTACTTGGTGGATGATTCGGATGATGATTCCTTGTTCATAAACATCTGCAGAGACTTAGGTGTGAACACTTGCTTGTGTCGTGTTGGCGTATGAACTTCTAGTAGCTTGATTCTTTTCCAATGCCTCAGTTGAGGTTTTCCTATTACCAAAGATGGGTATTTTAGGATTTGCACTGTTGTTTCAAGCTACTTTTGATGATTTGAGGATTGGTTTCTGTGAAGCCAAGTCTTATTCTCCAGCTATTGAGGTGTTCAGAGATATACCCCTTCTGGACAGGTGGGTACTGTTAGAAAAGTCAGCTTAAACTGGGCTGAGTGGAAGAGCTCAGCTTGTCTTGTAGCTGCTTCTGTTTGCTGCCAAATAGGACCAAGATGGTTCATAGCACTTCATGTGCTCTAAATTTATTACTTTGGGCTCCAGGTCAGGCTGTTACTTGGTTCCAAGTGAATGTCCTGAGATGCATCTGAAACAGAGTTTAGGTACTTGGGTAGGTAGTGATGCATAGCTAGCACTTTCATGTCAGTTGGGAGCTATATATGTAAGGAATTAAACCAGCAAAATCACTCACTTGGAACTTGCTGAAAAGGCTGCTTTAGGTCTATACTCCCACTGTGTTTTTTTACTCTGCCATTAAATATGTATTTTCTTCCCCTACTAAGGGTTTAATACTTCTAGTTTTAGTGGCAGGTCTATTCTTTTAAAAATCCTACTAGTCTGAAACTTTTTTGCTGACAGCTTTAAATAAGATGGTTTATAAGAAACAAAGAAGGGGGAAAATACCTTCCCTGTGAGGAGAGGTTACCCATTACTTCATATCATTTTGGTGTTGTGGAAAAAAAATATATCACACTTCTAGAAGTTCTCAAACCTCTATGTACCCTGCAGCTGTATTAGCAGCAGGTAACTAGCTGCAGCTACTTTGGCAGGAAGGATGAATCTGCTGTCCAAAACTGGGGCATCATGAGCTATCACTAAGCACTTCAGGTTTTGTCTTGTCAGTTCCACATTTTCATGTAACCCATTTTAAAGGTATTTTTAGAAAAGGACAAAGCAATGAATGGTAAGTGAGCCCACAGATAAAATGACAAAATGCTTCAGGTAGAGCAGGGATTAGAAACCAAGTCCTGTCTTCTATTTTCTACATTCTTTAACAGGAAGTTCAAGTAGAGAGACCATAAACTGCCCACCTGGCAGTGCTGCTTGCTTGATACATGAAGGTCATGTGTATGATGTTGGCTATCCACAGGAACAGCTGAAACTTCATGACAAAGACAGGTATGTAATTTTTGTGGTGATACTTCTGTGAACACTTCTCAGTCACCTGGGCTGGAAAAAGCAATCTTGGTTAAAAGTGTGTCTTCTAAAACATAACATTAATACCACTTCAATTCTGAAGCATTGGCAAAAAAAATTCTTCAAATACCGGCAAGGCAGAGTCTTTTTCAGGCATCCTGTTGTAGTGCCATAACAGATCGAATTTTCTTCTTCATTGTGAGAGATTCCTTTGTACAGAGTTGCAAAACTCTCAGAAGTGAGGGATGATTGCTGCTCTCTGCCCACAAGCAGAAGAGTGAGGTTTGACCATGTCTGCCTACTGTCTGAGGACCCACGGAGTAAATGCACTTGGCTCTCTGTGGGTTTAGACACTGTATTTGGCTCACTCTACTGCCCAGGAGTACATCAAAAGTAGAGAATAGAGCCAGATGTTACCCTTCTGTATTTTTGCATTAATGAGTTCTTAATAGAAGAAATAGATAAGCAGTGCAAGGCTTATTGTTTCTGGTGGTGACAGAGCTAGGATGAGGGGAGACTGTTTCCTTGATGCTACCTCTGTTCTGTTTGCTGCTGCCTTTTGTGCTGAAAGCATAGCTTGAAAGAAAACAAGCAAACAAAAGACTAAAACAAAACCCACCAAACCCCCATCCAAACAATCCAGTGTAGCTCAGGGGACTTAACATACTGATCTTTCTGAGCTTCAGGTCACCTGAGCCTGCAATTGTACCCTGTTGACTTCTGCAGTACTCCTTCTATCTCCTGCAAGCTGAAGAAAACAAACAAAATAAACCAGGTTAATAACAGGGAGGCCAAAGGTTCTGGCCTATCAGTGATAAGGCTGATGGTTTTGTTTTAGTTTACAAGGGCAGTTGTTAGTCCTTCTTTGCAGGGCTTTTCCCCCAGCATGAAACAAGTGACTGCAGTCTCCTGTACCAAGGCAGAAGCTTGCATCTGGGGAAACACAAGCTTGTTCTGACATTAAAGTGCAACTAGTACTCTATAGAAGTGCTTGGCAGGAAAGTTTATCTTATCCCTGCTAGGACTGAAGAGCTCTTAATTGCTTGAAAAAAATAATTTTACGTGCTCAATCAGACCAGGGTGGCCTGAGAGGCGAGTGAGATAATTGTATATGTGTCCTATGGTGTTGAGAGGCCAGTCAGAGGTGTGGCTGACCTGAAGCCAGACTGTCACCCTTCTGTGAGCTATTGTCTTCTGCCTCTTAGACTGCAAAGAACAGTAATGCTTAGTTGGGAAGTTGTTGATCTCCTTGTTCTCTCATCCAAGTCATCTTGCTGTTTGTTACTCTGTCAGATAGTTGCTGTGTTTCATTCTCCTGCTCCTGCCTTGTCTGATCTGTCCCAGTTGCCTTGCTCCTGTCCATTTGCTAATGAGTTCATCTTGCTCTTAATTCTGGAGTCAGAGTGGAAAGAGACTGTATGTACAGAGGTTGTAGAGTCTAGAAGTATTGTGAAACATGAGGAGTTACTACGTCCCAAAGTTAAAAGTGTTTGTCACATCTGCTTTCCAGCAGTTTATGAGCAAAGCTGGAAGTGTTCTTGTGACTATCAGCCAAATTCTTTCTACAAATATGGGTTGCAAGGCATTGAGCATAGTCTGAACTGGGGTGCAAAAGGATGCTGTTTTAAGTAGTTTTTCTGGGGCTGTTTTTATTTTGGTTAACTGTAAGAATAAGGAAATAAAGACCTCCATAAAAGTCACTTTCATGAGCAGGGTTACTTAGTTATATTCTGCCTGGGTATCTAACAAGCAGTGGATGTTCTTTTAAGAACATACTTTTTCTGTACAGTGCACAGTGTCTTAATTGTATTTTTGGTTTGCCATCTTCTGTTTCTAGGCTGGTATTGAGTTATGAGAAAATATATAGTGATGAAGAAAAGCCAGACTTCTGCCTAGGCCATAACCCAGCAGTGACGATCACTTTTGTTTGCCCATCAAAGAGGGGAGAAGAGGTAACTTTGCTCTTTTAGTTTGTTTTAAATGGTTGATCTTTAACTTTTGTGCGTATTGTCTTTTATTCAGGGCTGAAGAGAACAGAAATGCTAGTTGTTTGCCGCTTGTGAAGAGTGTGAGGTCCTAAATATACTGTTCAAAAAGTCCTTCTAGAACTTAAGAAATAAACTAGAACTTGAATAAAATTTCCCTGGGGTGTGTTCTTTCTTGTCTTCATGAATTTGGTTGCCCTTTTCTGGGTTCAAAGCTTTTATCTGATAACAGGATGGAGTTAGTATAGTGTTAATCCTTAGTGTAGAGCATTGCTCGCTAATGAGCACTTTTCCATCATCAATCAGGCCGAGCATGCTTGTAGCTCTTGTCTGTAACTTGTTTCTTTAGTAATCTAGCCTTCCTCAGGAAAAACATAGCTAGCAAGTGTCCTTGCATGGCAGAATTCTATCACTTACTAAGCAGGCTCCAGAACTCCTTTTAAGGACACAGTTCTAGCCTAGCTTCAGTGCAGTGTGATGATCACTTTGATGTGATGCTGGGTAATCTGAGCAACCCATACTCCTTGAATTGAGCCAGAGTGGCTATTGCTCATGCTCTGCTATTTTGTATTGTGATGTTTTTGGTTGCAGGTTAGTGAAAAAAGGGACTCTTATCTGGCCAATCTTTGGTTTAATGTTGTGTCCCTCATCTGATCTACGTGGGTACCTTACTTCACTCTTATTGCTGCAGAAACAAACCATAGGCCTTTCTCTGCTGTTGCTCTGTACTTTCTCACAGCAGTGATGCACACTTGTAGTATGAGTAGTATTGCTAACGTTACTTATGCCTATAATTTATCTGATACTTCCCTGTGTATCTGCCTGTTGTTGTAGTGGGTGGCAGAAATACAGATTTACGAAACAAAGTGAATTTTTAAATGTTTTGCCTTGAAGTGTGCAAAACCACAACTACCTCTTCTCCCAGAAGTATGAAAATGTTTCACTACAGAAAACACATCTGACAGAAGTGTTGGCTGAGGAATTCTCAAATGTCTTTCAGTCTTGATTTAATCTGAGGGACTCAAGGTTGCTAAAACACTCATGTCTAAAGAGAATTCTTTGCCTTCAGAGAACACTTGATCTCTGCTTCTCTCTTTGAGTATTCCTCTGCGGCAAACAGAATTCAAGCTCTGCTTAGCAGTTTGGGCTCACATATCTCATCAAGTTAAGGAAAAGTGCTTTTTAAAGTACTGTTATTTCAGTTGTCCTTCTGCTAATGCCTGATACTTTACATATATTTAGGCTTCTAATAGTTTGCCACATGGTTAAGAAAAGCTGTTTTATTTCTTCTCAACACCTACTTCTGAGAGACAACAATGTTTGACCCTCTTAAGTACTTTACAGGTGAAGTTAGTCATTACTCACCCTCAAGGAATGTGATATTGTTGCTTTAAATATCATATTTCAAATAAGTGTCTACTTGTAATTTAAATTCTGTTCACTTCTGTATCAGAGTGCAGGTCCCAAACTCACAGCAAAAACAAATTGCCGGTATGAAATTGAGTGGGTTACTGAGTATGCCTGTCACAGGGATTACCTGGAGAGTAAGAACTGTCTTCTGACTAGTGAGCAACATGATATCTCCATAGATTTAAGACCACTTACTCAATTGCCAGGTAAGCTCACTATTTTGCTTTTGTATGTAGCGTTACCGGCCAGTTTTCCAGTTCTGTGTTTGGAGACAGGAAAAATATTCTCTGTATTTATCTGGATTTTTACATCTGTTCTGCTGTGTATTAGAACACTTTTCCTTTTGTTATGCATCCAGATTATGTCACGCCATACTTAGCCAAAGATGACAAAGAGGAGTATTACTATTATTTGAATATATGTGGGAAAACCACTGCAGGTAACTGCAAGGATGACACAGGATACACTTCATCTTGCCAAGTAAAATCTTCAAATAACCAGCAAAAAGTGGCAGGAAGATTTGAGAATCAAACCCTAAGGTGTGTAAAGGCTCTTTAGCCCTGCTGATGTGTCTAATTGATCTTTGTTTCTTGTTTTGTTGCCCTTTTTTGTCACTTAAGCAATATTTGATACAAAATGCAAGTATTTTTGCTCAGTTCTTTGTAGAAAAACGAACAGTATACAAGGATAGCATTAGTGAATGAAGGAGCAGATGAGATTGGTAGAGGCCATTGCCTAGACAGGGAATAAACTTTCACTGATATTATTGTCAGAATTGCAGATTGTGCTCTGCTGCCTCTTGCCCTCGAGTTTTGCATGTAAAGTGGTAACAGGATCAGATGTTTTAGGAGCTGTTCTTCAAGGAGAGATCATCTCTGCTTTCTTTGCAAAAGCATGCATCAATTGTATCCAAGACTGCTGAGGTCTGGGATTTAGTGGTTTTTATTTATTTATTTATTTATTTTAAGTTCAGGATTCCCAAATGGCATATGGAGACAATTTGCATGAGATTGCAAAGCTGACATTATTCACCTAGATCTGATCTTCTGTTCTGTTTGTAAGCACATGACAGGCTTGTCAGAGTGATCTTCCAGGAAGCATGACTTCCTCCACCATGCAATAAACTAATAGGAATAGATATTCCACCACAGCTGGAATAGCTTTTAGAACATTCTTTATACAAACTCATGAAAAGTAACCAAAAAAAAATCAGCAGATGCAAGCCTTTGTTGCAGTAGAGACATCAGTATTAATGTTGAACAAGCATTTGTTTTCCCTTTGAGACAATAAATAAGCAAGAGTGTGGCTTCTGTTACATGAAGAACACTGTGTGATTGTGTCTGATCCTGTGTTTCTATCTAAAACTGACTTTTTACTCAGATACTCTGACGGGGATCTCACTTTAATTTATCCGAATGGGGATGCATGTAGTTCTGGCTTTCAGAGAATGACTGTCATAAACTTTGAGTGCAACAAAACAGCAGGTGAGTTTAACAAGCTGTGATGACTCTGCTCGGGGTTTGATTTCTGTGCTTGCTAGTAGACCTTATGTTCAAAGGAATGCATGTTTTGAGCTACAGCTAACACAAGGAATTAATATTGGTAGAGTCAGTACTAATTTCCATGGATGCCAGGATTGTTTTGTGCTGTGTAGTGGCACTGAGATTCTGAATTTACATTGATCAAGAATATTGAGATATAAAAGAGCCTCATTTCCTAGCCCACAGGAGAAAACAAAACCAAAACCACCAACCAAACAAGACCCAACAAAAACCAAACCAAACAAAGCCAGACCCCAAAACCACACAAAAACCCCAAACAAACAAAACCCACAAACAAACAAACTACAAATGCAGGTCCTGTGCAGCAAAAGGATTTTTATCTTCCTTGCTCGTTACCGGTCCTCAAGTCTCCTTGCTTTTCTCCCCCTCTCCACTGGCAACCTAACATCTGTTTATCCATCTTTGTTGTTAAGGCAATGATGGCAGAGGAACTCCAGTGTTTACGGGTGAAGTGGACTGCACCTATTTTTTCACTTGGGATACAAAATACGCATGTGTTAAAGAAAAAGAAGATCTCCTCTGCAGAGCTGCTGATAAGAGAAAACACTACGACTTGTCACCTCTGACCCGCATTTCAGGTATGGCAATGACAACTAGCTTTCCGTTACTTTTGTCCCGAGTTTACATATCGTCTCTAATGCAGTTTTTTAGCTGAACATCTTAGAGGTCTTTTTCCAAGCAAAACGATTCTGTGATTAATCAGCTTTTGCTTTTCTGTGAATTTCTGGGGTTTGCTTCTCTCATCCCAAAAGGGAGTGAGTGTCGTGTGAAAGTAGCTGTATCTGTGACCGCCTTGCTTGCTGTCATCTTAAGTTGTTTTAAACATGGGTTGTTTTTTGTGATTAAAAAGCCATTTTGACATGGAAATGCTAGAACAATTAAACTGGATGACTTGCTCCTAATAACCCCCTGTATTTCAGAGTCAGCCCAGAACTGGGAAGCTGTGGACAGTAGCTTTTCAGAGGCAGGGAGGAAGCATTATTACATCAATGTCTGCCATAAAGTGTTGAAGAGAGGAGGAGCTTCCAGCTGCCCAGATGATGCTGCTATTTGTTCTGTAGGTGAGTAGTTTTGGTGTTGTGTGTGGGGGTGCTTTTTTTTATGTGTGTTTTCTAGGTTTTTTTTTTTAAGGCTTGGCACTTCCTCTGCAAATGGGTTTGGCTGCCTAGGGTGCCATCAGTTATTTGAGGAGACAGAAGTTAGGAGCATGTTTATCCAGTGTTCCCAAAGACATTAGAAGAATGATGCAAGTTGCCTTTTTTTAAGTAAAGAACTCCAGGGTTTGTAGCATGGTTTTGTTGAGGTAAAAACAAGCTCCAAATGGTGTGCTTTCTTAAGACTTCCCATTTGGCTAGTAAATATTATCTTATTAACGTGAACTTCACTTCTTTCTGGGGAAACAAAAGTGATTTATTTACTGTCTTTACAGATAAGCAAAACAGGAGTCAGAATCTTGGAACATTTGTATCTTCTCCTAAGAAGGTTGGAGAAAATATTCAACTTACTTATTCAAATGGAGACAGCTGTGGTGTTAACAAAAGAATCAAAACTGTCATCACTCTTATGTGCAGACCAGGTGAGAATATCCATACCCTGTTCTCTGATCCAGTTAAAAACTGGAGTTTAATATGTCCAGGCATGACTGCTAAATATTAGCATGTGCCTTTGTCTTTTATCTCCTTCTGTGCAAAAGCTGAAGCATTGTGGGTTGTTTTATTAGATTATAACAGTGTAATTGCAGGTATCTAGCTCTGTTCGCCTTTTATACAAGTACTCTTTTAAAGACTCTAAAGTCTCCTCTTGAACTAAGATGCTTCCAAACATGATGAAAGTATGTTTAAGCATTTAAAGCTCCACAAATACTTGGAAGCTATACAAAGCACTTTCTATCCATAGATTGTCTTGATGGGAAAGATAGGTTCTGAACTGAGATTAGATACTTGAACCTTCTCTTCAATAAATACATTTTGTGCCTACACTGCTTGCAGTTTACAAAAAGAAGCAGCATTTGCAGAATTTGTTAATGTTGTTGTAATAGTCTGCTAGTTTAACCAACTACTGGGGAAATGGGAAGCCTGTATTCCTCTACCTCGGTCTGAGGAAGCTGAATCCTCCAAGTGTGCTGGCTGTTAGGAAGTAGTGCATAACCTGATCCTAATAAAGCTGTTGCTTTGTGTACCAAAGCAAACAATTTTTGAAGAGTGTGGTAGTACTCAGGAACAGACTTAGCAGTGCATCTTTACTTCTGGGCTAAACTTCTATTGTGGGGAAGAGGATACAAAGAACCTGTGGTTCTGTTTACTCCTCATTTGCAGAGGAGAGGTACTTTAACAGTTAATCTTGGTCTGCTGTTAGGGAGCAGTTAGTGGTCCTAGGCTTAAATTCCAATTTCCTTTTGGCAGCCTGACTGTACATGTAACACTTTGCTTTTGTGATACCAGGTGACCTAGAAAGTGCTCCAATCCTAATGTCTGAGGGTGACTGTTCATACGCGTTTGATTGGTACACTGCTGCTGCCTGTGTCCTGTCTAAAACTGAAGGGGACAACTGTCAAGTCTCTGATCCTCAGGCAGGTATGTATTTATGTTCAGCAAACTGAAAGGTTATGAGGGTAGAACTTCTGTCACAACTGAGTCCTTTTGATGCGCAAGAACAAAGCGAGTTCAGCCTAAGTGTAAGCACCTATTAGAGCACAGCAGTTTTCAGAACGTGTATGGAAGGTCAGAGCAGCATGAACTTAATATTCCCCTAGTATGTGTAGAGGAAAATAGGTGTAATCTATATTTTAAACTAGTAAATCTCTGTAAGAAAACATGCTTTTTGTATGTCCAGATTGTTTCTGGAACAATAATTACATGGAAGGAGACTTATATGGGGGGAGGTGAACTAGCTGTATGGCTGATAGAATCAACATCTGTGAGAGATGGCAGGAAGAAATTAAACTGATGAAGTTTATTCCTTCTTGATTAGGGTTCTCTTTTGATTTATCACCTCTGGTCAAGAAAAATGGGCACTATCTAGTTAATACTACTGAATACTTGTTTTACATAAATGTCTGTGGCAGTGTGCCGGATGAGTTGTGTCACACAAAATCAGCAGCATGCCAAGTAACACAGAGGTGAGTAACTCTACTTCTCTTGTCTGTAATAGAAGATCTCTTGTTGCATGATGTGTTGTCTGTGTGTAACAGTGAACAATTTGCATGTAAAATAATTACTGTGCTGCCTGCAACAGATTCAGGTAATTTGCATGCAAAATATTATTTGGTAGTGCAGTAATTATGCTGCCAGATGTTTCAAGTGAAGTGCACAGCCATGTAATCTTGCTTACAGCTAGCTTTTGAGATTGAATGAGTGTGTCCGTTGCTCCTCCTTGTGTTTCCCGCAGGGACTGTAAGCTGTGGGTTAACTGGTGCAGTTCTATTAAGCCAAACCGCAATCTGGATTCAGTGTCAGCTGGCTTCCAAGAGCTGACCTAAAGAAGCACTGCTGCACTGAGGATAAGCAGTGGCTGCCTTGTGCAGAGGTGGAGCCAGTGCTTGGAGGGTGTTCTGTATTTCCATTGCTGAAAGTGCTGGACAGGCCCAGTCTCTGCATGTACTTCTACTCTGACAGCATTGTTGGTCTTACCTTTTACAAACCACGTCTGAGATAGTCTCTACAGTTCAAGTTCTGGGTCAGCCTGTTGCCAGAGATGTGGTACAGTGCAAACACATACAGCTATAGTTGGCTGTATCTCAGTTAACTTCTAGCCAAGGAGAGTTCATTGCAGACACTGAAAATCTGCAGAGCAAGGTGATCAAACTCAGTCTATTAGAACCAGTGTTAAGTCAGAGTAAAGAAAGGCTCCTGAACTAAAGCTGGTCCTGAGTTAAGAGCTGGTGCAGGCAGTTTTCTTCTCTGAGTGAGTGAGAAGACTTGCTGTTGAGCAGTGCTAGGTCTTCTAGGTATTTGTGTGGAACCAGTATGAGCACAGCATTATGGTGTCTGCAGTTTGAATTCTACTCTGGAGAACAGGAACTTGATATTTCTGTCACTCTTCTAGAGAAGGAAGTGTTAAAGCTATCTAGATATCTAAGCAAGGTACAATTCCCTTTGCTTTTCAAAGAAAGACACTTGTTCATGTTTTAAGTTTCTTTTTGGCAGCATTCTATTCATCCTAGCTTGCTTATGTCTAATCAACCTTAATGTTTTTGTCTTATGGTGTCTTTTACAAACTCACCTGTGTGCTTACTGCAGATGACTTATCTTGAGAGAATTAACTTTGCATTCTGTTTAGTCTCAAACCCCACTTTCTCTTTTCTAGTAAGGATCAGGTTTGGAGTCTTGGATTGCCCAGTTCCAAACTTTCATATTATGATGGTCTGATTCAGTTGAGCTACAAAAATGGTACAGCATACAATAATGAGAAGAAAACGCAGCGATCTACCCTTATAACTTTCCTGTGTGACCGTCAGGCTGGAATAGGTCAGCCTGAATACCAGGTAAGAAGTTCTATGTGAAGGAGGGAAGGATCTCCATCCGCAAATCCTGACAATAATTGCTGCTAGGCTAGTGCAAACACAGCTTCAAGGACAGATATATCCAGTATCTATAAAGCAGACTAAGATAAGTAGTTATTTCTCTTGATATATCAGCCTCTTATTGCAGCCATAGAGCTTGACCACTGAGCAGTTGAGCTCTTCACTTGGATCCAGGTTCTTCATTCTTCTCTAGTCTCTGGGCAATGTAATTACTGGTGCTTTTGATCATCTTGTATTTCTAGCTGAAAAAAAGAAACAAACAAACAAAACCTGACTGAGAAATAGCAAGTAGTAGGGCTATGCATCCTGTAACACAGCAGACAGCAGTTACATTGCTCTAGTTGGTCGGTTCTATGATTTTTGGAAAGAGTATTTTTGACACAGGAAATGAGAGGATCTACAACAAAACAGACCTAGAGATATCAATCTGAGAAGATATATCCCAAAACCAAGGAAATAACAAGCTTACCATATAAAGGAGTAGCTGTGATTCACAGACTGTTCTGTGTGGAAAGCCTCACTGATCTATTCTGCTGTTTTTTAGATAGAAGATAAGTATACCTACAACTTCAGGTGGTACACTGAACATGCTTGTCCTGAAATGCCACTGGAATGTGTTGTGACTGATCCCAACACCATGGATCAATATGACTTGTCAAGGTAGGAAGGTAACATAGACAATGTAACTTGGCTATTCTGGTTTAGTGTTCTGGCTGATGGTTTAGCACTGGATGAAGTTGGTTTCCTATGTAGACAGCATCAGAAACTTCATCTGTTTTAATGATCGTGACTGCAAGTATCTCAAAATAAAAGACAGTATTTTCCTCTAATATACTGACTTGCCTCCTGTGACATAAGTTGACTCTTTGGGGTGGTTTTGCTTAATAAAAGCATATTACTTTGTCAACCATGCTCTAATTCCAAGAAGTATTCTTTTTAATTGTAACACTTAAATATAAGGGGAAGGGGTTGGTTGCTCTGTTTCTTGAGACTGACAGAGAAAGCTAGACAGAATCTGTGAAGAAAGTTGTCTTATTGTAGAACTTTCTCTTCCTGCTCAGCTTAGCAAAATTGGAGAAGAGGGGTGAAAATTGGTATGCCATGGATAATTCCAGGCCAAGCGAGCGCAAGAAGTATTACATAAACGTCTGTCGACCACTGCTCGCTGTCCCAGGATGCGACCGGCGAGCATCTGTCTGTCAGATGGAATATCGGCATGATCAGGTGAGTAGCCTTTCTGTCCCAGCTTGGAGCTGGTTTGCCAAGCGAGTGAGATCAAGCGGTATACAAGACAGGCACATGAATTGTGTCTTCTTTGTGCAAAATACTGTGGTATTTGTGGATCTGTAATCTTGGCATAATTATTGCAGAGTGGTAGACCTCCTGTCCACTTCTTCAAAGACAAAAACTTGAATTTTTACAGGTGTTCCAATGTTGCATTTGACATGCATGATTCTTTGTCCTGTGTTGCAGAGGTAGACAAAGTGCATCTTTTCTTTGTAAACTGTTGTGGTCTCAGAGACTGCCAGCATTGCTTTTGGAACAGATTACTCTCATGGATATTCTGTCTTGCTTCTGGCTTGTTTTAGGTTGATCTGTAGAAGAAATGTGTTTAAATATTCTTCATCACCCACCCCGCTGAGCAATCTTTGACTTTGAGGAACAATCAGGCAGAAGTTGCCAAGAAAAAAAAAAGGCTGGTGGTGGTGGTTATGGGCTTCTACTTCTAAGTTTCCTTGAAGTGTAACATGAGACTGTGCTGATAGGCTGGATAGACACTTTGCCCGAGGCGTGGCTTCAGTGCTGCTCAAAGCTGTAGGGAAAGTTGAACTAGATGCTCATGAACCTGTCCTAATTCCTTCTGTAAAACAGAGAGAACACCTTTGCCTCCATACTGTTGAAGAGCATGTGTGAGTGTACAGCACTATCATGGCACTTGAGCTAAAATATTACAAGTTCCCCATGCTCACATTAGTCAGTGTTGTGTAAGGCTGGTTACTTTACATGTGAAGACACATTAGGACTTCATTGATTTCATTGCTGAAGACACTGGAGTAAAAAGTGAGCACTTTGGGTCAACCTAAATGCAGAGTTTTTTTTAAAAAAAAAGTGGAAGTCTTTGTGGACAGAGCTGCTTTGGAGGTGTATTCTGTTTGTTGCTGTTGCTAATTTAAAATATAGGGTGTTTCAAAAGGTGGACCCAATTTGAAATCACTATTGCTTTGAAATTGGGTCTATCTCTTTGAATCACCCTGTAGTTTCTTAAAAGTAGGAAACACCAGTTATCTTGTAGAAGTTAAGATTAGTTTGGACCTTGGTACTAGCAACTACTGTTGTTCTGATGCAAAGTTTCTGCTGGTGCTTTTTAGGCTTTGTTAAGGTCAACTCTAAGAATGCCCTCAGGCTTCCACATGCTGTATTTTAAAGGGCTGTACAAATTAAATCCTACTTATTGTGCATGAGGCACAGACTTCCCTAAATTCCAAAGCTGTGTAGCTGGTGAGATGAGGAAGGTGCACTATGGGCACCTTATTGTACTAACAATAAAAAGCAAACCACGTGGGCTTGTGAAGCTTGTCTATTAAATATGTGAAACCTAAGTACAGAATTGGGGAGAAATATAGGGGGATCTCTACACCTTTGTTATCTTCAAGGCTCTCAAGATAACCTTCTGTAGACAAGGTTATTGTGGTAGATATTTTCTTTTTGACTGCAGTTCCTCACTTGACTTTAAAATTGCTGACATGCCTTTCTTTGTTTCTAGGTTTCTTACTCTGAAGTCACCTCTATTAGTAACCTTGGTGTTGCCAGCAAAGAACTTGTAGTTGAAAGACCTGGACACATTTTTCTAACCTATGCAAATGGCTCTGTGTGCATTGATGCTGATGGAAAGAAAACTACTTACACCACCACCATCCACTTCATCTGTTCCAGGGGCACTCTTGTAAGGACAAATGATCTTTCAGGTGTTGCTTCATCATAATAGGTTTTCCATCATATAATGTGAAGCTACATGAAGATGTGTAGTGTATAGCAAATGCATGACAAGGGAGACTTCTGAGCACTTAAAATAGAAATATAAAAACAAAGCTGATTTAGATGCTAAAGAAGTGTGTGCCTCAGACTGAGTATTTTATCATAAGCAAGAACTAGTTACAAAGAAACAGCCTTAGTGGACAGTGGTATTTCAGACTAGTCTAATTAGCATGAAAAATACATGAGGACTTAAGACTGAAGAATTATACATGCAAACATTGCAGACCCTCTTAAGGGAGGGAAAATATTGTAAAGTGCATCTTGCAGGCTTAGATTCCGCATCTTCTGAAGCTTGTTGATTCTAGATACATTCTTCAATCTATAAAGCTTTTGCTGATACAACTGCACATACTGAAGTTTAGGCTGAGGGGATCATTAGACTGAAGCTTGACTAGATTCGTTCTTGCTGGTTTGTGAATCTGCAGGTCTTATTCCCTTCACAAAGGACACCTTCAGTCCAAGAGGTATGGTGAAAATCTGTGACTTGGAGCAATTATCAACTGTTTGATTTTTGTCTGAGAACACTGAAATGAAGTGTATATAATTAATATTTACCTTTTATTATAGCGGAAAACTTTTCGAAGCTAAGACTGAAGCAAGTCTGGTTATGCAAGTCTAGATTCAGTATTGAATTTGATCGGAATGGTTGGATGTCCAATTCAGTTCTTTGCTAAAGCTTCATGACATGCTAAGTGTTTCGCTAGGCAAGGTTCTCAGCAGTGACCTTCAAAGAGGAGAGGGAAGCAGGATGGGAATTGTGTGCATTTGTAGTTAAGTCTTTTAGAAAAACCTGACAGTTTCTGATGAAGTGGAATCTCAAACATGAGAAGGTGTTGGCTGTTACGCTTACTCTGGTCTTCTCTCTGCAATCTGTTTCCAGAGTAGCAGCCCACGGTTTATAGCTATTCAGGAATGTGTGGCCACATTCTTATGGGAAACTGAGGCTGCGTGTCCAATCAAGGAAACAAAAGATGATTCTCAGGTGAGAAAGGGAGAGGTAATTGTGTTTGTAGTCTCAACATACTGGGGTTTTTTCTGTCTCTTCTGGTTGCTGCATTTAAATGACAAAACTAATTACAGTGAAGTCTGAAGTTGATCATGATGGAGCTTTGTCATATCGTATTGCTTTCTTTTTGAAGTGTTCCTGAGATGAGTAACTTCTGACCAAATTATTCAAGTGCTCTCTTGAGAGAATAACTTATTAGCTGTGGCACTGTTTCATTCTCTTACAAGGTTGCTAGTAAAACCGAGTTCATATGTGAGGATATACGTTTCTTTGTGCATAGATCATCAAATGAGGCACTTTATTTTTTTTACCCTGAGCTACTCAGTTGCTTCTATTACACTTCACAGGTCTCAAGCATATCAGTGTGAAAACAACCCTCAGTTAAAATTTCCTTTCTCTTAGCTAACTTGATAGATGTCATCTGTTAAATTGCGTGTTGATATGTGGCTGATGTCAGTGGACGCAAAAGAAGTGAATGAAGTGTTGCTACTGTGAGAGCTGTATTTGGTTTGCCCAAATTAAGTTTCTGATTGATATGCAGGCTAGGAATGTATGTAATTCACTACTTTGGCTCTTTAAACAAATTAAGAGGTAAAACTTAAGCAGAAGAAATGCAGAAGGAGAAAATAATACTGTTGTAATACTTTTTTTTTTCCAGTCCTGCTCTGTGCGAGATCCAAACACTGGCTTTCTGTTCAATCTGCAGCCGTTAGCTTCTGAAAAAGGCTATATGGCTTCTGGCATTGGGAAGAAATTCTTGGTAAGGATTCTGACTATACAGCTTCTT
This sequence comes from Columba livia, assembly GCF_036013475.1. Taxonomy (NCBI): domain Eukaryota; kingdom Metazoa; phylum Chordata; class Aves; order Columbiformes; family Columbidae; genus Columba; species Columba livia. The sequence goes on from NC_088604.1 coordinate 70,906,383, forward strand.
GCTTATAGATGCTGTTGTTGCATTTTTTCCAGTCTTAGTGAGCAAGTGGAGGTTTGACTCAGTCCTTTCATGAAATTTGAGTTGACGGGGAATTACTGTGCTTGAGGGAAAGAAAGATAACTTGATTCATCTCTGGTCTTAAAAGCGTCAAACTTCTGGTTCTTAGCAAACATAAGGTAGCTGTACTTTTGAGGCTGTGCATGTTTTTCCAGTTATGGACTTTGTTGCATAATACCAGTTAATTTGCTGATACTGAAGAAATGGACAGTGGAAGCCTTAATGCGATCTGCATATATCAGTTGTCCTAGGCTGTCCACAGATAATACTGTAGTGTGTTTCAGTTTAAGAATAAACTTGCTAAACTACATCCTGTACTTCTAGTGGGGAGAATTTGTGGACCCCGTAAATGAAGATTGAGGCGATTGTTCCAGTATTATAGTTGGTTGTCTTGCAATCTAGAAATTACAGACATGTCAGGCTGTTTGAAATAGTTCATAACAATTGAGTTCTACTGATGTAGAAATGGTTCTGTGGACCTCATTTTTATGATGCAGTTAATACAGTGTACACCCACATGTTTTTAAAACTTCTAGCTAAACATTTGTGGACCCATGCCGATGTGTGGTAATGTCAATGGCAAAATAGCTGCTGGCTGTGAAGCAGAAAATCTGACATCGGTGAGGATAGTAGAATTGGACAAAACCCTGTATCTTTCTGGTGAAGGGTTTCTGACTCTTACCTACAGAGGTCCTCTTCATGTGCAATCAGGTGAGTTCAGGAAATATGCAGTGGCAATGGATTCTGATATTGTACAAACTTCCTGTGAATAGTCTTAATTCCTCCCTTTGTTCATGTACTAAAACCTACAGGTCTTGGTGTTTAGTCACTTAAATAAGCTAGTTCATATGAAAATTTTAGGGAGAAATCAGATCATGCAGAATCGTGGTGGCTCAGTTTTTGGTAATACAAATGCATTTGAAAACTTCTGGAAAAAGACCAAATACTGTACAGGATTTTGTTTTCCTTACTGAGTAGATGAAAAATATTTTTCCTTACATGAAGAAATCGATAGTTAAATTGGGAAAACAAGCAAAATGAACTCTGTCTCTCTATGTCCGGTCATTACTTTAAGCAGTTTCATGAATAATGCTCTAAAGTTGTTTATATCTTAACAACAGAAGTTTTTTAGGAAAATGGGGTTTTGGTGGCTATGGTGATACATCTTATTTTCCCAGTTGTGACCTTTTTTGTACCTAATATACAATGGGCAACAACTCTCCTGTATTTTGCTTTGAGAGCCTCTACCATTTTGATAACACTAGATACCCTGACAAACACTACTCCTCTCCATAATTCTACCGTTTCTTGTGGGCTGTGGAAAGGAGAACTAAAGAGGACTTAACATATGCTGTTTAAATAGTATCAGTGCAATCATTACGCTGAACTTCTTACAAGCGAACAAAACCCCTGAACCCAAAACTTTGCTATGTGTGATGTAATTTACAGGTTGCTGGTACAGCGGTCTTGGTGTTTTATAAGTTTTCTGTTTTTTCAAATGTATCATGTCAAAGACCTAGAAAGCACAGTTCAATGAAGGTAACTGTGCTCTTGAAATGTGTCAAGGCATTTGGATCTCCCATTTGGAGGGGCAGTTGTGGCTGCTAGGCAGCTCAGTGAGGTGTCTAAAGAAGGGTTGTATATTTGCAGCTAAAATAAAACAAACAAAAACCAACCAAACAACAAACAAACAAAAAAGCCCAGAAGATACCCACAAAACCTCACCAACCACCAACCTCAAACAAAACCAACCAACGAAACAAAAAATAAGGTAGTGTTTTTCTTGAAGCAGTTAGTAACAAGAAACTGTTAGAAAATTTTGAAGTCGAGTGTTAGCTTGAACTTTTAATATTCCTGAGTGAGCCAGCAGCAGATAAGTGTTTGTTTTGCAGGAACATCAGACACGTTCACAGTGACTTTCATCTGTAATGATTCATATCCTGGAGAGCTTAAGTTTGTGCGTGAAGAGATAAACAGTGCATTGAACATCCATGATACTTTTTTTGAGTTTCACACAGCTCTAGCCTGTGCTCCTGCTCCTGTAGACTGCCAGGTTACAGGTAAGTACCTGAAGTTTGGGTGGGCTCAGTCCAACAAATCTTGGAGAGGGAGAGGAAGTAATTTGTTTGAAGTACGACCTACCTTATGAAGACAGGCAAGAAGCTAATGTGGATCACAGTGGTAAACTTAAGAGAGCTGATAATGGCTGTGAAAACCTTTAATCCTTACCATGACTGGGTGCTGCTTCAGCCCAACTCTGAAGAAAATGGGTCAATTTAGTATTGGGCTCTGGAAAAATGCGCCTGTAAATTGTGGAGTAGTTACTTGTGGGAAGTAACTGCCCAGGGAACTCTTTTCTACATTTGGTGCAGTTACGTTTTATGGCAACAGCACCTTCTCTCAATGACTATCTGATGTGATTCTGAAAATTACTTTGAATTGTGTGATTTCAAACCCGCTACTGCTGCAAGTATCTAATAGGTCATCTTTCAGCTTACTGCATGTACCACATCTCTTTCAGATGCTGCTGGCAATGAGTATGACCTAAGTGACTTGAGCAAAGAAGGTGAACCATGGGTTGCTATAGACACTTCGAGGGAAGCAAAGAAGCGAACATTTTTCTTGAATGTGTGCAAGCCTTTGCCCTATGTGCCTGGATGCCCTGGTAAGCCAAGTGGCAAGCATTTCTGAACTTATGCCTTCTGATGCAAAACCTTATATGCCTATATGCCTGTTCAGTCACTGAACTTCAATAGACATGAGTGAAGTATGTCAAGGGTATAATAAAAAGAGTTTCTCAAATTGCGAGCAAACTTAGTGCTCATCAGGACTCTTTTGTTGGGATGTGTGGGAATGCATTTTAGAAAAATGCATTTCAGAAAAATGCATTGAGGGCAGTATTTGCTAGTATGCTGCTTTTTTTTTTCTTTCTCTCTCTTTTTTTTTTTTTTTTTTTTTTTTTTTTTTTTTTTTTTTAAAGAAGGAGGGAAAGTTAAACACTGAAGCCTCCTAACTGAAGCCGGAATGAGAAGCTTATGCCATGTCTCTTTTAAAGATTTCAGTGAATGCAGGAGAGTAACTTGTTCTGTTCCTCAAAGGCTTTAGGCACACAATGTCTCTATGAAAACACTTCTGTTGTGTTCTGCTTCAGGAGTCTGAGACAGTCTGCTTTAGTGCTCAAAGCTCTCTTAAAGTTACTCCAGTATGTTATTTTACAAGTTAACTCTGGTTGTCAAAGCCTTCAACTAAAATACAAGCTTTTTCTTTTTCCTGTAGGTGGTGCCATAGGATCTTGTGTGAAATACACTGATAAAAGCAATAACCTTGGAGTCATTCAGATAAGCCCACAGGCTGCTACTGATGGGTCATTAAGCATTATTTACTTGAATGGTGACACATGCAAAGACAAGAAGCGTTATTCGACACGTATAATCTTCCAGTGTGATCAAACAATGGTAATTTTCTGTGCCAGTTGCTATTAATGAGGATTTTAGAGCTTGAACTTATTGTAACAAAAAAGTGTTCATTCCTCTTGGAATGGAGAAGCTAGTTCTAAGAAGTGATATCTTGTGTACAGGCTTTTCCCTTGTCCCTCCTTACAACTGCTTTCCTGAGCCTGTAGAATACTACAGTGAACTCTATCATGAAATCCTGTGAGCCACCAAAAGAAGCTCTTCGCTGAAAATGAGTACTGAAATTTGATTACAGAAATCTTGAACTGTGCAACTACAAAAAAAAAAGCATTCTGCATATATGTTTTGAGACTTGCAGAGTAATTGTTAGTAAACCTCCTTCACATAGCTCTTTTCTGTAGGGATCACCGGTGTTTGAGCAAGAAGATGACTGTGAGTTCGTATTTGTTTGGAGAACCTTGGCAGCGTGTCCTGTTCACAAAGCAGAAGGTAAATGTAGTTATTTGAGCTTTAAAATATCAAACAAATCTGTGTAAGAAGTGAAGCTGTTTGTTTCTTGCCCTGTGAATCTTTCTGTAAAAGGTGTTGGCATGTGGAGGGGTGTCTCTTCTGATCTTTAAGCCAACTAAGAATCATACCTAACATTAAAAGTACATCTTAGGTTGACAGGCAAACGTACTTGCCTGTCTAGGGAAAGAAGATAAAGTAATAGTTCCATCTCTGAATTATAGCACTACCTTGTTAAATCAGAGGTAGACTTCCTAGTGTCATGTAAATCTTAAAAAAAAATCTGGTTTCATGAGAACGCAGTTGATCCTCTGCCTGGCAAGTAATTCCTTGTTCCCCCACTGATGTCTGGAAGCTACACTGTAAGCTTGACCCTTGGTAGACAATGGTGGAGGAACCAGCGGGGACAGTATCAGGATTTTACAGTTCACTTCAGGGCATGCAGGAAGGAATCACAGGTTCTAATTCAAGTACTCAGTTGACTCTTAGATGGGAAGTTGAATGTGCAGGTATCTTTTCTGCCCTTGCAGGCTTTGTTTTGCAACTTGTAGATAATGCCTTGCAAAACATCCAGACTTCCTGTAAAGGATCTGTTGCAACAGTCCTAGATGTTATTGAAACCACCAGTGATCTTGTGTGGCATAAGAGGAATGTTTACAAGCTGTTGCTCTGTAGCACACAGTTACTGTGCAGGTCACTGGTGACAAGAGTTGTGCTTTTGAAGGGAGAGAAAATGATGTCTTTAACTTGGTACCAACTTGTTGGATGGTTGAGGAGAGCATAATAATAATGGGATACAATCTGATAGTTTTTTTAAAAACTTCAGAATATTGAGCAAAGGGTCAGTTTATAAGTGAGGACTCAATCAGCAGCTAAGTTACTGATGTATATCAGCTGATTAGACTCCTGAAACTAGAATTTTCCCAAACCTTTTCTGTATGCATCTTGGTAGACCCGTAAGCTGTAGCTAATGCTTTCTATGATCAGTTGTTTCCTAACTTGGCAAACTTCATAGCTGTTAAAAGAAGACGCAAGATTGACCTCTAGGACAACTTTTGCTTTGGCCTTGTGACCTTGCTGTTCTTTCCGGATAATTAAGCATGTGCTGGACTTGGTGTCTTGTTCTGTATTTAACTTTCAGCATGGCTGAGGGAAGAACCTGTGAGGCCATTTTGAGGTATATTTTAAACTACAGTGTGACTTCTGCATCTTGCTTTAATGACAGTTAAAAAATAAATGTTCTGTTTGTAGCTTAGTTGCATAGTTCTAGATATTGGTGACTTCCCAAAACAAGCTGCTTAGCTGGACTAAAATGGTTCTTCAGTGTTACTGCTCTGAAGTGCCAGGTACTCATTTTTGTGGCCTCTTTTGTTCCAGTAAGCCTTAATTGTCTTAAGTGTATTTGGCATGGCTCGTAGATATTAAATTGTATTTTAAATTCTTAACTTTTCTTTAAAGGAGAGGATTGCAAGGTGAAAGATCCAAGGTACGGTCATGTTTATAACCTGAAGCCGCTTTCCAATAAAGACATTAAAGTGAGTACAGATGAGTATGACTACTACTTCAGAGTTTGTGGAGAAATATCAGTACCTTGCAAAAAAGAGGCTCACAGTGTGTCATCGTGTCAAGTTAAGAAGATGGAGGATACTTTGAGAAAAGTAGCAGGTATAGCACTTGATTGGAAAGAAATTACAGAATGGGAATATTAATCAGCATGGGATTGAAGCATCTGTGTGACACAACAGGGGTTCTGGCTGATATTGTAGGGTGCTTTATCTCGTAAGATGTACTGCTTTTGCTTTGTGTGCAGATAAAATGTCGTGTATGTAGTTACCTTGACACACTATTAGGAATGGGCTCGAGCCTGCTGTAGTGGAGTAGTACACATTCGGTAACTAGGCCACAAGTTTTAGAGGAAGGTTGAGATCTTTCTATCAATATTTTATTGTGCATGTTATGTATCACTGTTGCCAGAAGAGTTACTGCAGTCATGTGTATTTACTGGATTAGCTGTTTACTTTTCTTAACTCTTTGCTTCTAGGCTTGGTTACAGAAAAACTGACTTTCAAAAATGGTTTAATAATGATTAATTACACCAGTGGAGAAAAATGTCATAAAATATATGAACGATCAACTGCCATATTATTCTATTGTGACAAGACTACATCTGAGGTTAGTTTCAAAACATATACTTCCTGTATGTACTGTCTTCCAGGGTTACCTTCTTCTTAACGTGTAGGAGGGTAGGGTGAAGAACATGATCTAGCTTCCTTCAAGGACTGCCTAATCATTTACAGATTAGGCAGGAGACTGAAACGTACTGTGAGGTAATAGAAATGAGGAATGTTTCCTATTTATGGAAGGTACCTTTGTCATGCCCTAGGAAAGTCAGGGCATATTGTTCCCTTAAGGGGTGCCTGCTATTAGCAAAGCTCTTGCTGATGTTGGGAGGAGATGTTCTCTCAGAAATAACAGCCATTTCTTTCTGAGAAATAAAAGCTAGGAGGATGAATCTGGAGTAAAGTAGGTATTACATGGCTGGACCAAAATAAGCTGATTACTTGTTCTTAGTATTATGTCTCTCTCTATACTTGTGCTTCCCTTTGTGTTTTTAAAACAATGGTGCCTAGAGTTACTTTTGTTCTTCCCCTTGTTCACGGAGGAGGCAGAAGCACCTGATGGCTGCTGCCCTTTATACCAGAAGAGTACATGTGGATAAACTTGGTTTGGGAGAAGCCCTGCTTTGGTCAGGGCAAAGGCATAGTGTGGCTCCTGATATAATATGTAAATACAAGTTCCTGGATCTTGTTGAAGCAAGAATGAGAGAGTTTGGTAGTTTTGGTGTAACTAAATGAGAAAGTAAATTCCTTTTGTATTTTGTTCTTTCAGCCTGTATTTTTGAAGGAAACTCCAGATTGCACCTACATGTTTGAGTGGCATACGCAGTATGCTTGCCCACCTGTTAAATCTACTGAGTGCTCCTACAAGTGAGTTCTTTCCACAAACTTGAAATGGAGCTGTATGATGGCAGAAACAAATACAGCCTTATTGCAGCTCACTGGAATACTGCCACTTCAGCTATTGAGTTTTGACTGAGCCAGTAACCAACTGATGTGGCATTCAGTGCCAGTGCAATATATTTTAAGTAACTTCTGCAATTTGTACTTCCTAAAACTAATTTCACTGAAGAAAAATGCTTTGAGCTTCTTCTGGGGAATAAGCCTAGTATCAAAGCAAACTGTTTGGTATGCAGTTATCGATGGCTGAAATCTTTAGTATGTTTAGGTTGTTACAAGTGTCTAATTATTATTTAACTATAGCTAATTTAAACAAGAATACAACTGCTGTCTATTTGGAACTTCCAAACAAAGCTCCAGGAAAGTGGTAATCTCTTTCTGTCACAACCAAATACTAGCTCATTAAGATTTGCTAAGTGGAGTCAAATGTGGCTAATAATTTTCCCAGAGTTTTAACATCTGGCATGATGATAGTTTTCTACGCTAAGGTAAAACAATCTGCTTTAATCATGCATTTGTGCTTGCCATGCACCGAAAGCCTGCAGGCTTCAGTGAGAGGTCAGAATTACTCTTGCTTTGGCCAAGGGCTGTGTGCATGTGGAAAGTTACTGGAGGGGTTGATGGCGCAATGGTATCTCTCTGTACTGAATTAGAGGTTTGTACAGAGTGATAAGTCTGGTGCAGATTTCTTTTCCATCATGATACTCTGCTTAAAAGTTATTGCAGTAACTTAAGAACTGTAACTTATAATTACTTGATTTTTTTTTTAAGTGCCTCTTAACTTGAATAATTTTTCTTTCTTACAGGGATGATGAAGGAAACTTCTATGACTTTTCATCTCTGACACGGCATAGAGAGAATTGGGAGGCAATCACTCTAACTGCTTCTGCACAGAAATACTATATTAATGTCTGCAGACCCTTAGTACCATATGGTGCTGCACGTAAGAGCAAAATAAAAATATATTCTTGCTGTAGCTTGGGGAGACAAGTGTTAGGACGGTACTGCTGGCTGTTGTTCAGAGTGAAAAAATCACAAAGTAAGGTATTTGGAGACAGTGATGTAATTTCAGCACCAGAAGGAAAAGTAGGTTGTGGGCCTGATTTCCATCTGCTTGGCAGATGAGATCAACTACCAGCTCTTCTTTTGATAATTTCAGCACTCTAGATCTTCCATCCGTATCCAAACTCCACTATAGCTCTTAAACTTTAAAATACTGTTTTGGTGCAAGATGTTAACTTCAGAATTTTCTCTATGGCATCTTCTGACTGACTCCACATTTTGTACAGTGGAACACCAGGGGACAGACTCCAACCTTTCATTCTGTAGTAGTCTCCTTTCCCAGTAGCTGTTACTACTTTTGGGAGGAAAACCAGCACCCCAATGAGTATGGTTTGGACAGTGGATTGGAGATAGATCAGCCATGACATACCTGAAAATAGAGGAGTGGAGTTATATTTCAGGCAAGTAAGCCTTAATAACAATGGGAGTTATAATGCAGGTTTTGTTAATCTGTATAGGTTCCTGTCCTGCTGATGCTGCTGCCTCCCTCATGGAGGGCGCAAAGTGTACGAGTCTTGGGGAAGTGGCTGATGGTCCCCGGTGGGAAAACGGCATTTCTACTCTGAAATACATTAATGGGGAGCAGTGTCCAGATAAAATTCGCAAGAAAACAACAATATTACGCCTCAAGTGTGATGAAAGCAAAATTGTAAGTGGGCTTCTCCTGGTGGAGTTTAATGTTTTTGTGAGTTATTCATATCACTGTATGTGTATGGAGAATTATACACAGTTCTCATCCATTCCCTAATTGTCTGTAATTGGATGTAAGCCAATCTTGTAAGCATTAGATGCAATGCAGTCTTTGAGAGATCATTTCGTATGGTTTGCCAGCACAGATTTTTATCATCAGTTATAGCTTCAAATTGTCTCTCTCTGCCTTGAAGCACTTGCCAACCTGCAACACATTTGTATTCAAGTAGTAAATAATATTACTGGCTGTGTAGTTCTTAATTCCTACACATCTGTGCACCTTACCGTTAAGTACTCTTCTCTTTGAGATGCCTTACCCTCACCTGTTGGATTTTCTGTTGCCCAACTAGACTGCCTTTAGCTCTCTTCTCATCAGTTTCATTGCTCCTAATAGTGATTTTGTACTGCTTGTATATTTGAAATATCCGTTGTTAAATACTCTGGGTTAATTCACTGAGCCATGATGGGCAGTTAGGTCCTAGGACTGGCATTCACATTGAGCTCAGCCAGAGGCTCAGGGATAAAGCTGTGGCATGCAATCTTACAGTACTGCTCAGTAGAGATGTCACTCTCTCCCCTGTTTCATGTTTAGGAATCGAAGCCAGAACTTATAACGGCCATTGAGGATTGTGACTATACCTTCTTATGGTTCACCGCAGCTGCGTGTCCTCTTAAAAGCAGTGTGCAAAATGACTGCCGGGTAACCAATCCTGCAACAGGTAGGGAGGAGGCCTCAGGATTTTGTATGTGGAAGAGGCTGCTGGAAGTGTCACTACTGTGTGTGTGTTCTTGAGGGACTTCTTTAGAAAAGGGCAGTGTGATGTGTCCTCTGGAAAGTGACCAGTAAGCTTATTGGTGGATAGAAATGCAATGTCCTTTGGAACATAAATAGTCTATAGTTCTGAAACTAGTTTTACCTCTGATTATTAATACGAAATACTAACTGTTTGCCTTTCTAAGCTAGCAGTCAAGTGGAGACTGGTTGACCTTCCTACTAAATTAAGTTACCAAAGCTTTTAATAGGAACAAATGCCTTGCTTTTCAGTCTAATTAAAAAAAATAAATCAATTATTTCCTCATCTGCCTTCAGGCCACCTCTTTGATTTGACATCACTAAAGCGAGAATCTGGCTATACCATCAGTGGTTCACACAACAAAAAATTTGAGTTGAACATTTGTGCTGAAGCTAAAAGTTCATGTGCTAATGGAGCTGGTAAGTAGCTCATCCCTTTTGATACTGTAATCACTGACTATAAAAAACCCAAAGGAAATAGTTATGCTCCATTTTACAATAAAATGCAAGGGGCAGGTTTTAGTAGTGTAGAAACAGTGAAGAGAACAGCTGTGTGACTGAATTGCCTAGGAAAATATTCTAAAACTGTTTTAGGAAATGAAGTGATGTATTCCTATAAAACTCCATTCTTAATCTTAAATAGGCTCACTTCCAGTCCAGTCCTTTTAGGTCTAAATGGATGGGTATTCCTTTGGACATGGGCGTGGGAAAGGAGTGCTTCTAATGCATTTATTGACTATTGTGAAGAGGTAGAAAAATTAAAGTGAGACTAAAATATGAAGATTCCCGCTGTTTATGTTGAAAGGTGCATTTTTGGAGGCAAGTTACATCAGACTTGATCTGTTTTGTTAATTTTTCTTTTTTACTTCAGCCGTCTGCATCACGGGTGGCCCCAAACCAATTAATGCTGGAAAACTGAGTAAAACGTTAACTTATGAAGATCAGGTGTTAAAGCTTGTCTATGAAGATGGAGATCCTTGCCCTGCAGACCCTGACCTGAAGCATAAAAGCCATTTTAGCTTTGTATGCAAGTCCGATGTTGGAGATGACAGCCGACCTGTTTTTCTGTCTTTTGATGAGCAGACATGCACTAGTTACTTCTCTTGGCATACTTCCTTGGCTTGTGAGGAAGAGGTAAGAATTTAATTCTATGGAAAACACCTGTGGGACTAAATTTCCAGGGAAGTTAGGCATAATAGCAGCATATGTTTTAAATTCCTTGAGGGAAAGTACAGAACATGAGTACATACAGATTTTTTTACTGACACAGCAGGGATGAACAATACTTGGTAAACTTCTGGTCTGCATGGTGAACCAAGTTAAAACCTGTAGCACTTCAGAAGAACCTCTCTGTGGAACCTACTTAGCTGCTTTTGTGTACAGCTCAAATGAAAGCCATAGGGCATCTTCTTGGGAATTGATAATTAAGATCCTCCAGTGCAACAGGCCAACAGAGGTTAGGTTGAATTGGGGATGGATAGCATCTCTGTGCATGGGGACAGTCTTTGCTGCTAAGCAAGTAAGTAGCAGCCAGGCAAGTTGTACATCAGGATCTGCTTCTGCTGTTTAACATGTGCAGTAATAACTTAATTTGGTTAACTCTAAATGAACTGGTGTTCCAGACAATACTTTGAGCTGGTCTCACTTTAGTTAATTTTAACTAGTTAAATTGTTACCAGCAGTGGGTCCACAGGGTAAAAGCCAGCAATAGTAATGGAAGGCTAAATGAACTATAGCATCAGTTTGGATCTCTTCTTAACACCTGAACATTACCTTCTGTGAATCTGCCTAATCATTCTCTTTGCTGCCCTGATTACCTCTAGTGTGACCATTATTCTCTGTGACAAGTTATTTTTCCTCCTCATCACTGTCTCAATACTACCATAGCTCTCGCTTCCATTTAGGAAAAACACTTCCTAGTTTTCCCTGACAGGAACTGACACATGTCTCCTTCTTTTTGTATGAGTTCTGCTATGTATTGCTCTAGTTTCCTCTTCAGTGGTGTGTACCGTGCTGCAATACAAATCAAAAATGCTTAAAACCACTGTGTTTTCCAGCCCATTAACTCTATTCAGTCATCATTTGTGTATTTTTTGATAGCTTTACACAGTGTATCCACAATTGGCCTAACTAGTTCAGTGTGTTGACAGGTAGGTAGCATTGGTAATTATTTGTCCTGAAATTAAATGGTAATTTAGTAGTTGCGCCTTGTCTAATACCTAAAAAATAATAGACCTCCCAAATTCCAAATAGGTTGTCTGTAAGCTTATGTCCTTTAAGAACGTATGAAATAGGTTCTGAAGAAATGCAGTGCTCAAGCCATCAACTTGCAATACAATAACTTTACATTGTTATGACCAGGCTTGTTTACCTAGAGGGGGTCCAATGATGTAGGGGAGATGTGGAGAGGAAGAAACTGTAGGATCTTATGAAGACAGTGACTATGTGTGCTGGAGTCTGCATATCAGAGCTTTATACTTTTGTATTGTTCTGATATGGACTCGATTCCATAAGAGCATTTAAATGATTGAGGTTTTTCACATGCAGCTTGTAAGTGATTAGTGTCTATAGATAAACAGAAAATTGTGACAAATTTTGCTTTACTTAAATTTCAAGTTTTTCAGTGCAGCCCCACTTTTGGCCCTATGATGTCCAGGATGATTGTGAATAAATTAGAGAAAGTAATAAAATAGAGCAGTAAAAAGTACTTTCTTGTAGGTGAAGTGCTCAGTAATGAACGGCAGTTCCCTCATTGACCTGACTCCTCTGATCCATCGCACTGGGTATTATGAGGCATTTGTGGATGAAGATATAACAGAAGTTTCTCCAGACTTCTACATCAACATTTGTGAGCCTCTCAATCCTATCAAAGGTGTCAGTTGCCCACCTGGAGCAGCTGTTTGCATGGTTCCTGTTAATGAGTCACCAATAGTAAGTACTATGCCTGGAATCACTGAAATGTTCATTTCTCTGCTAGTTTAAACTAGTATCCCTGCTTAGAGACCTGATTTGAACCAGAGGCTTGACAATGGGTTAAAGAAATGGAACACAAAGTTTATCCTGCAAAATTCCCTTTCATTGCTTTTTCCTGTGAAGAAGTTTTTTCCTATCCTGAACCCCAGTGAATTCTTTGGGTGTCAGAAGATTCCATACCATGACAAATATGAAAAATTACCGCAGAAATTTTTTTTTCCTGTAGTGCTGTGTGCCAATTATGGAGCTTGGGAAGCAAAATGCCTCTTAAATTGCCCTTCTGTGTCACAGAAATGGTGTGCTTGATCCCATGATAGCCTGTTGCAATATAACTTTATATAACAGTATATGACTGCACCATTCAGCTTGGTGTTATTGGCAAACTTGCTGAGGCTGCACTCAATCCCACTGTCCATGTCTCCATCAAAGATGTAAAACAGTGCCAGTCTCAGTACCAACCCAGAGGAGTGCCATTTCTCACTGGTCTCCACTTGGACATTGAACTGTTGACCACAACTCTTTGAGTGCAACCATTCAGCCAAATCCTTATTCACCAAGTGGTCCATCCATCGAGTCTGTCTCTCCCTAGTTTATAGACAAGGATGTTGTGTGGGACAATATCAAATGCTTTGCACAAATCCAGGTAGATGATGTTGGTTGCGCTTCCCTTATCTACCAGTATTGTCACTCTGTTATAGAAGATAACACATTTTTTCAGGTCGAATTTGCTCTTAGTGAACCCATGTTGGCTGTCTCCAATAGTCTCCTTATTTTCAGTGTGACTTAGCACAGTTTCCTGGAGGATCTGCTCCATGATCTTGCAGGCACAGACGTGAAGCTGACTACTCTGTAGTTCCCCAGGTCTTCCTTTTTTTCCTTTTTAAAAATGGGGGGTTATGTTTCCATTTTTCCAGTCAGTGGGAAATTCACCGGACTGCCACAACTTCTCAAATGTGATGGATAGTGGCTTAGCAACTTCCTCTGCCAGTTCCCTCAGGACCTGCAGATGCATCTCATCAGGTCCCATGGGTTTGTGTACCTCATGTTCTTTAAATGGTCTTAAACCTGATCTTCTCCTATAGTGGGCAGTTCTTCATTCTCCTGTTTTGTCACAATGATTTAAAGAAGAATCTACCTGTAAGAATCAGAACCTCCCTGGCTTTTTGTTTGAGTTGCCCAATTTGTGTTTTGTTAGGTTTGAAAAATAACTGTTCTTTGAATATAGAATGCAGTTTTGAAAAGTGCAGTCATTGTGCTTCTGTGTAAAACAAACACATTAGTTTGGATTGATCTGAATCTCTGGGCTGATCTGAACTCTAGATGTGTCCCATATGTGTCTTAATACATGTCTTTGCTTGTGTAGGATATTGGTCGTGTTACTGAACCTCCCAAGTTAAATGAGGCAGTAAATGAAGTTTACATCACTTACAACAGCAGTACTCCTTGTCAGATAAACAACAAATTGAACTATACTTCTCTTATTGTATTTCACTGCAGCCAAGGAACTAGTCTGGTAAGACATCTATTAAACTTCTGTTGATACTGGAGTGCAATGGGAAGTGGGTGGTAACCACTGTTAGCTTTTCTAAAACTAAATCAAGGACTTGTTTCTAGCGTGTAAGGATGGACTTGTTTTGACAAGGAATATACGTAATATTTGTATTCTAAACTACCTAAATACTTCATACTTAAATACTTAGTATTTATATTCTTAACTGGTCAAAGTTTTGTAGAGTGCATGAACTTTAGGCTTGAGAGTAGCAGCTTCTGATGGTTTCAAGGATCAAATTCCACTGAAGTAGTGTAGCGATAACGTATTGCTGGCGTTAAACTTAATGCTATGTTGCACCTTGTCTAGGTCCAAAAGCTTCTACCACAAACTGGCACAAGAACCAGTATAACTGTAAACCTGTTACTGTGAAATGTTTCCACTGTGTTGTAACTCTTTCCATAATCTTACACAGCTTTAAAAATTTGCATTTGTTACTTATGTTTTTATTCTGTGGTGACACCTGAACACTGGTGGTGAGAATCTAACACTTTTTTGAACGCTTTAGCAAACTGTAGAGAAGCACTTGGGTATGATGTTCGACAAACTAGAGCAGGGGTGTCAAACTTGTTTTTGCCAGGGCCCGCATCAGCCTCACTTAACTACTCCTGCATTTATACAGTCATAAAATTACATTGGGACCTTTGAAGGCAACAGTGAGTAGAGGTTGTTGCAGATACTCAGTGGAACCATTTTCTGTCAAAATGGGGTGTGAGCTGAAACCCTAGGCAGCTCTGAATGTTACACAGGCAATACTTAAATTTTTATTTAATATTTTAACAGAGGACACAGCATTGTTTCTAAACCTTAACTCTGTGAACTTTCTTAATGTTGTCTATTATGGAGAAACACAGTTCCCTCACGCTTTTGTTCCTACTTGCAACTAAGCCGAACATCAAAATCTTGACCCTAATTAATAAGAGAGTTTGCATACTTCAATTACTGCTTTGATTGTTCTCTGGAGATGGGTAGAATGTACTTCACTTTTGCTTTTTTGATACTGCTTACAGTATGAAGGTGTGGTGTTTGTTCTACAGTCAGTCTGGCCTCAGTAGTAACTGAGGTTATCTGTTGGGGTGGTGAAAATATAGAAAGAAGAACAAACTCTCCAAAAACTGAACCTAATGTGTCTTGCTGTGTTCTTTGGTAACAGGGCAAGCCGAAGATGATACAGAAACTTGACTGCAGTTTTGTGTTTGAGTGGGAAACTCCGGTTGTATGTCCTGATAGAGTGAAAACTTTAGGCTGCTCTGTGACTGATGAACAGCTACACTATACTTTTAACCTGACCAGCCTTTCTGGAAGATCATTTGAGGTAATGCCTTCTGGTGGCCTGATTTATTTTGTTTTTTTGTTTTGTTTGTTTGTGGTGGTGGTGCTGTTGTTATTTAGTGGTGTGTTTGTGGTTTGTTTTTTTTATTGCCTGACACAGTGAACATTTAAAAACTGAAGCAGGGGTTTCTTTTGAGCATCCTAGGGTGCGAGTGGAAACTGAAGCATGTGCTGCAGCTGTGATCAGTGTTGATATGTTTGGCCTCTGACAAGGGGAATGTTAGACAAAATAACATTAAGTTTTTAATGTTTGAGGGAAATTAATGGATATACTGATGGGGAAAGGAAGAAGTCTTCACCTGTGACAGAATCCTGAACATGAAATCTAGTCTAGTGAACAGACTATATCCTTGGTCCAGTGGGTGTACACTGTCTGCAGTTTTGCCATATTAAGAAAGGCCAGATTTGCAAAATTATCTTATTTTCTTCATTATGCAAGTACTGCATGAGACTTGGTTTATAAGGCACTCTGTTGTTCTTTGTAAGTATTGACTGTAGGCTTTAAGGCAACATTGTTTGTGATCCTTCTTGGTATTTTCTGGATCCTTCACAGGTATTTTCTGGAGCCAACAGTTACCATGTTGGTGTGTGCAGTAAAGCAGCAGACTTGCCCCAGGGAAAATGCAAAGATGGAGCAGTATGTCTGACATCTGAAAGTGGTGCATCATCTTTTGGAAACATAAAGGAAATGAAAATGGACTATAGCCACCAGGATGAAACTGTCATCTTGCAGTATACAGGAGGTGATTGGTGCCCTCCAGGTGAGGTTGAAGCAGACCAATTCTTTATGCAAAAACTTGTCAGCTTTTTTCTAACTTTTTAAATACAAGGTTTTGTTGTGATAGCAGGGAAACAACATGGGTTTTGCATACATTAATAGAAACGTGGTTTCGTTAAATCACATGTGCCATATTAATGTGCAACATCAACATGTATCTTCTGGAAAAGCGAGTGCAATTTTTCTGTAGGGATGATCATAGCTAATTGTATACTACATCCTAGTTTTCTAATTGGGTTTAGACTCAATATTTCAGTATTTCTGTTGTCTGCCTCTGCTTACAACTCTTCTTTAGTATTGAAGTGTAGTCTTTGGATATGGTCCTGCATATGCATGTACCTGCTACTCTACTTCATGTTAAGAGGATATACCTTTCCTTCCCAGTGACTGAAAAGGGAGAGCTTTGTGTGTTCCCCTTCACGTACAAAGGGAAGAGCTATGAGGAGTGTATTACAGAAGAAAAGAACAGGCCATGGTGTGCTACAACTGGAGACTACCAGGGAGATGGAAAGTGGGGATTTTGTAGTAACGGTAAGAACTTCCTATACTCTGTGTGCAGGGTCTGAGCCAATGCAGGGAGTTGGCCATTATCAGGCTGGGCACAAGACCTCTGATGCAATACAGTGGAAGTAAAGGGGCAGGAGTAGGCAAGATAAGGGCTCTATGGGTCAAGTCTGACCTTGAGTGAGTAAAATACTTTTGAAATAAAAAGTTCATGTCTTTAGATCATGACTGTTTGGGTTATAAGTGATGATTCTGCTTTGATGGAAGTCATTTTTTTTGGAAGGAACACTACTTTTTAAAAAGCATGACAGCTAACCCAGGGAATAAAAATGCTAGGGAAAGCATTTGTGCCTCTTTGCTTTCTGAAACAATACCAGATCAAGACTTTTGCTGATACCACAGAATTGCTACACTAAAATCCATACCTGGAACTTTTTAATGCCCACTTTCCCCCTTACAGCAACTGCGAGGAGGGAATCTACCATTATCTTCACATGTGATGAAAATGCTGGTGTTGGGAGACCTTACCTTCTGAGTGAGACACTTGGCTGCGCTGTGACATTTGAATGGAAGACTCAGGCTGTTTGTCCTCCCAAGAAGATGGAGTGCAAGTTTGTCCAAAAACACAGAACGTATGACTTGAGAATGCTTTCTTCCCTGACGGGGTCATGGATCTTCTTCCATAATGGGAACTCGTGAGTAATGAGCAACTCCCAGGGCACAGCTTGCTAATCAGTGCAGTTGAAGTTGTCATGTGGTATAGTACTTCTGTTTTGTCCCTTTTCAGAGTCTGGTTAAATTGCTGGCAGTGTCTTAAAACTGTCGATGCTTAACACTGCATATAGCCAAAAAAAACCAAAGGAACCATTTTATCTAAGGAGGATGAATAGTTACCATCTTGTCTATTGTTAACCCTTTTTAAAGGATGAATAAGACTAAACTAAAAGCTTTTTAAAGGCTTTTTTTTAAAAAACTGCTAACTTAAAGTATAATAAATTGTAGTTTAAATGCAATTTTTTAGATTCTTAATCATGTTGAACAAATATCTTAATGACTTAGTTTCTGTCTTTTGACTCAAGTGTGTAACTTTTTAACTAAAATTTTAAGTAGGTCTTTTTTTCCCCCCTCGTTCCTCTAAGCATCAACTTAAAAGAAAATATGAATGGCAGGAAGTCATCAAACCCTCCAGCCTCCTTCCTCCAGTTATAAATGAACTGGCAAGGATGAAAGCAACTAATTATGAACTTATGATAAACAGTAGGGTAACAAAACTGTTTCATTCACTCCCTAACTACTAGTTCCTCTGTTTTAATAAAACTTAACTGGTGTAGCTCTAAAGAGATGCTGAATTTGGCATAGTACTATAACCTTAATAGCTGAAAAAAACTTTTGGGTGTTTCTTGACTCAGTTCCAATTTCTGGTTTTGACCTACGTCAAAATTAACTAGTGAACTGATCTGATAAATGATCAATTTTGCTTTGCACAGTCATTTACTTGAAAATGATAGTTAGAACTAGTCTGCTAAACCTTAGTACGTGCTTTATTCTGTCCGCTAATTAAAGTATTTAGTTTATTTCAATCTATCTAGCTTTCCATGATGATTCTAAAACTTATATCTCACTTTTTCAGTTTAATGTAAATTAATTTGAAAGAACTTTTGTTTACCGTGTTCTCTATAGGTACTATGTGAATCTCTGTCAGAGGGTACATGAGGGACCCACAGGCTGCCCTGAAAGAGCCAGTATTTGCAGGAAGAGCAACAATGGAGATGTTCAAGTTCTTGGACTTGTTCATACACAGAAGCTGAATGTGACAGGTAGAGTTACTTTTGTTTCTGTAGAGAGCTAGAGATGGTTAAATCTTACAACCTAGCTATAGTGTTATATTACGGTGAAGCCTTTATTTTGAAATATCTTTACCAATGAATCTTCTGTTTAAAAACAAAAGCAGTAAACACTACTATTCAAACTTAAGTGGTGTTTAAGCTATGAGAAAACATTGAAGCAAATAAACAGTCTTGACACTAAAACTGTAAAAAATGAGTTGTCTGTCAAGAAACACTTTTTTACAGTGATGGTGGCTGTGCACTGGCACAGGTTGCCCAAAGAGGTTGTGGAGTCTGTGACCTTGTAGATCCTCAAAAGCTGTCTGGACATGATCCTGGACACCCGGCTCAAGGTGACTTGAGCAAGGGCTTTGGACCAGATGGTGTCCAGGGGTCCCTTCCAACCTCAGGCAGTTTGTGATTCTATAATTGTAGGAGGAAGAATTATTTTGTTCATCCTGTATTGAAAGACTTGTTCTGTATCCACGATTTTTTTCCATTAAGGCAGGATATGAAAGATGACTAATTGGCTTCACTCTTAAAAGTATTAAAAAAAAAAATCTCAACCTTACTCAAGTTTTCAGTTTCAAGAATAGTTTTGAAATTGCTGCTGAGTTTGTGAAATTGAGGGAAACTTTCCATCCAGCTACAAAAACAATCGTATGTATTGCATGTGTTTATTGCCCAAGTTCATTTATAAATGGTTATCATCTTCATTTACTCTTACGTTGAAAAAAAGATGTATTAAACGTAAACATTTGTTATGGCCATACTGGTGACCTGAGCACACAGTATGATGTAAGTACAGATATGTTTGAGGAGTGGTTTTTTAAATGATCATAAGTGTGAAGGCCTCAAATTACTGAAGTGCTGTGATTGATATATGGTCTGTGCTGGGAGGAAAAAAAAAATCCCAGAAGCTGATCTGAAGTAACGAAGCCTGGAGAAATGAGCAAAGGGAATTTCTGACAGCTGCTTACGAAAGCCTTAAGTGTCACCACTTTTTTTTTCTTCTAGGTGATACAGTGTATATTAGTTATTCCAGCGGGCAGGAATGTAGGAAAAACAAGAAAGTAACAACGATTATAGAACTGAAGTGTGCAACAACAGTTGGCATGCCCATGCTGGAGAGGTGGGTAACCAATTAACATACCACTGCTCTTCATGGTTTATTCCTTTGTCCCTCTCTAGTAAACTCTGTCTTGAGACAGTGACTGTCTGTTCTGTTGGATAGTCCCTAAAATAATCCTTGGTCTGTACTTGTAAGATGTGGATCTTTGGAGTTTCTGCACCTGTTTGCTTCCATAAATGATTGCATTCTGCATTTATTTTAAAATTTCTGGGCAAAAACTTAAGCGTTCTGCTTCCAAATTAGACAGTGCTGGGATGCTCTTGTTTTCAATGTCAGTTGTAGTACAACCACCCTTAACTTTGTTCAAAATCTGTTTAGTAGAGAACACTTACCACGTATATGTGATGGAGCTAATAAAATGTGGTTTATTGTTGCCTCATACAGATTACTTAATTAGAAACTGTCCATAGTCGAGGCATATATGTATGATCACAAACACTAAGAAAGCTTGATGGCTTTTTGCTTAGTTGTGTTTTGGTTAACTGTATGTTGTTTGTAGAATTGGGAAACTCAGCAATATGCTTTGTGTGAGTGAAAGAAATAGGCAGCAAAATCTGACTAGCTTATATTCTTTGTCCTAGTTAAATAATGTGCAGCACATTAAAGCTACCAAGAGAAGCCTGATGTATTTGTTAGCTAAAACACTTTGGTAAAACCCTCTGATACACTGTGTGACTCCTGGAACTTCTGAAGGAGGAAGTTCAAGTGCAGCCAGGTCTTTTTAGATCTTGGAACTACAGAGAAGTGCAATGATTTGAGTGGGTTTTTTTGAGTGCTACTTGACTATTTTAGCTTCTTGGCACAATGCTTAGGCAGGACATTCCCATGCATGGATTAGCAGCTGTGTGTTTTCCCTTTCTCAAGATACTAAGTATTTGTTACTGTTTCCTGGAATCATGAGGTGTCTTTTTTTTTGGTAGGATTGATGAAGAAAACTGTGCTTACTACATCACTTGGGACACACGTGCAGCTTGTGCTGTGAAGCAGCAGGAAGTAGAGGTGGTGAATGGAACAGTTATTAATCCTGCAACTGGCAAAAACTTCTCTTTAGGGGATGTTTATTACAAGTAAGTAAAAAAATAAACCCCCTCAAAAACCCAAACCAACAAAACGCCAACAGCAACCAAAAACCACAGCACCTTAATCCTGTAGAACTGTACTGCAGGAAAAGAGAGCTTGGTGTAAATATTCTTTGTTGTCAAGTAGAAATAGCACTGAATTCACTGTGTACTGATGACTGAATTAAAGACCTGTTTAACAGTGTAGCTCACAGCTGGGCTTATAGCTTTGAGCATGTCCGTGTGTACTCAAGGCTAGTCTAAAGCCTGCACATACTCACCTTGCTGTTAGATCTCTTTATTGTAATGTATTGCTGTCTTCCATAGGTTATAGACATCAGTGCCAGAGAACTTGATGTTTTTCACCCAGGCTACTTACTCCTTAGCTTTTTAAATAGCACCTGTATTGCTGCTGAGAAGATCCATATGGAAGTAGGAACCCATGCTTCAGAAGCCATAGAACTGAGGAAGGACAGCTCTGGAGGAATGGTCAAGCGTGATTGAACTCAGGAGAGGGAGGGGAAGACCAGCAGTTACACTGTACTACACAGTGTGTGTAACTCTGATCCAGAATCTCTTATAAACTACTATATTTAACGCCAATGCTAGTGTTATGGAGGGAAATCTGCCTATTCCAGTGCTATGGGAAGAATAAACTCTCTGCTTGCAGGGCATAAACCATATTTGAGCAAGGTCAGCCTTTGAGCAGGTGGCAAGAACAAATAGCTGTGAATCTCAGACCATTCTAATTGTAAATAGTGTTTAGGTAAAACTTATGGTAGAACTACTTTCCCTTCTGGAGAGGACAGCTAAGCTATGCTATTTATTAATATAGCTACAGATCACACAATATGGTTCTTAAGATCAGTAGGCTAGCTTGTGTATGAGCTGCTGAATCATGCTTTTGTCTTCAGTTTGTCTTAATCCTGTGGAGGTATTTACATGTTCACATACCCTTGAGGGCATTAAAGCCAGAAAAGCTTACTTTTGTGCTTTCTGAAGATGATTAGATTTATGCTAAATATAATCCTGATTTGCTATGTTTAGGGAGGAAGCCGCAGTCCTGCATGTTTTCTGGTTGCTGGATCAGTCACTTCAACTTGTTCTGGAATCCCATAGTGGTAGCAGCTACCACTGGTGCCAGTCTTATGTCTTGGCAATAATCTAAATCTGGAAGTTCAGACTTAAGGATAGACCGGCCCTCTGTTTCCACAGGTTGTATACAGCTTCTGGTGACATACGGACAAATGGTGATAAATATGTATATGACATTCAACTTTCTGGTATCAGAAACTCAAGTTTCCCAGAATGCTCTGGAGCAAACATCTGCCAGGTTAAAACTAATGAACATCGCTTTCGGAGAATTGGTTCTGCCACAAATGCTAGGTATTATGTTGACGGTAAGTATTTGTCTTACTAACCAGAATTGCTTGATACTCTGTGTGAATTGCTTCATCAGAAAATGGTTCTTGTTTCACAACCTCTGTACTAATCCATTTTGTAAAGGGGTGCAGAGTCTGTCTAGCAGAATTTAGGCTATTCTTTTTTCTTGTTGTGTCAGCTCAGTTGCAAATGTGGCCTTAATGGGCTTTGGGCTTGACACTTGTTGAAAGACTTTGGTAGAAACAATGTGATATATAATAGAAGGCTTGGTCCCCTGATCTCCTCTGTGCTTGTGCTGCATAAGCAGTGATCTCCCTTATCTGGCTGCTGCTTCTAGTGAAGTAGCCCGCTGTTCCATAGTAACTGATGGGATCAGCTGTGTAAAAGTATAAGCTCATCTGCAGATACTGCAAAGTGTCAGATGTTACTGCAGAACGAATGCAGAACTTTCCAGGGTCTAGTGTTAATAATGTTCTCAAGGATGTAGTTAAACTACAAGATTTTCTTCTCTTTGTAGATGATGACTTGGATGTCATATTTTCATCAGACTCCAGATGCGGTAAAGATAAATCAAAGTTTGTGTCTTCAACCATTTTCTTCCACTGCAGTCCACAAGTAAAGGAAGGCATCCCTGAGTTCCTTCATGAGACAGCAGATTGCCAGTACTTATTTACCTGGTACACAGCTGCTGTGTGTCCATTAATGTGAGTGCTTAACCATTTTCTGAAAGAAGCTCCTGTCAGCACTTTTCAGCTAAAAGGCTTTTTTGTATTTGTTTATCACAGTGATTGTGAAAAAATGAACAGCCAAAAAAGCAGTAGACTCACGGGTAGATGGAATTGGTGTTTATGTATGTAATGTTTGACACCTGACCACTAAATAAAAGCTTGCCAAGTTGATCTGGACATAAAGCTGCTTGTTTGCACGGGAAATGGAGAGGCAGGGTAGAATTTGATATTGTTGTTCGAAGTAAAACATACTGTAGCTAAGAGAACATGCTGTTTCATGTTATGAAGAGAAGTATCCAGTATTTGGGTAAGGCTTTTTCCCTCCTTGCCTTACTTTCTGGAAGACTTTAAAGTCTTTAGAGGAATAATGAGGTATTTCTGCAATTAATTATGATCATCTTGTGTACAGATCCAGAAAGGAGTAATGAGGTGACAGTGTTAAAAGCAAAGTGACTATATCTAGGTGCTTACCGGCATTCTTGACATGCAGGCAGCCTCACTGAGAAGAATGGAGTGCCTCCTAGGACAGTTCACATTCTGGCTGCTAGCTTCAAGACACAGGGAAACTGTTTATTCTGGTTTAAACAGACATCTAACTATTGAGGTCTATGTACTGCCGTAGTCAGTTGGAAGGTAAATAGTTGCTGTAGCTTTTGCAGCTTGCTCAGGTGCAGGTTTGGTTCTAAAACAGCAGCTTTGTGTGGATAGCTGCTGCTGTGTAAGCTCTAGACTGCCTAATCTTCAGTCTTAACCTTAATCAGTTTTATGTGCTGTTGGAAAGCATACCAGGATGTAGGCACAGTGCATAATTTTTTTTTTCAGTGATTTTTTTTTTCCCAGTTAGAACGAAATGCCCTGAATTCAGTTCTTTATAGCTGTTAGGTAGGACTAGTAGAATGGTGTAGTGTATTTATTTTCTTTGAATCTGTTGTTTCTAATCCAGTTTGCTGAAAGTGGTCAATAGATCTTATTTGTCCTTTTATTCCCAATTTATGTTATTAGATCAACCAGTGATCCAGGAAGCAATGAGCACCAGACTGATCAGGAGGCTCAAGTACATAAAGGCCTTTCAAGGAGAAGTCAGGCAGTCGGTGCTGTGCTGAGTGTCCTCCTGGTGATTCTCACTGCATGCCTAATAATCTTACTGTTCTACAAAAAAGAGAGGAGGTAAGAAATGATTGTGAGGCTTTAGAAGTTTCTTCCATAGGGCTTTCTTCAGTGAAAGGGAAGTAGTGAACTTTAGAGATTGCAGTTCTGTTTTTCAGTTGGCAGCATCAGCTGTCAAACCACTGTGGTTTTTTTGAATTCCCCATTGCTGCCTGAAGGTCCATGTAAAAGGAGCTGGAGTGCACAATTGCATTGGGTTGTCTCTATTGTGGACAACCGCTAATTAAGGAGGATAAAACAATGTGACAAAATGGTTAGTGTTTATCTCTTTCCTTTTATGGTGTCAAGCTGGAACCATAAAACAGCAACAAGGAACAAAGTGCAAGTCCTGCTGATTCTCTGCTTTCCAGACAAGTTAGTTTTGGTTTGTTTGTTTTTCCTTAGACACATAGGCCAGAGGTGTTTCAGAACAGTAACCCTGAAGCTGTGGTAAGGGAGAAGATGTGCATTGTCGTGGGCTGGATTTTGTTGGAGTGATTCAGGGTCAAGTGTCATGATGTGATAGATTGCAGCTTGCTTGGTGAAGTGCTTTATGTAAAAATCCAGTGAAGAAAAGTGAGG
Organism: Columba livia; assembly: GCF_036013475.1. Lineage (NCBI taxonomy): Eukaryota > Metazoa > Chordata > Aves > Columbiformes > Columbidae > Columba > Columba livia. Next base: position 70,930,913 of record NC_088604.1, read on the forward strand.
GCTAATAGGGGGGGTATGGTCTCCCTAATGCAGTATTCTTCCTCTTCTTTAGGGAAATTGTAATAAACAAGATAACGAACTGCTGCAGGAGAACATCTGGGGTTTCCTACAAATACACAAAGGTAATACAGTGGCAAAATTGAAGGTTTTGTTTCCTGTCAAGTTTTCCTAATATGAAGCTTTTATTAATAAATAAACCTCGTTAATTCCTGGTTGTTTCAGTGTGTGCAAACCAAACTGTGTGGATCCAGGAAAGCCATGCAGCTGAGATATCTACATTTATATTGTGAAATGGGTAAGGGGAATAGAGTGGATGAATGAAGAGCGGTCCGTAAATAGCCAAATAACACATAAATCTGCAGGAAGATAAAGTGAAACTGATAACAACAGTATGCTATTGCAGTATAATAGCCTTATGACTAAGTTAATCCCAAGGCCATGTGTGGTGCGGGGTCCGACAATTGCGGAGATCAGCTTGTGGCATAGCCTAGAGTGGCATACGCAGTTTCCTCTTGCACTTTTTATTTTATTTTTTGGGTTTTTTTGCAGATAAGCAGTGAAGAAGAAGCTAATGAGAATGAAACAGAGTGGCTTATGGAGGAAGTCGCAGCACCAAATCAAAGAACAGCAAAAGGAGTGCAGGAGAATGGTCACATTACTACCAAGTCTGTTACATCTGGAGCCTTTACCTCTCTCCATGTGGATGACCTGGACAGTGAGGATGAAGTGTTAACCATTCCAGATGTAAAGATTCAGACAGGAAGAGGACTCAACAAGAGCAAGCACCCACAAAAGAAGCCACCCAATCTTGGGAGCGATGACAAAGCTTATTTGCTGAATGGGGGAAAGGAAAGGAAAGCAAAAGCCAAGCCAGGCCAGCAGCAGGCACAGAACTCTACAAATACAGTATCGTTTCATGATGATAGTGATGAGGACTTGTTGAATATTTAATAACCCCTCTTGTGCCTAATCAAGTATATATAGAGAGAATATATATAACAGGACAACATTTCCAACCAAATATGAGGACTTCAGCCTGAAAGATTTTTCTGAATTTTGCCTTTAACAAGAAACCATTGAAAAGGGAAGAAGAGAGAGATTTCTTGGTTGTTTACAATGATCTGTTCAGTAATGACTGGATGTCTAAGATCCAGTTGGCTGAGTTAGGTTGACTCTCTCTAGCCAGGACACTTTTTTCTTTTAAGCCTCAGCATAAGCGTTAAGTGCTTGCTTAAAAAAAGAGAAAGCTTTGAAAGGAAAGGATTAAGGTTTACTGAATCCCCTGGCTCCAGAGACTCAAGTTATCTGACTACTAGCATTTTAACTCCTTGTATTTATTGATCCTCACTACTCAGGTTTGCTTAATAGCAACATGTTCTTCCTGCCGGCAGGGTATTATTCCATGGGTTCACCCATTGTAAGACAAGGAAAAATATAATTTTTGTGTGTTGGGATGATTTGATGTAAATTTTGGAACTGGTCTAATTTATCCTGTAAATTTGAATATCCTTTCTAATTTAAACAGATCATTGGTTCAAAGGTCTTGACTGAAAGGTACAACTCTGTATAGCTTTAGCCTGAAATGATTGCTGTTCTTTGCATGACATTTTTTGGTACTAGTCATATGACTGACTTCATCAGTATTTGCCGAAGCAGCTGACAAGCACCCAAAGATTTTTTTCCCTAGATTATGGCTGGACTAGGCCAGCTGCACTGACAACCAGAGTTTCCAAGGACAGAGGCAGAATTCCTATAATACAATCTGTACTGCCCAGTTTGTCATCACCAAGGAAAGCCCAGAAACTAGAGGAGCCCTAGTCGGCACAATACCTCTCTTGTATTAATTAAAAAAAAAAATTGGGCCAATGGGTTTTGATAGCCTAAGTTATAGCTCTTACGCTACGGTCCTGGCCATGGTAATTGATTTGAAATGTTGCTGGCAATGAATGCAAGTCAAATTTCCTCTAGCAGCCCTGCTTTTCTCCAGGTGTTTCCTAAATTAAGTTATGGGCAATGACAGGGTTTCAAAGCATTGTACAAGTACATGCGTTGGGCAGAATTTTTTGAAACTTTTTGTTGTTCCTTTTGGCTGGCTTACTCAGTTTCAACAATGGTTTCTTTTTATAAAAACTCCATTTTGAATCAAAATAGTGTAATATAAAGTATTCAGCAATTTCAATAAAAGGTATGAAGTGGGTATTCAAAATCCCACATCTGAAGTCTGGAATCTTTCTTACAGTAGTTGTAATGTTGCTCATCAGTCTGGTGATAGCTAATATTTTAATAGCATCACTCAGATGATAATTGATGTTTGACAAATATCAGAACATATAGGTAAGCCTCAATGGTGTATTTTTTCTTTTATGAGACTTGGGTTTTCTTCTTCTTGTATTGTTACCAGTGAAGCTGTAGATCACTTCAGCTAAAGCTGCATCTGGTCATATTTAAAAGCAGCATTTTTCATATTTCTCATTAGGTTGATTTGGGGGAACCAAGAGGCTTGACATTGTAGTTTTGGTACTGTCGGTTACCATTGCAACAGTTCTCTGAGTGCGTGTTGAAGAATGCCACTTCCCTAAGTCCTCAAGGCTGGAATCTTGGAGTTGCTTGATCCATGAACTGCTGCATGAAGTGACTTCCCACATACTGAAGGATAACACTGCATGGTCTCTTCGTTGTGACTGTGCATTACAAGGCTTAGGTAAAACATATGTTCTCTGCCTGAGGGTGCTTATCTGCACAATATCGATGTATTTCTAAAAGTCAGCTGGTAGCACTGAGTTTTAGTGTCTTGTCTTGGAACTGTTGCCTACTTTTTATCCAGGCATTTGTAGGTAGATCAACTGAACCTTTTCTTTTTTAGAGCTGGGTCCATGACTTCACCAGAAGGAGGAACATGCTATGAGAATAGTGGGGACTAGACAAATACATGTAAATGGCTGAGCCAGGTGCAGAGAAGGTGCCAGTCACCGCATGACTCTCTGTGAGGTGAGCCTCTGAGACCCCCACCTGCATGGCACAGTGCCACCCAGTCTGGACTGTGAAGAGGGTTATGGGAAATCGGGAAAATGATCGCAGTCTGTATCTGACTGTTTTATTTTGTGAGGATCTGGTGCACACCATTACCAACTGTGTAAAACAAACAAACAAAAAAGCTAGGAAAGAAGTGATGCAAGGTTTCATTAGTGTGTTTTTAAGATACAGCCTAATGGCTTTAAACTTCACCCACTTCCCAGGCAGGCTTTGATTTTGGGTTTCCTTGGCCGCTGGTGTCTGTGCACATCCCACTGCCGGGGGTGGCTGTGAGGTCAGGCTGGGAATGTGGTGGCCACAGTGCCCTTGTGTCTCCCTGTCCCCATCCCCAGTTACTCATGGAGCCCCTGCAGCTGTGGAGGTGAAAGTCTGGTGCGATGTGATGTCCCAGGCTTGGTAACACTGCTGTAGGTGGCCGCAGGAGCAGAGTTCTTGTTCCCTTGCTTCAGCTGTTCCTGCTGGAGAAGAGGAGGGGACACATCTGTGTGATGCAGGGAATGATCCTGCTCTGCAAAGTGGCTTTCACAGCTGCTTAGACCACTATTGCTCTAATGGCTGTGAGACCAGGTGAATAATGGGTTCTATTTCTGTACTTGGGCAGAGTGGCCTTCTAAGCCGGCTTATTTTTCTGATTGTCTTGGGAGGAGGTCTTTAATTTCTTTGCATGGTTACCTGAACCGTGCAAATCACTTTCCAGACCATATGTCATTTTTTCTATCTTTAAAATGTTACCTTCACTTATGCTTTTCTTTCTGATGGAAGCAGCTGTTGTCAGCAAAAGGTGATGGAGTAGCTTACTGCCTATCCATAAGCAGCATGAAGAACTTCTGGAGCCTGATATAACTGGATTTTTTGGGGGTGCCCCACAATGCAGTCTACCTAAAGTCTTTTACAGGCCTCCTATGGTAAGAAACAACTGTTTTGGCCAGAAGTATTATATATTATGATTTCCCAAAGCTGTTTGCAGTACATAATTCCTTAGTGAACCCTTTTTCTTTTCTATCACTGCAAAAAATATGGTCAGGTGAAAATTGTCTTCCCTGATGTCAGCAGCAGAGGATTTCCTTGGAAATGGAAGAGTGTGGAGAGTGAGGGGTGAGACACATGATACTGGAATTTGTGGGACAACTGTTCTTTTGCCATGATGTGGCTCAATGTATAGATACTTCTATTTCACAATGTACTTACCTCCTCTTTATAGAGACCAGTTGATAAGCCTTATTTACACGTGATGCCCAGCAACTGCTACACTAAACTTTTCATTGCTTGTGTGTTGGTGGAATTTTCCATCTACACATTCTCCTTGAAATGCCTCTACTTTGAGGAGCTGATTTTGCTAATAAAAATACAAAACAAATGAACGTATATGTGCTCTGTTAAGGGTTAAACACAAATTCTCTCTGGGTGAATTAAAGTCCGATTTAAAATGAAAACTAAAAAATAAAGCTTGCAACATGTAGTTTAATAATTTATGGAGTTAGTCTTGACTTTTGGTCAAATGTCTTTGTTACTTAAATAGCCTTGCTGCCAACTAAATATATCAGTGCTGCAGAGAAGACCTAGATGAGGTTTTTGGGGTGGTTTCTACACCAAAATGCCAACACTAGATGACATTTTAGAGAATGTTGGAGAATTTGGCAGGTTCCAGAAGCAAACCTTCTTTGTGCTGTGTCTGCTGTCTGCTGCCTTCACCCCTGTGTACGTGGGCATCGTCTTCTTCGGGTTCATCCCCGAGCATCGCTGCTTCAGCCCCGGGGTGGCTGAGCTGAGCCAGCGATGTGGCTGGAGCCTGGAGGAGCAGCTGAATCACACGGTTCCCGAGTGGGGCGGCCATGGGACCGGTTTCAGCAGCCGCTGCAGGAGGTACGAAGTGGACTGGAACACGACGGGCATCAGCTGCACCGACCCCCTCGGCAGCCTCGTGGGCAACTGGAGCTCCGTCCCCCTCAGTCCCTGCCGGGATGGCTGGGTCTACGACTCTCCAGGGACCTCACTTGTGACCGAGGTAAAAACAAATGTCCTCCTTCCCTTGCCTCTCCGTTACAGACAAGCTGAGGGACACGGGAGAGGGTTGATGTAGCTGAATAAATTGAAAATGGTATTCAAGCTACTTAGAATACTTTAGGGTTTTGGGGGCTTTCACTTTAAAAATAAATCAGGATCTAGGATGACAAATTTCACACAGAAAGTTTCACCAAATTTTTAGAGACCGTGAAAGTTGAAATTTTTCCTTCCTATATCTGACACAAATACAAGAGCAGGTAAACTCAGTGTTCCAGCAACTTCTGCATTTATGGTTTTGTAAGAGGTTGGAGATAGATTTTTAGATGTGTAGATACAGTAAGTATGCTTCTTTCCACAAAGTAGGGGCTGTGTGATATTTAAGTGAGGAAAGGAGGCACCAAAACTTTTCAGACTGTCTGATACGCACCCCTCGATGGAAGGTGACCCAGGACTTGAACCAAGCAGCAGTGCAGCAGGCACATCTCACTGCAAAAGGCTAGAGCAGATGCTGTCGTCCAGGTGGCCCTACCATCATCTCTTGAGATTGTCTGAGTCTGAAAAACTTGCAGTCTGTGTGGATTGATGCAGTAATGGTCTCATGTCAGTCATCTTCCCTCTTCTTCTGAAGGTGGTACAAAGCCAGGCCCATGGGTCGGTTCCTTTGCAGGGTACCCATGAAACGTCACACACCTCTGCATGCATTTTGGCAATGTGTTTTGCTTTCCATGAAGGCTCTTGGGTTCTGTTATGTTGTCCCTTGCTCTGGCAGCCAAGTGAGGGAAAGGTTAGCACGGAGTAAAGCATGTTACTTTGCTCAAAGGAAAAATATGGAAGAATATCAGTTATGTTCTTTCCAGTAACAAGAGATTACATGAATGGGAAATACCAGGAAACCACTCAAGGCTTGATCCTGGTTTTAATGTTGGACACTTAATGAAGTTGGTAGGGTTTCTGGGTATTGATAAAACAGGCATTGACCCAGAAACAAGTTTAAATCTTTAACTGAAGTGAAGGAGAGCTGTGGATATGAGCCAGCTCTGCATTTCACACTTTTCCTCTAACTGTGGTTGCTCTTTTAGTTTAACCTGGTGTGTGAGGACTCCTGGAAGTTGGACCTCTTTCAGTCTTCTGTGAACGCTGGGTTTTTTGTTGGCTCCATAAACATTGGCTACATAGCAGACAGGTATGTGTGGGCCGACAGTGAAACCCTCTGACCTCCCTTATCAGGATCCAGCAACTCAGCCTAGGCAACGGCAGTGAAATGTTGTGCAACCGGTATCATCTATGCTCAAAACAAAGTTAGCCACCTGGATCTTCAGTCACAATGTTAGGAGGAAGTACTCTGTCTCTTACCTGGTGGTTTACACAGATCTCTTATGCTCTGTAAGTCCTGCAGAGCCCGTGATGACTATTTTATGACCGTATGCCCAGAACCCCTTGTGCGCCACACCAGAGCCCTGGCGTGTTGACCCAAGCCAGGAAATGATGATGTAGAGCTTGGAAACGTTTTGTTTTCTTTAGAGAAACTTTGAAATAGTAGCTGATATTTGAAAGCTCCTTTCCCCCCTTGTTTCCCTCCTGCCTAGAGACTGTTCGTACAGCAGGGTCTGAGCTGCTCCAGCTGTGAAGTGCAGCCCACTCACAGCAAGATCCACATGTGTAACATTTTTTGGGGGTTAAGACTGAGGTATATAAATCTGTCATCCTAGTGCATGCAGACCTATCAGAATCATAGTATTAAGCCATACTGATTTTTCATCCCATTATAATATAGCCTAAATATAAAGTCAGGTTATTAAACTGCCTGTTCCGAAATTTGGAGATAACAGCCACAGCCCAAATGCATGTAAATATGGGGCTATTGCTGCTCTTTAACTTGGGAAATCTTGCTTTCTCTGAGACACCTGAAAGCCTTTGTAGAATTGCAGGGCAATTGGCACAGTAAATTTTCACGGAACTGAAAAGCAGATAAGTGAGTAATGGGCTAGGAATAAAAATCAATATGCACCTATGCCTTGTATAACAAAGCTGGATTTTTTTTTTTTTTTTTCCAAAGATGCATGGAGCTCTTAATACTTCAAAATGTTTGTTTTCATGACTACTGTTTGGCTTTACTTGTTATTATCTTCCAACCTAGGTTTGGCCGTAAATTTTGCCTCTTAAGTACAATTCTTGCAAACATTGTCTGTGGAATCCTTCTGGTCTTTGTGCCCACCTACCTGTGGATAGTCATCTTCCGCTTCTTGCAAGGGCTGGTCAGCAAGGGCTGCTGGACCGCAGGCTACATCCTGGGTGAGTTCAGACCTTTCCCAAGAGCAAGACCGGCTGCAGAAGATGACAAAACAAAAAAAGCCCCCTAACAAAAGCCATTTAAAAAAAAGCTCCCAAGGCTTTTAAAAATCACATATGCAAGCTGCTATCAAGGATTTTTTTTCCGTCTTTGACTACTTAGGATTTTTTCAAGCCCTGTTATTAGGGAGAAGCAACAGTAGCCTTTAAAGTTCAAGCAAACAGTGGTATATTAGAGGTGTTACCTCAAGACAGGCTTTCCCCTACAGTGCAGCTCCCTTTTGCAGATCTGGGCCCCCAGGCCCCCCTACCTCCTCTCAGGTACTGGCTGGGGAAGGCCATGGCCCTGGGACAGACCTCAGCTGCTCCAGCCCAGTTGCGGGTGGAGCCCTGACAGAGGAGGCCATTAAAAAAAGCAGGCAGAAGGTGGGGAAAATTGGAGACATTTTTATGACACAAGCACCATTAAAGGGCAAACAGAGCCTTCACAGCCTAAAAGTAACTGAAGAACAGCAGGTACTTGCTGAGAAAAATATAAGTTGTTTGTGTATCTGTACACTTGTCTGGGGGACTGTGCAGCACCAGGGTTAGAGCCAGCTCAGGGCCACTTTGTGGTGCATGGTAGAGCCACCTTCTCTGACTTCTCTGGTGTGGCATTCAGGTTCTTGCCAAAAAAAGGCCCAACGGAAAACTCAACACCAAGTAATGACCGAAGCAACAAATAAAAAACTTAAATGCTGCCTGGTAGAGCCTTATCTGGAGCAGGATGGCAGGTGCTCTCTACCAAATGGCTCCAAGTGATCCAGTTAACTGGGATGGTGGTAAAAATGTAAATGTCAACACTCTAAATTGCTGAGTCTTTTTGTGGGGACAGCTTGCTAATGCACTTATCCAGATGTTTGATACAAATAAAATAAAAACATCTAGCCCGTAGTCTAGATTGTCTTCTGCCAAGACATGACTGTTCCTTCCTGTGCATATTGTAGATGCTTGCTTGGCCTCTGAAAATTTTTTCCTGGCACAAGTTAAGACTTCATCACCTCTTCTGGGGAATTTTATGCCATTTCAGAGCAAAAATTCCCTTTCAGGACAATGAATTGCCCTATTCTGTTATTTTCCCTCAATTATACATTGTTACCTCTAGATTCTCCTTGAAGTTGTCTCATGAGCGACAAGTCACACAGAATCAGCCCCAAAGCCCCTTTAAACTTGTCTCTTCTCCCTAAGGGTAGCCAATACTGAATGCTCAGGGAAGGGTACAAGGACCAAGCAACCTTGTTATTGTGCTCCCTGGGACACTTGTACTACCCTTCAGCTGCTTTTGGCTCAGTCCTACTGAGCCCAAGGAGATGTCTGTGCATTGTTTGTCCAAGAAGTGTTAGCTAATCTGTGGCTTCAAAACACAGCACTTCAGTTGGTAAACAACTGCTTTCTGTTATTTTTCTAATTGGTTTTCTTTCTTCAAATCACACAACTGGATGCAAAGTTTTGAGTTTGCTTGTGCCTGCCTGCTGGAATAATTAGTTTTAGCTCTGTATTAATAAGACTACCTGTGGGCTACCCTGTGATGTACAGCTGGGAAGTGTAGATGAGGTAGGAAGCCATCCATCCTGACTGGGAAGCTGCATGCCATCCTGTGGTACAAACACTTCTTATACACTTGGGGTGAGAAGCATGCTTAAAAGGCACACTTAGAAAACAAAATAATATTATTTGTTATTGGGTTGGAGACTTTATGTAGGCTGCCATTAAGTTTTACAACAAAATCCATCTATGCACTTCGAGGAATTTATTTACTCAGAGATTTCCATGACAGAGCACAGCACTGGATGCCTTAGGTCAGTGTAAGAGCAGGTGCAGTGCTTACTCCTCTGCTGAGGAGTTTGGGTGATAGAAAAACAAACCTTTTTCTGCAAACACCAGTGGACTATTGTACAGAGGCTTTATGCCAGCAAGCCCAGGATTACCATGACAGTTTCTTCAGAGCTTCAACACAACGTTGGTCTTCCAGTGTCTCTACAGAACAAGTGACCGCTGCACCGAGCTGTCGTGGCTGAGCTGTCATTCACCTGTCTCTGTGCATGATTGCAGTGACGGAAGTTGTCGGTCCGAAGTACCGGAGAACGGTGGGCATACTCTACCAGACGGCCTTCTCTGTTGGGCTCCTGCTCTTTGATGCCATCGCTTATGCCATCCCTCACTGGCGGTGGCTGCAGCTCACCGTCACCCTGCCAACCTGCTTCCTCCTGCTCTACTACTGGTAAACCAGCTTTCCTTGTACCTCTGCCCATGACCCCAAACCCAGCTGCCTCTGCCTCCCAAGGCTTGATCATGAGGGAGATTTGGCACTGCTTTTCGGTTGCATGTTCCTCTTAGTGCAAAGAGGAGTTACACAGCAAAAAGGAGAGGGAAATAGGACCCCTCAGCAACTGAGGCTTCATTGAGTCTTAGCCTGTGTGCAGCACCTGACTTCTGTTTAAAAGAAAGACCACTTTGCAAAAGACTGGAGGAGAGTGGTTTAATATCATATGTTATCTTCATTAAACGTTTCTTAAACATAAAGGAAAAATGCCTGGACATAATTTAGTGAATCCCACATGGAAAAGATGGTTATTTAGAGATTGTTGAATGCTAATATAACAGGTTGTTTACATGTTCCTTTGAGGAAAACAGTTGCAGCTTTTTGTGGTTCAACCAGAAGAAGGCATGTGGGATCACCTGTATTTTGCATTACCTCCTCTCTTTTGACTGATATTTTTCAGTTGGAGTGCTTTGATTTGAGAAATTGTCTGGATGGTTTGAGAGGTTAGACATAGTAGAAAGATTTGTTGTCTTCTTTTTTCCATATTTTTGAATTGGTAAGCCAGTTCTAACTTGTTTACTACTTAACCTGTTTACTACAACTGGAAAATGGCTCTCTAAGAGGAGCCAGTTTGTGGTGAAAAGACTGAATAAAATGATAACACTACTGTCATTCAAAGGCCTTCCCTGATTAATCCTTAGTAAACTCATTTCTGACTAAAGCCACTACCACACCTGCTCCTCTTCCCATTTCAGAAGCAGCATACACTACTTTTCTTGATGTGGGTGGGAGGTGGGGGTAACATACAAAAACCAAAAGGAAACCAACCAACCAAAAAATCCACCTGCCTCTATTTAGCCAAAGCCCTCTCTCCACAGTCTACATACACAGGAGCACTATGTGGGCTTTATGTTTTTGGTATATAACAGCACCCATTTTCATTGTAGGTGCCTCCCAGAGTCTCCCAGGTGGCTGATATCTCAAGGAAAAAATGCAAAAGCTATGAATATTGTCAGAGAGATGGCTAAAAAAAATCAGAAAAAGATGCCTTCCCATTTTGAGGTGAGCTCAGGTTTTGCTTGAACTTGTAAGCATCATGATAGTCCCTTCTATCGGTTCCTCTCAGTAGAAACTTACTGTACTTTGTACTGGATCTTCAGCAGGATATTAAATTTGAAGAGGAAGATGGTGGAAAGCAGAGTCCTTCACTCATTGACCTTGTCAGGACACCACAGATGAGGAAAAACACATTCATTTTGATGTACAACTGGTAAGAAGATAAAGTTGGAGGGCTGGTTTTGAAGCTCTGTTTACAAAGGCTCCAGTAAGACATAGGCCTCTGTTTTCTGACTAACAAAGCTGGGATGCTCTTCTCTGCCCAGGTTCACAAGCTCCGTCCTCTACCAGGGGCTCATCATGCACATGGGAGTAGCTGCTGGGAACATGTATCTAGATTTCCTCTATTCTGCACTTGTTGAGTTCCCAGCCTCCTTCATCATCATCGTCACCATTGACCGCATCGGCCGTCGTTACCCCTGGGCTGCAGCAAACCTGGTGGCTGGGGCTGCCTGCCTTGTCACAGCCCTAATCCCAGAGGGTGAGTCAGCTGAGCAAGGCCTGGTGGTGGCTTCCCACCCTGGCACTGTCCCTGGGGAACAGCACCCACCTCTTTCTCCCTGAAGTCCAGCCCCAAAGGTCCACAAACCCATGCCCACTATCAGGTGCTGCCTCCCTGATTTTCAGTGGTACTCCTCATGCTGCAGAAGTGAAATTAGTTGATTTGTAGGACCGCTAATAATAAATCTCAAAGCACTTGAGTGTCCCCAATGCCACTTTGGGAGGGTTCCCATGTTGCAGCTCATGTGATGCTGACTCTTCCCATTCCCTCATTCACAGAGATGAAACAAAGCCCCTTAACATCAAGTGACATGAGATCGGAGGTCCTCCAAAAATAACACCGGTGTGTTAATTGACACCCATTAAATCACTGGGATACTTTTAAATGAGTTGGATGTTTTTCTCTGCAGACCTACATTGGCTAAAAGTGATTGCTGCTTGCATTGGGAGAATGGGAATCACAATGGCCTTTGAAATGGTTTGCTTTGTAAACACTGAACTGTATCCAACATACATCAGGTAGGTACATCCTTCTCCCCATTGGCATTTGGCCTGGGAACAAATAGTTGAAGCCAAGGTGTATGTTATATTTTATGCTAAATTAAACTATCCTCAAATGCTTCAGAACTACATAAGTACTGCTGAATATAACATAGGTGGAGTAGAATTAAAATACTTTAAAAAGGTAGTTTAATAAACAGAAACATTGTACTTTAAGTCAGGAGAAAACTCATGTGACTGAAATAAAGGGGAAAGCGGAGACTACTGGGGTGGATGAGGTATCTTTCTCCTGCACAAGGGTCAGAGTTGTGATCCATCTTCTTCTGTCTACAGTATTCTGATGCTAATGTGATCTCTTTGCTGTTGAATCAGGAACCTTGGGGTGATGGTGTGCTCCTCCCTGTGTGATATTGGTGGAGTCATTGTCCCATTCATTGTCTACAGACTGGTGGAAATTTGGCATGATCTGCCGCTGATAGTCTTCAGTAAGTGCCACCTCACCTCCTTGCTGACCACTCCTGGGGTACAGCAGTGGGGCCCAGGTTACAACGGGAGGGAAAAGCCACTGAGGCAGTTGCCCCAAGTTCAGCAGAAGCCCCTTGCTGTCTCTACAGAGTATTGCTTTTGGTTTATAACAGCCTGGAGCTTGTTTATACATTCATGTGTTCTCTGCCCTGTTATCATCCCTTGCATTTTAAAGGAAGTTAGAGGTGAACACAGATTTGACAGATGGCAAAGAGCTGAGAAACATTTTGATGAGATTAATATCTGAAGGATTCAAATCTGCTCTTCCATGAAGTATGTTGTCTCAGTCCAGGAGCCAAAAACCTAGGATTTCACATAATTGCCTATTTAATGGAGTACAAATGTGGCTGTTGCACTTCAGCTCTCCTGACAGTCTGTTAACTGGCTATTGTCCAGCTATTTGGAAAGAGGTTGGTAAATAAATGCAGAATGAGTGTTTGCAGACTAGTGACCTGAATTCTCAGGCCAGGGTCTGCAAAGCTTTTCTGAATCTTTAGATCAGCATGTTATTTATAGAAAAATGTATCCAATGGCAATACACCATTTTTAACAGACAGGACATTTAGGAGGGTGCTCAGTACTTTTAATGTACAAAGTGGGAAAAAGAAATTATCAATGGATAAGTTAATTGCATTGTGTAGGAGATAATACATTCTGTATGTATTTTCTAATCTTATATTAATAACAGTAAAACTGAATGTTTTTCCTGGCATGGTTTTCTCACACTGGAAAGGGTTCTCTATGAAGAAAGGATTGTGTGTTCAGTCTGAGATGCTCTAGTTCAGTGCATGACTCACAACTGAACCTGGCTCATTGCTGTCTCCATGTGGCAGCCGCATTGTTCAGAAGTGGCATGACAGTTTTGCATATAGAGCCTGAATGTACACATCTTGTATGGAAATAAAACACCATTTATGGGTCCTTTGTGTCAGGCAGTAGGAAGTGGTATCTATGCTGGGAACTGGTATATGCTAACAAGCCCTTTGTGCATCTGTTCGATTTGAAGCTGTTGTTGGTTTGATCGCGGGTGGATTGGTGTTGCTTCTACCTGAAACTAAAGGAAGAGTTTTGCCTGAGACTGTTGAAGATGTTGAAAACTTAAAAGGTGAGTCAGGATGATGAATTCTTAGCAGCCTTCATTTGAAATTGTTCAAAATCCTTTCTTGGGGAAGCCCAGGGGTTACTGGCTGCCTCCTGTACTTCCAACAGGTTGCTAATTAATTCCTAGACTCTAGCTGCATAGATTTTTGGACTCTTTACAACTTGCCTACTTAGGCATCTGAAAACAAGCAGCATAGGCCTTTACTGGCCTGTGAATAACTTCACTAGTCACTGAATACCTTCATTCCTGGTCTGCTGCTCATGTCTTGCTGTTTTTACAGGCAAAGTGCTCCAAAGGCCAAAAAAATCTATCTCCGTGTCCAAATGTCAGAAGTATCACATGACTGAAGATGGCGTAACTCTTCCTGGACAGTCTGCTTTAGGGCACCAGCATTGAAAGGCAATTTGGAATAAATGCTCCCTTAAAAGTCTTGCCTCTTTTTTTCCCCTGTCTGTCCTTTAGTTACAATGCTCAGGGTTTGTCCCTGTTACTGTATAGCTGCTTCTATCTCTGTACACTACAACAAATATTTTAGGGTTGGGTAATTTTTATACCAGCTGGGTGGACCTCAACATGGCAACAGATCTTAATGTGGGGATGGTGTAGTCCATCCAAATGAAACTTTATAAACCTCCATGAAGTCTGACTTTGTTGTTTTGTCTCATGAAGAGGCAACATAATACAATTGATATTTACCTTTGCTGTGGAAACGAGGTGGCTACAAACCTGGTACAATCTTGTTACGACTTGCAACAGATTTGTGCAGGTTTTTTTTTTTTTTTTTGTTTTTTGTTTTTTGTTTTTTTTTTTTTTTTTTTTGCTGGCCCTTATATGTTATGTTCATGTGAGTCCGTATGCCTATACAGTAGTCCTCATTGGCATCTTATTTGCTATCCCCACACTCACAAGGGTGGGTATGTGGCAACTTCAGAGTATGAAAAGAAGTGCATGGGAGAAAGGCTCATAATCCTTCATTAGGTAATAGCCTTGTTTAGTTTTCAGTGTGTAACCACTGAATTTTCTTGTCTTGCTAAATAACATCTTCATAGTGGATAATCTATAGTGGGACTTTTTGGTTTTTTTAGAAAACTGGTTTACTATGCCTCCACAGCATTATAAATGTGTGAAGGTGCTGGGGGAGAGGTGCAGAGCTGAGAGCCTACCAGCATCCTGCTCCACCGAAGACTTAGGATGGGACTACAGATTCACCTGGGGGACAACATTGGGTCTGCCAGGAAATATCCAATACCTTTCACAAATTTCCTAGTCCATCCCATTGAGCAACTGTAATAAACCTGTGGTTGCGGAAGAAAACAGGCACAATGGCACAGTGGCTCCCTGGCACTGTTTGTGTTGCTGATCCCTGACACTGCTGGTACATGCTGGTTTTCAATAAGGATGCTGTAAGCAGGGCACAGGATACTGATGCCCTTTAATGATCCTCTGCAGAGGGTGAGCTCCCAGCTGAGCAGAGTGTTTCTGGACTCTGGCAGGAAGGGTGAAATTCCCCCAGGGTTGCTTCCCGGTGTGGCAGTACGATGATCTTGTCCTTGCTTTCAACTGGCCTGAGCCGCAGTTGATGTTCAGTGTTGCTGTGAGGGCCACAAAGACAGGGAAGCATGTTGTCCAGTAAAGCAGGGACATGATGAGGTTGCACTGAGAAGAGCGAGGACAGACTGGGATTGACAGTATTTACCCTGGCAGTTGCAAAACTAGTATTTGCTTCAAGGTTAGAGGGGAACAAGCTGGTCCTGAGGTGGGCAGGAGAGAGAGTGAGGATGTAATTATGTGTCTTGTGGAACTGGTGTCCTGCTGTGGTTGCACAGATGTCTCTGCTCTGGAAAAAAAATAAAATAAAAAAAAATCTGTCAGAGCAGCTGTCTTTATTACAGTTCATTGATTTGAAACCTGTTGAAAACTCTGCAGAAAGAAGAAGAGGGAGGCAGCAAGAAGTTAAGCAAAGCAAATACTGGGATGAATGAGTAACTACAGAAGCTAACTCTCAACACTCTTACCTGTAACTCTGGCATTTCTTTCCATAAGCACTGTTTACTGCCACAGCAGGACCTATTGCCTGAAGCTCTGGCATGCCTTCACTTCACAGACAGACACAAGTTATAATAGCATTTGCTTCTGGTGGCACCTTAACTAGCACAAGGGCAAATGTGCTTCATTGATTTCCTTGCTGGTAACCTTGTCCATTCATGTTTTGCTTTCTGGAGCTGGAAAGTCAATAAAACATGTCAAACCTAGTCCAGCTCTCTGGCTGCTCTCAAGAGGCAGAGAGCCTTTATGTCCTGGGCATGTGGTAGGAGTGGATCTCCTCTGGGGTATAAGACAAGTACATATCCTGCCTTAGATAAAACAACAGTTTGCCAGCTTTACTTCCCCTTAATAGCAGCTGAAGTTTGTCTGCTCCTAGGACTGCCGAAGCATCACTAGCTCAGTGGCAGGGCTGTCCATGGAGCTTGGGAAAGAGCTTCAACCATCATCTGGCTCACACAGCCCAGGAAGTGCATGGACAAGGGTTCTATCTGGGTTAATGAAAGTGGGACTGGCCTTTTAAAAAGACCCTGTCCCTCACCCAACTACTTAAAACTGGACTATATAAGGACTGTGCCTAAAGAGAACATAAAATCTCTGTTTCAGGGTACCCAATAGCATTGAGTTACTGTTTTGGGGAAAGAATTGCTCTTTACTTTTACAAAGTTTCTGGTGTTCTCCCTGCCATCATCTACCGGACAGCCTAGCTGCAGCTGTGGTGCAGGGCAGCACTTTCTAAGCACAGTTCTTGTGCTCTGCTATTGCTGTCAGCATCAATATCCAAACACCACCACTGCTATTTGGAGACCCCACTGCTAATTTTACCCCATCAAATGTGACCATGGGCTCTGTGGTGTATCAGAGACTTATTAAGGCTTCTTGTCTGCAAGCTGTAATTTTGACGTGGCTGTTTTGTCAAGGTTTTCTTGAATGCATGTGTTCATGACTTGGCAGAAAATCACATCCTACAGGCCAGTACAAAGCTTGTGTGCCTTACAGCTCCCCTGTTTATTGTGTGATCAAAGCAATGCATGTGCTAGATTTTATTTGCAACTTGCTCCAATCCCGTCACTACTGTATGGCACTGGGTCATCTTACATTCTGTAAATCTTATAATATATGAAGAAACTAGGCCTTATCCTAGAACTGGGACTGGCCAGGAGACAAACCCAAATCTAGAAAATATATGCAAGTTGATGAATATGATGTCAGTTATTTTTTAAGTGCTTTCCAATGGCTATAGAGAGGACATTTCAAGCTTCAAAAGCACTACAGGAGTGATTTTTTCCAGCATGTTATTAAGAGAGATCTAGTCAGAAAGCCATATCTTCTTTTTTGGCTCATCTACTCCACCCTCCTCTCCTTGCCCCCATCCCTGCCTTGGTCCTTGTCTCCTATAACTGTTTTGAAGTTTGGCTGTACAAAAACCCAAACTCATGGCATTAGGAAAACAGTCAGGTGTAAACACAAACAAGAATATGCTTTAATATGCAGGGCATGGTGTCCTGTTGTTGTTCATGCTACTCCCAGTGGGTCACTGTGATGGGTCTTTCTCCCCTCACCCCATCACTGATCACTAATGATGACATAGTTGCACACAGCCCCTCAGGTCCTGAGGCTTTGCTGCCTCCAACTCCTCTGACTGGAATACCCCAGGCTGCAGACTGCTGGCAGCTGAGACAGTGCAGTGGAGAAAAGCTTATCGCATTGGCCTGGCTTGTCCCCTGCATGTGGGGTTGATGTCTGGGCTTGCTGTGGCTGCTCTGCTGGCCCCCTTCTGCCTCCCTGCCCCAACAACATCAGATGCAGGGCAAAATGGGTCCTTCGAGGTGCTGGAGTGAGTCCAAACAAGGGCAAAGAAGCTGGTGAGGGATTTGGAACACAAGTCTGATGAGGAGTGGCTGAGGAAACAGGGGCTGTTTAGCTTGGGGAAAAGGAGGCTGAGAGGAGACCTTATTGCTGTCTACAGCTACCTGAAAGGAGGTTGTAGCATGGAGGGTGTCGGTCTCTTCTCCCAGGTAACAAGTGATAGAACAAGAAGAAATGGCCTCAAGTTATGTCAGGGAGATTTAGATTGGATATTTGTCCTGGTTTCAGCTGGGATAAAGTTAATGTTTTTCCTAGTAGCTGGTATAGTGGTCTGGTTTGTATTTAGTGTGAGAATAACGTGGATAACACACTGCTGGTTTAGTTGTTGCCAAGCAGTCAAGGAGTTTTCAACTTTTCATACTGGCATGCCAACAAGAATGTGGGGAGTGCACAAAAGGCTGGGAGGAGGCACAGCTGGGACAGCTGACCCCAACCAACCAAAGGCATATTCCACACCATATGAGGTCGGTCTCAGTATGTGAAGCTGGAGGATGAAGAAGAAAGAGGGGGGAATGTTCAGACTGATGGCATTTGTCTTCCCAAGTAACAGTTATGCCTGATGGGGCCCAGCTGTCCTGGCAATGGCTGAACATCTGCCTGCGCATGTGAAGCGGTGAATGAATCTCTCATTTTGCTTAGCTTATGTGTGCAGCTTTTACTTTACCTGTTAAACTGCCTTTATGTCGACTCATGACTTTCACCCTTCTGATTCTTTCCCCCATCCCACCGGGGGTGAGTGAGTGGGCAGCTATGTGATGCTTAGTGTAATGGTTGGACTCAATGATCTTAAAGGTCTTTTCCAGCTTAAGCAACTCTATAATTCTAAGATTCTTACCTGGGGCAGCTTCAGAAGTCAGAACTTGTAGATAAATCAATTTTTCCTTGCTTTTCTTTTGCCTGTGGAAGGAAAGGGGGACAGGCAGATGATGCTCCTGGTGGCTAACACCATGATCCACCAAATAATCTGTATGTGTATATTCATTGAAAATTAGGTTTAACAGATGTTTCATCACTGATAATTTTTCAAATGAGGTCAGATTATTTTGAAGAGTAGCAGAATAAGGAGTAAATTGGAGAGTTTCTGTGGCCTCATTGTAGCTACTCTGCTGTCTGGAAATCCTGTCACAATAGTAGCATTAGTAACTTTAACCTGGCATTTACTGCTGTAAAAACTGTCATTCTATGTGGTTTCTAAAGTAATGGCTGGGTGTGCAGTTGTGTGTATGAACTTCTTAAAATTCTCCTAGAGGCAACCTCTCTATGCTCTACCCTGTGCTACATTGCCATCCTTTTCTGGCCGGGCTGGATTCTTTCACCCCGACACCTTATTTTTTTTACCAGGCCAAGTGTCTCTTGGCTCCACATCAGTTTCAGTAAATCTGAGCAGCTCCTTCAATCCCCGTGCAGCTCTACCCTCACCGTGGGAGCTGCTCTAGCACGTGCGAGTCATGCCAGAGGAGAAAGCACTGAAAACTCAGCACATTCCCTGCATTGCTTCTCCAAATTTAAAACCACACCTCAGCCATTTTTGTCCTGTTGTGTATATCTCCAGCAACACCAGCAGTCCCCTCACTGGCACAGTTGCATACAGGAGGTGAGACCAGGGTGGTGAGCATCGCCAGGCACAAACAGGGTACAGCTGGCAGCCACAAATGCTTAGATGGGATTGCTAACTTTCTGGGAGGTTAGTGTGACTGACGGTTGTGTTCCCTGGCTTCACTTCTCACAGGTACAACAGCCAGCTCAAGTAGGGTTTCCGTGCCATCAACCTGTTCACCTTTCCCCAAGGAGCTGTACCTTTACCCCTCTGCCTCACCTTCCCTGGGCAGGCAGGACAGCTAAACAAGATGCCAAAAGCTCCTGCCACTGTGCTCTCCTGCTGACGGCAACTGGCTGTGGCAAAGAGGACATGTTTCCCTGTGCTGACAGACACCTCTGAAGGCAGAGCAGCTGTACACACTGCCTAAGGAGTGACTGAAGCCCAGATCGATGTTTTTCAGATGGTGCATGAAACCACCCTCCATGCCTTCTCTTACTGTCTGGCTCCCACATAAGGTGTTAGTGGATTCTGGTCAGATCATGCAGGAGAGTCCAAAGCCTGGTCTTGCTACTTGGGGATGAGTTACCCACCAGTCATTCACTGTATTTATGTAACAAAACCCAACAGATCCTCGGAGATGTACAATAACTGTTTTTTATTAGCAAATTTTGTGGATGTAAAGGAGAGTAGCTTTGCTCCATGGGAGGTTCCTTAATGTCATACCTGTGCAAATTTTCAGCATCTTCAATGGTCTCAGGCAGAGTTTTTCCCCTCATCTCAGGTAGGAGCAAAACCAAGCCACCGTTGATTAAGCCAATCACAGCTGCAAACACAGAACAAGGATCAAAAAGACAATGCAATAGTCACACCTGAGTTTAATTCCAAGTCACTAATTAATTCTCATTGAGACACAGCTGTCCTAACAATTGAATAAGGACTCCTCAAAGTGGTAATAACACTTGGCTTTTCATCTACATCATTCTCATTTTGTAGTAATTGCAGATATTTCTGAAGTGCATCTGAAGCCTGGAAAGCCATCCTGGGCCATGGACCCAGAGGTGGTCTGGCTCCCTTGCTTTGTGCACACTGGCTCTAGTCATCTGGCTGGCATGGGACTGGGGTGACACTAGCTAGCTGTCATCCCTACTTTTGGCTAGGTTAGGACATGCACAGAAGGTTGCTACCAGCCCACATGACCAATTTCACCTTCTGGCTAGTTTTAGAGCCTGCTATGACCATAGTGAGGGCAGATGGTTCATATGGGCACACTGATCTGAACACAGGCAGCAGCAGACTTTCAAGGAAGGCCATTTTTTTAGTGTGCTAGTCTTAACATTAGGGCTGACATGCTGCTTTGCCATGCTAAATTGCCATGGGATCCTTGACAGACTGGGCCCCTAAGGTGCCAGCAAGAGATGGAGAGTAACATTTTGGTACAGAGGGAGGAGACTATCCTGCTCAGACCTCAGGTCCTGTAACCATGTGCAGGTGAGAGAGGCAGAACCCAAAGACTTTCCTCCCTTGGGAAGGGCTCAGCAGTAGGAAGACAAACCTTGAAAGAGCTGTCCCAAAAACACAGTGTCCCCTTCACTGCAGGAAGGGCTAAGGGGTGACTTTGGCACCATTTCCAAACACTCAGATAAAACAGACTTACCAAGCTGTGCCTTACATGTGTCCACACATGCATGCATATACATCTCTCTATGGTTTTTTTTAAAGGCAAGAAATAGATCACCAAACTCACTCTTTCATCTAGGCTGTGGCCAACGAAGCCATCTCACAACTCTTACCAAAGACAATCAGCGGCAGTTCATGCCAGAGCTCCACCAGTCTGTACACAAGGAAGGGTGTTATGATCCCACCAAGGTCGCACATGGATGAGCAGACGAGGACTCCCAAGTTCCTGGAAGAAGGAATGCAGGCATGCACATGCACCATGTCACCAGTTCTGCCTGAGGATGCCTCCCACAGCTTTGCACCCCAGCACTTCAGCAGGTAGGTGGACCAGGAGCCTCAGGGAGAAAAAGACAGAGAACAACCTGGGGCTTAGAAAGGGCTCGGCTACTATTGTGCTGAACGTAATCAAAAGAGGGCACGGGCAGAGCATTCTCCCAGGAAGTAATACTGCAAGATTAAATGGGTGAGAAGGGAAAGATTCAGACAAGGCAGGACATTAAGACTAGCTCTGTATTGGAGGAGAGATGTGAACGATCTTTTGACTTCTCCTGATTCACTGAACTGCACTGGAAGGGAAGCTTGGATAGTGTTGGGGAAGGTTTTTTACACATTCCCTCAGAAACCTGCTACGTCAGTGCTGGGCTCAGAAGTGGGGAAGGGGCATGGCTGGGGAAGGGGGTGGGTTTCTGCTGCACCACCCAGCAGCTCTCTTCCACCTTTGCAAGGTGTATTTTACACATGCAAGCTCCTTTTCCAGGGCAGTGCATGAGCCACAGGCTCCTCAGCTGTATACACAGACTTGAGTTGGCCTCTCCCAGTCTCTTCCAGAGAAACACCCAATGCTCTATTGAGCTAGCAGAAGACAGCGCACTTACCTGAGAAATGTTGGATACAGCTCAGGATTTACAACACAAATAATTTCGTAGCACATAGTAATTCCCATCCTGCCCAAGAATGCTGGAGTCATTTTAAGCCAATAAAGAGCTGAAAAGACATTGTGTACATTAAGGATGGAATATAAAACTATGTTTTTTTTCTGGCCTTGACACAAAACAACATTAAAGATTTAATGTAAGGAAACAGTAAGTTTGTTGTCATGAAACGTTAAGATGACAGCACATGATGGTGTTCCAGTTCACTCAATAATACATTTATAATGCAATTTGCTTGTTATTCAAACAAGTAACCAAGACTTGAGACTATGCTATGTTGCTGTCACAGAGAGAAGAAATCAATTATACAAAGTAGTTTGGGTTATCTAGTACATTAACCGAAAGCTAAAGATATCATTTCTTGCTTGCAATAAAACTAAATGGAGGGCAGCTGCATTGCGTGCTAGTTGAAACCTGTTTATCAGCAAGAGATTGTACTTTTGCACAGAGGCTTCTGATGGCTTTCAGGCTGGGAAAAGTTCGTGTTGGTCCCCTGTCTCTCGGTGTGATCTCTACAATTGCTTTCACACCTGGAGCTACAGATGTCTGCTGCAAATAACAAATATCCCAGCCTTGCATGTAGAGTCAGTCCAGGACACTGTGTGTCATGTGGGCTTTTAGATCCCAAACTGACCTTGGATGATGGCTTCAGCTATTTTAGCTGTTACCACACTCAAGCATTGTTTCTCCCTTTTAGCCAGCTGAGGGGTGCATCAAGCCCAGGGCAATGTTTTACTGACCCACAGCTGCTGGTGACCCCTGCTAGCAGAGCCTCTGCAGAGCTGAGACACCAGCCACTGCTGCATGTGGTTTTCTGAGATTGCAGCTGTGGGAGAGTGTCCCCGCAGAGCCAGCCCGGGTGAAAAAAACCCTTTTCTGGAAGGCTGGACTTTGGGCTATGGGCTTTGAAGGTGGCTCAGCTAAGGGCTGGCAGAGGCAAGTGGGGAAGGCTGGGGAGTCTATGCTGGTGGGTACCTCTGCCAAGCCCCACGGGGTGTTAAACCCTGGGCTGAGCCAGGTTGGCAGCAGCATCTTCACTAGCTGTGCCTGTCCCTGGGGCGAGATGCTGCCCCAGGCACTGCTGCTCCCTGTACCTCAGCACAGGCAGCAGCTGTGGGGCCGCAGGACTCCCACCCCTGCGCTCTCCCAGTGAAGCCCAGTGGTCCCTTGCAAAGACCCTGAACTCCCCAGTCACTTGTTAAAATGAATTTGTATTGTCTGGACACTTTGGGGTTTTTTGCCTATGACATTTTTCCTGTAATATTTTGTGGTTTTGTCTTTGTCCCCCTGTGAACTGATATTGTTTGGCACTGTTATGTCTGTGGTTTCTGTCTACTTGTATTCTACAAAGAAAAAATGCTTCATTTTGTGGCCCTTAAGGGACACATTGCTTTAAGACTGTGGCCCTGGAGACAATGCTTAACTAAACAAAAGCCAAGTGCCTGTCACTGTGGTTGCTCAACATCCTACATTTATGGCAGCAACACTGGTCATGTGTAGATGCAGAAAGCACTTATTGTACCCTGATGATGTTTAAGTGTATACATGTGACCATACATTTTTCCTTTTCAGAAACAGAAATCATAGGGAGTTTTGGATTAAAAAGCTGAACTATGCATTCAAATCCAAATTTTAGGCCAGACAAAAATTGTGGACTTAACGTGACATCTCTCAGGACCTAACACCTGTGGACTTGTCATCTGATTTGATGCCCTTTGGAAATTTAGTTTGCCTCATTTCTTCAGCCTCTCATTAGCTGGTATAAATTCTGATGGTGGGACATACTTTAGCTTTTATAGTATTTGTCTTCATTGGATCACAGTACTGACATGGGCCAGGTTAGCAAGGATTCCTGTCCATTTTCTGGGGCAATAACCAAGAGACAGGGAGAGAATTCGTTGTTGGAAGAGGTTTGCATGACTCACTGTCTGGGACTAAGGCCGTAACAAGGCAAGCACCACCTGCCATCACGCTTGCCGCAGCCCAGGGGTAGCGACGGCCAATCCGATCCAGTGTTAGCATGAGGATGAAGGCGGCTGGGAACTCGACAAGTGCAGAATAGAGGAAATCCAGATACAAGTTCCCAGAGGCTATTCCCATGTGCATGATGAGGCCCTGGTAGAGCACGGAGCTTGTGAACCTGGGCAGAGAACAGGATGCAAATGAAGCCTAACCCTTTGGGAGAAAGTTTATGCAAAGAACTGAGATCTGCAGCTGATCAGGAGCAAGACAGGCTTCAGTCAATGACAACAATTTAGGGCACTGAATCACACTTCTTCATTTGGGCTGGAAGAGCCTTCCCTTACCAACTGTACATCAAAATGAATGTGTTTTTTCTAATCTGAGGTGTCCTGACCAGGTCTAGAAATGAAGGTTTCAGCTTTTCTGCATCTTCATCTTCAGACTTGAGATTCTAGGAGCACAAGCAACAAAAGGACAAGAGATTACAGTGGGCAGGAGAGGGAGTAGTGAGCACTGCAATTAATATTTTCCTCTGGATTAATGGAAGGTTGAAGATTTTCATTTGCCAGTTAAATAACTGAGGGCAAAACAACTTCTCCAGAGTGTTTTGGGGAAAGGAAACATAAAAATTTGTATTGACAGTCTTCATGTCTGTGCAGCCACGTGTATAAGGCTGTTGTATGGCATGAAGCAGCATTTTAAAAAGCCCACAAACAATAAATAAGGATGTTCTGGAATTTTCAGTCATGAGATTCGCAAGTTTACTGTTGACTGATATGACTTAAAGGAAGAATTTTTCTTGTCTACTGGCTATTTTTTCAAGCTTCTTTTCCCACATATGCTCTGAAAGGGTTCTAGGCAGTCAAAGAGAAGAAAACTTGCTTGCTTTTGCTTGAGGGAACTGCAGTGCTTTTGGTGACCCTCTCTAAACCCAGAACAATCCTAAACTTGTAACTTTATTTGTCCCCAGGTTTGCATATTACCAACAAATGCAGTTCAGTCACCTGGAAAGAGAGAGATAACTTCTTCTTATTACCCTTGGCAATGCGCTTAATAACTTCCAGAGCTTTGTCATTTTGCTTTTGAGCTATTAGCCACCTGGGAGACTCAGGCAGACACCTGCAACACATATAAAAGCATGACAGCTATGGGGAGGGAAAATGCACATTACTGGTATGCAGAAAATGAAAATGGAACAGAGTTTCTTGGGCTAAGATGCTGCAGTGTATTGAATATCCACAGGTGGTACTGAACTCAGTGGTAGTTGTGGCTGTCAGTGATTGCACTCTGATCTGTGGTCCACTTTAATGACAACATAGCCTTATTTTTTGTTTTGTTTTGTTTTTAAGGCTAAAACCTATTTATTACAGTTTGGAAAAATAAATCTGAGATAATTTCTCTTAAAATGTTTTAGAAATGGCTAATAGTCTGTGGATATAAAAAGGAATAGCTGTAAACCTGACCCATAAGCTCTTCTATGCTAAAAATAACTTTTCAAAAAAAAAGACCAGAAAAAAAACCCCTCCCAAATCTGTTCCCTGATCTTGATATGGAATTTTCTAAGGAGCATTTTCACTCAGTTTTTCTACAAGTAGCAAACAAAAGCCTGTTTGTTGCATTTTTTTTTTTTTTTTCTGAGAAGACAATTTTATTAAACGATTAGAAAAACTTCTCACAGTGGGTAATATACTGTAGCTCTTGGCTACAATGTCCTGGTTTTATCGGTGTGGCTCAACATTGCTGGGAGTTGTAAGAGCAGGCACTTACCAATAATAGAGCAGGAAGAAGAAACTGGGCAGTGTGACCGTGAGCTGGAGCCACCTCCAGTGGGGAAGTGCATAAGCCAGGGCAGTGAGGACCAGGAGCCCCAGGCTGAAGGCAAGCTGGTACATGATGCCCACTGTCCTCCGATAGTTTGAGCCAACAAATTCTGCAACTGCAAAGACAGCATGAGCACAAATAAATTGAGTTGAAGAGCTGCAGGAATGTGACTCCTGCCAGCTAAAACCACATGGACCCCCTGTGCTTAGCCTTGTCTTTTATTTGTGGTGTATGAGCATGGTTTTGGACAGGAAAGCAGAGCAGCTCTGGGTCCCTTGTGTAAATCAGAGTCCCAACCCTTCTCCTCCACCTGTCAGCTGAGGACTTTGCCCCTGCCTTCGAGGGTGTGAGGCCCTCACCCATCAACACAGGGCAAAAGTTGCTTTCTTCCTCCCGCTCCTAGCTAAGAACTAAATGGGAAAATAAAATGACAGCTGGCACTTGCTTGACTCTTATCTCCCTCCTCCTATATGGCTTTGGGAACACAGCCTCTCTGCCTGTCAGACATGTGAAACAGGACAGCAAAAACCATTTTGGCACCAAGGCCACAAGTGTTCTCTCTCACAGCACCACTTGCTACCTGTCCCAGGAAAGTCTCATACGTCTTCACAGTGTTTTCAATCCATTCTTGTCTCTAGACCTTGCCCTTCATTTTGGCAAGAGCCTCTCCAGGTATGAACGTTCCCTACTTTTCAGAGATGCCCCCTAATTATTCAATTTCTGGCTATGAGCTGGTACAACTTTGATCATAAACACGTGTATTTAAGCAAAGAGGTGCAGTTTGGCAGTAAAGAACCCAGTGTCATTGTCTGCTTTTGTTACACACGGTTCCTTAAAAATCGGATGACACCAGCAGGGGTCAGCCCTGCTGTTAAATGTGGGGTTCCTGCCCAGAAAGTGTACTTGCGAGGTGCCGTAACTGAGGACGTAGCCTGTCAGCCAGCCCCCCTTGCTGACCAGTCCCTGTATCAGGCGGAAGATCACTGTCCAGGTGTAGCTGGGCCCAAAGGCCATGAGAACCCCTGAGACCGCATTGATGAGGACTGTGACCAGGAGGCAGAGTTTGCGGCCAAACCTGCAGAGGGAAAGAGGAAAAGAAGGCTCAGCTGACGACAGGGTAGTTAAGGTGGCAAACCAAAGGGTTGGAAGAGGGTGGAGATGGTCCCTGTCTCCTTCTTCTCTGCTCATTTTGAATAGGAATGTGTATCTGCTCTTCCCTTTGCAACAGTTTTCATCTCAGTGGAAGCTCAGGGGACTCCTCTGTCCTGTGTTTTCAGGTCATTCCTCACTTCTGGTTAATGACTTAGCTAATGAGTTTAAGAAATGCTCTGATATGTCTCTTCAGCCCATCTTTCAAAGATACCACAGATTTTAATGGGAATCTTGTTCTATAACTGTGATCTTTACCTATTTTCTCAGCAACATTGGCTGACTATTGAGCTTGTCTTGAAGAGGGTTTCGTAGATCTCTGTTCTTTGTCATTTCTTTTATCACTATGACTCACTGACAGAAAAAAATTGGTCCCAAAAGGAAAAACTTACTGGAATACTGGAAAGACATTTGTTTTCTAGCTGACACATATATATTCAGCTAGAAGTATGATTTATAAAATGAATTAAATTAGTCAATGTCCTCTAACAAAAACAGGATGACAATAAATGCCAGCCAAAACAAATGTCTTCTGTTCTCTGCAGTAACATCAGCAGACCACATCGCTCAAACTTTCATGTTGTCATAAGCCTGATATGCAGACACTTTTGAGTTGCCTTAAAGTCCAGCACAAGAGAGCCTCATCAGACCACGAGAGCACCCCTGTCCTGCAATGGCCGCTTCCCAGTGCCACAGCTCTGAATGGCAGGGGTGCAAGTGCTGTGTGTTAGCACTGACCTCGAGAGCTGTCTAGGGAAACAGGTGTGCCATTTCAAGGCACCTATGACTGTCGAATGTCAAAGTCAGTGCCTGGATGGATGCCCAGAGGCCAATCACGTAAATGAGTAGGCCTAATCCCTCAGAGAGAAGCATGTTTGGTAAGAGCTTATGAAACCTCCCCGAAGCATCTAAAATGTTTGCAGGAGTTGTCCTGAGTTCAGCAGGTTGCAGCAATCTCATGCAGGGGAAAACTAGCTCTCCAGCTGCACTCAGGCTCTCTGACAAGAAGAGGCTGAGTATCTCAAATCTAGGAAACACAAGATTCATGGGCCTTTTCCCCATTCCCTCTACTAAATTTGAGGCCTCTGGGATTGTTTTTGCCCTAAGCACAACTCTCTGTGGGTATGGGGTTTTGTGTTGCTCCTGGGTGCTTGCAGTGCTTTAGGACCATGGTGAACTGGGGGAGACTGGCAGTGAGTAGAGCAGTAGAAAAATCCTCAATGCTATGGCATGCGTGTGCGTTATCTTAGCAGCAATGATACCCTACTCCCTCAAGTCTTTTCATACTTTTGCATGATAATAAGCCTTAGTAAAAAGATCCTTCGGTATTTTGACATGGAGAGAAAGCATTTCAGATAGAGTTGGCTGTGGGTTTGGGAGCTCCTGTTTCTATTGGCTTGCACAGCCATACACTGCCAAGAAATGCCTTTGCTAGTGAACATTATTGCTTAATCCATCTCTGTGCTGAAAAGGTGATTTGGAGAGTGGTGTCTCTGATGGTTACATGATCTGCTTGCTGCTGTTTCATGTCCCGTCATGCCTGGATAAGCAGCTGATACATATCCCTTCCTTTGCTCTCATGAGCTGTGCATCATTTTCTGATTGTCAATTCTGGGGAAAAAGGGCTGAATACTTTCAAATTCACTAGAAGACTGGACAGAAAACAAGAATTTGGGCTTAGGGGAAAAAGAAGATGAGGAGTTGACATACTTTTCTGATGCAAAAAGAAACCAAGACCTTTCAAGATGTATGTCAAGAAAAGCAAAAATTGGCATGTGTCAAACCTTGTCCTTCCAATCAGGGGACTCTAGCCCAGGACTGAAGACACGTTATGTGGCCAGAAATAATTGCTTTGATAAATCACTATCTTCTGAAGACAAATCTTTTTAAGCAGAAAGCTTCCAACATGGTCTGGTGCACTGGCAGTAAGACAATGGTTTATTGAGGACTGGAAAGTGGTCTGTGCAGTCCATGTATAGGTGAGTTTCTTCACAAGCAGGTTTGTTTGTGTGGAGGAACCTGCTGGGGTTAGCCAGGACCGTGGTAGCCACTTTCCACACAAAGGCGTTGTGTACAACCCAACCGATGATGTTTTTGCCTGCAGTGAAACATGGGGGCGGGGACCAGCGAGACAAACACAGTCCCATCCTTACTTTGTGGCATGGCTGTGGGGGATCGCTGTGACCCTTTCTGTAGAGCTTCCCCCGTGGAGGACGGGAGAAATGAAAAGAAGGGAGTGGTGACAATATCTGTCCAGCAGAGACGTTTCTGAGGCCTGGTCAGCATGGGAGGAAAAGGCTATTGCCCATCTGTCCTCTTGTATGTTCTCAGAATACAAGGAAAAGAGCCCATTTCTCCAAGACAGACTAACTCTATGGGATTGTTTACCCCGTGTTACCTCCACCTCTTCAAATTCCAGTTTTAGCCTCTCATGCCATTCTACTGAAAAATTTGGGAAACACCCACAGGAAGGTCAGCTACAAAGTATTACATTTGTTTAGAGTCTAACCTAAAAAAACCCCAGTGGACAGACTTATAGCATGATGACATTTATGATGGAAAAGAGGCGAGAGATAATAAAGTCTAGATCCAGCTACATACAGAACCAGCTGACAAAAAAGGGGTACTGAAGAATATTTAAGAAGGAGCAACTTCTTTTATTTCTGTATCTGAGAAAAACACTCCTATTTTGAAACTGATTCATGGCCATCTGGATACTGCTAAAACTAACATGAAACTAATTTTTCACGAAGATAGGAAAAAGGGTGTTGGGGTGTGAGTTAGAATTTCATCTCAAACTCTGAGCTCGCATTGCAGCAAGCCAGTGTGAAAGAAAACAAAATCTTTTCACTTGTGAACGTGCAGATTCCCCATGGAGCCACTGAGAGGTTGTAAAAGTGAAATACCACCATGGCATTTCTGTGTATCACAAAAGCCTTTGAAAGCCAGGGCTTAGAAGCTACCATCTGCCCCTTTGTAAGTGACACATGGACCTTTTGCATCAAGGTTTAAGTGCATTAATTTCTCCTTTGAATCATGAGTGTTGATCAGTAATGTGCAGAAAGCAGGTTAACCAGAGGAAACAGTTCATCTCACTCCTGTTCACATACCACCTACCTGTCTGCTATGTAGCCAATGCTTATAGAGCCAATAAAAAACCCAGCGTTCACACATGACTGGAAGAGGTCCAGCTTCCAGGAGTCCTCACACACCAGGTTGAACTGCATGAGCAACCACAGTTAGAAAAGCAGGAATATTCAACGCAAACCATGGCTTTTTGAGGAAGGATAAAGGAACAAAACCAATGACATACAACTAGAAAACAGGCTCCAGAAAACAAACCCTCTAATCTCTTAAACCATCTGCCATACATCTTGTCTAGATTTTCCCAAATGATATGGAAAAGTTACACCCTAGGAAATTATTGCACAATGACACATAAGGAGAGGGAGAGAGGGAGAGAAACTTTGAACAGACAAATTAGAAAGTTCAGAAAAATCTCACCCTCTCCTCCTTTACCCATCTGCTTGAAATTTGGAGGACACTTGGAGCATCACTTCCTTCCCAGATACCTGTCTCTAGCTGTCTCTAGCTGTATACCAGTCTCTAGCCTGTCTCTAGCTGTATATTATCTTGCTGTGTGAAAGCAGCACAGGGCGTGAGAAGCATCGGGACTGCTCTGAGCCCTGCCGGAGGGGAGTTGAGGTGACTGTCCTGCTCCTCAACAGCACTGGCAAAACGCCCAGGATC
This sequence comes from Columba livia, assembly GCF_036013475.1. Taxonomy (NCBI): domain Eukaryota; kingdom Metazoa; phylum Chordata; class Aves; order Columbiformes; family Columbidae; genus Columba; species Columba livia. The sequence continues at coordinate 70,961,029 of NC_088604.1, forward strand.
TGGTTGACTTTGCTCTGCAGTGAACCAGTACTCTGTAACTGGCGTTTGTTTTACAATTAACAGGTTACCAGCCTGCACCCAATGAACAGAGGAGGGAAAAAACAGTGTTAACTTCTCTACAGCTGGGAATATTCATCCAGGTGTAACAAGACTTCGAACCAGAAAGCAGCATTAATGTCTTTGGCTGCTTATTTAATCTCTTTCTATCCTGCACAAGTTTACTGGGGTCATCCCAAACAGCTCAGATCAGTTTCCCTGGCTCAACTGACATAGAGGATGGCTGGGAGTGCTCTTCTCTGCCCCAACCCACCTCTCCCAAGGGAAAATGAGGTGGAGTTGCTTTGTAATGGTAATGATAGCAAAGCAAGGGAATATCAATACCCTACTCAAGGAAGCTGTGAAGTACCCAGTATCACAGTTTTTTAAGAACAGGTTGCAGAACTGTCTGTTAGGTATGGTTTAGATATAATTTATACAGATTTGGGACTGGAGGAGAAGTAAAACAGATCTCTCTTAGGGTCTGTCCTATACTTTAGGTCTCTAAATTTCTTATAGACTGTTTATACTGGTTTGCGGATTTTCGTTTTCTAAACTATCTGATTTAGACACTGCAAGCTGGAAGAAAACAAGGCTGCTGTTGCTAACTCGTTATCTGACAAATTTAGTCCCATCCTCTGCTTCTTGTTCATTGTGAGTATCTGGATTGTCACCCAAATGTGCAGTTCCTCAGTTTGGGCTATGGTGTGCTAGCCTCAATTTGGTGAATGAAATACTGAATTATGAGAATAGTCACTGTCTGATTGATGAGAAACTTACAGTATCATCCTCCCAGGAAAAGCAATAATTTCCCAGTGTTTATCCAAATAAATCTTGGCTCTAAATCCCTAGCAAATCCTAATATTCACGATTTTTTAGCAGTCAGGCTCAGGCTGTGCACCAAATCAAACTTTACAAATCCAGCATCTTCTAGCTTCAAAGTGTGCAGATAAAAGTGATTTTTCTTGACAAATTGTGTCTTACCTCAGTCACAAGTGAGGTCCCTGGGGAGTCGTAGACCCAGCCATCCCGGCAGGGACCAAGAGGGACAGAGCTCCAGTTGCCCACGAGGCTGCCGAGGGGGTCGGTGCAGCTGATGCCCGTCGTGTTCCAGTCCACTTCGTACCTCCTGCAGCGGCTGCTGAAACCGGTCCCATGGCCGCCCCACTCGGGAACCGTGTGATTCAGCTGCTCCTCCAGGCTCCAGCCACATCGCTGGCTCAGCTCAGCCACCCCGGGGCTGAAGCAGCGATGCTCGGGGATGAACCCGAAGAAGACGATGCCCACGTACACAGGGGTGAAGGCAGCAGACAGCAGACACAGCACAAAGAAGGTTTGCTTCTGGACCCTGCCAAATTCTCCAACATTCTCTAAAATGTCATCTAGTGTTGGCATTTTGGCATAGAAACCACTCCAAAAACCTCATCTAGGTCTTCTCTGCAGCACTGATATATTTAGTTGGCAGCAAGGCTATTTAAGTAACAAAGACATTTGACCAAAAGTCAAGACTAACTCCATAAATTATTAAACTACATGTTGCAAGCTTTATTTTTTAATTTTCATTTGAAATCGGACTTTAATTCACCCAGAGAGTGTAGAACCACAGAGGTTCTCCTTCCCTTCTACTCCACCCTGGTGAGACCCGATCTGGAGTATTGTGTCCAGTTCTGGGCCCCTCAGATCAAGAAGGACAGGGAACTGCTGGAGAGGGTCCAGCGTAGGGCAACAAAGATGATTAAGGGAGTGGAGCACCTCCCTTATGAAGAAAGGCTGAGGGAGCTGGGTCTCTTTAGTTTGGAGAAGAGGAGACTGAGGGGTGACCTTATTAATGTTTATAAATATATAAAGGGTGAGTGTCATGAGGATGGAGCCAGGCTCTTCTCGGTGGCAAACAATGATAGGACAAGGGGTAATGGGATCAAGCTGGAACACAAGAGGTTCCGCTTAAATTTGAGAAAAAACTTCTTCTCAGTAAGGGTGACAGAGCCTGGAACAGGCTGCCCAGGGAGGTTGTGGAGTCTCCTTCTCTGGAGACATTCAAAACCCGCCTGGACATGTTCCTGTGCGACCTCACCTAGGCGTTCCTGCTCCAGCAGGGGGATTGGAGTAGACGATCTTTTGAGGTCCCTTCCAATCCCAAACATACTGTGATACTGTGATACAGTGGGAGCGACCACTGAGTAAGCTTCAGATGTTGCATGATGTCCAGAGATTTTTGTTATTGACATCTGAGCTGCCCTCACACATCCTGACAAGACTCCCTGCTGTGTGTGACAACATCAGTCTTAGGGGAACTGAATGGTCCATCACACCAACATAAGGGCATGTGACTCTTGTCACCTGGATACACCTGAATGTGTTTGTATGATCTCTTTAAGATGTTTTGGAGCAGGATTTTTTTCCGTTTCACTGGGTACAGGGCAGGGAGTAAGGATGAATGCAGTTCTGCTGATGGATCAGACTGCAAGTGAACGGGGACAGCATGACAGCTTGCCAGGCTGACATCCATACTGAGAACCTAAATGGGACCGTGTATGGACTCAAGCACTGTCCCATATCTACCCTGCTTAATCTTTACCACTCTCCCTGTACTGTTTTGCTCAACTCCTACTGACACAGTCCTCAGAATGCCCGGGCAGGCGTGGGGTGGTGACACCAGACAGGCTGTTTCTGGTAGGCAGAGGTGAAAAGATCGCGCTGACTGGGGACGGTGTATACAGATGCCAGCCATGCCATGTCCTATGCCTCAGCAATAAAAGATGTGCCTGCCCATTTTATTTATTAGCACAGATGCAGCACAATATCGATCAGCACATAAGGTGTAAGGCAGCCAGAGGTGCAAGGTATACAAAGCTGGAGCACCTCTGTTAGCAGGAGGTGGCTGTGCCTCTGACAGAAGATCCATATTGCCCTGTAGTAGCAAGTTCATGAAACAGTGTCATCTGTGACAGGTTTACTGCACATAATCAGTAATCCCTTCAGTTTACAGGAGTGAAGCATTACCATGCCTGCTTTAAAACATATCAGCAATCCAAAACTTCGTGGAAACATTCCCGTATGCTGACCTTCCTGAGCTTTAAATATAAACTTACAAGGTTGGGTGAAATGTGAACAAAGTGAAGGCTAAAACTGCTGAAAAAAAAATATGGATGCAGGACAGGTCTAATCCATCCATACAAACAATGTGCACTCATTAGGATAGTCTGTATAACTCTTCGTTGTCAAACAAAATTTCTAGTTAAATCACTCCTGAAGACCAAAAAACTGAGGCAGACAGATCTAACAGGCTAGCTCTTCGGAGACATTCGTTTTCAGGTCTTTGGGAGTTTAGGCCAAAATGATTTACTAGAGGTGCCTCAGACATTTCCATTCAGGTGCCTCCTGAGATGTTTTCTTACAAGCCTTCCTGCATGAGTGAACATTTCTGCACTGAATTCCTTCTAGTGAGTCATTGTTTCATCCACACCATTTAGTAAGGATTTTGGTTACATGCTTACCTATGTGTGTGAATCTTATCACAGCTCTGTTTCCTGTGAGTATAACAAGAGCATAGACAGTTAATAGAGAGCTTTGGGCATGATGCTGTTTGCCGTAATACTGTGCTACCATGGACCTGAGCATGATGTTCAGACAGATGTGGTGAAAAATCACTGGAAACATCCAAGCCAACAGTGAGTTGTGCTACCACTGGGTTCACTGCCTGTGTATTAGGATGGAGGTACATGAGACAGGGTGAGGCAGCCTGATTTCTTGGTGTGAAGATCCCACTCACCATTCCCTTTCCTATGGCCCACTCTGGTACCTGTTGGTTTTATACTTCATTAATTAAGTCAACTCACTAAGTAGGCCAAGGCTGATCCCAGCAAATATCTGAGTAGATTCATCCTGCAGTGGTCAGTCATAGAGGCTCAGTGAAGGGACCAGGAAGAACCAGCACAAGGGAAGGGACAGGATCACATGTCTGGGAGCTGCTGGGAGAGGGAAGCTGGAAAGGAGAGAGAAGAAGCAGGATGTCCTTCTTGTAGTGATGAGACCAGCTGTCATGTAGCCTTTGGTAGGACTTCACCTGATCTAACATCAGCCTTGTAAAAGCTAAGCATTTAGGCTAGAGCTAGTTGCCCATGCCTGTAGTCCAGACCTGTCCAGTCAACAGGGAAGGACAGGTATCTCCAAATATAAATCCAGATGTATAGCAGGAGCCTGCAGCAGTGGTTAATAGCAGATCTGTGCACCCAGAGCTGTTAACAGCAGTTGGAGCACCACCCAATGCGCAGCTAATCTGGACGAGGTGTTGACACATAGGAACATTTCTGACAAATTAAACAGGTCATAAAGTGCCAAGCACATGATGGAGTTAACTGCGGGTGGCCAGACAACACCTGATCATGCATGAATTCTGCTGGGAGAAAGGTGTCAGTCAAAAAATGTTCAAGGAAATTTGGACTGCCAAAGCGTCTGTAATATACCAGTGCTTTTTGTCATGGGACAGCTCTTAGAGATAAATATCTAAGAACTGACTATAGAGGGAGCCTACACACCTTGTTTTTAGGCTGCTCGAGTTATTTCAAACAACATGTGTTTGCACTTGGTATTTGTTTGCACCATGAGAACGTATTTTATAACTGAGAGAAACAAAGCGTACTTTATGGTTGGCTCAATATACTATTAACACATTTTTCTTCGATGATAATAGCTGTATTTTGCAAAAACCCTCTAGTTTTTGATTATTTGTGCCTAGATCCAAAAGTCACAGGTTGAGCTCATTTCCCCATTGAACGCTAATTACCACCTAGTATTGTGCAACCTGGGAATATCTCCCTCGGTTACAAAGACAGCTTAGTGCGCAGTCCTCGCTCCTTGACTTTTGCCACGGCATAGAGCATGACACGTTGCTGGAGTTTGTTCTCTGAATGTTTCGTTTCTACAGTTGCGAGGTCGCACAGCTTTTGCCACGGGTCAGAGTGCTGCTGAGCCACTGTGGCACTGGCGTTTGGGTGCATGAGCTGCCTGAGAGCTGTATGAGGATGGCAAGGGATGCTTGAGCTGCCTGGGGAAAGGGAATTGGTCCTGGGGCAGCTTGGCTTCTTGTGAACTTCTGTCATGGTCCCCAGGATCCTGCTGCTTTGCTTTGAGTTCCCAAGGAGACAGCAAGGTCACCCCACAATGTGCCTGGCATTTGCACAGCTGCTCTTATCGAAGGGGGCAGTGATAGCAGGTTACCAAGGGGAGCCAAGAAGTCCCGGAAGCCCTGTAACTACTGGCACAGAGCCTGAAGGGTGTGCTAGGCACTTCAGGAAAAACACACAAGTTTTGTTAAATACTGATCAGACCTTTTTCCTGAGTATAAGAAAGTCATCCCGGAGCTGTCTGGAGGACAGGATGACATCCAGCAGCAGAGCTGATGCTGGACCTGGCTAGACCAGCCTTCCCACCTCTGGAATGGTATAGCAAAGGCACAGTACAAGCTGTCCACAGTCATCCTCATGTCTCAACCCAGCCTGCTGTCACAGCGACTGATGTGACTGGGAAGCACACAGGTCCCAGGTCAGCGACCACGTATGGCTGGAAAGAACAAGCCCCATCCCCAAGACTTGCGGCTGAAGTCCTGGGTTTGTTATTTCTTTTGTGTAGGTGAACTGCTGATACCTGCTGTAAGGACAGCAGAACTTGATATGAGACAAACAGTGCAAACAGTGAGGTATTACAAGGCTAGAGCCTACACAAGGGACTTGATAAAAGCGAGAATGGAGTGAATGTGGGTACTGAGGCTGCAGCATAACATATGTTTCTGATGGTGGCGAAGGTAGGCAGGGTCCCACTGGGCCAGGGAGAAAGGGGGGAACGGGTGGCTGCATGGAGGAGAGGGTGACTCTCTGGCTTGTCAGAGAATACTGCACTGGAGCAAACTGTCCTGACCCTGGGAAGATTGAAAGGAACAGGAGGCCATGACTGCTTTTGTCCTTCAAGACCATTGGTTCTCTTTGAAGACCCCAAACTCACTTTTTGCCCTGCTTCAACCTGCAGCAGACTCCCCTGACTCCTCCTGCAGTGCCTGCCCCTGGCCTGACTCCTGCTGAAATCCCATTCAATCCCTGAGGCAGCCAAGTACCATTACCTGGAGCTCTGCATTGTCTCAAGCCAGCCCCAATAGCATAAAAAGTGGTATAAAATGATGTGACCTGATTTTCTGAATTTCTGACAGCCCTGCTCCTTGTGTATCACTATGCAGCTAAAAGGATCACTGGTGTGATTGTGGGCTAATAAGAGGCAATCACACAATCTCCCATGTACACCATGCCAGAGTCTTCAGCTTCAGTGTCATTATGCAGATTATTCTTGGATTTTCTGTACAGTCCTGCTGCAAGGGAGTAGTTTAGGGTTCTGCTCACTGCAGAACAATCTTTGGATTTCTCAAAGAGAAGTGCGACTTAAAAAGAGTTTGGTGGCAGGTTCACTCTATTATTTACTGCATGGAAGAAATAGGCCAATCCAAATGCTGCTTACCTTCTCTCCAGGTGTCTGTACCCATTCATGAAGCAAACTTTCAGGCGTCTTCCCTCCCTGATAATTATTCACTCCGGAGTCTGTGTCTTGGAGCTCCGGATGCCAACTTTCAGGTGAGGCCTATCTCCATCGTGGTGCAAACTTTCAGGATTCTTCTTGCCCTGATAACTGTTCGCTCTGGAGTCTGTATTTTAGAGCTCCAGAGGCAAACTTTCAGGGGAGGCCTGATAACTGTATGCAGAGCAGGCTTTCAGGAAAGAAAATTCTCAGAAAAAAAATATTAATGGAGTAAAGTAGCAGGAAGGCTGGCTCAAGATGGGTACTTGCACAGAGGTCCAACTCGAGCACAGAAAACCAGAGACTTTTATATTTCTACAGACCATTCATACCGTGATTCAGTCCAACAGCAATATTTCACTTTGGGGTCTTTTTGCTTCTCATTGGATCTTTTTCACTGACCTCATATGTGCCTTTGTTTTGTTTAGCTGCAGGCACTGTTTATAGTCCATAGCCTTGTAGGTGCTGTTTTGTTTGAATAAATCCTTTTCTTCTCAGCGAAGTGAAAAACAGGCCTTATCTTGCAAGTGTTCAATGTCGTTCATTGTTGCTTTTGGTAAATACAAGCAGAACTTTACAGCTTAAGATTTCAGAAAATCCAGCTTGCTAAGTAACATGAAGCAGAGAGTATATTAAAAATCACACAACTTTATATTTCTAGATGATTCGTTATATTCAGTATGCATTTACTTCAGAAAAATTATTAACGTGAAACTTAAATAGGGCTCATCCACTGACCTGTGAGTTGTAAAACCATTGCCATACAGCCAGCTTATTTGGCAGGGAGAGCTCAAAGAGGCCTCATCTATTTATAGAATAAAGTGGTTGACTTATAGTCAGATTGCATACAGTGGGAAAGGTATGCACGAGACTCTTTGCACCCACAACTTGTCAGTGTTCAGTGTGCCATTCTGCTTCCTTGTGGGTTTCTCAAAAGGAGTTCCTGGCCTGGCTATGGCTCAAGCCTTTATCTCCTCTGGAGCCTGGACCAAACTGCTGCTGGTTTGGCTGGTGGGGGTTCAAGTGCATCCACCACAGGTCCTCAGCTAAAGCATCATTTTAGCACTTCTATGAAATGAGTGAACACACCCATCTCTTCTGGCATGGTTATAAATTGCTCTTCTCATGACAGAAAGTCTGGAATCAGACACAGCACTCATTAGAAAGAGAAGTGAAACAGTTAAAACAGACCTAGAAAAATTATAAATGGGGACAAATGAGTGCAACAGATGTAGTGACAGATTTTTGGTCTCTGAGTTTGAGCATATTTTTTCCAAAAGCAAAAAAAGTTCATATATGTTCTGCAAGCATGAATCTTTGAGGAGTTAAGTATCATATGCACACAGCTGTGATGCAGTTTGTCAGTGTTTGTTTACACAATTGTTATTAGCCCTGATATTTATGCTTCTAAAGGGCTTTCCGCTCAGCAGGGTATAAAGCTATTGCTTCTGTTCAAATTTCTCATAAAACCAGCCCTTTTGTAGCTGAGAAATAGAACATTTGTCTGTGAGCTTCCATGATCAGGTCTGCTGCCTCTGACACCGTTCAGGTGCAAGTGAGATGCTGCCCCAGTAAAGGAGGTGGTATCTAAGACTACTTGTCATGGTAGGTGGCCTTAGGTCTTCTCTTCTAGAGAAGATGAGAGCTCCCACCCTTTAGTTTTATTTCCATATCTTAGCTTGTGCTGTAAATGTTGGGGTTTTGATGCTTTGTAGTTTGGTTTTATGAACATTTGGGCATCTGTCTACACTTCTGGGAGATAATGAAACATACTGATGGCACAAATCCAGTTGCAGCTACAAATAAGAGAATGCAAACAATCTCTCAGAGTCTGCAAGGATAAAGCAAGCTGCCAAGGAGCAATAGCAAGAAACTGTCAGTAGTTTAAGTCCAAAGGGAAAATACAGACCCAACATTCATGGGCAAGCAGATGGCCTTTGGTAGAGAATTGGGACTGAATGCTACAGTTTCTTCATAAATGCAGAGAGTTCACAGTATCACAGTATCACAGTATGTTTGGGATTGGAAGGGACCTCAAAAGATCATCTAGTCCAATCCCCCTGCTGGAGCAGGAACGCCTAGGTGAGGCCTCACAGGAACATGTCCAGGCAGGTTTTGAATGTCTCCAGAGAAGGAGACTCCACAACCTCCCTGGGCAGCCTGTTCCAGTGCTCTGTCACCCTTACTGAGAAGAAGTTTTTTCTCAAATTTAAGTGGAACCTCTTGTGTTCCAGCTTGGTCCCATTACCCCTTGTCCTATCATTGTTGGCCACCGAGAAGAGCCTGGCTCCATCCTCATGGCACTCACCCTTTATATATTTATAAACATTAATGAGGTCCCCCCTCAGTCTCCTCTTCTCCAAACTAAAGAGACCCAGCTCCCTCAGCCTTTCTTCATAAGGGAGGTGCTCCACTCCCTTAATCATCTTTGTTGCCCTACGCTGGACCCTCTCCAGCAGTTCCCTGTCCTTCTTGAACTGAGGGGCCCAGAACTGGACACAATATTCCAGATGTGGTCTCACCAGGGCGGAGTAGAGGGGAAGGAGGACCTCTCTCGATCTACTAGCCACCCCCCTTCTAATACACCCCAGGATGCCATTGGCCTTCCTGGCCACAAGGGCACAGTGCTGGCTCATGGTCATCCTGTTGTCCACCAGGACCCCCAGGTCCCTTTCCTCTACATTGCTCTCTAATATGTAATTTCCCAACCTATACTGGAACCTGGGGTTGTTCCTGCCCAGATGCAGGACTCTACACTTTCCCTTGTCAAATTTCATTAGGTTATTCCCCGCCCAACTCTCCAGCCTGTCCAGGTCCCGCTGGATGGCAGCACAGCCTTCTGGAGTGTCAGCCACATCTCCCAGCTTAGTGTCATCAGCAAACTTGCTGATAGTACACTCTGTTCCCTCGTCTAAATCGTTAATGAATATATTGAATAATATTGGCCCCAGTACTGTCCCCTGAGGCACTCCACTAGATACTGGCCTCCAACTAGACTCCGCACCATTGACTACCACTCTCTGGCTTCTCTCCTTAAGCCAGTTTGCAACCCACCTCACTACTCTATTGTCTACACCACACCTCCTCAACTTAGCTGTGAGGATGCTGTGGGAGACTGTGTCAAAGGCTTTACTGAAGTCAAGGTAGACCACATCCACTGCTCTGCCATCATCCATCCACCTTGTTACATTCTCATAAAAGGCTATGAGGTTGGTCAAGCATGACTTACCCTTGGTAAAGCCATGCTGACTGCCGCTAATAACCCTCTTATCCTTGATATGCCTTGAGATGGCACCAAGGATAAGCTGTTCCATTACTTTCCCAGGGACAGAGGTGAGGCTGACCGGTCTATAATTACCCGGGTCCTCCTTCTTGCCCTTTTTGAAGACTGGAGTGACATTTGCTTTCCTCCAATCCTCGAGCACCTCCCCCGTTTCCCAAGACTTGGCAAAGATGATGGAGAGCGGTCCAGCAATGACTTCAGCCAGCTCCCTCAGCACCCGCGGATGCATCCCATCTGGACCCATGGATTTATGGATGTCCAGACTATTTAATTGCTCTCTAACCCAGTCCTCATCAACTAAAGCAAACTCCTCCATTGACCTGGCTTCATCCGGGGTCTCAGGGGTACAGGGCTCCCCAGGACAGCCTTCGGCAGAGTAGACAGAGTTCCGCCTCACTTTATGCCCAGGACTGCTGAAATTTCAGTGGGACTAACTAGATTAAAAGAGGCTGGTCAGAGAATTAAGAGTGGTCAGATTCAAGATCAAGGAAACTAGCTAGAAGGCAAGGTTGAAGCTAAATATATGTCATGTGCTACAGGACTTGGGAAATAAAGACCAATGTTTTCTGGTCGAGTCTTCCCCTGCAGTGGCTAATTGTCCTGCTGTGCTGGCCAACAGGCTTTGGTGCTCCACTTCCCATTGAAGTAGGTGCCTTCATGACTGCCTCCAGTGTAAGAAATGAGGCAATGGGTAGATGTTGGCAGTGGAAGAAACAATGAGATAGTGGTGGTCACTATTAGATATCCCATTTGGGACACTGGTAGGTGAGAAGAAGTTGCCCACCTGCTTCAGTGAAATCATGCTGTTACCCTTGAGCATCCACAGCATTGGCCACCTCATGAACAAGTAGCTTTTGAAGTGAAATAACCATAGGAAATCCTAGCTGCTATATAGTGAAGGGAGTGTGGGTGAACAAGATTGTTGGACTTGGCACTTCGTAGGGATGAACCATAAATCCAGTACAGGGGCTCTGTTGGGCTGGAGCAGGTCCACTCTTGAGTAGGGAGGAATTGGCTATGTGAAGGCAGGGGAGCTCCCTGCAGAAGAGCCCTTCTGGGTGGACTACAACTAAGGCATTGTGTCACTCATGTTAATTGACTGCGGAAGCTCAGCCTCCAAGTCAAAGATAAAAACAAGGACAAAGTGCAGGAAGCATTCACAGATGGAGCCACAAATTCAAGTACAGGAACAGCAGTGTGTCCCTGTGTTTGTGCATGTGGGGTGGTGTGTTTGCAGGGAGAGTCTTGCACTACTCAGTGGGTGATGGACAAACAGCCACTCTGCAACCTGTGTTGCCAGCCATGGAAAGAGAGATGGTCCCGTTCTGGTTTTTCAAGACTGAGGGGGCAGAGCTGGCAGCACAGGCAGTTTTACAAAGCACAGGTTGTTGTCCAGGAAGGTATTTTGGACGGAGTAACCTTGTAAAATGTACGATCTAGCCCTCCTTTGGAGCAAGCTGTTCATTAAGTACAAGAGGTTCTCAATAACTTCTGAATTATTGGGCTGCTCCCATAAATACAAGAGTGAGTGGACCATGAATGCACCAGGAAACTCTGAGCCTAAATCATCATTAAATATAACTCCATGAGTCCCTCAGAGTAGAAGTGCGTGGCAGGGTGGTTAGTCATACCTGTGGGGACCACCCAGGTGAGGAACTATTCTTAATCACACATATGAAGTATGTACTATTATATAGATTTTTTTGGCCAGGCCATAGCTACATCCCAGCAACATTAATATTTAATTGCATCTGCCCCTCAGTCACAGCAGAAGATGCAGTGATTTCAGCTTTTCCACCTGATTTCAGGGTATGTCTCTGCTGTGACCTGCAACAGAGTTATTCCCTCACCAGTAACACCAGTGCTGGTTCCCAGGTCACAAAGCACACAAAACTGAACTGAATCACTTGGAGGCAAACACGTATTTCTGTTGAATTAGTGCACATGACGCAGGGTCTATGCCAATTTTATGCTTTTACATCAGTTTCAAGGCCAGTCCCGGGATGACAGGTGATGCCGAAGACTGCAGTGATTCACACATGTGCTCTGCTGGGCTGATCTGCACTGCCAACAGACCTCAAAGCCATGCCCAATGCAAAATCAATCTGACAGCTACCAAGCAGGGAAAAAAATATGCCTCAGACTCCCAAAGTCTGATCTTATCAAGAACATCCTGTAACACTTGTGTGTCCTTTTAGGCAATTACAGGTGGCAACTGTTAAGGGAAAAGCTTTTAAGCAAGTCAGATGACAGAATGTAAGAACTTTGTTTAAACTTCCGTCAGCACTGTGATTATCTTGGGGTTTCCTGGCACAGTGTACTCTATGAAAAAATCTTTAAAAAAATAGCCTGTAGATTGGCTAAATCAAACTGATGCATAGCAAGTGGGAAGCTGAAAGACATCTGAAAAATTTCAGGAGCTCCAAAGAAACAAGCCGAGGTTTTCTAAGCAGGTGCCAGGAGTGATCAGTGATGCAGGCTGAATGTGAGACCGCAGGAACACCACGTCCCCATGGATGCCCTATGGAGGTGGTGGCACTATTAGTTCGGCATTAATAATCAACAACACTCATTTTTAGCATTGCTAATCTGTGCCAGAGAGTGATGAGCAGTTGTGCTTCCTCCCACTCCTGAGACTGCCTTTGGTCCCCTCCTGGGACAAGACCTCCCTGCTCCCACAGCATGGCAGCTGGCAGGAGCCTTCACCCATGCAGTGCCCACAACACTGTGGTGACACCGAATGATGCAAACCCCTGATCTCACTGTCACAGCTCCCTGTGAGTTCAGAGCATGATGTGGTGAGGGTTTTGCTGTTAGAAAGATGTGACTCAGTGCTGGCTGAACTGATGCCCATGTGTGTAGGACTCCCCGCAGGGCTTTCCAGCCATTCCTACATGTCCTTGTTTTGCTCCCTGATCCCATGGTCACACTGCCCATGTATCATGTCCCCATTCAAGCTCAGTGCTTTGCATTCCTGCTGCTTCTGCAAACACTCCTCATGATCGAGTTTTTCTAGCCAGAGACCTTTGCCTCAGGTCTCATCTTGCATCAGGCATCTGTGTGCAAACTGTCACCTCGGCTGACCCTCAGCTGGCCTGCGCCATCTTACCATGACCTGGACTGGTCATCACCTGCTGCCACCACCTGCTGCCACTGTCAGCCACTGGTGTGGCACCACCAGTCCTCATCCAGCCTCAGTCAAAGGCAAATATACACATGTATATGCATACACATAGAGTGTTAATTTATTCCTCTGAGAAAAATGAGTGCTAAAGGAAAACCCACTTCACCAGGAGAGCATCAGCTGCATGCCTGACCTCAGCCACTGTTTCACGGGCACCACAGCAGCAGACTAAGATGCTGGATTCTATCTGGGACAGCATATTCTTTGCCACATCTCGGAAGTTGTTCTTCCCTGCATAGGAAGCCAACTTTTTCTGAAATACTGCCTGCAGTGACAGTGCTGGAGAGACCCTGTGGACACTCATGGCTTTGGTGAAGACAGACATTTTCTACCCTGAGGTCATGGATAGGCACGACAATGCTGAGTGAGAGCAGTCTGCTGAGTTGTCCTTGGAGGACTGAGGGACAAGGGTGTCTCCTGCCTCCTTAGCCCACCAGGAAGCCCTTCTCCCCTCTAGCCCTTTAGTGAGGGTCTAACTCAGGCCCACTGCCTGCTGGAACCCTTCAGAGGTGGCTCCAGACCTCACTCAGCTTCTTTACAGTTACTCTATGGCTGCAAAGCATGGGAGGAGTTGAAGGCTGCAGCAGCAAGGAAAAGAACCTCTGAACCCCAGCATGAGCTGTGTTGGTGAGGATGGAGTCCTCTGTGGCTGTCATGGCTCTGGGGAAGGTGGCACAGTGGTGTCTCTGCCTTCACTCACATGGACTCACAGCAGGAGGTGGAAGCGATGCCAAACGCAGAGCCAGGTGTGACCAGCTGTCCACAGTGGCCACCACTTTGTTCCCTGTCCTTGCCCTCTGACTGGTTCCAGCTCTTTCATGTCTATCCAGGGCAGGCAGAGCTCTCCCCTGGGGACCTGGCCCTGCATGGTCATTGCACCAGCTAACCTGTTCCCTCTCCTTTCATCTGTGGATTCTTTGTACACATTTGTGTTTGCCCAGGTCACATGGTTTCACAGTGTTTTCAACAGGTCTTTGTTCCACAAGCCTCTCTTCGCTCTCAGCAAGGCATCCAACAGTCAAACCCACCTGCAGGCAGGGAGAAAGGCAGAGGCAGAAGCAGCTACCAGCCTGGGACAAGAAGAAACTGAGGAGACCTGGTGAGAGTGAGCAGAGCCAGCCAGTGACCCCAGAGCAAACCAGCAGCAGACAATGATATTCTTCTCCCAGGCTCTTATTTCCATCGTCATCCACTCCCATACAGACTGCCCGGTTTGCTCTTAACCCTCTGCCCCCAATTTTGCTGGTTTTGCAGTAGTATCTGGTATCTGCGGTATGAAAGCATACAGTGTAGCCTCGATATTTTCTACCTGGTTCAGCAGTTCCTTTAAGCTACTGCTTCCCTTTCATCATATGCTGAATACTTCTCTTTTCTGCCATTTCTCACGTTGTTACCTTACAATTTCTCACGCAGTTGTTTTGTTTGTGTAGGTACAGGTCAGGTTTGGACTTTTGCATGCATTCCTCAACAGAGCAAGCTAGCTGTGACAGCATGGAGGCAAACACAGGTCAGTCTAGCTCAGGTGTTGTTAGTGTAAGCATCTCTGCAGGCACTGTGGGGGTTAGACCTAAGGTATGGTGAACAAAACCGGTGTGGTACCACCACAGCATGCAACTGACAGGAATAATTTTGTTACTTGGCACTACTATAGTTGTTTGCACATGCACATGGTATTTTCTGACAAAGGCATAAGAAAACAGAGCTGAAGGTATAAAAAATCAGTTTGCCTTTGCTTCCCAGCAGCAGAGAGATGAATGGCTTTGCACAGGTAAAGTAGGCTGCAGTTGCTTTGAGCTTTGCAGGGAAAAGGAAACTCAGAGTCATCATGGACTGGTTGAGGCTAGAAGGGGCCTCTGTAGGTCATCTGGTCCACCCCCCTTGCTCAAGAAAGGCCACCTGGAGCCCAGAACTGTGTCTGGATGGCTTTTGAATACTTCCAAGGATGGAAACTCCGCAACATCTCTGGGTAACCTGTGCCAGTGCTAAGTCACCTCACAGTAAAAAAGTTTCCTAGTGTTCAGATGAAACCTTCTGTGTTTCAGTTTGTGAATACTGTGTCTTCAAACATCTGTCCTAAGACTGTGCTTTAATTCCCTCCTGGCAAAAATCTACAGCCTCTGTACATGTAAGGCTGGACACGGCCTGAGTCAGTGAATCTCTAAAACATCTTGTCACAGTACGAACTAACAGCTGGGACTGTTGTTGCAAGGTCCTAAGCCTCCTTATGTAGGTCATGAGGGTGGTGTTTCCCCCTGTACTGATGGCTTTATAGAACAGGAGAGTAACAGGAGGAGGGATTTCTCATATTTTGCACAGTTTATTGATCTATCCAGGAGAAGACTGGAATTTCCTGAAAGGTTAATCCTCAGAGGAGAGAAAATTGAGGTGGAGCAGAATAAAATAAGAACAAAGCATGATGTGATGGGAAAATCAAGGGAGAAACCTCCCTGAATACAGAAAAGTCAGTGAAGGATTAGCTGGGGAGACCATAGAATTCCAGAAGATAAACAAGGGGTTTCCTTGCTGAAAACTGACATATTACTTAGCTAGTGCCACCCCTCTGAGCAAAAGACTTTACCAGGAAAAATGTGAATGACATATTCCTGGTACTTTAGAATAAATTGCCATATTAATCATATTACTGAAAGAAAGGAAGAGAGAGAGGGGGTATTTTTTTTTTTTTGCATGTTAGTTGTGCCAAGGCTCTGGTCTGATAGAAAATTGTCAATCATCCTTTTGCAAAATGACTGTGCAGAGGGTGGAGGTTGGTGAAGGTGTCCTTAAGCCTCCACCAAGCTGTGATGAGGCCTGGGAGAGTGACAGCGAGGACCTTCAAAGCACAAGGTGTGTGACAGACAGCCTTCCTCCTATGCACAAACCCGTCTGACAAGTGTATCACCCTGCACCCTTGCTCCACCAGCCTGGGCTGGATGGGCAGTGGGGCTGGGACAGGCTCAGTTCCACCTCAGCCCCATGGGAAGGTAGTGAGGCCTGCAGCCCTGCTGAAGATGAGGAGAGGATGAGGTCCATGCTCATGCCTGCTCACTGTGCAGGAGTGAAACAATCTCCTTGGCTCCGCTGGCCCAGGCACAGTTTGTTGTTGTACACAGTGCCGGAGGGGGGTAGTTATTTGAGGGGTCAGGATGGTGCCAGCAGCTGTGCTGATGCATATATGGAAATGATATTGTAACATCGCTATTTTCATTTATTAAACAAACCCAAAGTAAATCCCTTTTGCTTTTCTTCAGCTATCATTTTGCTAAAAATACCATATGAACTAATCCTCTAAATAACGTTTTCATAAAGCTCATCTTTGGATTAGTCTCCTAAATCTAAGTTTCAAGGAGCTGGCAGTTAGTTCAGTAACTGCTTATTCACTGGAACTGCTGGTCCTTTCCCTGTCTCCTCATCTTAGCATGGAAATAGGTTGGACTGAAAGTATTGCCCTGCCCTGAAGGACTGATGGTGAGCCTGCCCCCAGGGAATGTCACTCTACACAGCAGAAGATGGCACTGCCTCAGGATTTCCATAAGCTCCCCAATTCCTTATTCAACTGCAGACGGCCAATGTGGAGCTGGAGGGGGGAGCTGTGGTCCCTTCCTTTGTCCATCGTTGATCATGTCCCTTCATCATTCGGTAGCCTCAGTTCTTGGCTACTGCATGACTACAAGGGCTGATTGCACAGCTTCTGCTGTGACCAGCTGTCAAGTGGAGAAACCTCATAGTTGGAAGAACAGTCTTTTGCAGATGACGTCTTCCAGTTCCTGGTGTTCAGGCCCTTCCACCTGCTGCCATACTTTGCATTGTGGTGACACTGCCAGGGTCCACCTGTCTGAGTTTCCTGATCACTGTTGTCCCCTTACATAAAGTCCTTGGCCAAAGTATGGGCTTGGCATGTAGACTCTGATGACCAAAAGCTCAGCCTAGAAATGTAGCAACCATCTCAGGGACTCCTTCTGCCACCTGCATCATTTTGTCTGGTTCAGCTTCCCACGACTCAAGTGTTAGGCTTTCCATCCAGTCATTGCAGGTCTGTTTCATGGGAAAATGGATACAAACGACACAGTGTTTTCAGATACACTCAGCTTGAACTGGTCTTTGTTTCAGCTCAACTTGTTGCCCATGATTTGGAGATCTCAGACTAATATAAACAATGCTTTATTTTTCAAATGTTTGTTGAATCATTCCTGCTTTGTGTCTCCATGTGCATATTTGTATTTTTTTTTCTGACATACACTCAGGAACATTTACCAGGGAAAGGAAAATATAACAAATCCTGTGTAATAAATATACTGACATCTAAAAGCAAATAAGCATTAAAACAACTGAAAGTACTGAGCAACTGAAGTACTCTGTGGTAGGTCCTCATATCCAAAAATGCCCATTTTAAGTAGTGTGCTAGGTGCTGGATCGTGAATAGCAAGGGTGCATGCCCAGCTGAACGGCCTGATTAAAGTAGCCCAGTCCCTCTCCCTATTAATAAAGCATGCTAATCAAGCAAGAGGTGTGAAACCAGCTGTAAAGAATTCCTTTGGGTTGGTATTGTGCAGTTAGGACAAAGGACACAATGTTATAGCAGAGATAAACTACAAAACCAGTCAACTATAAATAGATTGTCACCACTAAAGGCTTCCGAAAACAACTACAGAGAGATTATAGAACGGCGCTGAGGAATTACTGCTTCCCATCCATCCTTCCAGGATGACTCAAACTTTTGCTGGTGCATTTGGAGTGTGCTGCAGCTCTGAATTTACCCTGCTCCTTCAGCCTTTTTTATTTGCTGCAGAGCTGTATCTTGGTTCTTTTTCAGTGTCTGTAAAAAAAAAAAATATATATCTATATACATATATATTTCTTGCAAATCCAGAAACAGGAATTTCTTGAGGCTAAATAATTTTTTAATGTAAATACGAGATGTATACTAATTCTCCTAGATGGAATATGATCAGCTAGATATTCAGGCTCGTGGGTTATTTTGAACCTGAATTGTCTTTAATACGAAGTCAGGCTGCTTCTACCCAAACCTGTCCATAAGACGGGAAGTGGTGATCTAGAAGAATTGTTCTATTACCTTCTTCTCACAGGTATGAATGCTAGAATTTTTGTTACGCTGACCAGCTTAATGGTCTTCAAAGATCCAGAGAGTTCTCAGCAACAGAAATCATCCAAGAGAAAGGTCACAAAAAAAGCTTGTTGGAAATATTTGATGTAACAGCAAACTGAGAAATGGCAGGAAAGACTAATGTTAGAAACTCTGCAAGGGTTTTCGCAGTTTTTTTTTTCTTTTTCTTTAGTCAAAGTTCCACTTCAGAATCAGTGAGAGAAACAGGCAGCTAGTGAGTGGCACCCCCAGAAACCTTCATTGCACTGACACCCTCTTTGATATGTTTCACTCTCATTCTCACAAAACTGGGCTGGAAACTTGCATGCAAAGCCCTTTTCTTAGTAATTAGAAATGGTTGCCTTCCAAACTTGATGGAAATTGCGCCATTGGGGAGGGATGTACAACCACAAAAATCACAAACAAAACTGATGTAATTTCCCTCATCTTTCCAGGCAGACTTGAGGCAGGTGTGGCTGAGAGAGAAAGCAATCCTGCGATTCACAGCTGTTTGATAATACAGGGGGACATTTTTGCTTTTTCATCAGGACTTTACACCCATCTCTGAAAATATTCCTGTTTGTTCCATTGTGTAAAATAGCCTGTGGTAAACTTAGGTTGTCTTATCTTGTGGCTGTAATGCTCAGTTATTTTAAGTCATTAGCAAGGATCCTGACAAATGTGCTGTGGGATTATGGCATATTTATCTGAACAGGAAGGCAGAATGTGGTGCAGACTCTTCGCTGACTTCCAGAGTGACCGGGTGAAGAGGAAAAGGATGAGGGAAGCCACATAACAAACAATAAAAATGTGTGTGTAGGAATTCCTTTTCCTCTGGCTGCCCTTCCTTCAGCTGGCCTTGGAGAAGCTGATGAGCCCATTTGGTTCCTCAGGCTGCCTTGGATACTGAGCTGAAATCCTGATGAGCAGGTGTGCCTGGATGTGGTTGGAGAGCAACAGGTTTCTGCTGCTTTCCCCGAGGAGGAATAAAGTCAGTGGGGAACAGACACAGGCTGTCCACAGTCACCCAAATGTGTGGCAACTGATCATCTCTGAGAGGCAAGGAGGAACAGTGTGCAAGCACCAGGGTGGTGAAACAGCAGTGGGTTTGGGTAAGAAAACACAGACCCACCAGGATCTCATTTGCCTTGTGGCAGGTGACACTTTACCCCCAGAAAGAGCCTGTGCAAGGAGAGGTGTGGGGCAGCGGGGCGGGATGACCTTGTAGGAGTTCCAGGGGCTGTGAGAACCTAAACCCTGTCTGCCCTCCCCCCTCTACACTGGGGCAGCAGAAGGAAAAGCTGAAGGTGTGAGGATGAGGAGAGAAACAGGAGTCTCTTTGATCCTGTTCTGCTTTTCCTATCACTTTCCACTTTTTTTCCTCATTTGGATTTTCTCTTCTCTCCCCATGTCCTCATATTCCTTTGCTGTTTCAGCTGCTGTCCTAGCAATGAGTACAGAGTCCCCCTGGTTGTTGTAGTCTACAGTTCCTAGAACTACATTTATTTATACTTGTTCTTGGAACCAAGTTGGTAAAAATAGCCTAAAGGCCATGGAAATAATGAGGGAGAGGAGTATAATGCATTGTGCATTGCTTTCATGGATTGCCAAACGGTAGAAACCCTGTTGATTGGAATTGACTTTTCCCATGTCTCAACGTTAGCCTGCAGTTAACTAAGTTCATCTGCTGGCCTGGGAAAGGACATGCTCCATTGAATAGAGGTGCTGCCTTTTGGAAGGGAAAAAAGGAACTCTGGAAGAAAAAAATGGGGAGATAAAAGAAGATTATGAAAGTGGGCGGAGGGAGGAAGAAGAAAGATTAATAAAGTGAAGAGAAAAAAAAACCAACAGCAACAAAAACCAAAACATAAATTCAGTGTTCTGAGTTGGAATGCGATTGTACCGCTTGTGGGAGAGGGGAACATAAACATCTCTAATTGCCCCATGAAGAGGTCTCGCTCTTATCTCAAAAAAAATCCACTATTTATTTAATCTTCAAAACTGAGCTCCTATATCCTCCCCAGCCCAGCTTCTTAAGGAGATGTGTTGTAACACTGTGAGCCCTATGAACACGTGGTATTTCTGGGGCTGGCATCAGGGTTCTGCACTCCAGCATGGAAGAGCAATGATTCCTCCATGGGAGAGCCAAACCCACAGGATGCAGCTGGAAGGTGTGTGAAAGGTGGAGTGGTGAAGAACAATGAAGGGCCCTACCATCTTCTGCTGTGAAACGAGCTTTGCCACTAAGATCTGTGCAACACACTTTGAGCTACTGCTGTCTGTTCTTTGTGGCAGTTTCTTCATGGGGTCACTGGTCAGTGGAGGTAAAGGTGATCCCCAAATACAGGGCTGTGGAGACACCCGCTCTTTCTCCTTGCATGGATTGCTGAAGAGAAGGCTGGTGTAGGCAGTCTCCTGTCCCTAGGATGATGTGATGCTGACTGGTCTGCACCACTTCTGCTTGGGGCTATCTAGTCTATAGTAGATTTGTCTGGAGGCCAAATGTTTGGTGCAATATGAAGCTGCATCAAACAGATGAGACAATAGGCAGGATGGATGATAGCTGCCCAAGCTTGCCCCCAGACCCTCTTTTCTTTAACAAGAGACGTGGCTATAGAAGACCAAAGCCTAGGTCATGCTTTTTTTGCATAACTTTATAACAGAAATGGTGCTGTTACATAGGATGTTGCTCTCAGGTGTCTGCAGACTGGCTGATGTCACTGTTCTGCTGCTTACAGTGTCCCAAAGAAGGACTTTGAGGTTTTCAAGTGTTTGTCTGAAGCACTAGCAAAGGTTACCCAGGATGCTAAAATTGTAATTTTGCAGGATTCAGTCAGATTACTTATTAATCCAAATGTCTCATGCTATCACCCAAACATGTATAAATGGTAGTATAATGCCATGGGTGTACAGAGAATGTATGCACCTTCCCCTCTAGACTACATAGTTTTCATTCTGTTTCCGAAATAGCTGTGACATTTGGGCTTGCAAACAGAGCTCCAACTGAAAATGCTCATGATCGTAATTTAGTTGTACTTCTATCTCTTTCCCCTCTGATCCCCTTTCATCACCGCTTCTGCCTCTGCTCTTTCCTTGGCTTGCTGCCTTTCCACTCTGCCCCCTCCCTCTTTCTGTTCTCTTCTCTGCATCTATTTTTACTGTCCCTGTCTTCATCAGTCAATTTCTTCCCTGGCTCTTTCTTCCCTTGCTTCTTTCCCAGTATGAAAGAGCATCATTTTTTACTGTATGTATAGGGTAAAATGTTTAAAATGCTGGTTTGACCCTGAGAACTGCCCTCAAAGATTTAAAGGCATTCTCTCAAGAGGTTACAGTTGCAGGCTTTGTATACAAACCCATCATCTTCCCATCCTTAGATGTGTTCAGCTCTCACAGCACGTGGAGCTGAAGTTCCAGGAAAACCTCGAGGAAGCTGAGAATTGCTTGTTGTAGAATAAATGCACTAATGCACACTCTCATGCATCCGTCATTGGGGTATTTTAGATTTCTTTGACAAACTTGAGTCTTGCAGCACACTGATATGGTGGTAAATATTGATGCCATTTTTGAACAGACAAATTAAAACACAGGTGAACACTGAGGAACCAAGATCACTTTGATATCATGTATGCCAGACAGCTGAACTGATTTTACTGAATGAATCTTTGCTTGTATGACCAGCAGTGTAACTGTGGGAAACATTAGGAAAACTCCCAGATATCCTATGCCATGACATTAGTGCTGATCTCTCTCAGCTGCTAGGTCTTCTAGCTTCAGGTCTGTCAGACTGCGATGCACATGCTGTGCATGACAAGAGCATAATGGATGAGACGTGTGACGTTTTGACAACCAGCTACTAGATCATGCTTCCTTTGGGCAAAGAAAGTAGCTCCAGAACCAATGTTGCAATAGTGGACTGAATTCTCACTCAACCAGATCTGGTCTAGCTCCACTGATTATCTAAGTGGTGGCCACAGTAATTGCACCAATGGGTTTGTGAAACAGGCAAAATGCTGAGCACAGCTACATTGGTACATGGCTTACAGGGGACTAACCCTTATGATTCAGAATTGAGTTAATCCCCGACAAGGATAAACCAAACATTTTTACTGGGGTAAGGTTTCAGGAGCAGTGGAGGCTTAATACACCCTTGAGCAGACCTGTAAGAGCAGTGCACAGGCTGATTATCATGCTCTGTCCCCATTTATTTGTCTTTGTGGTGATCCCTACAGTGAAAATCTCTTCCACAGTCACTGGAAGCTGTCAGGATAAACCATCTGACCTTCAACATCTCAGCATGATTGGCACCCCAATTAGCCCTGTTTGCCTAAAAGAGCTTCCCTTGTTTGAAACTAACCATCAGAGAGTATCCCCACTCCTCAGACACAGACCTGGACTCAAAGGTGATGTGTTCATGGCCTCTAAGCTTGATTACTGCAAAACACCTGAACCAGGAGACAAAATTCCCTGAAAATAATCTTCTGACGCAAGTACAGCAGCGTATCCACCTAGCAACCCACATCTTTGCTGAGCTCACACCACAGCACCTGTCTGTTATAAAATCCATGTCTGATAGCCTGTATAGCAATCAAAGCCTTCCTTGGTCTGGATCTAATTGTTTTGGAAATTGTACTTTGCTTCAAAACCATAGACACCCATGGTCCAAGCTGTAGGTAACCAGAGACAAGGGACTACAGGAGGCATCCTTGATAGGTGCTGCCCCGTGCTCCTTCTCACAGGAGAAGGGAGTGGCCATGGACTTCATGATCCTGAACAAAGTGCAAAACACATACAGTTGCATATCTGATTTGATTCAGGGAGTTATGCACAAGATGTGCTTATGTGCATACAAAATGCAATCCTGTCCTACCTCCCCCTTCTCTTCTTCCCCCACACAAAAAAACAGCTGAAGAGAAAAGTGAAATAACTTGTTTTCCATTCATTTTTGAGAAAGAAAAACTGGTCATTTCTCTTTTAAACATTGTGAAGAATTTGTGAAATTAGCATTAACAATGTCAGAATAAAGCCTTCTTGAAGGTGTAGATCCAACTTAAAAAAAAATCCTGGATTTTGGGCTGGTGCAGTTTATGAGCCTCGCTTATTTACACTACAGAGAGGAAAGACTCTTGCAAATTAAACCTATATAAGTGCTGAAGTAGTGCTTTGGAGAAGTAACTAAACATTGTCCCAGTATTCATTTCTATTTGCTGAAGGAAAGACCTCATAACTCTCTTTGAAACAACTTTCTTCCTGACCCTGCTGTCCCACAGAGAGGCTGCATCCCTCACTGCTGCTTTTTGCAACAGCTTCTGCACTCTTTCCTGTTTAACTCTCTGCTTTATCGTGCACCTATTTATTCATCACAGCCATGGTGTGAGCTGGCATTTGTGGCTCCTCCACCCTGAAAGAGTTAACTGGGTTTATTACATAATCTGTTTAACATTCGGGATGAATAGGAAACGCACGCCCCTCCTCTCCTACGATGTGTTTGTGCACTTTAAATGGCACTCCTCCCCGCTGTGTGTGAGCCCCACGCCACTTGACATGCCCTGAGCCTCCGCATGTGTGCCTGTGTGTGTGTTTGGGTGCCCGCTTGCATGTCTACTGGCAGCTTTGCCCTCTTCCCGCCCCACTCATGTCACTGGCGCTGCACACCTGCGTGTCTGTGTGTCTGTGTGTCTGTGCGCACATGAGAGGAGAGGAGCGAGGGGAGGTGAGACAGTCACCTTTATAGGAAGCACCAGCATTTGTTGCAAAGTGTGAAAACAAACTCTGCCACCTCTTGGACTGCTCTGAGTGGACAGATCGCCTCACATAATGCCATCTTTTGATGAAGTTTTGAAGGAAGCGGGGGAGTTTGGAAGATTTCAAAAGAGAGTCTTTTTCCTCCTTTGCCAGACAGGCATAACTTTTTCTTTCCTGTTTGCCAGCATGGTTTTCCTTGGGCCGGCACCGGATGGCTACTGGTGCAGGATCCCTGGGGCAGCTGAATTAAGCGAACGATGTGGCTGGACGCTGGAAGAGGAAGAAAACCTTACGGTACTGCCCCTGCGCCTGGCGAATGGGTCCTCCAGCGGAAAGTGTGAGAGGCTGGACATTGTGTGGGACAACTCCGTCAGCTGCACCAGCCCGCTCACCCGCTACGGCAATCACAGCGTGAGCAATCTGCCACTTGCTGCATGTCACGATAACTGGGTGTACAAACAGCCCCACTCGTCCATCGTCAGCGAGGTAAGGAAAACCCCCCTCCTCTGATTAGTGGCTTTCATCCCGGTGCAGGATTCTGGCAATAAAATAGGATTGCTGCTGCAAGGGTCATTTCTTTGGTGGCTGGCTTTCCTTTCTGGATTTGTTTCATTCTGAGTCACAAGCAAGTTGGAACAATGAGTTTGACCAAGTGTCAGCATCAAGCTTTCAGGGAAAGATGAGCTGATCTGAAGGGTAGCTCCCCAAAACCAAACACCCCACACAGAGATTGTTCTGTCACTAAAGGAATGTCAGATTGAAATAAAGAGTTAAGTCCTTGCAGCTGAAGAGCCTGGTGCTCAGTTTTGGGCCAGCAACTTTAGTGGTGTAAACCCCAAGCGTAGCTGACTGAAACCACTTGCTGATCTGGGTCACTGTAGGCTATTTGTTCTCTGTATTATCTGTACTGAACATTTATATCTGCAGGTAATAAAAAAACTGGTGGCAGACTGTGCTACTGAGATCTGACAGGAGTTGGCAGAAATAATTATGCTTAGTAAAGAAAAATTTTCCTGAAATGTCAGAGAACCGCAGGCTGTTACCAGTAGTGGTAAGTGCTGGCAAATGTAGTGTCTTTTTAATGAGACCATGAAAGGCTATTTAAGATGCTTTCCTAGGAGATCCTCTGTGTAATCTGTAGTTGTGCTGTGGATGTACTGTGGCCCGGCTCTAGCATGCAGGCTGCACAATAGAAGTGTGTGTTTTAAGGTCATCCTGACAGTAACTGTCACCAATGCAGTGATGAAAACTACGAAGTGTGCTTAGAGGAGCTGGCTAGGAAATCATCAAGGTGCACTGCAAAATGTGTCAACACAGCCATGGTCTCTGGCTCCTGCCTGTCTCATGAGCGTCCCACTGTGGTATTTAACCCAGTGCTTGCACTGGAGCTGTGTCCTCTGAAACATGGAGCAGGGCACAGCAGGTGAAGCCCTAAGCAAGCCCTGACCTGAAAAGCTGTACCTATCCCAACCTTTAAATTCACCATCCTTCCCCCACCCAGCTGGGACTGCTGGATCTGCTTGCAGGCTTCAGGTTTTTCAGAGCAGCAGCTTTGTGCGCTGAACATGGCATCTGACCTGAGCAGGTTTAGCCAAGATCTGTGGCCAGGAGAAGATAAATCAGAGCACCTGGCTGTCTTAGAACAAATCTTCAGAACTGGCTTTTGCATCTGATTGCTGAAATCAAGGCTGCTTGGAGGTCTGCAAGTGATATGCAGGGAGCTGCTGTCAAACTCTGGGCCCTGTGAATGATGCATCTCTGCCTGAGTTGGCAGTGGCAGCCATGGCTGGGTGGGCAGGAGGACGAATGCTGTCCAGGAGCCTCAGTCTGTCTCTGGAGCAACCTGTGGGAAGCAGCTGTGTGGAAGGTTGTGCTGCTACCCCAAGGTACCTCTGCTCGGGAACTGCAAGTGGTTAGGTAATGGTGTCTTTTACATGGGCAATCTGTGTAAGCCATTCTCATTCATTTATTAGAAATAAAACAGAGATTCCTTTTATTTTGTTGTTCCACCTCCCACACTATTTTTATTTCTTTCTCCCTTCAAACTTGCTGTAGGTGAAAGCATATAAATTGTGTCTAGAAGATTGTACTCACAGTCTGTTTATGGCAGCAGTTTGTGTGTCTAGCAAAGCCACTGTGATTTTCCAGCAGCACTAAGCCACCGGGTACATGTAAGAGAAGATGAAACCAGTGTTTCTTTGTGTTGCAGCAATAAACGAGAGTGAAAGGTTCAATGTTCACCCTCTGGTGAAGACTTCATTCACCTACACTTTGTTCCCCTGAGGAGATCCTCCAAGGCTAGGGGAAGGAGAAGGGATGAAAGGATGCTTGGGAAGCACTCTCTACCTGTGCTCCCAAAGGTGTGCATTGTGAAAACCAGGGAGCAACAGTCTGCAAAAGCCAGAGAGTAACAATCTGCATGTAGCAACAAGCTGGGACTGTCTGTCCCCTGGCAGCAGGTAACATCATCAGTGTCACTGCAGCTCCTAGAGGGACTCCGGTTGGCCAGGGGCACCTCAGCCAGAGGGCGTTCAGCTGCGACCTGCAGGTCTTTGCTCTTGTTCCCAGTTTTGCAACATTTAGCAGATAAATCATCTCCCACAAGGTTTGTTTTCTTAATCTAGAAAGGAAGCTTGTGGCATGCACACCCTGTCTCATTTGCTTTGAGATCAGCTATTAAAAGAAGCCTGATATCTTATTAATGCGTTATATGCTCAGTAAAGGCTATTTAAACCCCAGATTTAATTTAGTCTCTTTCCACTTAGCTGAGGCTCTAACAAATCATAACATAACTCTAACAAATCATAACATAATTTAAGCAGATTTGTGATCTGTTTAATCAGCTCACCAAAGATGTATTTACTCATGTATCTACTTGTAAATGCTTTATTTTGTTCATGTGTGTAGAAATGTTTCTGTTTCTTTCAACTATCTTAAAATTTCTGTTTCTCTATGTCTGGCTGAATCAGCTGTGAAAGTGACCAGGGGCACAAAGTTAAAAGGATGAGTTATATGACAATCTGAAGGACATATGGTCAGGGAGAAAGAGGGAAGTGGGGGGAAATCAGGATGCTGAAGGGGTTCTTCTATGCTTATGGCAAGGGCAGATCCGGTGTGGGGTTGCAGTGTGACAGGGGAGGTGGAGGATAAATGCAGGCATGAAAGGCCTTTGTTGGGAAAAGATGTCGTATCATAGAGCAAGTCTGGCAGCCAAACCACAGGCTATTGCCATCAGTTCTGAGCACCTTAAAGAAGCTAAATCATATGGCTGGAGGAACTGATTTATGAGGAGTTGTGAAATGGAGGGTATTGCAGAACTTGATTTCATTGCTCTGATTTGTGCATGACTGAAGCATGCTGCTTGCTGGCCATTCTCTCATCTTAGATACCTACCTTTTGCAAAGGTGTTCACAGTAGCATCAGCAGAAGGAAGCAGAGGAAAAAGAGGGAATGCGGACTGAAAAAAAAGCACGCACTGTTTTGTAAGCAGTACCTGAGGTGCTTGCTGCATCACCTGCTACTGCGGGACTCCCGAGTCTCAGTGCTGGGGTACAGCAGGATGCTGGGAGAATGTACCAGGGCTTTTCTCCTCCAGGATTTGAGTAGAAGAGCAAAATCTATCAAGAAATCACCACAGAAGCAACACATGGCAAAGCCAGTTAGCTTGGTCTAGTGACAGGTGACAGAGCACTGCTAAAGTTTCCCTTTTAAAATTTCCCTTTGATATCTAGCAGGCTCTGAGAGGAGGTCCCTATTTCTGGAATGACATGCCAAAGGGTCTCTGTGTTCTGTTGCTTTAGGTCAGGCTTTTCCATGAGGGCAATCCACAAAAGAGTAGCCATTGTTCACTGGTGCTGCACACACAGCCTGGCACGGTGGTGCTTGAATTAGAGCTGAGCAAACCAGAGATGAGATGATGTAAAGGTTTCATGATATCAGCAATGTCCTCCACTATGTGTAAAACTTGGCAGCCATGCCTCTGACGCAATGGTGTCACAGGTGGTGGATCTGCACAGAGGACCTTGGCTCAGTGCAATCTGCTCCTGTTTAACTGAGCGCGTTTTGCTCAGCTCCCTGTGAAACTGGAAGATGCAGCTGCATGCGTCAACAGTGGGGTGGGAACCCAGTGGCTTCTCAGATTTTGCCTGGCAATGGAGGCTGAGGGCATAATTATCAAGCTAAATCCATTCCTGGCTCGTGCCAGCTGATACCATCTGAAACGATACTGGTCATAGCAGGTGGCTGGTGCTGCTTGGGAGGGAAGGCGGGTGATGGCAGCACCTTTTACAAGGTGAGGAGGGCAGGAAAGGACAGCCCTTCTGTGCAGCAGATGGTGAAGAAAGAGCCGGGATGCCAGAGGGCTGCAATGGACCAGGGCAGCTACAGCCTCATGCTCTCGGTTGGGGCTCTGGAAGGGAGCCCAGGTCACTCCCTGCACCCTGTAACATTTGAAGTAGGAAGCATTTTGCCTGCCACCTCCTGCCAGGTGAGCCTTGTGAGGGACAAATATACTCAGGATATACAAAGTCAATAAACCTAATTTCCCCAGGAAACTGTGCTAAAGACTGAGACACTAACCTTTAATACTTCTGGGTTTTGGCACTATGCACTTTCGTCCCAGTGGAGAAATTCTAACACTCTGCAAAAAGGTAGCTGGCGACAGTTTGCAAAGCAGTAGCCATTTTATTGACATTTTTGGTGCTGATGACTCCTAGAGGCACGTGCGTGAATTACAGTCGCGTCTGCAGGTTGAATGGCCTCTGGTAGCAATGAAAGGAAGAGGGAAGTCTACATGGTCAGAAGCAGTTAGAGCACAGCTGGCATATTTTAAGCTTATTAGCAGCCTTTGTTGGCAGGAGTTCAGCAGAAGGGACCAGTTCCAATATGTCCTGTCTGCAGCAAGCCTTCATGTCATAGATGATGTCATTTCAAGACCTGGCAACAATTTATTGCCCAAGTGTGAGGTCTGAGCTGGACAAATGATCATCTGAACATTTCCTATTGCACCTGCCGGAAATAAATCTTCTTACTCCTCTGTCAGCTGTCTCAGAAAAGAGCAGTCAGCCAGCATTTGCAGAGAAACCTGTAAGCAAGGCAATGATGTTTGTCTCATAGTTTTTACAGTCCCTCAGAAGAGGAGATGACATGGTAGTCAAGCTCAAGGTGGAGAAAGCGCAGCTGGTCCTTTTGCTGTCCTCCACCAAGGCAATATGCAACACAATTCACTTTCAAAGTTTTGATCTAATGTGATTATTGTCACTGGCACAGCAGTACCCTGTCTTATTTCCACCATCATGGTGAGATTAATATTAAGTATTGAAGGGAAAGGGGAAAAGGGCACACAGAGGAGCAGAGGGAGCAGCAGTTGCTGAATTTCTTATGAAGGTCTAATTAAGCTTTCACTGTATGAGAGGAACTGGAACAGTTCCTTGCATGGGTTATGCCAGTGGGGCTGTGATTCCTGTCACTGTTATTGAGCCAGCTGGTACTGGATAAGGGCTTGGGCCGTGTTTTTTCTTACTGTTTTTAGGACATCTGCTGTTCTCCCCCATTTAGGAGGCTGTAAGTTTATCCACCTCCCTCTTCTTTGGACATGGATAGACATAAGAAAAAATACAAGGACAGAACAGGTCTTCTGTCCTAGAAGGCTCAATGATTCTAGGTGATCTGAGTGGTAGGGATGCAAAAGTATCATCTGGGCCATGCACAGGAGAGAAAACTTCAAAGCTTTCAAAACTAAGCTGTTCCTCATGCCTTGAGCCACAGTGCCCTGGGACAGGGTAATCACTGGCTCCATCTGCCTTGTTAAGTGCTCAGCTTAAAACAAGACATGGAGAGGACAGTATCCTTGCTTAGTCCCTTAGCACTTTGACAGAACCTTTGTCAGAAAGAGAAAAAAAAAGGTAGTTTCTCTCTTTCCATTGCATGCACTTGCAGGGTGTTTTGCTGCAGTAAGGATGTGTGAAAGATAGGAGTTTGAAAGCCCAGAGGACAAGCCAGATGGAGAAGAGCTGCCCAGCAACAAATAAAGAACATGCAGGAACAATCTGCACCTTCTCAGATTTCCTTAAACAATGAATGAATATTGCCCAAAACCTTTTGTCACTGGGAGTGAAAGGGTAAACCAGCCTCCATTTGGTCACTTGTATGAATGCCACTTAAGATATATGTGTGTACTCTCAATATGCTGTTGTAATTGGGCTGAGGAATCACTGTAGATCTCTTTGTCAAGCAAAAAGTTTCATCCATCATTTTGAAATTAAATTGTAACAGACAGTAAAGTGCTTCCAAACTCCTACTCTAAGTTGCTACATTTTGAGGAGGTTTTAAAGACGTTGTCATTTAAAGCAATGCATTTCTACAGGGATAGGTATTCTGCAGTGTTTTGGGACTTGCTCGGTGCATAAAGGCCTTTCAGCTACCAGGAATTACAAGCCTGTGATTAGTCTGCATGTCAAACTAAAATGGAAAATGTTTGCCTTCTGCCAAAGCTGTGAAGAAATGGGAAATTGCCACAGCCCCCGTGTTTCCCAACCAGTAGTTATGTATGAATATTTCTTCTGTTCCCATCCCAGCCGGTTCCCACTCCTTTCTACAGAGATTACTCCACTAATGAACTACAGGGTAACAGTGCAAAACCTCTTCCTTCTCCAAGAGAGATCACTCAGGTGGTTTGGTGCTGCAAAGTGCACCAGCCCAGTTCATTCCAGGCACACCACTGCTACTATAAATCTGCACTGGGATTTTATATTGATGTTCAAGCCTTTGGTGGGAGGAAAACATTCAGCACAGGGATGTATGTCAAATCAGGAGTGTGTGTCTGCCTGTACTGCGAGGCTGTCAGGGTGGGACTGATTTTCCCCAGTCTGCTAAGGACTCTATAGTGGGGGGTGTCCTGAAGGAGCTGGTTCCTGCTGCCTGTCTCTTTTGGCAGCACCCAGTTCTGCTTAGGATGCCAGCTCGTTGCCAAGGCTAAGAGGAAAGGAGTGCAGATATAGATTGTTTATCAATTTGGGCAGCACAACCTTTTTTGGTCAACTCCCTAAACAGAAGGAGGCTGTGTTCAGGCACACACCACTTTTTGTCATACAGTGGATAGAAATCATGCAGGTGAGCACAGCACTGAATGGGGAGACGAGTTGCAGGGTTGTGCTGGGTGCATGCCCCTGTGCAGTGAGCAGGGAGCATAGCCATGCTGAGGAAGAGGATGTGCTCTTCACTGGAGAGCTGAACTGGTCAGCTGGGCTAGTTCACCTGCTTGATGATTGCAATGAGGAGCTGGCTAGCTAGGTTTTAACAGGATCTAGGTGTAGCCAGTGCTATACAGGTCAATAAATAGGCAAAAAACCCCTAAGGCTTTCCTTTTCCATATCCTTCCTCCCACACTGCAGTAAATGTTTTAGCAATTACATTTCAAGTCTCTGCAGGAAAGGAAACTGAACACAGTATACAATGACATTCCCTTTCTGCTATGTTGTCCTGGGTGAGCAGTGAAATTATTCAAGTGAAAGCAGAAATATTTACTTCATGGCATAGACATGCACTGCAAGGATTCTGTTTGTGGTCAGAGACACCTACAAATGCACACGAAGGACAGGACAGTAAGCTCTCCTCACTAACATCTCCTAAATGTTTCTTCAGAATATGTCCCAAATTTTGCAGCAGCAGGGGTATGCTTTTGCAGCTGTAGAGGTGATGCTTCTGAGGGGAAACCTGTGCTGGGTTGCAGCTTGCCAAGGGCTGTATGATGCTTATCAATGAGCCCATGTTCTCTTTTCTGTGGCTTATTTTCAGTTGGTGTGAGCTATAGCTCTTCCTCTCTTGAGGCACCAAACTGGAATGTTCAGGAAGAAAAAAAAAAGAAAACCAAAGTCAGACAGCTGTAGTCTAGACAGACAGAGAGCCCTAGAGTTTTTACTTCTCTAATGTTACCAATTTTGGAAACCAAGTGGGATCACAGGAGCATAGTCTGGGACATTTAAAGACCATATCCTGGGATTTTTTTGGTATGTTATGAGAAGAACCTGTACTTTCACGGAATGGGATCTCCTATTACTCACAGTGGGAGACGGTTACTGACAGGGATAACTCTTCTGCTCCTTGATGCCACCCAATATTTGCATGGAAGTACTCCTGGTTGCTGAGCTCCTCACTATGTGGACGAATCTGCCTGGGCATAGGAGCAGCCTATGTGGTAGGAGTGTAAACATCAGCCCATGCATGGGTGGACATATGACCATTCAGAAACAGAGAGGAGGCACCACTCTGCTCCTGTTTGAGGAGGCAGCTAGCAAGAGACATGGGAGATGTTTTGAGGGAGTGTCACATAGGAGGACTACTGGTTAACTGGAGACAAGCTGAAATCCTGGGTGAACAGATGCAGGTACTTTTCCTCCAAGTGTTGCAGATGGGGACAACTATCAGGCACAATCAAACCAGGTCACAGCTGAAGTGGTGATGGGGAACTGACGGGCAGCTTGGATCAAAAATTGATCTCTGCAGAGTGTGCAATTCTCTTTTAAAGGTTACATTCCCCTCTAAAGGTTATGTTTGCAAACGAAAAGCAAGACATTACCAGGGTGATGACTTAAATGCTAGGTGCTACGTCAAGCAAACAGAAAAGGTCTGAGAATGCTTATCTGTATCAGAAGTTATTTAAGTACTTAGAAAATAACAAAGTGCAGGACTAATTTGGGAAAACGCGAAACGCGGTTAGCATATTGTCACTAATGTCTTCAGAAAAAGCTTGTAGTTTCATAGAAGTTTTCTGTATTTTCCAATTTCCCAGAATATTTAAAACACATTGTTAGCCAAAAACTAGTTTCAGCTGCTGCCTAACTCATCTGAAACTGTTGTTCAGATAAAAGAGTCCTCTCCAGTAAAGATATTTCCCTCTCTCTCTTTCTGGCATGCATTTGTTCTTCGTCCCTCTTTCATGACAGCTTATTCATTGCCTGTTTATAGTAAAGAGGGATTAAATTATTTAAAAAAAATAAATATGCTCTTTGAAAAACAATCAAAATTATAAACCCTGAAGGCCAATGCTGGCAGCGGATGCTGGAGCTGGTCCCTCCTGGCAGCTGTGTGCAGGCTGACTGATTGCATGGGCACCACTCCAGCGCCGCCACCCACAACCTGATCTCCTCTGCTGCCTTTGCAGCTTTGTAGCTTCCCCTTTGTTCCTCCAAGCACAGGTTCCTTTCTCGGGAGAGCAGTTCTGCAGTGCACTGAAGGTACTGAGCCGGCACTGTCCCACGGCAGGGCGGGAAATGTCCTGGCACTCCCTTTGCCATCACTTGGGCTGCCAGGACAGCTTCCTGGGTCTTGGGAAACCTCATGTGTCAGCTCAAGGGGAGCTGTAATCCCCATGAAGCTTATAGGTGTTAGAAATCTGGGGTTTGGTCTCTGAAATCAACAACTGAAATTAGGGACGAGTGGATTTTAAGTGATCTACAGTGTTTATATTTACAGATTTTATGTCAGTGTAAGCATCATCTCAGTTTGACATTGCTATAGTGCTTTTGTTATTACATGCCCATTTAAATTTTGTTCTCGCACTAATCTATTGCTGTTTCTGGCAAAGCAATAATACTCTTACTCCTTCCCCTTTCTCTCCTAGTTTTTTTGGCTTTTGAGAGAGAGTCTTTGCTCATGACCGTGTTCTTCAGGAGCAATCATAACCGTCAGAGAATGTTTTGCTCTCTGACTTGGGTAATTCTATGAAGGGCTCTTAAACCTGGTCTTATCTGAAGCCCTCCCTGCTGATCTATCAATCAGCCTGATATTTCTCTCCAAGATTTTGATCTGTCAAAGATCCAAGCTACTTATGAGATGCTGAGTGATATTAACCTTCACTGGGAGATGACTCAGCCTGCAGCCCAGGTGCTCAGATCTCTGTTATTCCTGGGTACTGCTAGGAGAGAGGTATGAGGGCTCCTCTCTGCCTCTCTGGGGAATGGTGCTCCCAGGGTCACTCCACAGCCTCTGCTGGAAGCCAAAAATAATGGTGCGAAGGTTTGTGTTAAGCAGTGTTCAGAGCTGGAGCACAGACAGGCTGAAGCTGACTGACCTCTGTCACACTCCATCGCTGTAAAGTGCTGGGAAAAGCCAGTGCATCATAGCCAACTCTGAAGCCACCAGTAAAAAATGACATGAGATGACAGAACATTTTGTAAAACAGCCTGTGGCATTGGGCTCTGACCTCTCACTAGAGCTGTCATCTGCACAGCAGAGCATGGGGCATCTCCTGCTAGTACTGGTCTGACCAAAAACCCACAGGGAAGGGTGCAGCTATGTGGTGAGACAGGCAAAGAGAGTGAAAGGTCTATGCTGTGCTTTGAGGTCCTGGGGGAACTGTTGCTCCATGGTGCGAAAACTCAGCTGATCAGCAACATTCAGCACCTGAATGTCTCACCTGCACCTGAAATTCAAGCCAAGCCGGCTAGAGAAGATGTGCCAGTGACCTGCTGACCTTGCAATGTATGTACCTCTCCATGCATATACAAGTCCAGCAGCTGTCTTGTTGGTCCCCATGGTGCATACATGGCAGCATTAGTGTGTCCAGCATGGGTCTTGCCTGTGGAACCTGCACCAGGCATGTGTCCTGTGAGGCATCTAGCTAAATACAGCTCTGGCTAAGTTCGGGAGGTTTCCTTGAGCTCATGTGAGGCCACTCCTTTTGCTTGCCCTCTCTGCCTATCTCTCCATGTGATAATTTCTTTCTCCATCACACCAGCAGCACACTTTTGAAGCTGGTATTTTTTTGCAGCTGTTTTTTGAGCCCTCTGGTAAGCTGTATTGTAGGTGGCTGCAGATGCTCCTCTGAGAGCCTCAACCTCTGCCATCAGCACAGTCAATTGCATTGCCTTCTAAAATCTTCTTTTAATGGCCATTCTCGTGAAAAAGCTCTGCTTTGCAAAGCTGCATCTTTTGTTACTATTTGCCAAGGTTGTCATAGTTTCAAAAAGCACTAGGTTAAGAAACACTTGAAGTCTGAAAGTGCTTCTCCATGTTCAGGCTATTTTAGGAAAGCATTGCAATAGCTCTTAACTATGATGGCTGAGAGCAGGTTTTAGTCATCTCAGAGGAAGCTGAGGTTTCTGCAGCTCTTGCTTAAGATTTACAGAAGTAGAAGCCAGATTCTGATGGCCTGGCTTGACTGAAAGGTGGCCAGTCAGAGTCCCCAGATTAATTGGATTGACATCAAAGCCATGACTTTGTTTAAAGTCATTGGGCGTGGAACATCTATCATGTTGGGAACCTAAGAGGTCACTAGCCAAGTTTTTCTTCACAGTTGCAAGAGCTGGAAACTGCAGATCTCAGTCAGAGATTTCCCAGACTGGCAGCTTCAAAAAAAATCCCAAAAAACAGTGATTCTGCTGTCAGTGACAGTGCTAATAGTTTATCTGGAACCAAAACAGAGGAGCTTAATTTATAAAAGTGAAGAATAATCCATAGATACTAGTGTGGATGGCACTTGTGTGGATTTCAGAATATTGAAATAAATGATTTCTTCTTTAGGTACATAAATAAACATTTAAGAGTATTACTTTATGGCTTCTGGTCAGATTCAGGCTCAGTGAAATCCTATTCTGGGTGTCCTCTGTCTCTCCTGCACAAACACCTTCAAAATCCAAGTCCCAGTCCCAGGCTGACCATTACAGCATGCACATGGGCTAAGATGGAACTCAGGCTTGTGACACTAAATTTCAGAGTCTGGAGAACTGTGAGTGACAGAAGAGAATGTTAATCTTCTCTCTAACCCACCCCATGGCTACCCCATCCCAGCACAGTGTTTGAGAACTAGTATTGTGGTACACATGCTGGCGAGCACAAATGTGACACGCTGTGTGTGCTTCAGCAACCAGCACCTTGCTAGTGATAAAAAGATTTCTTACAACTCATGTCCGAAGGCAAAAGGGTCTCTCTAGGCTAAATGCTGGCAACTGCTATTGTCTGTGGCTTCCCTTGGTCCTGAAGCCACATTGTCCTTAAGGTAACCCAGGTATGGACCAAAACCTCCCAACTCCCATAAGGTCTGCAGAATTCAGCAGGCAGCAGTTGGTATTTATTCTCAGAGAATCTCTAAAGTAATTTCCAATGACATGCTGTCTGGATAACTACTTTGGTTTCATTTCAGTTTTAATTCCTAGTCTCTTTGTCTTCCTCTCACCCACTTTCCTCCTCCCTTCATCCCTGCCCATCCCCATCTCCATCCTTGCTAATGAATTCTTCAGATATGCACCAATGTAATGTCGTGATAGGGAGTTATGGCTGCTACAATATAAGGAAAAGAGAAGTCTGGGGAAGTTCTGTCAAGAAAATACATATAATGTATCTGAAACTTATCTGAGATCTGTTTTCAGTTTCCTCAGAGACCACATGGTTCTGCCTTTATCTGGAAGGCACTAAGAAAAAGAATTAAACTATTTCTGTAAGTTAATGTTTTCACTGAATATAGCTGCGCTGCCTTATTCTGCACTAAACAAAGTCATGGCTTTGCCTTGGCAACATATTTAACGGCTTTGTGTTTAGTTTACTTTCCATATCTGGACAACTGATGTATGAAATACAGAATCCTTTTGGCAAGGAGAAGCTCTCCCTCTGTCTTCTTGATAGCTTGAAGAGCGCTTGCTACAGCTGCGCTTCCCTGACCAGGGAAGGTGCTTGTGGTTGAACAAGCACATTGGAACTTCCCCTTCCCTTTCCCCTTCCCCTTCCCCTTCCCCTTTCCCTTCCCCTTCCCCTTTCCCTTCCCCTTCCCCTTCCCCTTCCCCTTCCCCTTCCCCTTTCCTTTTCTCTTTCCCCTTCCTGCCTGGCCCTATGCAATTTCTATAATGTTTTGAGGGTGATGAGTAACCCACCAGGGGTGTTTATGCGTCTCCCTTGTTCCCACAGTATAACCTAGTGTGCAGCAATGCCTGGATGCTGGATCTCTCACAGGCTATCCTCAGTCTGGGCTTTCTGACCGGCTCATTCACCCTGGGCTACGCTGCAGACAGGTACTGTATAACCACTGCTGTCCTTTTTGCAGAGGTGAATCACTTGTAGTGTCACCTGCAATAAGCATACCTCAACACTTTGGAGGACAGGCAGATGTTCAGCCATCTCCTGGAAAGCTAGGCTCCATCACACATAACAGTTACTTGGGAAGACAAACGCCATTGCTCGGAACCTCTGCGAACAGCCAGATTCCCCAAAAATATGTACTGAATGAGATGTCATATGACGTGGAATATCCCTTTGGTCAGCTGGGGTCAGCTGTCCTGGCTGTGCCTCCTCCCAGCTTCTTGTGCACCTGGCACAGTGTGAGAATCTGACTGCTCAGCAACAACCAAATATCAGGGTATCGTTATTCTCATTCTAAATCAAAAACACAGCACTATACCAACGACTAGGAAGAAAACTAACTCTAACCCAGCCAAAATTAGGACACCGGGTTATCAAAATCCAGACAATGTAGTCTTTGCTTCCTTTTGGTCTGGAAACTTCATGCAATACTACTTACTCATCCTGTTTGGACATTAAAATGTCATGAAAAGAGCTTTCTTGTTGTTTCCAATGTTTTCTGAGCACATCTGGACTGAGGAAGGGCAGAAGGACACAGAACTGAAAAGCAAGCATTCAGAGGAGGTTTATGGTCTGGTGTTTACTGGAGGATGTTCAATAGACATCATTGAGAAGAGAGCGGTTACTTGAGGAAGGAATGACGGGACTCAGTATGGTAACTTTCTCCATTCACACACTTACCACCAAGGTCATAGTTCCCTCCAGCCTGTCCTCAACTGTATTAGAGCTGGATGAATACTAAGGAAAAGGTGTGGGTGATATTCAGGCTTGAGCAGCCAACCTGCCCTCGAATGGGAAGCTCCCATAAGCTCTACCTCTTAGAGTAAAGGAGGGAGCCTGGTTTGTGTTCTGTGCTGATAATTAACAGAAGTCAACCCATGCATTGACTGAGACCACCACTGATGATTGCAATGGCAGGGCGTGTTTCTTCAGTTCATATAATACTTTCTGCCTCATTTTTCTTTGTTATCTGTAATAATATTAATAATAACTTAAGGTATTATTTCTTCATAGTCAGGAATACTTAAAAAATTAACTGGAATGTTGTCTCAGATAACAAATTTTGAACTTTCAAGGAAAACCTAATCTTTTCAAGGATATAATAATAAGGAAAAAAGTAAGATGGAAAAGACGGCACTCACTAACTTAAGATATCTCTGATCAGTGTCTGGCTGGACAGTTATGATACTAGCACCTTAGCACTGTGTAAGAGTAGAGGTACTACAGCTAATTATTAAAATGAAAAAATACATCTAGGAGTACTTGTGTATTAAGCATGATGTAATTGTCATGCAACTGTGGATGTTGTAAATTGATAGCACTGGGGGAATGTGCTGCAGTCAGACCAGTGGACTCTTGTCTCCTTGACAGCTTTGAAAAGAACAGATCTGGTTGAAAATACCCTATTTTTTGTCCCATATAAATTGTTCTCATAAAAGCTTTTGAGCAAACTGGACAAACAAATATACTCTCAAATACTTTTTGGTAAGATAAACAGCTACATCAGTTTCCACAGTTTCTTCTTAAAACAGCAACAATAACAATGGAGAAGAGAACAGAATGGAAATTCTAGTTGTATTCCAAGGACATAGTTTTCATGAAACTGCAGCTAGATCAAAAATCTGAACTGTAAGACATGGGCCATAGGTTAGATACAAAAAGAAAAACTGCTTTCTAAAACAAAAGGGAACATGGATAGGACATCACCAGTTTTAAAATTAGTGACATAAAAGCAGTGATAACTACCACAGCGAAAGAGTCCTATATCCCAAGGGCCAACCCTACAAAGATTCAGGCAGCCTTCCTTTGGAACAAGGCTGGTCTTGAAAAAGGCACTTTTAGATCTAGCATTAAAATGAGATGCCAGGAAAAAAATAACCTTTGTGTCTTTTAATGATTTTCACTGTGTTGTTTTTTTTTTTTTTTTCTATAGATATGGAAGACTCCTCATCTACCTGCTCTCCTGTCTCGGGGTTGGGATATGTGGTATCATAGTGGCATTTTCACCAAACTTTACTGTATTTTTGATCTTCCGTTTTCTCCAAGGCATGTTTGGCAAGGGAACCTGGATGACATGCTACGTGATTGGTGAGAGCTGTTATCTTCTCTCTTTTCTGGTTAGGAAAAGTGAGGGATTTTTGGAGGACAAGGAGTCTATCTACATCTGCTCTTCATAATAGTTTTTCTTGGGAACAAAGCACTAGCCCTGGGGTCAGCACACAGTGAATAACCCGACTCCATCCTAGTTAATGCATTTGTTTTTCCAAGACAAGGTGACTGAATGTAAATTGCAACTTGACATCATCCATGATCTGGGCTCATGCCTGAACTGAAAGTTTGGAAAGCAGTCACTGGCCTTTGTCCAGACTGTTCTGGGGACCTTGCTGGCAGCTAAACACTATAGTGTTTCCGTACCTGTCAATGTCTGCCAATTTACTGGTACAGAGGTGGCCTCTGAGAATGGCAGCAAGTGCAAAATCTTTCAGATATTCAGACTGATATAGGATGGAAATGAGCATCATGCATATGCCTTCCTGATCTCATAGGATTCCATGAAGAAGAGTGAGGAAGAAGTAATGCATGAGGGCAGACTAACAAGACTGACATGTGCTTCAGAACTGTCCAGGCTCTCCTTTCATACCCATCACTGTGAAACTCAGATATGCCTGTGAGCAGCTGACCATAGGCAACTCAGAACCAATGTAACCTTTTCTGTTGGTGTTATCTGAGAACTTTTATGGCTGTCTAATCTACGTACTCCAATAGGGAGGGATTAACATGAATAATTAAAAGGTGGAAGAGTGAAATGTGTAGATAAAAAGGTTTTCTTATTACCTAGAAGATCACCAAGAGGATCAAAATCTACAGAGCAAGTCCCAAATAAACCCGATACACAAACAAAGACGTGGTTAATTTTAGCAGAATCTGAGTATCTTCTGCAAGTGCTCAGAGGAATTAACTGTTTTTCATCACTGGGAAGACAGACACTTGGGTGGCTGCTCTTCATTCTTTAGCTGGGAGGCTTTGCTTAGTGACAGGCTGGACACCAGGGTCCAGATTAGGATTATTTTTTCCTGAAAAGGGATAAGGAAGGAAAGATTTTTTTAATAAATAGTATCAAAACAGTAGGCATGCAGACTTTCTGATAGGTTATAGTCATGGTCCAGCAATGAAGCTCCTAGCATAGCAACCTTACTTTTCACAATAAAATGGTATTGTTGTGACATCTTGAATGACAGCCAGATTCAGAAAGGGAAACTCCTCTCTAGAGCATGAAATAGCATAACATTGAGGAAAGCATCCTACTAGAGACGAGACGTCCCAGGGTCACCCAGAATATTTACCAATGTAACATCTTTTAAGGGGTATACACAGATCATTGGTTTCGTTGCACTAGGAGGATGGTTACCATTAATACATCTCCCAAGTGACTGATCTGTGTTTCAGAACCACAACAGGCTTCCCCAAGAACCTCCATTTGCTTTTACATACAACTCAGCTCTTCCCGGTCTAGTGCTGAGCAGCTACATTGGGTTGCCCCTGAGCCATGCAGACATGATGAATAGTCAATAAAAATAGTAATGGTGTCATATCTGTCTCCATTGACAGCTGAAACAAATCACTGTAACTTGTAAAATTGTATCTCCTTCAGTAAAAAACAAATAAACAAACAAACAAAAACCACACCAAAAGAAAAAACAAAACAAAACAAACAAACAAACACAAACAAAACCCCAAACAAAACAACAAAAATACCCCAACCAAACATAAACAAGCAAATGAACAAAAACCAACAAGGTAAACCCCTCTGCTTTTACTTTGAAGGCTAGGTAGTGGTGACAGTTTTGAAACAAACAAGAGACACTTCTTCGTTCATTGCTTATCTCAACTATGGATCTCATGGCCATGGGATATTGACAGCAATATGGTCCTATGGGGGTTTCAGAAGTGATTAGGCATGTTCACAATATAAAAAAATCCTCCAAAGGATTAAAAAAATCCCAACAAAGGCCATGTTTGTTCTGGTCAATAGCACAAACTGTGGCCCATATCTCAGAGCAGCCAGCATGGTATGGCTAAACTCTCTTCCCCACAGGTGCCTTGTCCATATTACCTGCTGGGAGCAGCCACTGACGGAAGGATCCTCTAGTCTGGGGCATGGGCCAAAACTGTGCCAGGGAGAGTGCTAACAGTTTACCACTAAGCATGATCATGATGCTGTCTCACACCCCTGTTCTGGCCAGATGTAATTCCTTAGTAAACATGCAATCAGAAACCCTTCTAGCTGAAGAACAGTGGGTGAATTGATGAGGTTGTGTCACGTCTGCTTGCCCAGGACAGCCTTGGTGATGTGCTTACACTGCTGAAGACAAGATGCTGGGCTAGACAGACTTGTAATCTGAGATACAACTATCTTTCATTATGTTCCATCACTAATATTTTTCTTTTGAGTTCAGTTTGTTTCTGTGTTGGTTATTTTGGCTTTCTCTCTGCTCAGTCACAGAGATTGTTGGTTCAGACCAGCGGATTGTTGGGATCGTGATTCAGGTGTT
Source organism: Columba livia (assembly GCF_036013475.1). Lineage (NCBI taxonomy): Eukaryota > Metazoa > Chordata > Aves > Columbiformes > Columbidae > Columba > Columba livia. Next base: position 71,002,557 of record NC_088604.1, read on the forward strand.
CTTCACCCTGGGAATTATGATTCTCCCTGGAATTGCATACTTGGTTCCCACCTGGCAGGGGATCCAGCTGGTCATTTCACTACCCAACTTCCTCTTCCTGCTCTATTACTGGTAACGTTGCAGTCATTGCTCTTGTCATTATTGCTATTGCTATTTGAGCATCTTGAGACTTCTGCTGTGGTGCCCAGTTTCCAGTGTGCAAGATGTTGTAGGCTGGAAAGAGGATATTTGCATATTGTTGATTTTGGGTTTTTGATTCTTTTTAGCAAATTGCAGACATTCATTACTTTCCTTTTCCTGCCCAGGGTTTGCCTCTCTTGTCAGCCACAGATGCCCCTTCACAGAACCCTGCTCTGCTCCTGCTCAGCCCACGGCTTGCTGTTTATCCAGTTAACTTGACCAAAGTCTGCTTTTCCCATCAGCCATGGGACTCCACTTTCATCCCTAATTACGTACTTAGTTCAAGTCTGAACTTGCCCTACAGTTCCCATGTGTCAGACAGTACAGCTAATGAGAAAGCAGAGCACTGTGCTGTGGTGAAATCAGTGCCAGTGAAGTGCAGCCATCCCATGGGCTAGATTCAAATAATCTAATCCACACACCCTCTTCCTGCACACTATTCACAACGTTGTATGTTGTGAATGCTTTAATGGTGAATCATCTGAACCCTAGGCTAGAAACACTAATCAGTAGTATTGCTTTGTGTTCAGTTTATAAAATTTGTATACATTTGTGTGTGTGTTTTTCTTATAATGATACATCTAGAAATTTCCTGAACTGCCTGTACTTGGTACTACATCTGTTTAGTGTTAACTTCCATTATTCCTTGCTGTTCTACAGTCATGCTGTTTGCTTATTGGTTATCATACCTTTGACATCCATTATGCAAATACAATAGTTGTATTTCTTACTTTTCACCTTCACAGAGTATTCATGTTTTCTTTTTTCTTGCCCAAAAGGATCAGGTGTTTTAAAGGAGACCAACTGGAAAAGCAGTCCATCAAAGAGTTTCTGTATCCCAAATACTGCAAAATCAGTGTGTTGTGCATTAACACATGCAAAAGGCAAATGACTTTGTTTTGTTTGTGATGTTAAAGGGCAAAATCCCTATTTACAACTTCTGTGTTCTTACAGGGTGGTTCCCGAATCTCCACGTTGGCTCCTGACACGAAAAAAAGGAGAGAAGGCATTAAAAATCATGCATAACATTGCAAAACACAATGGGAAATATCTCTCACCACATTACTCAGAGGTACTGTCATCTGTTTGAGCTAGAGGCGTTTTCCTAAACTATCTTAACCTTTTGAAAATTCAGTTGTGTTAAAATGAATTCTGTTTATGTGATGGGCAACACTCCTCAAGTGTCACACCAGAACAAGATTGTCAGTCCCATACCTGCTTAGCTAATTGCATGAGGGTAAAAGTGAACTGGCTGGAAAGATATGGCATGAAAAAACATGTTTGCGAACGAGTGAATCAGGTCTTTCATTTGCAACACTCCTATTTAAAAACTTGCAGGAAATATCAGAAACCAGCCTGAGCACCAACAGTATTTCACAGCAGCTGCTATTTTAGCTGACAAAGTGAATGGACACAGCAGGATCCAATTCCCTGGCTCCTTCGCTAGAACTTCCTTTTGTGACTCAAAGAGAAGATGAAGTAGAAAATTGGAATTTAAATATAAATTTGAAGCAGTCCCAATAGGGGGAAAATATGCCCCAAAGTTCAAAATAGAATCATGGAATCACAGAACGTTAGCGATTGGAAGGGACCTTGAAAGATCATCTAGTCCCTGTACTCAGGAAGCACTGAGATCACTATTTACAAAATAGGACAATATATATTAGAATTACTGGCCTTTGACAAGTGGTCTTGATGGAACTGAAAGGACTGATGTGTTTCAAATAATGCTGTTGTGTCATTGCAGCATTTGCCTTGTTCTGTGCTGCGTGGCATTACCTGGCTCTCAGACCATGTTTACCATGGTATTTGCCTTATGGTTCAGTGACAACAACAGATGTGAACAAGGTTCCTGTTTTGCAACAAATCAGGTCTGGAGACTAAATGGTAGCTATAGTAATGTTAGAAATCATTATTTGAACTAAGGAAAACACCTGGAAATTGCTAGCACACAGCAGGCCAGAGATGGAATATGGAATACATACAATAATTTCAGAAAGAAACTGGGATGTTCTTATTGAAAAGCAATGACCTATGTAAAATGTCTGTCTTTCAGTACACAATACTATCCTTTATGCTTACATACATGCATATGCATAGACATTCATTTTTATACATATACAAAATTATGATGTGTGACTTTTAACTAAATTTTCACTGAGACTAAAGATAAAGACTTTGGGATGGCAGTGTCTGGAGGAGACTGGTGTGTCCTATTCTGTCAGAGAGGGATGTGTGTGCTCTGTAAGAGGTAGCTGGCAACCTGGGTTCCCACAGCACAGTATCTTACCTAGGTCTTTCCCGTTGCTCTTCTTAAGCAAGGGAGAATCTGAGAATTTAGCCCAGCTTATCTAAAAGAGTGGTGTTGTTTCACCAGAGTCATAGGGTATAATTCTGGATGAAATCCAAGCAGTTATTATTTGCACTCTTATGAAACACCAGATAGCTGTTCTCAAATCCATAGTATTTCATTCCCTTGGTGAGAGACAGGCTCCATGAATCATCCAGCCAGTCCAAGTAGCTCTGTATATTCAGGACCAGCCTGCTGTAAATATAGACCTTGCATGAAGTGCACACATGAAGAGGTATATGATAACAGAAGAAGTATCGAAATAGCCAGTTGATTTATACCAATATTCCATTATCTTTCCATTTCAGTAAGTGTGTGTTAATGACAGTCCTGGCAACTTAAAGTTCACACAACAGGTTCCAGAGAGAAGCTGGGCCCTAACCTATTCTGTGCCTCTTGGAATTCATTACTCTGGACTAATGATTTTATAGAGTCAAAACTAGACCTATCAGCAGAGAAGAGTACAATGAAATATACATTACCACAGTCCTCTGCATTGCTCATGAACAACTTGCTCAACTGCCATAACATTGCTATAATGGCATTTCTATGAGTGTTATGTTGCTCAGGGGACCACATAAAGGTTAATGATGGGAAGGGAGGGTTTATCAAGGGAAAAGGGTGTATATAACTTACTTGGCCAAGAAACAGCATTATATTGTTGTACGTTAGTGGAGCAACATGACAGAAGGAGTTTTGATGAGCAGCAACAAGCCAAGCCAGCAATTAGTGAAGTATTTTTCTGATGGAAGCCAAGACATCTCTGTGATACCAGCCAAGGTTAGGAAATCACCCTCAGCTGTCCCACAGTGCAGAATGAACTCTTCTAGTCACGTTGGACTAGCATCTTATACAACTGGAGGACTGCAGACCAAAACCAGTGCAAGAGAAACAAAATGAAAAGACAGACTAAGGAAGAGAAAAAAGGGTAAATCCATTTATTGTCCTTGGCTGGGGCATACACACTGGTGAGATTCCCCCAGTCTGATCGGCATTACCCATTGTGGAGTGTGGCCTGAGACACGTAGTAGGAAGACTGTGCGGCTGCAACTCCCCCTCTACGTTCAGCCCCGAGTTCCTACACCCACTTTCCCTCTCTCAACATCAGCGTTTTCAAGGTGTCAGATCAGGATGGAGATATGTGTCTTTCCCTGCTTTTTGTTTTAAGTTACATTTACATTTTTTCAGAAGTGTCCCTGCTTGTGACCCTAAGCTACTCACAGCTGCAGCAGATTAACCTCCACGCGTCCAGATTTGTGCTGGATCTGCTCCTACAGATGTATATAATATCTGTAATCCTTGGAACTGTGCCCAGAGGAGAGTGAGCATCTCCAGAAAGCACATTAGTCATGGATCAGGTGTATTTCTCACATTAACTCACGTCAGAATTCACTTTCACGAAACAACTCCTTAATTTCAGGCAAAGTGCTGCAGGTGTGGAGGGGAAGGGAGAAGAGAGAGGCATTGTCTACCAGTGCATTTTGGCTAAGATTTTCCAGTATGACTGTGACAATTTCATTGCTCAAGTCCCTTACATGGCTTTGGATGTAGCAGCCTTACATTTTTTTTGGCATGCAGAGACCACAGATGACCTCTGTATGAAAACAGATAAACATTTGCTTCTTTTTTTTACTGTGGGTTACGGCACTGGTATTGTTCAGTTCTGTCCAGAACTCATTAAATTTATTATAAATTATAAACTTTTTTTCCCCAGTTACTTGTAATTACCCTAGCATGTTTTTTTTTTCCAAGATAATTTTTTCATTCTTGGTCTCTGTCCAAAAGCAGGATGGATTGCAACCAGCTGAGTAAAGGCTGCTTCTTGAGATTGCTGTAAATCAAACCCCCCTATCCCTTTATACATTTTTCTACTATATAGAGATATATAGAAATATATATTTCTAGTATATGTTAACTTACATGCATATGTATTATAGACATGCATGGACATAATGTCCTGTGCAGAACTATATGTCTATGTTATGAGAATTCTTTAAAAATTATTGCAGAAAAACTGACATGTAATTTGGTGGGACATAAAAATGACAGGGAAGTTAGTTATGAAACTTCCTCCAGAGTTTTCAGATAGCATATCTTTGGAAACATGGATCCTGTCATTGAATTCCTGACTGCATTGGTGTGAATAGCAAAGCTCTCCTTAACTTCAAAGAGCAAAAAGAGGATATTTTTTCCCGACGAAGGGTTGACTTTCTGCAGTGATTTTTTTTCATCCATAAAAAAGTGCTCAGTCATGCTTGGGGTTATTGTGACTTTATTAAGACATAAAAATATATGGTAGCAGCCATGCTGAATTTATCTTTAGTCCTTTGGAAAACTAAAACCATATTTGCACAAAGTCACAAATGATGGCTGGCAGCCTGCTTTTACAAACACAGTCGTGGCAGGTTTATAACCATAATATGAGAGAGTCCCAGACCAGTGCAGAATCACAGCAACCTCTGCATGCCCCAGAAAGGGCTCTGGCATGCAGCAGAAGTGGCAGCACTTTGAAGAAATCTTCTGGCTCTGGTTACAGAAGAAAAGCAAGAGGGAATAGGAAGGAAGTTCAAATAAATGTGAGGTTTTTCTCTCCACTTACAAGGTTTTGTGTCACTCACTTAGGAAAAAGTCCTGCATAAATACATCCAGCCAAATCCCACTGAAAAACATCTGTGCTACCTTGTGACAGGAAAAACGAATACAGGGTAAAAGCTTTGGGTGTAGCCCTGGCTGAGCTGAGAAGACCCTTGGGCAATGCCTTGGCTTTACTCCTGTTCTTGTCACAGATCTGCATGTTCCCATGTGCTTCTCCATCCTTTCACCCACATCTCCTTGCTGTCTGGGGTCGTTTCCTTGGGCTCCTGCGCCCACGCAGGCAGTGGGCACCATGGTGGTAGAGAGGGATTTACTCCTCTCTTTGCTTTCTTAGGCGTCCTTTCAGGAGGGGGGCAATAACTGAGAGTCAGAGCAGCCAGGCTACCTGAAATCCTCCTAAAAAGAGCGCAGCAGGTTTAACCCTATGTTTCCCACAGCTGCTTTGAGAGTTAACTGCAATCCCAGCCACAGCTGCCAGTTCTTGGGCAATCTCACCATTTGCCCCTGCCTAAAACCACTTCTGCCTTTTCTTCCTTGTCCTCCTCACCTGCCAAATCAACATACAAACAAAAGGGCTGCCACCTGGCTTGGGCATCATGGTTAAAATCTGCTGGCCACATTTAAAATCAGCCTCCATCAATGTGCTTAACCCCTTTTTGGCTCTGCTAATATTCTGAATCCATAATATCCTATGGCAATGAACTCCAAAGTTTAAACACAGTATGAAATCTGGCCCTTTGCTGTCATTGTTAAACCTTCTAACTAATTATTTCATTGAGTGCCTCATTGTGACTGTATTGGAGGAAGCTATGAACAGATTTACTATGCTTTGTAGGCAGTATGAGCACCATTAATTCATACTTTGCAAGATTTTTTTCTTCTAGGGTAGGAGTCACACTCAGCATGGTGCTTGTGGGTTTTAAGACCCTCTGAATTTCACCAGCTGTTTTGTAGCACCCAAGAGCCTTCACAGACCTGCCCATTCTCTCGCTCCTCTTTTCTTCCTGCTGCACAACTGTGCCACTGGTTGTGTTCCCAAGCCCACTGCTTGCTGCTCACCCCCTCTCTCCCTGCTTCCCACAGCTCATCGCTTTGCCCTTCCTGCCACGGTCTCCTCCTCTCTGTCACCTCTGGCAGAAGACAGCTCTGCTCCCAGTGACCCTGATGTGACAACGACCGCTTATTACCTTCCAAGAAATTCCTGGTCAACTTGTCTCAGTTTACAATGAGGAAATAATTTTTCCACTCTCAAGTCAAGATTTGGGACTTTTTTTCTGATTTTTGCACGATCATCATTAAGGAAAGCCCACAGCTGTGTCCAGTTATAAGCTATTTCCTGTATCTGTGCACTGCTCTGGAGTGCTAAAAGCAGCAAGCTGGCTCATCAGCACATTTGCTTGTTGGACTGGAATATTGCTGAGCACCATGTTTACATAGAAACTCTGCCCCAGCACCTGCCTGACCACTGACAGCTGACTCTACTGCTTACTTTTCTCCTCAGATCACTATTAGCAATGAGGAAGTCAGCAACCCCTCCTTTCTTGACCTGGTGAGGACTCCCAGGATGAGAAGAAACACGCTCATCTTTATGTACGCATGGTGAGTGCTCATGTCAGTCCACCTTGTCACCAAGGCAGGGAGTTTTTCCCTTGTGACTTTTAGGGTCTTTCCAGCTGCTTGTAGTAATTTGTTTGCCTCTCAATGTTTGTTTCCTTTGCTGTTTAGGTTCACAAGTGCCCTGATCTACCAAGGGCTTGTCATGCGCCTAGGAATTGTCGGAGGAAACCTGTACCTAGACTTCTTCATCTCAGGAGCAGTGGAGCTGCCTGCTGCACTTCTAATTTTACTGACAATTGATCGCATTGGCCGGCGTCTTCCCTTTGGAATAAGCAATATTGTGGCAGGAATTGCATGCCTCATTACTGCCTTCTTGCCAGAAGGTAATTCCCTTCCCAACCTCAGGCTCCTTAGGTCAATGACTTCTCTCTGACACTCCTCAAGCAAGGACAGAAGGCCATACAAAACTGTAGATAAAAGCAAAATTGTCTGCTGATGCAAGCAGCATCACAGTCATGGAACAACAAACCTTATTTGCTTATAGAATGCCCTGGGACATGTTATGTTTGTATTTTTGATGTGAGGTGAGAAACAGCTGGGTGTAGTCTAAGAAAAACGCGTATAAAGGCCATGTACTGTTTCTGAAGGCAAATGCAAGGGAATCATATACAAACACAAACGGAAAATACATTCCCTGACTTGGAAGACAACAATGTAAGAAATCAGTGATTCAGCTGAGGCAGCTTGGCGGTCTTCTCATTTGCCAATAAAGCAATGCAAACCACAACATGATATAGGGGCAGCGGCAGACACTGTGAGGATTGTTGCCCTGCCCTCAGTCTCCCCGGGGTTTGGACAGTGTTCAGGGCCTGGAGAAAAATGTATGGCTTTTGATTAAGTCATTCTTGTCTGGTTTCAAGGGCAACTAAAAGGTCTGATATTGCACACAGGGTTCCCAGCACTCCTGTCTTTTTCTTAAATTGTTTTCCATCCTGTGGTGTTGTTTGTTTGTTTGTTTATCAGTCGCACTGGGGTGCTCACACAGTTTGAGTGTTTGAGTACCCTGGCAGAGGAAGGAAGCATATGGATGTCACCCTCACCTCAGGGCTCTGATGGACTGAAGGGGATGCCAATGAGACACTGTGGATTTGCTTTGTCTTTCTAGCCTTTGCTTTTTTTACAAGTGTTTGAAAACAGAACTTTTCAGGGCAAATGCAGTGTCTTGCAACATGGGATGAAATCTGATGGGGGTTTGTTTGGTTGTTTTGTAAGGGAAATTACCCCAGGCATCTCATTTTTTGGTTCAGTGTAAACTGAAATGTTTTCTTGTTCTTCCTGTTGAGATTTTGAAAAAACACAATCACTGCCAGAGCCCTGTTTGGTGGCGGAGGTCCCCTTCGTGCCAGGTTCAGGCTTGTTGTTTCACTTGCCTCCCTGTCTGCCTAGCTGTGGTTAGACTGTCCTCTCCTAGGAGTATTGCAGAAGTGCTTCTTGCATGCTTTATGATGCCCCTCCAGAGGTCACTGGCTCTCCAGAGTGCTGAGGAGCCACACAGAGTGAGATGAGATGGCTCTGCCCTGCAGTGTGGATGTGACCATCGCACGTCCAGCTGATCTGTATGGGCTCCCTGCTGATGTGTACATGGCACTGGCAGCACAACAGAGCTCGAGTGGAGCCAGGGTGGCCAGGCAGAGACACCAGGGCAGTGTAAGGCCCCTGGGCCAGTTGTCCCATGTGTAAAGCCAAGCACCAGGGAAGGGAAGGGGGAGGATGACCAGGAGTAGCATTATTAGGAACATGTCTGATGTGCAATGGCTAGACAAATTATGAAGTGTAGTTGGCCTTCTTTATGGAGAATTATTGTGCTGTTGCTGCAGATGTACCTTTACAGGTAGCTTCTTTGTGACCAGAAGGCTTTGGAAGGTGACTCAGTGGGGTTCCTTACAGCATAACCTCCCTATATAAATAAATGTTCCTTCCCAGAGCACAATTTGGATGTGGTCATGGAAGCTTTTAACATTCAGTCCCCCACACATGCTGTTATGCCACACCAGAATCTTGAATCAATCAATTGGAAGTGATTTCTGATTCTCCAAAGCAGCCTCATGTGATGCTGGAAAGCAAAAAATGCCAGTATAGATTGATATCCAACAGCAGTGGCCCTTCAGTCTGATTTGCACTGATCCAGTGTTTCTGTGACGTAGCTTCTGCTGACAGGGCCTGGGACTATCAGAAATACCCTGCTGGTGCAGCAAAGCATGCTTCACCCAGGTTTCTTTTTGAATGAACAGATATGCCATGGCTCAAAACGACGGTTGCCACGCTGGGAAGACTGGGCATCACCATGTCTTTTGAAATTGTCTATCTTGTGAACAGTGAACTGTACCCTACGACACTGAGGTATGTCGAAAGCTCACAGAAATCTTTCAACTTTTCCCTCTGCTTTTCCCCATTCCCTATTTCACAACCTTTTAGTAAAACTCCATTTTCTCCAGAGTTTCCTAACTGAATAGCCACTGCTCAATGTCGATAGTGTATTCTGCTGAGAAAATTTTTGAGCTAAGTCTACATTTTTCTCCTTAAACTGTTGGTTTATCTGTTTGGTAGCACCTCTCAAATGTCTGACACTGTTTTACTTTTGCAGAAACTTTGGCGTTTCCCTGTGCTCGAGTTTGTGTGACCTAGGTGGGATCATAGCCCCGTTCCTGCTTTTCCGATTAGCAGCCATTTGGTTGGAGCTACCTCTAATTATTTTCAGTAAGATTTGATTTAAAATGTACTTTTGGTTTAAATATCCTCCTCATAACAGAGCTTTTCTGTTGCATCAAAAGAGTATAGTGTGTGCCTTCATGTCCCTCTCAAACCAGCCCTTCTCAACCTTCATGCCTAGAGCAAGGGCTGAACAGAAAATCAATGAAATGGGAGTGATTTCATGGCACACTATGGATAAGCTCAGGTTTGCTTGGGTGACTTGGCTGAAGGAGCATAAAAGAAACCATGTGAGGTGCTTTAAGACTGTGAAACCTTACAGCTAATTTCTGTAACTGAAGAGAAATAAGCTTTATCTCCCAACAGTAGACGTTAACGTCCTGTGAAAAAGTATTACTTTGGGTTTTTTGACCATGGATGTTGTATTACTCATAGCTACTTATTCCTGTCAAACTCTTTTATTCAGTTACCTTTGGGAAAAACTAAGCCCTGTGGTTTTATCCTGTGGAATAAAATCAGTTATTTCTAACATGGAAGTGGGAATCTGTGGCTAAACTAGATTTCCAGAAGATAGATGTGACTGGGAAAAAAGCAGAAGGGATAGTATAGAATAAGAAGGGAAACTGGTGCTAATTAAAATTGTATCTTGAAAACAAAAACAGAAAGACAAAAGACATTTTAAAAAAATTACCAGTATTCAAAGAATAGATGTGTATAGAGATAATGTATATACATTATCTAATTCTAAAATTCTGCTGCTGCTGAATTGAGTTACATGTAGAGAATCAGAGAGGAACAAAGAGGACTGTGCAACAGTCCGAGATTTTACTTTTAATTCCAGCCTTTCTATTTGTGACTTATTACATTGTTTAAATTGTATCTGCGCCAGAAATTATTCCAAAATAACGATTCTTGATGTGCTACTTCAGACTGGCTCTCTACCTGAGTGTTCTTTCCCAATGAAGAATTTTTATTCTGAATTACATAATCTACTTGGGCCACAAAGAGAGTATTTCAGGAAAATCTCAATGGCTTCAAGAAACATGGATACATCTATGAGATAGAGCCCCTTGAATAACGGCGGATTTGTCTTATGTGAGAAATACCGTCCTGGTTTTTTTGCAGTTTGTAGGGATTTGCCCGTATGCACTTATCTCAAGTTTTTGTCTTCTAAGATCTCACTTTTGGGGCAATTCAGGCTGCAAGTTAAACCTTAATCCTAAGTGATTTTGGTTGGTTGGTTGGTTGGTTGGTTGATTGGTTGCTGTTTCAATAGGTTAAATTAATGTAGAATAAAAGTGTTTGATAAGAGTAAGGTAATCAGAAATAGCTGATGTACTCTTAAAATCTCTCTTTAACCTTAATCTGAATAAACTTTCCTCAGTGGATAAACCCTTATTTCTTTCATATTTCTTTAATGTCCATCGCAGGTATTCTTGCAGTTGTCTGTGGGCTCCTAGTATTTCTTTTACCAGAGACAAAGGGAATCTCCTTACCAGAGACAGTGGAGGACGTGGAGCAAATTTCAAGGTGGGATATGTATTTCTTTACATTTACCTGGATATGTATTTTCTTTACATTTACTTGGATGAGGTTTTCTGAGGGTGTTCTCCTCCAACCTTGTCAGCTGTCATAAATTATTGATGTTTTCCAAGTGTGAAAGTAAATTCCCAGGTTAGGTTGATGTTATGAGCAGGTGGTATTTTCCTCAATAGAAATGTGAACCTTCCAATATTATTAATGCAGATTGTTAAAAAACTCCATGGGAATAGAATCTATATTTTTTTCATAGAGACACAAGGTTTTCTTGTGCACTTCTAGAAGCAGAAGTAATAGCATGTAGGAGAGATACTGCAAAGTCTAACCTGCAGCTTTCTGCTCAACAAAACCAGCCATTACCTCAAAGCATCCTGTGATGTAAGGGGCCTTGATCATGGTAGCATATCCATGATTTGTGAAGTCACTGAAAAGTAATGTGGAAGATTAATTTATAGCTGAAGAGTTACAGGCACAACTTTCCACTCCTGGCACATGGCAAGCCATACTCTTCACTGCATGCCAGGTGTGCAGGGAACCTTGACACCTTGGCTTGCTTGGCAAGCTTGGCATTTCTTGAGGAACTAGTGCTATAAATTAATGTTTCAAACAGTGGCTTTGCATATTACATCAACAACTTTTGCCTGCTTTAATGTACAAAGAGAAGAAAGAGGAAATTTTCTATGTGGAAAGTGAATGTTTCAGTACTGCAGCTAAGACTACGACTTGGTCTACATATTTTCCTGTTTCTTTTACACTTACAAGCCTCTTCCCTTTTGTTTCTTCAGTCACTTTGGTAAATGTGGCAAGAAACAGAAACACCGGGACACCAACTCTTATATTTGAACTTTGAAGGACCGCACTGTGCAAAGAACCATTTTCCCATACTGGGAATTTGTTCTCCACCTGCCACTACTTCAAAATTTGCTGCAGAATATGGATTGAGCTCCATGTTCTTCTTCTGAGCACAAGGACATTTAAAACAAGCAGTGTATTTTTCTATAAATACGTAATAAATTCATTTTTTCTGAGTATGCTGTTTGCAGGAAGGGACCGCTCTGTGGTTCTTGGTTGAGAACAGAACAGCTTAAAAAAAAAAAAGATGCACTATCCAGCTCAGTGAGCTTTTATTTATTTCTTTATATATTTGAGCAATTTGTTCATTCCTATTGTTACCTTTGGGCGAGGAGGGTTGGTAACAGTACTGCTTGCTTAAGATCTGGGTGACTTTGAGGAAGAGATGATGAATATTTCAACCCATTTTTGTTTGCCCATGGAGAATCTGGACAAACAGAAGATCTGATGGCTCAGGAATGAGGATGCTGATCAGGATGGTCCTATATTTGGTTGGGAGGGGTGAGAATCAAATGCATGCATCAGCAGACCTTCACCCTGCTCTGCCCCACTGCCCCAGTAAACCTCTGCCACAAAACTCCTGCTTCCTTCTTTCCCTCTTTTCTGAGATATGGCAGCAGTCCTCTTCCTCTCCTTCCCAGGGCTTTATGTGGGTGTTACATCCCACACAGGGCATTAGGTCTGCAGGTCAGTTCATCCTGCTGCCCATTATTATATCCTTGCAGACCTATTTGGGGTTCATGTGCCACCTCATTGTCTTGTCTCCCAGCCAGGGACCCCTGTGTCTCCTGAGGGAAGAGTTTGTGTCTGCTCACCTCCACTGGGTGTTCTTCCAACTCTCTCTTTCAAGAGCTGATCTTTTACCTTCTAAAACATGCTCTCTGCCCAGTCCTACAAACAAAATTCCTTCTCCCTGACCACTGACAAGGTGACCCTCACTTTCTCTCTTATGTCCATTATTACTATTTGTCATCTTTCTCTCCTGAGGATAAATTATTTGGGTTGTTGAGGGGGATGTTAAGCTGTCTTGGGAAGATGAGCAGGGATGAGACAAGCACTTTGGTTATAGAGCGAAGTGTTAACTGGTCCTGGTTGTTCCAAGCTGACACGTATCAGAATAGCTTGAGTCTGTGTCTCTGCAAGCAGATAGCAGGGACAGCCTGCCTTCCCTTTCAGCTGTCTGACCTTCTTCATCAGGCATTGGGTCCTGGCCACTGACAGGTAACCAATATACTCCTTACAGTGAAGGACTTGAGATGTGCTGTTCGAAAGCTATCTTGTTACCAACAGAGAATTAAATAAACAAAAGAAAGCAAATGAGCTCTTGTAAATGGCCTCATAAGCTCAGAAAATAAGTGATTTGGCATAAGCGAATATAGGGCTGAGTTCTGAAGGTTCATACCACAAATGTCAACATTATGGTCAGTGCAGCTGAATGACTACAGCTCCAGTCCCAGCATCTGAAAAACACATAAAGCAAGTGCCTGCACAAGGGTATTTCCTATGGTGGGGACTGTACCGTGCATTTTAACAACTCCTGACGCCTTTTGCCAGCAACTGCCCATGCTGGAAGAAAACACCACCTTTAACAGTAATCTTGGTCTAATGTTTGCATACTTAGGGCACTTAGCGATGAAGGCCTGTCTTTCAAGGCTGTTTCTAACTCTCTCTGAGCCATAGTGTACGGTCAATGAGATGCTTAGCTGAAGCCAGCAGTGATTGAAAGACACGAAACTAAATTAGCATCTCATAATATATCTGGCTCATTGGTGATATCTAGAAGACATGCCAAAACTGGAGCTACTGCTGCAGAGAGAAGAGTTCTCCTACACCACTGCGGTCTTCTGCAGACAACCGTGAACTCCCTGGGGCTGTCTGGCAGAAAGCAGCCCTGGACTGGAAGCTGTGGGCTTGCACTGGCCAGGTGCCACGTCTCAGCGCAGGATGGGAGCTCAGGTGCCCGGTCGCAGGGCTCAGCCCGGCCTTCCTTACAGCCGTCCGGCCCACAATGCAGGCACCGACCTTGGAGAGCCCAGCTGAGGTGGTCAGATGCCATGTTGTATGAACTGAGCTTCCCTCTTCCTTTTAGTGTTCTTCGTGAATTTATTTATTTTTTTTTTAAATCAGTTTCTTAAACCCTAAAGCACTCTGAGAAGGACTGTGAACATTGTTAAAAGCTACAGCTTGCCAAAGACTTGTCAATATTGTTTGCCAGCTGCTGTTGTTGATGGACAACTAAAATGTGCTGAGAAGTGAGAGACAGAAAGACTTGTTTCTGGCCCTTCACACTGTTTTTTGTTTTACATAACATCATGGGCTGCTGAGAAGAGAATATAAGTGAGATATTTCAGATTGTAAAATGACTGGGAGCAGTCTTACAAGTTTGGATGTATTTATTTTCTAAAAATTCATTATGTAAAGGACAGCAGCAGAAAACCTATGTGTGTGTTCTGAATTCTAATATTGAAGTACTTAACAACTTCAGGCAGAGTTTGTATTTGGTGATGGCTCCTGTGCTATCTCTTACCCCTAACAAGGATTTTATAAGATGGAAAATCCTTCTGTCTCTGTGAAACTTTGGTTTGCCTCATGAAGGTTGTGATGTGGACAGTAACCTGCTTGTGGGTGAGGGAGGAGGAAGATCTGCAGGGAGGGAGAACTCTAGGTGAAACCAGCTAGGGTCCTGCAGACCATTGGACAGGCTGCTTGTTTAAAAGGAGCTGTTATAAATTCCCACGTGCCTCCAGCCACTTAATATATTGAGCCTTATGGGAGAGTCCTACAAACTTCTACAATGGCTGTCATGACCCACCTCTGAGAGGCATGTCTTCTGGAGGGGCCAAACATGGCCAGCTTTCTTTGTCCTGCATGTGTTGTACTTCAGAGGCTCAGAGAGAGATGCGATGTGTGTAGCACACAAAAGATCACCTTATTGCTGCCAAAGGCACATGTTCAACATGACCACAGAAATCCAGGAGCTGCGTTCGTCCTGCCTGCAAAGAGATTCCCCAGACCAACAAGCATGTGAATGCGCTACCTGGTCCAAATGTACCGCTGCCACCAAATGTGCCTTGTTACTTCATCTAGTCTGTGCGAGTGGTCTGTGATAAGTGGTAATTTTTATTGCCATTGTCACTCTCACAGAAGGAAAAGATCACAAGTTACATAATTAAAAAGATTATGAGGTGGGACTTCTGTAGCCATCAGGTATGTCTAAGCGTTTCTGGTGGGTTTGGCGAGGGCAGCAGGGGTGGATTTGTCTGACTACAAGCCAGGTTTTAAAATCATAGAATCATTTTAGTTTGAAGAGGCCTTCAAAATCATCAAGTTCGAACATTAACCTAACACTTGCATTAAACCGTGTCCCTAAGAATCTCATCTATATGTCTTCTAAACACCTTCAGAGATGGTGACTCAACCTCTTCTCTGGGCAGCCAGTTCCAGTGCTAGATGACTTTTTTCGTGAAGCAATTTTTTCCTAATACCCAATCTAAACCTCCCCTGGTGCTACCTCAGACCATTTTCTCTCGTCCTATCAATTATTAACCATAATTGCAAAAGTTCATGTTGGAAGAGCTTTACAAATCAAAGATGCAACAAAGAATTTCTTGTTAGGGAAGTACTGTGCGGATTTCTTGGCTGACATAATGATCCAAATTAATAGATAGAGAAAATATGCAGGAGGGTATTTGTGCCCAGTGAACCCCCTCAGCTAAAGAGGTGAGTAAGGAATGCTTTATCAGAGCTGTTCCTGCTCAGGAAGGCAATGCCCTGAGATCATTGCTTCTCCCAGAATGAGAATCCTGGTGTAGAAGTGTTAAGAATCACCCTGCCACCTAACTCTGTTTTATAGCCCTTATCTCCATTTAAGTCTGTGGGAAAAAAAATAGAACCCCTAGAACATAACCCATCCCTTTTGTATCTACATGCATACAAAAAAATAAAAATACAGTCTAAATTAAATGATGCTCAGCTTGGCATGCCAGGGAGCGGGCCTCTGCACTGCAGAAAGTGAGCGAGACAAGCTCGAGCCCAGGAAGCAGCTGTGTTACTTGGAGCACACTAAGCACACCCTGGGGATGCAGGAAGGATGCCATGTGGAGCCGGGGGTTGCCAGGCTCCTGTGGGGTGCTCTCTGGCTGATATCCAAGGGGTGCAGGATGAGAGCAGGGCCTCATAGGTAGCAATTGTGAGCCAAGATCTCCCTGGACAGCACATTTAAAGGTCTGAGCTATCACTTCTTTTAACCACAGGCATGTGTACAACACCTTCTTTTGGAGAAGAAAAATGTACATTTAATGGTTATATAGTGGGATAAAGTTATATAGTGAAACAGATGGGTACTATGAACAATAAAATTTTATAATACATTAAATGGATTGTCTTTACTTGCTTTAATGGTTGACAGTTACTTTTCTGTCTTCACTATAGACTAACTTTAGGATGAGGCTATTTTTATTAACTGTTTTATATCTCTGATACAACATTTGTACTTTTGCTGATGCACAGATTTCTATGAAAATAAAAATATGAAAACACAAACCAAATATGTTTACTTCTTTTATTTTCACCTCCCCATCCTGTGTATTTAATGCTATCATATCTATCTAACAAAACTTCACATTCATATGAGACATGTACAGTGAGATTCTTTTTTGGTTTGTATCATTAAATTGGTAAGAGGCTCATACAACTCATAGAAAAAGAGAAGTATTCTCCTTTCTTCATTTGCTGGAAGCACAGCATCTTGGGAAAGTCAGCCTTAGAAGGAAAAGTCACTGTAGAGCCTAATATAAGATCGAAAGGCAGATGTGCAGTTATGCTTGAAACTGGGAATTTTGACACATATTTCAGAGGTGGTTAGGAGTATTGTCAAACACAGCAAACCATAAAACATATAGAAAGAGGGTAATGCACCATCAGTTGGGTTTCTTGGCAATAACTGTTAATTTATAGCAATTTAAAATAGAAGATCATATTTATTTTTCTTTCTTACGAATGATTGTAGCTTTAGTATTGCACTTGGAATCTTGTATTTCTAGCGTGCATACTGCTTTCCAGAAGAGTGCGGTCCATACCCAGGATCAGTAGCTTTCCATTACACTTTTAATCCAAGGAATATAATTGGAAACTCGAACATAAACACCGGGTTTCATGGGTTGGGCACAGCCAAGGCCCCAAGAGGTCACTCCATGTTGGACAAATTTGTCTTGGTTCAGACAGACTAGAGGTCCTCCACTGTCCCCCTAAACAGAGAAGAACAGGATGATTCCTTCATGGACAGCCCCAAGTGCAAGACTGGCCTTCTCACAGGAGGCACAAAACCAGAAGTAACTATCACCTGTGAGGGCTGCACAAGTTAAAAGCAAACACTGGAGCTCTAGCCAGAGCAGGGTTCTCTATGCATAGAATCATAGAACAGTTTGGGCTGGAAGTGATCTTCAAAGGTCCAACCCCCCTGCAAGGAGCAGGGACATCTTCAACTAGACCAGGTTGCTCAGAGCCCCATCCATCCTGGCCTCGAACACCTCCCTGGGCAACCTGTGTCAGTGTTTAATCACCATCTTTGTAAAAATTTTCTTCCTCATGTGTAGCCTGAATCTCCACTCCTTTAGTTTAAAACCGTTACCCCTTGTCCTGTCACAACAGGCCCTGCTAAAAAGTCTGTCCCCATCTCTTTCTTAGACCCCTTTTAAGTATTGAAAGGTTGCAAAAGGTCTCCTGAGAGCCTTCTGTTCTCCAGGCTGAACAATCCCAACTCTCTCAGCCCATCCTCATAGGAGAGGTGTTCTAGCCTTCTGATCATTTTTATGACCTCCTCTGGACTGTCTCCAACAGGTCCATGTCTTTCCTGTGCTGAGGGTTCCAGTGCTGGATACATGACTCCAGGTGGGGTCTCATCAGAGCAGAGTAGAGGGGCAGAATCACCTCCCTTGACCTGCTGGCCATGCTCCTTTTGGTGTAGCCCAAGATACAATTGGCCTTCTGGTCTGCAAGCACACATTCACAGCTCATGTCCAGTCTTTCATCCACCAGTACCCCAAAGTCCTTCTCTACAAGGCTGCTTTCAATGCATTATTTGATTTGAATGTGCTTACAACCAACTCTGATGCTCAGAGACCTTCTTACCTGGCAGCTATCTGTACCACCATGAATATTCCCAGCACAGAGCTCATGTTTTTTGACCCTTCCATTCAAAAATTCAGGGCGGTTGCATATTTTATTCTCAATTACAGGGAAACCAGTTTCCTTCAAGTAACCATCACCACCAGTTCCTTTGCAAATAAAAACAAAAAGAAAACACAAGAAATGACAGAGGTTAATTAACATCTTCACAATACAAATATAGAGATATATCTGAGCTGTAAAATAAGCATAGTCTTTATGCCTTATGTATATACTTTCCATGCATAATATGAAGTGATATCAAAATCAGTAAGCATCATCAGTATCATAGTACTTATCGCCCTCTACCACCAATCAAAACCCATGCTGCACTGATTGACATTCCTGCTCCCACAGTACATCCATATGGATCCACTACCCACTGGTACTGCTGGCAGTCATTCCCAAGCCCTTTTATTTCTCTGTATCTGCATTTTCTTCTCTGTGGAAGAAAGAAGGTAGGAAGCAAGCAGTTAAAAGTTGTGTGATGGGCAGAAGTCAGGAGGCAGAGAAGTACTGATGCCCTTCTCAATCAAGACAGAGTGGGAGGTTTAGAAACTGGGAGTTATGTTTATATTTGTGGGAGATCTTCTGAACAAGGCAAGTTGGGAGAAAACAATCATTCAAGAGAATGAGCAAACTCACCTTCATGTACTTAAGAAATAGCCTAAACCTAGAAAAACTTTCCTTCCGACTACATGAAAGCTGACTGGGGAAAAGTAGAGCAGACTGAGAGATAAGAGTTAGCAGCTTCTTAGGTCTGATTCTCCTCCCTTAATATTGGCTTAGGTGGTTTCAATTCACATGGCTCTGAGTGGTTTAGGAGAATCTAAATCAGAGGGAGACAGTGGAAAAAATGGCAGTACCTGATGAATTTTGATGAAATAGGTGGGCTTGCAAGCTTGTGTGGGGTGTGAATGTGCTTTGGATACAAGTATACACCAATCTCCAAACACAGAGCTTTCAGCTGTGTTAATGCTGTCTCACCTTTTGTTTCCCCCCAGCCTGTCACATAGCACTCCTCTCTTCCTCCCAACACAGTGTTTTCTTTTGGCAAACAAACTGGGATTACATGATCAGTGATGACTGCTGGGCTGAAAGAAACAAACAAGATACTTGTACAGCAACAATCATTAGCACATTTATCCCTGATACCACCTTCAGGTTTATAAAAGATTGTATATACAGTCAGTCTTTTTTCTTTTAAATCTTGAGCTTCAGGTAAATGGTTTTTCTGATGTGCGAAGCCCCTTTTGTTTTAGGCTCTGATCCCTCAGAATGTGGTACACAAAGTGGAAAGATCTGAGAAGGTGAACAGTTAGAGTCTTTTGATAATAAAATTACTAATATAAATCTAAGAGAATGCTTTGGCTTAGGTTAATGCATAGCCAACAAATCCTAATTAGAAAGCTACACAGGGGTAAAAATTAGCGGAATTTAACACACAGGTATTAACTTGCTCTGTCTGCATCCAGTCTGACTATTTATAAATCACTTTCAAACTGGACACTAAGTATGCAGCAGAACCCGAGTCAGTCTGACATGCCATTGGGTGCAGCTAAGACTCAATTAAGGAGACATATGAATTGTGCTGACCCTGCATCTGTTTTGGACCTGCATTGCAGCCGTGGAAAACAAAGCAGAAGCAGCATAAGCATCTAGAGAAACACACATTTCCTTGACACCAGCAACTACTAGTTGTCTCATCAGAATGAAGGAACACTTCAGGTGAAAGCATACCTGCTCAGTTTTAGCAGAGCAATGTCTGCTCTGTGTGGCTCCTTGAACAATTTCTCAACATCTCGTTTTTGCACTGATGCCTCTGATGCTCTTTCTCTGTGTAATCCAAGGTATACTTTATATGCAGATGGCCGTGAGGACCTATTGGAAATGACGGCACATGGTGAGTTACAGAACATACACACAGGATGTAGATGATTTATGATGTTATTGGGCAACTTTTTTGTCAAAACCAGAAAAAAACAGAACAAAACAAAACCACACAAAACCAAAACAGCTTTGGTGTAAACTTAATTTCTTAATCCCTTTTTATGGCATATGAAATCAAATTGGGAAAAGTTATCACTTTGTTATTCTTTGTTTCTTCAGTCAAAACTCTGCTTCAATGAATCATGAATTGACTTGGCTCAATTCTCAACTGGGTACAGCTCAGGTTGATTGTTTGGTCCATTTTGTTTCTCCTCTGATTTTCTTCCTAACGTGAGAAAATCCTGTGCAGGTGATAACAGGTGCAGGTGATAACAGATACTTACTTTTCTAAGCAGTGAGCAGCAGTAAGAACCCACTGAGGGTCTATCAGAGTTCCCCCACAGAAATGCAGGCCAAAACTGTAATAGAGCAGAGAGGCATGAAAAGGGCATTAGTTTAAGGTGGGAAAGTTAATTCTACTGCAGTTCATCTGGTAATTTTTCTAACATGTACACCTTTACAAACTAAAGACATTATTCCAAGTTTTCATTAAGAATCATTTTACGTTCTTTGAACAATATTTCTTACAATGACAGTAGTGTGTTGTGTGGACTTTTTTTAAGGCCTGTGGCAGTTGCACATACCCCCTGAGATCTGGAGCCTTCAATGGGGCATTTTAAAGATGCTCTTTAGCACCTTTTGTGCCCCACTGTGCCTGTCCCCATGTACACTCCTGGGGTGTTATCAAGGTGCTGATAGTCACATCCTCCCCTACCCCAGGGCAGGGTGACTTCAGCTGGTGGGGCAGGAGGGGTGGGGCCCTTGGTCAATTGACAGGGTTCTTAACAGGACCCTGAGTCAATTGACAGGGCCATTAACAAAAAAGGTGCCCAGGGTAGTTGCAAAGCTTCTGGACTATGTTGTAATGCCCACAGCCAGATCTGACCAGGTTATAAAATGGGGTCCCCGCCAAAGACCCCTTTGAGATGTCTTCTCAAATCAGTGAGTCTGTGAACTGGAGTCCTCCTCTTAGACTGGGATGCTGTCTAAGGAGACTTCCCAGGATTGAGAGCACCTCACCTCCTCGTTTGGCTGAATGGTTATTTACTGGATATGTCCTTGAATGAGTCCTTGCCTAACCCAAGCAAGTACAGGCCCTCATCCAACCCAAGCGAGTGATTATTTCTTGTGGGTACCCTGGAGTGACAGGCCTCTGGTTTTGTTTCTTGTGAGTATATTCATGCATGTTGTGGATCCTCATTATTCTTATGTTGTTGTACCCCAGTAATCTCCTCAACTGATATCTGAACCTGTATTTTATGTTGTCGGAGTGCTAACTAATTGTATAAACCCTGTTTCTAGTCTGTTTATTGGCTACACTTTTCTGGCTAGAATAAAGTCTGGTTTGGAACTTGTCTGCCTAGAACTGACTTTGGGGTGCCTCCGTGACAAGGCCTTGTGTGAAAACATCTGAATATGTGTTCTTAACCAGTATTTCTATTACTGGACACGCTTATTTGCAGTGATGTATTCCGTTTTAGAGATTCTGGCTTTTATCTAGCTCTGATCACAGACAGAAAGAGATGAAGCTGGCTTTGATTCCTAGTTTTGCTAATGACTTCACCAGTAGGATCAAACACTCACATAGAAGGACTGATCAAGATCTGTACTAGCTGTACTTCAAATGGTTACTTCTACTCATAGGATACTGATTCTACCATAGGATATAGTGACAGATATAAAGTCATTCTGCCTTTTAGTTAAAGTGTTTTTGAAATTACCAGTTGTATCGATTCTATAGGTATTTATCACAAAACAGAGCATTCTTGATTGTTTAAAAGACTTCCTTTAAGATTAGCACACATAAGACAGATCCTTGAGCGCTTTTTTTTTTTTTTAATTAAAATCAAGTTTAGAATTCTGCAACCACAGATTATAACATCCGATAAGAGACCAAGTTTCCTTGCACATAAAGATAATGGGGAATGGCCATACCTTGTCCGTAGACTGATTTGCCAGGGCCAGGAGTGTGGATTGGAAATACACCCAGCAACAATCCTTTGTGCACACAGCTTTGGTCTGAACTTGGCTTTTCCACACTCATACTGAGCAGGAGCTACAGAAGAAGAAAAAGAATCACTATAACGTAATTTAGCGTCTTCACTATACATCTACTATGCACTCTGAAGAGTAGAAAGTAACCTTGTTACATTTATCACTTCAGCTTTTGATTCTCTGTAGGCAATTGTATACCACACACCAGCTATATTTTGTTAGGTTACCTTCATCTGGAACACTTTAAAATGCCTGGCAAATTTTTTTCACATACACTTCTCAGTAGTCAGTGAATGACACATGAATACATCTCCAGTCAGACATAAAAAAGCAACAAACAAAACAAATAAACAAAAAAAACCCCACACAGACATAAACCAAAACAAAACAGAAGGGGAAGGAGAAAGAAATGGAGAGAAAGAAAAAATAAATTCTCCAAACATCATTAAATATACTCTTACAGATGCCACCAATGAAAAAGCTGCACTGGCAGCTGATTTTGAACTAGTCTTTGTGGCACATGAAATTTAATTACTGTCTCTGTGGAACAAAATTTTGTCCACTATAATCGCTGGATCTTTTGGTACTTCAGATGTCTCTGAGTTATTAAAAAATGGTAGTTCTTATTTAGCCATGGGCAACTGACTCTTTATCAACACAGAATTCAGAATTTCTTGTCAGCAAAAGGAGCTAACACGTGAAATTAAAGGGAAAGGCTATGTTTTCTCTGTTCTTTACCTGAACAACTGAAAAAAAACCCCATATTAATGTTAAAAATAATTTGGACCTTCAAAATGAATATAACCATGTGAAAATGCCAGCAGAGAGGATAGAGCAGCAAGAAAGTCACTGTTCTTCTGAGTGGGAACTACATCTCTCCCCAGCATAGCTTTTGTTGTTGATGGATATGGAAGGACTTCAACCCAAAATTTTGTAGAACTTTATCACGGTACACTTTGTCACACCACTTCACTCAGAGTGCTGAATGGCTTGATTACTAGTGACAAAGGCAATGGAATTTGGTTAACTATTTAGGGCCAGATGCACTTCCTGGACATCTGATATGTTACCATATCAGAGGAGGGAAAATTGGTTTTATATCCAGGACAGAACCAGAGCCACAGGAGCATGGGTGAAAAAATCTTACTAGGATAAGAGCACCCCTGCCTGGCCACACACACAGTTACACCAAGTGACCAGCCAGGAGCAGGGGAAACTTCTGCAGGAACAAACCTATTTCGAAACATACGGCAAAAGCCCCATGAGCTTCAGTGGGCTCCAGGTACAACTTGTGGTGGGTTTGTGACTTCAAAGGAATAAACACCATTCTTACGACTTCGAACACAGATTTTGAACATCACTTCTCCACAGCCTGAATTTCCAATCTAAAGTTATTGCACTGTCTTAATCACTGGATGTCCTCCAGTTGTCATGAAAGATTACTGGAAAGAGAGACACTAGTCTTTAAATGAATAATTACGGCACTTAGGAATGTCACAGTACTCCCAGGCTTTTCTTGGGTCTGTTGTGTAGCACCAAGGACCATTCACATCTCCATCAGGATTCCTGCAATACTGTAACAAAGAATAATGACACCAGCTATTAACCACAGGACAAAAAAGCCTATGAATGCTTGTTTCAAAATAAAATCAAATTAAATTTGGGAAATATTTATTTTTGCTTCCTTACTGATAAGTATTTTCCAGTTCCTTTTGTCAAAATTAGTTTCATTTTTCTATTTACTCTGTGAGTTTAGAAAAAGATAATAAAAATGAAACTTCTTAAGTTGTCTTCAGGCAGTAAGGTTCACTAGTGCAAGCTTGGACCTCTGAACTCTCAAAAAGTAGGAGATCTTGACCCAGGATGGGGTTTTCTAAAGCACTAAACTTCCTACTCCTGCTTCCACTGCAGTTTGTAGGAGCAGTAGGCTCAGCCCTGAGGTCTTTTCACATCCACTCTGGTTGCATGACTCTGGGGAAGTGGTTATTGCATAGCTGCTTTTGCACAACTTGGTGATGCCTATGAGTCCCAGGGGCAGGGGTGCAGCACTCAGCCTGACGTGCTGTGCCTGGTTAGCTGAATCACTCTTTAGGTCTTACTGGCCATACTGATTCATAGAACTGTGTGCTACCAGATATTTTTCTAGATCCCTTTCCTACTCTGAAACACATCCCATCTCTTATGAAAAAAGAAGATGTTTGCTTCCTTTCCGCAAGAGTCTCTGCCAAATACAAGAACCAAACATTTGTGACAGGCAGCTTTTTGGATGGCATTTCCCCAATGTGAGCTGGAATTCAATACAAGGTATGTGATGCCACCAGAGGATTGGCTAAAGCAAGAACTAAAATAATGAAACAAGCTCTTTTATTGCCTACATTGCTTGTCATAAACCAAGCAAGTATTATATATGGGGTGATAAAAGTCTAGAGAACTAGTGATGAGTACGTGTGTTATGAGTATGGAGATGAAGGTTAGAGATGGAGAATGGTTTACAGGATGGGTCAGATGCTTGTAGAACCTTGTAAGATGGGCTGCCACAGAAGCTGGAGGACTGAAAGGCAAATTAGTAGTGGATGGGGGCCTTCAACAGAGCTTCTGGGCATCTGTGTCCCCCACAGAAGTATGGATTGCTCATGTTGACAAGCATTACCATGATCAGGTTCTTGGATTGAGCTGAGAAAAATAAATTAATTTTCAAAGACCTGGCATGAAGTGCTTGCTGAGGAACCATGAAGAAGATGGGCAAAGCTCAATGAAAGCAAGTATTAAATGAAGAGTTGCTTACATTTTTATCCAAACCTGCCCCTGGATGAGTCATGGGTGTGAAATAGTCATGGCTATGAGGTTTCTGAGAACTCCACTCTTGACAAGTCCTGCCTCTTGCAGTTTTTGCTACTGTGCCACGATAATCCTTACCGTTACCATTAATGCAGTCTGTGAAATAAGAGGAAAAGGAAATGATTGTTCGCTGTGAGCTATCGGGCCACGTCCACACTTTATAGTGGTGAAGCGGAAATACATTTGAGGAAATGCTACTAGGACTTACATACCCTACATAGTATGTATACAAGGAAAGAAGGACACCGTAGTGTCAATGATGGCTAACAATCACATTTTAATTTCCTTGCATTTGAGACATTTTCTTCATGATCATGAAAGTTACCAATCAAAGAAGCTTAGATTCAGTTGACCCCTCATGACTCCAGAAGGCAGGACCACAAAGACCATGCCCTCATAAAGTCTTTTCCTTATGGACACTGATATCTGTCCATTGCCACATTTTACAGCAGGTAAAAACCAGTAATACATGTTCAGCCAAAATGATTAGCCTCCTAACCAGAAGAACATCTCATAGCAAAAAAAAAAAGTTGCAGCACTCTAACCATCTACTGCATAAAAAAGTTGCATCTGAACTGAATAAAAAAAGCCAGCTGTTCTCTGGTGGGAAATGGAGCCCTGGAAATGTGAATGCATGGTACAGGAAAAGACTTTTTTTCAGAACAGTTGCCAGCAAAATGCCATTCCTTCTATATTTGCTGTCGTTACTAATAGCCCATTCCCAGTAGCATGGAGACTTCTAGTCATCTGTTTCCTTGTGTATCCAGTGTTGCCAGATGTAGTATATAAAATATGTGATATTAATCTAAAATCAAAAGCAGAAACCCTAGTATAAAAATCTAGAAGAAAGTTTAGAAAATGAAAAGAATAGACACAGTGTTATATTAAATTCTGTAATTATCTAGAGTTTCCTGTCTTTCATCCTCATTATATTCTTGATGACGTTTTAATAAAACACTGGTTCTGAGCATTTCTGGGGGAACTGGAAAGTATTCTCACCAGGATTTGGTTCCAGTGTTGTCTGAGGAGGTTTTGGTAAAGTCACTGGTACGTGAATGTCACACCTCTTCAGATTGCAATACTCCCATCTCACACTGGGGTCGGTGGTGTAGCACCACGGGCGGGTATCAGCATCCGGGTT
This sequence comes from Columba livia, assembly GCF_036013475.1. Lineage (NCBI taxonomy): Eukaryota > Metazoa > Chordata > Aves > Columbiformes > Columbidae > Columba > Columba livia. The sequence continues at coordinate 71,028,467 of NC_088604.1, forward strand.
TCTGCAATAATTCTGCCTCAGGTCCCTACAAATGTAAGCATATTGTATGCCCATCCATGCCACTGCTCTGAGGAGAACTTGAAAGAACATTTTAGAAATCAGCTCTGCTACAGAGTTACCATTTATCCTGTACAGTGTGCAACAGAATTTCTTTCTCCAGCATATAGAAATCAAGAAACATATGCAGAATATTCAAATATGTGAGATACTTATTCAGTAACTAACACTTATACTAAAATACTCTAGAATACTACATACAAATCCAGATAAGTAAATGTACATATGTATATTAAAGATACGATTATTTTTACTTTTTTTCAAATACATTAATAGCTTTTAAGAATAAGTAGTTGTTTTGCATTTTTGAATAAAAAAATAGTAAATATTAGGAATAAGAAAATAACCCAACCCTTCCTCAAAGCTCTAATGAACTGCAGACTAGCAAGCAAAAGACAAACTCATGAAGAAGCTCATGTATAGAAAGAGTTCATTACAGTATAAGGGAAAAATGATGATAACTCTTAATTCCTTTAGAAGCAATGTAGTGACAACTGTGGTTTGTTTCAAAATGAGGTTAATACAAAATGTTTCCACATTAAAAAAAAAAAAAAAAAAAAGATTACTTTTATTGAGTGCACTCCTTTCCCAGTTTTAAAATCAATGTTGTGTAAAGATGATGCAAAGCAAAACAAGGTTATGAATGGTCATTGTCCAATGAAATGTGGAAATGGGAAATACACATACGCATTTGGGAACTGCTCTGCTGTTTTATTGTGTCGGTGCGGTGACATTGAGCTCCAGGCTTGACACTTCTTTCCCGTGAGAGTAAAGGAAGCTGTGCCTCGGTAGGTCACACCATTGCCTTGATAGCACTCCTCAGTAATCTGAGCCTGCTCAGGCACATCAACAGCTGTAGTGAATAACAGAAACCAGTCCCTTGCATCTTGATACTTTGATATTTACACATGAGCACAAAAAGGCAACAGAAAACAACAAGCCAGAGTATTTCACTGACTGCCATGTAATACTCTCTGTAACAGAATACTTCTCAGACCATAGATCAGAAGGAAGATTTCAAAAAATGTTTGTAAAAATGTCATGATAGGCTAGATTAAGAGCACTTGTACATCAATTTTGCTGTCAGACATGGGGACTTTTTCCAGCTAATGAACCAAATCGTTCACATATGGATCAAAACTTCTCCATGCTAGGGGAATGTCTGTGGCTTTGCCACAGATGCATCTGTGGAACAAGCCTGCCTTGTGTAAGGAGAATTTTCTTTTAATTGTTTTCTTATGGAATCTTGGTTCAGTGCTCTTAAATTATCTTGGGTTCTGCTTTGGATTCAGTTTCTCAGGAGCTGGCATGTAAAGCTAACTAACTTTTCCATGGAACATTTAAAAATTAAAAATTGGCAAAATGGGAAGACCTGTGTTACTGTAACTTTCCTGAGCTGGGTCAGCAGGTAACTCAAGACCTTCTGCACTTATCCACTAGACTGAACACACCAGCCTGGGCTCTACGCAAGGCTCAGGAGTTCAGCTGATACATAGCAGTACCAAGAGTTACAGCAATAATACAACTGAGATTTTTCAAAATAAACCTTGATGACCCTTCACTTCCAGATGTCTATTGTTGTTCTTACCAGGTGCCTCTGGTTCTGTCCCATCACAGGAGGGGATGGTGCAATATTCCCATCGGGCAGTTCTGTTGGTGGTGTAACACCATGGCATCTTCTCACCATCGGGATTTCTACAGTAGTTTTCCTCTAGGCTCCTGAAACAGAAAACTTGGCAAAGAAGAGCCTCTCCTGGAAACCTAGTAAAGGTTCTGAACAACAGGGGAAGGTACCTTGCTGCCTAGTTTCCTGTTGTATTTACTGGTGGGTAATTGCTACTGTCATTTACTGATGCCATTTACTAGACGAATAATTGCAACGCAGTGGTGTTTCAGATGTGCTAACCAGTCACCTGCTAGATTGATGGATGAACTAAGAGACTATACTACTTTACTAAGAGACTGTATGTGTAGCACTCTGAGGCCAAGAGCAGCATGGCAGAAACATAGGGTGAAAGAATCTAGCCCCAAGCAAATATCATAATGTAAATTCCTTACTCCACACTGCTTCACCTTAGCAACAATACCGTAAAAAGAGGAAATGAAGAAGGAAAAAGTCAATCAAGCAGCTCTTGAAAATCAGAGGAGGAGACACTCGTATCCAAGAACAAAGAAGTGAACAAAAAGAAATGTGCAGAAAAATAGAAAAGATGGAATCCAGCAGGTGATGAATGCTGGTGTAACCAAGGAACTTTGCAATGTAGTGGAAGAAAAATGAATTAATGGACAATGAAAAATGGAAGATTTTCACTTACTTGCAGGGATAGTTTTCAGGAGTGCGAGCATGTCTGTGAGGAGACTGAGAACTCCAGCGCTGACAGGTATTTCCTGACTCAGTAATAGATATTGTGCCTCGATAGTCTTCTCCTCTTCCTGATAGACATTGACGACCCGGAGCAGGAACTGGTGGAGGTGTTGCTATTGCAGAAAAATGAATTAAAACTAAGCAGTTCCTTCTAGACATCGTAAAAACCGAAACCGCTTTGAGCTTTATGATTGAGCAGGCTTTTAACTTTCTTTGCAGGTAAGGTTTAAAGACCAAAATGTCTGGAAAGGCCAAAAGGTAGAGAAAAGATCTAAAAATTTATTAGCTTTTCGTTCTTCTATTTCAAGATCTTTCCAGGCAGTCAGACTGCCAGAAGGGCATTTGCATCTGCTCCTTCACAGCAGCCAGGAGACAACACAACCAGGTGTTAGTGGCCCCACCAGAACAGAGTTGGAAAGTGAACAAGTGGTAACACCATGAAGAAAACTCGGGGGAAAGTGGCAGGTCCTTCAGTGCTGGGGTACGGGTGTAGGTGCAGAGTTAGAGACAGCAAGGAAGAGGTCTGGTGAGAAGCCCCAAGGAAAAGTATCATGGAAAGGGCAGGCTTTTTAGGGGAGAAGGTAATTGTAAATGTGGAGAATTGAATTGGAAGAGCAAAACAAAAGCCAAAAGATTTTCAGGAAGAGTGAAACTGTTTGACATTAAAAGAGGACCATCAGAAGAAACACCAGAACCACTGAACATCAAGGAACGGAGACCACTGAACATCAAGGAAGGGAGACGTGCTCAGAATTGCCTATGACAGAAATGTCTAGCCTCAGAAGAGCCATCGGAGGTTCATGTCAAGGTTGGGTTTTTGGGGAATATTTTTGTGGTTTTTTTTTTCTTTGAGGTAAAAGTAATCAGTGATTTATTCTTTCTTTTATCTTCGAGGCCTCCTCCATTTGTTCTAGCTCCTTGCACCACCGTGAATGGAAGCTGCCTACATGTCTTTGTTTCTAGAAGTCAGACTCACTGCAACGAGGAATGTCACAATATTCCCAGCGTTTAGTTGGGCTGGTAGTGAAACACCAGGGTCGAGGTTCACCATCAGGATTACGGCAGTAATTCATCTTCAGATCCTTCTCTGGAAAACTGAACAGGAAAAATATTGTTTTTTTTAAATGTCACTAATAGCTGCAACAATTATCAGGTCTGGGGCTGGGTGGTCTTCAGGCCACCATTGACAACAACCAACCCATCAGAGAGTCTGACTCACTTTTCCGGAAGGTATCCATGAGAATGAGGTTGCTGGGAGTCCCAGCGCTGGCACTCAAGCCCAGACTCTGTTGTTGCAACAACTCCGTGGTAGTTTTCTCCACTGCAGTGCATGCACTCCACTGTAGGAGCAAGGCACAATGAGGACAAGAGAGACAGAAACTCCCTGAGAAGCTGCGTACTCATCTCAGATGAAGCTGAAGAGCTTGATCAGAGCACAAGGCTGAAGGATTGACATTTTTTGGCAAAGTAAAAGCTTATTTTTCTTGGTAAGGTGACTGCGACTAGTTGATTGTGTATATAGTATTCCATTTAAAGAAAACCCCCCAACATTACAGACTATAGTTTTTTAAAGAGCTAAATTAAAACTTCTGAGCTATAATTGAAAAGCTGTGCCTTGCTGCTGTCACATTTTATTGACTTTTACACTAGCAACTGTCATTTGGTTCAGTTCTAGGATTAAGATGTATGAATACTCTCAGATCTGTTTTGGAGGGCTTTTGATGTCTTCCTGATTGCTGGTGAAAATGTCTCTGGAAAGTATCAGGTTGAACTAAACTCAAGTTTGGAACAAATATTCAATTAAAAACAAAGGAATCTGTTGAGTCACCATCCATGGAGGTGTTTGAAGATGTATAGATGAGGTTCTTAGGGACATGGTTTAGTGCTAGATTTAGGTTTTGGTTGGACTCCATGATTTTAAGGGTCTCTTCCAACCAAAATGATTCTGTGATTCTATGACCAGCTTCACATTCTTGAACATATCTTCCAAAAAGGGAAAGAAATCAGTACGTGTCCTGACCTTCACACTCTGGGATGTTACAATAATCAAATCTGGTAGCAGGATCTGTTGTGTAACACCAGGGTCCCTTTTCATCATTATCAGGATTTCTGCAGTAGTTTTCCTCCAGTCCTGCATCGGGATATTTTTCAGGTGTGTAACTGGAACAGAATTTAAACAGGATTAGAGAACAAGGAGAGTGTCACAATGGTTCACCTGAGGACTCTACAAATTAAATCTTTATCTGAGGACCATTTTGTAGATGTTTTTCATTAGAAGTCTTCTAATTGTTACAGCGTGCCATTGCTGAAGAGTTGAAAGTGTAGCCTAGCTATAGAGTTAGAAGTGTAGTCTAAATATGGTGCCTCTAAGACCAGTCATGAGTTTAGTACTTGCCTTTACTCCAGCTATTCAGTTTCCAGTAACTTTTGCCTAGGTGAGGTACCCTGTGGCACATAGAGGAAAGTCTCCTCTGGGACATGTTCCCCCTGGGAGATGCAATAAGAAGATGTTTGGTGAAATGTGGGAGTTCTCTGTAACCTGGTTGCTATGCCTTCTCAATAGGAAGTTCCTAAATAAACCCAGTTGGGTGTTTTTCATTGAAGAAATACTGCCCTGTTATTTGTCTGTGGATTCACTGAAAAATTGATGCATCACTCTCTCATCTGCCACATGTTATATCTTCAGCCAAGAGACATTGTTCTTGCCCTGGTGAGATTAATGGAAAATGCTTATTTCAGCAGAACCAGGTGCTTTCCTGTCTAGAGTTTTGCTCACATAATGACCACAAAATTCAAGTGCAACTGACAGTGTCCCTATTGGTCATGCAGCCTAAATTGCAGGTCTCTGAGTTACAACTCAGATTAGAGAATTATCTTATTTTAGATAAGTGTAGAAAAACACTTTATCAGAAGACTTTGAACACTGAACAAATGGCTTCAAAGACTATCTAGCACATATAAATTAGCAAACTTAGCAAATTTTGAGAAAAAAAACATATAAACATACACAAAAATGCCTTACTTTGGCTTATGGGGGGAATTATCAGCCCAATTCTGGCATGGCACACCTTTCTGAGTTTTGGCTTCTGAGCCTCTGTAATCCACTCCTTTTCCCTTCTTGCATTCTAGAAGATAAACTGAAATTATATGTACTTAATTAATCAGTATCATGACATGTCCACTGGATTTCAACATATAAAAAAATCATCCTAATACATTTAAACAGCAGATTTAAATAATAAAATATGCTATTAACATTTAAATATGTGCTATAACAAAATAGAAACACATTTTCTTTCATTGCCTCCCATGATGTTTTTATAGTTATGCACAGTAATTAAAATCAGACCTTAAAAGAGAGACACCTGAATTCAGCTGAAGAAGATAACAGGACAGAATCACAGATGCATATGCATAACATTTTACCAACTTAAATAACCAATTTTTTTTAAGTTCATATAAATGTGGATGACATTGTTTCATTCAAGTTCATTCATTCAAGTGATTCATGATATGCTAAAACAATTACATTCTGTTGTACAAGATAAAATGGGCAGTTATTTGAAGATACATATTACATATGCTTTTGTACTCTTAGGTGCTGGAACTTAATAGTATATTCATGAAAAAAGGAAAAAGAAGGAGTGAAAAAGAATGAACAATGAAATCCTGTCTTGATATAAGTCAAAGGGAATTTTAATGTTGAATAAGCTTAGGGTTGTATCAGTAGCCTTAAAAACATTAACTTATATAAAATTATTAATCAATAAGCTAAATGAGAACTGAAACCTCGATGCTGTCGTTTTTTTCCCCAGTGGGAGGGAGCAACCATAACCCCATTGCAGCCTTTAGGATTTCCCTGGGAGGACTGAATAATCACCTTTCCCAGCAAAGAGCTGGTGGCTGTCGAGGGGAGAGCAGCTTTGCAAGGGGCGGCTCTGCCCAGGCACCGCTGAAGGAACACAGATCTTGGCACGTTCCTCCAGCACTTCTGCATCTGCAGTTTATGGACAGTCACTGTCAGGCCATATGTCCTCTGGCTTGGAAAACTACGCAGGAAACTCATTTAACATTCTTCTATGCAGAAGGTATATTTCATCAGCCGGTTCCTCCTTTCTTGCTACAATTAAGCAATCTGTCTTTTAGGCTCTGGCCTGACTTGTCTCAATATCTTTAAGCAGTGTCCAAATCAGATATTTGTAGAGACCCGGTTTTGCATCAGTTTTTCTTCACATCAAAGTTATACCAAAGTTACACCCTTTAAATACAAATTTGTCTTGTCAAAAGTGAAAAGAATTAATATTTGAACCTGGAATAAGGTCCAGCTCTTCTGTGGGCTGATAGGTAGTTTAGATCTGGATATATAGGTGTATTTAAAGGCAAGTCTTTATTTCAATGTGTATATATGGGCATGTCTACTCTAGAAAAATTTAGCTGGGAGCCATTTGGATCCCTCAAACAGTTTTGCAATATATTAACATAAAAACCTCAATAACTGAACATTGAAACAGTCAAGTGCTGACTCCTTGTGTTTGCATAATCTTTTGACCGTTTATATAACCTTTAGGTTTTTTTTTTCAGTCTGATGACTAACAACCAACTTTGATCCTCAAAATCAACTCATGTTCCTTGGGTTAACTATTTACAAACAGTTATGTGGATAACTATTCCCAAATGCTAGCTTTAATTCTTGTCACTTTTTCTGTAAGCCAGAGAAGGTTAACTTTCTCCTTTATAGAACACACCATAGAAAAAATTATTTCGAAAACTTTGCATTTTAAACCAATTGTCATGCTTTTCCTTGAATGCAATCATAAAGAGCAATTAGGTCTCATCAAGTAATTGCTTCAACTGAAGAAATAATGTTGGTTTCAACAACAGTATTACAAAAAGCATCTGGGCATGGGAAAGGAATTTCCTTGAAGTCTCAGGACAGCAGCAGCAGTTGGAGGCAGTGATGTGATCTGCCCAGCTATATTTTCCATTCTGTTCTGTAGCAGATTAAATGGATGTTACCATTAGAACGGACACATGATTATTTGAGATTCTCTGTAAATGAAGAGATGAACAACACAAAAAACACCTGACACATGGACAATAGGATGTGGTTTTGATGTTCATGATGTATATGTCCATCTTTTGTTTTCTTCAAGTAGATGTGCAATTTTCAGACACTTCAGTTGTGTAAAACTACAGTTTTGCACACCTTTACTGATGGAGTTCTGTTTTCCAAGACACCAGTATCCATGCCTATGATCTCAAAAGCTTAAAAGGATGCAGTAACAAATCCTCTCTGAAAATTGCAGGACTCTCATCCAGGTTCTAACCTCAGCAAATCCAAGGAATGTCTCAACAGTAAACCAGAATCATGATCTATCTCCTGCTCACAGTACTGAAGCAAAATCAGTAAGGATTATTGACATGAAAGTTGTTTGTTTAGTCTCTAAGCTTTGTAACTTGTTAATTGATCCATTCAGTTTTCCTTCTACAATAGGAACTGCAAGTCTATTAACGTTAATTAATCATGATTCTGGGATATTCCCACCAGCTTGTGGGTGTAATAAAAATCATAGAATCACATAATAAAAACCATAGAATCATAGAATAGTTTGGGTTGGAAGGGACCTTCAAAGCCATCTGGTCCAACCGCCCAGCAATGAGCAGGGACATCTTCAACTAGATCAGGTTGCTCAGAGCCCCATCAGCCTGGCTTGGAATGTTTCCAGGGATGGGACATCTACTGTCTCTCTGGGCAACCTGTGCCAGCATTTCACCACCCTCATTGTAAAAATTTTCTTCTTAATTTGTAGCCTGAATCTCCCGTCCTTTAGTTTAAAACCATTGTCCTTTGTCTTATCACAACCGGCCCTGCTAAAAAGTCTGTCCCCATCTTTTTCTTAGGCCCCTTTTAAGTATTGAAAGATTGCAAAAGGTGTCCCCAGAGCCTTCTGTTCTCCAGCCTGAACAACCCCAACTCTCTCAGCCTGTCCTCATAGCAGAGGTGTTCCAGCCCTCTGATCAGTTTTGTGGCCTTCTCTGAACTGTCACTAATAGGACCATGTCTTCCCTGTGCTGAGGGCTCCAGAGCTGGACACAGATCTCCCAGTACCTTCTGTGTTCCCTGAGCAACAGTGCTCTTTTTTGCCTGTGGACTCTAGGATTTAGGGAGCAGGAAATATGCTAGATTACTAATCTGGGGAAGAAAAAATGGTACTGCTGCTATACTAGTAATGTGGCAAAACTCAGGTATTAGGTAAGGCCTAACTTACCCACTTCATCTGATCCAGCCCCAGTTTACAATAGGGTTATATGAGTCTCACTGGAAAGTGTATCTCAGTGAAATAATATAAAAAAGAAATAGACACAGACATACTTCTTTTTTCATAAAGAACTGCATTTGTTCTTCTGAATATCACTGCTGTTTTGGTGTTCTCAGCCAATGTTAAACACTGTTGGTCTTTACTGGTGAATAAGAAGGCCCTGTTGAAATTAAGAGGAGAGGACAATGTAAGAAACAATAGCTGGATGTGTGCATTATTGTCCTAAACACCTTTTCTAGTATTCAGTTATAATTTTAGCAAGCACTGCACTTCAGCGATATTTGAGATTGAGTAATGTTTCACAAATCACTGAGTATCACATCTCCCATTTTCAGTGGTGATTTTGACTCTCAAGTCTTTCTACCAGACTTAGGTTGAAAGGGAGCTACATGAACCAATTATGACAAGGGATAAAAGAAGATTTATAATGTGCCAGAGTCTCAAGAGAACATGTTGAAGAGGATATATGTACAAGGGACCTTGACCTTATTTCAAAAAAACTGGTGGTCAGTCAAGAAATGAGACATTCTGTGGTATTCAGCAGTTACCAAGGAACAGGTACAATGCAACAAGCCAGGACCTTAAATTACCTTGCGATAACTGTTCTGAGTCATCATAAGTGAAGTAATTTAAGCACTTTGGAAAACTCTGCCGTTTGTCTTCTCAGCAAGAACCTAGTTTATACATCTGCAAAACCGGAGCAGATAGTGTGACCTTCACAATAGCATCTGAGGAAAACTCTTTACAGGCTGTCTCATTTCAACAGCTAACTTTTCTGAACCAAAAAAAAAAAAAAAAAGAGCAGTAGCAACACGGCATTCCATTGGTGGCTCTCTACCAGGAATGTAAATACTGACAAAGCTCATTCTGTAGCCATAAGATCAACTGGTATGACCCCGTTGTGCCTGGTCTTGTAAATTCTCACAGTCTCTCCAGAGGAGAGGGATCACATCTGGGCTGCTGGGAACAGTGTGCATGAGTTATCTGGGGATTTCTGATGGTCCTGGGTCAAAAATACACTGGGGACTGTTCCCCCCGATCCAAGCCCAGCTCTCAGTAATCTCAGATTTACAAGAAGGGATGTAGTGAACAAGCATGGTCCAACACACTGCTAAGGGGGGACAACAAGCCTGAAGTACTGATCTGAAATTGTTGATCTGGAGCACTGATGTGAGAGTGTTGCAGTATTGGCCTGATCTTCAATCTCTGCCTGACATTTACCTTTCTTTCCCTAAATCTTTCCCTGCCAGAGAACATCTGTTCTTCACTGATTGTAATAGATATCATATAATTGATTAGGGAGGCAAGGAAAACACAATCCTGATGTTATTACAGCTTCAGATGATGGTAGGCTCAGACGTGAGGTAGAGGCTAAGAAATGAAACTTGTTAAATTCAAGTGCTGAGAGAGGGCTTGGATGGAAGTAGGGTTTCAGATTGCTAATGTTTAGGTGTCTGTCTCTTTCTGAAAGTAAATAGAAGATGTGCAAGTCCAAAATCTATAAAAATTCAGAATAAGGGATGTATCTGCATGACAAGAGGTAATGCAATGAGCATAAACCATGCCATTATTGTTGCCCTAACTTTCCAAGCAATTAAATATGACTCTTCATTGCAAAAGGTGTCTTGAAAAAACATGTCAAGCTGGTTTTCAGTATGCCAAGATGTGCATGAAGGTTTCAAGATGTTTTCCAATAAAAATGCGACATAATTTTCCTGATTTCTGTTTTTCTACTGTCTTTATCAATCTGTCCCAGACACTGTTTCTATACACCTTTTGTTTTTCCAGCAAACATCAGACACAGATGCTCTCAAGAAATCACTCAGAAGTTCAGACTGCTCATACACAAGGCAAACTGCCCCATAATGTGCAATAAAAGATGTACATGTGCACCAGTGGAAATTACCTGCAGTTAAACTTAATTTCAGTTTCACATCGCTCTGCACATTCTTCTTTACTATTTGTCTTATAAAGTTGCTTCTTTGGGTTGAGCAGCCAAGCTCCCTCTGTTCTCACATAGTTGTCTAGTATGTTTCCTTCCACTACAGGGAAAAAGAGAGAAAGAGGTTAAAATGAGAATGCTGATATGATTATTTCAATTTTTTGTGTTAAAATTGTTGTCACTTGGTTGAGTAAGATCATCATTGATATGCTGGAATAATTGTTAACGGTGACAAAATATGGGTTAATCTTGCCTTCCTAGTATAAGAAAGGCTAGTATCACTGAAAAGCCAAGGTAATACAGGATGGAGAACTGGCTTGAACAGTGCTTTGTATCATTCTGAAAGTCATAAGAAGAAACACAAACCTAGGGTATAAAGTGATAGGAACAGAGAAGACAACCCAAGGAGTGAAAAAAAGTGAGGTATATCAGAAACAAAATATTGGCGGCCCATACTTTGCAGAAAGTGGAGAAATGGGACTCAAGAAGGATGTGAAACAATGATTGTCCATTGGTGATATCTACCCACATGTAACGACTTCAGTATTATCAGACATCTCATCGCTTCCTCTTTCAAATGCTCTGACTCTTGAAAGAAACAAGCCATCCTCAGTCACTGGGGTTACCACTTTCAGTTCATCATTTTTGTAATAACTCTGTATTCAAATTACTTAATAATTTTCTGTATACAGGCTAGGGAAAAGTTTGGCTATAAGAGCTGAGAGTTTAAAGGAATGCATGAAGGAAAAGGATAGCTGCTTTAAAAAAAATAAAATAAAATAAAAAAAAAAAAGATAAAGTGAAAAAGGATCCAATAAAATTTCATGTGACAGGCTCATGAATCACTGATTCCACTAGTTATTTCAAAACATAAGTGGCATTAAGAAGAAATGAGTTTTGGGAGAAAACATTAAACTAGCTTAAAACAGTACCACAGGGATGCTGCAATACTCTCCACAAATACAAGAAATACAAGTAAAGAATTCCTATTATGGCACACCTTCCATGCAACCTTAATTCTGTTCTATTTGACACTTTGCAATAATATTGTCATTATAATTACAGCATTTGATTATTAAAATATTTACAGGGTCATAATTGATTTGGGTCATAAATATATTTTTCCCCTTTTCTGTTATAATTACATGGCAGGGCATACTACTGTAAGAAAAATGCAAATATTTACAGCCACTTGAAAAAGTATTTGCAAACAAATGCAGAGTCTTGCAGACAAAGCCAAAATCTTTTTTTTTCCTAGCCTTTATAAAATTCTTACTTATTTGAGAAGTGTATTTGATTTGAATGAGGCTCATTTTCTGCAAAAACAAAGTTTACAAACAAGAATTAAAATTACAGTGATCATTCTTAGCATTAAATAATAACTAGAATTTTTAATGCTGGGTCATATCTCTAATATTTCTAGCTAAAATATACCCTTTATATCTTTCTGTCACCTTTGGTTTTAATCTATATTTTAAAACTATATCTGTAAAATGCTTGTGTCTTTTATTGTGTTTTTTTATTGTGTTGGCACACTTATAGCTGTATTTTTAACCGCAATTACAACAAACTGAGTAGTTATACAGAGGCCTGAAAGAAGATGTGCCATCTGATTCACATAGTTCATTAAGTTTAAAGTTTTCAGGATAGAGAATATTTATTTCAAATTTCAAAAAGAGTTACAATCTACTAAACTGACGGAGATATAAGTAAAAAGCCTTACTCAGTTCTTGTGTGTTACAAATTATTTTGTACTGCCTTCCACAAAACTAGTCCTGCAGCACCAAAAATACTGCAGAAACTAACGCTGACCAGATTTTGGCCTCCCTATCACATGGAATGAAAAATTTCCTGTTAAGATTGCAACTATGAAAAAAACTGAAACTCTAGCATGTAGAACAACTTTTTCCTTTCTTTGATGTTTTGTTTTTCACAACGCATTTACAAATCTTAAAACAATGAACATAAGGATTAGAGTACTTGGCAATAACAGAGAAAAGAAACAACGCTAGGAAAAAAGGCTGTCAAAACCAGAGACAGCCATGTCTTTATAACAGGCTCTGGGGCTCCTTTCCAAGAGTGCCCCCATTTCTGGCCATGGGGCAGGTTTGCTGGGATCCATTAGTTTCCCACACAGACAGCAAGACTGTTGTTGCTCTTCTGATGTCTCTAACAAACACAACACTGGAGCAACCACAGCTCTTGCTTAGTTCAACAGCAACTCTTGGTGGTCAAGGAAGACCCAAATCCATTGTCTTCCAGGTAAGTGGTGACACAGGGATTTGGGGACCTACCTTCACCAGGTGGAAATTGCATGTGTTTGGCCCCCATCTCACCTAGGCAAGCAGAAGGCAAAGGACTCTTACCTGAGCTGAGCAAGAAAAGAAAGAGAAAGGCAGCTTTGCTAATCTCCATATTGGCCCAGCTGGCGGGTGCTGGAAGTTGTGTGTGTCAGTGCACAAAGTTTTATTGACTCGCACTGGAGTGAGGCAGCATCAAACAAACAAGGCAGGTACGTTCAGTTAATAATTCTCCTGTGCTGTGACCCCCTTTGCTGTGGTGTGGCCATTCAAACAACCTTGAATTGGATGGATTACCAAATCAGACGCAATCATTTGTACTGGATACTGGGAAACTTGAAGGCACTCTCTTGTTTTGTGGAGCATGTTTTTGTTCTCAAATGGTTAGGTCTTTCTTTGCTAGAGAGCAGACAGGAATAATGTTGCTGGAAAGCATGCGAAATCGTAGGTCCAACAGAATTCTAATATCTCCTGACACTAGAGTCCCAATGGCATAATAATTTCAGCCATGTATACCTAATAATTTATAAGGACCAACTTCCACTTAATCTCAGAGTAATCATGATTATCAGATTCAGATAATATTAAGTCTGTAAAACAGTTAAATTTTACATTTTAATTAAAGAATTCCTTCTCTCCTGTGTTTTCTTGACATAGGCTTTCCTTTTTTTTCTTATATTTGGGAGCAAGACTTAGAGTTCATTTTGGTTCAGTAGCATAACTGTAAGGTAACACCCACAGATGGCTACTTAGTGTTCTTCCTTACCAGACATTTAACCTCACACTGCATGCATAAACTCATCCAGTGTCAGACTTTGCTCATCCATGTGTTATCCTTATTTCCACATCAGCTCCTTCTGCATTTCCCAAGTGGCCTTTGCCTTAGAAAAGTTGCACTGCAGCACCATTTCATGGCTCCTCTGGCATATTAGGTCACTAGTCTTGCTTCAAAACAACTTGTTGAATCAAATGTGTTAGTGACTCACCAGAGGCAGGAGGGGGCTGAATACTGGATGAGGAAAACAGGCTTGAATGGAAACTGCTGGGTCACACAGTTCAGACTTCTGCAACTGAAGGCAAAAAGTTTATAGAATCATGAGTTCCTCCTAAAAGGAACTTCCACTTACCTTAAATAGAAATTGCACTGTACTGAGGGTTCGGGATAAAGCTAAGAGTGCAAGACTAAATATGTATTAGAGACATTCTAGTCTGGGAACCGGATTAGATGCTGTTTTACAGATTATGTGAAAAATGTAGAGCTGATCCTGCTTGTAACCCTGTGCTATTTTCCTCTGCAGGGTGCTATAATACCATGTTATCTGGTTGTCTTCTGTGCTAGAAGCTATTTTAAGGCAACTTGTGAACAACAGCAAGGCATGGGATATCCTTAGAGGCTTGGGAGATCACCAATGCCAGGCCAGGGAAGCAAAGCAAATGCGCCAAGAAAGGAACTGATGGGAGCTGGACTCAGCTCAAGGAACAGTTAAAGTGTGACAGAGAGAAGGGGCTGGATACTGTGCAATTACATGTAGGCTCAGGCTTATTGGGCTTTAGAAACAATTATTCATGGGGAAAGAAGGATAAAATGAAGGGGCAGAATACAAATAAGGCTTTGCTAGCAAACAGGCTTTTGAAAACTACTCAGTTCTTGTTTAGCCCCACACAATTTTAACAATCTTAACACCGTCTTCAATTCTCATACCAGCGCCTGGGTTCCCTGTCTCCTGCTCCACATCCCCCAACTCCCTGGCCGCGTCTTGTCCCCAGCCACAGCCAGCATCTGCTTACCAATCTCTGTGGCTCCTTCCCCTCACATATTATCAGATGGTGGGTTTTTCCCTACTGCAGTGCAAAAATTTGTTTTCTGCAGAGCCCTGCCCTCCTCAGCACCTCTGGCACCCTCCCCATCCTTTAGTATACCTGATTTCCACTAAGGTATTCACTGGGTTATTGCATTATGGTACACATCTGGTGGTTAAAGTGTAAGAAAAAAGCTCTGTATGTGGGTTAAATGCAGCTGTTTCTCCTGTGCAGGAGAGGATTTGAAAAGCCTTGGGTTTTAATTGAGTTCGTAAAACTCTTTGATAAATGCAATGTTTTAGAGATTTTAATCAGATCATCTTTTACTACAGGTTTTCAAAACCAAAGGAGCTAATTGTGGTAGCCAAAGGTGTGTGAACATATCACTGTGTCCAGGATAGCTTGGGAGCCTCTGTATGTGTCATGTGAGCAAGCATTCTTTTGCAAGCTTTCCTAATGTTAGAGGTCCACATATACTCCTTCAGGTCTACGGCAGTTTCCATTTTCAGTTTTGGTTCTGGTCCTTCTCTCAATTTCATTGCCTTAAACCTGGCTGATATGCATCTGATTCAGTGCAGCTACCCCTGATTTATTTCTGAGAGAACAGAAAAGCACTTGTATTGCCATTTCTTTCAATGATGACAATGGGGATTTGGAGAAATATTATACATCTTTGTCTTAATGGATCTGATCCTGGAGAACTGGACATGGGGATATTGCTAGCAATTGATCCTGGTATAAAAATTCTCATTCTGTAGGTTTTCCATGCAAATATGTCCAAACAGTAGAAGTGTCTTTCATCTGCCAGACTGGCATGTACCACTGCTGTTTTGTGACAGGAACGTAACCTCACAAGGCATCATGTTTGAAATGACCTGTTATAAACTGTCTCCTTTTGTGCCTTCCCTTCTTTACTTTTTTTTCCTCATAAGATCCAAGTGCCTAATCTTTCCCCAGCTCTGGTTCTGTGGTGTTTGTTCTCTTTTATTTGACCATTGTGAGGCCCACCATAGGTGGAAGTTTATCAGATCTTATTTCAGAGTCAGGGTACATTAGTTAGCACAGTGGTTAAAATATAAACAATGGTAGGAGGCTTTTTTAAATAGAAGTTGACCCTTGAAATTGGGTTTACTGTAAGCTTAGAAAGATGCCCTGCAAAAGAAATTGCAAACAATGTCAGAACACGTCACACCTTATTGAATAAATTCACATAAAACTAATTCCCCTAAATTTCAGAATGAGAAAAAGTTAAAAAACAGACCCTTAGATATCAGCTTTTTGGAAAGAGGAGAAAGGACCAAAGGCAAGATTCAAGTGTTTGGGGGGTGAAATCTCAAAAGGCTGCTCTAAGAAAGGGTACAGCTGCAAAACTGGGGTGAGCATGAACTAGAAAACCTGATGTAAGAGCTCCAAAGGGTAATGGTGTGGCATAGATCCACGGGCAGTTGGGAAATAAGGAAGGTATGTTTGCTTTCTTTTCAAAGACAACCAGAACATGTGACAAAGTGAGACTTATATAGCCCTGATTTGTAGAGCTGGGGGACACTTTGGGTGGCAGCCCCAGTGGGATAATGTGGATGGCTTCTAGCAGCAGGAGCTCCTGCGGGTAAGGTGGGAAGGGGTTCAGGAAGGAAAAAGGTAGCCAAGTTAAAAATAAATTCTGTCCTTGTCCTAGACTAGAATAAATATAGAGGGCAGAATATCTGGTGGATAAGCTCATTTCTGCAACTTCTGGCCATAGAAACTACTGTACCTGAGGAAAGGAAAGTGAGGGTGACAGTAAGGAGAGACAGAGAGAACATTTTTCCAGTAGTGAAAGTTTTAGTCTTTGAGACATTAATTTATTCTGGCTGCTGCCAAATATCAGAGATCAGCAGAACAAAATCAGACAGACATATGAGAAGCAGAGTGGTTAGCAAATGAACAAACTGAGTGTCATTTATAGTAGAAAGATATAAAGAATTAACTACTGAGGTTTCTGCAATGCTGAAAAAATATCTGGAAAAGCAGGGACCCTGCAATTTCCCTTAGCAGAGCTGTGAAGAGCATTAATGCCATAGAGAATCCAACAGCAGCCTTTACTGAAGACGATTGAGAGAAAATGCTGTACTGTTCCCTGCCTTAAAAATAAGCAGCTGAAGAGTGAATTCAGTTGTAAATACTTAGAAATAGCGCCCAGTTCAGCAACAGTGGTGTTTAGCACACAGTGTGCTAGAACTCTTCATACATGAGGGACAATTTCATCATGTCACTGGTAAGCAGGAGGTCAAAAGCATTCTCCAGGTCCTAGGCAGAGATCTTTAGAGAAACCAAAGCTAAGATGAAGGATGGTGTACAGCAGGGTGACCCAGTGGGCAGCTCTGAGTCCTGACCAAGTGTCCCAGCATGTAATGCCCAGCACTAGCACTGCTTTGGGAAATAGTTCAGCAAAACCACTGTGGTGATCTGCCATAGCCTACTTCATGTTTCTGTTACTGGAAACACACGTCCTGCACACAACCTTGTCCTTCCTCAATTTTGTTATTCTCCTGGTGTATTGCAATCACCATCTTGCCTGCAAGTGCTAGTCACTCTTTACATGTGGGGCTGAACAACAAAAATGGAGAGGCTGCACACCATAGGGCCTGAAATTCAACCCGTATGTCTATTTTTCTTTTTAATTCTGTTTTATGCTTGAAAGAGTTTATAAGAGAGTATCAGTTTGTACTCAGGCTCCTCAAAGACTGGTACCTGGTAGGTCATGTCGACACTTTCTGGGGTTTAGCAGGCAAGCAGTTCCTGTCTCCGCTGCCCCAAATCACAGGACTCAGCTGTGACTGCTGTTCTGGAGCCCAGGCAGAGGGAGGGTTGTTGAACTCTTATCAATTATTCCCCTCACATGTAATGGTGCAGCTTAACCCTTTGACCACTCTGTTAACAACGTCTGGAGTTACTGAGGAGTCCTTGGATGAAGGCTATTTGGCAGCAGAATGTGGAAGAGGAAATGAAGAAAAGAAGCATAACCATTACTCCACTTCTGGTTAGAAATGCAGAGGAGAGAATGTGTGGAGACGTTTTGCATTTTACCCAACAATTGGCCAAATGCTTCCAAAGACCTCAGTAAATGCCTGCTATGTGTAAAGTGCTGTTCTGGTATTTTTTTACACACTTACACAGTTCTATACAATGATCCCTGCAACAGTGCACTGTTTACTGATGGTTATAGCTAGCGATGAAATTGGCTGCCTAGAAACATCACTGAAATAGACTGAATGTTTATGACTCCTTGCTTCCATGACAGTTCAAGAAAAGAGGGACAAGCATCTTCCATTTTCCACACAATGTATATATTGCAATTACCAATGCAATTTCTACTTGTCACTTACATGTAGGCTTATTTCCATGCTTGTTCTTGAGTCATTAACTTGCATAAATGAAGTACATTCTAACCTGTTAAATCTTAATGAAATAAAATGCTAGAGGAGCAGGGCAGCAAACGATGATGTTATATTCCATACAAGACTGTGTGGAATGGGATCAGTCCAAGCACTTGAGACAATGATTTTCAACAGTATGTCAGTGAGGTGAGAATATTACCTTCAGATATTTTGGCAGACTGTGTGTCTGCGAGTGTGCATGTGTGAATGTTTATGTATGTGAGGATAACATCTTCCTTTACAAGCAGTTTATTAAAGTGTTTATGATGGTTTCAGTTTAATAGATGTTGTATAAAAATCCTTTATATATAACATAACATAAATAATTTTTATGCCCCTATGCAAAAAGACCTTGTGATTAGATTCCACAGCATGCATTTGCTGGAGGCAGCATTAGAAAAGTTGTGTTGTTTGTTTTTTGTTTTTCCCTGACACTCATGCAAACTCTTAAGATCAGGAAATTTTGCACTAGAAATCATGGAAAATTTGCTGATCAGCTTTATTGTTTGTTCCTAATATATTTTAATTTCTGAAAGATATGCCACTTACATATGTTATGTGTCCAAAAGACTGTAGTATATCATGTCCTATTTTTGCCAAAGCAAGTGCGTAGATATAAGATTCGTCACAAACAATGAGGTGGAAGGTGAATGAAAGTGGAATGAAAACTTAAACAGATGATGCTGTGAGTAACTGGAGTTCATTTTATAACTTTTTTCCAAACTTGTATTCAAAGTCTGCAGCACCTTCTCTAGTTACAAACTGCCCATTAATCTTGTAATATCTTGTATAAGATAGCTTCTTGAAGAAAATGCACTTCTAGCACTCAAAAAGTTTCAAAGTGCTGCAGTTGTTTACAGGCCTAAGGTACAGGAAAACAAAAAATCCAGTGGTACATTTGCAAGTGTCACACAGTAAGAACATAGAGTGCACTGAAGCAAATCCAAGAAGCATGTCTAAAATGAAGAGGATGGTACTTGTGTTCTAAGGGTGCATGGTGGCATCCATTAACAAAGTGCTGGCATTATTATCAGAATTGGGGTTCAAGTTCCTAACTTCTATGACAAAGTATTGACACAGTCCTAGCAGTAATGAATTGCACCGTAAATATAAAAATAGATTTATTATTTAGACACACCAAAAGACTGGGAAATGTAAGAAGCCTTGCCAGAAGTAGCATATAACTATGTGCCAAAACCAAGACTGTTGACTGATAGTAAATCAGGAATTCCCACGCTGCAAGAGAACGGCTAAAACTGCAGTCATTTTCTCAGCTGGAGAAAATTGTACAGGATTTCCAGACCGTACTCCAACAAATGCTAAAAAAAAATACTGAAAACCCAAGTCACAAAATGACACCTAAAAAAGACATAAATAATTGCAGAATGAAGTCAAAGAACATTCAGAGAATATTGTAAAGTGAAGACTGAAGAGAGTCTTCAGCCCCTGAAAACAGCCTCTAGCAAGAGAGTGGACTGCTAATTATCACATGGATTTCTGGGAAAGAAACCTGATTTCCATAGCAACATGAAAACTGTCATATTTATTAGAGCGTCCAGGGAGAGCTACATGGATGATCACCTCGAATTTCACCAAATAATATTGAAAGGTACTCTGACAAGAGTATCCAGGGAGAACGGCCTTTTTAAAACCTTGAAATCAAGAACAATAGCCTTTGGTTTACGTGAAACGGCAGCAGCATTTCAGTGAAAAATGTGGGAGGCTGTTGGGTTCCATGAGGAGCGTGCAGCTGCTTGTGCCTGTGCTGCTGCGATCTGTGAGTGACAGGCAGACTGTGCAAAACCTCTGCAGGCAACAGTATTGGCAAGGTCGGCAGGTCCCCAGGAGGCATAGTGCAGCATCTGCTAGTAGAAGATGTTATCAAATAGCTGAAGTTTCCATCAGGCAGCGCCTACAGGCACTGAGGAGTGGCTTACACGCACCAAGAGAAACATGAACAATTTCTGGGTTTGGCCACTTATTACAAAGATTTTGTGCCAATGTTTTTTCAAGGAGCAGCAGTACTGGCAGAACTTACAAAAACAACAGTACATGGGGAATGGAAAACAAGTGCCAGATGGCAGCAAGCCTTTCATGTGCTCCTAGGAAACTTGCGCTCAACTGGGTTCTGAAAGTTTCCAAGTAAACTGAGCATGCAACTCAAGAAAGGCCTTTGGGCCTGTATTACCACAGGAGAACTAGGAAGAGAAGCACCAATTACTACACTTGAGTAAAAAACTTGTGCAACTAGAGAGTGCATTATATTGGTGACAGAGTAAAAGGAGCTGTTTCTGGGTTTACACTTGAGGTTTTTCTCCAACACTGTCTCACAGGTTGATTAAGTGAGGTGAATGGTAATAACAGGCTGTAGAAGTGGTTGTAGCCTGAAACATGCTCCCTTGTAACAGCCTGTTCCATGTTCAGCTGATCACATAGGAAAAAGCGGAAGAGAGTCACCATCATTTCCAGCTCCTCCGGGTCAGAGCACAGAGTAGAAGGGGTATATTTTTAAGAGAGGTGTGAAGCAGGAACCTCACAGCTGCTGCCACATGCAACATGGTTGACCTACCCAGGCACAACACACACACACACAGACAAACAGCAATAATTGGTCAACTTGGCTATTGCT
The DNA here is from genome assembly GCF_036013475.1 of Columba livia. Classification (NCBI taxonomy): domain Eukaryota; kingdom Metazoa; phylum Chordata; class Aves; order Columbiformes; family Columbidae; genus Columba; species Columba livia. The sequence goes on from NC_088604.1 coordinate 71,049,296, forward strand.
TTGCAAAAACTACTTATGCTCTGGTGGTAATGATATTTATTTAAGATTCTTATGAATTATTACAATTTTTAAAACATATTTTGAAAGTTGATTCTGACACTTGTTTCTTTTCCAATAAAAGCTAGCCTGCATCCAGATTCAATGAGCAACCATTGCATTCTTGATCCAAGAAACAAAACTAGGAATTCGGACAAAAACAGGTTTTGATGGCTGGGTACAGTCCAGTCCCCAGGAGGTGACTCCGTATTGGACAAACCTGTCGTTATCTTGGCAGACCAGAGGTCCTCCAACTTCAGCCTAGGGAAGAGAAGGGAGAATAAAGTCACTAGTGAAGGAGACACTAGACATGCAAACAGCAGGATACCAGTAGGAATAACATTGAGGTAACTCTGAAGGACTCAAAATAGGACTAAAGCAAGGGCTGTAGAGAGAGGGAGAGTGTTTTGTTAGACCTGCTGGAGTAAAAAACAAGGGGGGAAAATGTTGTTTCCAAGCATGCAGGCCGTTCCCCTGGTCTGAGGAAGAGAGACCCAACCATCAGCCACGGATATGGGAACACCCCCAGATCACTGTGAAGCCAATTACCCCCAAAAGGAAGTTTCTCAATTTTCCACATCCTCTGACCTGCTTGATCCTGGACAAAATGAATATAATTGTTATAATGCTGTTTATTAAAATCTAGGCATGGCAGGAGATGAATACATATGTCCAGTGATTTGCCTGCCTATCAATGAATGCACTGTCCACACTCTCAAAGGCCTTATTTGCACCAGCAGTCTTGAATGCCTGCTCAGAGAGATCAGCATTTGCTTTCTGACTCTGTCACTAAATACCTACCAGCTTTTTATTGAAAAGCTTCCAACACAATACCTTCCATGAAGAAAAACACATGCTTGTGAAAATTAGAAAACTGGAAGCACTTCAAGGTTAATTTACTTTCATTTCATTTCATTTAATAAAGATGTGGTACATCTCCAGGCTGCACCTGAAACAGTCATTAGGAACAAAAGGAAGGCCAGGTAGCATGTCACAGGCTTCATTTTAGGTGGGATGGGGTATTCTCAACACCAGGCTACTATAAGTAGAATATATCAGCATGTAGTTCTGAAAGGAAGGCAAAAATCCCATACACAGTTTCCCTGCTATTCTCATTGACTGTGTGAGTGAAGAAAAAAATGCTATGCATACCTCAGTCCTTACATTTCACATAGAAGCCTTGAATTGCTGAAATTATTTTCAAGCCTTGAAAGTATAAATTGTCTTTCGACCTGCTTATGCTCAAAGCTACATTATTCTTACCTCGCAGTTACCTATGCTTCCAAAAGTAAATCCACCACAAAATTCATGATTTTTGACACTTCCATTCAGAAATTCAGGGCGATTACATATTCTGTTTTCAAGTATGGGGAATTCAACGTCTTTTAATCTGTTGTCTGTATCAGCACCTTTATGAACAACCAAGAAAATATAACAGTTACGAATGGTAGCCAGGTCATTGTGCTCCAGTGAAGCCTCAGTAATGAAAGCATTGGGATCCATCCCCAGGTCTTCTATAGTCTCTGAGCTCCTTGAAGTACCTTATTAAATCTTCCAACTTTGTACTTGGTTCACACCAACACTCAACAAGCAGAGGTTATTCTTCTTTGCAAAGTGTTGAAAAACAAATAGATTCTGAGCCCTTGTTTTGTTTTAAAGGCTTTCATTAGGGTGCAGTAGCAATGGCTTGTTTCAGGGGAAAATTTTAGCCTGGGTTCACTTTACGTTAATTCAAACCACTTCAAGCCTGAAGATAGCATTTTTCAGACAAGCAGGATTATCCTGAAGCCAAGGCAGAATTTTCCCCAAACACATTTTATTTACATGTGGGGCTCTGGCTCTGCTCCCCTTCCCCTGCCAATTTCATGAACTAGTTGCATGACATGTCACATCCCTCTTTCCTACTGCCTAAATGCCACAAGGGTTTGTTGATTTTTCCATCTTAATGATCTTGCCTGTACCATTTTTTTGTGGCTGTGATTACCAGAACATAGGAGGCAGCTGCCACCATGTGGCAAGCTGAACAGAAGAAAAAACAATGCAGGGTAAGAAATAAGTGAGAGGAAAGCCAGTAAATACTGTCTATGCTGGAGAAAAGTGTTTCTTAATAATATTGATGAGTGACACTAATAGTAAAGTGATTATTCTTAAGCATTATTTTCATAGCATCGATTTTGTAGCTAAATGACACAAGAGGGAGAAAAAGATACCGCGACCTATGTGAAAGGTTTTTATGGTAAAACTCAGAGACAGGGACACATTCTGCTCATTTTTTTTTTTTAACTCTGTGGATCCACACATGAAGAGGAATCATTCGCTTAATTTCACAGGTGGAGTATTAATAAGGTGTTGCCTGGTAAAGGAGGTGGGAAGGCATCCCTTGCATGTAGTTCAGCAAGGCCAAATGTGTATGTGGGAGCTGGGACTGACTGAGGGCAGATGCCGGCATCACTGCTGGAAGCCACAGGTATGAGGAATTGTCTCCTATTGCAGCAAAAGTGGATCAAAGAGGGTTGGGTGTTCTCGACCCTCAGCACAGGTGGAGGTTTTTGACATTTGGGGTTTACTGATATTAAAAACCTTCATCCTGAATTCATTTTGCTTGCGACCCAAAGGTGGCTGGATTTGAGCAAGCTCTGACTCAAAGGCACCACGGTTTCCAGGCTGTCATCTCAGATACAAGGTGTTAAGGCTAGTGCTTGCCCATGTATCCTTTCTGTCTGGAGTGAATGTAGGTCCCTGCAGAAGTCAATACAGGCAGTAATGTCACTACAGGAAGGCAAATGCTTCATTTGGATGTTAAAAAATGTATATCTGAAGGTCAAAATTACAGGAAAGGATATTATTTGAATATTGTCCTTATTTTCTGTAATACAGTGCATAGCCTAGCTGAAGAAAGATATAAATAGACAGAGATAAAAGGTGGCAAAGTCTTAAGTCTACTTTTCCTCTCCCTTTTCTCTTGTTTAATGAATTCAATTTATGTGAGCAATGAAGGGGAAAATCAAGATCTGAGAGAAGGAAATAAAAATAATAATGTTGCCTAGTGACCTCTGACTTAGGTAAATCTTTAGTAAAATGTCTTTTTCAGGTTCCATGACAGCACACATTTTGGGGTAGTATTTGAAAACTTTCCTAAGTTTTCAATCACACTGAATGTTCTTTACCTCTTGTTTTTCCCCAGGCAGTTAGAAAACATATTGCGTTTCTTCCTACCATCAGACTGGTCTCAGGCAAACAAACTGGTTTTACATGATCAGTAATTGTTACAGGACTGGAAAACAAAAAAAGAATCATTAGAAGATCCTTAGGTAGATTACCATCAGCTTGTTCAGTCTTCATAGTCAGGAGGCTCTGCATGGAAATGGTGTGGAGAAGGGTGGAGAACATGATGGTGCCTTGAAACTGTATAGACTGTTGCAAGATGGTGCCTGGTCGCTTAGTGAAACAGATGTTGCTTACAGCAACTGAAAATCTTTGGGACGTTGTTTGTGGGCAGAGCCACAGTGTGACTGTGTTTGGAGCACAGTGCTAGGGCGCTGATCTCTGGTTACCCCTGAGCTGTGTATGGGCACATGCACAAGCCCAAGCCCAGCCATAGAAACCCTTACAGGTGGTGTGATCCTGACTTATCTCAGATCCCCCCTGCCTCAGAGGTCATGGACATTTTCAAGGACTTCACAGGCGAAGTGAAGGATGGAAAAATAAGTAATGAGCAAACACAGCTGAAGCTGTGGAAAAGTCCTTTCTCCCCTGATCATTGGTGATATAACTGTGGGTGATATCATGCAGTATTTATCACATTAGTATATCTAGAACCTCAGTAAAGTAAATACCACACTAATGTGATTTTTGTCTAGATCTTCACAGAGCTGCATCTGGTCTCTGACAAGTCTTGTCTGTTTCCATAAAATGTAGGTATAGGAGTAGCAACCAGTCTTCTCACATTGTATTTTCTTGGATCATCTGTTTTATGAACAGACAGGGAAGATTTGGAAATAATAAGGTCCACAAAGAAAGATGAAGACAAATGTGAAGGAGGAATTTAATGAAGTTGAAAACAAGCAAAGTTGATCTAAGCTAGAAACTGAAGGCTATAATGTCCGTATCTGCTATTTATGGCATCTCACATGCAGAATGTGTTCAGATGGTGAGTGCTGCTAATGCAAAACTGACTGCAGTGCTATAGCATGCATTTACAGTGCAAATGTGTATAGAGCACCCAGTGAAAGAGGAATTGAATGACACAGTTACAAGCCCTAGCAAGAATAAAACTGGTGGAGCATGAGTTCCTCTACTTGCCTCAAGTCAATGGGATTTTGACGAATCAACACCAGAGAACCTGAGTCGAAATTTAAGTTATGTTGTCCTAAGTTCATTAAAGCTGTATGGTGAATTTTGAAAAAGAAATGTCTTCTTAGGTGAAACATGCGCTTTCCATGATCTTTAATCCATGTGTGGTGAGTGTAATAACAAGAGGAAAAACAATGAGTAAGCACAGAAGTTTCAGGAACATTCCAAAAGGGAAAAAATAACATTGTAATAACTCCACACATTTCAGTGCAGACTGCTCACACATCTAAGCAAGACACAAAAGAGGGCTTCAGGTAATTACAGTTATGCACTAGATTTTTCACTATATCACAAGCAGGATCTGGTTTTACCGAGCTGTTGGCCAAGTCTGCAGCTCCTGAAACTTGCATGTGGCCTGACCTGGAGCACTGCCAGGGAAACTGAACCCTTTTACTCATTCCATGCAGAAGCTGTGATGCCTCCTGGCCAAAACTTCAGCTGTGGCTCACAGCAGGAACATCCTACAAGCAGAAGATTCTCCAGACATGACTCCTCTTTAGTTTGCCTCCACTTTCCCTGCTTCAGTGGAGCTGCTCCTAGCAGGTGGCAAGCAGGAATTCTCCATAGTGATCCCTTCCATCCTAACTGGTCCTTGTCTTTCCTAAACTGTGTAAGTAGCTCACACATGTTCTGCCAATGCGGCCATTCAGTAGGAGAAATGTTCAAAAGGCACCTTTGAACAGAAACCTATGCTAACACTCGCAGGGATTCACACTCTCATACCACCCTCCATCACACCTGAGAACTAACTCCAAGCTAAGCCAATTTGTGACTTCAGAATAAAGGTGTTAGGGGTGGAAAACTCTGACTGAAATCATACCTGTTCAACTTCAACAAAGCAATGTCTGCTCCACTTGGTTCTTTTAATACTTTCTGAACACTTTGGATTTGTAGGGATGGCTCTGCTCCATTGAGATTCTGTATCCCAAGAAACACCCTGTAGGAAGAAGGCTGTGCTGACCTGGAAGAAATGACAGTGGCAAGGTTAAACATCCATACCTGTAATCGGGAATGTCACTCTTAAACAATTCAGTGATTTCTCTGGAGAACTGCAATTAACAAGATGGTCAGGCTTCTGTTTCTGACCACAGATGCCCGCATTTATTCTTGGGGAGAGGGAAAATGTGACTTTTTTAACAGTTTGATTTTTTATGACTGTGAAAAATCTTATGGGCTGTAAATAATACAGCACCTTCTTGCAGTGTTCACAGCTTGTAAAGCCCTAAGGGCCAGCTGCTGGCCACAGTTTTTCCAAGCACCAGCACATCATTAGCACCTTCTTTGGCACACTTTGAAGCAGGGGAGAGGGCAGAGACAGAAGTAACCTCTGTTGTGCTCTGCTGCTGTTTGAAGGAGACAGGAGCAGAAGATAAAAAACAGCTTGCTGGCAAGAAAGACAGGAAATAAGGAGTAAAGAAAATGCCTTTTTGGGTACATCTTGCTCCTTCATTGATTTTCTTGTGCAGATTTAGGAAATGCCTGTCACTCATTTTACTGGATACTCACTCTTGCAAGCACTGAGCTGCAGTAAGGATCCACTGTGGATGTATCAGAGTGCCAGCACAATGGTGCACGTCAGTACTAAAACAGAGAAGGCAATCACATTCATTTAAAACTGCATAGTCAATTCTCTACCATCTATGCTGTGCACAATGGGAAATATTAGCAAACTTGCAATATGTCCCTTATTCAAAACTTTTACCAGTCGCAGTCTGCCTTTTGCCAATGGCAAGAGAAACCAAATGCAGATTTTCAAAGGACAAGCTTTATTTGCTCCAGAACACAAGAGACATGAAAAGAAGTTTAACACCCAGATGCAATTTTTGCAGCAGGGCACTCTTGCTTTCAGGAATGTAATAAAAATAAATACATCTCTTAATGATTTCACTTATGATGTAGTGAGTTTGTCCTGATGAGCAATTAATAAAAGGACACATCCTTCTGATTTGTGGCGTTGCTTTAGACTAGTTCTTTAAATAAACATTACTGTGGACTTTTAACTTTTCTTGGGATAATATTTATCATGGTGACTGTCAACAACTCTAGAAATTTTCAATAGTCTTTCTGTAAGCACTTAATCTGCTGTTCAGCCACTCTCATTGTGACTACAGAAATGCTATTCATAATCATTTTTTTATACTGAGAGGTGATGGTCTTTCTATGGCTTTGAACACAACTCGGGTGGTCACAGCATCAATTTACATTTGAACCAGACTGGATTCTGGGTGAAAAGGGATAATCAAAATTCAGTCATACACATTGCAGGTTGGTGGCTCTATTCCTCAGCTTAAATCTCTCACTGTGGAACGCAATTAGTTGTCATTATCCTCAGTGGAAATTATTCCTTCCCCATTTCAGTAAATAAAGGTGTACTTAATGTCTGCATTTCACGTTTGTCCTCTAAAGATTCAGGAGAAAGCAGAGAGCTTGGGATTAATGGCCCAATAAGTACCTATCTGTCAACATTATGATTTTTTTAAAAAATCATTTTACATGCTAAGGCATTTTATATAGAAACCAAGTCCAGTCTCCAGAAGCATACACATTGTTTCCTGTCAGTGTCTTTCTAACACCTGTTCCCAGTGATACCCTGGTTCTCACAGATGGTGATGCAGTAACTATAATACCAGTACCTCGTCCTGAGACTGACATGCCAAGGCCAAGATCCTGGAGATGCATCACACATGATATATTGCTCACAGGCTCGCTCAGTCTCTGTGGGGACTTTTCCACAGTCATTCTTGGAAGAAGCTACAGAATGAAAAAAGCTACAATGGAGATTTTTAAAGCAGTACTTTAATGCCATCCACACTGCAATCAGATGAAAAGAGAAAGGCATAAGCCTTTTTTTTTTTTTTCAGTCTTCCTTAGGTTTTCACTCTTTATATTGATTAATAGAAACTAAGGGTAAAAAAAACAGCCAGAACCTTTATATTCCATTATATTATAATTACCATGAGCATTTAAACCTGCAGCAAATGTACCACATTTGACAAGACAAAATATTAATTTATCTGGAAAAAATTGTTAATTACATCAAGCATTTGGATGTAGTCAAATAACATAAGTAAAATTGCAATGAGCCCCACCCCCACAAGAAAATCTGTAGGGAATCTGAATGGAAAAGAGAGCTAAAGAAAGTGGAAGAAGCTGAAGGGAAAAGAGAGCTGAAGAAACTAGAATTTATTGCCCAGACAATTACAACAATTTCTAAATTATTTTAAACATTAAAGTCTATACCTTGGTTGAGTTCAAATAATCCCTAAATTGTAAGTAAAATTGAGTCACTGTCCCTCTGTCACAAGATATTCCAATTTTACCCTCACACTGCTCACTCTACTACTTTCTTGCTAATCCAGACCTCTCTGAACTTTTTAGAATGGATTGAGCTTGGGTGCTCAGTAAAGACCCAAGTAACACTTTCCAGAGCTGCTTATGGTACTACAGATGTTAAATTTGTTAGTTCCAGTATGAGACAATTAATGAAGTAATCAAAGGCAAGAGACTGTAAGGTTCCCCTACACCGTTAAGCTGGTATGCAAAGGATGTTTTGAAAAGAGATCAGATCTCAAAGTGAAGCTCCAGCACAGCAGTTCCAGGGAGCAGGGTTTTACAGCTGTGGTACGTGTTGTTTGTATACCTTGCCCTCTTTTTACCTGTTCAGCTCTTAGGTCTGGTTGACAGAATTAACATGTACAATCGTAATGCATTGGTGCTTAGAGGAACACAATCAATGTCCAGCGTGAAGAATATCACATACTCCTGAGGGAGTGACCACTCTTCACTATTTTGTATTGCTACGTTGCCCAACCAAGCAGGGACCTGACCTCTAGATGTTACTGTAGTAAAAATGATGCATGAGACCAAGAAGGAATAGACTTTTCATATTCCTGACAGATATATTTAAAAAAAAATATATATATATATATCAAGATGCAGGCAAGGGAGGGAAGGGCAAAGCAAAGCAAATGAGATGACTGCCAGGTGTGCCAAGCAGCTCTACCACTATGTTACAGCTGTTATTGATGCCCATTTCCAGGGAACCACAAAAAGTAAAATCTCTTGCCCTGCTCAATTTTTCAGCAACCAGCACACCTAAGGAAAATCTGTGTAAAATATCCAGGACCAAATTCACTCCCTACCCCAAAACAAAGGCAAAATATCTAGGGACAGATTGTTTTAACATCCAGATCATAATAAAACAAGAGTCAGTAGAGGATGAAAAGGGTTTCAAAGGATGTAATCTCTGGTTCTCCTAACTAATAGGAAAAGTAGAAGAGTGGGATCTTGAGGCATTAGTCCTGCCACAAAGTGCATACAAAGACTAACATGAATATCAAGGAAATCTTCTCCTGCATTTGAGGAGTCTAGGGAAGGGATACTTCTCTTCACAGCTTCACTGGATATTTCAAATTCAGCTAGCAGCTCTGAGTGCTTAGCTTTACTCACCACAAATGTGATAGAGACTGTTATCTATGAAATTTTACTAATGATTCTTAGCACCAGGTTATCTAAACTTCAGCTGTTACAGGTGCCTGATTGTGTTAAAATTCCATGCAGACCTAAGTTCAAATGTATTTTTTGGTATGGTTGGCTTGAAAACATTTTGTAACTATCATAACAAGTTCTAGAAAGGGAGGACAGAAAAGTCTTTAAGGATAATTACAGCAGTCCGGGATTTCACAGTACTCCCATTTTTTTTCTGGGTCTGTTGTGAAGCACCAAACACCATTTACATCTCCATCAGGATTCCTGCAATACTGTAATAATTACAAAAACAGAGAAAGAAGACTCCAAATGTTAGCCACAGAATGAAGAAATGTGTGTTTTTAAAAAAGTGTTAAACTAAAACTTTGAATCATTTCCCCAACTACTTTTCCACTGCATGTTAAATGCTTTCTATTTACTCTGATCACAAAATAATTTCTTTCCTGTATCTTAAAACCATTAGGTGAAATTTAAGAAAAATATGTTAAAATTGCTGTGATTTTTTTCTTCAAACCAAGAGTCATCCTTTCTCTAGTGCTTTTTAAGGCCTCATGAGAAGTAAAGTTTGACACAGGATGACTAAATGCTTTGCACTGAAACATTTATTGTTGACTTAGTCCTTCTTCCCCTAAAGTCAATGACAGCAAGTTAGGTCAGCTCCAAGAATTTCCCAGAAGCCTGCTTAGCTTGTGACAGACAGCAAAAGGCATCGCTTTGGGGTTTGCAGAAATCAGGGAAGCCCTATATGATTTATTTTGTGCTGCTTGCTGTCAGCATCAACCCCATGGCATACTTCTAGGCCTGAAGTACCAATACCCAAGGTAATGTAAAATGCATCCTTCCTTCTTCAATGCTGTTATAGGTCTGAGCTATCAACATGATGATTTCCAGATATGCTTATCCTGGTCTATTAAGACTGAATATGAAGTGTTTACTGAGGGGTCATGGAGAACAGAGATAATGTTCAGTTACACCAATGGCATTAACAGCTGTTTACATTTTTATCCAAGCCTGATCTTGGATGGGTCACAGGAGTGAAATATTTGTGGCTATGAGGTTTCTGAGAATTCCACTCTTGACAAGTCCTGCCCGTTCCAGTTTTTGCTACTGTGCCACGATAGTCTTTACCATTACCATTAATGCAGTCTGTGAAAAAAGAGGAAAAGGGAATTATTGTTAGCTGCTGAATCTGTATGTGGTGGTGGTAAGCAGAAACAAGCCAGATTAAGTACCTTTAGGACTTGCATACTCTCTAGTGCCTACTGCTGTGTTTGTCAAGATGGATGTCTTCCTGGATGTACAGAGTAACTGACTTGGAAGAAATTTCACGAAACTTCAGGGTAATGTTTTCTATAACATATTACAAATATCTGAAAAGACTCCAAGATTCTTGCTAAATTGTATCAGGAAGCACCTTCCACGAGAGAAGAATATTTCAGAACTAGCAACCCATTAGACTGAAAGGACAACTTTTTCTTCCTAGGACATCATTGCTTTAGGTACTTTCTTCTGCTGAACCTGAGCAAGAGTACACAGCTCCATTTAGGAACATATCTTTCATTCAAACCTGTCACCTTCTTTTGCAAAGTAAATAATCTGTGGAGACCTCTACTACACATTCAGAAAAGTTACACCACTTTGATCAACATGGACTATTAAGAAAGAAACAAAGCAGGATAAAGCAAAACCTTGTATCTCTTGATGCATACATTTTGTAAAACATGAACAAAATGAACAACACAACAAGTTAAGGTCAACCTTCTGAAAATACAAAGCACAGCACAAGCAAAATGCATATAACAACAAAATTCACTCTGATTGTATTTCAATAGCACACAGCTACAGAAACCCCTGCAATTTTGTCTATTTTCCTCTTATTCCCTGAAATTAAAAAGATATCCTAAAGAATGCACTGTAAAATGGTATAGGTTACAGGATATGAACTGACTAAAGAGTACTTGATGCAAAATTCAACAGTACAGGTCTGAAAGCTGGAGGAGAGATGACTCATATTGCAACCTTACTCAAGAATAATTTTGATAGATTATGATGTCCTTTACGCACAGATTCTACAGGAGGTGACACTTATAGCCAGCTGTTACCAGATGTGGTGGGTATAGTCAGGCCAACATTTTGTGCCGTTGTTGCAGGTGGGTCATTTGGTGCAGGCTCTTGTGTATAGTCGTCACACCTCTTGAGATTGCAGTAGTCCCATCTCATGCTGGGGTCAGTGGTGAAACACCATGGGCTGCTATCACCATCTGGGTTTCTACAATAGTTGTCCCTCAAATCCCTGCAAAAATAGCTGCGATAGTCATGCTGCATAAGGCTGAAAGTAATCATAGGAATATCTTCCCAAAAAGACGTGGATCTGTAATATGTAGAAGCAAATACATTCATTGATTTTTTACTTGTTGCCAGATATCCTATTACGAGCAAACACATTTATGTTTGTGATTAGAGTGGAGAATTACAGTTCACATGTACATCAGTGTCAGGAATATATTTGAGGAAACATAATTCAACCTCTGGCTTAAATTCTGGCTTTAATATGTCAATGTACTGACTAGCTAAATAAATGCCTGATATGTCAATAATTTAATTTCTAAGTACATATATGTAAGCATAAACAATTGTGTGAATGTGCGAATTAGTAATAAATATGCAGGAAGATCTATACTATTGCTAGGTATCTATGCTTTTCCAAAACTTTTATTTTTTAAATGTCAAAGGGTACTTTCTCATATTCAGAACAACAGCAAATAAATACTTACGCAAATTATTCTCCCTTTCCAAAAAAAAACCCTCTTCTACTAAATGCAGTGGGAGCACTCCCATGACTGTGCTTGCTGAGGGAGGGGGAAGTAGCTCTCTTCAATAATTTGAAGAGTTGCAGTATTTCCCCATTCTATATCACATCTCAGTCACAGCATTATAAAACTGAAATGCTTTTTTATTTTTCTGAATATGCTGCAACACGTTAATCCTACATTTTCACAGTTTGATTTCTATTTTTTAAATGTTTGTGAAAATGAGAATCCCCTCTGAGGATGTTCCAGTTTCAGTATTTCTTATGTCAAAATATTACTATTTTTTTTTTTTTAATATCTTTAGGGTGACATCATAAAAAAGCCAAAAAAATATTAAAGTATTGGCAATGATGGATTTCCTAGCAATTTTCGCCTTGTTGCTTTCCTACCCTTGTTAATGACTGGCACATTAGTAATTATGGTTAGCTCTCTAAGTCATCACTGCTCTAGTTTTGGAAGTCTTAAGAAGAAAAATCAAGGGAGAAAATTCAGCATATGCAATTCTGAGTGCCCAATTCCAACTAAAAAGAACATTTAAATGGTCATTCTAATCGTAATATATCTGCCTTTGTGTTTTGCAGCATAAATGCTGTGTTATCCCCAGATGAAATAAGTAGAAAGGCCACCACAAAGGTCTCAAACTCATAAACAAAATGCATATTTCAGCAGATGCTCAGACTCTGGATACAAATCTCCCAGTGATGGTTACAGAAGCTCAGATTTAAGAGTAAAGGGACACAGCTGTATTACACTCAGAATTTAAATAACAAGAAAACATGCATTTTAAAAATCAGACTAACAGAAGATATTTCCACATCCTTGAAATTTTCTCACTTATAGGTGTATTCCCTGGCAGGCTTTTACAGCATAGATGTGCAAAAAGAATAGAATGAGCAATCAGAGTCATTGTCTGATAAAGCAAGAAAAGTTGAGATAAACATACTCATTTGGGAATCTGTCTGGGGTTTTTTCATGCCTGTGTGGGAACATGGAGCTCCAGGCTTGGCATTTCTTTCCTGATACAGTGATGGAAGTTGTGCCACGATAACTCTGGCCTTTGCCTCGGTAGCACTCCTCTGACAGGGGAACCTGCACAGGCACATCTGTAGCAAACAACAGAAACCCATCTTTTGCATCACCATTTTGTGTTCTTACTGAGTAGGAGCAAGAAAGCATTGAACACCTAAGATGACAAAAATGAATGACTTATTTATACAGACAGTGTCCAACAAGAGCATCACAGCCAGCATGAAAAGCAGAAAGACCTTTCCAAAGATATTTAGAAAACTTTCACAGGTTACACTCATACGTCAGATGTTGCTCAGATGCCCTCCATTTCGTTTTGATATATGTGAACGTTTGAATTAAAGATCAGATCTTGTTATTTTTGTGCTTAAATGGACAGATGCTTCAGATGAGATTTTTATTACTTTGGAAGATCCCGTCCTCTCTATTATGGCCACTTTAAAAAAATGGGTCTTCCTTTTATTTAGTGCTTTTTTTATCCCTTTAAGCTTATTTTTCTTTTTTTAATTAATTTGCTAAAAATACCTTACATTTGGGAAAAAAATTAAACCTGCAATTCTTCTGTTGGGTCAGCTGGTGATTTCCATCCTTCACTGCACTTCCTTAACCACTGAAAGTCCAACATTTGGCAGGTTTTATAATATGCCAAGCAGAAAAACTGTATTAAAACAGTGACAAAGTGACTGGAAAAAAAATATTTGATGCATTTGCAATGAGAAACAATAAGACTCCCACTGCTTTAAAGTCCTTCTCTCAAGTACAGTGCACTACTCATACCAGCAATTCCTTGTCCTATCCCATCGCAGCGGGGAATGGCACAATACTCCCACCGAACACTGCTGTTGATGGTGTAGCACCAAGGCCTCTTCTCTCCATCAGGGTTTCTACAATAGTTTTCCTCTAAGCCCCTGAAACAGAAACACCAGCATTAAACTACTTATAGAAATTGAGAAGAGTTGCATACAAGACTACTAAACACTACCGCATGCAGAACTCAACTCGGTGGTTACATTCCTTCTTTTTAGAGATCATCTCATGCACCACTATTTTGGGCCTAATCAACAGCCTTCAAATTTACAGTCTAAATGCTGATAATATATTAAGAACTTTTCAAATTATTACACTTTCTGCTCTTGCTTTTGAGGCCAATATACGGCCATAAAAGCTGACTTCAAATCACAAGCCACAGGTGTACCTGACCATTACGGTAAGAACCAGGTGAGGCTGGATGTCTCAGCCTGATCCTGGAGGCATTTGTGTACGAGCACCAGTGCATGCTGATCCATGCCCTGTGATAATGGGCAGGGTTTCACATGCCCTGGAAAACTTGCAGGATTCATTTCACAATCCACAGGATCAAAATACAGAGCTAGAAGCCTGGTCAGTCCCAGCTACCCTTGCCCATTGATAATACTCTGCAAAGGCAGCTCCTCTGACCCTGGAGCACGAGGATGTATTGGAGCATCTTGGACCTTGGGACATTGGTCTTCAGAAGAGTAATGTATTGTAAGCATGCCAAAACATAGCCAGGGTATTTTTAATGTAAGAGTAGTAAATATTTATAACTCTGCAGTTGGATGCACAGGAAACAGACGAGATAAGTACCTGAGGCTAAGGTAGCTGATATAAAAAGAAATGCTGAAAAAAATTAAGAGCAAGATCTGAGTGGAAGTACTGAGAGCTGACAAAAGGCGAGAAAACAACTTACCAAGGTAGCTGCAGAAAACCTGTGCTACTCTTGCCCCTGCATCTGGATCTATAAGGAATAACTATGTTCTTTCATATTTGTTAGAATGATGAGGCTCAGCATACTTGCAGGGATATCTGTCAGGAATCCAGCCATGTCTGTGAGGAAATTGTGTGTTCCAGTGTTGGCAAGTATTTCCTGATTCAGTGATGGCTATCCTGCCTCGATAGTCTTCTCCTTTCCCTGAAAGACACTGGGAGCCCAGGCCAGAGACTGGTGGGTGTGTAGCTGTAAAAGGATTTTAAAAGGAAAATAAAAGAAAAAGCACAACTAGACAGTGCTTTCAAATATATTTTAAAAGACCCTCTATTTTTTGTAATGTCGAACATGCATTTTTTCCTTCAGCAGAGGTGACATTGGTTGAAAGCCAGGGCAAAACTAAAGTTTACATTTTCACAAGCGGTCTGGCTGCCAGACAGATGTCCTGTGTCTGCCCGCTTACAGCAGTCAACAAATAAGTTTGCTGGGTTGAGTCAGATTTTGTGCCTGCAGTCCCCTGGGAGCAGAGCTGGAAAGTCAGTAAGTAGTCCTGTACAAGCAAAAGCAAGTGGGGTGAAGGGACCACATTCATATAATATACATGGGTAGGGTGGAAGGGCAGAGACGATAAGGGCCAAGAAGAAATTGTGAAAGAAAGCAAAACAACCTTCAGAGCTGAGCCTATGGAGCCAGTGAATCGGGAAAGTGAGGCAGAAAGAGGAGGGAAAAAAGTGAATTCATCTGGCATGTGGGGAACAGCAAAGTTAGTAAGAGTGATGATCAGAGACACAGAACCTGCAGAGGGCAGAGAGAAATTGAATCTACAATGCATACATCTTATTTATACTTATAAATAATTATATGTACTTTTTTGGAATTTCCTGAGGAGACACGTACGACTCTGTTCCTTAAACTTTCTTTATGTTTTAAGCACAACATGGAGATGCTATGATAATTTTAATAATTTACTTTAGCATACAGAAGCCTATTAATAATAATTCTTCCACCTGTAATTGAGCATGCTGATATGAACTACATCTAGCAAACACATGCTGCTACTTAGAGCACTGGCAAGTGCAGATGCACGAGAAAGCAAGCTCTAGAGATAAAAACATAAACATAGTTCTCAAAGTGCAGTCCAGTTCTACAAACAGTAATGCTAATCTTATGATTCAGTGGTTTGGAAATGTCCAGATTTAGTGTGCTCAGCTCAATGTTTTAAGCTAGCTCACTGATAAGACAGGTTTTTCTCATGAGGCATGAACTCTTTTTCTCAGGATTCTTCCCTTGCAGTGCTGGCTGTGCTGGCCAGACACAGGTAAAATATCACATGGTGGTTTAGGTGTTTTCCATGAGTTATCAGGTCAGCTGATTTAACCTGAATATCCTGCCTCTCAGGTAAATTAAAAAGGTGGTTGAAGCCAAATTACAGTTTTCATTACACCTCTGCTATTATTGCACTTTGTTACACTTGCATCCTCACTGACCTTACATGAGTTTACGTAACAGAAATTTGGTGAGTGATTCTGCTTATTAATGTGCACTTTGCATGGTTCACAAGGATTTCCTCAAGTTATTCAGAACTGTGATTTCTTGTCTTTCCCCTTCCTCCATCACTTTAATGAGAAGAGCCGCCCTCTGGAATGATCTCAGTAAATCAGACTCACTGCAATGAGGAATGCTGCAATATTCCCAGCGTTTAGTAGGGCTAGTAGTGAAACACCAGGGCCGAAGTTCACCATCAGGATTACGGCAATAATTCATCTTCAGATCTTTCTCTGGAAAGCTGCACATTGAAAATGAAAGAGAAGCTTGTGAGTCAGCTATGGCTGGCTGCAGCAATTGGGCTGTCTGCAGGCAGGGTCTCCCAGGCACTGTGGGAATTAATTCAGCACCGGGCATGACTCACTGTTTTGGGGTAAATCCATGCATATGAGGCTCTTGGGCATCCCAGCGCTGACACTCAAGCCCAGACTTTGTTCTGGAAACTTCTCCATGGTAGTCTTCACCATTACACTGCATGCACTCTGTTGTAGGGCCTAGGCATAATGAAAACAAAGCAAGGTTCACACCAGCCTGTGAATTCTGATCCTGATCTATTAATGGAAGACTACACTGAAAGGAAAAGAGGGGTTTGCTCCAGCAAATGATGAAAGGAATCCAGAAGATCATGCACTACAGCCTAACCAAATGAATAAAGCTTTAGGGACACATGTCATTTAGAGGGAGGACTTTGTCATATATCTGTATGTACTGATACCAATGGGAGTTCTGTAAGTAACATAGGACTTGGATCAGTCTTTACTGTTGTTAAATCAATGTCTAGGGGTAAGAGCAGGACGCTATTAGTAAATTCTTTAAAAATTCAGTTCTTCTATATTTACAAAATTACTTTGATAATTGGAGCCAATTAGGAAAACAACCTTTGTGTTGTGGACTTCTTAAGTTCCAGCTTGATCTAAATTTACATTTGAAACCAATCTGCAATAAAAAAGCAAGAACAAACAGCAGGAATAACATTAGCTACTCAAACACTCTGAAACACTCAAACTTCTCTGAAACACAAATATACCTTCTCCAGTGTGCATGACTTGGCCCTCACACTCTGGGATGTTACAGTAATCAAATCTGGTAGCAGGATCTGTTGTGTAACACCAGGGTCCATTTTCATCTCCATCAGGATTTCTGCAGTAGTTTTCATCCAACCCTGCATTGGGGTGTTTTTCAGGTGTATAACTGTAATAGTATTAAAACTCTATTTTAATTCCATAAATTTAGTGAAGCAGAAGACTTGCTAAGTTAACTATGGGCTCCATTCACAGTAAAAATGAGACAGATTCCTCATTGTAACCCATAAATGAAATCTGAAAAATATTCTATAACTACAGTTTTTAATAGCTTCTCTCTAGATCCCAGTTGCCAATGATGGGTGAGTTTACAGGCTGTAAGGACTGTGACAGTTTTAAAGGACAATAATTGTGTTTAATACTTGCATCTAGCTGATCTAGTCAGCTCACTGTGGCCTGTGGCTCTGTCATGTATTTTTATTAATGCAGCTACTTTAAAAGTGGAGAATCTCTAGAGACTATTCACCAAACACAACTGGATCCTAATTTGCAGAGATTTTGAAGCAAGTGAACCTGGGCTTCTTCCTAAAGCAATCCTCCCAGGGAAGACTAAATGGCTTTTAAACAAAAATCTAAAGAAGCATATCCAAGTTTCACTAGAATAACAACAAAAAAATAACTTTTTAAACAGATAAAACTCCAACATGTATCAGAGAAAATAGGCTATCTGCTTCCACATGTGCTCTAGTGAGCCCAGTGACAGCCAGCCCGGAGAAAAATCCACCCGGGCAGGTCCCTTGGGCACTTAGATGTTTTGCTGGAGGTTTATTCTTGACTGCCGCTGGATAGCAGGCAAGAAGTCATAAAGCTGGACAGATAGCACTTTTTTTTTTTTGCACTTCATTCAGAAGAGAAATTATGCCAAAATTTTCATCATGGGTTGATAGACAGAGCATTTCACCTTCACCAGCATTTAAACACAACTTCTCTAGCTGACAATGCACCCTCTCCTTACCCCGATCATTGCAGTTCTCTGCCAGTAGAGTCAAAAGTAACAAGACAGAGGAAGATAAAGTTGTCTTTAAAAGTCATCTGACAACTGGTTTTGACAACATGCACTATAAAGTTGTTTATACACATGAAATTGGGGAAGATTGGAAAAAATTCAGAACCACATGAAAACAAATATAAATAAGGCCATACTTTGGTTTGTGAGGTGTTTTTTCTGCCCACTTCTGGCATGGAATACCCCTCCAAGTTTTGGCTTCTGTTCCTCTGTAGTCTTTCCCAATCCCTTTTTTACATTGTAGAAGGTAAACTGAAATGGAATTGGCTTTGTTAAGTCAATGGTGTTACAACACTGCACCTCTTGAAACTGAGAATCTGCAGATATAAGTCTGGAGTTCATCAGTTTATGATGAACCATGCTTTACCCACATTTTGAACCTCTTGGGCATGCAAAGAGAGAGATGCATTTCTATAAGATATTTTAAAACAAATTAGTTAGCAACTAGCAGGTAACTACAGATGAAAATTCCTGAAGCATTTATATAAAGCTAATCAAATAAATTTAAGAAAACAGAACAAGTCACAATTGTTGACATGCATAAAATGTATGTTTATACACTCTACTACTGGGATAAGAAGGAAGGCCTTTCACCAGCAGCTCAAGATTCTTTGAAATTTATTGTTCAGAAGCACATTTGCGGTATGAGTAACATGCAACTATCCCTTCAAGCCAGAGAATTCTTAGTTATTACAATATGTTTGTCACATAAATGGTCCCCACATCTTTGATTCCTCTTAGCCTCAGACTCTCAGGTACTTTCTAGCAGGATTCCAAGGCAGAGAGAAGGAAAGCATGTTTATGATGCTTCTATTGGCAACAGACTGAAAAATCTCCAGTTACTGGGGTGAGTGATCCTCATTTCTCCTTTCAGCAATTTCTTTACACAAGAAGAAATGCTTTGAGCCCTCAAATATAAAATGGAGATGTTAGAGCAGAACAGGAAACCAGTCTCATAGGAAAAGCTGAGGCTTGTTCAAGTGTCTTGCAGTAGTTACTGTCATCACAGTGTGGCTAGGACTACAAATGTGTATGATGCACGTCTTACCAGCACATGCTCTTGAAGCTTCTGTCTGGTTGTCTGGGTACTCCTGGAGTGCCCAAAAGTCTTGTCACTGCTGTTTCAACTACTGCTACCCCAGTAGCAGGTTCCAGCATGACCACCTCTGGCCAATAGCCTTGCCCATAGACTTTCTGATGTTGCCAGGTAGCTCCTAAATGATTTTAGCATGTCTAAATGCTTAGCCAGACTCATCTGGCACCTAGGGAGGGGGGGTGGAGGCTCTGTATAGCTGGGTCAGGAATGAAGACAAGCAAGTAACTTCCCTGTTCAAATGACACGTGGAGACCACCATGCATTTAGACCTTTGTATTTGATCCCTCTTAGACAGAAATTTCCACTTGACACCCAAAGTCTCTCTTACTTTTCCATCCTGTACATGACTTTACTGTGCTGGCCTATAACCCCTGAAAGTCTGTGTTCTTCAAAAGAGTGATAGGATCAAGAGCCAAGCTACATGTAAAGACAAAATCAAAGTTTGCCTAAGGAAACTGCTCTGTAAAGAGGGAGAAGTCTCTAACCAATTTCTTAAGGATTTTTTCAGTGACCAAGTGCAAAATCTTTGATTATTGCCCACAGAAGAAGGTAAGCATCCCAGATGGCCATTGAGCTAATAAAGAGGGCCATGGTTCTTAAGCTCTGAGAGGCCAATTATTATCACAAGAAAAAGCACTTTTGGAGGTGTGGGTGGGAAGAAATCTGACTCAACATAATGTAGTGTGTGTAGCCTACAAAAGCTGTGCATTTGTGCCTTGTGGATTACTCCTATATTAATAAGGAAGTTGTAATCAGAAGAGGATTCCTCATGCAGGATTTTGCCATTAACACAGAGAAAGGAAAACTGTAGTTGCCAGCTGTTCATGGAGCCTTTGTAACTATGGACAATCCAAAGTATGGTCTGCACATAGATCCCAAATTGTCTGTCGTGGGGTAAAATGTTAGTGTACAACATTGTGTGGCCCAGCACAGCCAGACAAACTCTTATACTCACAGAAGGGTAAACCTTTTGTCTTTGAAGTAGCTGTTCTGTACAAATCTTTGTATCCAATCCCAAGGAAAATAAGCTCTGGCAAAGACTGGTGCCAGAGTAGCTGTTATGAACTCCAAGGTCTCAGGCACAGGTGAGATTTTACAGTCAACATGTGCCTCAGGGAGTGGCAGTTGTAAAATGTTCTGGAGATTGCTTCCTCCAAGCAGAACAGATTCTATAGTATCTCAGCAGAAGGGAGTTTTACAGCAGCTATTTTCTGGTACCGAGGAGTCATGGTGGCAACAGAAAACCTTTCTGAGGCTTAAGGACACTGAATGTCTTTATTTGCATATGCAGGTTCAGGTTGGGTGATGCTGGCTGTGATAACAAGGTTTCTTCTAGGAAGCTGAGTCTCACTTTCAGAATACACCTTAGCAGCCTTATGAGACATATCTCTGGTTTGAAGTGGATTGGGGCCACTACAGACAGCAAATGCTGCAATGTGAATTATCCAGAGACTACAAAAAGGAAGGAATCTGATCATAACAACACTGAAGAATCAAGGAGTATGCTTCAATTTCTAGCTTTTAAGGCTGAGCTAAACATAAACTGCAAGCTCAGGAAAACTGCTGAGAAAATCCACTTCTCATTAGCACAGAAAGAATACACCAGGGAACACACAGAATCACAGAATCACGGAATGTTAGGCATTGGAGGGGACCTCGAAAGATCATCTAGTCCAATACCCTTGCCGGAGCAGGAACACCTAGATGAGGCTACACAGGAATGTGTCCAGGCAGGTTTTACTGTTGACACTGTAACAACAAAATGTCACTGGCTGATAATCAGCTGGAGGTTAAGATAGTACTTACTGAAAATAGCTGTTACAAACCGAGTTGCACCTGATAACATGAACCTGGCAATCCATTATCCGGTCTAGTACAGAAGAATTCAGATATAGGTGTTTAAATGTTAACATTCTAGCATTTTGTTATATTTGGGCCAGATCTCCAGCAGAAGTTAATGAATCCATCAGAATTGTATCAATTTATAGTAGCTGAGAATTTGGACATGAACCACTTTCTCTTTTAAACTTTGATAAGGCAAAGGGAACCTGCACCATGATTATTCATGCGGTTTCAATTTTCTCTATATCTTTCAAACGCTTCAGGATTGTAAAGACATCGAAAACAATTGTCTTTTCAAACAAACTGAAATGTTCTTACAAGAAATGTTCACTACTCATCTTACATACCATTTAGCAATAGGAACTTCCTTTTTCCCAGAAGACATTGAATTTAGTGTTTGTGACTGCATTATTTATGTTCCCACAAAACTAATGAAGATAGTCCAGTTAAAAAAATATATATTTTTTGCTAGCTATATAGCATCTATTCAAAACTTAGCAAAGTATTAATTAATTAATGCCAAAAATAATCTTAAAACCAAACCCCTTATCTAAGCCTGGAATATAAGATTAATTAAGCATAAAAAAGGAGCTAACTAAACATCAACTTTGGGTTTGATTGAAATATATAAAAGCCAATATAATAGTTGAGTCAAACAATTCTTGATTGAATTATTACACAGAAAATTAGAGAAGTGGGTACATAGAAGTAGATAATCCTGTAGTCCTGAAAATTTACATGACCAGGGACTCCGCTAGCTCCATGAAGCAGAGGACTGCAAATACTGAAAGGGCAGAAAAATGCATAATTTTTGCTTTGGAGTACGTTTATTCTGCCTTGTCCCAATAATATATGACTAAATGGGCAAAATAGAAGTTCAAATATATGGAGCCTTAATCCTATATGCGAAATTCTCTAACAGTTTCAGTTCAGTTCATAATTCATGCAGGCCAGCTTCACTGCAACTGTCATCACCTGCAATGATTTGCACCAGCACTGCAACAGGCATTGCAAAGATGCAGTTAAAACAGGCTTAATGTGTAAATATCTACTACCTTGCTATATACATACTTTTCTTCTCATAAAGAACTGCATCCGTGCTGTTGAACATCACTGACGTTTTGGCATTTTCAGCCAGTGTTAAACACTGTAGCTTTTTCCTGGTGAATAGGAAGGCCCTGTTGAAATTGAGAAGGAAGCAATATTAGCATAGGAAGCAATATTTCAAATTCCATTCAAATTATTCAACTCATAATTATTTTTCTATAAATTACTAATTTATTAGCACTGTTTGGTATGCATCTATATGTTTCAAATTCTGCACTCGATATTTGAGTAAGAGACTGAAGTTTTCTACTGCCCTGAAGTGGCTGACTTTTCCAGGGTGTATGACTATGTGATTAAGTTACTATGTGGGAAGCTAGTTAATGAATTGGCAAAATGTTACTAACAACATTCTAGCTGCTCGGGTTCCTGCTTTTCCCTACAATGAATTAGAGACACCTCACCATTCTTTTGTGAAACAAGGCAGCATCCAGCTAAAGAGGCATAAGCAGCTCTCCATCTAACATTGGATAAGAGCAGGAATTTGAGCATTTGCTATAGAATAAGTAATACATAGCAATTCCACCCTTTACTTGACCATGTGGTAATTTATGCATGGAGATGAGCTACAAGCTAAAGGCACAGGCATGGGCAACACTGTTGTGGACAATGCTGCAGCAGCATGAGGATGTTGGTTCTGAGCAATGGTAGGAAAATATCATCGATATGCAGACACCCACAATGACATAGTTTTAAAATGCAACAGAAATTACCTGCAATTAAAATTTCTTTCTGCTTCACATTTCTCTGCACATTCTTTTTCATTATTTGTCTTGTAAAACTGTTTATTTCTAGTAAGTATCCAAACGCCATCTGTTCTTAAATAGTCGTCCAGTATATCTCCTTTCCCTACAAGGGAAGGAATCAGACATTAAAAATCAGAACACTGCAGTTAGGAAGATCTGTGACTTTGAGTGCCATTTTTCATTTAGTGCTGACAGATGAAAGCACCATTCATTCTGGGTAAAACATGATAAACTCTGAGGAAATGTCTGTCTCCTGACACAATCACAGCTGTATGACTGGAACATGCCAAAGAAACAAAACAAAACTAACAAACAAACAAACAAACACACAAACACAACAACAAACCAACCAAAAAAAACCCACAAAAAAACCCAGCAGAAATTTAGAGAAGTAGCTCTGAATGGAGTTATGTACGGGTTTGAAGCTGAGAACAAGGAATGTGAAACAAGAGTGAAAGACAGAAGAGAGGGACTAAATGGTGCCAAACCATTTAGTCAGTCAGAGAAAGATGAAGGGAAGTGATATATATAAATACTTAAGTTTTGGAAAAACATTAATTGGAAGATGTGAGATTATGACCTCCCATGTGGATGGTACAATCTCTGCAGTTTTACTGGTCACTAAACTGTTGTTTAACTTAAGATGTCTTACCCCGGACCAATAGACCCCAATCATTAAATAACTATATAATCTCTTACAATGGTCACCAATATTTATGTTGTAATGGGTTGAGCAGACTTACTAATGAATCTGCCAGGCTGCATCTCTGATGCACAAATTAATCCATGATTATAAATTAGTAAATAAATTAGTAGTATTATATCTGACAGCTATATGTGTATAAGATTTATATGGTGTACCTGCTAATACTTTTAACACTTAGCTCCAAAGTGGTCTTGCTCACAATGGAGTTTGCCATCTAATCAATTTTTTTCCTTTTATGTCTATAAAGATTCTGTGTTTCTGTTCTTAATTTCTACAGAAGTTTATTTCCATATCCAGCATCAGGTTACAAAGTTACAGAAGTGATATGGCTAGTTATTTCATTTTTCAAGCTAGATTATTATTGACAGACACAGTAAATTAATAATCTTTACAGCATTCTCACAGGTCATGTTGTGAATCTTTCTTTTATAAAAATACCCATTTTAGGCTCAATTCACTGCAACATCACTCCAGTGTAATTAACTCCCATGACATATGGGTCATCCGTCACCTACCTCCACACGACACATATTCATATAAAATATAATAAAAGGTATTTGGGCTCCTAATGAAAGTAAGATGATTAATTGCCTGAGGACAATTTGCTGTGACTGCTTGCAGAGTTGGCTCAATGCTACAAAATCCGCATGTCTTAAGAAATCCTTGACACTGGGGCCTCCCATATCTAATCCTATTATTACAGGCTCTCCTGATGGACTCAGCAAACAAATGTTTCCTCTCCTGACCTTCTTCCTAAGCTAACTGAGTCTGCTGTTCCAGAATTGCAGGGGACTACAACAGGAAAATATTACTTTCCAAACTTAATTGACTCATCTTAAAACTGAATGGTTATCCAAAGAGCTCTACTTTGCATACTATTCCTTTTCAGTGACCATAAAACAAGTTTTCTTTCAGTTGGTTTAAGAATGAACACATGAGATTTTGGATGACATGCATAAGATAAAAGACAGCACAGATTAGCATAAGCTTAGATAACAGAAAAGAAAATGTGATGTTAGTTGTCTGAAAAAAATAACAATGCAAAGTGTAAACTTAAGAAATAATATAATAGATTTAAAAATGCAGCAGGGAATGTATTATTCTGGCTAAAGTCCAAGTCTTTATAAAGCCAAACATGACACGTGATAACTGAGCAGAATAGTCAAACATATATGAGGAAACCAATTTCTTCTTTTACATATGTATCTTTCCAGACTTGACCAGTACTCATCCAGAAGACATAAATAATTTTAAGGCAGTTTTGTGGACTATCACTTAGGAGCAAGTTAGAGCTGATAACAGTGAGCAAATAAAAATAACTTTATCATCTGTCTTTTATAACTCAATACAATCATACAATGATATATCTTTGTTATTCTGTCATTAAATGTCTGATCTATTAAAAAATCATAAAAAATGTACTGATATATTTTTAACAGTACTTTTTAAAAGTCACTTAAGGGCCATACAATGATCTGCAATATTAAGTACTAGAGAATATGGTGTAAGTACTAGAGTATCTGACTGAAATCTGATTGAAATGAATGCTACCTGTGGAATATTTATTTACAGAATTTGTAGATGAGCTTGAAAATAATATCTTACCTTTAGTTGAACACCTATATTTTTTCGGACTTGTAAAAAGTAATCTAGGCATATTCCTGGAAAAGCTGATCTAGGTTACTGAAGATTAAATTTCTACTTACTACCCCCAGGAAAACAAGGGAGAACATTTTCTTATATGTATTTGACAACAGAAGAAGTGAAATTGCTGGAATAGAATGGAGCTTTTTTAAAAATTAATTTCATTTTAAATATTTAATTTAAAAACTTTAAAACTTGTGTCATAAATGATAACAATCAGGATCACTGTGCTTAGCGATGCCTGGCAGTAAAAACAGCTTTAGCATTTGTTCCCCATACAGATACCAAGGCTGTTGTTGCTCTTCTGATGTCTCTAACAAACACAACACTGGAGCAACCACAGCTCTCGCTTAGTTCAACAGCAGCTCTGGGTAAGTGGTGACACGGGGATTTGGGGACCTACCTTCACCAGATGGAAATTGCAAATGTTTGGCCCCCATCTCACCTAGGCAAGCAGAAGGCAAAGGACTCTTACCTGAGCTGAGCAAGAAAAGAAAGAGAAAGGCAGCTTTGCTAATCTCCATATTGGCCCAGCTGGCGGGTGCTGGAAGTTGTGTGTGTCAGTGCACAAAGTTTTATTGACTCGCACTGGAGTGAGGCAGCATCAAACAAACAAGGCAGGTACGTTCAGTTAATAATTCTCCTGTGCTGTGACCCCCTTTGCTGTGGCCATTCAAACAACCTTGAATTGGATGGATTACCAAATCAGACTCAATCATTTGTACTGGATACTGGGAAATGTGAAGGCACTCTCTTGTTTTGTGGAGCATGTTTTTGTTCTCAGATTGCTTGGTCCCACTTTGTTAAGGTAAAGATGAGGATCGTGCTGGTGGGCAGTATGGGAACCCACAAATAATCTAATTCTACGTAGTTTTGTATATTCAGCTTTAAGTCCCAATGGTATTTTCAGTCACAGACTTCAACTGCTGAGGTTGGAACTGCTTCTGATCTGTGCTTTTGTGTAAGCCAGTCCCCAAAACCAGACCTTGATAATGCCAATTCTGTATCAGAATTTCTTTCAACAATCATCAGTGTCCTTCTCAGGGGAAAGAAGCATCCTTCCCTCAGCTGTTCCCCATTTCTGTGTTCATTTTTGTTGTTCATGACTTGGGAGGCAGTGTTCACTGTGGTTCAGTGTATAATGTGTCTTTGCCCACCAGGCAAAGCTCCTGATACCTCTGATCTGCCCAGACCACACGGTGCATGCAAGATGCCCCATGCATTTTAGCAACACCACCTCCATCACTCCCACATGGCTCAGCTAAGGCAAACGAGGCATTCTCAGCCAGAGTGTCCTCAGGAGTTTCAACTGGTTTCCCTGGCAAGTCAGTACAGCCTTCAGAAGGGTTGGAGGGCCAGAGAAGAATAAAAATTCGGAGCAAGGTGGGAGTTCCATATATTCACCTTTGTGTTAGGAGAATGATGGTTCTAGAAAGGCCATGTGCAACAGCCACACGCCTGTGAGCACTGGTGACTAGATGAGTCCCCTGGGGTAAAAGCAGTGGTCAAAAGGTACGTGCTTTCAGGGCACAGGTGGGAAATCCACCCTGGGCCGGTGGGGAGGCAGTGGTGAAGTGGCCTTTCTGCCTCAGCTCTGAGACACTGCAGAGGCCTCTCAATCAGGAGCCAGTGGGTAGCCTGTAGTCAGGATGGGCATAGTGATGCCCATAGGAAAACAGATGGTTGGTCTTGGTAACTGTTTGGTGATCAGTTGTTTCCATGTACCATTGCATCCACAGCTCATCTGCAAACCTACCTCCACAGTCACTTTTTGAGCATATCATTCAAACTCCACCACACCTGGCAGAGGGATGGAACTCCAATATGCCTACAAGGCTTCAGAAAATCAGTGGTCAAACAGAGAAAAGAAACCAAAATTTGTTTTCCATAATGACAGTCACAGTGGAAGAAAGCACCATTCTTCTCTGCGTGGCCCGTCAGCAGGTCTGGACCCTCCAACCAGCGTGCCAGCACATGCATAGGTGAATTCCAGAAACATCCACTTCATACACATGGACATGGAAGAGACATGCTGTCCTACTGGCAGCCAGGAGTACCTCACAGAGAAATTGTGGGGACATGGATGGGAAGAAGCAGAATCAGGGGACCATTTGGGAGTGAGGAGGGCATGGAGGACCTGAAGATTTCCCATTTTCATTTAGGAGAAAGGGGGGGTCAACAAGAAATGCGAGGGAGAGCGGGTCTGGGAGGGGCATGATGAGCAGGGCTATAAACCATGTGGAGCCAAACCTTGCTTGTTCTGCCACTGACTGCATTACTTGCTCTGCCCTCAGACAGCAAATGCCATATGCTGTAGATGCATAAGACTGAAGCCGCTCTAGATCTGCTAGCAAACAGCATGGAAAAGTCTATTCACTTGGATCTCATTTAAATATTAGATCGATCAATGGCTGAGAGATTTTATGCCCATTTTCTATTAGAAACAGTGGAAGCCACATCTTTGTTCACGAAAACTATGCTCCAAACCTACCTGATTTTCTTTGGGATTTTCTAGAGAATGTGCTGTCCCAGTAACGTCCAGAAGGGTGCAGCAGATGACACTTTTTGACAAAGTGGGTGACATTAAACCCCAGCGTAAGCGAAGAAGTCAGTGAGCACTCATGAATGATACTCATGATCAGGAGATGTTTGTCCATAAGCTTGAAAAAATCCCAAGGGATTTATTATTTTGTTGCTCATATCACAGCACTAGCTTATAAGGAAGTTTGTCTTCTGCAAATATTATTTTATTTTCTTTCTCAGTTCCTTCTTTTCCTTCACAGCACAATAAACTAGGCTTACAGTTGATTGGCTTGAACTTATATAATATTAATAGGTTCAAAAGCTTTATTTTTCTCAAAGCCATATTCCATGTAGGAAAGACAGCATGCAAGTATGAAATACAGAGAAAAAAATAGAATGAAAAAGAGCGAGTGAAAAAAGCCAAATGTAACTTTATCACTGTAAGATACTGAAAAACATAGTAAAGGTTATGACAGTGAAAAATAGATGCACCTATTTGGAACAACAACAACAACAACAAATTTAGGAGAGCATAACATGGATTTTGTCTAAATTAGAAAAATTAGAAGAAGTAAGTCCCTTGGAAAGGAAAATAAATATACATAAAAAGAATAAATTAATTGTGACCTCAAACAAATGTTCTTAAATTAATTTGGAAACACATAGATATATAGCTGCACAATAATGAAAACAAAAAAGAATTTGAATTTCAAGTGTCAAATTATAAAATACTTTCATTAGGCTTTCTGTTTGGAGAAAGAGAGATTTGTACAGTCATGCTCATTCTACACCTTTGCTAACAGCTCTGCTCCGCTGTATTGGAGTGTGTATTTTCTTTAAGTGGTGAACAAAAGATTTATCAGTTAATTGAGGACATACTTCCAATCTCTTATCCAGTAAAATCTGTCAGTGGAATATAAATACTTTTACTTACTGCAGAGGGCTTGTAGAGAGGCCTTGTATAATTTTTAATTCTTAAAATCAAGATAAAGACTATTGGGAGGAAAAAAATATAGGAATAGAAAATAAAATTATTACGACTTCAAACAAGTGAGTGAGAAATCAAATATCCTTCATGAAGGACACTTCCTTCCATGAGTAAATAGTAACAGAACAATTCCTTTGAAACCCATATTTCTATACTTTCCCAAACTGAATACGTGAGTCACAAGCTCCATGAAATATAGATTAGTTATAATTTCCTTTCAGATGCAAATGTGTTCCGGTGAATCAGTTTCTATAGAACTTTGTACTTTCTCTATTTTTCCTTTCCTGATAAAGACACATAGATAGGAGTAGCAGGTGAAACAACAACCACAAGAAGTAATAGAGTGGATAGAGAGTGGTGGGGACAGGTTCTGTGTTGGTTAGCCAATTTGTTTATATTTCAGTTTGATATCTTCGATGCTTAGTCACAAAATTCCCAACCTCAAGCTGGTTTCCAAGGAGAATGAGTGCAGTGTCCTCTAATTCTCTAACAGTTTCCTGCTTCATGGTAGATTGTGTCCATTGACACAAACCTGAATGAAGTAGACTGTTAGGACACTGTTCAGATACAATGAGCACAGAGCAAGACTCAGCTCCATTCATCTGCAACATTTAGAAGACATTTTTATAAACTTTGATACCTCATTTATTGGGGGCTCCATTACCGATCATTTGCTTGTTCTCATGGATACGTACATTTTTTTTAGATGATGCCACTGATGATGGTGATTACTATTGATATCAGAGCCTACACCTAAAGTCAGAGCCCAAGCACTAGGTGCTCAGATAGATATGAGACTTTCTCAGCTCCAAAGAGCTTTCTCTGCAATCAGGCACAGGTTGATGAAATGGCATGGCCAAGGCAGTGGCACAGTCACAAATCCACATTGCCTCTGCCCGGTCCAGAAATTGCTACATACGAGCCCTTGGCTTCCCATGCAATGGCCTGTTGCTTGAGTTTCTACCTAGCAGAGGGAATGTCTGTGGGAAAGGGGATGAGAAGACAAGAAGCTAATTTCTTCCCCATCTGGAGCAATGGGTCTGCTTAAAATGTACCAGGAGCTCAGGACTATTTCTGAGGCATATGCATGTTAACACCCATCCCACTGACAGTGTCTCCTGGACAAAACACTGCAGCACATTCCCTGTTTATGAAACAGGGACAGCAAATACTTCACTGCCTGTCTGCCGTGAGATTAGTAAATTCAGGCTTATTTTGGAGTCTAAAGGAAAAGATGGCATAACTGCTAAGCATAAATCCTTTTACTTGGCTGTGGGGCAGGTGTGGTTCAAAACCTATAGGTAAGTATTGCAATCTTATACTGACTTGAGGCCTCATCCATACACTTGAAAAATCAAATAAGGCTGTCTGGCAGAGCAACATCTTACTCCTTCCAAGTTAAAGATCTGCAAATCAGATAGAACTCGATGGGAAGCCATGTGGGGTGGGTCAGAAGAAGGGAGACAGAATGAAAGAGAGTGGGTTGTTCTGGCTAGAGATTATACCACTAGGGAAATGATTAAGAAGAATTTTCAAATATAGACACATAAATTTATTTCTAGTATAATGTATGTATGTGTCTGCATATATATATATATACATATATAATGATTACTACAAAGAAGAGTAGACAGTCTATTCATCATAATGTGAAGAACAATGCAAGCAGTATGGATTTAAAATCAAGAATAGAAAAAAATCTCTTTCATGTGAAGGAGAGTGAAGTACTGGAATTTTGACTAGTAGGATCTTCATGATTGGAAGTTTCAGGAACAGGCTTGATAAGTGTCTGACAGACGTTTTGGGTCTGTATGTATTCCTATGCCACTCTTTTTGTTGTCTTTTTCTTCTAATTCTGTGAATTAGATTTGCGACACTTAAACAATTCCTCAAAACGGTTGTATTGCAACTGTCCACACACCACTGACAGTAATCCTGCTCTTCTCAGGATGGCTTTTGTACCTCCTGCCTTCCTGCTCCACTGCTCTTCTCTCACTGCTCATAGACATGAAAAGAGGAAATGTTGCATTTCCAGGATCCCACAGCTTTACATACTGAACTTCCCGCAGCCACTGTCCCCATTAACCACCTTGGTTATATCTACATACATTGCTCAATTAGGAGGCTGCAGTTCAGTGCTGTAGGTGATCTCTTCAACCATTTTTGTGTCCTTTGGGAAGAGTTCAGCACATTGAATCCTTGCCCGAGGAAGACTGATTGAGAATAACTCCCTTCAGAGAAAAAAGAAAACTCTTTTCTTCTCCAAACCGCTTTGGGAACACTCAGAAATCTCCTTTCTCAATATACCTCCAGTATGAGCCTACAAGCAACATCATTTCATTCAAGTGACAGCTTCCCCTGCCCAGGGGCACACTGGGCACATTTGATTTGCCCCTGCTTTTCACAATATAATTGTAACTTCTGGAGTTGCCTCACCTTGACAGTTTGGTTGTTTTTAGCTGGAGTGCCCCCCAGCTATGATGAGAAATACATGCAAATCAGGCTTGTTTAGGCCTGATCTCCTGTCCTCTGCCAGTTCTCCTGCAGCTGGTTTGTGTTGTCCTGGCACCCACCAAACTGGCACTCTGGCTCCCACCCAGCGATTCCTCTCCCACCTCAGGCTCTCATCCATCCAGCCTCCCTCAGCGTCAACACCATAAGTGTTACCAGCACACTCCCAGCACCACTGAAAGCTCTTTAGTTGGAAAAGACAGATAACAAATTATCAGATAATAAAATGTTTCAGAAAAACATGTTGACCTGCATGACCTGCACATATTGCTATATGATTGGGACCCACCTAAAGGACAGAGCGCACTGATGGAGCATACTCAGAGGAATAATGTCCTTGTCAACAGTCAGGAACAGCTGGTTGTCTAGGCCTCACTGCTTCCAAAATTGAAAGTCTGTATAGACTGCTGCCTTTTAGGAAGGCTGGAGGCAAAGGGCTGGAGCTCATTTCCTCCTGCAATTGCTTGGTCCCATATTTTCTTCTCCTTCACGTGGATACAAACAACTGTATCTTTAACTTGAAATGTACTGCATACACACAAAGTGTGAATTTGTGCCCTTTACTATAGCAACTGAAGGGATGGAAATGCATCTCCAGAAGCAACCTAGTCCATCTCCCTTCCCTCAAAAAGAATCAACTCTACCACATCCTTCCTGACTGCTGCCTGAACAACCACAGATTAAAAACCTCCCAGGATGGCAACTCCACACCCTTCTCAGGAAAGCAGCTGACAATTGTTCTTACAGTTAAGGCTTTCCTGATCTCTAACCTAGAGCTTTTTGCTTTAGTATAGTTCTCTCACATCTTACAGTATGTGAGAAACCAGCAAGGCATCAAGTAGAACAGCAGATTTGTAAAAAATAACCCAGAATAGTATAAGCCTAATAGTTCTAGTAGTTCCTCTGCACGGATGGATTATGTTTAGATTAAAAATACAATGGCAGGCTTTTTTGAAATGCATTCAGACAACTGGATACAATATTAAGTTTGAACTACATGCAGAATAACTCAAGTAAAACACATATAACTAGTACATATTAATTCATAGTCATTTAACTAATATATATTCTTTATTTATTAACTATAAATTTCAGCATTATCAAAGCAAGTAGTTGTATGCCAGTAGTGGCTCAAAAATCTGTTAGAGAGCAAGTATCTGAGCTGACATTATTGAGACAACTGTTGTGTCTCACAGCCCTCTACCAAGCCACAGTCTTACAGCCATCCCTGTGTCATATGGCCCCAGACTCCTCCAGCTGTGCTCCAGTTGTGCTCCAGTTGTACCAGACAGGCTGCTCCTTAAACCCACAAAGCTTGCACATCGGCAACGCCAGAAGGGCTACAGCCCTGCTGTTTCCCACATTGTTCATGTTTATCTTTGCCCTACAAGTGGTCCTAGATCACCTTTGTTGTAGCCGTAGACAAAACTAGGCCTGCCCGCACTCTGGCGTGTGAGGTGATAAATACAGCCCTGACAGAGAGTAAACCTTGGGCTAAGGCCTCTCCTCCAGAAATGTAGTTCAGGAAAAAGCCAGTCTCAGGGTGACTTCACATGAGGGTGTCTATCCTACTCCTGTTGTGAAACATGCTCAGACAAAGCTGGAGACAGCGTAAGTACTGCTGGGCTAAATGTAGAGTGTGACAGCTCCTAAAATCTGCAAAGTTTTTCTGCTTGGCCAGCTGGGACAATGCTTCACTGGAGAGCTGAACTGGTCACTCCACCTGCCCCACCTGAACGAGAGAGACACTTCTTGTGCATGCTGTACGGGCTCTGACTCGCTTCTCAACCCACCAGGGGAATCACTACCTGGAGAGAACCAAAGTGTGAGCAGTGTATCGGACAGGATGGCACAAGCCCTTTCCTGATGGCCAGGACCATGGAGAAAACCCTTCAGCTCCTTCAGGAACTCCACATGTGTCCGCTGGAGCAGGGCCTGGCAGCCAGGGCCTGTCCCACCCCAGCCAGGAGCAGCTGGGGTCATTGGGGCAGTGGACACCCCCCTGGGGATGGGAACAGGCCAAGGCTAGGACATGGGCCCACGGGTGGGCCTGGCTCAGAGGGGCCACGGCTGAGCAGGGCTGTGGGAAGCTAGAGACTGGCCCTGCTGTGCTGTTGCTGGGGCAAGGGCTGGTGGACCCGGGGGCTGACATGTGGCTCTGGGCTGTGGGAGATCCCCAGGCGGGCCGAGCAGGGACAGTCAGGGCTGATGGTGCCATCAGGGCCCTGGCAGCTACAGGCCAGGGCACTGAGATAACAGGAGTTTATTTCCCTGTCTTGCACCCGTGCCCTAACTAAGAAGTCTCTCTCCTCTGCACACAGTTTGTTTAGTTACAAATGCTATCTGTCCAGAATAAGCCCATCGAGTTTCATGTCTATTAAATCCCTCCCTGCTGTCCCCACACCAAACTGGCAAGCAGTGCCATGGGGAAGAGTCCAAGCTCAGAGGCATTTCTGTAATGAAAAATCTGTAGGAACAGCTTCTTTCAGTGGAGAAATTGAAAGTTCAGGACACTGGACTTTATCTTTGTGCCCACAGATGCACAAATGTAGCACCACTAAAGGGCTTTTTTCCTGAATTTTTTTTCCATGCTTACATCCACTGTGACTTTTCCTGCACAGTGCAGGACTGGGCACTGGACTGACACAGAGAGCACTGGCGAAATTGCCTCTTAAGCCCTCGGGAAGAACTCACTCATTTCGCAGAGGCATTTCACTGAGCAGAGATAATAATCTGCTATGACATCTATTAGTATATGTTTTATTGCATTTAAAGTAAATGTCAAAACTGTACATAAGACACAGCAAGCTATAAGGCTGGACAATATCTTAAATGCACAACATATGGACTATTTAACCCTAAATTCACCTTGTTTCCTCCATACTCCTCAGATATTATGTTTAAATTTATTTTTCTGTCCTAACTTGTGCCGCCTTTTGAGGGGAATCTTGTTCCTTCCCATCTGAAGGGAACACTTCCCACCCAAACCCCTCCTTTCCCTCTGTAGATGTGCAGTGACCAGCTGCATGTCCTGTCACAGGTCAGTTGTTGGTGACTGAAATTCACTAGCATGAATTTAATGCTGAACAATTGTGATGACTGCATATGTATAATTTAAATGAACTGTCAGCAGTCAGCTCAGAACACAAGTAGGAGCTAACTTTGTTCAGTAAAATGAAAATATAGCATTTGTAACAGTAAGCCTAAAATGATCTAAGACATCTTCAGCTCCCATCCTCCAGCAAATCTGAAACTTAGCCTTTGTTGTTGTTAACTGGAATTTCCACTAAAAA
This sequence comes from Columba livia, assembly GCF_036013475.1. Taxonomy (NCBI): domain Eukaryota; kingdom Metazoa; phylum Chordata; class Aves; order Columbiformes; family Columbidae; genus Columba; species Columba livia. Next base: position 71,083,821 of record NC_088604.1, read on the forward strand.
GAAACCCTTATTATTCTCTTTCCAGTAAAGGACATGTTTTTAGGAAGTGACAAGAGTTGAAACTGTTCCACCTCTAAAACCACTTTAGAATATATGTGTTTGGATAAAGGGCCTTTTAATAACAGTTTTATTTTCCTTGGAAACAACTTGACATTAAATTCCTACAGGCAGAAGCTACTGGCCTTTACACTAGGACATACTGGCCTACCCATGCTGTAATGAACTATTTTTATTCTCCTCCCTTTTCTGATGTGAGGTCATGCCACATTCTTCCCTGGTGAGTTAGCAAACAGCTTCTCAGCACCATGATCCTCTGTCCTCAGAGCAGCTGTCGCCCAAGTTGTCCTCTGGCCTCTCCCCTGCTTCTGGAGTTTTAGACTGCCAGCTTATGCAGATTTCCTTCTTCAGACACTATGCTTTATTCCTGGAGGACACAAAAACAGTACAATCTCTAGTTCTGCTTCTTGGCTAGAGACACTAGGAGGAGATATTTGTGTAAAAAATTTTCTAAATTGGCTGCCTGGGGTGAGAGGGATGAAAGACCTGTCTTCCTAAAGGCAGGACAGTTGCAGAAAGTGTCCCTTTCCTCTTCCCCTGCAAACCACGTATGGGAACAAACCCAGAGACAGAGGACTCAGGCAATGGTAAAGAAAGCAGGAGCCCTACACTGAAGCCCCTTAATCATCTGCAAAACTTGCAGATTTGGGGACTTGCAAATGCCTTTTTAAGGTTTAGCCCTACATTTTCCAATTAAATGCATACTTAGGGACCCTGGGAAAGAGGCCTTGGTGCTCAGAGGCATTGTAGAAATGCAATCCCTATTCTGCACCTGAACTTCACATTAATAAAGCAAAACAACTGCACTTGATCTGGTGAGCTAGAAGTGGATTTAGCTGTCTGTATTTGTAATCCTTCCAGAAAGCATATTATCTTTAATTACCCCTTACACAGGGACACAAACTATTATTTATGTTTGAAAAATGTGTTTTCTTTCAACAACCTTACCTAGTGCTAAAAAGAAGGGAGGAAAGAGGATTACTACTAAAGCAACATTCAGGCTTTTGTTCATAGCCAAAGATATTTGGCATTGCTATGATAATATGTTTGGCAAATAAATAGAACATGCAGCTGGACTGGAAAACTATTTAAAATTCAACAACTCAGCTGTGTGGCTTGCTCAACAAATTGTTCCTCCCACTGAGCAAAGACTGGACTTTTTCATCCACTTTTAGGGGACCCACTTTTCCTGGTCAGAATAGTGATTTATCTATGTACATCTTAAGCAAAAAGTCACAGGTAGGCTGTGGATAGATCTCCTTTACAAAGCTTAGCTAGAAAAGCCACATCAGTAAAAACCTTCATAAAGATAAATATATAGGAGCAAAAAATGTACATAGAATTGCAGCTTATGCTGGGCGGGGCACACCCAGAATCTGCATTAGTATGAACTCTTCCATAACTGCACCTACTTTGGGGGTATTTTTGTCAGTTTAACTACATCAGAACAGTTACGGTGGAAAAGTCCATTTGTTCAGTTATCTTCTAAAGAGGTGGAAATCATTTGGGGGACTGAAAATCCTGTGGAACAGAGTTCCACTTCATGCAAATAAAGTGGAAAAGGCTTTTTGTCTGCTCGCTCTTGCTGTGATGGTGGTCTGAGAACATAGGCAGAGCAATATATATATAGGTGGAGTTAATATTTACTCTTTGATCAACTAATATAGTTGTGAAAATTAGGCAAGTTTTTTTGTGCTACAAGCATAAACATGCCTAAAAGCTCATCTAACTTTTCCAGCCATGCCAGCTGGGCTGCTAAAGGTGGTAGGCTGGGCCAGCCCTGGTGGCAGCAGGAGAACCAAAGATGCACAGGAGTGAGATAGAGCAGGTTGGTTCACACATACTGTAAGAACATATTACTTACTTGAAGCAAGACCGTTCAGAAAGGCTTACTCAGTATACTAACATTTGATCTAGATAACCAATTCCATTTTACAGTAAATATAAACACCAACACTGTTGAGACAATCCTGGAATAATACATCAATGTGTATTTCAATGTTGGTCACTTTTTTCTTTTCCATTCATTTTCTAAGAAAAACAGAATCTGTAACAGATTAATACTTTCTCCCTAATGGAGTGATCTCACACACAGAACACCAAACTGCTGACTGGATTTAATCCAAACTTTTCTAAACAAAAACCATCTGGTTGAAAGAGACTAATGCTAGAATATGTCTGTTTAAGAGCAAAACAGTATTTTGAACAATTTTGTGACCAATGTACAATAACTGCTATAAAGAAATCAGTACAGTAATGGTGTGAGTTTTTTTAACTTTAACTGTCTTAAAAGCCACCAACAACTTTAAAAAATCTTTATCAAAATAATTGTATATTTCACATTTAGAACCATGATAAACCAGAAAACTTAGTTCACAGGCAAGGGTGAGATATGCAATACAGTAACTCAATGAACTAATCAATAAAACCAGTTACTGATGCTATAGCACCCACCATGAAGAAAGGGGTTATGAGGCAGGTGTAAAATCCTTAATATGACACCTGACATGTCAAATATTTCTGCCTTCTACAGAAGATGAAAAACTATGGAGTTATGCAGCCTATGCCTTTTAAATCAATACATAATGAAGAAATATGTAGGCTACTTTAATACAGTACTCTGTCCTTAAAGGCAAAATAGAACGAAAAAAATTACATAAAACCAAAGTGGATTAGTAATCTTAAATCCATCTAGTTCTCTAGTGAATTGTGTAAACTGATGCTGAAATCTGCCTGGGTAAGTAAACCATCCTTTGTCAAATTTTTCTGGTTTTCAAAGTAATTTTTCTTTATTTGAGTTGGGCTTTTTCCTCCCTCTCTCTCCCTGTCTCTCTTCATTTTATAGAATTTTCATATGAGAAGAAAAAAGGAAGAATATCTGCCCTCTTCTAGTCTTTGTTATTTAGATTGTCTTTTAGCAAAAACAGCAGATAGAATCAACTTCGAAACAAATCAGGCTCTTGAAAGACCTAGTTAAAAGTTGTATCAGTTTCTGTTGCATACGTGTAAGATTATTAAGCACAGCACAAGTGAAATCATAGACAATAAGTGCATAATGATTAAGACAAAAGAGGGGTGATATTTTTAGGGGAGTCATATGGACAATTAGTTTTGCAATGCCTTAATGCATTGGGTTTGAAAGCTTTGTAAGTCAAGAAACACAGAAGTTTTAGCCTTGTGTCTTTATGAGACAAGAAAGCCAAGATACTTGCAAAATTCATGTTGGACTACTGTTACTCTTCTAATAATATGAGTGATGAAAACACAATATTATCCAACCAAACAAGACAACCAGAGTCTAGTGGGTATATCTACTGATGCAAACTGCATAGAAATATAGGTATAAAGTGGATACTTTAACAATAAAAACTGCAAGTTTGGTTGTTTGGTTAGAAAATGAACTGTTGCAGTAATGTTCTCTCTGATACATATCATCTGCTTAGCTGTTGCCAAGATAACAGGCATGGTAACAGCTGTCAGGGTTTTATTTTGTTAGAAAAATTGCTCAATATTAATACCTGTCCTATGCCATTATTCTGTTTCTACTATACAAATGTGCATTTTTTAATAAATCTAATAACTTCTACACTAATTTTTTAGGGAGTAGCTGTTCAATTGCCTTTTTTCATCTGTACAGAATACTCAATGTGGGAAATAACTGGAGTATTGCTCAAAAACTTTCTCAGCAATAGTGAACCAGCAGAAGTAGCAAGTGAGAACATGGGATAAAAGACAGTAATATTTTAACAGATAATATTATACAGCCAAACTGGCTTTAGGACTGGGAAGAAACAATGCTTTTCCTGCCACACATGTCCTTGTAACCAATAAAGATTTTGTCAGGGGAATGTACAAAACAGATGCTGAAGAGGAAAAATAAGAGTCAGGCTGGTCTTTGGTATCTTTGTTGACTCTGCAGGGAGATGATCAAAGCATGTATAAAAAAAAAAAATTATAATTAATGTGACCAAACCACAAGCAGCAAAATTCACAGCTCAAACAGTTTGAAGTCCTTGAAAATGATTTCTATCTATTCTCTGCACTCTAAGGAGAAGAGCAGGATGATGAAAGTCTTGCACAATGAATATTTGAATCTAGTCCAGGGTGCCTGTTATTTAAAAACAGTGTGAAAATTATTCCTGAGGCTATGAATGCAGATGATTTTTTGAGTGTATTGACATTTCTAGACAGCTCATCAGTTTTTTCTTAAAGGTGGCTCTTCATTATATAGTCAGAAATAAAGTAATGCTATTTATGGCACATTCTGAAAGAAATTGTATTGTTTGGATGCAGGAATGACCATGATGGAATGGGCTAGTTAAGAATGAATGTGCCAGTGCAAAGCAAAACATTAATATAGCTAGAGTGAGAACTGATGGTTCTTTAGTTTAGTATTAGAAGGCATGGCAAAGATTCAAATGTATTACAGTTTCTTTGTTTTCTTTTCCTCTGCTGCATGTCTTAAATTATCATGGAGCAGTAAAATGTATATATGTTTCTTCATAGGTAATGGTAAAAACCTTCACTAGCCTCACTGTGATATTAATTCTTTCCAAATATGGCAGAAGAGCTACAGCTAGGCTGGGACTTGTTTAAGTAAAGCATCTAATACCTTTTTATACTCCCTAGGGAATGCTCCAGAGACTTCAGCTGCCACTTGAGAAAGGACTGGCTCTCCATTTCCTTTAATATTTTTGCCAGCCCCATCCACATGTCTCCAGAACCTGAAAATTTCTAAGTGACCTTAGCCATCTATATCGGGACAGTTAAATCCTACCTTTGATGTTTATACACTGAAATATGGTGGTTACTAAGGTTCTGATGCCATTTTTACTTTGCACTGTAATTGCTTGCCAACAACAGAAGAGCTCTGAAGACTTGTATCAACCTGTCCAACGGAGAAGTTTCCGAGCTGGCCAGTTGATACGTTACTGCACCATGTGTATTCCAGCACTGAGACCCGGTAACGGTGCTGAATTTGCCATACACAAAAAGGAAGAAAAAGTCTCTTCCATTTCCTCCAAACCAGGCCCTGCGAAAATCCTACCTAATGCTGATTGTGAAGTATGAGATACCTCTAAAATAGAAGGGTTCTTTGCTGACTCTTTTCTTTTCTCTGCCTAGTATCTAGAGGAGTAAATAACCCTCATGCTTGGCAATTGCCGTGATGGCTGTTAGGTAAGTTCCAGAGTACGGAGACTACCAGAGCCACACACTGCTGTCTGAAAGGCATTCACAGTACCTGCCTAGAGAGAATCTCTGTCACTCACAATTCAGCTTGATGTCTTCATGACCTCTGAGAGGCCCTGAGAGAAAACTGGAAGTGTGGCCATTAATAGTGCAGGAGGTCAGTGAAGCTGTTGAGAGCACAAAAGACCTAGAACAATACAACCTCTATGAGAGCCAGAAATAGGTGTGAGATTCAGTGAGAACAGGATGTTTTGAATGGATGCCTTATCTGTTTTTAATTTAGAATGCACTGAAATACAGAGCATACTGAAAGAGGGGAACAAGTAATCAGTTTGGCTACTTATCAGAGTGTTAGTTTACAGTAACTTATAATGGATCATGTTTATTTTTTATTCTTAAAATTTAATACAATTTTAACGTAGCACTTGGAATCTCGCATGTCGAATATGCATAGTGTTTAACAGTAGAGGGCACTCCATTCCCAGGATCAGTTCCCATCAAGTTCTTAATCCAAGTGTAACTAGAAACTCTGTCAAGGACAGGAAGTTTCTTGAGCAGGGCATAACCAAGACCTGAAGAGATATGTGCATGTTGGACAGAATTGTCCTGGACAAGACAAACTAAAGGTCTTCCACTGTTTCCCTGAAGAAGAAAGAATGTAAATATGCTTCTGCCAGTACATTAGTACTCAGTAATGTGCAAAAAGGAGGCACAAAAGTCGAGCAAGTATATCACCACAGCTGTACAAAGGCAAATAAATAGCATAACCTGAACTTCACCTAGAGAAGTCTTCTCCCTATCTATTACACAAATGTTGTAAATCGGTATGCTAAAAGCTCTAGAGGCAGCCAGGAGCTAAGACTGGCCTTTCATTTCATTTCATTGCTTTTTATATTTTAATTTCATATTTTTACAGAACAATGTGAGGGGCTATTTCTGCAAATGGCATGAAATGAGTTAGGCTGTTTTTCTTCCTTTACAGTCCTCCCTGTTCTCCCTCTAGGTGTCTCTGCCAAATATGTGATTCACCCAGGAGAGCTTTGAACTCTGCTCTGGAGTAAAAAGCAGGGCAGCCATCTATATCAACAAGATATAGCAGCTAAAGTAATTAGCCTTAACAGCATCTGGCACAGGTTCTCCCGAGCATGTCTAAGATAGCATGTTCCTGCATCATATTTCATGGTTGCTGGAAACCAGAGAAGACACAGGCTCCTCTCCCGAGGTGGTGCAGCAGCACTAGTGTGGTGCTCCCAGGAGTCAGTGAGTCCTTACTGCAGCAGCTCAGGTTTTGACACAAGTTCACCTGGAGCTGTTGTTGCACTGCATTGCAATCTGCACTGAAGGAGACCAATGTAACAAAAATCACAGAAGGAGAAGGTGATTTCTTTTACAAAACATCTAAAGGCATTCATTGTACCCATTCAAACTCATTCATAAACTTTATTGCTCACACTCCTACACTTACATGCACAACAAGCACCTCTTGGCTTTGGACCTCTGTGTATCCAAGCGGTGTGCCCAGGATCACAGGTGGGGCACAAGGGACACTGGTTCCAGAATCCTCATTAGGTCTCTGGGGTTATTTCTGATTAGCAATGGCTAATTAGTTTTTTGACAGATCTTTTATATCATTTAGCAGTCAAGAGCTGTAATGGGGTGGTCTTTTTCTACAGCCTGTCTTCCCAGTCATTTAGCAGAAAAAAAGAACAGTATGATGTGGTGCTCAGTCATATAGTTTGAACACTAGAAAGGGAAGAACCAAGCACAGTGCACACCTTTCAGGTCTTACATTTTAGGTGGATGATAGAGAATATATCACCTGAGTAATAATCTAAGAACTGAACTACAGAGACTAACAGAGAATTTGGATTTGCATAGAGCATTGAGCAGAAACTTGAACTACAGTCATAAACAGTAATGCAGGAAAACAGTTGATATATTGACAGGACCAAAGAGCTAGAAGAATAAACTTCTAAGTCTACAGCCTTGCAATAAGGATAGGGAAAGATAAGCACAGTTGGTGGGTTAGGATGAAGAACTTCCTACTACAAAGTTGAAGGGAAGCATACTGGCTGTTTGTAGTAGGAAGGTGGTAATAGGTTAGGAATCTGTATTTAATCCCGGGAAACTTGACCTAGTTAATTCCTGAATTATTTTTAGTGCATTTGCTGTCTCAACATCTACACACATTACAGTCAAATCTGCTTTCTACAAATTGCTTTGGGGCCTGAGACAAGTGCTGAAGAGGGGTGCATTTGATAGGCAGAGGGATGCATCCTCCAAAGGGCAAGAATAGCACCATCTGTGTTCCCTCCTACCTTTCAGTAGTGCGATGTATTGTCCAGGTGGCCAGTTATAAACAATTATGCACGTATATACTTGTGCATAACAAAGGCTAAGTATGAGAACCTTTCTCTATTGCACTACTGAAAGGGAATGTTTTGTTAGCCATATTGTCATTTTTCAGATAATCTTACCTTCCTCTCCCCCCGCCCCTTCACTGAGAGTTTTGCTCCTGTGAATTTGAGGAATGACAGGGATTTCTGTTTGTCTCTGAGTTTGTTTCCATTTTGTTAAGCTGTGGTTATGCCTTGTGACACCTCCCTTGCTGTGACACACTGCCCAATTCTAAGTCATCTGTCACTCTTGACAGACCTGCCAGGGTGCCCAGATCACACTTGCTGACTCAGAAGTACACCCAAAAGACCATCTTCACCTCAGCAACTACATCCACAACCCATCTCAGAGGGTGATCTGTGTCCATGCCCAGAGCTGTGTGTACTGCTAACTCCCTGGACAAATACCTATAGTCTCCTCCTTGTCCCCCACTCATCCTGATGCTGGAATGTGCTTGCAGTAACCCTAGTCCTTCCAGCCTGACTGGTAATGGTTTCAGTATCAAGATGTCCTTCATCTGTTGAAGAGGGGACTAAGTCTACATCTATGCTAGGAAACTAAACATGGGCAGAACCTGTGCTTGCACACCATCCTGTGATGGTGCAAGCTGTTTAATTGTTAGCACCTTCCCTGGCACAGCTCTGGCTCATGCTGGCTGGCATGGTCTCACACAATGCCAAGATGGAGTGTGGGGGCTGACGGAGTCTAATGACTTTCCCAGGAAGCAGTGTAAATGTCTGTGTCATTCTTAACGAAATGTAGCAAAGTTTGTAGCGTCTTAACAGCAGACTGTACAAATGTTCCAGCTGGCTGAGTAACACCTGATGGCATAGTATTTCTCTTTACTGACATTAGTTAGAATATACATGCAACTGCAGAAAATATCCAATTTGTTTTCCTTCACGCTTGAATTGAACCATATATTTTGTAAGTAAGAGCTTACCGTATTTTTTCTTTTCGTTGTCAGAAACTGAGAAAAAAACAGATGAGTCCCGTATAATTTTTAGGTCCAAGGACCCATGAACATATATGCATGTGAATTTCAGTAGGGATTCTTATCTAGCAATAGCTCTACTGAATTCAGTGGGCATTTTCCCACATAAGTGTTTGCACAGTGAAGGCTGGATGGGACAGTGAGGTGAATAGTTTTCCTCTCCCCGGGAATTTTAAAAAGCTCAACTAATTTCTCCATCTTGAACCAGAACAATCACAAAATCTTGAAAAGTTTCACAAACAGAAACCTTTCACACACACACACACACACAAATGTTGATCTAAAAAGTGTGATTTGGGATGGAACAGAAAACAAGACATGAGCTGTTGACAGGTTTGAACAGAGACTTATGTGGGAAGAAGTAATGATACACTGGAAGGATTTTGGAAAAAATGACAGATGAGAAAGCTGAGAAGTACAGGAGTCAGCTAAACTAATTATATTAGTCTTATCATTTCCATTCCAGTTTACAACTAAGGGAAGGCTTGCTAGCCATTGTGATTGCTTTGCCATATAAAATACAGTCCAGGCCACTGATAAATGTCAAGCTGTTTAATTCTTCCATCTATTACTCTCTAAAGCACTATAAAGGCTTTTGCAGCTCTCTCAAATATTTATAAAGAGACAGTTTTGGAAAGCAGATAGCTATTTTGCCATATGTCTGAATGGCTGTTCTTCAATATGGTCTTGAAGAGTAACAAAAACTCTTAAAATTTTTAAGGGCAATTTAAAGGGACCCTCTTTATTTATATTTAGTCCACAAATAAAGTTTCAAGGGTCATTTTTAATGTTTGGACACATTAATTTTTTTTTTTTTTTTTTTTTTTTTTTTTTTTTTTTAATCAAGCACATTCTTTTCTACTTTTAAGTACTGTAAAGCAACTGAGTAGAAAGCAAGAGCAACTGGCTTAGACAAAACAAAAAATGCAGAACGAACATACACATTTGGGAAATCCCTTGCTGTTCTGTTGTGATGATGTGGCATCACCAAGCTCCAGGCTTGGCATTTCTTTCCCTCAGCAGTAAAATGAACTGTTCCATGGTAATCCAAGCCTCCCTCTCTTGATAGCACTCCTCTGGACTTGAACACTGTGTTGATAGATCAGCATCCGTAATGAACGCAGAAACCCTTGGTTTCATATATGTGTTTAAATTAAAACCAAAACCAAAACCAACCAAGCAAAACTCCACAGCATTCAGGAAATAGGTAAAACTGAGTTAGGAAAATCAATCAGATTAGTAAGCAGTCACAGGAATGTTTGAGAATAAAGACCAGAAGGCATTTGTAAGGGTGTCTGGAATGACTTCATGTAACAGATGGTACTTGGTAGGAGCACTTGAATTTCAATTTCATTTCCACACACTGCATTTGTTTGTATTAGGGAAGCAAAACCTTCACATACAGCTTTAAAATTTCTTAAAATGTGATTTTTCATGAGTTAGATTTAGGAGATTAATGTTCAGGATTTTAAAGAAAAAAAATATATCCTTTTATTTATTTCTTTTTTCATCCTCATTTTCACTTCTTTCTGCCACCCCCAATACATGCAATAAGAAAAGTGGTACCCAGTATTTTTATTTTTATCATATATCTTTAGTTGTGTTCATTTCTGACAAGTTCTTGTATTTACTTATATAGGAAAATAAAACTAGAACTCTGTAATTTGTTTATCAGCAGACTTAAAACCTCTAGTGTCTATTCCCCTGCAATCAAAAAGACCTACTTTCTACCCGTGACTGAGAAGGCTTTGCAGCATGCACACAAGATCAATAATCAATTGCAGTGAGCAGTTTTACTAGAGATTTTAACAACACAAATGACCCAACTTACATTGCATTTTGTGCTTCTGTAGCACAGCTGTATCCTCCCCCATCATCCTCTCAGGGTTTTTTGTTGCTGTCTCTGGACACTGAGGAATGCCATAATAAAACCGTCACATCGTGTCAGTGGTGGTATAGCACCAGGGCCTCCTCTTACCATCTGGGTTCCTACAATGATTTATAACTAAACTCCTGAAATGTAGAATCAAAATAATGGCATTCTGGAAGTCTGAAACCAGCTGTTTTATGAAGGTGTAAAGTGTTTTCCTGGCCAGTTTTATATTAGTTTTATTTACTAGAGTGTCCGCATCACAGGTAAAACATCATCCAGTGTTGCTGTTCATTCATGCTAGAGAAACATTATTTCAATAAACTACTGGTTTAGAAGTGATCAGAAAACCTTGTAATAAATGTTCTTTGGCTGGATGTTAGATGATTAGTTTTTCGTGCTTCGGCTTCTTTATGCTTGCAGTAAAATATACTTTCTGCAAGGTTTGAGTAGTGACAGCTGACTAGTCCACTAAGACTGGGTTATATTTATAATGCTCAACAATCTCAGGTGGATTTTGGACTGGGTCAGTTACGGGGAGACATACTCTGACTTTCGCGGGGAGGATTTTACCATTGTAATACATTTTCAAACATAATTAGACTTTTGAAGTGTGTTTTTCATGTAACTGACATATTTAACTTTTATTGTCATATCTGTTGTTTCTAACTGACGAGGTTTAAAAGACTAATAATTCACACAAATAACTGCGACCTTTTCTTTGGAAGATCTGGAGAGAGGACATTGACTAAACAACACGGGGTTTCCAGTAACACGAATGCCATCCCTGTGTGAATCTACCTAAAGAGCAGATGGACCTTCTTGCACACTTCTCATGTAGCAACAGTAACATTAGCAGTGAAAAGACTCATCAACATGATACTATTTTGGTTTCATTTTTCACCTCTATCTCTTACCTAAATAACAAAATCCTGGCCCCATTTAATTGTGTTATTTTTTTCCAAGTGAGAGCTATTTTTCCCTAGTGAGTGTTTTGTTTGAACAAGGACGACAAAACCTGGAAGCATATGATGACATTTTAATCACAATGGGACAGAATACAATGTCTTAAAAGCACTTCTGTCTTGCTCAAAGTCAGAGTGAGAGATATAGGAAGGAAAGTATTCATATAAATTAACCTCAGCAATAAGTAACTATATTTGATAATCTATGGTAGACAATTGCTTAAGGCATACTATTAATGGATAGTCCAGAAAGAATCCTTCATAATATTTAGACAAATATGAGAAGACCAAACGTTGATGTGTAGCATGGGCTACCCATCCACTTCTAGCATAGTACCCCCTTCTGAGTTCTGTCATTTATTCCTCCGTAATCCTCCCCCGTTTCATTTCTTGTGCTTTAAAAGATCAACTGAAGCAAAATACACTGCTGACAAATCAATATGACTTCACATATGTCTTACCTAGCCAGCATTCTGCACTTGTTGTACTATATCTAGCAAATTTCAAACCTCGGTCCTACACAAAAGTGCATGTTATTCCATTCTCATCAATGAAAGAAAATTAGAGGTATTAACAGAGTACTTATATAAGGAAACTCATTAAAGGTGTCCTGCTTTCAGCAGGAAGGCCTTGTTGAAACCTAGAGGGGACAGCATAAAAAGAAAAACAGGCCACTTTGTTCAGGCTGTTTCTGACAGTGTGTGATTTACATCAAACTTCCCATGTAATAATTTCATTAAAATGTTATTTCATTTGTATTAGTGGTGTCAGACTGAATAAAGCTTGCTCTCCTGGGAATGCTAGAGGACAGTGCTGCTGGAATACGTAGTGAGGAACATAGAAGAAGGCAGGGCAAAGACAGAGAGTTCAGGAGTACACGGTATTGCTTCTGAAAACAAATATTAGCCTAGTGCATGGCAGAAGGGTTTTTCCAATCAATGCCCTGAGACTTTGCACTATTCCCTTTAGATCTCACTTGTAGTTTCCTTACATGTTAGCTCCTTATCTTTTAAATGCCTTGTTTACAGAGGAGTCATGAAGATAAATACATGCAAAGTTATGAATTAATCAAATGTGATAGCAAGGAGGACCTTGGAAGTACCTAAACAGTGAGACAGATACCAGCCCCTTACAGAATTAAAAAGCCATCTGTGACTATCTCGATCTCTAATCTCTAATTCCTTTTGTTCTTCAAAATGGTTCCAGTTCAGCTACTCATTCATTTTTGCTTATGAAGAACTGTGTATTCTAGCTGGTTCACGCTGAACAGAAGAGAATTTGGGTGGGATACACACTCAAATGGGAGAGAGACTTAATTGAGTCTCTAAATAGCAGCAAGAGAAGGAAAATGTAACCTAAACTGTCTGAAAAGGACTTCAAAATAAAAATTTTAAAACTGATTTCAAAACATAAGCAATATGTGTCATTGTAGTTTGAAGCCCATTCTATTATAAGGACAGGAATAGCACAAGAAAATTGATCAGGACAACCATAAAAACAAACTGATCTATTTGCCTATGGACACTTCTCTTAGAAATGAACTTGGATTAATACAAAATATTTAAAGGCAGCTCAACTCAAGCACTATACAACATTATCTGTAAGTAATAAGGTTGATCAGATAATATAACTCTTCCTTAATAAGCCAGCATACTCACAGCACATTCTCACTATATTTAATCATTTTTTCTCTATACTTATGTCATATGTCATTTCTGAATTACTACATAATTGTACAAGACGTATTGACATATTTGTTACTGTATCTTAAAAGGGCAGCTACAACAGTATAATAGGCTTATCTAATGTCTAAATGAAATGTGTTATCATTTTTTGATGTGACATCAAATCTGATGGTACTGTGTCCACTGAAATGTTTACTTCAAAGGCCCAAAACTTTTAGGGATAAGCTAAAAAGCAACATATATATTTTTAAAAGTTTTCTGTATTGCTCAACACGCTGTAAATCTACTCATACTTCATTGAAAAGCAAATCCTGCATCAACTAAGCAACTGAAAATTATATTTTAATCTGCTAAAAGCCTGTTTTGCTCCCATTTTAAATGCAATAAGAAAGCCTCATGAAAATGTAGTCACACAAAAGAAAGAATGTTCTATGCCTTTGCTCATGCTGCTTTTCAAAGTTTTTATTTCAGAAAAGGAAGATTAAAATTAGGATTGCTAAATTGTGAAATATTTCATAGTAACAGAGGCAAAAAACAGATACTGGACCTAACCCACATTTCGAAGGAGTTCAATATGTTGTAGCTGAAATGAAATGGGGCTTTCTCGTAGACTTTTAAAGTCTAATTCTAAGAATATCTGAAAGACATCCTTGTCTAGACTGTATCATTTCTCCAAAAGTAATTACAAAGGGATAACCAAGGAAGTGACTCTGGGTAACAAGATATCCAAATATAGCAGTTTCTCTAGCACTGTCCCAAACAGTCATTTTCATGTCACCTTGATTGTAGCTTAATTTCTCAAGTCTGATACTGCATGGTACTGAAGTTCTGCATCTTAAGCCCATCCCTAAGGTATATAGAACCTTGCAGCAGCTTGTTATGAGTGTGGCCCCCACTTTCATGCCTCTGTCAGCCCCTACAAAAGATATTTCTCAAAGACAAGATGACAGCTACAGATTCTGTTGATATGATACAAGTCTTCGATGTGGAACAAAGTTACCAGCATTTGTGCTTCAAACATACATATATCAACTTAAGACACCTTGATAAAGGTCCTTGATTTTTTGCAGTCCTCAGCTACCATGGGTCTGATGTTCTTGCAGTGACTGTGACAGATGGTCAGCAAATCTGAAAATCACAACCTGACTTCACAAGCTTGATTTTGAAAATGTTTCATTTTAACTTTACTAATTCTAATGTAAGGCAAAGAAATATTGCCAGAGCATAGAAATGCAAGAGAAAGGCGGCCCCATTTTGGCCCAGCCAGCTGGGCTGGAAGCTGTGTGAGTGAGTACGTAAAGTTTTATTGATTCCCACTGGAGTTATGCATCAGCAAACAAATGTGGTAAATTAAGTTAATCATTTCCTCAGTTCCAAACTCAATTTTTTAACCTCCAAACATGACCTGGAACATAAGATGTTATAAAATAATATTTAAATGTTTGTACTGGGTGCTGAAAAAGGTGAAGGCACTCTCATCTTACTAAACATGCTGTTGTTCTGAAAATGCTATGCCTCATTTTGTTTAACTAAATATGTGGATAATATTGCTGAAAATCATGCATAATGTCTCTAAGCAGAATCCTGGACTTTGCATTGTCAACTCCAATTGTCTGTGCTACAAAACGATTACCTACAAGATAAGGAATACAGGACTGAAAAGGCACTTCAGTCTAATTCCCTGCAACTGGAGAGTTATACCATGCCATCACACATAAAAAATCATCAAAATCCATTGTAAAACTGTATATGTTGAAAGCTTATCTCCTGCATACTACTCCAACCAGGAAGGCTGTTCTTAACTCTTACAGCTCTGGTGAAAACAAGGACTGATGTAAATTGGGAAGGAGATGGATGAGCTATTATTCACAAGACTGTGAAATTTCACAGAATTTAGAGTGAACTCTCTAATTTAAATTTCTCTAATAGGAACTCCCAGCAGAAGCTTGTTTGCACTGAAAACTATTTGAAAGCACCTGACAAAGGTGAGAAGTGCCTGTCTCCCCAGAGTCCCAGAAGCTTATTAAAACTGACTTTCATTTATGGAAGTTCCTAGCTCCACAGACAGACATGCTTTAGTCTAGGGAGGCAGGTGCCACCTGAAAGCCAGACTTGTCACAGATTGGGAAAAACAGCTGAGCAGAGGGAGAAAAAGCAGTACATAATGTTCAGTTGTCCTTTGGCTTGACAATGTGTAGCTGTTATGCAACTGCAGTTTTCAAGGATGGATTAAAAACACTGCAAAATGCACAATAGTCTTGGCATTTGACCTCAAAGGTCAAATTTCTCTGTCAACCAGACGCGGAGTACATAGAGTCTCCATGGCCCAGCTGATGGACTAATTAACATTGACCTGAAGCCTGACTGTGTTCAGGTACACTCGAGGACAAGAGTGGCATTCTGCATTACTTTCGTAAACTGGAGGAGAGTTAAGAAAAAAGGGAAGTGCAAGACCTTAGTTTTATCCAGGCAAAATAATTACGCAAAATGGAGTAGAAAATGGCTAGGTGTAGAGCAAGTCTGTGAAAAAGAAACTGAGCATTTCCATTGTTCACAAGCTGAAGAGGGCTTAGTATCGAAATTGCCCAGTTTTGGCACAGCATTTCCAAAGACAGTTTGAGAGAGTACACTAAGAACGGCCAATTATCTTGAAATATTATCTGTGAAGAAAGTCTGCAAAATGTAGGTTTCTTGCCATTAAGAGAAAAGTTGAAATTATGTGGCAGTAGGTAGACATGATAGAAACTTCCATGACAGATAAGCTTAAATTTAAATTGGAAAGACTCAGGACAAACAAGAAGAGCAACCTGCCATGGCACAACAAGAAAGTCCTGGAATAGATCATCTGAAAAAATGTCTTAAGGATGGGTTGGACAAACTTCTCATAGGACTGATGTAGAAAAAGTTGTACTGTTGCAGCACAAGGAAGTAGAACAGATAACCAATTTTACTCTAAAACTTTCTAGTATCTTGGGGCTAGCTCTTTGGAATTCCAAAAGTCCAGGAAGTTGTGCTATCTGGCACTTGGAACAAGGATGGAACCACAAGCTCCAAAACAGATGTCACTGTGTCTTGGGCCACTTCTCCATGTCTCATTTCCTTGTTCCAGTTTAAAGTTCAAACTGCAAAGTTTGAAACTTTGAAGAAGGTTCAAATTTTATTGAGGAGATTTCAAGAAACTCATCTGTATGTTATCAAGCTGCCTAATAATGCAAGTATCTTATCATACAAGCTCATTTTGCCATTGTAATGTTTTACCTCTTCTGCCCTAAGAAAGCATTTTACGGAGTTACTGGATATCAGGGAAATTAAATTAGCAGAAAAACAGGGTACACCCTCTGGACTTGAGCTTTGGAAAGGACAACTAAAATAAGATTTCTTTTTATTTTTTTTTTTACTGAAGTCACCAAGTTCAAATAGTGGATCTTAGGATTACTACAGAGGATCAACCATGGAAAATGAAGAGGAGGCTGTAGGGACTCTCCAAAAGAGAGATTAATAGATGGACTTTCTGAAACTCAGTACCTCTGCTCCAGACACAATCACACAATCAGGTGAAATGGCAGCACCATTCTTTGGGAGTCTTGCTCCTAGTAGAAAAGCAATGCAGAGTGGAATTCAACTTTCTTAAGATATTAGGTAAATGCTGACTTCTAACTAGTCTATGATTGATTACTCACCCTTCAGATTCCCTTTCCAATCAGTTGAGGGATATGTATTTGGAAATAATTTGTCTGACTAAACATAAATGTCTACTTTGGGATGAGCCACATCCTGGGAATTCTCATTTTTCTCATTAACTACAAATAGGATTTAGTGTGTGATGAAATTGGCAGGAGACATCTACACTGTAGATCTCTCTATTTGATCAGATAAATCCACCCAAAGTGCACATAGTCCCACTGAAATTCAGAGAGCTTACTTTACTTCCATCTGTTCTCAAGAAAATGCTGAACAAGTTCTTCCACTTCAACATGTTCACCATTAATGACATGGGAAAAACTTCGGGAACTTTTTATTTACTCTTTTCTTTTCTTTTCTTTTCTTTCTTTTCTTTTCTTTTCTTTTCTTTTCTTTTCTTTTCTTTTCTTTTCTTTTCTTTTCTTTTCTTTTCTTTTCTTTTCTTTTCTTTTCTTTTCTTTTCTTTTCTTTTCTTTTCTTTTCTTTTCTTTTCTTTTCTTTCTTCTTTTTTTTTCTTTTCTTTTTTTCTTTCTTCTTTTTTTTTTTTTTTTTTTTTCTGTTGAGAGACAAAGGAGCATGGATTTGTCTTCAAGATCCTTGTGTTTGGGAGGCTGTGACCACACATCCTTTGTTTGGATAAGGTACTCAAGCAGTCTCTTCTGCCATAATGCAAGCTTTTGTATATGAAACTGTTCTGTGTGCTACGTTTCTATTTTTATTGATGTTTCTTCTTTCTCCTGCCTAGGCAGCCTAATGCTTCAGCCATGTCATTAAGTTATAAGCAGACAACTACCTAAAAACCAGGTAGCAGAATTTAACTGAGAGAACAACAAAGTGAAGTATGTTCCCTTGCAAT
Organism: Columba livia; assembly: GCF_036013475.1. NCBI lineage: Eukaryota > Metazoa > Chordata > Aves > Columbiformes > Columbidae > Columba > Columba livia. The sequence continues at coordinate 71,101,516 of NC_088604.1, forward strand.
ATCTAAGGAGCTTCGCCACTCAAAGTCTTGAGTCAGGATGTGCAATTGATATAGCATTCATTTATACAATTTTCCATGCTAGTGGCACTTATCACACTTGGACAAAGATTCCTCATTTTCCATGTTACAGATATGTTCACACTATCAAAACAGGTTTTTTGACATTTCCATTTGTTATCACTCATCACTTTATTCTTTTTATTATTTAGCTTTTTATTGACATATCGTTAACTGGTTAGAATTTCTTTCCTCTGCACAAACCAAAATAAAAATGCTAAACAGGCAAATAAATGAAGAGTGCTATATGTCATTCAATGTGTACAGGAAAATGAGATCATCAAAGTGCCACTGTAATCAAGGGGAGTTGCCACAGACTTCAATGAGGTCAAAATATCATCTTCAGCAATATGGTACATACAGCTGAGCAGATTTTAAAATGTATTTCTGTCAATAAAAGAAAGTGAATAATACCAGATCTATTTGCAATGATATATCAGTATTCTCAGTTCATAGTAATGTAATTTTTTATGCTTCTACTAAAGCATAATTATGAGGCTGTTAACAAAAATACTCTATTTTCTCAAGAATATATCTACCATCTAAGGTATGCCATCCAAACTGAAACTCATGCACACCTGTAAAACTCAAGTTAGGCCACAAAGATCTCTTAGACATTATCATCCATCATTTGTTTCCTTAGAATAATAGTGTACACTGCTGCTATTGAGAATATTTATCCTGATATTAAAACAGCCTGTGTATTATTAATATACCTCTTTGTGGGCAAATTCAGTTTTTGTGTTTCAGGATGTCTTGAGTCAGTCTCCACAAATAAGACAAAAATCTCGGTTGCCCCTTTTATCTATTCTTTTACTGTATGTATGGGGTACTGGACTGAGAAATTACAGACATCTTTCTGAAATCTTCTCAATATCTCTTCCAGGAATCAAGTCTGAGTCTCAAAGTATTTTTTTTTTCCACTGGAAACACAGACACATAGATATAAGCTCAGGTCTTTTCTGGCAGGCAGCATGTGAAGTCTATAAGGAAGAAGATCCTCTTCTTTCAAGGAAGCTGGAGATCACAGAATCACAGAATCACAGAATCGACTGGGTTGGAAAAGACCTCAGAGATCATTGAGTCCAACCCTTGGTCCAACTCTAGTCCATTTACTAGATCATGGCACTAAGTGCCATGTCCAATCTCAGTTTAAAAACCTCCAGGGACGGCGAGTCCACCACCTCCCTGGGCAGGCCATTCCAATGCCTGACCACTCTCTCTGTAAAGAATTTCTTTCTAATATCCAGCCTAAATTTCCCCTGGCAGAGTTTAAGCCCATGCCCCCTTGTCCTATTGCTAACTGCCTGGGAGAAGAGACCAATCCCCACCTGGCTATAACTTCCCTTCAGGTAGTTATAGAGAGTGATGAGGTCACCTCTAAGCCTCCTCTTCTCTAGACTAAACAACCCCAGCTCCCTCAGCCTCTCCCCATAGGTCTTATGTTCAAGTCCCTTCACCAGTCGTGTTGCTCTTCTCTGGACCCACTCCAGCACTTCAATGTCTTTCCTGAACTGAGGGGCCCAGAACTGAACACAATACTCCAGGTGTGGCCTCACCAATGCAGAGTACAGGGGAAGGATCACTTCCCTTGTCCTGCTGACCATGCTGTTTTTGATACAGGACAGGATACCGTTGGCCTTCTTGGCCACCTGGGCACACTGATGGCTCATGTCGAGCTTCCTGTCAATTAGTACCCCCAGGTCCCAGGGGGTTGTTGTGACCAAAGTGCAGCACCTGGCATTTGGCCTTATTGAACTTCATCCCATTGGAATCAGCCCTTTTTTCCAGTCTATCCAGATCCCTCTGCAGATCTCTCAATTTAAGGCCACACAGGTATGGCATTAACACACACATGGCTAACTTCCATTGATACTCTTTCATTTCAACAGTTATACTTTCTTTTTTTTTTTTTTTTTTTAACCTATATCATTTCTCTGTCATGCCCACTGTATTTGCTGTTTGTCACTGCAGACAGTGAGGACTGAAAATCACAGCTCAAGAATGTGCAACGTCAATGAAAATTTCCTCCTCCACAAATTGTTTTTACTTCCTGAGGGAAAAAGCAAAAATAGGAATAAAATGCATGTACCTTCCATGTACCTTCTAATTGGTCTGCCTCCAATTTACAAAATATTATACTGTGGTTGCAATTAACTGAGCATTATATAAGAAACTTGGGAGCCAGATTTTTGTCCTTAGGCAGCAAAAAGTCTTACAGTATAAGTATAGACATATGATCTGAAATCATACTGCAATTTGAGCAGAAGATAGTCCTGAAACATTTTTGCCACTCAATCTGCTGCGGTCTCCAGACCAGCCAAAGGGATGGAAGTTAAAATAGGTTTTGCTTTTAAAAGTATCAAAACTGAATTTTTGCTGATCCAATCTGTCCTTTGATCTTACAGTACTTCTGTACAAGCTGTCTTTTAAAAAGTGCTGTTTGTGGATGTCTGGAAGAGTGCTGCTTATGATATTTTATTTGAAAAAAAAAAAAGGTATAACATCACAAGATCCAAAATTATAAAGATCCCAGTAACTACATTGTTGCACATGGGCAGGATGTATTTGGTTATTAACTGAGCTAGTTCACAACTCCTTTGCTATTTCCTTGCCCATTCCACTGAGCTAAATTTATACGGAAACTTGATTCCAGTCCCTTCTCTTTTCCTTCTGCTTCTTTCTCCCTTGTTGAAATGATTAAAAGGACCATAAAGGAAAAGAAGTGATTCAAGATTGAAATGTCAGTGCTGTTGGAAAGACAGGAGATCTGTGCAATGGAGAATTTAAACATGATACTCAGAGACAGACTTTCACCTGTTTTCATTTGCAAAGTCATAATAGGAATGTTGCAGAGAACTGTGGTCATTATTTCCAGAGCTGGATTGCTCCCATAACACAAATGGTGTCTTGATAATTTGAACCAGCCTGCAACAATAAACCGAGCAACAGCAATGAGGAAGGTCCAAGTAAATGTAAGAAGATTCAAGGTCTTGCTCATATCTTGCAGCTTGAAATCCATATAACTAAATCACTGGCACTTTCTCTCCATAGGAAAGTAACTGATTATGAAAACGAGAAATATTCAGGATAGCTTTGCCTTCAATTCGTCCTACTCTTGAGGGTGCAAAATTTTGACCCTAGTAAATATATTCCTAGATTCCTTCTTCAATAACACAGGTGAGAAAAGAGGAGCAAACACGAAATAAAAAGTAGAAGACAAAGTAATTAGGAAAGCAATGATACAGACATTGACAACAAAAGGGCAAAAAGAGACGAAGCTATGAAAATGCTATGAAATGCTTAAAAAAAGCAGGCCAAAAATCAAGCTTTCAGACCAATTTGAACTAGAAGACCTCAGTACCCATGAATTCCAAAAGGTGCATTAACATTTTATTTAATGTGTAAGATATTTTAGGGAAAAAACAATGAGAGAAATGAAAAGACATGTATTTGAGGGTCTCAAATGAATTTTATGAGTTCTTAAAACTTGCTCACAAAAATCTGACTCTAAATTTCACAATAACTGCAGCAAATTAATGTGAAGTATATGATGAGGTGTATCAGAGGGAAAGATGAGGATTCAGAACAATTTATCAATAGGAAATATGATTCAGCTTTGTTTCACTGACTTTAAACACAGGTATATATACTTATTGTTAGCGGTTGCCAAATCCATTAGCCTGACAGAGCTGCTGCCTGTCCAGCCAGGAGTGAGGCTGAGCATATATTCCCAACACGCACACAACCACATATACATTTACATATATACACATATCATGGGACCTTTTTGTCCTCCTGGTAACCAGCTCTCAGCCTCTCTGATCTCTCCAGTAACAGGCCCAGGTTGATATCTGCTATGATAACTAGCTCCCAAGCCTCTTACCCTTCTTACTGGCTAGTCAGGCTTGATATTCACTGTTGACTACACACTGACATGGACACTCATGCACAATATACACACACTGCTCTCTCGATTTGCCACTATGACCCATGCTCCCACTCCAGTTGCTGCACTTAAACCTTCATACACATATGTGCACACAGAATAGAGACTCCCTCACCCCGAAAAATAGAAATGGAGTTTAATGGGAAGACAGGACAGGCAGTACTGATCAGGTACAGAGCATGGCTAGACAAATGTACTGACCACCCACCCGTTTACACACTATCAGCTCCTTTTTTTCCTCTTTTCCCTCTATTTTGCCACACTTGTTCCTCCCCAAATGACATTAAAACCTCCCATCCCCTGCCTTTGTTTCCTCCCCTAAGCACCCCAAAATAAGTCTTGTACAAACCTAAGATGTTCTTCCCCTGCATGCCGTCATGAGTCTCGTGCTCCCTAAGCAGTAACCTCTCTTCAATCTGAAAGTGCTCTGGGGAGAGTCCCCCAGCCCTTGGCTCATCTGGATGGGTTTCCCACCTGGCCCATGATGCCCATAAGCTGCCCTGTGACAGCCCCGTCAGGAGCTGGGTTTGGGGCTCCCTTTCCCTTACTGAGTTATAATATTTCACCAAATACCATAAGGCAGTGGCAAGGAACTACTTCCAGCAGCTTCCATGGACTTTCTGCCAAGCCTTTTGTTGTCTGGTGTTCATGCCTTAGAACAGATTTGCAGGACCTTGGAGGAAAAATGAGTATAGGGAACATAAAAGGGAACAGCAGTATTTTTAAGACAAGTAAATGGAAAATGAGACACAGCTTCCATTTAAAACGTATTTTATTAGGGTAGGAAAAATTATTTCAATACCCACCTCTTCATTGGGTACAAATACATTCTCAGTCTGACTTGTAATATGGAGCCAGCAGCAAGTCATGGTCTCCATGAAGTGTTAGTACCTGCTCATTGCCCTTCCACCACAGACACATATTCAAGCTACTTCCTTTGTTACTCTGCATTTTTTCCTCTGTTATCTGATATTTCACAGTTCTCCACTGAGAAATATATTGTAATGGCAGTGAAAAAGGAGTAGGATAGCAGTCACGGGGAGTGGTGTAATAGACAGTAGGCACAGTGTTGTTCGCAGTATCGCAGTGTTCACTTGTTTTCCAAAGTGAATGAGCTTGGTGACCTTTAAATCTGTTCCTGCTACTTCTGCAGTTTGTTTCTTACTCTCTGTCACTCCACCCAAGCCACTGGACCTCAGTATATGTTTGGCACAGCACAATTCTGGAAGAAGCAATTATATATGCAGTAAGTAGACAAGTTTTTGTTTGTTTGTTTGTTTGTTTGTTTTTGGGGGCGCTATTTGCTTGTTTTGGATCTTGTTTTTCTGTTTGTTTGTTTGTTTGGGGGTTTTGTTTGTTTGGGGGGAGAGGTGGTTTTGTTTGTTTGTGGTTTGCTTTCTTTGGGTTCCAGTCTTGCCTGAGTTTTTTGATTGCTTTGGTAGGTCTTTTTTCTTCTGTTATGCAAGATGTCACATTCAAAAGAATTATCTCCTCTTAGTCATTATTGTCATCCTGATTAGTATTGCTATGAGCTTTCTTGGCAGAGATTGGGATCCAGGGCTTGGTGTTGTATAGCCAAGCAGGCCAGGAAAAAAGGGCCTTGAAGGTGAGATGGAGGTATGAAGAATTAAAAAAAAAAAAAAAAGAAGTTTCCAAGGCTAGGCAACAAGAGAGTTGCAAGGCCAAACCCCATGGTCACTTATGCTTGTTGTAGCTCACTGTTTGTTTTTCTCACATAACATCTCTCACAACTCCACACCACCACCCTTTCCATCACCAGGGTGTGAGAGTGGAGGAGGCAGAGGGGAGTTGCCACCCTCTATGGGCACCCCCGGCCCAGGAGCCCCTGTGGGGTGGCACCACCAGCTGGGGCCAGCACCCTGCGTCCTGCATGCTTAACCCCAGCACCTGACAACCCACTTTGGATATAGCAGCGTTTATGGTCCCTGTGAGTAAAATGAGGGTGACAACAAGTGCCTACCTGCTTCCTTGATTCTGGGTAATGAGTTTGTACTTGTTAACAGCTTTAAAAATTAAAAATATTGCCTACATGCTCAGGGTTACTGGTGCGCCTCAAGATGTGTTCCTGCTGAACATGTGGGGAAGCTGGTATTTTAAATGACTAGCCTCTATGATTTTGTCCACGTGAGTGCAGGACTGAGTTTAACCTCTGTATTTTCAGTAGAAAGTGAAGTCTCCTCTTCTGATCGAGAAATATGATTTTCTGGTTGTTCATGCTTTCCTAATCTGGGGAGCCTGAATGATGTTGTACATTTCCAGAGGTGCTTTAGGCTAAGTTGGGAACTGTTTCTTAGGAGAAGTCAGATAATAATTTTCTTTTTTCTTTTTTTCTTTCCTTGGTGTTTGGGATGTGTATTTGTTACCCTATGGATGAGAACAAGCAATCAGACTCTGTCATCTGAAAATTTCAGAGTGCCCTCTGCATCCTAGAAAAAATGACTGAAGTTCCTGTATATTATTATTGTGCAATATTACAGTTATTTACATAAAGTTAGCAAACCATCAATTTTATCTCAGTGCAGTTAGAACTTAAATAATTTCAGCATTTTGAGGGGATTTTGCTGGCAAATAAATCCAATGTGGTCTACTTCAGCTTTTCTGAGTGATATATGCAATACGTACAAATGGGAAATTTTCAGAGGTATATGAGGTCAAACATAAAAAAATCATTCTATATCCACAAAATACTCAAAATATGTTTCGCTTTTGTAAAGCTACTTTTATTGATTATTAAAACATTCCTTTTACAAGTACATATAAAATTCAGATAATCTGGAATTTAAAGTGCCAAACAGGATGACTTAACCTTTATGATACAAACAACTTCGGTGCTTGATGATACTATTTCCTACCTTTGACCATTTGTTTTCGGCTGTCTTCTCTCAGGGAACACCCTCCTAAAAAAACACATTATCTGAGTCCTACATGCCAGCCTCTGGGTAAAGTTGCTTGGCTGAGTTTAAAAGCCCTGTCTGCTGTGTCTCAGTCTAAACTGACTGCCTAAATCTCAATTATCTATGGGCAGTAGTCATCTGCAGAAAAACAGTACACTGCAAGGGACAGCTAGGAAATGGTCACTTTTTAAGCCATTACAGCTGTTTCCAAATAAAACGTGACTTAGATTGCAGCCAGATAAAATGTTTCAGCTGTCTCTGGAACTATATTATCCCCAAGACTCTTCACACCATTAATTCATCCCTCCATATTCTGCCATTGACAGGTTTGTTTGTTTTCTCATTCATACAACCTCACAAAAGAGCTGTACAGTAAAAGCACGGGAGCAGTGAAGCAGCAGCACACAGCTGGGATGATAATCTTTTAATCCAGCTCATCATAAGAGTTCACCTGACCTCCCTTTACAAAGCAGATCGAAGTGACTAAGGCAGCAGAAGAGACTGGGTGGTGTGACTTGCAGTGGGTGGTAGCAGACATGACTACAGCAGCAGTCAGCGGCTGCGGTACGTACCAGGCTGTGTGACTGACAGTCTGACAGGGATAAGGCCATTCTCTGATGGCCAGAGGTGTGACTGCTTCCCACACCTCTGCTGTGGGTGCTCCTTCCCGCACATCCCAGCAGTGGATCTGTGAGTGCTCTGCACACACACAGCCTGAGGGCTGGGCTCCAGCCACACGTGGGGTTTAACTGGGGAGACCAGCTGCCAGAGGTGCTCTCTAGCAGATAGCAGGGTGGTGTGTGCCAAAGGGCAAGGGAGGTGAAGTCTCCCCAATGCCAAAGACAACCCCACAGCTCCTACCAATGCTGAGGAATGCCCCACAGTGGCTGTTCTTCTTAGCTGGTCATCCATAATAACTCTGATCAGAAGAGCAGACACTGTCAGATGTGAACTCCGTCACAGGTCACCTCTGAGTCACCTCAGTGAGTCACCTCTGCCTGGCCTTGCTGCTGGCTACAGACCAGCGTGGGAAGGAGCAGTCTCCTTTCTATAAATCGCCTTTGCTCCATTGTCCCTCTGCTGCTGGTTGCTCAGCTCCTGCCCCAGCATGTCCTGTGAATGCCAGGCCCAGCCACCCAGGGGGTGTCCATCTGTCTGGGATACCTCAGCTGTCTCCCTCTGCCCAGGAGGGCTGCTGCCCAAAAAAGAGTCAGGCAGTAAATCATTCCCCAGAGAGTAAAAGCAAACATACAGCAAGCCTGGCTCTTATTTGACTTGTGATAGGGTCTGAGGAAAATGAGTTGTCCTTGGTGTGTGATGGGTTTGGATGGAAATGGACAAAGGTGCAAATTCTCCTGGCTTGAGTGCGGAGCTGCAGCTCCAGGAGCCTGTGGGGCTGCTCTGACCTGTCAGTGCAGGGGAAGTTGGGTGGACAAGCTGAACCAAGAAGCCCATCTGTTTCGCTGAGGGCAATAAAAGCCTGGGCTGTGCTGCTGGTGCCAGTTCTGCCTCAGGATGTTCCACCCCAGGGCTAAGCAGTGAAGAACAAACTGGGAGGGAACCAAGAGGTCTAACACAGACAATAAAAATAAATAGTGCAAACACTTCACAGGTATCAAGAACTGCAGAAAAGTCTTCTACACTTTCAGCCGGTCTCTCACGGTCATATTGTCTTATTACAAGAAAAAAAAAATAAGCTGCGTCATACAATTTTTATGAGGGCCGCCTCCTGCTATTCTAACTTCTGTTCAGTTTCAGAGGTAGTCACTTAGGACACAAGAAGGGCATTACAAGCAAGAGAAATGATTTAACAGAAATAAAATGATCTTGTGCACATACTGCAATGAAGTAAGAAGTTCTGCTTCTCTAGATAATGCAAACTTTCGTTTGTTGTGATTGCCCATCTATCCAGAAGTCATCCTTTTAGCTTCATGTCCTTTTAAATCCCTTCCTTTTCTTTGCAGAACAAGCTTGCATTCAGCACCATAGGAAAGAATCCAAGCTCAGAGGCGTCTTTGTGGAGAAAAAACTGTGAACACAGTTTCTCTCAAAGGAGAAACTGAGTGTTCAGGGCACTTGGCTGTCATCCTTGTCCCTACAGATGCACAAATGTAATACTAGCAAGGACCTTTTACATATTTTTTTCCATGCTTACGTTCACTGTGACTTTTCCTGCTGGGTACTGGGTTGGAAGTTGGACTGACAAACAGACTGTGTGTTATTATAATCACATTTTTAAAATCTTCTGGAAGAGCATGTGGGTATTGCATTTCACTCTAAAGCAGTTCATTGGGCAACTGAGCAGCATAATAGCAGTTACCATTAATAAAGATTTTAATTTTTTTTTTCTAAAATGACAGAGCTACTGAATATACAAATATCAAAAAAGTACAGCCAAGTATTTTGCAATTTTTATATCTCTTTTTCAATATTTATACGTCTGAAAAAAAAGATATATATATATCTCAGCAACAGGCTGAAAGAACTCAACTGAAAAGCTCTTACTGTTGTTTTTGTGGGTAATCTTGAAAGGGTGATTCCCCAGGTAGCCGGTGTGAATGTTGACTGAAGAGCAGGATTTCACTTCTACAGACCTAACTCGTAGAAGGACAGAAACCCCCTTCTGTTTCTTGTGGGGCTTGGACCTGTTTGCTTTTCAGTGTCTTGCTGCTGAGGCAGCTGGTTGTCCCTGAGGGGAGGGGAGGGTGGAAGTTGGGGACGAAGTACAACTTCTCAGATGACAGAAGGACTTCAGAGGAACTGAATGCAGAAGGATTGCTGTGGTGGGCCACATGGCATAGTTATTTGCACAGTTCACACTGCACACTTTATCTTACACATAGTTGTGATTTCTAACACTAACCAGGTACATTAATTGGCAATATGTCCTAACCTCTCACTGATGCACTAATGGTGTAAAATGGAGTATTCTAAGATCCTGTCACCCATATAATCCAGAACAACGGCAGCTGATTCCTGAAGGACACTAGAGAGATAAAAATCAGGGATGCTTCCATGTCCTTCTTGTACATATCTAATGAAAAGTTAAGCTCTATTGAATAATGTGCAAGAATCTGTCATGTAGCAGCTATCAAAACATCATTACACAGCTAGCTACATTTGGCAAATATAGTAATCCAGAAGACCTTTGGCATAGTTTTAAACCTGTTAATCTTTAGATTCATGAGCAGAGTTGCATACACATGTATATTTTACAAACACGTCCCATTAAAGCATATGTAACATATTCACATAGGTATGAACAAATGAGAAATGCACTGATAGCAATAAATAGCTCAAATGACACAACACACGATTTTTCACCACAGAGACAGGATGATACAAGTTTTAGAAAGGAAGGACATGCAGGAATTCTAGGCAGAATATGTCACTTGAAAAACAAAATGAGACATGGAGAAATTTCCATCACAGTGTCTTCAAGGCAATAGTGCAGGCACAGGCTTGCACGCAGGCCAGTATATTGCAATACTGCTGTTTTATTTTAGAGAGAAAGAGTGTCCCACAAGAGTTCCATGTTCTGATTAGAGCAGTATGCATTCTCTTTTTATAGTATTTTTCTTTGGTTTTGGGTTAGAGGTTGGTTTGTACTGATCAGTACAATGAGAGACCCACCTGTGGTCTGTCCTGCCCTCCCAGGCTGGCACACAGCGGGGGCAGCTGGTGCCCTGGGGAGGTGTGGCTGTGCCTGGGTGGCACTTAAACGAGCCACAGTAGGGTGACAAGAGGCTGGTTGCTTCTCTGAGTATGGGTTGGCCAGGTTCTGTTTCTGGACGGTGAAGTGCCTATATTTAGAATTTGGACTGGAGGAGTTTTAAGGAGTTTCTTAGTGTTGAGACTGCCAACACAGAACAGGAGGGACACATTTTTAACACGAGTCTTAATTTGCATCTAAAGTACATATATATGTCAGAAGGAACACACAATAGAGAAGAAAACTTATCTGTAGCACTGCAGATGTCAGCTCTCAAACCCTGTATCTGGAATGAGGAAGGCACCTGATAGAGACCTGAACAAATTGATTTCCAGTACTTAACTTGCTTCCTATTATAGCTTTGAACACAACTCTGAGACTACAAATTGACCAAAATTATTATTTATTTAACAATCAAAATACAGCAAGTGAAAAAATCCAGCCAGCTTATCCACCACTGTCTAAAAAAAAATAAAAGGAAAGCTGTCTAAAAGATAAAACGTATGTTGACTGGATAAGATCAACAAATAAATCAGACCAGGGCAGACAAGAGCAGGAAATGCAAGTCCAGTCAGGAACACTTTCCACAGTTTTCCAATTATGTAGCTTATGAGATCAGAGGATTTCTCACTTTAAAAGGAAATAAGATCTTTGCCTGGTGAACCTGCCCTTTAGGAAGTTCAATATATTTGAATACTGTTGTTTTATGCATCACACTTAAAGGACAAGTGATAGAAGAAGAGGAGGAGGAGTGTCTCAGAGCAGCTTCTGTCAGTCTGTCACTGTGGAGTAGGGAACTTCAGATTCTACAGGCAATGTTGCATATTGATCTTTGTGGACATGCCCTGCTAACTGCCAAGGTCTGGGTTTCTTTTTTTTTAGAATCTTAGCATGGCTTTTACCAAGCATAAATATAGCTGCATAAATAGTGAGAAGCTATTTTTGAACATTTTGGTCACTGCTAAATACAGAATTGCTAACCCAAGCATTCAGAAGTCATGATTCAGGTCCCCAAAATGAGGAGGCTGGCCTAAGTATGTAGATCTTTTTTTATTTGCTGTCTGTTTGTTTTGCTTACTGAAACTTTAGAATACTTCTGGGCCCTATATTCAAGAACTTTCCTCCAAAAATGTACATAGAAATTTAATCTGAGTTTATATTTGCCTGTAATTAACATGGCTCCTGGAGCTGGGACTTGGAGAATTCTTCTTGGTGTTCTGAGACATTGTAAACTACTGGTAGCTGAAATTTCTTAAACACAGGTATGTCACCAGGGAGGGGACTGACCAGCAGAGGATGGAAGCACCACTCATCTCGTACCTTCCCTTGTTTTCAGAGATTTGATAGAAGGAGAGCACAGTGCCTCCCAGTACAGGGGTGACATTAATTAACCCACAGCAGAACAGCAGAAATCTTCTGAGTGAGGCACTTACTCATGCAGCACAAATACATCATGAATGTCACACAGCACGTGAGTATCATGGCATAAATGTCAAATAGTCTGAGGAACACTTGCAACAGGCATTAGCTTAAACTTGTTTGATGAATGTTTTGCACAAGTACTTCCAATTGGTGACGCATTTGGGAGGGTTTTTATGCTTTGTTTTGCAATTTTAAAAGCAGCTCACAAGCAGAACAACTAACTTTGTCTAGTGACATGAAAACAATATATTGCTTGTCCTGTTGTAACCTTAAGCACAAAATGATTTAGTACATCCTCAACTTCTACTCCCAGCAAATTTTAAACTTGGACAATGTTGCTAGCAACTGAGACTTCCTGCAAGAATGGTTTATTGTCCTTCTTCCCTTGAAAAGATCCATTTTTAAGCAATCAGTGTCATTAGAGCTGGTGACTGTTTCATTTCTAAGAGCACTTGCAAATATATTTTTCTGGATGAACCACCCTTTATTCACTATTGTATACTTCCTGGAAACACCTCAAAAACAAAATCATACACAGGGAATATATTGGCCTTTTCAATAGTGCAGATTATCAAGCTTCCCTTCTATAAAATGGTTTTAGCATCTTTTTCTATTTCAAGACTCTGAACTGATCTTTGCTGAAAAATAACACTCTTGTACTAGTACCATAATATCTGATTATTGGTTCATAACCAGTCACTGAATACCTGCTCTGTCTTCTGCTTGCTCATACGAATTCATTGTTCTGCCTTACAGGAGCATCCTTTTGCCTACATAAATTAACCAAACGTATTTCTGTAAAAATACTGTAATAATGCCAGGTCATCTTTTTCTGTAGCTCTCAAAGATGGTTGTGTGTCTTTTACCCTCCCCGCTGCTTAAAAGCTTCAGAGTCTGCTTGATACCTGTGAGGGAACAAATAGTCTGGCAGGGAAGGGCATGGGCAGGGCTTGCATCACCCTGGCCCGTTCCTGCTTGTTGAGCCAGCTAGGCAGCCCAAGTCAGAGGTTACAGCTTCCCTAAACAAGTGTAACCTGAATACTCCTCCAAGCACGCTAGAGAGCTTAGGGGGAAGAACCAGAATCCCTGAACGATTTCTTCTGGATTTTCTTCCTGTGGCTGAGTGTTATATCCAACCAAGAGGCAAAGCAACTTCCCGGTCACACTGTTTGTACCTTGCAGATAGCATGCAGCGTGTAGCAGGGCTATGACTCACACCACAATAACCTGAAAGTCAAGTCAGCATGGGCCATGCACTCTGCTACTGCCCATGGAAGTAAAGGGAGGGAGCACTTGGGCAAGGGAGAGGCAGGCAGAAGCTCTGCGGTGCAATTCCCCCTCTGGCTCATGGCAGGTCAGCGTTCTGCAGAGCAGGAGCAAGGAGGCCTGCAGCAAAAATAGGCTGGCCTAGGAGATGCCTGGCCTTCTGCTGTGACCTCATCCTCCTGCAAAGCCACAGGGACTTCTTTGCCAGGTCACTGGGCTGAATTTGCAGCTCTTTGATTTTGCAAATGTTTTCTTTAAGGTTAAGCCCTACCTAATGCAGATTAAATGCATAGCTACATACCATGCAAAGGTGTTCAGAGACACTGAACATTGCAACTCCCTGTGTGATTTTGCATTTCACACAGAAAATACAAAACAGGTCAGCTTGGTTTAATGACTTTAAGTAGCTGAAAAAAATGTTAATATTACCTTTCTTACTTGGATGTGGGTTAGGAAAAATTTGGGAAACTTTTGGAAAAATTTGGAAATTGGAAAAATTTGGAAAAATTTATTTCCTTATCCAGCACTTTAAGGAAATATAAACCTTGAATATCAAGGGTTGCTGGTGGCACGGAGAACACCCGGGCTTTTGTTTATAGACAGGGAATGTGGGTACTGTTCTGATAATATATTTGGCAGATGGGGAGCACGCAGCTGGATGAGCATTCAACAGCTCAGCTGTGCAGCCTGTTCCTTAGAGAGTTCCTTGATCCAGAAAAAAAAAAATGTTCATCTTTCTGGCACTGAAGCTATGTCTTGTTTTATTGGTAAGAATAAACCTACTTGTATGCACAATAAATGAGACCTTCACAGTAAGCTAATGATGGGTGTCTATGATGTATGCCAGTAGCAGCTCCATTATTGATTTAGTTATGCTGGTAAAAAATGGACACTTTATTACAGTTTTATGCTGCAATGGAAAGAGATTCAATTATGCTCATAAGCACTGCTGGAGCTGTATTTATAGTTCTGTCAGTTTTCCCCAATATAAATACACCGAGAAAACCTTTCTCAGCTAGGCAGATCATACAGAATTTAGGAACTCTCTGAGTGAGAATGCTTTGAAAAAAAGTGCTATGTAATCCAAACATGTGGAAGTAGAAAAATCAAGCACTATACAAAGGTGAGAAACATGGCTCATAAACACATTGTAATAAATGACACAATAACCTCAATAAGTTATTTTTAAGGCAGACTTCTTAATTTTAATTAAAAAAATTAACTAAATTCAGTGCACTCAACCGTTGTTAAATGAATACTTGAATCAGGTTAGTATAAGGCTCAGTTTACACTAGAAAGGCAGTACCTCTTGCTTCTGTTGTTTCATCCTTTCTATATCTGCTGTATATAACTATGATTAATATTCATAACAGAACTTACCATTAAATATCATATCTGGATGTGCCCTGTCATGGCTGTAATTGCATGTATCTAAGCATATTTCTTAATTTCCTCCCCAACCATATTATACAAGAGTGTTATATTTCTAAATTAAAAAAAAAAAATAGAAGATGAAGTATGTTAAAAAGAAGCAGACTTGCTTTGTAATATCATGTAGGTAAGCTGGCTGATTCTTTATGTAGCTCTGAATACAGAAAATATACATTTAAACAGTATATTTCAGATTATTTTTATATGCAAATACCTGCATTTTCCTAATCAGCTTCTAGGACTCTGATGACCAATATGAGCACAACTGTTTATGTTGAATCTTCATATTTATGCATGAATATAAGGCTTTGTAGATGTCAAGCTAGTAATCAGATTCACTTCTGGTTTGCACTAAATGTTGCAAATAGTATAATATGAAGAAAACTTGGCAGCACACGTTAGTTACTGAGCTGTGGACCAAAATGCTGATGATCAAATAGGAAAAGCATTCAATGGCATATTTTAAAGGTTGGTTGCTTGTTACTGCTTTCTCAGGCAGAAATCTTTTAAATTCACATAAAGATCATTTGACCTTACAGTTCACAGGAAACTGGACTCTGTGATGACAACGCTACAAGCTGTGGCTGTGACACCTACAACTTGCAGCCTTCTAGTAGACTCATACTCACTGCATTACATCAGAGTGTAATTTTGATAGCTCTGCCCTTACCCTTTTTAGACAAGTGATGAGGCAGGCAAAACATCCCTTTCTGAAGTCTATGTGAGCTAGTTACTTCAGAGAGAGAGATCCATTCACCGTTAAATCCTTATTCAACACTCTGTTTGGCAGGCTGTTGTGGATACGGCAAGGAGATTTGGAACAGCTGTAATAAATGTAGCATGAAATGTAACTATGAAACATATCGGTAATATAACTGGACTTTAGGTACTTGCCACACTAAACACGCTTATAGGCTGTTTTCAAATATAGGCAAGGCAATAATTAAAATACATCAGAAAGCTCAGCTGAGGTGCAGTTCAATTAATGGGGAATAGCACAGAACTAATTTGTCTCTTGGTTTGGCAAACCTCACAGAGGGAAAACAACTGTTGAAATCAGAGGAGGCTAAGATTTTTCAGAATCTGACTTCATTCAAATGAATAAGGGTGTCACATTCACTTTTGCAGACCAGTAAAGTTGACCACATCCAAATGACGACAGGCTTAGTTATTTCACATGTAAAATGCAACTGTTTATAATTTATACAAATTGAATATCAGGATCTTGTATCACTTGAAATATAAAAGCAAAAAACATTGTTAATGTTAATGGTTTTTTAAAAGTTTCTTAACTAACCTACAGTCCAAGTATAAAATAAAATTAAAAAAAAAAATCGTACAGTCAGCCTGGCCATAAAACTTCATTAATAAGAAATGACACGACTTTGAATAGGAGGAGAAAAAGGACTTGCTCACAAAGCTGTCCTTACATCCACATAAACAGTCTTTGACCACTTTCTTCTGACAGGAAGTTATAATTTGATATGCAGAAGTGGCTACATAACAGCAGTGTGAATTATATATTTTAGAATAACTTCTTACCTGCAATTGTCTTTATTCAAAATCCACAATCTAAAAAGCCCACAATTTGTGACAAAATTATAAATAATATTAAAAGTTTTGTCGTGCTGTGTGCTTTTAAATAGTCGTATGAAAATTAGAGATTGTATTAGAGATTGCTTGTAATTTATAAGTATTTGTGAGATCAGTCATAGAATGGTTGAGGTGGAAAGGTTCCTCTGGAGATCACATCATCCCAATCCTTTGCTTAAAGCAGGGTAAGCAGAAGGAGGTTGCTCAGGGCCACGACTAGTTGGGTTTTGAATATCTTCGAGGACAGAGACTCCACAATCTCTCTGAGCAACCTATGCCATTGTTTGACCATCCTCATCACGAGGAAAGTTTTTCTCATGTTTAAACAGAATTTACTGTGGTTTAGTTTGTTCTCACTGCCTCTTATCCCTTCAGCAGCCACCCCTGCGAAGAGCCTGGCTCCATTCTTGACTCTTCCCCATCATCCCATTGGTAAGATCTTTCCTGAGCCTTCTCCAAGCTGAACAGTCCCAGCTCTCTCAGCCTCCCCTCAGATCCCAGATGCTTCACATACTTTATTGTCTTTGTGGTCCTTTGTTGAACTCACTCCAGCATGTCCAAGTCTCTTTTGTGCTGGGGAGCCCAGAACTCAGCTGTCATTTGGAGGTGTTTTATAAATGTGCAAATATTACATTTTAATGCAAAAATTTTAACTGAATCTTTTTCTCTACATTCTTAAATCCAGATAAGAATAACAGTCTTATTCCTATATGAACCTTAAGTGTCCCTTTAGAAATATAATATGTATTAGAGTCATCTTCCATACCTTATGGAATGCATATCTTCTCGTCCTGTGAGTAGTCATCTATGCCTAATGAAGACCATGAGAGACCACCTCGAACTGATGTGCTATAGCTCAAATGTCCATCTAAAGAGTTAGTTAGAAGGCAAATTACTCTGTGATCTCATTGCAGGCAGGCTACCGTTACGCAACGTGTGATAAAGTTTTGCACCTGACCCATCCTGAATGCTTCCAACAGGCGAACAAGCAAGCTCTTGCCAGCAGGCCTTCTCCAGTACTACTGAAAGAATAGTGTGTGCTCACCCTGTTGGAAGCTGGGTGCTGAATCTGCAGATAACAATTTTTTTCCTAGCTCTAGGTGCTGCAACATCTGTGCACTGTTAGAAAGCTGGAGTCTTTTAGCTGAGCTCAGTATATTTTATGTTAGTGTCTTAATGTCTAGGCTAAGTAGCAGGACTAATTGACTGCTAGACTGCACTAGGATTAAGGATGAAGAAAATTCCTCTACTGGACTTCAGACTACCTATAGATAAACAGCAGAAACAGGGCTCAAATATGCCATAGTATTCAGCCTGTAAGAGAGGAGGAACTGAGCAATGACAAATCCTCTGCTTCGACAAGGTCATCCTGTTCTCCACCAACACACTATCTCATTCCATTATCCCTGGATAGAAACAAGAACTAACAACATTTTGACACTTTTGTTTGTATTTCTGATTATCACCACATCTGAGATAACTGCTGTGGAACTGAATGGCTTCAGAGTGCAATTTAGAGTTAAAATAGTTACTCTTATAGAACAAAACCCACTGTATTCTCACAGTCATAGTGAAATCCACCCAAAGACACTGATAGCAACCACCTTTTAAAAAAACAGGATTTTCAAAAGCATTCTCAGTGCTAAGAAAAACAGAATAAAGTTACAAGTTATCTTTGGATTAGATAGTATTTTAACATCTTAATTGGTTAAAAAATCTGTGACATCACTTTGTTTTCTCTCTCAGGCAAAACACACTCATGGTATCAGTGATACCATTGTCATATATTGATAAGACTAACTGTATACCCATAAAGATAATAGGAACTTCGTCTTCATCTCTTAAACCAAAACAATAGAAACATCTAATGCTTGTCAGCAGACACTGTTGTCTCAGATTCTGCTACTGAACTTTCCTTTGGCAGATGCACTTGAAATTATTACATCCCTGATATTCTACTCTTCTCTGAGCATTAGTATGCCAGCAACCGCAAAGCAGCAACTGCACTGGCCTTAGACTGAGGTAAATTTTCACACATGGTTATATCGGCAAATGATTTTTTTCAGATGCTCTTCACCTGGACTATCTTGATGCCACTTCACTGGTGTCTTTCAAATGCTGGTTTGTAGGAAAAAAAGGATGAAAACAATCCATAATGTTTGTTTTTTTTTTTCTTATGAATGAAAGAACATGAGTGGGATTCCAAATTGTTAAATTAATTTTGTCCAAATTTGGACAAAACCCTTTCTTGAATGGAGTCTGAATCTGGAAAGTATTGGTTCATTGTGAAGATTTTGGAAAATTATGAGCCTAGGGAAAAAAATAAAATTATGTACCCTCTCATACTTTCACTAAAGTCATTGCTATGGTAATAAAAAATACTTAAAATAACACCTAACAATATTTTTCAAATTTTCCCTGAATTTCTTTTCCTTCTTCAAAACATGTCATGGGTAAATCTAAATTATGTGTGAGCCAGCATATTAAAAGTAGATTATATTTCCTCTATCTGTAACATATTTTCCTGTCAACAACTAAAAAAGAAGGAACTGGTATACCATGTGTGAGGTAATAGGATTACCAGCAATTTATAAAACTCCACAGGGCATCCAATGGCAAAGGCAAAACTTTTTCAAGTCACTTACAGAGATAGTTCTGCTGGTTCTGTGTAGCCTCTGCAACTGCGATGGATGCATGTAGCATTACCTAGGCAAACGGGTGAGAAGGATGTTAGAAAAAGCTGTAACTGGAGTAAGATTTGTGCTCATTTCAACTATAGAATTCTGTTGTGCTCCATAAGAAGATTCTGCAGCCACAGGGATAAAAAATCTTGTCTTTGCACTAAAAATATTTGTTCTGGAATAATTTCGTCACTTGAATTCCGTGATACATGTTAATACTTCATCTCCATAGAGCACCTGGTCAAATGTTTGAGGTTTTTGTTTTGGCTAATACGCGGTCTCATTCAAAAGATGATACACATACAATCCAGTGCCAAAATACTACAGTTGTGAATTTAGTGATGAAAATACAGGAATTCTGAAGTCAGAAGCCACACAATGCTTCAGTAACTTTGGTCGTGGTTCAGACAGTCAGCTTTGTATTGCTTTCAATTCTGACCCATGTTATTTGAACCTATCCTTAGGAGAGGTCAAAATGTAGAGTACTTGAAGGTAGGTTTCAGAAAGGCAATGAACACAGATATATTTGATACAGCATCTTATTTTACTCACAAATGCACAAAGGCCATGCTGAATAAATCCTAAAACTCTTAGAGAGAGCCTGCATATATTATGGATCTTACAGTTAACATGGTTGAGATAACTGGGATTATTAATTTACTTTTTTTTAATCCACCCTCTTATGCTTCTGGGATAATAGGAATTGTTAGATCACCAAATTGTTAGATCACCAAACTTTACCTGCTCACTTAGTCTGCTCAGTACTAAACAGACACAAGCCTCTCTAAACTACCTTAGTGAGACTCGTGGCTAATGAGATGAACAGGTTGCTGCTTAACATGGCAAGAGAAAAAGTCAGAGCTGTCCAGCTTTTCGTAGCTCTTCCAGAGATTCCAACACTGCACTTTGTGGTTCTCCATTATTTTTGTCTAGGAATGTTTCAGAAGTAGTGTCATTCATAACTAACACCCATGACTCCTCTTGAACTGCCTCACAGAGGTGCTAAATGCATGGAGGCTACCTCTTCTGTAGTTGCTCAGCAGAGAATGTCACACAGATCTCAGCTCCCTAACACAAGCATCATAAACTGGATTCCTCAGCTGGCTGTAGCAGGAGAGGCTGCTGCTGCCAGGAAAGCAGATCAGCTCACATCATTCAGCAGCTATTTCAAGTGCTGTGTGCTATGTTTCCTAGCAGGGATGTGTCTTAAAATAAGCATTCATACCTGTCAAGAAGAGAAATCCAAAACAATTAAAGAAATAATGATAGGGGCCAATAAGACTAAAATGAGAACAAAAAACTCTGAATGCATTGAAATACTGTCATGTCACAGGCAATTGTCTATTTAGAGTGTTTTAAACTGTGTAAGAATTTAGAAGGATGAAAATAGTTATGTTCACAATGAGGTAACAGCTTTTTATAAGTAATGAAGTGGACAGAAGTGAAGGTGTAAGCTAAAACCTGAAACATTGCAGACTTGGAGACAACTGGGAGTTGTAGAATGAGTTACAATACTGCTGTCCTCTAGTTAGGGGGGCATTACGACAAGTGGAGAATATCCTACTTCCTATTGCTCTTCACCAGAACCGAGCCATCAGCAGGATTAGACCACGAAACTCACCTTGCGAAGTTGTGGGTGATAAATTATTCCAGATGATTCAGAGCAGAAGGAGGAAATGGATCCTATAAACATTTTTATAGATGAGTAACTGTTCTCCCAGGGTTGTCCCATTGATGTCAGCATGTCTGTTACATAAGTGAACTGATGTGTAGATAAATGTTTGCAGGAATCAATATTAAATGAAGATAAAAATTTTCTCATGGCTGCTTATACCTCCATACAGCTGATGCAACAGCCAGGAAGTGCTGGAGTAAAGGAATACACCAGATACACTGCTTTTCTGTGACTATTCTCACTTTATAGGAAGAGCTGTTGAAAGGAGGAGGGATGGACAGGAGCTGTAGAAGATATCCCTAGGCAGGGAAGTTTGATATAGATCTCACAGCTGTTTTCTGCTGGGATAGTGCAGCTGATGTAAGGAGAAAGAATCTCAGATGCAGAACTAGACATATTAAAATATCTAGCCTGGAACATGTGTTTTGTTTGTTTTTTTTTTTCTTTCTGGGTTACTGGAAATAATTAGTATAACTTTAAAACTTTTAATATAAACAAGCGTTGAAACTTGCAAGATGCTTGAGAACAGGCAGAGCTGCATGCAATTGTGCACTAAATTGCACTGTCAGGCACACACAGAAAACAGATGGGTATGCTCTGGCTCTACAGACATGGTTTCAGAGGATGAGCCCAAATACTTCAGTGGAGCTTCTTTGAACATGAAAATATTATATTGAACATAAAGGCAAACAAGTGCTGCAATGATCTTGGTCTTTATAAGTGTCCCACAGCTGGTCACCAAGGATGTCTGTTACACAGCTGGGGAAAGACTTATAGTGTGATTTAGCCACCTTCAAGCAAGCTTAATCTGTGTTGATAATCAAGTTCAAGTAGCACTAAATTCAGTGCAGCTTATTTTCACTGGTCCAAAGTCAGTTCTTGGGAAGACACAAGCTACTGTAGCCAGACTGTTACAATACATGCGCTGCCTCAGAAACATTTTCAGTCTCTTTATATGTAAGGAGAATCATCACTACGTCCAGTGTCCAGGTACCTTTGAGAACCAGCCAGTGATTTTAGCTATGCCCAGATTTACAGACGCTAAGCCCAAAGGCCAGCTTTACACAGTACAAGCATACTGCTTTAAGCACAACTGAGGTTCACACTTCTCTTATGTGGGTCATGCCGTTTTAATGATGCCAAAGGCAGTGTTACATACAGTTGCTTTTTAGGACAGGAAGTACCAAAAAAAAAATAAAACAAAACCCAGTTGAAGTGTCAAGACAATAATGCCAGGAATGTTTCTGACCTCATGCTACTCTTGCTAACAAAATACTCCTTTAATAGTGATGAGTTAATGATATCAAGCCGTGTGTGATCTGACATGCAGCATGTGAGATGACAGTGTTCAGACAGAAATACTCTACCTCCATCAAGCTAGCTGGCTCCTATTACAGCACGGGTGTTAAACCACGCTGCTGAACAAGCTTTGGCAGCCAGCACGCCAGCTTCTGAAGTGAATGAATCACAGTGGTAACGGATGGTTGAACACGGGTATATACAGCGTGGCTCCTTAATTTCTTTCAGAGGTTCACACTTCAAATCAGTTGCAGCGAAGCTCAAATCACACGACACTGAAAACTGAGTTCCGTTTCAATAAAATAACCCCCAGCCTGATCTTCTGTGAAAGCAACAAAACTGTAGATGGAAGAATCTACATATTTCCAGGTAGAAATGCATCTTGGTATTCTATTTTTATTATGGAGTAGCTACATAAGAAAGAAATGGTGTCAGATTGTCTTGTAGATATTAACTGCAGGTGTTTTTCATGTTTTATTCTTCATTGCATGCAGAAGAGCATTTCTAATCTGTGACCAAGAACAAAATCAAAATTCTCTCTTCAGCACACCTAAGCAGATCTAGACTAACTATACCTAACAGGCTGCTTTCTAATGTCCACTGTTGAAAGGGGGATTATGTCCAAATTAACTTTGCTTCCACTTTTAAACAGCTTTTAGTGGAATTAAATAATTTATTGGAAGGAAAAACTTAATCTACAAAGCTGTTTTCATCAAGAACTGTCTGATTACTACATTTCATTAACTGTTGTTAATGCTGTGCTTTTGTCTGCATAACATTCATAAACCGAAATAAAAGTTTGGCCTTGTGACAGGTATTGGGAGAAAAAAAATTGAAAGAGATTCTTGTAATGTATTTAATTACCTACATAGACCAAATCTTTCTTTTTCTTCATTAGCATTTTTTGTGTATAGAAAAAGAGATGTAGAACTCACAAATGACAAAAGCACGGCTGCACTTACAATCCTCTCTGATAGTTGTGATAACATGAGGAAGAAGGAATAATAGAATCTATGCATCAGGAATATATGGAAATTTAAGTGGTAGTTGCAGTAGAAATTTTAAAAAGTTATTTGAAAGACCTATATTTGTTATAAGGATGCTATTGTAATCTCTTCATTTTTTATTGCAAGTTCTAGGACCGCTGGTGTAAT
The DNA here is from genome assembly GCF_036013475.1 of Columba livia. NCBI lineage: Eukaryota > Metazoa > Chordata > Aves > Columbiformes > Columbidae > Columba > Columba livia. The sequence goes on from NC_088604.1 coordinate 71,124,670, forward strand.
AAAAGGCATGCTGCTGGAATAAAAAGCAATTCCTAAGCAATAGCAGTATCTGCTAAAATTATAAACCCACGTGGTTGCTGGAAAAAAAAAAAAAAAAAGAAAAAAAGAAAAAAAAATTAATCCTAAAACTTCAGAAAATAGAAATTAAACTGAAAGAAGTTTGTCTATTTTGACAGTTGCCTGGTTTTGGTTTTCTTTTTTTAAACCTAGAATTTTGGGAACATGATTTTGTCACATCAGGCAATGAAAACGACTAACATTACTAATATTCTTAATCAATTTTCTGACAGATTAAGACATCATTTATTGTGACATCTGTTTTAATTTTGTGCCTTCTTCTGTTCCAGTAGTGGAACCAGAGTTAACAACTTCATTTATCAATTTCCATGCACTTGGGCAATGTTGGTATGTTCAGACCCACAAACTCGCAGTCAGGGAGTCTTTGAGATAAAAAGACATTACCCAAAGAAGACAAAAATAATTAAAATAATTTTGTGCATATCAATTTTTGTAAGACCTCTGTAACTTCTTTAAATTTTGTCTTTGCTAAATATTATCTCTATAAAGACTGTGACAGTCTTACGTTGTCTGCTGTTTACTGTACTATCAGCTCCATATAGTATCTCTTCTTTCCTTCCAATCCCTCTTTAGGCTGTTCACAAACCTCTCACAATTTTCTCCTTGATGCCAGGAGCTATATTGCTTATTATGGCCTATTGCAGACAAAGAATTGCCATTGTAGCAAACTTACAGCCTTGATTTGCTTGGCCAGTTATCTGTAGTTTTAGCATATTCTCTATGGTACGCCACAAGAATGTGTTGCAACCCAGGGTGCTGGGTTGCCCTACAGGGAAAGAGCCATGCAAGGAATTCTGTTCTGGACCTCCTTGTTTGGGAGGCTGCAGTGAAGCCAAATCTGCAGTGAACCCAAATTTGCTTCAGCATATCATCTTAATATTTACAGAAAGTAAAGCAGTGGGCAGTCCCCAGTTCCACCTTTTGCTCAGGGCCCTTGGGGTGTCTGTACATCTATATAATCATGCCGTCACTTCTGTGGCAAAAGGCAATATCAGATCTTTTTTTCCTAGTTAATGAGAACTCTGTGCCTCTACCATATCACTACGCTGACTGTTTTGATAGAAGAAACAATGAAGCTGAAAATTTTTGCCATGATTGCTAAAGACTTTGCTGCCCTGCAAATAGCTGAAGAGATGGTGTCAGATGATGACCTGTAACATAGCTGAAAAGAATGCTAAAAGCCATTGCTATGCAATTATTTCATCAATGACATTGGACCTTTGATATTTGCAACCATACTAAAAAGGTACATACTGTGAAAAGAGCAGCTTTACTTTAGATTTAGAGAATTTATGCTTTTATGGAGATGACAAGTAATTTATTAGGTTAGCACTTCAGAATTTCTCGTATTGACTTTCTTCATCGATGGTTTCTAACTTTTGTTCACAGTGACAGATTAGTAAGAAAGTATTGTGTATATCTGTCTTTAGAACTGCTTTTTGGGTTTGAGCTCAAGTATTTGACCAAAAATCATTAACATGTTAAATACTGTTGTTTTTTTTTTTTTTCCATTTTATGAGGTAATCTTAAGTAATAATTCTTCACATAAACACCAAATGTATTGATGTTTAAATGTCATGACTATCAGGGTCATGATGATTCAGGTGTTTTTCTTGACCTGTAGAAAACATGAAACTGGCCTCCTGCAAAATGTAATTCATCTGGTCCCACATTTTAATGCACGTACTTATTAAGATGACAAACATATAGTAGAAGTATCTTCTGCATTCTAGCTTTTAAATAATATCTTATTTCAAAGGGCTTGTTAAAATCAATTTGTAGAAACTTCTTAAACTTGGGTAGCTACATGGACAACTTTATATCATGAACAGCGACATTACAACTCGACCTCAGTGTGAGGCTAGAAATTTGTGTTAATTTCTTGGACAGTTAAGTTAATGAAGGAACTGTGCATAAAGCAGAATCCAGCACTGATTCCAGTACTCTTCAGAAATAACATATACTGTTTGTATACCCATTACTGATGCCAGGGTTTGCTGCTGTGCTGCCAGCCCTATAAAACAAAAGATGAGGCTCTCTCTCTCACCAAATGCAACAATTAAATAACTCATGGCACTTTTCTGCCTTGGAAGGGCGTTAACATGGGTATCCCAGCCAAACTATGGTTCAGGAAATCACATTTTTCCTCCCTGTGGTTCCAAATGGACAACGTGGCTCCGCGTCTCTGTTTGAGGCTGATAACCAGTGCTGCTGGAGGCTTTAGAAAGACCATGTTTATAAAATGAAACAAGTTAGTTCGTAAGCAACAAAATAAATGATGCCCTTTTTTTTTTGTTCTCTTTTCTGCAAAGCTATGCACACCCCAGTCATTCTGCCATGTAGCCCCTCAAGGGACCTCGAGGGCCTTCCATGCCTTTGAGCTCTCTGGAGAAGGCTGCGGCAGCTCCAGCCCCAGCGCGGTGCCCATCTCGCAGTCAGGCTGCGAGGAGCAACTACCTGCTGGGGTAAAAACCCCTCGGTAATCGGATTTTTCTTCAACCCCTGGCTGCTAAAGTTGTGGAAAGTTGCAGCTTCTGGGACCCCCGGCACCCCTGAGTGGCAGCCGCCAGCGGCCGCCAGCTGCTGCCCGGGGCGGGGAGGGAGCCAGGCGCCAGCTGGCGGGGCGGCAGCTCCCGCCGCGCTCCAGCACCGCCCGGCGCCGGACCGAACGCGGCTCCTCCCGCAGCACCGCGGGCAGATCCCCTCGCGTTCCCGGGAGGGAAGCGCCGCAGTTCCCCAGCGCGCCCGGTCCCCACCGCCAGCCAGGCGGGCGCAGCGGGAGGGGGGAGCCGTCGCCCGGCCCCTACCGAGCGAGCGCCTCTGGCTCGGCGGGTCCCTCCTCGCGCGCCGTAGCGATGCTCCCGGCTTCGCTGCCCGGGGAGGCTGTTCCCAAGATGGCGGCCGCGCGGGCGGCTCTGCGCGGCCGGGTGTCTGCAGCTGGGTAGAGATCCCCCCCCCTTCCCCTCCTCCTCCCCGCTGCACCCCCGGCTCCGCAGCGGGCCGGGCTGGGCCGCGCACTGCGATCCGCCGCCATGCCGCCCTCGGTGCATGCATGAGAGACGTCGCCGTGCTGGTCTCTGTCGCCGCCGCCATGGAGGAGCCGCCGCCGCCGGAGAGGTCAGTACCCAGCGCTGCAAACAGGGAGCTGCGTGCAGAGAGCGGCGCGGGGCGACCGCTGCCAGCCGACCAGTGCTGTGCAGCCGAGCTGGGGGAGCGAGTGCCGGCCGCCCCTGCTGCACCGCCCGGGGCCGCCGGGGCACGGCGTGGGGAGCGCGGTGGTGCCAGGGGTGCCTGCCTAACCCTCCCGGCCCCTGCCCCTTGGCCGTGCAAAAGCTCCGGCTGCTGCTGCTACTTCCGCGCTTTTATGAAGCGCCCCCGAGTGCGAAAGTGCTTCGATAATAAATCTCTAGTGGCTGCGGTGGGTAAGGCGATGTTTTGTGGGCGCCTCGCAATGAAAGACAGATCGTTTCCTTCCCCCCTGGTTGAGCAGCCGGAGCAAACGGGGCGGTGTTCAGGGGCACTGGCAGGGCCGGCTCTCGGGGAAAGCTTTTGCCGGCCCTGGGGCCAGAGTGCGTGGTTACGAGGGGTGCGGGGAGCGGGGGAGCAGCAGTTAAAGCCCCCGGCAGCGCTGACAAAATGTGACCTATGCTCGTGGACTTGTGAACCGCAGCGATAAAAACACCGCCTTCTAGGAGGGTGTCCCGTGTTTACAGCAGCCGGGATTACGACCGGGTAGTTGGGTGCGCACCGATAAAACAACAGGCTCTTGGAGTGTCATTCCTGGCAACGTTGCAATCGGTATTTGTCAGAAGATACAGTTTAAAAAACCAAAATATCTTCCACAAAGAGGACTGGCGCTATAGCGCCTCAAGCTTTTTGCAACTGCTGTTACCTCCTGAATGTGCTGACCTGCAGATTGGCTTTTTGCAAGTCTCCATCTGTGCCCTGCTGAGAGATGGGGATGCAAATTACTTCATGGTTTAGTGTTTCCAACTGGCTGTAGAAGTGTTGCATAAGTCCAAGTTATTAATTCCCTGGCAATTATTTCTCCTTTTAAAATAACATCCTGTTGATGCACTTTACTTCTCACTAGGAGACATTCAGGAAACGTTTTTTTAAGACGCTTGTGTGATCAATTAGTACTGTCAGGCAGTAGTCTGGCACGTTGTATTCCAGGTGTGCTGTGCAAAAAACCTTGATGGTGTCGTGTTCCTGAAATCACTCTTGGAGATTGCAAGCTACTGTTTCATACTTATGTAATAAAAGGGAAGTGGTGATGCACTCCAGTTTGGATCAGGACTGCGGAGTTGAACAACGTCTCGTTTGAGATTTCATCAATGTATTTTAATGATTTGTTTTTGTTACGTCATGAGAATGCCAAAACCAGATGGTATATCACAGTTAATTAGATTTAACATAAATATTATGAAATACAAATGCTAGTAGGGCAGCTGAATAAATAAGCTTTCCAGTTCCTTTTTACAGTATCTTCAAAGAGTAATAGTGCAGGTTAAGCAGAAATTGACTTGAAATATGGTTTGTACAACAGCATGACCCTAGACTTAGGCTGTCCTCATGTAGGAGAGTAATCTGCTGTGCCTGGATGGAAAACACCCAGGCATTTCCTGTCTAGGGCCATTTCTGACCTCTGCTGGATTCTGCGTATTAAAAGACAGTTTATATGAGTCGGATGTGGGTGTGGATAGTGTGGTGGCAACTTTACCCAGCAAATGAAAATTGAATTAGTTATTTCAGAGTGAGCTGGTGGGTGGGAAGGAGATGTCGCAAAACAATTAGGTAGCCCTAATTTGTGTCGGGTAATGCATGTACTCCACTGTGATTCACTTCTGTGTGTACATTGTGTATCAACTTCACATCTGATTTAGAACAGAACTGCTTCTCTGGCTTTACATAGTACTTGCTTTTTCCGAAAAGTGATACAAGGGCAAAGTGTCTGAAGCTTTTTCAACATGATTAAAGCTGATTTAAATTCTGGATTTATTAGGTGTTTAGTCTTGCCGCTGTGAGGTCAGAATCTTGTTGAAATCAGTAGGACTGTGCAGGCTTGAGAATTTGAAATCCATTTCAAGGCAGAGAGTTTTTAATGCTGTTTGGAGAATATGAATGTGTTCTTATTGATAAAGAGTTCTGGGTAGCGGTGAAGTGCAGTGGTATAATGCATTCTTTTTGAGTTAAATTCAATTACGCTAGAGAAGTACTTGGTCATTCTCATCAGCAGTATACCTACATTAGTTTTAAAAAGACAGTTTATTGATTTATTGTGAGACTGCCTTATGTGTTGGAAAAATGTATTTGTGTAAGGATTCTATGTCTTGTCAGAATATAAACACAAGGGTACATTTTGTAAATCTAAGGCAAGCATACAATATATTCATGGCCTTTTTTGATTTATGCAATCCTTAGTCCAAAGCATTTGATTGAGAATCCCTCTCCAAAAGCAAACTGTTTTTCCCACATCCTCCTTTCTTTCTTGAAACATAAACTTTGGGGTCGGAAGAGAGGGGAGGCAGCTCTAAACTGAAAAATTCTCTGGGAACCTCTGAGCAGATGTTGATTTTGAGATAGGTTTGCACTTGGACATTGGACAGCCTACAGTGTTTATGGATAAATGAAAAGATAGTACTAAAAAGTCTTGGAAAGAATTCACATTTAAGTATCAATCCTTGAAAAAAAGCATCGGGAAGTCTTCAAGATGAGATGTTTCCACTTAGAGAATTTAGAATGCTAATTAAAATGGGTACATATTTGGTGCTTCTTTGTTATGGCCTAATGGCTTTAAATTTTCCAACCCCAGTTTTAGGCTTTCCCAAGACTTTTCTGGCACAAAATCCACTATAGAGAAAAATGACTCCTTAAGTTGGGGTGCCAATTTTGGTGGCACTGCAAAGGCATAAAGAGCCATAGGGCTACTCTGACTTGTGCCTTGGTTGCCTGTAGTCCTCCTTTCTCCTGGCATGCATCCAGTGCAAAGGGTGAAGGAAGGAGCAAGGCTCTGAATAAAGCGGGATGGAACTGTGAATAATGTGGAGGCTTCCTCTGTGCCTGGGAATTTTTCAGTGGTCTGTCTTTCAGATTGGTTGGCTCTGTGATGCCAGTGAAGTGGGCTGTCAGTCTGCAGCATCTGTTTGGGGAAAGCCTGAGGTCACGTCCCAAGTTGTGCTCAAACTATTTTTCTGTTTGCCAGTCTATCTGTATAACTGATAGTGTATCAGCAGTGGAAGACTTTAAAATTATTTTATTAACTTAGCATCTTAAATTATCTGAAAAATTATCTGAGTGTATAGAGTTTACCATCCTTTTTTTCCCCCATGCATTTAAATGAGGTAAGATGTAATCTCTGTTCTTCATGTATTGCATTTTCTTGTTTACATCTGCAAGATTGGGATGAATGATTGCTTCACCTACATGCAAACACACATGAAGTGCTAGCTGAGATGTCTTTGGCATTTGTAGCAGCAAGGATTAGTCTGCCTTGTGTGGCTGCTTGAGTTGTTTTTATATCTGTTAATTAGTGCTGTCTGTGTCAAGGTTGGTTTTACTATTATGTAAGCTGGTGATATTGGCCCTTGTGGAATTCAAATGCAAACTGTGCTGTGATGAAAAACAGATCTACTGAATTTAAAGGAAAGGATAAAAGGGATATGCAGTAATTTTTATTTTAGGGAACGAACTGGGATTTTTAGAGGCTTATAAAGATTTGGCTTCCATGACAACCACATTTCTTAAATTATATACAAACCATTCTTTTAAACTGCATCTAAAATAGATTTAGAAGACATTTTTAATAGTATCCACTGCTAGTCAAGTATTATAGCATGTTTACCTCTGTCAGCACAGAAGGATACAGGTATCTCAGTTCTTATTTCTTCAGCTGTGTGATTGGATTTGCTGTTGTATATGGGGCTATTACTTTCCCTAAGTTTTCCTCTGCTCTCAAGTGATAACTGCATTGATGCTATATTTGGCCTGAAAACTATTAGCTAAATAATTTTTCAGTCTTAAAAAATAACTTAGAAACTTGTTCATTTAAAGAGCTGATAATTATCCTGTGCTCATCCTTGGCTGATCGCCAACATAGAGCCAAACCAGGGTGTTTGCTCTTAACTCTTGAGTTTGAGTGCTGCTCAAATGTTCACTCATGTCTAGTCCAAGAACCTGGGATGTGACATCATGTCATGAACCTTGATCAGGTTTATTCTGGATCCAGACAAGATGGGATATAACTTTATTGCCCTGATGAATATCTCCTGCTCTCAAGGAGTGGAAAGAGGAAATTCATTCTGATCCTTCTGTGTCCTGCTAATGTTTAATGGTATTGACTGTTCTGTGTTGCTTTCTAATGTGATATACAAGTATGATTTATTCTGCCCTTGGCTTACATGTGCTGCTGGTTTACTTGCTGATAGCTTCTCTCAGAGCACTATTTGTAAAAGTTTTTACTATTTTAGCTATGAAACATCCATTCACTAAGTGATAAGAAGGTCACAGTTCACTACGCCTCTGTGACTCCTCGGCTGTCCTGTAGAACTCCCCTTGGGCATGTCCAGTGAGCATTTGGCCTGCTCCAAGTAGTGCAGAGACTGCAGCTCCATTGCATTGCCTGGCTTTTCCAAAGGTTGCAGACTCGTAGTCCAGCATCCAGTGCTTAGGCACCAGCTTCCACTAAAAACATACTGAACTTCTAATGCTTCACCTTCAGAGTTCTTGTAGACTTTGACTTTATCTAAAAGACGAACTGAAACTCTGGGATCAACCCCAATTGTTAGCTTTTTCTTGTCTAGGAATGGAATTTTCTGCCAGAACAGTAAAGTTTGTGCATGGGAGAGTGGAGGAAGAATGGCTGTAACAGATATTGTTATATTTTGTGCTAGGTCTGTGTCTTTCCCAATTTATCACTGTTATATATGATATAGTTGAGCCTAGCAGCTTAACGCTTTTGGTCATAGTATCTCTTTTCCTAGTAGTGTGTAACTTTTCCGGATGTGGCTTGAATTTTCCTGAAAATCCATCCAGATTTGTTAGTATAGATTTTTCTTTAGTTCTTAATTAAATATACTTTATTTTTTGAGTGTGTAGCTTGGGTACTTTGAGACATTGGGATTTGGTTTGTGCAGGTGCGAGAACTCAACTGCAGCACTTACCCTTCGGATTTATACTGTGCTATATAATGCCGAACTGTCTTTAGCGCTGAAAACATATTTCAGGGCTTCTCATTAAAAAAAATATATAAATATAAATATATATATGTATAGCTATTATTGGAAATGTCAGTTATTTTTTTTTTTTTTCCCCCAAAGATGAGTTAGGGTATAGTTAAGTTGAAAAAGTAGCACTAAGGATGAAGCATGGTGACTGAAACCAATTGTTCTGAGGCATCGACGAGAAGAGAGCTGGATACTAGCTGAGCTGGGCGAAGCTCTCTTAGCTCCTGCTTCTGTTTGCAGCCTTACCTGGTCGGCTTAAATGTGGATGTGGAAACCTCATAGACCCATCAACATTTACACACTTTTTACACATTATAGAGCAATGTCAGAATTAAATAGGTCTGTTGTTCTTTCTTATTGAAATAACATATGGCATGGTTTTAATCAAATAATCTATTTGTAAATAGGGAAAAAAGCTTAGAGATGAATGTACATGTATATTCTGTAAATGCTGTTATGTCATAATCCAAATTTGCATGAAAACTTAAAATCATCCAAGATGGGATTCCAGAGCACTGGAACAGGCTGCCCAGGGGGGTTGTGGAGTCTCCTTCTCTGGAGACATTCAAAACCCACCTGGACATGTTCCTGTGCGACCTCACCTAGGCGTTCCTGCTCCAGCAGGGGGACTGGACTAGATGATCTTTTGAGGTCCCTTCCAATCCCAAACATACTGTGATACTGTGATGGGAAAAAATAGCTAACCTGTTTCCAAATTTACTAGTAAAAAAGAACAGGAAGTTCTGATAATTATTTTTTCTGAGATGAAAACATGAAAAACTGCCAAAATTGTTAAAAGAGCTTCATTTAATTAATTTTTTTGTACTTATTTCTAGTTGGTGTAACTTGCAGAAGAAAAATTACTTCCTTAGATCATATAAATAGGTCTCAGTAGCTCTTATCTCTGCTTGCAATAGAAAAATACGATGAATACTAATCTGCATTTTGCTTAATTTATTTTTAACTAATTGTTTGACAATTTCTGTCTTTTTGAAGTTTACCATATTTTTGTACTGAGTCAAAAGGTGCTTCAGGAGTTCTCTGCTGGTTCAATAGCCTTTGGTACATCTTTTTGGTGACTCTTTGTCTGTCTGTCATAAAGATAATAATCAAGCACCCAGAAGCTTCTGTCCATGAATACAAGAGAATTTTGGGAAAAGTGGCAAAGTATTAGTGATTTACAAAACTGACTGTGGTAGTTCCGAGATATTGAGCAGCAGAAGATTTTGTTTTAATTTCTTTCTTAAAATAAATGTTGCTAGTCAGTGTAGCAGAGCTGTAAGGGACTTTATAATGGGGGGAACTGGCTACAGTCAGGCATGTGCTTGAGGCCTACTGTAGAAATTAAGTGTGTTCACACTCGCTGGGTCCTGTTGTAATTAAAAACCTTAAATGAGAGTTACAGAGGGGAAAAGGCGTTATTGGGAATCAGTTAAAGATTAATGGTTTAGCTCCCAGCTTTACATTAGTGTTTTCCCCAGTGAGGTTTTCTTCTTCCTTGTAGGTTTCTGCAGAAATAGTGGTTGTTCCATCACAGTGAAATCTGCTACAAACCATTGCTGATCTTGCAGCAGAAATACTTGCTTTGTATTTCTCTCAGGCCTCAACTGGTGTGGGATTTACTGCACTCGGTGCTAAACTGTGAGCAGGGCTGTTGTAGCGTAAACCCAGGGTTATCAAGCAGGTGGCAAGATGTGGGTCAGGACTTCATCGCAGCATTGGGTGTTTGCATTGATGCAGCCATGCTACGAGTTAGCCTTCAAACATAAACAAGCTGTAGACAGTGAGTGAAGCATGGCTATTACAGGGCTACTATTACATCCTGACTATTAACTAATGAAGTTTTAATGTTTCCGTAGTTACTTCTGTGTTGAAGAGCCCTTGTTTGTAGATTATTTTATAAATGAGCTACTGGATTTACATAATTGAATCAGTGCTTGGTAGCGATACAGGTGTTACCTAAAGCATCTTCCTGCCCAAGTGTTTTGCTTTTATCATTGCTGGAAATAAGTAATTGCCTAAGTTTTGCAGTTGACCCAGACTAAAAATTGCTAGTCTCATCTCCTGACATCCTTTCTTCTCCCCCTCAACTTGGAATATCTGCCATATGAAACTTGCTAGCATAACATTAAGTACATTTGGTTGTCTAATTAAAATTGAAGTGGTTTAAGTTGGAAAATCTTGCTAACAAAGACATTCCAGCTAAGCTGGATTGTTTTGGCAGCACCAGTGAACAACCAGAGTTGGTGTTTTCAGTTATACCTGTGCATCTTGGGGGCTGGTCGCTTGTGGCAAAGTGTCAATGCAAAGCAGAAAAGACAGTAACCTTATAAATTGCTCCAGCTGCTGGCGGAATAGAGTGACTGAGGGTGTGATTTCACATGACACACAATGTGTTGGAGCAGCAGGTTGGTTTCTTCCCCTTGGTCTCTGCCCAAGAGGAAGCCAGGCTCCCCCACTGCATTCTTTCTGGATCTAGCAGTCATGTGTCTGTGGAGTTTTCACTTCAGTTTATTGATCTGATGGGTAACTGATGAGCCCCAAAAATAACATGTTTTTTTCCCCATCAAATTGGTGACTGAGTTCACATGATTGTTGGCTTCCATGCAGGGCGAGCAGGGATGTGCCGACTGAGAGACAAAAGGTGCACTGGAACAGGTTCTCCTTTTTGTGTCAACTTATTGTGATAATAGTCTTGGTAATTTCTGAGGCTCTTTACTTCATCCTTGTAGAAAATTGTGTTAATAAGCTTAATCACATTTTGTACTTAAGTTTAAAAGTTTTTCGGTATCACATCGTGGTTTTTGTGCTCTTGCAAGCTTTTCTGCTGTAAGCTGTTCTAATGAAAACTTAGATCCTGTAAAATCTGCATCTGCAGACTTACTTGCTGAAGGATGCCATTGCTTTTTTTCCGGTTAGTGTCAGCAGTAAACGGTAAAATTACTCTCTCAGTAGTACGTGAATTTTTCCTCGCTGCCCAAGTGCTGCCTTTTTTTCCCCAGCACACTGGTTCTTCATTCCTGCACTACAGAGACAACTGATCACATATCCCGCCTTCCCCTGATACCTCTGGGAGGAAAAATGTAGCTATATACATCTGATGTTGAATTTGAATATTTCTTAAAACTGAAACTATTGTGCTGGTACTGTTTCTTCTTTAAAACCTTATTTTGAAATATTTAGTGAATACAGAAGAGCCCTAGATTTCTGCCTTGGGATGTTGTTTTAAGATGACAACATGACAAAATGTTTTTTTGTTTCCTCAGATTACTTCAAGGCATTATCTGTAGCACCTCTATCTCCTTCAGACTTTCTTCTGATTTTAAGATAAGGTGGTTGTTTGGGTTTTTTTTTTCCTCATTAGTTTTAGCCTTGACATTGATGTGCCTTACATAATATCTGCTTTAATGGTTTGAGAGAAATCAATGAGAGGCTGAATGTGACCCTCATAAATATTTATGTCTTAGCTTTCAGAAGAGATGTGAAATGGATGCATTTAACTAGATAAGATGGGTCACCTCCTGTAGAAAGGAAGAATAGAGCAGGTGTAAGGGTGATCACAGGGACAGAGAGATAGAGGTGTGCTTGAAGAACTGGTCCTGAGAAATGAAAGGAGTTAGTTGTCTTGTTTTTGCTTACCAACTGAAGGAGGAGTTGCAAGGGCAACAAATGCTTTTGGAGAACAATGTTTTTATTTTGTGTTTCCTCTCTGCCTTTTTTTTATACAGCCTCATGCCAGAAGAGATGATAGTTTGATTTTCCCCTTTTGCACTATGAGATTGCTGTTAGGTGTTTTTTCTGCCAGGCTTTATTGTCAAGTTAAGTTATCCAGATGCCTCTTTTCTAGAGTAAAATAGTATCTACAAGATCCTTGTAATCTGGAAACTTGGAACACCAAAGCTCTTGTTCCTGCTCTCCCATCCAGCTCAAAGTTGCTTTCAGTGATTTTTGTTCTACTGATGGGATGGTTCTGTGTGCTCTTGTTCTCTATAAAATTTGTGAGGGCAGCAGGTAGCAGATATTCCTTCCAATTCCTTACTCAAAAACATGGGCCTACATCTGCCAAGCAGTGATACATTCCAAAAGTAAAAAAGCTTTTTTTCTCGGGAGGAAGTTGATCCAGACCTTAACAGAGATGTGGTCCTTTTTACGAGTCTAATTGTGTTCATCCTTCATAATTTGAAGATTTTTCTATTCCGTTAAGTTTTTTACACTAGAAGAACTTTAAGAAGGACTGTATCTGCAGTTTATCTTTGTGGTAGTGATTCTTGTTCAGAAAAACCCTCAAACCTTGTTGTTTCCCTATAGCTTAGCCAAATTCTCTTGAACATAGCAAATTAAAAAGTCAGATTTAATTATATTGTTAAAAATCTTATCAAATTCATTACTAAATTTGTAACAGTAAGTCCTATTAATATGTTGGCAGCAATCACAAGATATTGGTGACTAAGATTTAACATTGAATGCTCAGAAATACTGAGCTCAGGCAGACAAGATTCAAATGTGAGCACAAGGTCAGATATGGTCATTACTGTAAGTCAGTATTAGGTTTAAATGTGAACTTTTTTTTTACAGTCTCTGGAGGTATATTCACAACAGGAATACGTGACATGTACATCATTTCAATGTCCATGCTAGTCACAGAATTTTTGTATCTTGCTAACCAGGCTAGTTTTTTCACCCTGTAAGCACTGTACCAGATTTACACAGGATGTATTTAACAAAAAATAGACTTTTATTTTTACAAACTCTGAGCAAATTCCTGCTGCTCTGTAATATAAAATAATGAAAAAAAACAGATTTTTTTTTTTTTTCTTGCTTTTTACTGAAGGCTTCCTCGGAATTGCACTAAGTGTTTTTTCAAGGTTTTTCATTACTGTTTATTTTGCTGCTGTTAGAGCAGTTTGTAATAACTGTTTTGAACGCAATAGCTGCAAGAACTTACTTTTAGTGTTCACAAATATAGAAGACCTTTAAAAGAAGACCATGTGCAAAATTAGATTTATAGTCCTTTCTGCTTTGAGCTCAGGAACTTTTCAGGAAGTCCATTTATTTAAGCTAATAGCATCCTTCAGAACAGGGAATTTTTTAAAGGTGATTAAAAAAATAGGAGCGTGTGATGCTTTCATAATGTTGGAACATAACACTAAGAGATTACACTGAATAGCAGTCCTGTACTTCAGCAGAACGTCAGTTCATTTAATCTTAACTTACTTCCCTGATTAGGTTGTCTAATTCTCAGTCTTAGTTTCCCAGAGTGCTCCTGGCTGATTAATGAAGCTCTTTCCTTTTACTGTTGGTCCAGGAGTACTGAAACATTCTCTTGTGCTACGCAGATAAAATGAAACCCCATACTGCCCCATAGAAGTCAGAGCTGCTGATTCCAGAGTTGTTTTGTGTGCAGTGTTCAGCAGCTCTCACTGCATACCCTTTGGTTTTTCAGCTTGAACAGATGCAGAGATGGTTACCTAAAAATCCTGTTTGCTCTTTGCATCATCAGCAGTTGTGGGATGATGACAATTTGCAATTATGTTCTTGTAAGGATATTGTTTATCTTTGATCTGGAGTACTGTGTCCAGTTCTGGGCTCCCCAGTTTAAGAAGGACAACAAAATACTGGAGCGAGCCCAGTGGAGAGCTACAAAGATCATCAGGGATCTGGTGCATCTTTCTTAGGAGGAGAGACTGAGTGAGATATGAGGAAAATATGAGGAGAAACTTTCTACTTTGAGAGTGACAGACACTGGAACAGGCTGCCCAGAGAGGTTGTGGAGTCTCCTTCTCTGGAGACATTCAAGACCTGCCTGGACACATTCCTGTGTGATCTGCTCTAGGTGAACCTGCTTTAGCAGGCAATTCGGACTAGATGATCTCCAGAGGTCCCTTACAACCCCAACCATTCTGGGGTTCTGGGACTGCAACCACATTTAGGGAGAGCTACCTTAGCTTTAAAAAGATTTGATTTGCAATGTTTAGTGCCTGTGTGTATTCTCCTGCCTTAGCTAATAGGCAATGCACATTACTAAGAACAGCTTTGTCTTCCTACATACTTAAATTACCAAGCTGAATCCCTGTTAAGGAGTATACATTTGAGAAATAGACGCTTTGTTTTTTAAACAAAGACAATGAGTGTCAAGAACTAGCACTTGGTAATTTGGCGGTGGACCTTGTGCAGATCTTGCAGTTCTGTGTATGGAAACAGGTGGTGCTGAGACAGAGCCGTACTGACACGTGCAGGCGCAATGCCTGTGAGGCTGCAAGCAGCAGCAGCCTTGGAGCGTGCAGCTTGGGAGCTGTTGTGGTGCGTGATTATCCTGGCTACAGCGTTGTAATTGCCTCAGTTGAGGTTATCACTGTGTGCTTGTAGTGCAGTCAGTTGACCTCTACTGCTCTGATTCTCAGGAAGCTTTTAAGCTGCGTGTGGGATGATAAGTGGTGGCTGAACCTCAATTATGTAGGTGCCTAATACCTTCAAACTCCTGCTTATGAGGATCAAGGGTAGCTGGTATAAAGGGAAGATTAAAAAGAAAAGTTTCCCCCTGTGTAGCTGTCACAGCTTTTAGCATGACCTCTTATTATTGGTTGTTACAAACTTTGAAAGTTTGAGTAATGCTTCAGTAAAGTGCAGAAAGCTTATACTGGTTAAAAATCGTACTCTTCAGTGTGACTTGAGCCTACATAATTTCAACATGTTCGCATGTGATCTTCAGTGTTTTTTACATTTGTTCATTTATTTTTAAAGATAAATGACTGTATTTTTCCAAAGGCTCATGGCATTTATCAACAGCAATGGTTATCAGACTTTTTGCTCCTTCTCCTGCTGCTTCAAAATTTATACCTCAGTTTTCCCCCTCTCTTATTTTTGTTTGAAGACCTTTGAGAATCTGGAAGATTTATCTCAGTTTTCAGGATTGAGGTGGAATTGTAAAGACATTGCCAATGCTTTGACTTAGTTAAAAAAAAAAAAAAAAAGAGAGAGAGAAAAAAATATCCCATTGTCATCTACCGATGCAAATTGAAGAAATACTGTATTTTGTCTTTTCAGGTTCTTGTTGAAATGCACCCCAGTGTAACATCCAGTAGTTACTTGTTGGAAGGATTCTTGATTATTGAATCAAGACAAGCTCTTGACATTTCAGAGCTGTCAAGGTGTTTTGTTTGTAGGTTTTTTTGTATGTGTGTGTTTGTGTTTTGTGTTGGTTGGTTGGGTTTTTTTAACCATACTGCTCTTGCAGCTTTCCCAACGTTCCTGATTTATGCATTCAAGATACAGCCTTTTCTATATTCTTAAAGTGATGAGAAGCATTTTGCTCATTAAAATTGAGGCTAGGAGCAACCCGTAAATAGTCTCATGTGAGAACTATGCACTTCCGATCTTCCTTGTAAGCATCGGGTTTAAACTGTCCTTGGCAAATAGTATCTGCAGTTGTCACACTTCTAGCTTTTGCTTTTTGGGTGTATGCCTAATTGAGATTATAATGGATTTCACTGGCTGTGGGGGAGAAAACCTGCAGTTCTTGGTAGCAAACAAGAAATTATCTGTGATTAATGTTTTCCAACTCTGGTTGCAGCAGTATTTAGGAACCAACAATTCTGTGTAATAACTAGTACTATAATCTGATTTAGGTTTCCCAGCAGTGCATTTTATAGGTTTGCAGATTTTAATTAGTCTTTGGTTAGTTCATAAAAGTAAATGGCACAGGAACATTACAAATGCTATGTCAGTAATCTGTTAAAATTTTAACTGGTTTTAATACCAGAGGGCTCCTGCTGATGATCATGTGTGTCTGATGTTGTCTGGATGAGAAAAATTGATACCAGCATGACTAAGCTGATGTAATTGCTTTAGTTCTGACCCTGTATATTTAGTGCATTGTAGTACAGTAACGCTTTCACTGGTGAAACTGAATCTTTATGTTCACCAGCATTAATTTGTGGTCTGAGCCGAGCTACAGTCTTTGCACACAAACCTTGAACTGAGCATGCTGAATTAAACCTGGGTTGCACCATGTGCCTTCCTCTAAGCAGACCAGCCAGATCCAGTTAGATAATTTTGTAAGCTGCTGACAGGAGTGGTTCTGTAGGGCATAATTGCTGTTCCGTGATCTGACTTCTAGTGCTGTGTGTTTTGTGATAAACCTGCTATGTTTTTTAAGAAATTAAAGAACAGATTACTAAATTACCCAGAAAACAAAATGGCTGAATGTTAAGTAAGCTGTACTGGATCCTACTGTATAGGTGTGTATGTAATTCAGGTGTGAGATTGGAGGGTGTTTTGAATACTTTTGGACTTTATGCCCTCTCATCAGACATAGCGAGAAACAAACCAAGGTAGTGACTGGTAAGGAACGAACCAGCTTATGGTTGTAAAAGATCAGTTTGTTCATCCCTCTCTTTTATAGCAAGGTAACTGGTTTAGAACTGCCTTGGAGCTGAGACCCAACGCGAGTCCCCTGGGATCCGCTCTGCCAGGCCCCGCAAGAGCCTCAGCACCCCGCCCTGTGCCCTGCCAGGCCATTGAGATCACTGCAAAAATAAATGGTTCCGTAAGCCCTGGAACCAATCACTTCTTGTTTCATGTGGTTTTAGTCTCTTGTGGTTGAGTTGTCTTTGGCAAAATCAGAGGGCTGTGCTCTGCCTGCAGTGTTTTCTGCAGTAGGGCTATTTGCAAGAGTTCTCAGGAGTAAAATTTATCTGGCGTCCAAAAAGACGCACACTTGAGTTCTACTTTCCCAGTTCAGCACTTACAAGGTCCTTTTCTGTTATTCGTTCATCTGTTTTCACAAGATCTGTAGGAACATATTAAGACTTTTTTCTTATATTTGGGCTATAGTGGTTAATTGAATTGGATTGTTGGAAGACACACAAACAGCATGATTTCCCAAGGCAAGAAAACTGGGCTAAAAGCATTCGTGATTATGT
Source organism: Columba livia (assembly GCF_036013475.1). Classification (NCBI taxonomy): domain Eukaryota; kingdom Metazoa; phylum Chordata; class Aves; order Columbiformes; family Columbidae; genus Columba; species Columba livia. The sequence continues at coordinate 71,141,894 of NC_088604.1, forward strand.
GTGGTTGTCATTGTAGCCAAATTCACTGTAGAGCTCTCCTTAGACTATAGGTGGTGCTACCGTACCACCTGAGTAATTTTTCTTAGGTAACTTCTAAAGTTTGTCTCTAGTAGTTGGTGAACTTGCCTTCTCAAAGCTGCCATGTGAGAAGAGTATTTTACACAGTAACTCTTTCAATGGCTTTGTGGAGAACATAACTGTTCTGCATGTTAAGGTATTTATTTCTGTTTATAGCGAAGGGCAAAGAAAAAGTACGGTATCTGATTTCTGATTTATTCCCTCCCCCTCAGTTAGCCTTACTGCTATTCCACTGACTTGCAATATTCTGGCATATTTCTTCCTGCAGAAACTCAGACTTGTTCCACCAGTGCATGAGTAACGTTCCTCATCTGCTTCAAAAATAGTAGCAAGTAAAATGTTTGTGATGCAAGTGAAATTGAAGTTACAAGGTACTCACCTTAGTCTTGCACTGTCTGGTTTAGGTCAAATGTTTCTTTACCTCCGTGTCTTTTACCGGAGTCAAGATTGTGTTTGCATGCCCGCTTCAGAAATAAAATATGTGAGGCAATAGAGGCAAACTCTGTGTTTTTTTGTCCTCCTCGTAGCTAGTGGTGCGTGTTCTTCTCTGAGATGTATGTTAAAGCAAGAGAGTTCCACGTGTGACGCCAGTGGGGAGTGGTGGTGATGAGAGGACCGTGAGGGCGTCATGTCACACATATTCTGCATGAAGGCAGAGGTCTTGGTGTCAGTTTGAGCTCCAGCCTATCCATGGGATTCAATCAGTTAGGGATTTGTTTTGGCCTTTCCTCCTCTTGCCCTTTTTGTCACTTCTCTATATTTACCCTGGGTAGGTAAGCATCAGATGGGTATAAAGGGTTAGTGAGATTAAGACCTTGTCCTGCTGCCATTTACTTTACCCTGAAACCTGAACTGACCAGAGGATTGTAGTTGTTTTGTGGGGCTCTTTTAACATTGTGAAGAATTCAAACGATATTTTGTGGGTAGGGCAATGATACAGGTCACAGATTGTCCTAAAATAGTTTGTTTCCTTGTTTCTGTGTATGAATTTGAAATTTCCTAACATGTCAGTGAACAGTATAAAATGTACTGAAGTTCAGTTGTTCACAGTCTGAGAGTAATTTTGTTGCTGTGTGTCACTTGATCATGCAGAGGAGATCCAGCCATTAGTGGTATTGTGCCCAGCTGCCACTGTACGGGAATGATCTTGTTTGGTGGGACAGAACAAGTGTCCGGGAGGAAGGAAGGGGTACCTGACATGATTATTTATTTTATTTGTCATATTTTATTGTTAAAGCAAGTCCTAATATAAGAGTGCATGCATGCCCCCTATCGTGGTTGTTTTACATCTGACCTCTCCATGTGAGAGAAAGCTGGCACTAGAAGTTGTCTTTGAGCTTGCCTAGAGTTTACATACAAAACCTGATGGCTTTTCTTTTTATTTTTGCCATGTGAGTTTACAAATAGATCAACTCCTAGTATTGGCTTAGTGGGCAATTGTCTGAGTGCCAGAATTGACTCAAAGGAAAGACTATAGGAGTCTTTTTTGGCTAGGGAGAAGGGGATATGAAAATTGTAGCAGTCTGGATTTTGTCTTATTCTGCAGTGGAACTGTGCCATTGCTAAGATTAACTGCATGATACCGTGCAGTTGTTGTTTTGTTGTTGTTTTCTTATTTTCTTTTTCTGAAAAGGCCTGTTCATCACTGAAGGAAAAGAATCTTACTCTACAGTTTTATCTTTGAACAATTTAAATCAAAGTAGTTTAGAGTTTCAGAAAATTACAAAGATAAGTCAACATTTTTAAAAATAATGAAATGTTTTGTAATACTGTATGTAATGCTACTCTGCAATGTTTGCCAATACTACTAGATGTAAATGCAACGAAAGGTCCTTCTTGGGGATGGAAGGCTATTGTGCTGGGCTCTGTACTGACATAGGTACTAATCCTGCAAAGATACACACTTTCTGTTGAATTCAGTGATACAGCGTCCAATGACTAAGCTAACCCTCTGGATTTGGGGTTTGAAGAACATATATTTGTGATCTTAATTTTGTGTTTGCAAGAGCTCTGACTTATTTTTAAGTATTACCAGTATTTTTCTCCTAAGTGATCGAGGCTAATGACGAATGTTCTATGGAGACCCTCTTACTTTTTTGTTACCAAAAAAATGTTCTGAGGTTAAATCTACTTAATATTAAAGTCAGTGGAAAATACGTAAAATACTTTCAGGTCTTCCATGGTATATAAAAGTTCTGTGAAGTGTGGAGAGCCTTTTCAGTGAACTTAGAAGTTGCCTTCATGGTATGCACAAGTTAGGGAGTGGAGGATGGAAGGGAAGACCTATGCTGTTGTCTCTGCTGCTGGTTAGATTGTCTGTCCTGCATTATGTGTGTCTATTGGAATCTTTGTTTCATGTACCTCTTTTTTAGGCTTGCCACAAGTTTTCTCAGAAACAAATATATGTATATATATGTTTACACCATATTCTCCTGGTGACACTGGCTGTACATCCTCTTTGTTGTATTTTGCCTATACTTGGTTTGATTAGAAAGTTGTCTTTATGGGTATGAAAAGACTTGGGATAAATACACATGGCTGTGGCAGAAGAATATAGAAGGTTGACTGTGGCTGGGATTTATCGATAGATTAGCTTTCTAAACAGGTATCGCAACAGATAACATTGTGGTTTAACTTGTTCTCTACAGGAAAGAGTGCAAATCAGAAGATGCTACTTACAAAATCTCTGAATCTGACCCTGAGGAATTATCAGATGAAGCCAGTGCAGACACCTTCTATGGAACTTCTCCTCCTAGTACACCCCGCCAGATGAAACGTATGTCAACAAAGCATCAGAAAAATAACGTTGGGAGACCTTCTAGCCGCTCCACTTTGAAAGGTAGGTGTGGTGTTTGGTTGTTGTGTTTTGGTTTTTGTTTTGTTTTGTTTTTTTTCCTAAAATAATAACCATAAAGTCATAGTAGTAGCCCTTTATTACCTGATGGAAGAGATGTGCAGAAGGTGGAGCCAGATACTGAGGTGCAGTGAAAGAATAGGAGGCAACTGTCATATGTTGCAACAAGGGAAAATTCTTCTGGACAGTAAAAGAAAAAAATTTACCCTGGAGTGGTCAAACAGTGAACAGTTTGCCAGAGAGGTTGTTGAATCTCCATCTTTGAAGATTTCCAAAACACAACTGGATAAGATCATGAGCAGCCTTAATTAGTTTTGAAATAAACCCTGCTTTGAGCAGGAGGTTGCAAAAAAATGACTGTCAGAGGTACTTTCCAATCAAATTTTTTCTGCTATTCTATGGTCTCTAGTAACAGTGTTGTTGCTTCTCTGCCACAATTTCATGTTCTGAAGAACTTCAGGGTCTATTTTATGGCAAAATAGAGTTATCATTCATTATTCTTTACTCTTTAGTGTCACTGAAGCTATTAAAATGTAGTTACCATGGTTTACTTCTGTTGACACTCCAGTCATAAAGGCATAACTGGGAAGAAAACAAAAGATACTAGATATGTGTCTTTTCCTAATGTTACTAAGTAACATTGTCTGATACAAAATAAAACATTTTTAGGTCAAAATATGAATTCAAAGCTTTATTTAATTTTGAGCAGATATAGAATGTGGTAATTGCTGGTTGAAAATATAATTTTAAAAAACATGCAGTAGCTACATCTTTTCAAGCTGCCTTTCTAAGAAGAAAAGAAAAAATGTGACATTTTAGTGGTTGTGCTGAGCTTGTGATGGGTGCAAAAAAATCCAACAAAACCCAGACAACCTATGTCAGACAAGATTATTTGTCAGAGTTGTTACGACAGCTTGACTGTTGCCAGTTAATATTTTGGAAGTGATCTTTTTAAACTGATTCACATGAAACAGGGAATGTTATCACACACTGCATTTACATGCAAGGATTACATTTTCAAGGTAAAATATAGGGGAGAAGGTGGTAAATGGTTTAGTGTGAATAAGGGAATACAGTCGGTTCTTCAATTGCATAGAGTTATGGCGTGCAAGTTCGTAATAGAAAAAGGGCCAATGCAAACATCTTCCAAAGCTTTCGATTCCATTTCATACAACCTCTGGATAACGCCACCGTGAAGAGAGCATTCGCCAAAAGACCTCTTAACTAAATTAAAGAGAAATTTAGTTATATTTGCCAGTTAGCTGTGCCAGCATTGGAATTACTAAGCTGCTTCTGCTGGCTTTTAATTGTGCCTTTTGTCTAAGTTAAACTCTTTTAATGCAACATTAACCTAAGGATAGTTGCTAAACATAGAAAATGTGATACTAAAGCATAGTATTTCATAGCAACCCTTTGGTACTTAGCACATATTGAGGACCAATACCTTTGTGAGAAATAGTGAGCTGTTACTTATCCCTACTAATAAATTTTGAGGTTTTGGAGCAAGGCGTCTTGCTTTCTGCTTGTGAGGGTTGTGGTTCTTGCTCCTGGAATAATAATATCCTCTTCTTGGTTACTATCTTAAGATATGTGTGTGTTTTTCTTTGTTTCTTTGTTTGGGGTTTTTGTGTGTGTGTGTGTGTGTGTGTGTGTGTGTGTGTGTGTGTGTGTGTGTGTGTGTGTGTGTGTTCAGTTTTTTGTTTTGTTTTTATGAATTGGATAGTGTTCTGTATATTTTCTGGAAAGTTCATAGTTTATTTTGTTTGTCTATGTGTACTATCTCAGAAAATTTATTCTATATTGAAAAACAAACAAAAACCACAAAGAACCCCCCCCCAAACACTAAAAATTAATGTTTTATAAGTTAAACACATTTCAGAGTTGCTCCTCAGACATACATGTGTCTCTTGACAGTTCTTTCTGACTTGGAGGGTGTGCAATATCAGTCCAGCGATGCTTGTTTGCCTACTGAAGTGTTAGCTCTTGGGCTATGTAAAAAACAGTGCCCCTGCCTGCTTTTTAGTATGAAACTTAAGCAACTTCGTACTTGAAGGGGAACCTCTGTCCACCCCACTTTCTTAACCCCATCAAGTTCCTCAAGCTCATTTTCTCATTTTTGTTTAATGAGCTGTTTAAGATCTCAGACTCTACCATGTGCCCACTTTCACCTATTGATTGTTGCTTAATCATGAAACCTACCTGCCCTATGTGGCACTGAAGGTAATTGTCACTCAAAATTTGTTAGTACAGCTGAACTTGTTTTACAAATTTAAGCCTATATTACAAAACTGCAATAAAATTGGAAGTAGGAGCTCATATAGTTACAACATTGATACTCATTTATTGCAGAATTGTCAGGTATATTTGAATTATGGATATTGAAGTATTAGGGCATTTTGAATGTCTAATAATGCATAATATTTTTAACTTACTTTTCTTTCAAGTGTTTTGGTGGGGTGGGGAGTATTGAAGGAGATTAACATTAAATATACAAACTGAAGGGATTTAGTGAACCTCCTGGTAGCTAGAGGGTAAGTTCAGAAAGTGATCTTTAAATATGCATTTATTTTGCAAGGTCACCAAAATCTTTAACATCAAAGCGCTGTCAAAATTTGATCTGTACATGTTTCATCTCTGCCAGCCTCCCTCATCTTCCTTCTCCTTCCCTGCCCATGCAGAATGTGTCTTCCCACGGCTGGCCTGTCCTGCTGGTTGGGCAGTTGTTGCCCCACAGCAGTGCCAGCTGTGGCAGGGAATTCAAGCTGATTTGCTCCACAGCGCTTTTAGACTTGTGTTCTGCCTGGTGCTGGATAACCTCATGAGTTAGTAACTAGTGAGGGTGAGGTACCACTGTCTGACAGTAATGTTTCAGTAGATAAATGTAAAATCAAAGATAGTGAATTCCACAGCAGGCTCCTTAGAATCACTGAGAGGTTCCCATTTCCAGGAGGAAACCTGTATTTGAGTTAGGTTTCTATGTCATCTGCTATTGTACTTGCTAGCTATTCAGAGAAAGATGTATGGATACCTGAAATAAAAGTAGTGTAAGAGGCATTAATAAAGTCCATATTTTCAAGAAACTGTTTCTGTGTTGACTTTGTGATTCTTCTTTCTTCCTCATATACTTCAGAATGTAATTTCTCTTTTCTTTCCTCATTGTTAGGTGCCATCGTACACATTGCGACCTGCCCAAAAGTGTACGTGTTTATGGCAAGAGTTAAATTATAGTTTTTTAGATGTGAGGATTGGAAGGTGGCAGTGTGGCAGGTCACAGTCTATTTAACTCACTTATTGCTCATTACCAGCTGAAAACAGGGTTCATAATGGAAACAAGCAAAGGAAGGTGCTCTGACCATGTGCCTCTCTCTGCTTTTGTTTCAGACATCTGTGCAACCTTAATACAATACCTTTGTGCGCATACATTTCATGGTCTTTGAGCTATGTTACCACACCAGTTCTTTTCCAGAGAACTGCTGTCTTAAATAAGTAGAGATTGTTTGGAATTTTGCGATGAAGGAAACAGATCTCTATATGACTGTACCTTCTTTTGTTGCAGATGCTGGAGGATATGTAGTGAGTGAAACAATGACGGGCCATGTGATAATTAAGTCAGTGAAGTGCATCATACAAGAACAGCGTTCTGTCAAGAAAGCTTGTGTGATGTTAGGCAAATAGCACAAATTAAAATCTTCTGTTTGTTTCTTGTTTTCCTAGAAGCAAACCAGAGATTCTGGGATGTGGTTTGCAAATTCTTGAGAATTTAAGTTGCAAGTGGATTGAGAGAGTTTTGAAGATGAAGTCTTCAGTGTTCTGAAATGTTGAGCAATAGCTCTTCCAATTTTTGTCACACAAAAGCATGCTGGCTAGACAGATCTTTCTCCATCATGATTTTTTCATATAGAGAAAGGGAATAATATTAGTCTTCCGCTGAAAGGCCATGTTTTATACATAAGCTTTTTAGTATTCCTGGTATTAAATGGATGTCGTAGTGTGGAGCACAGTAGCAGAGACTCTAAGGAAATTACTACTTCTAGAATAGAGAATGAACCTTGTGCAGCAGATAATCCTTAGAATCACAGTGAAAAGAAGACAAAGTATTCAGCCCATTGTTCTGGAAGTCTTTTCTGTTCTTGAATAAGCTGAGGCCCTCTGACCATGTAGCTGCCTGTGTTCCAGCTGCTGATCCCTGGAATGCAGCTAGTCTACATACAGGTGCTTCTCTCCAGCCTGCCACCAATTCCTTGAGAGAGAGCCACTGTTTTAATACCAAGTAGTTACTCCTTTCCTGACCTGTAAAGTCTAGACTGAATCACTTCTTTTAGTGCTGCAGAAGAGTGATGAGGTCTGCTGGTCCTGAGGAAAGAACAGGAAGAGAAGAGGAGATGGCACATTTGGGCTGGAAAAAGCTCTTGTTATATGCTAAGGGAGAAGGCAAGTGCATGTGTGTTAGGGGAGCTGGGAAGTAGGCTCCTTGTGTTAAGGCTCCTTGTATTAAGACTACAGAGGGGTTTTCCAGAATTAAGATCAAGCCCCCCAAGAGGCAGAACCAGATCATTGAAGCTAAATTCAGAATCTGTACATACTCCAGTTTTTATGAAATTGCATGTGCAATGGAGTCTCTTTAATTCACTTGGAAACCTTGATAATGCTCTGTTGCATTTTGAATTTTTGCTTGGGAGATTGTTTGACAAATGTATGAAAATGAACTTGGAAACCTTTCTTTTCCTTTTGATTATACTGGGTTCTCAGTAGATGTCATACTCCCAGGATAATGAGAGAATTCTCTAAGGTCCTTTCTACAAAAGAGGTAAAAAGGAGAAAAAAGTTTCCTTTGGTGCTACTGTGGAGTTAGCTATACTAATGGTAATTTCCAAGACCATGTTTTACTTCTACCCATGCCTGTTTTGTTTTATTGGTGTTAATGTTTTATGCTCAACCTAAGAAACGTGATCGGGAGCTGGATTGAACAATGCTTTTTCTTGTTGCTGCAGTCACATTCTTTCTTTTTTTTCTTACAGAAAAGATGAGTGTACCAACACAGTCTGTGCATAAAGACAATGGGAAAACTGTTGAAAATGTGGAGGAGCACAGCTATAAGCAAGGGAAAAAGATCCGAGACACCCTAAGGACAACAGAACGAGATCACAAGAAAAATGTGCAGTGCTCTTTTATGTTAGACTCAGTTGGTGGGTCTCTGCCAAAAAAAACAATTCCAGACGTCGATCTCAATAAGCCTTACCTCAGCCTCGGCTGTAGCAATGCTAAGCTTCCAGTCTCTGTGCCCATGCCAATACCCAGAACTGCACGCCAGACTTCTAGGACTGACTGCCCGGCAGACCGCTTAAAATTCTTTGAAACCCTGCGGCTTTTGTTAAAACTTACCTCAGTCTCAAAGAAAAAGGACAGGGAGCAAAGAGGACAGGAAAACACTTCTTCTGTCTGGCTGAACCGATCCAATGAACTGATCTGGCTGGAGCTGCAAGCTTGGCATGCTGGCCGGAGCATTAATGACCAAGACCTCTATCTTTATGCGGCCCGTCAAGCTATCCCTGATATCATCAATGAAATCCTCACCTTCAAAGTGAACTATGGAAGTTTCTCCTGTGTAAAAAATGGAGCCAGTCTCAATGGTACTTCAGGAGAACGGGTTTGCAAAGCATCACATGGAACTAGTGCTTTGGGTTACTCAAGTTACCATGAACACCTCCATCGCCAGCGGGTCTCATTTGAGCAAGTAAAGCGGATAATGGAGCTGCTAGAGTATATAGAAGCACTTTATCCATCTCTGCAGGCTCTTCAAAAGGACTATGAAAAGTATGCTGCAAAGGACTTCCAAGACAGAGTGCAGGCACTCTGTCTATGGTTAAATATCACAAAAGACTTAAATCAAAAACTAAGGATTATGGGAACTGTATTGGGCATCAAAAACCTTTCTGACATTGGCTGGCCAGTGTTTGAAATTCCTTCTCCTCGATCATCTAAGGACAATGATCCAGAGGATGAAGAAACTGATAGGGAAACAGAACTGAAGGAATCTTCAGGAACATGCACAGAGGAGAGCGATGGGGAAGAACAAATCTCTGAGGAGAATGTTGAGGAACTTAGACAAGCCATTAAGAACAATTTTACTAATAAGCCAAATTTTGACTTTCAAGACCATTTTTCAAGGAGACTCGATAGGCTTGAATCTGAGGATGACTCTGCCTCTTGGGTTGTTCCAGAATGCAGTGCTGAGGCCAGCTGCAGCCAACACTGTTTGACCTCTATTTACAGGCCATTTGTAGATAAAGCACTGAAGCAAATGGGGTTGAGGAAGCTAATTTTAAGACTGCACAAGCTCATGCATGGTTCATTGCAAAGGGCCCGTATGGCATTGGTAAGGAGTGATCACGAGCTGGAGGTAGGTTGCTACTAGTGTAAATGCGTAACAAGAGTACCTCCACTGCTGTATTGTTTCTAACTGATAATTGGAGATATTGGGATCTTTTGAAAGTTTTTGCTGCTTTCTTGGTTTTTGAAACACAGTGTACGTTATGATTAGGAGTCCAGCTGTAATTTCACTGAAATAAGTCTGTCATTTGACCTGAATCAGAATTTGTGTGAAGCACAAGCTAGTTCTCTGTACTTATTAGTAACTGAAATTACATTTTTAGGATAGCGTCTTTGCTCATTACATTTTCTAATGCCTAAAGCCATAAGTCAGAAAAATTACAATGGAAAATTAGGCAAAGAAGCTGAATTGTGAGAAAAATTAGCCATGGAAGTGATCATTTTCCTCTTCTTGTCTTTGAGACTGGATATCTCTCTGCAAGACATCCTTTATGAAAATGTCACTATTTTTGGGGGGTTTTCCTCATCTAAATGAATGAAGTACTGTGGTGGCATGTTATGCTTCAGGCCAGATGGGATAAGTGAATGGACACTATTAACCTTGAAATCTATGAAAGCAGGTCATGTTAGCATGTTTAGTTCTTCAGCTGTCTCTTAGTTTATTTTTTTTCCTTTGGGTCATTTTATATTCTCAGTTATGAATGATCATAAGGTAATTTAAAAATTATAAAATAAGCAGTAAACAAAGGACGGTAGCTGGAGTTTCCTATGGTAAGTTGTGGTTACTAATTCTTTCAAGGCAGAATATTGTTTCCTAATACAAACTGTTCCTTAACTTGTAGGCATTTTTGTATTAGGAAGAACTGGTAGTACAGACTACTTTGCCTTTCTTGAAAAGTGATAGTGTCTGTGGGGCCTGGCCATGGCTTCTGGACAAAGGAATTTCTTAGCCAATGTGCCTGTTCTAATATAGCTATCACGTGTGGTCTTTGACACGTTGCTCAAGTGTTGACTGTCACATTTGCAAAAGGACAAGAATTGTTTATCTCCCTGAGAGGTTATTTTTTTTAAGATAAATGAGTTTATAATGTTATTTGATTTTGAAAAAGTTTTAATTCATACTGTTGCTAGTGTAGATATTACTGTAGAAAATGAAGCTATTAGTTGAATTTTTTCTCTAATGGGTTTTAGCTTGTGTTCTAGAAGTTTTCATTAAGAAAATCTTTTTGTATTTCTAAAGAGTCATGTGCCTAAGCAAGATGTGCAGGTATCTGTTACAGTAACCAAAAGTACCCCCAAACCTTATGTACTTAGATAGAAAGTTCAACTTAATTCATTGGTAGAAATACCTTTAAATCAACAAAGGAAATAAACATTATTTGAGCTTATTGAGAACTACTTTGAATATATTTTTGAAATTGCCAAATGCTTCCAATATATTGACTTCATAAATGGAGCTCTTAAAACAAGTTAATGAAATACTAGTAACTAGTGTCTTTGCAGCTTCACAGAATTATACTTTTTGGTACTTTAGTGTTGGATGACTTGTGTAAGATTTAAGGCTAATAATCTCTCCCTCCTTCTCTGTCCTTCTGACTTATTTGAATGTTAATTTTCAGTAACTGCTAGATTTTTTGGGGAATATTGTCCTCTTTTAAGAAATGACTTTGTGACCGAAGGTGAATGTTACAAAACTGTGAACCTATTTCCTGCGCTAGAATTAAAAGAGGTACTGTTTGTCAGAAGTGTGGTGCCTACTGCAGCAAAAGATGACATCAGACTAACTTAGAAGAAACTGTTTTGAATTGCTTGGTCTTTGCATATGACAGTACTTTGAATGCAGTGCGTTGGGTTGTTCTGGTGCAGTTCAGTTATTTGTATGCAGCCAGAGCTGTTAGTGTTTTGTTCATCTGTGTTACTTTGACTTTGTGTTTATGTGTATACATAGTCTTTAGGGTCTCTGGGCATACTTTCATTTCTGTTGTTACTTAAACACTATTTTTCATCTAAAATGTGCTTTCTGGATTCTTCCACTTGTGTGCGTTTTACTGCTCATTTCATCTTATATGTAAATGTTTATAGAGATAGCTTTGTTTAATGTTTTTTAAAGTACAAGTGTCACTTGTCATAGGCTCTGTTAATTTAACAAGGCTCTATTTGTACATTACTTGTATGATTTGATTCTTAAAGAAAATGGGTGATATTTCTTATTTTAGTGGACAAATCAGAGATTTTATTTTAGGATAGTTTTTAAGCCCATGTACCCTATTTGTTGTTTATTCACCTGGCACTTTTCAATATGGATTTTGTGTGTAATCTCAATAAATGTCTTGGACTTTGCTTTCTTGGGGTTTTTTAAAGAAGTATTTAGCAGTCACTTGAAACATTTCAGATTGGGCCCACTGAAGATTAAGATTAGTTAAATTGGAAAGTAGAAGTTTTGGTGTCTAACACTAAGCCCTTGTGTCATGTTCTCTTACGTTTAATATTAGAAAATTAAGTAACACATTTTTTCAATTTTGTTGCGTTATTTTTGCTCATAGACTAGTTCTTCAATATTTTTATAAGAACTAAATTTTCTAACACTATACTTGCATCACAATGAGGATTGTATTTTTTAAGTGTTTTGTTGTACTGTAGAAGCGTAGTATTTTCATGACCTATTATTAATGAAAACTTGTGTAAAAGCCTTTAGCTCTGGTGCTATATGTTTCTTTAAAAGGGAGTTAGTAAAAAGAAGACATTAATATATACCATCTAAGAAGATAAGTTCTTATACTGTACATTAAATACTGATTAAACTTCAAGTAAAGTAGGTATAAAGGAAATCCCCACTCATGCATGTTTGCTCTTTCTGCATAATGAGCTAGTGGGTTTATAAACCACTTAAGAATCTACAGCACATCATGTTTTGTGCCAGTGTTAGACAGTAATGAATAGGCTATTCCATCACCCATGACAGCTAAGAAATATCACAATATTAAAAAATAAAAACACCAAGGAAACTGACTTTGTCAGTGGCTGTAATTTTGTGTGGCTCTTCTGAGAAAGCAGAGCTTGTACAACAGATCTCAAAAATGTGTGAGTAGGCGTAAAGGACTAAACTTTTTTTTTAATTTTCTGCTAAATAGTAAGCTTAAAAGTAGATTATTTTTTTAAAAACTTTCTAGGTAGCACCTTATTATTTGATCTAATTTCTGGTAATATTTTCCTCTCCTTTGAAGTGGTTATTTAAATCTGGCACTGAAGAAAAACCTAAAAGTTGCTAGTTTTGTGTAATATATGAATGAAGGAGATTCTGTTGTCATAGTTAGCAGCTGTGAAATGAGAATTAGAATGGAACAAACTTGATCTGAAACAAAAGTTCTCTTTAGATAATGTGCTGTATGTTGTTATTTTTAAGAGCTGCACACATATTGCAGTCCAAAATTTCTTCCTAAATTAAACCCCAGAGCACCTCCATGCACAGCTTTGCTAAGAATGTTATCACAGTATACTTTAGATGTCTGAGATGTCTATTTCAGATAGATTCACTTATTTTTTCTAATTAGAAATGTCATTGCATTTATATTTAAAAAATTATTAATTGAAAAAAACAAGCTTGATCTCGTTATATTTTAATATTCCTTTTTAATTTCAGTTTCAATTCTTGACATCTACCAAAGTTCATAAGTTGTTTTTTTCAATACTTTAGTTCCATTTAGCTGGTGATATTTTCTTTACTTTTACAATGTGAAGTTTTATATAATATATGCGTTATGTATTTGAAAAGGAATTAAGTTACTCACCTGGTGTAATCAAGTACAAATTTGTTTCTCTAAATATAGTCGTTAGTGTAAGACATTTGAATTCTTTAATATATTTTGAAATACTCAAGTATTGTGTTTTATAATAACCCGAATATATGTTCCTATATGTAATGTTAAGCTGAACTTGTACGTTCATCATAACCACAAACAGCAATTTCTTCCTGTGTAGTGAGGCTTTAATGGATACTTTAATCATTTTAAAACAGAAACATAAAGTAAGAGAATGTATTGTTCACTCCCAAGGGTCCATAATTGCTTTCTTCATCCTGTTGATCCTCAAATTAAAAAATAAAACAAAAAAAAACCACAACCAAACAAAACTGATCTGAAAAACAAACAAACCACAATAATAAAACCAAATACAACCAACCAAACAGAAACAGATACCGAAACCTCTGTGGTAATAGAATCTTACAAACAGACTTCTGCGCATGATACTTTAAACAAATGCTAAATCCTGAAGAATTTGAGTATTCTTTGAATGATACCTGTTTCTTGTTACAGTTTTCAGAATTTCCAGACACCATGTTGTGTTCAGACTATGTGCAGTTATTAAATTCTCCACCTTGCTGTGAGCAAAAATGCAGCACTGTATCATGGGAGGAGCTGAAATCCATGGATTTACCATCCTTTGAACCTGCATTCTTGGTCCTCTGCCGAGTTCTGCTCAATGTTATCCATGAATGTCTCAAGCTAAGGTTGGAACAAAGACCTGCTGGGGAACCGTCTCTTCTGAGTATTAAACAGGTTTGTGTCAACTGTTGTTTTTGTGTTCTTCTTTTGTTTGTTTGTTTTTGTTTGTTTAATGCTTCTTGTTTGAAATTACTTTGTCGTTTTGTTATGATGAGGTTTCCAGTTTAAACAGCATTAGTTTAAGAAATGACAGTGTATAGTTCTGTAATAACTTTTATAAATAGTCTTGTATTTCATATGGAGATGTGGTTTTTGCATACTCTATAACTAGAAGCACAATATCATATTGTATGTTGGTACAGGTGCTGATTTCTTCATTCCGAATTCTGTTATCCACATACCTGTTAACCAGGTAGTATTTGAATATGTTTTAATGACGACAGAAGCAGACAGCTAAAGCATGTGTGTTTGGATGGGGAGACCCATATGTGATGATCAACACTCTGTCTAGATGATCTTAACAGTATGTGGTACCTCCTGGAATTTTGGGGTTAACAGTCATTGTTGTCATGTGGCATTAACTCTGAGGTAGTCTGACCTAGTTGAAAACTCACACCTGCCTGGTTTCTGATAAGTGACTGACACCACTTGGAGCAGGGCCATGATGTACTGACTAGTTACTGTGTTCTGCTTAATCAGGTTTTGTGTATTGCACGTAGTTATAAGTCACTTAGGGTAGGTGTGTCGTATATTTTGGAAGTTACTGGAAAAATTGAATGTCTGCTGGTAGATTGTTACTGTATAGATCAAGCAAATATTGTGGGGATGGGCAAAAACAAACCACCAAAAATCAGAAAACTTAATATAAACTTTCTTGCTCTAAACTACAGTACCCTGGAGGCTGTGTGACCTGCACACCTGCTTTGCAGAAAATAATTTCTTGTACAAACTCCATAAACAAAAAGCAAACCATCAAACAAACCAGCAATAATGATAATATTTTCACTCTAAGATGCACATTCTTTAGTGTGCTCATTATAGACAATACTTTTGTTTGCCTGTTGCCTCGTGAGTTTCAGTTCCAAAAGCTGACACTTAACATTAGCGCTACAGGGCTTTTTATAAATCCTGTATTCTGTTATTCAATAGCACTATGCATCACAGTATGGCAGTGTTATTTAAACAACAAAAAAACCCCTCTATTTTTAATGTAGTTTTGAGAGTATTTTATTTTTTAATAGACAAATGCTACTCGTTGCAAGTTTCAGAACTGAACTTTACTTGTATCTGTACGATATGCCATACTATATACTAAAGTTTTATGGATAAGTCATTGCAAAATCCCATCTGTGTCTGTGATGGGTAGTTAATTATTGATGAAGTGTAAATTCTTTGAACAAAAATCCCGAACAGGTTAACTGAATGTGATTGAGTGAGTCAAGAATGCACATTCATTTTTAAATATATGATGTGTTAGGGAGATAAATAAGTGATTATTAGATTTCCCCTTTATAAAAAGATACGTTTTTTTTTCTCCACTTTTTTACCTAACCATTGGTAAATTTTAAACTACCTAGTTCAGAATGTTACTCCTTGTTTCCCCCTTCACGCAGGAGAGAACAGCATAACACGTTCTCACCTGTAAAAGATTCCAAAGACACTTGTCATATAAATAACACTATTGTATGGTTTGTTTTGCTTTCATACCATTATAATTTCTCATACATTGAGTCCAGTACATACTGTTTTTGCCAGGATAGACATTATAGGAGACTTTAAGAAGCAGATTAACCAACCAAAAATTCCATTCCCTCTGACTCCCCAAATGAATGATTCTTCCTCTCAGACTCTTCATTTAATGAAGTTGTTGCTCAGAAAAGGTCAGAGATTGTCAGACCTAGAGGCCAATAATAATTTCAGAAGAACACACACTTAGCACTGGAAGGACTTCTGAAAGAAACACATTTCGTAGTGCAGGTTTGAAACAGTTCTTGCTGTTTGTGTTCTCCTGTGTCTGTGGTTGTGCATGTTTCTTCAAATAAATAAAACCGTAAGCTTTCAGGGAAGGGTGACAGCTCTGTGGCCAAAAGTGACCACTTCTTACAGTTAAAAAGATAACTTTCCTCATGTTAGCCTCCCCAGGGAACCGACAAAAGAAGTGCTCACTGTTTCCAAGTCTGATATGGGTTTTAGAGTTCTGGACACCTGCCCGATAGATTTTCAATTAATTTCCTGTAGTAAAACATTTCTTGTAGGTCTCTAACCATCTGTCAAACACGTTGCATATCATTCCTGACTTGCTGCCATTTAAAACTAGTGATCTGATGATTGTGAGCCCTCTTGCCCACTCCTAAACTTCAGAACTAAGTCATTTACTGTGGCCTTGTGCAGGGAATGGTCTGAAACATCTGCCTCCATCTCCATGTGTGGTTATGTCACAAATGGCATGATGGCAATTAAATAATCCTGGAAGACTGGTCACGTCTTCCCTTGAGATAGGCAGAGCGACAGTACTCATTTCTAAAAACTGTAGAAATTATGTAGTGATAAACTAACATTTAGACAAACTGGACTGACAAATTGAACTTTCACTTCCCAGGGAGAATTTAAGTGTAGTGTCTTGACTGATAGCAGTTTTTTGGTTTTTCTCTTGCAGCTGGTGAGAGAGTGTAAAGAGGTTCTGAAGGGTGGCCTGTTAATGAAGCAATATTACCAGTTTATGTTACGGGAGGTGTTAAATGACTTACAAAAGATTGATTACAACATTGATTCTTTTGAAGAGGACCTGCATAAAATGTTAATGGTAAGCTTCAAAAAGGGGAAGATATTTGGAGTTCTAGTAAGTGTTTTAATCTCAATATTGCTACTAGAAATCTACTGTCCCTGCTTGGTATAGGTCTTGCTTTTTTTGTTGTTGTTGTTGTTATGCTACTTTAACATAATTGTTTTGATGAACTTGTAAAAGTAACACAGTAGCCGTTGCCATTTTATCAATACAGATTTTTGCTTTACTAGACTGTGGTACAGTATACATGTAAATTGCCTGCATTTATAATAAAATGGTTCATAAATAGAATTGGAAATTCCATACACTTAAACTAAACTTTTAATAATCTTTTAGTATTGAATAAAAAAAAAAAGAATGCTCAAGATTGTCAGAAGTTTGGGACAGCTGAGGTGATCTAGACTGAAAACACAGATAGGGAAAGCTTGTAGGAAATATGAAGGTTAAGGCAGGATTAATGAGGCCTTGGAGGTGGAACTTATTCTTTGTTTTTACCTGTGGACTCCTTGTGTAGGCAGGCAAGGTAGTGAAGAAGTGCTGGAAGAGGAATGAGGCTGACAGTGCAAGAAACATGAAATAAAGTCAAGAATGAGGTTATAGCCTGAGACTATCAGAACACAGTACCTACCTAACCCAGAGCAGAATTTTAAGGTTTTCCATATCTACTCGGCTCTTTTGAGATCCCACTTTGAGAACTATGTTCAGCTCAGGGGCCCCCAGTGTAAGAAAGACTCTTGACCTGCTTGAGCAGGTCCAGAGGAGAGACACGACAGTGAGCTGGGGGCCTGGAACACCTCCCCTATGAGGACAGGCTGAGAGAGCTGGGGTTGTTCAGCCTGGAGAAGAGAAGGCTCTGGAGAGACCTTGTAGCAGTCATCCATTACCTAAAGGGGACCTACAGGAAAGATGGGAAGCGACTTTTAATCAGACTGCGTAGTGAAGCTGAAAGAGGGTAGATTTAGATTAGATATTAGGAAGAAGTAATTTGCTGTGAGGGAGGGTGAGGCACTGGGACAGGCTGCGCAGAAAACTTGCAGATGTCCCCTCTCTGGCATTGTTCCAGGCCAGGCTGGATGAGGCTTTGAGCAGCATGGTCTAGTGGAAGGTGTCCCTGCCCATGGCAGGGCGGTTGGAACTAGGTGATCTTTTAGGTCCCTTCTAACACAAACCATTCTATGACCTTGGCATTATTACAGTGTGGTCCAAAAATACCTGAAACCCATGGAGAGTGTCCTAACCATTTCTAAGGAGGGACATGGGTTGATGTTATATATTATTGACCTAAAACATGGTAAAATTGCATCTAATTTTTTGCATACTGTATGATCCTGAAGGGCAGATGTTTGAAGAAGAATTTTACTTACCTGGATTTTTGTTTGTTTAAAACAATAATAATTAAATAAAGGTGAGAGGTAAGAGTTGATATAAAGGAACACAAGGTATGGTGTAGAATCCGAGAAGCCTGTACACTGCACTTATTCATATGCAGGAGGATATGTTCAGATAAAACCTTTTTGGAGTAATCCAGTTAGTAAAGGATTTAGAAACTGTTTTTCAGCAAGTAGTTCAGCTTTAAAAACTCTGGCCACTGTGGATATCCACTGATACAATGGTGAATAGCAGCACAGCAAGTGAGGTGATGATAGTGTCAATGTTTTCAGAAAAATATCATGAAGACATAGTATTTAATATTTCAGTAGCACTTTGTACTTCCTGAGCCAGAAATTTCACCTTTTGTATGGAAACATGTAGCTCATTTTCTGTCATAGCAAATGCAAAATGTTGTAGAAATTTTTTCTACAAATTGTATAATATTGAGATTGATGATGTAAGAAGTTTTAATCCTTAGTTACATGTTGCGTAACAATTTCTATTAAAATTATCTCTTCCCATATACAGGTTTACTTTGATTATATGCGAAGCTGGATCCAAATGCTACAGCAGTTACCTCAAGCATCCCATAGTTTAAAAAATCTGTTGGAGGAAGAATGGAATTTCACCAAAGAAATAACTCCTTATATAAGAGGAGGTGAAGCTCAAGCTGGAAAACTATTCTGGTAGGTTTTATTTAATTACTCTGCTTACGGCGTTAATTTATGCCAGATACCTGTTCAAGTCAGCACTTGTTCACGGTTCCCAGATTGGGCTTCTTGAGGCCTTAGTAGGCAGTTGATAGTCTTTGTGAATTCATCAATTATTACAATGACTGCAGCTATAAGTTGCAGTAGATTGTGATTGTTCTTACTCCAGCTACAGCAAGAATTGCTGCTTCTGAAGAAGGCCCCTGTTAGCCCTGTGCTTGCACAGTAACTGAGGGCCGCCCGAGATGCTGCTTGTTTCCGCAGGCAGACTTGGAAACATGGCTCTCTTGAGTTGGACAGAGTAGGAAGAAGTTTAAGGTGCCATGCTACCTGAATAAGACTCTGAAGTTCCATCATTTCTGTTGCTACAGTGATATTGCAGGAATGCTGCTGAAATCTACAGGAATATTTTTAGATTCTGGACTACAAGACAGTTGTGATGAATTTTGGGCCAGTGCCGATGACAGTACTGCATCAGATGAAATCAGGTATTAAGCCCTTTGGCTTAATCATAAGTACCCTTACTCGTGTTTCTATACCCTCACAGGTGCATATTGCATTTTATTTCGAAGATTGCAAACATCATAAATGCAAGATTCCAGAGACCTTATTGCAGATATTTTTCTGTGTGGTAGTAATGAACCATCATTTTGTTCTTTGAAGCCTAGTAACCTTCTTTTTAGTTCAGGGTATGAGAGATTGTTTATGCAACGTCTTCAAATTCAGTTTTTATATCCTTATCAAAAATGTGCCTGCACAAGTTCAATTTATTTCAGTCAGCTGCTTGTAAATATTTATCTTTTCTATGCTCTTTCTATATGTAAATAGTTCTTATTTTCTAATGGCTATAAAAATGTAATATGATTTACTGAAACATTGTCACTTCGTTCTTACCAATGTTTCAGGAGGTCTGTTATAGAGACCAGCCGAGCACTCAAAGAACTGTTTCATGAAGCTAGAGAAAGGGCCTCCAAAGCTCTTGGTTTTGCTAAAATGCTGAGGAAGGTAAGTTAACAGTAGGGTCTCATCTTATTTATATGCTTTTAAGAAATTCAGTCTGAAAGCATATTCTTTTGTCATTACTTGCAGGACCTTGAAATAGCAGCAGAATTTGCTTTGTCAGCCTCTGTGCGAGATCTTCTGAATGATCTGAAAACAAAAGAGTATGTGAAGGTAAATTCAGTTTAGAGGCATAAAAATTAAAGTGGGGATGCTAAGTAAAATTTCAAAGCATATTTGTTGACATACTTTCAGTTTTTTGATATGACATCTGTATCTTAGCATTTTAAATGTCATGTATTTAAAATTGAATTGTGGCAGTCAAATTGTTTTCTCTACCTGTGTTTCTGCGATTGAGAATGGTAGTCTGTGTTTTGGGACATCAGTGTCTTAATTCCTGGTCCTCCCAAAGATTCTCTTTGTGACTTAGGAAAAGCCATTTTGCTTCAATAATATTTACTCATTTGTGAGAGTAGAAAAATAACAATTAGTAGGGAGTGTTATTAAAAATAAATGCTTTATGAGGTAAACAGATACATCTATAAATGGAGATGTTTAAGTAGATAATCTCAGACTGTGGACCTGTGTGTCGTGTACTTTTATAAAGCAAAAATATTATAGTGGGAGGTCTGCTCTAGTGAGCTTCCTTGAGAGTGCCAAGGATGTCAGCAATGCAGGGACTATGTTCTGTTCCAAAATAACTGTTGCTAGAAAACTGTTGTACAGCAAAAGCAGGTTAAACTCTTGGTGCCTTATGTTTACTGCGCTACATGTTCCCACTATTATGGTTTTGCACTTGATTTCTTAAAAATGTCACGTCTTTTATCATACTTTGAATTTCAGTAAAACAATTGTTGCAACAGATTGAATTTACTTGGATCTGCTGTTCTTTTTTTTGTCCTTCTATATATTTAATATGCATGTCATTCCCATTTGGGAAATAATCTATTAACTTTTGCATGACAGAATTCTAGTTAGATTTATATAAGTGATTGCTAAAAGTAGAAATTGGTTCAAAGGGAGACCAAGAAATTCATAGAGAGAAGTTAGTTAAGGGTTGGTTAAATGCAGGGATGAAGCATCTGGCTCAGAAGTAGCCTGGTCTGTGAATTGTTTTAAGAGTGGGACAATAGTTAGGGAAAACAGTATATGTTTACTTTTCAAAAAAAATTCCCCAGGTATCCCCTCTTGGCTGCTCTTAAGACAGAGTATTAAATTTTAGGTGAAGATACTATCGTTGTTCTTATGCACATTTTGAATCTTGAGTTTGAAAAATCTGTGTAACAACCGTGTTAAATAATCTAGATAGATTATTTGGATCTCAGGATTTGTCTCTATATATTGCCTTTCCACTTTTTTTCATCTTTAAAAATAAAATACATTTTGGTTAACACTTCATAAAATGGCCCTCTAACATTATGTAGGGAATTTAAATTTTTAACAGCCTTTACAATCAAATGCTCGTTAGTTTTGGGAACCTATTTTAGCTTTCAGTAACCACCAAGTTTTTACATTTGCCTACATATTATAATGGTTTTAATTACAAAATATGGCTGCCTAGTGGTAAAAATGAGTCCAATGTTTTATCCTAGCTTGATGACATCAAACTCTGAAAACAGAGTATTTAACTTGACTGTAAGTCCAGTTACCTCATGTCAAATCACAGGTATCAAGTATTTCACTGTTTCCACAGTCTGATTCAGATGCCTGACTTGGTTGAGGCGTTGTTACCAATGTGACAAATATAGCGCAGAAGTAGTTTTAAGTAGTGTAAGTAGAGCTTTATTAAAAGAGAACACTCTTATCACATATTAAGCTCTTTGACTTAATAATAAGTATACTTACTCATGTTTCTATACCCTGACAGGTACATATTGCATTTTATTTACAAGAATGCAAATGCCATAAATGCAAGATTCTTATTGGACTTAATTAATCTCTCTTTCGTGACTAGTAAAAGAGTAACTGTTACTTTTTTAGCCATATTTTTTTCTTAGTCTTACCTTTTGTAGCCATTGAGAAACGTTATGTGGATTCTTAGAGATCCTGAAGGAATTTCTATTCTTTTACTATTTCAGTCTTAAAAATGTATGCTTCATAAGTGTTTACTTAGTCTTGGCTAATTTGCTGTTAAAAATATGTGTATATATATTTTATACATGCACATACACATATATGTGAAATCGGGGTTTTTTTATTAACAAGATTCCTTTAGAAGAATATGTAGAAGGATCAGTTGTGAAGGTGCAAGGAAGGATGTCACTGAACATTGGTGATCTACCAGATTTCAAGACAAATATTTTCGTACAATGCATTTTGACTTTTAGTGTAAAAATGGCTGAATGTATTGTTTTAGTATGTATATTGTACAGCTGTTTAAAATGCAAACTCCCTTTTGCTTAAATGAGGTGATATTTATCTATTTTATGTATCATAGAAGACAGTGAGAGTCACTCATTCAATATCTATATTTTTTTCTACAGGTACAAATCCCTGGACTCGAGAATTTACAAGTATTCGTACCAAATAGTATTGCAGGGGAAAAATCTGTGATTTTGCAGCTTCTCAATGCAGCTGCTGGAAAGGATTGCACAAAGGATTCAGATGATGTTGCATACGAGGCCTATTTACTAATGACCAAACACAGTGATAAAGACCATGGCTCAGATGACAGCTGGAGTGCATGGGAGGGTCAGCCGGTCAAAGTAGTGCCACAAGTAGAGACTGTTGATACACTGCGAACCATGCAGGTGGGTTTCTCTCTCTTTTTTTGTTTTTTTTCTTGTTTGTATGATCTCCACACTTCTATGAATGCTTGTCCTTTCAGATTACCCACAGTAATTTAAGAGAGGCATATGTCCTTTTATGGGTAATAAAAAGATTGATTCTTTGTTGTGTTAATGCAAGTATTAAGTTAAATGGATTTTAGCATTTCTTGAAAGGATTAATCTCTGTAGTGTGGATTTTACAGAGTTGGATTATTATAATAAAGAGATACTTTCAATATCTAGTTGGGTGTTCAGTATCAGAAGTGTGGATAGGACTTGGGAACCGCGTTTTACTAAGAAGTCACCCGTCTCAAAGAGTATGTGGCAGTTGTGTACTTTCCACACGCTTGAGGCATGAAGCAACGAGTTTCTTTTGATCTTGGATGAATTGTGACATTTCGAGTTAGATTTCTGTGGAAGCTACTGGATGTTCAGCAGTTCTGCAGGAAGGAATCTTTCCAGTCATACTTTCCTTCATCCCAAGCCAACAGAGGTTCCCTGCCAGCAGTTCTGCTGCAGCTCCCTGCCCCTCCTGTTCTCATAGCATCATGTTAAGCTAAGTGAATTTTCCTTTTGGTACGTCATGCATTTCCTTGGATCCCTACCATAAATGGGCTCTACTGTCCACGAACAAAGTGACTTTCTGTGTCACTGTGCCTGGCCTCTAGCATTCAGAAGGCTCTAGGAATTACAGGCAGCTGAAAAAGTCAGTCCTGTACATACTGCTTTTTGTAACATGCGAGCATCTTACTTCTTGCTCCTGTGTTGTCCAGACTGAATGATAAAAAAATAGCCTTTGTTTAAGTTCTTAGAATTTCCTTTGATTTCTGTTGTTAATTTTTCATTCAGAAAATTCGAACAGCAACAGATGGAGTTTGTTTTGCGAATGATGCTCCATCTGATATATCTAAGTGCACATAAAACACCACTTGTGTATGTGTTTATATGTATATGTATATAACGTGTATATTAATTTTTAAAAATCCAATATTGAAAAGTTATGAAGTCAAAAGTCCTTCAGAAAGATTGCTTCCTGTGTTTTTTAAACAACGTATTTTGATAGAGAAAATGTATTATTTTTTAAAATATTAATTAAGTACAAGAATCCTGTTAACATTTAAAGAATTTTGAGCATGAAAACATTCTTCATGGATGAGGTATTGAAAATCTGGATGAAGTGGGTTTTGCGAGTAACTTTTTGCAGCTGTAGATTGAAATCAGCAGATTCAGTCTGTAGATTGAAATCAGCAGAGCTTAATATGTGACTCATAGTGCCACAGTAAAGGCAACACCATATTTGACTGTGTACTTATAGACTTCCGCAATATCGGAGCTCTGGTTTCCAAAACATATTCTTGCATTGTAATGATTTTTCAAAATTTGAGCAAACACTGTGTGGTAAATCTATGCCTTTCCCTATTCAATAGCAGGTTTTATCCTCAAGTGTATTACAATACTTGGATAAAATGTGCTTATTTACCTGCTTGCCACCTCCGTCTGCTTTGAGAAAATATAATTATTTTGCTTAGATGCTGCATTTGAAAGATAATTTTAAATATTGTTTCCCAAACCTCAAGAAGGTAATCACCTTTCCAGAAGTGAATAGTAGCATATTCCCCTTGAAAACTTACTGTGGTGTTTGCCTTAATAGAGCTCTGCTCGTAAGATGAGTGTTTATCAAGTTCAGTTGCCACCATCAAGATTTTCTGTGTGAATTAAGGATTTTAATGAATAGCAACCAGAGAGGTAATTCATACTTTAGAATTAAAAAAATAACGAGCTGTAATTTGCCAGTATGGCACATGTTTTTGTAGAGAGGATTTTGTTTGTAAGAACTAGTAGTATCTTGTGTTCCTAGGTTGATAACCTCCTCCTCGTAGTCATTCAATCTGCCCACCTCGTGAGTCAGAGAAAGGCTTTCCAGCAGTCTATTGAAGGGCTCGTATCTCTGCACCAGGAACAGACATCCAGCCAACCAGTCATCGCCAAAGCTCTACAGCAGCTAAAGGTAGGAAATTTTCGAGATTGTCAGTCAAAACTGATCATAGTTTGCTCACTGATAAGTAAAAACGTGTAAGGAGATTTGATTGCAATGTTAGCAACCTATTCTGCAATTGTAATTTATGCAACCTCAATGGACTTCGCTATTCCAGTACAATTTTCATTCTGTTTTTGCGAGGGATTTGTGAGTGTATTTTTTAGCAATATTTGTGTAACCATTTTTGCACTGGGTAGGTGGGAAACAAGTCCATAATGCAATAGAAATATTAATAGCAACAGAATACATATTTATACAAGAGCACTATTGATTTGCAAGTGTTTGATTTCATGAAAATAAATTCTATGAAAATCTGTGATCTGCAAGAAGCAACTTTTTCTCTCCATATTTGGAGAAGGTAGTTGCTTTATGATGTGAGAGTGGGTTGGTCTCTCTCTGATTTTTTGCTCTTGTTTTTGGGGCGGGGGGGGTGGGGTGGTTATTTGTATGTGTGGGGTTTTTTTTTTTTGGTTGGGTCAGGGTTTTCTTTGGTGGGTTTGTTTGTTTGTTGGAGAACCCAGAAAAGCAGAGATTTGTTACACCAAAGTTACAGTATCAGGTCCCTACATTTCCCTCTGAGTTCAGTAAAAGCTGTGTCTGCATGCCAGATTGAAAATGCAACCAGAAGCTTGGTCATGTTATAGATAGTAAAACCAGTTTTCTCTTTTCTTGTCTGTCTGGTTTTGACTGGGGCTTTTCCTCTTTTTTTCCTTTGCTACCTTTGTTTTTAAAGTTAATCTCACGCAAGCAAACCAACTTAATTATAGTACTTCAGCTAATTATAAGACTTGCTTACTGCAAGTGCTGAAAATTTGTTTTTCCAAGACTGAATTAATTGTGATGACATTAAAGTACATTTCCTTTTAAAACCATGTAATTGCAAGATTCACGTTTGCCTTAATCTGCTGAAATGTAGAATTATAAATAATAATTTGATGCCCCCATGCCTTCTTGTTGTTTCTCAGAATGAGGCATTACAGCTATGCAATAAGATAAGCAGTGCCATTGATAGAGTTGATCACATGTTCACATCTGAGTTTGATGCTGAAGTTGATGAATCTGAATCTGCCACTTTGCAGCAATACTACCGGGAAGCCATGATTCAGGGTTATAATTTTGGGTTTGAGGTAAGGAAACAAAAACTTAATGACAGGTTTGTTTTCTAGTTTTGGTAGGAACCAATTGAATTTTATGGTTTTACATTGGTGCAAATACAGTAACTCTTAAGTCTGTGGAAATATGAAGAATTCTAGCAGAATATTACAAAAATATATATTTTAACAGAGAATCTTACGTGACATGATTGAAAAAGAACTGATAGATCTATTAAATGCAGTCTCCCATTAGCAATGCCTGGATATCTAAAAAGCTTTAAGAACTTGATGAATTCTGGTGTAGTCGTGTAGGCTCTGCTACTTGGCAGCATTTTGGATTAAATCAGAAATATCCCTTGATATTGAATGTCTTCGTGTAACTTGGCTTCTCCCAGTTTTTCAGCCTGGAGTGGTATAATACTGTAACATGAGCCCTTCTTTCAAAGTTAATGGTGGTTCTTTGATGCAGTGAATATAGCTTTTGAATGCCTTCCTTACAGTGTTGATGAGGAAATGTCATGTTCAGATGCTTTTAGTATAATGCTTCACTATTTGATTCCTGTGAGCTTTGTACATTTTTTTTGACACTGTAGCATACACTAAAATACTTCTAAGGATAGTCTTCTTAAAATACAGGTGGTATTTCTGTTTAATTTTTTAAATCTACATATAGAACTTCTTTTTTTCCCTGATGTTACCTGCAATATAACTAAAAATAAATACTACTTGGCAGTTCAATCCCTGATTACAGAACTGAGCATTTATGTAAACTGTTCCTTAGATGATATGTACATTGTTAAATGTCAGTGTATGCCCCTGTACACACAAGAATGCTGTAGGACTCAAGTGCTGCCTCTCACTAGAACGCATTTTGTGTCATATACTTTTTTGTTATTTTTTTTCCTTATAAATACATAAATACTTGGGTAAAAACATTTTGTCCAAGAATAGGATGTAACTGTTACTGTACTGTAGAGTTTTGTTATCCTGCAGGTACTCCAGTGGATATTGCAAATGGTACTTTTGTTCTCTTTATTAATACGTGAAAAGTAATCTTTAGTTCCTTTCAGTACCATAAAGAAGTTGTTCGTCTGATGTCTGGAGAATTCAGGCAGAAAATTGGAGACAAGTATATCAGCTTTGCCAGAAAATGGATGAATTATGTGCTAACGAAATGTGAGAGTGGCCGTGGCACTCGACCCAGGTAACAGCCAACTTGTTACTGCCATAGTAGTTTGTATTTAAATACCATGCATGACTTTTCACAGTGTGAATATGCTTTGTTATTTAGAAGTAGTTCTTCTGAACTGTTGATCCTTCTGGCTCTTAAATTTTGAAAGTTATTTGAATAGTAAATGCATAAAGCCAAATAAACACTCCAACCGCTTAGCAGAAGACTTTGTGGAACACTTTGCCTTGTATTATCTAACAGAAAATGGGAAGAAAAAGGGGAGATTGTTTGACCCAGACAATGAAAATACTTTAGGTTCGAACATAAGTGCTATGTTATCAGGAGTCAATAAAGATTGCAGACTATGCAACAGTCACTTTTTGGGTATTCTGCAGAGAGAGGAATATTGTTTTGTGCCAGTTGCAGAAAAGATCTATATATACAAGCTTTAGCTGTAGAATTCCTTTCTATTAGTCCCTTTTGAAAGCATCTAAAGTATGGCTCACAGATGAGGAAGAAGTGTTTCCACTTTGGTGAGTATTCTTCAGTTTTTCAAATGCAGTATGGATGCATTTGTTGATGGTTTTTGTTGGTGTCCAAAGTACTTTCTGTCTGTTGACAGTGCTGTTGCGCCCAGTGGTCTCTCAGCTGCGCTTACACTGGGCCCTGTGAAACTCCACTGCTGGGCACTAATGAAAAAATATTACAAAGTTATGTTGCTTTGAGGATGTGAGCAGAGAAACTGGGAAACTGGTTCAAGCAGAATGAATGATACAATTACTTGATTTATGGAGGTGGTTTTGCAGCATTTTGCAGCTGGTATATCAGAAATATAATAGAATTCCTTTGCATTAAAATAGGTGTCTTACATTGATCAATGCTAGCAGATTACACATCAGTGACTGTTTTATTTCCTTAAAGTGTAGGGCTGATCAGTCTGTCCTGGAGGTGGTTTGTTGTACTTGCTGTAAAAAGAGGAGGAAAGTGTGGGCAGGCTGAACTGCATATGGATAGGCTAGTTGGCTCAGTGTGCTAACCTTAAAAAAAAAAAAAAAAAGGAAACAACAATAAAAAACCAAAACCACTTAAAAGGCTTTTTAAAGTATGTTAACAACAAAAGGAGGACCTAAGACCACATTGGTCCATTACTTGATGAGGTTGGTCACCTCACGAACAGGGACAAAGGTGAAGCAGAGACATTTAATGCCTTTTGCCCCTGTCTTTAACACAAATAATGGGTTCTGGGGCCCCTGCAGACCTGGTTGGGGGGACCATGACAGGGTAGCGATAAGGTCCCAGTTGACTTTGAACATGTACAGTATTTGCTGGTGTCATTGAATGCACACAGGTCTGTGGGGCCAGATGGGATTCACTCCAACATACTGAAGAAGTTGGCCTCTCAGTTATTTTTCAATATTCTTACGAATCTGGAGAGGTCCCCCTGGTCTGGAAGCTGGTAAACCTTATTCCAGTCTTCAAGAAGGGCAAGAAAGAAGACCTTGGTAATTATAGGCCTGTCAGCCTCACTTCGGTTCCTGGTAAAATTACAGAGATCGTTCTGGGAGTTATTGAAAAACACTTCAGAGACAGAGACAGCGTAGTCATTGTTCAAGGTCAACATGGGATCGTGGAGGGCAAGCCGTGCCTTACAACTCAATATCCTTTTATGACAAGGGAGAAGGCAGTGGATGTGGCAGGCAGGACCCTGAATCACTCATCCGCGACACATGGCTTGCTCACTTTATTTGGCAGTGCCCTTGCTATAATCAGACTTTATCTGAATATGAGTCAGCAAATATTACTACAAATTAAATATTTAACCTGTTTTTTAATCCATTTTCTTGCAAAGGTTTTGTCTCATTTTACAGAGGAAAAATTACTAACTGCCATTTACTGTTCCTGGATGTTGTGGAAACTCTTACGATGGCTTTGGCCAAAGAGCAATTAATTTTATGTCTATTCTTTTTCTTTGAGACAGGTGGGCGACTCAAGGTTTTGATTTTCTTCAAGCCATTGAGCCAGCTTTTATTTCATCTCTCCCAGAAGATGACTTCTTGGTATGCAATAAGTTATTCTGCTTGTTTATCTAAATGCTTGTGAAGCTATCGGTATGTTTTCAACGATATATTTTATAAAACAATGTCTGAATACAGATGCTGTTCTGAAACAATTGCTGATGTACATAACTGTTGATATCTCTGTAAGATTCTGAATAGAGGATGTTTGTGACTGTTGGCATTAATGTTTTCAAATTGCTGACAAGCTGCTGGTTCTGTCTTGGGAGGCTGTCTCCCTTTGTCTCTTGGGAAATTTGACAGCAGCTTTTCTGGATTGTTACAAATTAGAATTGTTGTAATAAATTTCTGAATGTAAGCTTCTAGGGCTTAGTTAGCACCCAGATTTCATTTATGGGTGTGAATACAAAATCACAATTGTTTAAAGGTATATCTTCAAATTGTACCAACGTGAAACAGACTTTAAACCATCTTTCGTTTTTACTATAAAAAAACCCAGCAGACTAGAACTGGATTTTTTGTGTGCTCTACCTTCCTCCTTTTCCTCTGGAAATAAAATTCTAAGAATTTTTTTCTCTGATCTTGGTACAGCACTGCAGAGAAGTGAAAGCATAATTGCCCCAAAATAGCAGAAAATGAGTGTCAGCACCTCTGATTTATTAATTTCAAAATGTGTTATGAAATGCCAACCACATTAATCTTGCATAATACAGAAACTACATACTTTAGTCTTTTTCACATATATTTTTATCAAGAGCTCTTAAGTAAGTGATGTTTTGGTCTCATGTGTGATGTTATGAAACAGTTGTCGGACTAAATGACAGAGTTAAGCTTTAGCTTTAGGAAGTAGCCCCTTGGCTACATTTGATTTGACACAGTTTCTAAAACAGACTTTGAACAAGTAGGAGAGAAAGGTGGGAACCATGAACTTTCACTTTCTTAAACTGGATTTCAGTTTTGGAGAGCATCACTTGAAGCCGCTTTGGTTAATCTGACCCCTGTATAAGACAGGTCACAGCATTTTGGCTAGAAGTGCCTATGTCAGTTATTTTTTGTTAGTCTAGCTTCATGTTGCTGGTCTTCACTAAGTTTTTGAATTTCTGGAAGGAAATACGACTAGTCTGAATGACAGGTATGTAGAAGTGGCCTTCGTAGCAACTATGTCAAATACCATAATTGAAATTCTTTATTGTAAAGACATTTTCTATTTCATGGTGTTCTGACAAATAAATTGAACCAGAGGAAGATTTAGAAACTTGCCCGAGGTTACGTACATAGTGACTAGTACACCTAGTAATTAAGCTCGGATAGCCTGAGACCCAGTTCAGTTGTTTAACTATTAAACACCCTTTCATGAAAATTTTGCTAACTTCATGGGTTGATAAGGAAAGTGGATTTCTTTTAATATGCAGTGCTTCATACGTGTGGTTTTACAGACTTTTGCCTTGTCGTTCAGGCCACCATAACCAAACCCAGTTTCTTTGTGTGCTTCTTCTTGGGATGGGAAGAGGGAGGAGGTTGTTGCAGTTTTTTCCAGCAAACTTGATTTTTAATTATATTAAAAATGGATATTTTTAAGTTCCACTAGCTTTATATTATAAAATGTTCTTTATGATATATCATTGTTCAGTTCTTATGGTTACGTAATTTTAATGAGGTCAAAAGGCAAGACAAGACTAAGACTTCCTTGCTTAAAAAAATAAAAAAATCAACAAGTCAAATGGCTAACGCGGATCCAAAAGTTTAATATAATTGATAGAATGTAGGGGTGCTTACTTGACAGATTACATATTTAACCAGTGTCATTTTATTACTGTGAGCTTTACCATATGACTGTCTACTTTCTTGTAGCATAAAACATCACAACTTTTTCTTTTTGTCTTTTCTAGAGTTTACAAGCTCTGATGAATGAGTGTATTGGCCATGTTATTGGGAAACCTCACAGTCCTGTTACAGGTTTGTACCTTGGTAAGGCAGAAGTTACTGGCATTTGTTCTGGAGCTTTGCTGCTGTTATAGAATTTTCACTGTGAAGTAATTTTTAAGTGCTACAAATACAATAAAAATATTTTTCAGCCCTCCGTGATTGTTGATGTGGAACTATTATTGCCTGACAAAGTGTAAACTGGTAGTGGTTTTACTCAAGAAATTTACAAACTTTACAGATGCTTTCCTCTGATTTTTATAGTTGAATTCCCTGAAGTCTTGCAGATCTTCTGGAAGAGGGTTGTGATTTTTAAAGGTTGGGTAAAGAAGTGATTATAACTTCAAGGAGGCAGTTACAGCTCCCTCTCCCAAAATTTCATTGTGGCCCTGCAGATATTTACACTTCTGATGGACTTATAAGTATTGAGGTACAGAGGTGTTACACCTGGGGGCTTGATGATAGAGCTGTGGGAAATAGTTCTCCAATATCACAAAATTTGTCTTAGTGTAAAAAATAGCTTTGGCTGTAGAATGAAATCAGCGTATTTCATTGTTTATCTTGAGAAAAAGATGTTTCCTCAACTGTGTTTCCTTTTTCACGTATTTCTTTCTCAGCACTTCCTCCTCCCAAGTCCCATTGACTAATTTAACTTTCAAAATGCTATGTCTTTTCTTTCCTCTAATGTCTACTTCCTGGACAGGGTCGATGGCAGAAAACGTGAAGGGAAGGTAATTTGACTCAGCCAAGAGGAGGTCTTCCAGTATTTCATAAAATTTTCAGTTTTGATATAGTTTTGATGAGAAGCTCATAGATGAGAAACCTTTCACAATGAAAGTCAGTCCAGTTGTTTGGAAGGAAGCATAGTCTAAAATTTTAGTCAAGTTCTGTACCGTAATGTAAAACCTGTACATTCACTTTTGATACTGTTGTTCAGAGGAAGGCCCATTTTAGGTAAATCACTAGCATGATGATCCAGAAGTACTGAAACTCTTATAAATGCTGTTGCAGACACAGCAGATCACACAGAATAAATTGCTTGACAGCTTTTGGCTCAGAGGCACAGGGAGGGGATAACACAGATGAATGGCTCAGACTTGAACAGCAGGCCGAAACCTTAATACATGTGAAAGAAATATAACTAAACATAAACTGTACCCTGGCTGCAGATATTGTATGTACCCTTTTCTATCTCATGTTCGGGGAAGAATAAGAATTCCTAGTGCCCTTTGCGTACTGTGTTGAGGCACTTAAACCCACTGTGATCTTTACTCTTTTTCCCAAAGCTGAGGATCCAGTTGTGTTCATACTGCTGCCTGTAGGCACATAGCTGGGGGTCTCCTGGTGTTTTATCCTGTCTTTTTGCTTTGTGCAACAGCTAATGTCCACCCCAGTGGGTTAGGTTCTGCCTTCTGGGTCTTCTGCTCGTGTTCTTGTGAATTATAACAGAACAACCAACACCTGGTCCTGGCAGCTTTTATGTGTCTTGGTACTGCCAAAAAAGCAGAAACTCAGCCCACTGGGATTTAACGTAGCCTGGCAGAAGGAACTACTGCTTTGTGTTTTGATGGGCAATCAGCTATCTTGTGATGTAACTGCCACAGTATTTGTCTGGCTAATTAAGGAGGGGTTAAGGGAAGGGGAAGACGCTGCAGACTGCTCTTCTGGGCCCTGAATGGGCGAGGCATGGGGACAATGATGGCTCATGTTGGTTTGACCCTGTCTCTTTGTACCACTTCCTTGTGGCAGACTGTCATGTGTAGGGTTTTTTCCAGCTCATTTTGCTTTCTGTTATTTTCTGAGAAAAACTAATTCTGATGCAAAAAGAACATAATACTGTTTGCTTTTTATTTATTATTTGGTTTGTTAATACTTATTTCGCAATAAGATAACAAATAATCTTTAATCTGTGAAGCTGAAATAATGAAGATTTCGTTTTAATGAAGTAAGTGTACATCCTCTAATTGCTACGTTTTAATTCTCTGGATAATTTTCATTTTTTAAAAGATGAGCTACATGATACAATAGCACAAATAATACTAGTACATACAATTGATTTATTTAAAATTGGAATAATATAGATTTTTCTTAAAGAATAAGAAAATATGTGCCAATTCACACTTAACTCTGTAACATAAAAATATTTTAATTTTGTGTTTTGAAATGGCCCTAACAGAGTTTTTCTGTCATTTGAGTAAATGTGCCACCTTTTTTATGTTTGCAGCTATTCATCGAAACAGTCCCCGTCCTGTAAAAGTGCCTCGGTGCCATAGTGATCCACCAAATCCTCATCTTATCATCCCGACACCTGAAGGCTTCAGGTATTTAGCGTCAGTACAGAGTTCTAAACTGGTTTATCCTCTCTTGGCTATGCAGTCAGTAAGCGGAACAACCTTTCTTTCCTGTTGAGGACAAAGCAGTGAGAAAAAACTAGCATGTTAATGATCCGAATTTTATCCATATGCTTTTAAGGACATAGTTTCTTCCTCTCCCCTCGCTCCCGCTTTATTTTACGGTTTTTATTGGTGCATGCTTTCTCACCTTGAAGTCATTCTTATCCCCTTTGTCTTTCCTGAAAACGATGTTTCAATGTAACAAGGTTCAATTCAATGAAACCGCTCATTAACAAGACCTTTATTTTCTTCCCAACTTTGAATGTCTGTGCACGTGCCCATGATAGTGCTTTTGGTATTTTAGCATAGATAAGACAAAATTTTAGCATTCTGGAATATGGTGGCATTTCTGCATCATTACCAACCTGCTATGAAGAAGCTTAAAGCAATGGATGGTTTTGCTTCCATTTGAAAGAGTTGACATGAGAATTAATGCAAAAATTATTTTTAAAAATTTGAAAAGAAAATTTGCCTTGCATATTTTGACACAAACAGAGGGC
The DNA here is from genome assembly GCF_036013475.1 of Columba livia. Lineage (NCBI taxonomy): Eukaryota > Metazoa > Chordata > Aves > Columbiformes > Columbidae > Columba > Columba livia. The sequence continues at coordinate 71,175,365 of NC_088604.1, forward strand.
TTTACTTTTCAAGAAGATCAGCACATTGTCAGACTCTACATTTGACTTTTTTTGAAAGGTGCCTAGCTGATAGCAAAAAGCAGTGCTACTCTAAAGATGTGGAGATTTTTATTTTGAAGATTATTAATATTGTACGTATTAACAGCCTGTGAAGCTTCTGAGACCCAGAATTATTCCACATAAGAGTCTTTATGTACTTGAAAAACTTTTGAAATCAGGCCTCAGTATGTATACTTCAAAATTTTATTCTTAAAATAAAATTTCAGCTCCATACACTTGTTATTTTTTTTTAAACTGTTTCCTGAAGTTTTTCTTCTTGCCACAGCACACGGAGTGTCCCTTGTGATGCGCGGAACCATTGCAGTGTTGCTGCCAGTCGCCCCGCTCCCATCGGTAGCGACTCAGCCCAACCCAAACCTGTCAGCAGTGCAAATGATACCAGGTAGCTCCGCTCCATCACGTAGCAGCCTCATCCTACTCACATCACCCATATAACTGTTCCCACGTACTTGCATCCCAGTAAATCATTTGCACTGTGCTTTTCTGTCCCATCATGTCTCCCACTGGCTCCTTCATTCGTGTTTGACTTGAGCAAAATCTCATGTCTTAGAAATAGATTATAAGACCGCTTTCAAATTAAAAATGTCTGAACAAATGGTAGTTAAAGCATGCCGTTCTGACGTAGATTACAAATTTGCTCAGTAAAAAATATCCATGAAATTAACGTATGCCAATCAGTTCGTTGGTATAACTTTATTAAATAATTAGTATTGATAACTAACACTTTGCACTAAAATGACTGTGACATGCAAATAAGCCCAAGGAGATTTTGGTGTTTTTTTTACATTACCTAACACTTCTGTTATTGTTTTTGTCTGCCATGAATCTTTTGAAATATGATATAGTGGCAAACACAGAATTAAACACATAAGATTTCAAGAGGTTTTTTGAACTTCTTTCTACACTTTTGCCTCCTTAGACTTGTGTGGAATAAACTTCATATGAAAGAAACCATTCCTGTATCAGGATATGCAATAGGCACCACTCCTGTATCATCTGTTTGCAGATGTCATGAGGGATTTTTTTGGCAGAGCTTCTGGCCTCTGATCTGGCTGTTGTATTTCAGACTGTTGGTGTTCCTTCTTCCCATACCACAGTCAGACCATTAACTGCCTCCCAGGTTCTCTACATTTATTCTTTTTTTTCCTTCCCCCCCGCCCCCGGCACCCCAGACTGTGAAAATCCTGCTGTTCACACAATGGTATTATCTTAGGGTTTATAAATACCTTTTTGGATTCTTATTTCTACTACAGAGCACCAAAATCTCTCTTGTACAAGAGGTTGATATGAATGGAGACACATCATCTGACTGTATCACACAGCTGTAGAGAAAAGAAAGAACAGGTAGTGAAGGAACACCAGATAGGTAGTGACCAAAGTGAACTTAGATGTGACTTGATTATGAAATATTTATTTTTAATAAATAATTTTCAGTTGTTAGCCAGCAAACCATCCTGGTTTGTAGGTTTGTTACCAATTGACAGCAGAAGCATGCATGAAGGTGCTTAGAAGGAATTAAATTGGCACTTCTTATATAAAATCTTTCCTGCAAGTCTTTGCAGTTTATCTTTATGATAAGATGTGGCTTGCACACTATAGTAGTATGTATAGCTTGTGAGTTTGGGCCCTTTTTTTTTGTTGAAAATACATCCTGAATTTTTGACATTCAAAATACATGTATTTATTATATATCATTCGTGCTTCTGTTTAAGCCGTAAGACAGAGTAGGCAGTAATCTGCAACGCTCAGCACTTGAGAAGCCCTTTTCAAGTAAGAAACATCCTAGAGAATTTTCCCTGAGAGGTTCTGGCAGCTTTATAAGCTGACAGGTTGATGGTTAATTAGTATTCATGATTTTGAAAATGCAGAACTTGTTTATTTGATAATTAGTCTTTACACAACATCTGATAATTTTTTCTCAAATATGTACAGCACTTGGAGCCAAGGCGTATCTTTGAGGTTAGTTAATTTTTTTAAGACGGAGATAAGAGGCTAGTTTTTAATACTTGTGGGCTTTGTTGTGATTTTTGTACCACTCAGTGGAACTGTCAGGTTTATAATTTGACGCACTTGAATACAGTGGTATATTCTTTTGATGTTTTCTGTGTGTGTGTCCTACACAAATATTGATCAAAGTGTGAAGGTTAGCGTTTTGACAGTTTCTTCTGTTTCAATACGATAGTCATTACGAAGAAAAGAAATGAGAATTCTACTTCCTAGTTGCATCCAAATGCATCATAATTTCATGGATCGTAACATGGAAGTTGATGTTAATTCAGCATTTTAGTCTAATTGCCTACACCTGTTTTTCAAAGACTCGTGTTTTTCTTAGAGCTCTCAGTTTTTACTTTTGATGCTTGTTAATAAAATATCCCATGATTTTAATTTTTTTAATGCACTACCTGGATTTTAAATAGCATTGTTTAACCCCCTGTATTACCTAGGAAGAGTTTGAAGGAAAAAAAAGTATTAAAGCAGAGACAGAGTTTTGGAGGCCATTGGGGTTTAGGAGGGGTTTTGTTTATCGAGGAAGGCAAATATTATAACATAATACATTTATAGTGAATTTCTGGGTTTAATAAAGTTGCAAAGTTTAACACGTTGTAGTCTTAATTATGGATTTCAGTTTATTTGTGCTCCGAAAGAGACATGGAATCTGTTGGATCAAGAAAGTGGTTTTGTATGCAACAAGTGTGGGGTTCAGCTGCTGGAACAGCACAGAAGCAGGAACTTCTTATTCTTTCCGGAAACTCTTTGGACATTTATGACATGATTGTAGGCATTAAGTATCTATAAAAAGTTGACTGTAGGAACTTGATAAATCAGTTGTACTAGGCAGTGCGTAGTGCACAAATGCCACCATAGTTCTCTTCAAGTTTTTCTTTAACAAACCAAAAAATCAGTTTAATGTAACTTGAAAGTAAAATCCACAGCAGCAATACCTGGTTGTTTACACTGAGCTTTCTGATGGTTATACATTTACACTATATTCATACTGAGGACCTTTATAAGTGTTTAGTTTCTGAGCTAGCTGAGGTTGTTATTCGCCAGTTTGTATTTATCTAAGACTGGAGCAGAAATTTATCAAGTCGCAGAATCATAGTAGTCTTCTCTTTTACTCAGTTTCTTTGCCCAATAACAGGCACACAGTTTGTCTGGGCACAAACAATAAAAGATCTGGGTGACCGAGAGGGGCTTGAAGTGGATTTTAGACACCTGCATTCAAAGCTATGATACTTACGTCCTCTGTTCAGCTACTGCCTCATTTTAGAGGTGTTTTAGCTCAGCTTGTTTTTAAGATCTTCGTGCATCTAGAGTTGCACTGTATGTGCTGAGAATAACCAGCTATCTTACAGATTTAAACCTCAGTTTCCTGAAGAGTTCTGAAGATTGTCACTAGTTCAGTTTCAGTTCCTCTGTAGTTGATCAGTAGCAGGGAATGCAAAGCAAACCTCATATTGAGAACATTCCCTTGGGAAGAGAGTGTCTTGGGTTTTGGCTTCTGTTCTCAAGATTGTAAGGATAGTGTCTTTTTTTAATTTTTTTTTTTCCTCTTACTATTAGTAGGTAGTAATTGGATTCTGAAACAACTTTAGGGCTGTAGGGGAGTCATCTCACAGGTGTGTGCACTTCGTGACGCCAGGTATCTCTCACCATTTTGTAGATATTAGCTTTCAGTGCAGGCTTGAAAAACATTCTCCACTTTCCAGTAATGTTTAGCTCATACCTCTAATGCATTATGTTAAAGAAGGCATCAGTCGCAGCTCTTCCACACTATGCTTTAAAAATTGAAAGGGAGCCTTGTACAAAAGGGAATTATCATTGACAGACTTCCATGAGGAATTTATGGCTCTAAAACATGGATGGATTGATCAATATCATGGGCTGGAGAAAGGTGCCTGAAGATTGAAGTATTTAAGACTCATTTCTCTTTGTATGGTTCCCCTTCCTGTTCCTTATGCCTTTTCATCTGGGTCCTGTTCTGAGATGCCTAATTCTGCTCTGTTCTGTCGGGAGGCGCCGGGGCCTCCCAGCAGCCACGCTGCTGTCATTGAACACTGTCCTTCCTGTCAGCTGCCTTGTGGCTCTTCTGACTTCATGACTATGGACTGTGACCATATTTGCAGTGCACCAGGAGCATATGAATTCAGTTACCACCCTTCATCTGATAATGTGGCTCACTTTATCACCTGGCTGAATAACTTCTGAGTGTATATCCAAACCTGGCACCGGCTGTGGCTTGCAGCAGCGGTCTTAGTAGTATGTTACAAGTCATTAACACTGATTCTGTCATTACAGGCAAGTAACAGTTTCAAGTGGCTTATGCTTTTGAAGCTTAGGTTTTTTTCATGGAGCGGCATAACTAAATTTATATAAAAAGCCTTCATTTGGGGGAAAAATAGCATAGTCAGGGCTTTCAGTTTACCTCTTAGCATCAGTTTTTCTTTCATGTTACTTTCATGGTTCATATCCTAGGCTTCAGAGTTCTTTCACATTAAAACTGCAGTTAAATTGTCACAAATATTTATTTAGTGCAAAGCTAAGTTAATTAGTGCAATGGTTCTTTTTGACAGGGGTTCCAGTGTCCCTGAAAATGATCGACTGGCATCAATAGCAGCTGAGTTGCAGTTCAGATCCCTTAGTCGTCACTCCAGTCCCACTGAAGAGCGAGAAGGTGATTGTCACAGTAACAGATTGTGATCTGGATGTGCAGATGATTTTTGTCATTAACAGATTTTTCTCTGCTCTCAGTTCTTACACTTTCCAAACATTTTTTCACCTTTCCCCATTCAAAAATCTCAGACTTTTAACTTTTCGGCTTGTGTCATCGGAGTAAGTTTGTCTGTTTTCAGACATATCCGCTATTCTCTTGCTTTTCATATTGTTTCTGTATTGTACCTGAAGGAATTTCCTGGTTTCTTACCAAGTTACAGTGTTAAAAACAAAATGTGATTGCTGAATTCTATATCCCATTCAGTAGTAAACTTCTAAATGCTGTTAATGAACTGGACGTATCAGGACAGCTGAGAGATTTCTATCCAGTTCTTCAGCTACCACTGCAGTGTTCGTCTTACAAATAACCTGCTGTTATTTGGGTCCAAGAAGAGAAGGGACAGGGTGTGTGACTTGATGGTCCTGATCAGGGCTCCTCCTTCAGGTTTCCCCAGCCCCTCTATACATGGTATTTATCCCAACAAATACCTTGAAACATTGGTTGATAAGATAGCATGTTCTGTGCAAATTAAGATGGAGTACAAAATCCCAAGTAGAGTTCATATTGTGGTCATCCTGCAAAATGAAGCAGATTTCAAAGAAGGAAATGCCTTAAAAAATGATACTAACAGGTGTGGGGGATTTTTGTCATTTGTTTGTTTGTTTTTAAGCAGATGTTGAAAATATTGTCTGCCTCATGGTTATTCCCTTTTTTATGTGTATGTGTGAATGGAAAACTGGCTGAGGTTGGAATGGATGCAGGTCTTTTTCTAAGCAACCCTGGAAAACTGTTTTCCTACAGATTTCCTACATATTTGATTCAGAGTTCCCTGACTTGAAATGCTTCCCTCAATTGTGGAAGGAGATCTGTTTCTGTATAAATTAAATCCTATTTCAGAATGACTTTCGTAACTTGTTTTCTAAAGATAAGTCATTTTTGAATTTGAGAGCATACACTGCTCTATGGTTGGCTCATATACTTGTTGGGTGTATTAGTCCTGATACGTTAAGATCTCAGCTTCTGCTGAGTCTAGTGGCATAATCCTTAATACGAGATAAAGCCACTTCAATGCTCACAGTATTATTTCTCTAGAACCATTGTATCCAAAAGGAGATTCAAGTGGTTCGTACCGGCGGAGTTGGGAGCTCAGAACTTTAATCAACCAGACCAAAGGTAAGTGTTTAGGAGTCACTGTAATGTAGTGTCTGTTAAACGGTATTAAAAGGTTGAATCTTAATGCTGATTGTGAAGAGGTTTTTACAGCTTTGTACATAGGAAGGGGAAAAATAAAATCCTGATTGCAGATAGAAGGTACTCCCAACAAAATCAGAAGCTGTACTCTCTGAGGTGGGAGTAATTAAACTTCATAAAAGTTACTTTTGTTCAGTTTCTGAAAGAGACCAGCAGTGTTATACAAAAGGAGTACATTTATTACCATAGGAATTGTGGAAATTCTCTGTCCCTGTTCACTGCCCAATTATGAATTGCATTGACCACAGGAGCACTTCCTCACTTCCTAAGATCTCTCCTCACTGTGGGATTTTCTTATTTTGGGTGTCTAAGAGCATGTGATCCTACAGTGTCTGTCAAATTCAAAACTATTATGGGGCCCTTTCCTCTCTGTCCTGCTGCTTATTTTCATGAAACCTAAAGTAAGCTGATTTATTCTGAGACTCCTGTACTGTACAGATATATACATATAGCTTTCCTGTATATGTTCTGGCAGGGTGGAACCTCATGAGACATTAGAAAAATGTTTCCTGTCACATAAAAACTGATCTTTCATTATGTGGCTCAAACAGAGCACAGGAAGAACAGATTTTTTTTCTGAAATCTAGAAGACGTATTTATTGTTTGGAACATAAACACTGAAGGAACTGAATTTGTTTAAACTAGAAACTAAGAATGAGGAAAAACTTGAACATTTCTAGAAGACTGCTGCAATGGGAGCTGGTTTTACTGTCCACTGTGAAGAAGACAAAGATTTTGGTCTAAAACTACAGCAAGACAGACTGAGTGTAGATGACGTGGTATTAATTATAGGTGGGCAGTAGAATATATCATTTGGGAGTATCAGTATCTCCATCTTTTGGAGTCTGTTAGAAAAAGGTTAGATTGCTGTCTATCAACAGTGACAGATGGGTAATTTTTGTGCTTTATAAAGAGGGGATAAACTAATGCTGCCTTGAGATTTCTTCTGGCCTCAGCCACTAGGATTCTGTTTCAGGATAAGGCTTGAAAGCTGGAATTATCTAATACCTTTAAATCTTTGAAATAACAGATGCTATGACTTTTCCAAGAAACCCATCATGTCTCTGTAGAGCAAAGCCTTACCGGTCCTTTTATTGGTGCTCTTAATGACCCTAACACATTTCCACTCTCTGTTGGTGGTGAGTTACAGGCCAAATGCAAAGAAGTGCATTGCATTTCATACAATTAATTTCCTTGAATCAAGTAAGAGGTTATTAGAAAATTACCAGTACCCTCCTTTTACTTTAGTTTCATATGTGATTGCTAAAATGTTTTGTTCTTTTCCTGTATTTTAAATTAGACTCACGAAATAATTGTTTTCTAACTCAGGTCACTTCATCTGATATCAAAAGGTAACAAAATATAAACACAGCGAATCATTTTCAATCAAGGAAATTGTCCATCACTCTTTTTAGACACTGGTTCCAAGCAAGCACCGATTGAAGCTGTTCAGAAGTCTGTTCAGTTGTTTGAAGAAAGGAGATACAGAGAGATGAGGAGGAAGAACATCATTGGCCAAGTTTGTGACACACCGAAATCTTATGATAACGTCATGCATGTGGGTTTAAGAAAAGTGACTTTCAAGTGGCAGAGGGGAAACAAAATTGGTACGTTCATTTATCAGCCTAAAATACAAGCTTACTGTTTTTGAAGGAAATGTAAGACTCTCTTTGAAGTCTTTGGTCTCCGTGTAGGTAATAGCACCTTTACTGAAATCAGAATGTTAAAATACAAAATACTGTTGCATCTATGATTTCCATTATGTAGAACTTCAATAAAGTTTTCACAGGTCAAATTGCAAGAAACAAAGGAGGAGAAGGATTTGTTTAGGACAACTTTGTAGATATGATCCTGCGATTCCTGCACATGTTTACCCCTATAAAATGTTTGAATTCTTCTTTTGGAAGAACCAGGAATATGAAAGGAAATGAGCACAAACTTTGGGATTTTTTTAATTCACTGGCATTGTTGTTGTTTCCCCCATATGATCATTGTTTCCTCTCTGTTTTGGGATTTGTGGGGAAAATCTTCATATTAATGAGCATTTTTCTTCCAGGTCAGCCTGTTAATGTCATGTTTTTATTTTTAATCTGCATGAACTCAGGAATATGGAAGTATTATTAGGTGTTACAGGTTAAAAGGTACTTGAAAGTTTACATTAAAATAAAGGTAAATTATCTTGCTAAGCTCAGTTTTCAGTGATGCTTTCTTGTAGCAGCTGATGCACATGTTGCTTATTGAATGTAGTGTTATTGGGTTTTTTTCTTATTTTTATTTTAATTCTGCAGGGGAAGGCCAGTATGGGAAGGTCTATACCTGTATCAGCGTTGACACTGGAGAGCTGATGGCTATGAAGGAGGTGAGTACTCTGTATACAAGAATCACTGCTGCCCTTGTTTTTCCAAACGGAACGTGCATGACTTAGGAGGCATTAAGGATTTCTGAACACTGTTGTTAGCTAACTGGGAAAGAATGGGAAGACAAATTGTTTCTTCATGCAGCCACATCTGCTGTTATCACTTGTTCCTTCTTAAGTTGCTTAAACTTCGCAGTTTACAACTTTCAATTTAAATGTATACAAAATGGACAGTGTTTTCTTACTAATCTCATAGGGATGTTGTAAACTTAATGAATGCTTGCTTAATGTGTGTGAACACCCACTATGGGATCTTAATTATTTTAGAGAGAGTTTTCTGATAAGTGAAGACTGTACACGAACTTATATTTTACTTTGCAGTATTTCATCTCACATTTGATTCCTTTTTTCTTCATTCCTTAGACAAAAAGATAGGAAGTGTCACATCAGATGTTTTTCAGTTTCTCCTAGTTAAAGTGAGCTAGGCTGAGTCACAAAGCTGTTGACTAACCTGGTGGGTACAGAAAATTTAATTTTCAGGGTAGAAGTGAATAAAGCTGTGTAGGCGTAGAGTTCTGTTTTCCCCACAGCACCTTGTTTTTTAAAATACTTGTATTGTTTAGCTTTATTGCATTTCTACATCTTCAGGCAAGTGCGAGCATTAGCTGCTCACAGCAGTTGCCATGCCAGACATTTGGTGCTGGAGCAGTTACGTATTATGAGCCAGCTCTTCCACACACACAGTACATACGTGATCTCAAAGGTGTGGAAAAACGAGACTGGGCTTGCACTTAAGGTCTTGTACCATACTCATTCACTCACTGACTAATACCAACACTTGAAATTTCATTGTTTTTTTTTCTCCCAATGAAAGAACGTTTCTCCCCGAACCAGTAGCAGATGCCTTTCTGGAATTCGAGGTTGCTTTCTAGATGCAGGTGCTTTTTACAAACTAGCATGTGTGTGCTCTTTAGCAGAAGTTCAAATAAGTTAAATGGACCTTGTTTGACAAACACATCGCTAGTAGGCTAAATATACAGTATGCTGCCTTTTTCCTGTAGTATTTTTAACTTCCAGAATTATTTCACCAAGAAACATTCCCCAGTGCCTCCCCACTGTGGACTTAAATGCAGGCTGTTTGCAACTTTCAAATAAAAGGCTTTCCTGGATTTCCTTAAGAGTAGCTTAGGAGAAGATTGATTTATTCATTTTTAAACTGGTTAAAAACATTGCATTCCCTTCACCCCCCAAGATTTCTTCAGACTTTACTGTCTTAGCCACATTGTTGTTAAAAATCTCTACAATTGTAGGGGACAAGCTCTACTACAAATACATCGTATTGCAACTTAGGAAATACATAAAATACTTAAATGTCATTTGTCACCTTTCTGTAATCTCCATATATTTAATCTTACCACTGTTTGAGTACAAGCTGTATCCTGGAATTGCTATGCTGAACAAAACAGTCATAGCATCCTAGCAACCAAAGGTAAAATATGTGCATTTCTTCCTCTAGCTCTTGTCCTGAACTCAATTAATGAAGTTTCTGCTTTCTACCAGTATGGTAGAAGTAGCATTTTCCATAACTTGCTATATGCATTTCACCGATCTTTGCGTGAATAGAAGCTTTAAATTGTTTTTTCGGAAGACTTGATAATTTTTTTTCCTCCATGAAAAATCTGTCACGGCATATTGTGGGAGAACAAAGGCAAAAGTGTTTCTTTCATCAAAACCTTTATGATTGTGTTTGTTCCGTGCCACACCTTTTCCTGCCTCATTCTCAATGAAGAAACCCCTCGGAGAAATAAATCCCTTAGAATCTCTGTTGTCTTTCTTGAAGAATAGCTCTCACTGATAGTACTTCAGATTCTCTTGTACCATGTCTATCTACCCGGTTTAAGCTAGAAGGCAAGCTTGGAAGAGATACATAGGTGCACACATGTGTGTATTTATACATTTAAGTAACAGCATTTTACTCCTACAAACTTTATTAATCGTTGTATTTGTGTGTAATTTTCCCAGAATAGTTTGGGGAATAGTTTTTTGTTTAAGTTTGGAGATAGAGGGTTGATATTTTAGGGCTTTTTGCGTGATGACAGTGCTTAAGAAAAAGAGGTTTGTACCTGTTTTCTTGGTTGGTGTTGGTTTTGGTTTAGGATAGGTTGGTGGTTTTGCTTGGGTTGGGTTTTTTTTTGTTCCTCAGTAATTGAAAACAGTGGCCAAATAATGAAAAATCTTTCCTGCAGATAAGATTTCAACCTAATGATCACAAAACCATCAAAGAAACAGCTGATGAACTCAAGATTTTTGAAGGCATCAAACACCCTAATTTGGTTCGTTATTTTGGTGTGGAGCTCCATAGGGTAAGAAATTATAAGTTATTGGGGCTTTTTTATAGGTCAGAGAGAAAATTTTAAGCAGCCTTGAATCACTGGTCATTTTACTTGCGAACGTTCTAGTTGAGCTTAATTGCCTGGATATCTCTGTGAATTACAGTGTGTCTTTTTCCTCTGAATGTTGAGGTCTCTGAAACATAATTTGGGGAAAATTTTTGGAACTGGTACATAAACAGAGAAGCTTCACACTAAGTGAATAAAGCAAGTAATGCTGGAGGCTATTCTGTGCTGCTACTCTGCTTAACTGCTCTAAAAGCAAACTCTTATCATATACGGTATGGTAACTCTTGCATTTACCTAAAGACTAGACAACCTAAAACCCTTCACTGTTAGCAGCAGAGGTTGTACAGGATCTTGTTGATTCCTGGAAAGATTTTGTGGTGGAGTTTAAATCTTGATGCCAGATGAGTATCTTAAGGCAGCAGATCTTTTGGAATTCAGCTAGTGTCTCTTCAGAAAGAAAAACGAGTTTTCTTGTTTGAGCAGCAGAACAAATGAAGCCTGGTTTTCATGTGGAGCTGGCTTCCAGAGTTGTGTGCTGAGATACCCAACATTTTCTTACTCTGCTTCCCACGTGCCCTTCCCACCTCCCCTGTGAATCTCAGATCCTTCCCATATCCCTACCTGGTGAGGTGGGCAGGGAACAGGACGCCTGGTGTCTGGCCAGAAAGCGGTGTCTGGTTTGGACTGATTTGCTCAGTGTGAATGGGTTGATTTGCTGACCCATTCCTGGTTTAGCAGGGGACAGAGGCTGCTTTCTGTCTGCGTTTCTTTACATGGGGACACGACGTAGGGTGTCTGTGCCACTGAGGCATTGGCTTCTTAGGCTAGTTCTAAGAGTTTAGTGTCTTTGCCATCTTCTTGTATTAAGTCTGGCTTAAATTGGCTGGGCTTGGAGACAGAGAAAGGGAACAAGAACTAAACTTTTCCTTAAAGTGAGTTAGAGTTGCCATGTTTGTTCAAGCAACAGAAAACAACAAAAAACTTGCCATCCCCAAGCAATCAACACATGATATTGCAGGAACTGGGAGGGTGAGGGGGAGAACCAAACCAAAAAAACAAGCCCAAAACATAATTTTACCTTTTTTTCTAAGTACACAAAGCATCTTTTTTGTATTTCTGTGTGATATACCTACAAGATTTCCAAAGTACTTTTTGGTTGATACGAAAGTAATGTATTTTATACCACCAAATAGTATCAGTTACATACAAATGATGCAGCTAAACCTGTAGCAGAGATTTTCCATAGATATGCAATAGAACATATTGGGTTGAAGCATGCCCAAGAGAATAGAATTCTGAAGAGATGATTTATTAGATATTCCATGGTAAGAGGTACTTCATTAAAACATTACATGGCACTTCCATTACTCTTTTCACAAACAATAAAGGATGGAAGGAAAATTTCATAGAAAATCAACCAAAAAACCCCACAACAATGAAATTTGGTTTGGTTCCCACAACAGGAAGAAATGTACATCTTCATGGAATACTGTGATGAGGGCACTCTGGAAGAGGTATCAAAACTGGGCCTTCAGGAGCATGTCATTAGGCTCTACACAAAGCAAATCACGATTGCAATCAATGTACTACATGAACATGGTATTGTTCATCGAGACATTAAAGGTAATGTTACCCGTCAAAGGTAATGTCGTTGTTGCAGTGTTGTAGATGGGGAGGGGAGCGATGGGGGACATAGTTACAGATTTAGTGCTTGTTATCTATACAACCATTAAGTGTATAAAGCCTTCCACTCATTTTTCAATTTATAAGTTATTGGCTAGTCACGTGCTCCTTTTTAAGTACAGAACGTAAAAAAATGTTCACAGTTGGCATTGCAAACTCATAAGTTCTGCCCATGATTTATATAGTTTCTGCAGAGGTTGTTACTATTGTTGGGGATTCATTTGGTCCTTCTATTTCTAGTACTAATATACTGAGTTATGTAATGCTGGGTTTCATCTCATCTACGCAAGGAACAGTGGTGTGTTCTGGGCGCTGACAAGCAACGTACAGCGCTAGAGTTGTTCATCAGAACTTTTTCCTGTGATTCCCATTTTCCAGAAGAGATCTAGGATTTCAGAAGAATGGTTGATTAAGCATAGTAATAAAAGCTTTGTTAAAAGGAAGCTAAAGGGATATTGTAAAATTACTTATCTAGTGGGTTTTTTGCCATACATTTATCTACTCATGCCTGGCTCTCAGCTTTTGCTTGTGAAATGAGCAGACTGGAACTACAATAACTGAAGGGAGGTTGGGTTTGGCATTTACTTAGGGCACCCAGTGTGAGTTCACATTTCACATTCATTTTTCTTTTCCTGCGCCTTCCAAGAACATCCTCCATGTCTAGTTATCTTGTTTTTGTTAGTCTGGCATATTTTGCTCACCTACGGCAGAAACTTAACAGAAGGTAGGGGAAAGGATGCACACAATATACCCTGTGAATGCTCATTTTATGACAAGGCAGTGCAACCCAACGATGCTGGGTTTCTATGTCCCTCTTGCTCACAGGGTTTTGAATCACCGCAGCAGTGTAGGAGGTTCCCAGTTGCTCTTGGTCCTTTGGCCTCGTGCTTCTCATTTGGGAAAAGAACTATCTACGATCCAGAGGCCTCCCACCCAGGTAGGCCACTCTTGAGTCAGTTTTGGCTTTTTTTCATAGGAAACACTTTCCCTCACTCCCATTCCCCAGCAATCTTGCCTTTTCTGGTTTTCCTTCCCAACCAAAGGTTTCTCTCCAGTTGTGGATTTCCCTCCATGCTTCTCCCAGTGCCCTCCTTGCCCTTTACTTGATCATTCCATACCCAGGTTCTGCTTAGCTGGATTATGCTCTCCTGGAAGCTTGTTATCAAAATCTAAGACTGGCTGACAGGGGTTTCTTTTTTATGCTGTTCTGTGTCATTGCTGATTTCTGGATGTATTTCCAAATAGGTCTTCCTCTCATCAGGGAGGCTCAGTGACGTGAGAAGAGCTGTTTAGCAGAACTGTAATGCTATGTTGTTTGAAGGCATTGCTGTTGCAACAGGTTCTTCATACCAAATGTTGAGGTGTTGCATGAGAATAACAGCAGTGACAAACAGAGGGTCACTGCGGGCACATCTGTGTATAGGCCTTCCCAAAAGTTAATGACAGAATGTGAAGACAGACTACAGAGGGTATTTTTATAAAGGATGCCTGAAGTTACTTTGAAAGGCTTTTGCTTTCTGCCTCCTTTTATGCTGATGTTGCATCTCCAAGATTTCAGGCAAACAGCAGTAAAGAAAACTCTGGTTTTACTTTCAGCTCTTAGGTACTCTTTTATTTTTATGGTAGGGAAAAATGATTATGTCATTCTGCCTGTTAAAACTACTTTGCTATGGAAATGTCACTGTCAGGTCACACTAGATCTCTCATGGCCAGTTTGCTAAACATCACTGTGGATATGTTTCTTTTAAGCTGCAGATACCCATAAACAATTACTCTAAGAACTGGTTATCCCACAGTTGGTGTCCGCAAGTACCTTGTGATCAAAAACTGAGTCCTTTGGTTAGTAGTGTCCCCTTGTGCCACCGTTGTCTTTCAGATGCTGTTATGGCATCCAGTTCTGTGAGTGGCAAAGATGAAGCTGCCTTGAGGCCTTTTTCAACCTGCAGTTATGGGAACAAACTGAGGGAAGTGTTGACTGGTTGTTACACTTGGCTGCACTCGTTTCTGTTTTGCATCAATGTGTAAAGTAGTTGGTGCTGGTATGTAGCAGGCGATTAAGTTTTCTGGGATACTTTTATAATCTCTATCCTGGGTATTGGATTTTAAACCCTATGGTTAAGCCCAGATTCCTCAGTTAAAATTTCTTCAGTTTTTCCTCAGTTATCGAGAATGATGGAATATTTAATGCTGAAGGGAACCTCTGAACATCTCTGTTTGTGCTTTCTGTTCAACCTCGGTAGCAGATCCAATGTCAAATTAGATCAGATTGCTCAAGACCTTGTTTAGTTGAGATGCCAACGTGTCTAGAGATGGATATTCACTTTTCTCTGGGCCCAATCCCAATGACTGGCCTATCCCCATTGTGAAGGACTTTTTCCTGATACCTCCCTGGCATTTGCAGAGGTTGCTGTTTGTACCCATTGCCCCATATTCTTTCAGAGTTTGCCTTTGAGGAAAAAGCCTCTTTCCATCATCTTGATATCTTCCCATTACACAGCTGAAAACAGCAATAAATTTTCCACACACACTCTTCCCTTTGTCAAGCTAAACAAACCCATCTCTCAGCTGTCCATCGTATGGACCAGCCCTCTGACTGTCTTGATGCCCCTCTGCTGGGTTTGCTCCAGTATGTCAGTGTCTGTCTTGTACTGGGGAGCCCAAAAACATGGCGCAGCACTTCAAGTGTGGTCTTGCAAGTGCTGAATTGAGAGGAATTAATCACTGAGGTCATGCCTGGTGCTTTCTCTCTGAGAGAGAAGGGCATATTCCTGAAAAGTACTTGGATTGTGTTTTCAGAATGAATACAGAAAATGAAGGGGTTGTATCTGAAGCCTCGGTAAAGCAGAAACCTGTGAGTGAGATGCTCCAGGCCAGAAGTTTTCATCAAAGTGTTAGTGTCCTCTTGTTAACTTTGTTGTTAGCTCAAAATTTCTGCCATTCCTGCTTTCATGTCTTCATGATGAGCACAAGGGAAGGAAGGTCATTCAACAAGAGGTGGAAGGCTGTTCAACAGGAGACTATGGGCATATGTCACCCTATCTGAGAGACTGAGTAAAAGAGGATTCTACAGTTGATTTTCTCATCAAAGGGAAAGTTTGGTCTTCTTGTTTCTTGAATGAATTTGGTTGCTACACACTTGAGTACTGGCTGAGGTGTGTCTGAGCTGCCCATCTTTGTGGAATTATGCCAAAGTCTTCAGGGGGCTTTTGGTACCGCTCCTCAGGCTCGCAGTACTTACACCAGCGCCTTTGGAATATCACACTAGTGCAGTTTTCACTGCACTTAAAGTGGGGCTGACTTGGCACAGAGATACAGGGCACGAAACTTCAGTTTAAAAGCTTTGGGTTGTAGGTCCTGTTGTCTCTAGCAAAGGTACGGCTTTTCACACTTGCTCTTAGTTTGCAGTTTGCCCAGAAGGTCTTGTGGTGTAAATGGCAGTAGGGCTGTGCAGAACTGGGCTGCCTCTTGCCTCTGCCGAGTACTTCCAATGAAGATGCTTTTGATAGTGTATGTGTAGGAGGACAGAAGGAACACAAGACTGTGTTGTGTCTTTTTGCCTGTTTAACCATGGTCTCCAGTTTTATTTTGCTTATTAACCATGTAGATATGGTAGGAATTTTGCGACATTCCCAGTTACATTAACTGTCAAAGGCAAAATGGATTAGTTATCCTCAAAGTGCTGCCCTCGTGTCTCCTGTTCTCTTAGCCAGGTTCTGCTGGATTCTGTGGAGGTTTCGTCTAACAAGACAACCATTTTTCAAGACTTCTTATAGATCTTGGCCAGCTTGGTCTTATTCTGTGAAACAGAGACTTTAACAGCAACATTTATGCTAAATTGTCATTACTTTTTTTTTTTTAAGGGACAAACTTGGGTATGGAAGGCCTTGTAAGTAGGTTCTGAACTTTATTAAACCAAACTATCACAATTATCCCAATAGCTTTAGATTCAGCCAGAAGAGAGATTGTTGCACTTAAGCTCTGCCCGTTTCCACCCACTGCTGTAGTCAGAAACCACTTTGTAAGCCTTCCATGAAATGCGCATGTTGCTTTCTGGAGGAATGGGAACATAGGTTTCCAAAACATCCTTGTAAAAGCATTTGCTAGTGATGGCCATTTTTCCTAAGCTCTTTGTGTGGGCTAAGTGCCCCTACTTCCTATATGACAAATAATTGCTTGAAAATCATTAGAAAAGCTGTGGGAAGTTGTTCAAAGGAGAAGGTTGCTGGTAGAGTAACTGTCACTCTTCTAATGCAGTGCCCATATTTAGCATCTCATTGAGCTGCCTCCTTGTACTGTTTTGGTGCGTTTCTGGATTCTCTTTCATTCAGGGAGCTGAGGGATGGTCCACCCAGCTCCGTTACCAGTGCCTGTGATTGCAGGGTGACTGTGGACACGTATGTCCCTGTGACGGCAAACCGCAGAACCCAACCAAAGAATTCTGATCTTTAGTACGTGCGGGCACCCGAAGGCCAACAGTGGAAAACTTAGACACAATGTGCAGAACAGTTGTATTCACTGAATACAACTAATTCTTCTTCAGAACTTGTGAAAGGTTTACAGTCATTAAAGGTTGGAATTTATTTCTCTTAATGATTTCTCTACCCCTTTTATAGTGCTGTTCTGTGCAATGCCTCTTGGACTAAATAAATCTTGCTTTAGTTATCAAGCATTCTTGTAGCAGTTAGAGAAGCCCTTTGAGAAGTGGGCAGGGTTGTAGCATCATTGACCTGCACTGCCTTTTTTTGACTTGAGCGTTTTGGGGATTCCTTCTATTTTCCATTAATATCTTCGGAATGTGCAGACAAGCTAACTGGGAAAAGCCAGTAACTAAGAGAACACAACACAAAGAAAGAGCAGCCAAGAATTTCTGCACTGACCTATGTTCAAGGTGGAACAAAAGTGAGAAACTTTTGAAGGCTGTATTCAGATGAGCCATTTTTCAAAGAATCTTCTGTGTGACATGGGAAAAGGCTGTGTGAAACGAACCCCCCAATTTTGCCTACTTCTCAAGTAGGCATACACTTTGTTCTGTGCAAACCATTCATCTTTCCTCAAGAGAGACCACACCTCAAGCTGTATTTCTGCCAGGTGACTCTTGTAACCTTCTTGTGGTTTCATTGCAATACTTTGCAGAAGCCAGGACTTGGCCTGAAATGTATAGTGACCTCGTTCTGCTCTTCCTCTTTTCTGTTGGCTGTCAACATGTTTTGGCAGGATGTCGAACTAAAGAAGACCTGGTTATCAAAGCCACTTGGCTTATTTTGCAGTGTCATGTAGAGCAAGTGACTTGGAGCCAACTGCACATTCCCCTCAGAGATTTTCAACTCTGCTAAGGAATTTTTTTCTCCTGTGAGCTGGCAGTGTAGCCAACGATTGTAACAGTAGCCCTCCTCCAGAAATTCTTCTGGAAGTAGAGCACAATAGGAGTGGGCATTTGGTAGGACATGTAATAAAATGCTATAAGCTCTATTTTGGAAGTCTGCTGTGATGACACAGCTGTATGACGTTACCTGTCTTGGCTCAGCAGACCCGAAAAGATGGCCGGTGGGAGGTACGTAGCCATGGCCTCTGCCAGGACAGGACGTTCCCTAAGGACAGGTGGTTTTTTGCAGTGCAACACTCACCAGGATAAGCACTGGAATTCATCAGTTCCTGGAGGAGTATTTTCTCATAATGAGCATGTATGGAAAGCTGATGAGTTTGCCCACTCTACTGCTGTTTTTCTTGTTGTCAGCTTTCAGTACATCTAGTGTAGACACAAACCCACCAAAAATCCCATTGGCTACTGGTAATTTGCCCTTTGGGGAACATTGCCAATATTCCATGCTTAGCCCACAGGTAAAGATCTAAGTGCAAATTCAGCTGTTATCTACTGTGTAACTTCCAAGAGTGTATCAGGAAACCCTCATTCCTCAATTCAGCACTAGTTTAACAAGTGTTACTGTTTTTCATTGTGTTTTCTAGGAGCCAACATCTTTCTCACCTCATCTGGACTGATTAAACTAGGAGACTTTGGCTGCTCGGTGAAACTGAAGAACAACACCCAGACAATGCCTGGGGAAGTGAACAGTACTTTGGGGACCGCAGGTAAGGAAGCATGTGCCAGGCAGATACTTGTCTAGTTACCAGAGAAGAAGATGCCTCTGCCAAAGTTTGTGCTGGAGTAAAATGGTATGTTTCAGGGAAACTTGGATTTTACCGTAGCTAGCCAGATGTGCTTTACATCCAGAAGCCAAAACAATCAGTGAGTGATGTAACTGGAAAGATGAAATTTTATTTGCCTGGCAACTTTTATAAAGATGCTGCAGCTTGTGTTTTCTGGGGTTGTATCTTTCTTTGCAGCCTTACTGAAACAGTGCTGTTCTTACTAAACAGCTGCTTAAGCTGTTTTTAAAAACCAAAAGTAACCGAAAGCATGTACATGTACCAGCATTTTCACTGTCGCTTTTCAAACTGAAAGACAGTTACACTGCAAATGTGTCAAAGAACAAGAAGCCAGCAAATGCCAAAACTTAGCAAAAATAGTGGTGATTCACTACAGATGCATTATAAAGCATTTAGTTTGCCTGGCTAATCACCGAATGTATACTGTTCCTTCTGCTGCATGAACTGATGACATTGTATGTGTTGTTTCAAAGCATACATGGCTCCAGAAGTAATTACCAGAGCAAAAGGAGAAGGGCACGGACGTGCAGCAGACATCTGGAGCCTGGGCTGTGTCGTTATAGAGATGGTCACTGGCAAGGTAGGGATGTTCCACATGCTGATTGAATGCAAACTGTTCTTAGCGGTTTCTCTGCAAATTCTGGTCCCACTCCCAGAAATATGTCACACTTAAATCTGCAAGTACTGGGGTGGGGTTTAATTTTTTTGGAGTGCAGAAATACATGCTCTATTGATAGCAAGTTACTCACTCACTAAACCTTGCAACTTAGCAATGCTGTTACCTGTTGCAGAGGCCTTGGCACGAATACGAGCACAACTTCCAGATCATGTATAGAGTGGGGATGGGCCATAAACCTCCTATTCCTGACAAAGTGAGCCCAGAAGGGAAAGACTTCCTTTGTCACTGCCTGGAGAGTGACCCAAAGATGAGGTGGACGGCCAGCCAGCTCCTCGATCATCCTTTTGTCAAGGTTTGTCCCATGGCTTTGGCCACAAAGACTGTAGATGGGAATCAGAAACGGCGCCTAGTTGGCTGCATCGTTTGCAGCTGTGCCACAGGGCTTTGTGCCACAGTGGGAGGCTGTCCAGTTATCGAGTTGATGCTGTCCAGAAAACAAGGTTTGGCGACTTTTCAGAAGCACATTATGTTGCTGACAAACATTAGACTAAAAGAACCTGGTGCACACCATGCAATGAACTTTCATTGCTGTTTTGGAATGCATTATCTTTATGTTAAAAAGACTTGTTAAGCTTCAACTGAGTGGAAGTTAATTCAATCTGAAGGGCTCTGTGCCTAAAACTTTAGGGAGTATGTATGCAGACTTCTATCATCTAGAGATAAGGGTCCCCTCCACAGAAAGTGAAACGAGCACATTCTTGAGAACTCCGCCACCCTTCAGTGCAAGGGTCTGCTTTTTTTAAGTAAGTTCACAGTTAAAGTTCATGTGGAATGTTTATCTGGCAGTTGGCCTAACAGTCTGCAATTCTTGCATGAACTATAGGCAAATATTCACAGCTACAAACTTAGGTGTAGTAGTAACTACCTTTTTGAAGAAGTAGGTGCACAGTTGGTTATTGAATTTTCCCATTTTCTAGCATAAAGTTGTTCACTTTGGTATTGTGGTTCAGTAGCAGTGCGTTTGGGCTCATCACACCCATCCCTGTCATCAGGGCCCCTGCCGCCCGATCCCACCCATCCCAGAGGCAGAACACTGCTTTAGGCACGTCAGAGTGGCACAGTGACAGGGGAGACACAAGTTTTTCACATCTAAACACTTGTAATTTGTTACCTGCGTAACAAGGGAGAAAGAAAAAGCCCTCACAGGTGTTCAGTGAAGGTGCTGAAAGAATTGATCTGTTGTCATCTTCCTGCTGTAATAGGGAGACAAGTGAATTCATTGCCTTTTGTCCCCTTCACAGGTTTGCACAGATGAAGAATGAAGTTATTCAGTCTTTGGCCTTTTTTATTCTGGCAAGATACCTTTTAATCACTACTGTATGTAATATTTACATAAAGACTGTGCTGAGAAACAGTATAAAAGTTGAACTTACGAAGACTGCACAAGTGACGAGCGTCACTTTCTCTGCTGCTCCTGTATGTTGTACTTGGCACATGTTGCTCACGTGACAGTGTCCGCAAGTTGGAAGAAGCTGCATGTTTCAGTGAAAGTGCCATTACTACTGTATATGGACCATACCTTTTGTTCTTTCTCCTATTTCTCATTTGACTGAGAACTGTAATGTTAATATGTAGTATTTTTGAACTCTTTAGGTTCAGAAAAATGCTGTAGTGTTATCAGCCGTTACGGACCTTGTTTTTTAATCTGTTTGTTGAGTGCACTGACTGTGAACTTTTACTGGTTTTTTTTGTTTATTTGTTTTTTGGCGAGCTTCAGATTTGTTATGCACAAGGCTGATTAATGAAATTTTAAAAAAAGTTTTTTTCTCAATAAATGGTTTATTTTAGGAGATGTTGGTGAAGGGTTTTTCTTCAAAAAATAAATATATTGGGTTGTGTCACATTTTAAACTTTTTTTCAATGCTTGTTTAACGCTGCTAAGCTAACCTAACTTCTATTGCAGCAGTCTATGTTTTGTCAAGTTCAAGATGTGTAAGAAGCATCTTAAACTGCGCAAGTGGTGACAGAATTGAGGTCCCCCCTTCCATCCTCTCCCGAGGAAACATGGGGGCTTGCAGTTCCTGACCCCCCCTGGTACAGAAGGGACAGAGTCATGGTCTGAAATAACCGTCTCCTTGAATGTGAGCACTGCGAACAGGGGATGGGCTGCGTGGCATCCCTGGGGCCTGGAGGAGAATCAGTTAAGATTATTCTTGTGTTCTGTTTGGCAAAAACAAGAACTTACTTACTGTTAGCTTTTTAAAACTAATTTCTGACTTTCATTTCCCTGCCACCCGCCAATTGTCATGAGTCTCAGAAAACGGAGAGTAGAAGTGGTTAGCATTTAGAAGAAACACTCTGCATCACTTGATCTATTTGGATTATTTTGTTTGGCTTGCTATTACAAGCAGATGACTTCAAATTGTTACTTGTAAGCATTACTGCAAGCTTACATATTCTTGTTGCAGCCTGAGACCTTAAAATGGGGAACTTATAAAGCCCATAACTTGTTTTTAATGTTTCATTTTATTCTAAAGTCCTGTCTCTCTTGATCCACAAATCCTTGGTTACAGGTGTGGGCTTTAGCAGCTGGTTAGGTGAGCTCTTGAGAAGGTATCACAAAACCTAATATTTAAATCTAGAAAAGCATGAGCCTCACTGTGCAGGTCAGCAGTGCAATGTATCATCTAGGCTCTCAAAAATACTGTGATGAATTCAAATGACAACTTTCCCTTCTCCTCAGTTCTTGATTTTCAGCTACAATAGGAAGGGCAGTATGTTGTCATCCTTAGCAACTGTCTGTGGAAGTACCCGAGGTTCCCCTGCAAGCCTGGCTATACAGCAGAAGTACCTGAGCAGTTTGTGTCCTCCTTTGCCTTGTTTCAGGTGCCCCTGTGCACAAACGGGAACTGCAGACAGCTTTTAGGAGTCAAGATAAAGGTGAAAAGTAAACTGTTGCTAGTTTGATGTTGCCAACTGAAAGAAAACTCATTCACTGCACATTAGCTTTTTATACTTTTATTTTTATATAAACAAACATTAAGACTACTTTTGTTAAGGCAGTTGTAGAACATACAGTAGTTGCTTGTGGGGATGAGGGGCAAACACTGCTTCCTAATTACATATGTCATTCTTTTAATACAGTGAACTGGACTGGTTTAACTTTAGCAAGTACCATTACACTTTCTCCATTTGCCAGTGAAGGTGGGAAGGGCCCAGCAGTGCAGTCCTTGTGTGCCGGGATGTCTGGAAGTGCCCAGGAGGATGGATCCAGGAGTGGTGTGTTTGGCCCTCAGCCTGGTCTAAAGGTTGGTCTCAGGGAAATGAGTATGAAATAGTCTAAACACTCTTTCAGAAATACGTACGTTTGGTATTTTCCTCTAGAAGAACTGGCACTGCATGCAGTTAGAAAGGACTAAGATTCATAAGGAATGTTGAATGTGCCCCTACCAGCATATTAGATCAGTGGCTCTTTAAAAAGGCAAAAAAAGCTCATTTCTATCACTACATGAATATGTATTTGCTTCTCAGAACCCCTCATCTGTGCGTTTAGGTTTTTACCACCCTGAGAAAAGCCCACTGTATCTGCCAGGTTAGGATTACAGTGCAATGCCAGCTTGGCCTTTCTCTCCCACCCCCTACTCATTTTCCAAGTCCTCGTGTACAGTGTCTTCAGGTCTAGCTCACTGACACGCCTGATGCAGTACTGTGGGACAGCTGGACCTTCAGACACTACTGCAAGTTTACTACTCAGTTTTCCACTGTTAAGATTGTTTTATTAAGTCGAGGTGCTGGCATGTGCTTTATTAAGAGAATAACTTTGTAAGGGTGGCAGTATTCTCTGATCTCAGGCTGTTTCATGTGTTGAAAAACTACACTACAGCTCATGTTTATGTTCTTGACATCATATAAACTATTCCAGAAAGCTAGAGAGCATAGAGAATACATGTGTACATAAAACAGGTGTGGAAAAAAAAACCCAAAACCCCAAAAACACTCATACTTCACAAGGCCTATTCCTTCCTTCATGTTGTATGTTTTACTGCTGCCACTTAAAAAAGTTTACTTATTACCCCGTGCTAGAAGTACTACTACAACTGCTCTTTAGGTGTTGAATTTTAAAGCGACTTGTTTCTAGATGATCTGATGATGTACTGAACAGCAAATGCATATTTCATGGACTGATTCATATTCTGTTGTATTAGTCCCTGTTTCTTCTGGCTTCAGCTTTATTATAGGAAAAGAGAAATGTTTTTTATACCAGCTGTTATTAATACAACTAAAATTGCTGTTCATTGCTAGACTATCACAGTTAAGTCCTGTGTGCCGTGAAAATGTACCATAACTGGAAGTGCCAATCATAAACCTCACTGCTCAGTATTAGTATGTTTAGACTTTTAAAGCTTGGGGTTTTTTCAATCGTAACTGCTGCAAGCTGGAAATCCCTTTTCCTTTTTTTTTAAACAACTCTTTTTAGTAACTTGCATATTCTTAACTCTTTAAGTTTTAAAAACAATAGGCGTTTCCCTGGAACCCGTACCAGCAACGGCAGAGGAACGCTCTTCCCAAGGAGCTTGACTCCGGTTTTATCTGATTCAGAAGGGTGTAAAAGCAAGTCCAGACAGCCGTAAAAAACTCCAAGCCACATGACTGCCCCAGGTCTCTCTGCTACTTCCCCTCTTCTCCCCAGAATAAAAGTAAAAGATAATTTAAGTATTACCTCAGGCTGACTGTTAAGAGGCACCATGTAAACTAATTTATCTGAAAAGACAGACAAGCAGACTAATTGGGATCACAACAGTAGGGGGCTTACCTTTTAACGCACGCTTTGCATTACTTAGTTACAGCATACCCAGTTTTGTTTCCACCATTGTTAGGAAGGCCTAGAATTAAAATCAGTGTTTAAAGCTGAAAGGAACTTACTACCTCAGTTTTTTCAAACTATAAATGGCATTTACTCTCAAAAAAATTACAGGTTTCAGCTATCCCTCTGATGTATTGCCTCGGGAGAGAAGTGGCAGTGGGTAACACAGCTCTGCTCAGGCCACAAGGCCAAATTCCACTCCCAGTTATGCCACTGCAAGGCTCCGACCTAACAAAGCCGGCCCTTAGGCGGGGTCTGGCTGGAGTTTCAAAGGGCCCACGTGGTGCACACTGTGGGATTCAGTTCTAGATGTAATAAAACTCTACTACAACTCTGCCAGTTCAGGAGAGGTGCTTCAGTCCAATACTGGTATAACCAAGCAGTGCATCTTTACTGCATTTAAACACTGACAGATTATGGTTGTTAAACTGTTAACGTGTAATCTAGACAACTATCAATTTTAATCATCTTGTAACAATCTTTTGACATTCACCCATTCCTTAGAGCAAGTTAAGATAAAGCCTGTACCTCTGATTAGTTTCCAGGTAGAGTCTCATCATACAAGAACACTGGATTTTTTTTTTTCTTCAAAGCTTAAGACATTTTATAGGAAAACCAACCAAACAAATGCAAACCTGCTGTGGAGAGTATAGGAAGGAGTGCATCTTTCAAGTGTGTCATCCAGCTCAAACCCCCAGAGAAAAAATAACAGGAGCACAAAATCAGATATGCATGGCGATTGCTCATCCTACCCTTCCCTTCCTCTGATCTCGCTTGAAGGACCATGATATGCACTTTAGAGTTTTCAGAAGTTGCATTTGTTCCCTTTGGATTGAAGCAGTCTCTGAAGACGCTACTTTCGTTTCTGCTTGTTGTCATTGTTGCCATAGGTGGAGCCCTTGTTAATTTCTGTGACGCCAATCATCCATCTGACACCAACAGAAGCTGCAAAATGCATCAGAATAAAGTTAGAAGCTGCCTGCAGACAAGGACTGAAGATCTGTACAGGTGTAGTGTTTTGAAAGAGACCAGCAGGGCTCTCAGCATTACAGCAGCACAGCATTAAAGGCACCTACCCAAACTGCATTTAAGTTGCCCACGGTATCTCATTAAGGAAGGTCCTGGGTCGCCAGCCTCAGGCCAGACGTCCTTTCCCGCCAGCAGGGAAGATGCTTCGGCAACCAACAGAGGCACAGGCACCATGTGCCCAGCCCTGTTAACCCTTAGACAAGACTGGCTGTGAAATGTGGGTGCTGCTGGTGTTACCCGGCTCCCAGGCGCTGAGTGACAAAATATACCGGTGTGTCTGCTGGTGGGGTGTGACAGGAGAAGGGAATTCTGCCTGCTCTCAACAGCCCCCTTGTCTGGAAGAGCATGAGCCAGTGCAAAGGCACTTTAAATCTTGATTAAAAAAGTAAATCAGTTGTGGCTTTTTTTTTTTTTTAATCTACAGCTCATGAAACAGTCCATCATAAGAGGGCAGGTTAATTTAAAATACTTCAGTAGTGGGTTTAGTGGTAATAATTCCTATGCACATGGATTTTTTTTTTTTTAATATAATTTATTTCTAGTGCCTGAAGTGACTAAGTTAAACACAACAACACAACCTAGCCTAAGCCCTCTCCTTGCAGCTTTTTTTTTGTAAAGGGGCTCAGCTGCCTAAAACCTCTTATTCCCCAAACTTCTGCTCAGCTACTGTATATACCCAGAACTGCGACACATCTTTCAGATCTAAACCTACTTGGGAGTCCCAAACACATGCCCTCTGTGCAGAATGTGTCTTGCTGACTGAGGGTGAAAAGAGCCAGTCCTGTGATGTGCTCTAGAGGTCTCATTCCCATCAGCCTTTACCTGTCTAAGATGACCTGAACAGTTCCTCACTAGACAAAGGACTCTCTGTTGTCAAGTCGGAGCCCAAGATCATCAAGAGAATCCAGAGGCTTCATACCATGACCAGGTACCAACCACCAAAAAAGCAGGGCTGATGCGACACCCCGTGTCCCGGCATTTGCTGCTCTTTAGCACTGAACAGGAGCGGGCTGTCAGCTGGTGACCAGTGCTGCACTCGGCTTTACCAGTTGCTCGCTTGTCCAGCTGCAAACCTGACGTTACCACACCATGCAAAAACCCCCCTTTTTAAATAGCTAGTTCTCTCTTCCGCTTCAAGCAACCTGTTCTGTAGTGGAGCACAGACTACTGAACAAATGTTGTAACTGTAAGTAAGGCAAATTGAAAAAGCCGAGTCTTATTTCAGTAAGAAGATAGGGAAGAAAGCAGCTCTGCAGAGAAGAACCTGGGCTTTCTGGTAGATGCCTTCATGGGAATGAAGGCCAAGGCTGCCCAGGGCTGCATTAGGAGAAGTTTGACATCCCTGGACTAGATAATATCTAGAGGTGCCTTCCCACCTCAGCTATTTTCTTCTGTCTTATTTGCTTGCATAAATGGCACTGTGTGTTTTGTTCATTTAAAATAGCAGCACTTGAAAACAAGCCAGTCAACGACAGACTCGTGTTCTGTAGTACGACAGTAAATTATGTGCCAGTTTTTACAAGTCCAAGTGGTAACAGGATACCAGAGATGAGTCACACATGATGTGCCACAGCAACAGCTGAACAGCGCGCAGTGGGGAAGCTGGGCTGCCCGTGGGGATGCAGGCGCAAAGCTGTGCAGGGACCAGCCCAGAAAGGGACATGGCTCCTAGGGAGCTCACTGACACTGACACTGTTAGTCTGTGACTGGAAGTGCACACAACTCGGACAGGTGAAGGATTTCACTCTCACAAACAGAAAAGAATAAAAACATCTCTGAACATTTAAATGGCCCAGAGAAGACTAGAAGAAGATGTAACATGTAGCTTGCAGCCTGGGATCATAACATAATAGTAAGCATGAAATTATTAAGATTTTAACCAGAAGGGATAGAAACAGCATCTGGAGGCAGACACAGAGCATAAATAAGAGCACCTGTTATAGCAACCACAGAGCACAGTGAGGATTTCATCCTGTTTCAAGAATGCCACTGCCTAGACACCAAAAAATACCTAATTCAACAGTTCAGTGATTTTTTTCTTATTTCTCCTTTGCTCTCTGGCAGAAGCTGCCGCTGCTCTTCTGTCCTCAAGTACCCTGGGGAAACACCCTGGGCAAGGTGAGGTGCAAGAAGGGGCTGGTCACATTTGCCAAGCCTGTGGAAGCAAAGCGGGGGTAAGCACTGGAGTGCCTCTGTGCCTGCCTCCTCTCCACAACTCTCCTGGAGCCTTAGCACCTACTGCAGTGACACCGTTATGTTTAAAGGTTTATTCCACTGTTGTTTTAAATATAACTAGAGTAAGGGGAACTTAAGAGTTTTTTACTGCAAGGAAGGGGAGAAAAAGTCAAGCAAGAACTGTGCCTAACTTAACCAGCTGCGAGAGTTGAAGCCCACCCTGAGAAGAGCAGGAAAGAGAAGCTGTCAGCTTAGGCATCCCTGCACTGCAAACCACAGAAGGTAACAGAGCTCCTGTCATCTTTCTGCCCACCATTACCCATCAGCCAAAAGATGCAGGAGGTCGCTGAGGACCTGCTCTGCCTGCCAGGGTGCTGGGAGCTGAGGGAGGGCTGAGCTAACACAAATCAAAAGAGTCAATAATGTAATCTCTTTCTTGGAACATTTTTTAGATCCAAGAAAACCACCACCTCCACAAATAAGTACTACACCTTTCAGCTCAGAGTAGAGGATTTCCACCTTTTCTCTCACATCTCAGGTTTTCTTCTCATCTGTTACCTGGGGTTAGTAGCACACAGCAAGCTCTATAAGCAGCACAGCAGGTAGGGGCATAAAAATTTTCCATATATAGTCTGCTGTACACCTGAGTTATATAGGTTATGGATTGAAATGAAGAATTGTACAACTAAAGTTTACACGAATGGTAGAAATTGCCAAGAAGGGCCTGTCTTCATAATATAAAGAAGAAGAAACAAGCAAATAACAAAATACGGGTTCTAGGCACTAGGCTGAAAGGCCAGATTGCCTGGCAGCTCCATCAACAGGCACAATCAACACAGGCAGAATCCTGCACATTGTTTGTATCCCGTTGTAAAACTTACTATAACCCTGCTGGCTTGTGCTCTCCTCACCTTCCACTCATCTCAGCCCACGGGCATCAACAGCCTTGCTGCCCAGATCACATCATGCTCCAGCCCTTCAGTCCACACCCTGCACTTGCACACCGTCGAGCCACCGAGGACTCACTCACAGTTTGTACCGTGACCCATGGAAACAGGTTTTCTAATATAACAGCACTGTGCACATATTCTAGAGCAGACATACAACAGCTCCTGCAGAACCAAAGCTGGCTTGTTACTGCTTATGCTTGGTTCAAATTAAATACTTCT
Organism: Columba livia; assembly: GCF_036013475.1. Classification (NCBI taxonomy): domain Eukaryota; kingdom Metazoa; phylum Chordata; class Aves; order Columbiformes; family Columbidae; genus Columba; species Columba livia. The sequence goes on from NC_088604.1 coordinate 71,203,849, forward strand.
CTCACCTATAACTGATACTTAACTACCGGACCCACATCATAAGCCCAGATGCCATTACGCCTTTAGCATTAGACATGTAAGAGCTACCTCTCCATTTAAGAGCCAAGAGAAGCTCTCCTTTTGCATACACAACCAACATTCCCGTTTTTACTACTGTTGACAGCTCAATAGAGCACAAAGTTGTGCTCTTCAACACAAGTTACCAAAACTTGAAAGGCAACGTAACACCGGGTTCTTTGAAGCCAAATGAGATTGGGAAAACAGGAGAAGGGGAAAAAAAAGAAGCTGCTGTCACATACAAATACTGGCATTTGACGGACTCATACACTGCTTTAACACCAAAATATTAGCCTCAAGTTTTAAATAGCAGTTGTGAGGTGAGTACGTAAATCTCTTGCCGTACGTCCTATGAAACTAAAAGCCAATTTTCAAAAGAATCTTTTGTCCCTCAAACTACTTGCGCATTTAACCTCCAGAGCAGGGACTGCCTTGTGTTGATTCAAGTAGTTTCACAAAGGGCTCCTAGTCCCAGACCAGTAGTTAGATACTAGCACAATGTGATGATTATTAGGAGTATAAACAGCCAAACTGCTGCACAGCAAAGCAAGAGGGGATGGCTCAGCACTCTCAGTATAAAGAGGAGACATCGTTTATTTAGGACTGAAAGTGTTTGAGCTGAACCAGCAGAGCTATGTATACGCTGGTCACTGATTCCTTGGATCCCAGCGATTACAATGCTTTCACCCCAGCCTGACCGCCATGTGGCATTAATCTTATGGCTCTTTCCACCTGAACAGCCAGTTCAGCTCCTAAGTGCTTTACTGGAGACCACTATTAGCAGAGGCTGTCCAAAAGACAAACGACACTCTGAAAACAAAGCAGAGCGTACAGGTAAAAGGACCTCCTAGTTTCTCCACTCTCTGTTATCACAGAAAGTTTACACATACCTTGTGCTATCTGCACCTATGCTAACAAAGGGAATGTTATCAGGTACTGAAATCGGCCCTTTGCAACAGCAATCTACATACAATGGGCTATCAGGGACTGCAATAAGCTTCCTACTTAAGGAGTATCGATGAGCTGCCAAATTGCCACATAAAAAACCAACGTCTCAAACACTACCTGTGCTGCTTCAGATAACAATAGCAGGAAAAGGAGCAGCAGCAATATGAAAAGGTGATTTTATCATCCGATCACAATGGTAAATAAATCCCTCTGATTTACAGAAAAAACTTCCTTTTACATTGTTAAGCCATCAGGTACCAATTACTGTAAAAGACCACGAATACAACCCTCCCTGCTTCTGCTATAAAATGGGTCTGCCAGGCAGACAGCTCCAACTGGCACCAGGAGTCTAGGCCTCCAAGGCACATTTGTGTTCATGTACCACTACCTGCCGGCCATTGCAGAATTCACTTCTGAGACCTTGCCTGCAGCTGGAGACAGAACTGCAAAATAAAATACTGTTGGAAGACAACTGCAGCACTCTCAGGACATTCATGACAGGGATACCCCTTAGGAGACAAAACACAGTTTGGGGAGAACAGCCTTGGTACAGCAACTCAGATATTGGTTACGAAAGTCAACATTACAGCTTGGGCTAAATTTTTCAGATGCTTCTGCAGAAAGAGACCAATGATTCCCAACTAGCAGTAACATTGCTCTCAAAGGGATTTAGTAAAACAGATACAGACTATAACATGCTAAGGGAACTGTTCCTCTTTTGGTGAGTAATGACGCATTCAGTTTTAAGTGACCAGGATACACCAGTTCTGTCGTTTGTTTTTGCTGAAGGCTGAGCTTCTTTCCACTCCCACAGACTCTTGTCCTTCCACAGCTTCACGGAGGCTGCTACCTGCCAATAAGTGACAATTTTTTTTGCCTGCTCATCAGCAAGAAGTGTCTGGCTGACTCTAATCAGGCGACAGCCACTTCTGCTGTGCGCAAATCCTGACCCTTTCATTACAAGTGCTGTGATCAGCTGTTGCTAAGCACAGCGGGTCTTTTGAAGGTTGCAGGGGACTGCAACCTGCAGCACCCCACAAACATGCTGGATAAGCACAGGGCAGCAATGCACCTTGCAGAGGGTCGTTAATCTCACCATTATTAATGCGCTCCTCAGCTGTGCTGCTGCAGCCTGGGAGCTCACCCGTTCATTCTGGCAGCACACTGCTGCTGTAGCTTTCAGTTAGTTCCAGCGTTACAAATAACCTGAGAACCTTTGGATTATCACTGCATTCAAAAGAGGACTCACAGCAGCCTCCTTATTAATCTTTTCTTGTGGCTAGAAGTAGAAGAAAGCTAAGTGGGGAGTAACACAGCAAGGAAAAAAAAGGTGCTTTTGCTGTCCATTCTTATCAGCATCATCTTTTTGTTTTTTTTCTTTACAGGTTCTTTCCATGCCTCCCTGATAGTGAGAAGACATGACCTAGTTGTAAAAGCCACTAATGACTCAATATTGCACTTATGGTTGGGGGTGGAGGGGTTGGTCTCACTCAGCTAAATTAATAAGGGCTAAATTCAGTACATCACAGATGCCATAATGCCAAGCATTAAAGCATTCAGCCCTGAAGTTAAAATCCAGAGCCCTGAATTATGCAGTGAGGCTCCCTGTGGAGGGTACACAAGTAAGATGGGTGAAAAAAATGCTTCTAAATTGTAGACACTGCTCCAAGAAATTCTTACATATCTTACATAAAACATTCCCAGTGTAAAAAGCACCAACGATTTCTCCAGGTGAGGACGAAAGCACAGCATTCCCCTCCCTCTCCCTCTACCTTGCCCATATTAACATACCAACTACTATGCTGGACCTTACTCTTGCTCTTGTTTTCTTTCCTCTAGTCCAAAGCATCATGAAGAAAATTTCTTTTGTGCGTACATGCACACAAACTCTTCCTTCTCCAATCACCTTTGTAAGAAGCCTCCACGTTATGCAAAAATAATACAACTATACAAAAATAAATATACAATATACAAAAATTTAAAAAAATAATCTATTTGACTTATTCCAGGATAAAGTGCATATAGTATCAGATGGTCTGTTGAATTCACAAGTCATGTTTATACTTAATAAGCCTCAATAGATCATGCCTAACAGTTTTAGAAAACTTACCCATTACAATGACAAATGCAAAGCTAGCCAGTGTCAGTGATGATCCACTGTTGATCATGTTGATGAGCAGCTTGAATAAAGGATATAGCAGCAATAATGCCCAGAAAAGCCAGTTCAAAAGTGTCCATGGTCGTCGGGGTGGCACTATAGGGACTCCTGGGTAGGCTCCTGTTCGGTAGTACACTTCCTGGAATGCATCCTAGTAGAACAAAGGAGGGTGACAATTAAATCCCCATCTGCCAACAAAACTGGCCATTTCTGACTTTGATGTTCCTCTTTCTGCATGCCTGTAACCATGGGGGAAGGTCAAAGATCAGGTAATGGCTGGAGAGCTTGTACTTTGAAGTCAATGAAGACACAGTAAAAAAAAAAAAAAGGCACTTAAATTGATGTGTGCATCCTTTCTTTCTCCTACCCATAAAAGCCCAAAAAATGGCATGCCAAGAGAGTACATAACAAGCCCAGTAAAACAAGAAGGGTGAGGGGATGTTCACTCCTGCAGAAATGTAGACATCACTGTTGAACCTTCTGCAAGGGCCACAGCCACTGGAGAAATACTGCTGGTAAGCCAGAGAAGTGTTTGGGCTACATGTTGGGCAGTGGATCCTCTGTTCACTAATGTTTTCTCCAACCACTGCTTCAAACCAGCATCCACAGCCCTGTCAGAAAAGGTGTCCCATACTCCAAAGAACACCACCCTCTCCTGTCTGCTTCATCCCATAGATGCGGTCTTCTTCATCTGGTTCCCATGAGGCTCGCAGAAGGAAGCTTGGGTGCTGAACCTCTCCACAGACAGCTGAGCGTGCAAACAGTTTAGAGTCTCTCACCGGTTTTGACCAAAGGACTCTCCCTTTTAGTATAGTATCAGGAAGATAATGGGGTGAGGCTTGGGCTTTTTTGTTTTATGGTGAGTGTTTCTTAAAGCACAGAAAACATAGAATTCAGCACCTTCCCCTAGAGCCCATATGGGTGACTGGCACTGCCCTTTAGCGATGTGATCAACACAAGATATCAAAGTGGGTGGGGAAAAAACCCCTTCCGTCTGGTTCAAAAGCAAATATTATCAATCTGTGTTGTCATGTAAAACTGGTTAATTAAGTCAGAATTAGACTCACATAAAAAGGAACCTCAGTTTTGTTAGAATGAAGTGCTAAATTTCTTCAAAGAAATGAATTCTTCATGACTGTTTCCAAAAATTCTGGCAAAGCCAATATTGTCCTAATCAACCACAAGAAGATTATTTCTACTATGTTATGATTTTGCACCTACTTACACTCCAGCTGACACAGACAATTCTTTAATTATTTAATGGCAACTTGAGCAATTACAGGCTGCTTCCATTTTATCTATTTCAAAGGGAACATTTAGCTTTAAAGAGATTACATAGTAATTAAAGCATTGCGCTCTCTTTATTGAGATTAGAAAAATCATGACTGTTTGGAACATGCGAGCTAGATTGTACTGGGATCATTATGGCCAATTAATTAGCTGTCTTGAACAAATTACACAGTGTATGAAGTTTTCTTTACAGTGCCTTGAGGATTTCAGCTTGTGACTGGTTTAACACAAGAGCTACTAATCATCAGTAAATTGAATTCTACTATATACAATTAGGTTTCTAAATACGGGTGCTACCCAGAAGGTTAAGAATTTCTGACTACTACTGGTATCGCCATTAGGGGGCCGATCACTACAGACAGCAAGACAGACTCACTTAAAGCAAGCACAGCAGTTTTCTCTTTGTCGGCTCTGCACAGCAATTAGGGGCAGCAAAACCGTGCGCTGCATCTCACCAAGAGGTCTGAGACAGATGGAAGAAATACACCATGGGCAAAATAATGTTCACGCCATCACCTCCACTACATGTTTTACAGCATTGTGGGGAACAGCTCTTCAATTCAGTTAGGACTCTGCACCCTTCAAAACGTTCACATTCCTTGCAGAAGAGATCTGTGGGTTGATCTGACTTCTAAACTTTTGCAAGGGTGCTTATGGTACCCATCAGCATCTCAAGTCAGCATTTAAATCCACCACGTACCTCAAAGTTTCCCTCACCCACCTCAGCCACACTAAGATCCTTTCACTCTCCTGCATACAGAGCTTGTTTTCAGTTTGTAATAAATCCCAACCACACAAGTACCATATTCGGACACAGAAACATGCTCTGTCTAATGCCCCCACCAAATCTGAGTTACTTTAGACAGTGGGGTGCGTAATGCAGTGGGGGCAATCAGGGAACACCCATCACCTTGTGAGGCTCACTGGGTTCTTCCTCCCTGCTCCCACCAGGGAGGTCTGACTGCAGAGGTACAGACGCCACTGCTCTTCTACGAGGAAGCCCACAAAGAATGAGTATCCAAAAATATATCCTTTGTTCCCAAACACTGCCGTTCTGAACACTTCCCCTCTTCAGTTATGCTTTGCTAATTCCCTGGGGCATTCCAGCATATATTTTCATGCCCTGTTTTCCATGGTCTCTCACAAGTGAGAAGAGTTAGAAGCTTGCTTTCTTTTTAATGGAAATTAAGATTCTCAAAGCAGAACCTCTGTTTCAGGCACTGAGGCTGTAAGGAGATGAAAAAAGAAAACAAACATGCAAGGACTAGCAGAGTTGTGACTATTACACTGCACCTCCTCAGACCAGGCACTAAGATGCTCAGCCCGATCCTTGTTACAGTCAAAGGGAATCTTTCTAGCCATGGCAGTTTTTTTAAAAAAAGGGAAAAAAAAAAGGCAATATGCAACCCAAATTGTACATTTGTCATAATCTGGCATTAAATGAGACAGTGCTGGTCGTCTGTGGAAGGACAAAATTCACCCCAGGTGAGGAAGAAGCACGTGGACATGGTGCTTTCTGTCAGCCTGGGAAATACAGAAGAACACAGTGCCACTGTGGATCTGGCAGGGCCCTGCTCATTGCATTTGCAGCAGTGGATAAACGGAGGAATGAAGTGATAAGTAGCAAGAACATAAAGATGCTAGATTCCCAGAGAGCAGTTTCTCAGACTGAGGCACATGAAACTGAGATCAGGCAATAAAGCAAAAAACAATGGAACAAGCTTTTCTCAAAGAATCTCACTCTTTTCCTAATGACAATTTAAAAAAAACCCAACAACTTAGTCAGCTCCTTCATGCCCACTAACTGCTGATTTCATTACTCAAACAGCTTTATGTCCCTGATCACGATGAGTACATGGCACTCCAGCCTTGACCTCAGTACCTGTGGCACACCCCACCTACTAAATCACGCTATTAGAGTGTAATTCAGTGCACAGTATGTAAGTCTTGAGAACGTACCACAAAATTATGAAAATCACTGAGAATAAGCAATGGCACATGCAACCAGCCTGCAAAATAAAATAAGGGCTGTTTTTCAGCAGTGCGCATACCTTGTCTTTGAAACAGAAAGTGGAATGCTAAAACCAAGATAGACGAAGTGGGGGATGAATGGTATCTTGCAATGAATTACTTTCCTTTGTTACATTTTATCATAAATACTTACTGACTCTGAGGACGCTAACCTGAAACAGAACTCATTGTTGGACAAACCACTGAGGCGGCAATACTGCTTGTTATCTAACCTAAAATCCAATTATCTTTTAAAGATGCATGGCAGAAAGGTGAAACAGAATCACATTTTCACCCTGCAGGTGGGCTTTCATCATCTCAGAACTCCTGAAGAAGTTGTCCCTGCTCTGTATTCTCCCAGCCTGATTTTACAGACACGGGCTTGTCTAAACCTGGAATGACTGCAATGGAATAACAGTTTCACTAATATAAAACAACTAGAGGAAATGGAACATGTCACCTTCAGAAAACAAAACAAAACCACCACCAAACCTAATAAAAACCCAACCAATCAAAAAATGCCAGACAACCAAAAAGGTTTTAATGGAAAGGAAAGCTCAACACACGTTCCTTCCTCCTGTACTTAAATAGGAAACTATGGATTTAACCAACCAACAAACTACGTTGTTATGAAGAAAGCAGGATAGATGTGAGCTCTCTTTGCACTGGAAGTAACTGAGTGAGTGTCAAAGAGGGAACAACAGAAAATACTTGAAGTGATTTACTGAAAACTATGTAATAAGGGCTTCAGAAAAACAATTACCACATTCTCATTTGATTTATGTTCTTGTCTTGCAGATGTCTAAACATTTCTTAGGAATATGAAACAGGGCTGCAGAGAAAGTCACAGTAGCAGAAAGTGGACTTTTGCAACGTTCACCAAAAGGACCAGTTGCATTTATGTGCCTGCAGAGAGATCACGGGCCCATGGATAACGTAACACCTTTCTGCAGAAAGCTGCTCGGGGTCATGTCTGAATTAGGAGGTACTGGCACAATTTACAAGAAGGGAGACCAGAGTGAAAGCAAGTAGATCTACAAGCAAGGCCTCAACATACATTTACTTTTCACATTCTCATAAGCAATCTGCTTAGAGGGGTGTGAATTGCACCAGAAACAGTCATGGATTGAAGCCGAGAAAGGCTAGAACACTGTCAATGCAGAAATACCAGTGTGGTGTTCTGGGTGGAGCAAAACCAACGGCACAGCAGAACTCTGCTCCCCAGCGAGAGGGAACCAGGGTGTAGCTATATTCTATCACTTCTAAATCTGAAGAGCTGCTGTATTCCGGTCTGAATACATAACTTAGATCAATTTACTGAAGCAAACTGGGCTGTCAGGCCCTCATGCCTTGCATACTCACGACTCCCACTGACTGAAACGGGAGTGCTGTGTGTATCCAAAAAGCACATCCCCCAACCATTATCTCTACCGTTCATAAGAACAAAACCCATGAGAAACAGATTCTGAAAGTCTGAAGGATGCATATGGAAGTATTTGGGGGGAAAAAATCAGTATGCATCTACAAACACACTGTCATTATTCTGCCTCCATCCTTTGTAATTAGGAATCTTAAATGTACGCCTTCTATGCACACAATGTGAAAGCAATTTCTCAGCCTGTCCTGTTAATGTTGGATCTTAGCCTTGGTAAAAAAGACAGGGTAAAACAAGGGACAAAAATTCTAATACACTAAAGCAAAATATACTTCATTCAGCCCGTGAATTACTTCTTGATTTAGGAGGTGCCTTTAAGGGGAAAGAGGTCCTTCTACTAACAAGAAGGTATTCGCGCTTTTTGTATCCTTATGCAACTTTCTAAAGAAGAGTTTTAAAACTATGCCATCAAGGTTTGCTTAAGTTTTCGTCCTGTTGCTCTTCAAGTACCAAATAAAGTCAATGACTGACAGCATAAGACCAGTTTGTGTCTGGAGAAACAAGAACACTTATCACGGAAACCAAACCAACCAACCCCAAGCCCCAAAGCAGGATGGCTACACATGCACACTGTAAAGCTCTACTAGCACTATAAATAACCAAGCACTAATTGTTCACAAGTGCTGTCTAGACAACAAACCCACCTTTTCTTGATACAGATTGTAGAGCCAGTTAGAACATTCCTGCTCATCTTCTGGGACTTCCTCTAGCGGAATCCGCCTGCCAGTGGTAAACAAGAGAAATTGAAGAATATTAAATACTTCAGCTCCCATGAACAGCACTCGTATTATACAGACAGGTTATCCATTTGACCTGAGACTCACTACATTTTCCACCTTTCTTTAATTTGTGGTAACAGCTCCCAGATCAGAAAAGTATAGTTTACTTCCAGAGCAGGTGCATCAAACTCAATATAGTTACATTTATAGAGCCCTAAAATTACATTCGGCCCTTTGAAGGCAACCATGAGGCTGACGTTGCCCTGGTGAAAAGCAGTTTGACACCCCTGATCTAGAGCCACCATCAGTTTTTAGATATATCAGAAATCCAGGTTTCTGAAATAGTAATGAATTACATTTGAGTTCACTACAGCAACTGTCTAGATAAAGGCTTGCCATTTTTTGTTTCCAAACACAGGTTTTGGATTAATTAATTTCCTACCCCACCTATGGAGTTCAAGGCTGCATTTAATCAGGAAGGCATTAGAGAGAAAAACAAAACAATTCTCCTTCCACCTAGGCTAAAGCACGCTAGTATTTCTCAGGTAGCATTTGCAATTCCTATAATTTTTGTTACCTGGTGCTTGGCTGGATAATTTCCAGAAAAGTGGCTCCTATCACTGAAAAACCCTCTATTGACAAACAAAGTTTTCATTACTTTATATGAATTTTGGTCAATAATGCTGTGACAGAAAAAAAATCCCCGTCATCTTCATTTAGCTATGCTAATAGCAATATTTAACAATTGTACATTTTTCAACATAGCATATATTTTAATTAATATCCCTTAAGAGCAACACCAAACTAACTTCCTTCAGCACAGGAGAGAGCACTTTTCACAGTCAGGACACTCCTGTTTGCAGTTAATAAATTAAGAAGTCTGACACTACTGGTTTGTTCCATTATCTAAGCAAGTCATAAAATGACTTACACTAGAAGTCAATACAATTTAAGCAGAGACAAACAAGGCCATCCAAATTTTGCAAAATTCTACTGAGTGCAACACCTGCAGCAGTGCAGTAAGCAACTACGGAGGATTTTGAAGAACATCTGTGACAGTCCCTAATTAATTGCCAAAATAAATTTCACCATGAGGTTCACCCTGCCTGTAAGAAGTGTTCAGGAAGCTCAAGAGGACCGATGGGCAAACAGCTAGCCCGAGTTACGAGAAACAATCTCCATGCTCTGCCAGACTGACCTGCAGCAGGCTGGAAGGGTGCGGAGGGAGACACAGCACAACGCCTGCGGGAGGAACAGCCCGCACAGACAGGACCAGCTGCTCCTCCATGCACACTGGCCAGCCAGGCCACATCCACCAAACACAAGGCCACTAGGCTGAGCCACCCGTGAGAGCCAAGTGGGAATGCAAACTCATGCTGCATCCGTGAGGAATCAGGAGAAAGTTTCTTTTGACCCTTGGGCAAAAAGAGTTCTGATGAAAATATTTTTTTTCAAACAGGCAGAAAAGGGGCGGTAAGAAGAAAAGGTCACCCTACTCCACGTCAGTACCCAAGATAAACCAGCTGGAGCAGGCGCTTATACATATAAAGGGGTTATGATGAACTCCTGATCACTTGTGGGATCGCTCCTATGCTCCAACCCTAAACCATCACATAGCCTAAGTGCCTGCAGCAGGCGTGCTGCTGGTAGAACCTGGTCTAGATACCAGGGCCTTGGAACTGGCCCATTCCCATTAAGATTATGGGAAGCCATTGGGGTATTATTCATCACTTACAGAAACATCAATGGTTCAGAATCCAGGTAATTGTTTTTTCACTAAACAACCCTGTTGTGGACTAACCCCAGCTGCCAACTAAGGATCATGCAGCTGCTTGCTCACTCCTTCCCCCACCCCAGTGCGATGGGGAGGAGAGTCAAAAGTAGAATTCATAGGCTGAGATAAAGACAGTTTAATAGGACAGCAAAGGAAAATAAGAATAATTATAATAATGATGATGATAATAATAATGGAATATTTGTTAAAAAGGTGATGCACAGTGCAATTGCTCACTAGCCATTGATCAATGCCCAGTCTATCCTTGAGCAGTGATCCCCCAGCTAACTTTTCCCCAGTTTATACACTGAGCTTGATGTCACATAGTGGAGAATACCCCTTTGGCCAATCTGGATCAGCTGTCTTGGCTGTGCCCCTTTCCAGCTCCTTGTGCATCACCAGCCTCCTCCTGAAAAGTCCTTGATTTAGTATAAACATCACCTAGTATGAACCACAACCTAGGTGTATTATCAACATTCATTCTCCTACTAAATCAAAACCACAGCACTATGCCAGCTAAAGAAAAAAAATTAATTCTATTCCAGGCAAAACCACGACAAACCCCTTTCTTGGTAGGAAGAGAATAACAGTTAAATCCATCAACAACTACACCAAACAGAACAGTCCTGAGCCTGGCCTCCACCTGAATGGGAACTATTGTGCCAGAGACAGGTATAAAGCCACTCCATCCGAATACTTAGCAGGTGTTTTGTAGTGGCCAAGTGAGTGAAAAGAGGCCCCACTGTTGCTGCTGAGCTGACAAATAGACACACAAATGAATAAACAAAATAACAAACAAAAGTTCCTGTAGACCTTTAAAGGGTCCTCACATTTATAGTCATAGAACTTTGCAAGAAGCCCTTCCCATCCCATAGGAGTTTTTATCCGCAGTTCTGCGAAGCCAGGTTGGTAGAGATTCGCTATCCATTATCTATGTTAAAACATTTCCTTATTTGTGCAATTATGATTGCAAGTACATACTCCTCTATGCCAAAAAGGAATAAAAATATGGAATACTTGCCTTACGTATAAATCTGCATGATATTTCTTTCCATTTAGAACTCCCAGCAATGTTGGATTCTCATTATTTCTAAAATTGAGGGTAGAATCATAGACTGCAGAAACTGCAAGAAGATAAACAAGTCATGTGGTTACTGTAGTAACAGAATGGAAATAAGTCATTCTTTCTCAGACAAGAAGCATATTTAAATACGAAGTCATCAACAATAGCACCATAGTTTGAGCTGTCACCAAGGTGAAGGTGACAATGGAATATTCAACATTCAGGTTTTAAGAAGCCAAATAATGAGTGACCCTTTCAGGAACTGCACCAGTAGAATGGAAAGGTTTGCTCTTCAGCCTTGTCTCCCTTCTCATCAGGTGCAGAATGTTGGGCACAGGGAACACCGTTACAGTTTCTGGCAGTTAATATACCTGGGACATCCTAGGAGTCAAATGGTTGAAAAATTATTAGCTTTCTCAACTCACTGTGAATGACACAACTCCCCCCAGCATCTGGGTCAATAACAAGGCAGACACACACTTTATAAACAATGAGCAATGTACACAGTGTGTGTGAGACACATCCTACAGCAAGATGGTTTAATGCAACTATGAATCACCAGGGTTCAAAACAACCTCTCCTTCATGTCCATTATTTGATAACTGAGGCACTTGCTACAGCATAAAGGCAGAGACAAAAGAACAGACCACGTCCTGTGTGAGCTGGGCTGCTGCTATGAAGACAGGCAGCTGTGAGAAATAAAACATCCAGGTTCTACTGAACAAACCTGCAACCAAACTTTCAGCCTTGGGAAAACACTGTGTTTGCAGTTCAGAACCGCGTGGTAAACAGTAAAAGTATTTGTGAAGGTTGTTCATAGTTAAATTGAGACAGCATTAAGAAGCAGTTTCTACAGGAAAAGTGTTCACAGTTTTAAACCACGTAGTATATCAAAAGAGTTTCTTTGAACACATCCTTAGAGGCACTATTTTCCTGATGTCACAAAATTACCAGAGCAATTAATTTTTGTCACACTGAATCCAATTGTGCATAGTCATATGAATGCTAAGATCAATACCAGCAATAAAACTATTTTTTTTTAATCACAAAAGTGACTAACTTGCACTTCACATGTAGCTTACTGCATTTTAGGTTTTCTGCTCTAGCATTGAGCAATAACGAACACCATGAGGAAACTTTATTATGAGAGCTCTCAACCCACCTAAGAAAGATTTTTATTACGCAGAACAGATTTGCTTTTATTTTTGAAATCTCTCTAGCTAGGAGAGAGAAATGTTGCTTGGTCACAACACTGAGCCCCAGAAACTCACCGCAAGACTTGTTATTACAAAACGGAATTTGTAGCTCAGAACAGAAGAGCCTGGCTTCAGCACTGCAAGGAAATCCTGAAAACAGAGGCCAAAACCCTGCCACTGCACACAGACTGTAACCCTCATTAACAACCCTATTCTCTTCCTACTACAGTTGGGTTTTAGCCCAAACTCAAAACATAAGCCAAAATCTACTCCATGCACACTACTCTCCATGTACAATATGAGTAGGAAATTACTTTTTTTAAAATAAATTATCTACCTTCATTTTAAAGCTTCTTAGTGTAGAAGGATTTTACTAATCTACTCTAATTTACTAATCCCACGTAATTGAAGAAACACAAGAGCTCAATTTGGTTTATACAGGGTAAGTTTCTTACTTTATTCTTTAATAGCATGAAATTTTTTTAACAACAGGTACACAATAAAGGCAAGTATGATGTACACAGCACTTCCATCTTTTAGAAGATGTCTACATTTGAGTTTTGATGTGAATTGAGTGCTTGTTCAGGCATATTGGAAAATGCTTCTCATGTTCCGAAAAAACTACTGCAGAATTGGTCAGGAACATCTTTATGTGCTGATGGCCACACAGAGAGTTTTCCTTTACTCCAGGGAAAAAAAAAAATTCCAATTCCAGTTTGTTTGACATTCTGTCCAGTCTTTTTTAATATTGCACTGAAATCTTGTGCAAAGCAGAGCCAAATCCAAAAACATGGTAGTGTACGCAGGAGTAAACAGACCTCTGTTATATCCAGATGTAAAATAACTGAACACTTAAGATTTTCCATTTTGAAAGTGCAGGAAAAACACAACAATAGAAGTGTCAAAGAAAAAGACTGCACGGAATTAAAATTTGTCAGAAAGCTTCCAAAGCCAAAGCAGCATCAGTGTGCTGTGTGACATACTGGAACTGTTTTCCATTAAATGTGTATTTAGTAATTACATAATTAGGACTGGTCACCTCATGACTTCCTCATCCAACAGCTGAAGAGTACAGAAATATCCTGTTCTAAACCAAGTAAAATAAGTAACACCTCAGTATCTTGAAACCACTGCAACTGTCTCACTCTCAGACTAATTTCGGCAGCATTTGAGAAGCTTTGCTTCAATCGTAAAATAATACATTTTCTCAAAGAACTTATCTTAAAACATCTTTTTCATTAAAAACAAGCACCGTTTAATATTTGGAAGCTTTTTCAAAGGCTCAGAGCAGATCATAACTGAAAAGAAAATTTGTCCAGTTGAATTGCTATTTTCTGATGAAAAAAGCTAGTTTTTTGTTTTGCTTTCTAATTTCTCCCCAGCTTTTTTATATCTTTAACATTTTGTTCCTTGTACAGCATTCTGACAAAGAACTACATACTTAACTTAATTTCTCAATTTTGACCTAGGAAATCTTTGGATTACATGGATTACATATCTAGAGAGAGTTTTTCTTACTTCAGCTGTCCTCTTGAATTTCATGCATTATTTTGCGGATGTGGTAGATTACGCCACAATGATCATCTGACAAATCAACCTACAGGCAACGAGTATGCCTACATGAAGCTTCGTACTAGAACACTATGATCTGACATGAAGACTAGGAAAGGAAGGGGAAGAGATGGTGGAATTCACTGTACTGCTGGTATGATAACTACCTTGACACAATTCTTTGATTTAATATTTCATCTCTGGTCACCTTAGTCAAAAAACCACTCATTCTCTCAAACATGGCAGCTTGCTCAGGAAGATGACCAGGAACCTCACTTAACTTTGAAAAAAATCTAGGACTAAAGTGCAGCTCATGGGAAAAAAAGCCATTGTATAACCCCCAAACACTGTAATATTGAACTCCATAAGCACATCACCTTGGAATTTAATGTGTTCCCTCTAGGACAGCAGATCCCAGCACGTACAACTGGAGGAAAAGGTTGACAACCTGAAGTTATCTACAATCCATCATGAGGCACATTTTTAAATACAAGTCTTAACTAAATAAAAACAGCCGAAAGGAACTGTCTGATATACAGCCAGGCAATAAAAGTAACTGTTAAATATATCTTTTGCAATATTTATGACATTTGTTTTTACTGTAAGTAATGGATGAGTGTTTTAGAAAGATCTGTATTTATATTTGCTTCCATGAACAGGACAGTAGCAACTCTACAACCTAACAGCAATTTATTAAGACAGCAAACAGCTTCTGGAAATGAAGTTCCTGGGGACTGCATCTGTACTATCCAACTGGGAGAAATGGCCATCACTGAAAGCACTCCTTTACGAATCAAACTGCATGAAGAGATCTAAATTTGTGAAAGTACGTCACTGAAAAGAAAAGAATGCCATTACCACTTTTAAGGACATGAGTTAGGAAGCAAGGTTCTTTACTTGTTATTTTGTGTGAAAGGTATTGTCCTGGTTTTGTTAAAAACAAGTTTCTCTTTTAGTGAATTTGCCTGTTAGCTAAAGCCTTCTTACTAGCTGCATTTTCCTGGAAAGCTAGATACATGTTTTGGTAGACATAGCAATGGAATGCGAGGTCACTAATAAGGATGGATGTACATCTTGCAAGAGAGGCAATAAGAAACAGGCAATCAAAAACTGACCAACTAAGTATAACATCCCATTCATGTGATACTTCATATAAAAGTGGGAGATCACAAGGATCTCATCCTTTCTCCTTACGGCCAATATTAGGAGAGGACCTTGCGAGTCGTCCCTGCGAACTGAGGCCTAGTGAGAGACTGAATCCAGCTCCGGTTGGCTGCAGAGTCCAGTCCAGGACTTTGAGTGCCGGCCTTACATCTGCTGGAGCAGTTGCTGAGACTTTCAAGATTGGTTTTGTATATTTTGTATTATTTTCTCTATTTTTATTAGTAGCATTAGTAAAACATTTTTAGTTTTTCCAACTCTCTTCTCTCTGTCCTTCTTTCCCTCCTGATCACCTGTCCTTAGTGGGAAGGGGGGAAAGGGAGGGGCCCAAGGGGGAACGGGTGGTAGAGGGGGTTAACAACACATCTGCCGCGGTTTTGTTGTCACCCTGCAATCAAACCTCGACAGGTATTTTTTCCAAATATATCTGCTTATGCTGACAGATATGGCATCCACTGGTATGAAGGCAGTTTCACATGCATAGATGTTAAACTCATGAAGCTAAGTTTTTCAAAACAGATGGGGTTATCAGATTGATGTCCCCAATTCCTGTTTCAAACAGACAAAGAACTACTGCATCAGGTAGAATTAAGAGCTGATACAAAGTTTTGAAAAGGACCAAGGTGTGATGACGACTATTGTGGGTGAATTACCTCTACAGCCACAGCAACCAGCATCCATCCATCCTATAGCACTGCAGCCTCGGATAGGCCAAATCACACCCCTGCCAGAAAGGAGGAATGAAAACGGAGGAAAAGGAAATGCTGACCTCTGTCACACACAGCTTAGAATGGGACTGAAACATTTGGCTTGCTATGTCATGCTGCAGTTTTCTCCCTTAGCAAGGCACTCCAGCCAGGCTCACCACCCCTTGTGGAAGAGCACAAAGTGCAGCAGCCCAAGCTGCAGCCCCAGAGCGGGCTCAGGCAGCTCAGCACCCACCTCCCACTTTCAGAGATGTGCAGGGACACCCCACTGCAGATTTGGCCACTGAAATGGATGTGAATTGTACCATGAGAGAGACAGGTCAGCCTGCAAGAGTCATTCTCGTAGAACATTAGAGATGTCATTGAGCTGGAGTTATGAACACCTGCATGCCGCCATTGCTGCTTCTGCAGACAGAGCAGCAATTCAGCAGTCACACTGATGCTGTTCAGAACAATTTGTGGCTGCAATAGAGGGATACAGTCACTTGCTGGGCCATAAGAATGAGACTCAGGTGGTTTGTAGTGAACAACTCAAATAATATTATTTACCAATGTAAATATTCAAGAGGGAAAAAAAATGCCCAAATTACTACAGCATATAGCCTCTCCATATATTGACACATGCGGCAACATGTTACTACTTATAAGGTGGATACCAATAGTCAGTGCAGGTTAACAAAGATAAGTGGTCAAATCCTATCAGTATTCATGCAATAAAGGAATACCTTCTAGATAGAACTTATATTTCCAGATTATGGACTGTCAAAACATCATGTCTTCTATTAAAAAAAAACATGGACTTCCTTGTTATCTGTACATATTAATGTTACAAGGAGCTCTAAAGTAAGATATTGTTTACAAAGGCCTTTCAAATGCTCTTCACCTGTACCCCCTGTCTCTACAAGAGATAGTCACATAGTAAACCAGACAGTAACTCTTATTATCTCCCTCTCATCACAAAAAGTTACAAGGGAAATAAAACAACATAACCAGAAGAATTTACACCACTGATATGGGGTGATAAGCTGTTTCCCTAAGAGGTTTGTCCGATGGGTTTCAACAAAAACTAACTATGAGAAGTTATGACACTCTGCTCCTCCTTGAACCCTCACAGGGAAATATGGGTTTCTTATTAGCCTTATCCTGTTTGGACTAGCAAGTCACAGCTTTTGGACTGAGACAGTAACATATAGTTCCCTAATTATGTTAGTATCTAGCAATTTCAGCCTTCTTTTTTTGAGAGTAATTCAAATATTTAGGATCCTAAGAAGTGTTACTGTAATGTATTGCATAAATGCCCAAAACTCTTTTGAAAATTCACTCAGGTTCCCTAAAATTGTTTCCTTTTGAAACATTTTCCCACAAAGCAGCTATTTGTTCACAATCATACCATGTTTTGTTGCTTTCCACAGAGTAGTGAAAAGAAAAAAATCACCACCAAAATAACCTGTCCCTGATTCCCAGATCAGGGCACTTGAGGTCACACAGTTTTGACTCAGCTCTTCTTCAATGCCTCAAGTCTGCCTGCAGCAAAACAGTCATCCTTATTCAAAACGGAAGGTTAAACTGTGCCCTTAAGCTGGATGCAGCACATAACTCACCTCTTCTTCACGTATCAGAAAAGATCCAAGCTATGCTATCCATTTTGAGAGTGGGAAGTTGTGGATGCCTGACAAGCTGAAACAGTAGTATCATCTAACCTGACTTGCAAGAGGATACATAGAAGAAACGCGATAGCAAGACAGTTGACTGCAAAGCTTTTTTACAGCAGCTATCCCAGATATGCCACATGAAAACATATCTTCAGACACGAAAGAAGTTTTGACATTAACTTCAGTGAAGCTAGAACATTTTCTTCTAAACCACGAACCACTTTGGCTTTTTTACAGCCTTCTAACAGCATACAAAACTAACAAACCCAAAGATACTGTAGCACTAAGGCTACTTAACACTATCTTTCCTTTGCTCATGAAGTCCACGGCAAAGACTTTGATGGATTTTATTAGTCAAAGCAAAATCACTTCAAAGGCACGTGTGCCATATTCTTACTGATGGCACTTTAAAGTTGGCAAATGCAAGTAACCAGAAATAACTGGGGAATGGGGAGTTCAGAACAACATTAACAAAGAAAATCTTACTTATGTTCTATAATGTAGAAATAATTTCTTTATAAATTTTGCCCACACGTATCTTCAGTCGAGGCCTAGTCCCCTTTCCCAGCTCCACAAAGAATTCTAAAGAGAACATCTATACAGGAATTTAAAGCAGAATATTTTTTTTATTTTAAAATGGTGTTATTTGAA
This sequence comes from Columba livia, assembly GCF_036013475.1. Classification (NCBI taxonomy): domain Eukaryota; kingdom Metazoa; phylum Chordata; class Aves; order Columbiformes; family Columbidae; genus Columba; species Columba livia. The sequence continues at coordinate 71,222,221 of NC_088604.1, forward strand.
GCAGACATTTACCACAAGAAAATATTTAAGACACGCTGCCTCAGATTCACTAGTGCTGTATTTGCTTCATTTGGAATAGGATTTCTTAGCAAAGACCACAAAATATTATCCATTGGCAATAGGTGTGAAACGTGCAACTTGAGATCCCCTGATACAGACTCACAGTAACAGAAAACAAAACAAAATTAAAAAACAATAACCAACTTGCCCCAGGACTTTGTTAGTAAAACTTAAAGTTTTGCAGGCGAATAGAAGAAAGGTCAGAAAGGGTCTCAGGGCTTTTCAGTTAGCTCATATGCGACAGGGAAAAGAAGAGCATGGCAATGTGACAGCAGTTAGACGAAATAACTATTTAGCATCGTTCCTTGTGACTTTCCTTACCTACATTTCTCAAACACTGCACAGTGACAGCAAATCCTTTTGTTCGTGGCAGCAGGTGATACTTGAGCTTGGGCAGGCCTTTGGCTTCAGCTACCTGCATGCTAATCTGGTGCTTCTGTTCCGTGAACCTTGTGCCCTCGCAGTGAATGAGGAACTAAAATCAAGAGAGAACTACTGTCAGAAAACAGCTCAGGTCTTCTACATGTCTGACCAGAGGCCTCTAATTCCCACCAACACAGCCCAAATGACCACCGCTAGCAGGGACAGGTGTAACCACATACACACGTAGGTAACTTAATTGCCTTGGAGTTAAAGAAAAAGAAAAGTCAAAACCAAATCCTTCCAATTGCCCTTACCCCATCCAACTTGTCATACATTAGTTGGAATTCTAGCCTTTAGGCTTCAACATTTTCTGCTACTTGCTACCAGAATGACTTGATTTCTCTAAATGAGTCACTCAATCTCTAACGAGATGTTAGAAAATAGTCAAAACATACCTCCTCTTGCAAATCTCTCACTGACAGTGAGGTATTTGAGTGTCATGGTATCTAACACTTGCTAAGTGTCTAAACCAAACACATTTCTAGGAAATGCTTCAGCGCTCAGCTTGCTTAACCTCACTCCAACCCCCTTCATTTCAGTGTGGCAAGAGGACCGCTGACAACTGCAGACAGTAACTTTGGTGCCAGTGATTGAGCCGATAACAGATGCAAGGCAGTAGATGGACAACTGAAAACCTTATTCCCTTATGAACTATACAGCAGAAGTGCTCAGACATGAACGATTACAATTTTGCCACTGGCAAGCAGGGGAGAGCAGACAGATCTTTGGAGATTTACCACTTACTCATCTGCTTTCTGCCAAGCCTGAATGCAAACTAACACATCAGAGAGCATTGTCAAATTGCACAAGATAAGTCCTCATAACACACAGCAATGGTTTAGCCAACAAAGACAGAGAAACTGAAGAAAACTAGCCAGGCAGCTCCAGCTCATCTAAGAGCACTTTTACGTGTCACATGCACAATGTTAAACAGCTAGATGAAACATACAGTATCACAGTATGTTTGGGACTGGAAGGGACCTCAAAAGATCATCTAGTCCAATCCCCCTGCTGGAGCAGGAACAGCTAAGTGAGGTCACACAGGAACATGTCCAGGTGGGTTTTGAATGTCTCCAGAGAAGGAGACTCCACACCCTCCCTGGGCAGCCTGTTCCAGTGTCTGTCACCCTCACTGAGAAGAAGTTTTTACTCAAATTTAAGCGGAACCTCTTGTGTTCCAGCTTGATCCCATTACCCCTTGTCCTATCACTGTTTGCCACCGAGAAGAGCCTGGCTCCATACAGAAGCTGAAGAGAAAATCCTTCTGGCCCACTTAGCGTGTTCTGTCTTTCTACCTTCCAAGGTGCCATTGCTATGCCTTTTTAACATTATGTCACCATACCAAGGCAAACTAAAACTCCACACTTTAATAATCCCAGGTATACATCAAAAACTGTCTCGTTTTTACTATGGGTACAGCTCCTTCATGGTACTCACTCTACAGCAGTATACAAAATATGGTGGCAGTTTGCATTCATCAGTTAGAACTGAACTGCCTAGGTGTACAGAAAGGTGTTCAACACCATTAAAGACTCACAGAGCACAGGCAAATCCCTGTGAGAGAGACTGGAACTAAAAACCAAGAATTGTCCCTTTGTGAGGTAGCCTGGAAGTCATTCAATTGTTATTCAAGCAGAGAGCTTAGTTTTGATACCTGAGTGCTCATTTTATCAATGACAATTTAAAAAAAAAAAAAAAAAAGTTTTGTTTCAGTGAATGAGAGATACAGCATATACATCTTCACTGGGAAACCACTTCTTCAGCAGTAGCTTCCCTTGTGAGGCCACTTCAGGTATCATTTCCTTAAGTGAATCCCTCTCTTGCCATCATGAGCTCACAAGAGCTAGTATTATTTTCATTTCTGAGAAAAAATTCCCAGGTTTTTCATTCCCAGACTAAGAAATGCCAGGCAGGCTCAATACTAAAAAACTATGGTGACACAAAAAGTAACACTTCCCTGTTACTGAAAGGTGACAACAATCCTCTAACTGTAACACAGATGATGGCTCCAGGGGCCACTTCTCTGGCCAGGTACTCACCTGCGGCTTCCACTTCTCCTGGGCCATGTCTGACCCAGCTCCTACACAGGAATGGCAGAACCACAGGGAAACGGAATGAGAAAATACTAGTATGAACTTGGCAATCTAAGGTGAAAGGGGAGCTTAGGTAAAGAATACAGCAAATGTGTTTCAATACGACATCGTCAAATGCATCTGTTACACTTCCATGAACCTCTGCATCTACACTTCTCCAGCTCCTGTATTTAGAGGACCAGAAAGTTGACCGAATGGATCACAGGGAATGGATCGCATCACCTCGCACTCCACTTGATAGTCATCACTTACCCAAAAGTTTTCGGGGTAGTCCCGGAGATTCAGCAACTTCTGCATGACTGTTTTCCGATCTTCGTCCCACTTACGCTTGCAGAAGACTATCTCTAGAAAATACCACATCCAGCCAATGATAGGCATGTAGGAGAGCTCCTTCTTTGCAAGCACTTTGGCACTCTGCAAGACAGAGTCAAAGCAAGTAAAAGAGTTACACCACTTAAGAGTTCTCTGTGAGTATCACACATACACAATTAGGCACTGATCTATTGATTCATATTTACCCGTCCCAGTTTTAACACCAGCGCAAACACAAAACAAACAAAAAGAAATTTTTCTCATATGACAGAACAGTCAGATCTAATGTCAGATATCTGCATGAAAGAAGGCTTCCAGATTTAAATATATATATATATATATGTGTGTGTGTGTGTGTCTATCCTACTCAAAACCTGAAATCCAAAACACACACCAAATTCCTTCAGAGGAATCCATGCAAAAGACCCAAACCACAGAACACAAAATTATTAATTCATTCAGACCCCTGGCAGTGGAAACTCCAGTTTCTTTAAGACATCTTGCAGCTATATTTCTCCCCAGAGCTGGGCCATCTAACCATGACAAAAAAAAAAAAACAAACAAAACCAAACCTATTTTGAATGAGAAGCGAAGTCCCAAAGCCACTTCTGTACAACAACATATTGATGCATACACATGGTTTACTAATGGAAGAAATCTGAAACAACACTAGAAATGACAACAGCAATAAAAATACTTATTTTCTGTTTGGGTTTGCTTATAGAAGCACAGAAATACTTACACTAGTGAATTTCTGTTCAAAACGTTTCTGGAGTTAAAAAAAAAAAAAGTAGTGTTCCTGTCTCACATGTGTGAAAGACAAGTGCTCTGCTCAGACCCTTTACAAGGAGTCTATGGTTTATCAAGCATTCAGTCAGTTTCAAATCTCAAATCCCACTCTAAACTTAAATCTGAGATCACCTCAGACTGACATCCCTTTGGGCAGGAGAACTGATTCCATTTGTTCCTTTCCTGTCTTCCAAGCCAGCCTGCCTTGGTGAGCTGTTTACATTTCACTTTGTTATTTAATGAATAAAATAGCACACGTGTGTATGTGTGTGTGTATGTGCGTATAGAAATTGTTAGTTCAGCATTTCCTGAAAAATAGTGACATTTTCTTAGAGGATATATGGAGCAATTACAGTCCAGCTTCTATCAATGATATCACTATAAGCTACCCCATCAAAGTGCTCTGCAGATGGGTTCCAGGACATCACATTTGACTAGTAGGGATTATTTACTGGTAGAAATTACCATGAACAAAAATTGTTTGCTTTTATTTTTTGGTCACTGTTGTTCATTTTGTTACTAGGGGAAGAGACTTGACCTAATTCTTTATCTCAGCTCGTTTCTCTCATCTGCTCTTCTTCCTTGAGAAGAAAAATACCTTAAATAATTAATCTATCTACAATTTCATAAGACTAGAAGGCAAGTGCACATCACATAGCTTCACTCGCAACAGTTACACTGAAGCAAAGCAGAAGACAACATGGGAAAACTCCATTTCTAAGAATGCAGGAACCATCTCCATCAAACGACTTAACACTTTGTAATAAACGGCTCTCTCTTGATCACCGGGTCCAGATCAGGACTCCAAGCCCAGCTCTCCCACCAGAGCAGCCATAGGATTCCACACCCTTTTTGCCAGCGCAAATCATGTTGGACATTAGCTCTGACTGTATGGCAGCTGCAACACCGAGCCCAGCCTCCTCTTCAGCTCCCCAAACTGGCCACCAAAAAACAGTATCTCCTCCCACCGCTTCCTCCCCTCTCCCCCGCAACTGTTTTTCCTTTTCTCAGTTTTTCTTAACAGAAGTAATTTTCTGATTTCCCAAATAAATGTAAATAGTTCTAGCATATAGCTTTAAAAGCCTCCAAATAGCATATTTTTTTTGTTGTAGGCCATGTACAGTATAGCTTTCATTCAAAGCACACAGACCAGTTCATACACTCTTTCTCCCATTCTTCTCCCCCACAACATGCCTGAGGAAGACAACTGATCCAAGGCTTTGCCCCAAGAAACCCCAAGAGATGCAAGGTGATTCTAGCTCAGCAGGGAGGGCTGGAACCTTAGGGAACTGCCACCCACCTGAGCCACAGCCTCGCACGAGCCTCTGCACAATGATGCAAACAGCAACAGTGTCACCCCAAAAAACTGAAAAAATCCCATGCTCTTAATTTACAGTAAGTGTCCAGTATCATAAGATCTTCTATAAGGAAATGTACGTGTGCTTTGCATGGAATGTACAAGGCCTCCAGAACACAGAGTCAGAAAAGACAACTTAATAGTTCTCCCTCCTGGACTTTAGAACACAGGAATCCCAGTCTGAAAAGCAAGCTAAAGTAACTATTTCACCACGGCTATTTTCTAACGCTTTGCATCTTTTAAAATGAGTTAAAATGAGTTAAACAAGGGAGAGAAGTTCCCACCATTTTTTTTCCATCCAGTGAAACAAAGAAATGGTGTTGTGAGCAAAGGTGTCACATAGCGCAGGTACAACCACAAAAGCAGAACAGGTGTTCGAATTCTTCCCCAGGGCACGTTCTTATTCACTTTCTGTGCCAATGCATCTTTAAAATTTAAAAGTTCTCTTTTAAACACGTGAGTGTATGACTCCTTAGACGTACACAAAAAGGAACTGCATCACCTTATGCTATTTTGTGCACCCCATCTACCGTAGAAGGAAGGCTAATGACACAGAACTAATTAGAGAAAGGAAACTCTTCAGTGCATCATCCTGGCAAGACTGCTCTCACGTGGGAGGAATACATCAGGCCTCCCCTCAGAAGCCACCATCTCTCTTACAGTAACTAGAGCTACAATCTGTCCTGTTTCAGTCATCTACCCACACACAGCTCCTGTGTAAATACCCGAGAGGAAGAATGCAGGTCTAGTTGACTTCAGCCACTAACTTTTCCTTTACCAAAGTGATTTGGTAAATACGCAACACCCAGCTCTAACATTTAAATTCAGGTTTTTTCAACAGATTCCATTTAGAAGTGCGGATTTATTCCACATAAGCTGCCTTCTTGAAGGAAGTAAAACATTTTCAGTGCTCAGAACTGTGCAATTCCAACAGAAGTTTCATGAAATTACCACTGGATGGGGACAATTTATATACAGGAACATCATTTTAATCCAGGTTAATTTATTTTGGCCAAGTTTGCTCAGATGGAAATGCCCATGAAGTTCTCCTTTTGTGAATGACTGCACTAACATCACATTAAAAAAAATAGCTTTACAAGCTTACTTTAGATGCATTTACACAGTTACGCTGTCACAGAAAGAAAATTTTGATTTATATATCCAGGCTCAGTTATCCAACACCTCTTGATCACAGAATGCAATAAACAGCATGAAATCAACCTGCAAGCTGAGGATGTCCAGTTTCAAAACAAATTCATTGTAGCTGCAAACCACTAACAGCAGCAATTTGCCTGGTAAGTGATTTGCTCTCCAGGCTGCCCTCAGCATTGACATACTTTTGATGATTCTGTTTGCTCTATTTTTTAAATATAGCACTCCTTCCTATTATACTCTCTGGGACATCAAGATGGTAAGATATTTTGCTTTAGTCCCTCAAAGCCATGGTTTTAGAAATTTAGTTAGGCTCCTAATTTCTAATACTTCATATTGAATAAGACTTTTCCATGTTGTTAAGGTAATACAGCAATATTTTAGAGGATGTAAGCCCAAGCATATGCTAAGATGCCGTGTTAAATACAAATAATAATGTAGTTTTGGCTGCCTACGTGAACAATTACATAACTTCTATTAATATATTAAAAAGTACAAATGAACTACTGTGTTCACACACCTATCAGTCCCACACAATAACCTTGCAAAAGTCTCTTCTCACACCCATACTTAAGGCCATGCTCAGTTTTTCCAACAGCAAACTTCAACAGAAACAACTTTTAATAAAGTTTGGGTTTCCTGGCATATAGAGCAGATAGTTACGGTTAGAAATTATTACATGTGCTTAGCAATTTTTAATGAAAAATTTAAAGCAAAATAGTTAACAACTAGTTTTTCATAATGGACTTTTGCCTTGTCTACCCTGCCAAGGAATAAAAACCTATGGCCTCTTTTGGAAATGCACTTCTTTTGGTGCCAATATAATGAGCCATTTTGAATATGTTTATGTTTTGCTGAGGTATAAAGACAACCAGCACTAATAACTTGAAACTCCTGACACAAGAATATGAACACATAAACCAGCAGGTTTAACTTTAAGCACGCACAATTTTTGCTAATATAAATGTCTTCATCTCAGAGAAGCTTTTATGAAAATTACTAAAAAATATATTTTATCACTGCTTGGTCAGATCAAACAATGAAGAAGATGGATGCAGTGAAGCTTGGCAGGGAGCATACTAATGTGCTTTTGATGTAAGTCCTGAATAACACCTCCCTCCTCAGCACATGCCTATGTCCCAATTTCAATCTCTGGTATCCAGCGTTTCCAAAGGGATGCTTAGCACATACCTTGAAGCAACTAAAGGCTACCAATGTGTTTAAATGCTGACACAGTAGCTAGGCTGTCCACCACTAAGAACGAGGTAAGTTCTATGACTGGAGTGTGACAGGTGAGAAAAGGGACTGGCACAGCAGAGTGCAGGGACCTGTCACCAAGACATCTATTCCCATAGCAGAGCAACACACAGACACTGGAGACGGCATCTCCCCCAGCCACTGCACTTGCGAGGTCTGGAAAAGCAAAGCATCCACAATACTACCATCACATTCACCCTGGCTCATAATAACAGCCCTGCCTTTTATTAGGAAACGCTAGTGTGCACAAAGCTCCGTCCTGTTGAGGCTATGCTGGTTTTGACTCTACAGAAAGCCAAGCTGGCAGCACAGCCACCCCTGTGTGGAGGAGTCAGGGCTCAGTCAGTCACACTGCCCACAGCTGGCTTGGCATCAAGCCCCCCTGTTCCCTCCCTCCTGCACACACCACTGAGTACTGGCAGCACAAGGAGGTGGGTACATGCAGCTGACGGGTGTCAAGGACTGAAAACAAAACTGGAAGATCCCTTCACAAAAAAACACAGGTGGAATACACATGTCAGTGATTAATAGTTCAGGCTGAACACGGGTTTGCCCAAAACACCTGTCAACTTCTACTTTTTGTGAAGTTTGCTTCCTTCTTCTAATTTCCAACAGCAACTTCATGGGCATAGAGTCAAACTGCAGTTAGCAAGACAATCTTACTGGCTACGATAGCTTCCAAGAGCAAAAGTGAGCACAGAATTGCTGCTTCATGTGGTTTTCTCCTTCTCCACTATAAATGAACAGATCACTGTCTCTCACTCAGCACTGTCAGCCCAGTGCCTCCTAGCATTTTCAATGGGTGCCTCAAAAGTATCAGCTTAAAGAAAAAAATTTAAAATAAAATAAACATTAGAATCGTAATTTATTTTGCCCCTCCTCCACACATATGTTCTTCTCAAATTCTTACACCTTCTTTAGTTCTTTTTGCTAGATTTTCTTCCACAGCCACTTAAAAATCTTCCTGAAAGCAGAGAACCTCATGCCATCGAAGTATAAGAACTGAGTAATTAAAAGAGGACTCAGGTTCAAAACCCTAATAACAACATGCGAGAGACTACACCACTCCCACAAATAGCAAAAACAAGACAAAACAAAACGCTAAAACCACATTGACAAAACAAAACCACATAGATGAAAACAAAACCACATTGACAGAGCATTATAAACCTGTTGGGACTATGGCAACTTTGCTGTAAGGAGTAACAAGAAGGCCAGCACAGGAGAACAGAGACAAAATAAGGAGCAGAATAATGCAGAGACTGAATGTTCCAACTAAGACCAGGAGAGGCAATTTTCATATCATAATTGAAATCAAAGAGGAAAAGGGAAACATTTTTTTTTTAATTTTGGGGCCAGAAGGGGCAAGACAGGCTTAAGGAAGTTTAATTTTGTTTTTAAATGAGCAAAACCAAGCAAAAAATTAGAGCATTTAATGGCTTCCTTTAACAAAAGTTCAAGCTGTAAAATACTGAGAGCCTGGATGTGCTTGTGCCACTGTTCAGAGCACAGCTGTTGTCTGCCAGGGCTGCAGGGCACACCTAGGTCGCACAACAACGCCGTTCTGTCTGTCTGCCTGCTGCAGCCAAGCACGACCAGTCCCAACTCCTTTGGCCTTAGGCTGTCTTCACTTTCTCCTTCTTCACCCTCCTCAGTTATCTCTCCTTTCTTCCTTGGATTAGTTAAGGCAGGAGACAGAAAAGGGGTGTCTGAAACATGTCAAACAGGGTCCACAAGCACCTGAGCAGATGCAAGAGGTGGGAGGGTAGGTGCAAGATTGTCTTTTCAGCAGCAGTGGACATGCGATGAGCTTAAGAAGATGTTGGTAGATACCTAAATTTTGCATAGAAACTTCATGGATTATAAAATTAAACAGCATTAAACATTAAAGCCCATTGGGTCACAAAGTCCCCAAGCCACAAAATGCTGAAGTCTGGGACATGACTTAGAAATCTCTCTTGATGCCTGCCTTTTTCTTGTAACTCCTTTTACCAAACATCAGCACTCAGCATAATGGTTCTTACATTCCTAATTGCACTGCCACACCAAACCCTGAAACTTCACACACTGCAAACTCATGTAACGCAGCACAAAGTCAAACCAAGCTGTAGTCCTGATCCCTATGCACTCATCCACTGTTGTGCTGCCCCAAGCCAAGTACCGGTATGCCAACACAGACAATCTAATCAGGGAGCTGATTGTGTGTCATTTGCAATTTTTTATTTTAACCTGGCTTAAGATGAACCTTCACAGGTTGCCACAACAGTAAAATGCACTCCTTTGCTGTGTAAAGAGACCTACGCAAATGAAAGCACATGGAACTACTTCCTTGAAAAGTTTCTGGGAAGTAAAACCACAGTACATTACTGAAGACGGAAACAGCTTTAAAAAAAAAGATTAAAAATAAATAAAAACTGTATATCAGTTCCTAAAATAATCCTATGATTTTAAAAAATACAAACTGAATAATAACTGTAAGCATCTAAAAAGGAAAAAGTGTTTCCAGTTAGTGCAGTGCAGTAATTGTTCAACAATTATGCTTCTACCTAGTGGTTTTATTATGCATAGGGAACAATATAAAAAAATTAAAATGTAATCCTGATCATCTTGGGAAATGATAAAAAATAAAATTAAAGCTAATGAGATTCAATCCAACCACACAGCACCAATGTAAAATGAGATTTTTGACCTTATAGGCCCCTGTCAGTTTGTACAGAAATAATCCTTTATTTTACTACGATGGTGCTTTCTGAAGAAGCACCTGATCCTTTAAAACACAGCTTTATTTAGAGAACTGTAGCCATTAGGCTTACGAAATTAGATAAGACTATACCAAAGCACTATTGGATAATGAGCACATAGAAGGGAGAATGTTTCTGGCACGCACGTCTGCCTGTCAGGAGCAGGCTTCCCTACATCTCCTGCTGTCTCATGCTACCCTCCAGCTCGGTGCTCAGGTCTTAGATATGACGGCAGAATTGTTTCTCAGTGATCAGGAGCCAACAGCCATTTTGGAAAGGTATTTATGCTTATTTTCCTTCAGTTTTAAGGCCCCTTTTTATTTTTTTTTTTAAGCAGACTTTCAATTTTATAATTTGAAAGTAACTGGAATGGTGTCTAAATGTCCAGAAAATTCAAAGAGTCCAAAGGAAAGGTCACAAAACATCACAGCTTCACACAGTCCAAGGTCAGGACTTTTGACAGTAGGCAGTAGCAAAGTTAGAAGATGATGCTACAGAAGACCACCAAAACCAGGTATTAGGCTGCTTTCTTAGGAGGGAGGAACCCTTTATCTAAATCCTTTGTAGGTGCAGGATGTTGTTACCACAACAGAATTAAGTCAAGCTAGCTTAGCAGGAGGGCTTGAATCATTCCCATATGCTGATGGGGGAAACAAAAAAAACCAACCCTGAAAACAAATGTACATGTACTCCTAGCCTAATGTAATGGCGTATTCAACTACAGATAACTCATTCCTCCCTATCTGTTACTAGCTATAACCTGGTTAATGCTTTCACTTGAGATGGCATCTTATTCTGAAAGACAAGGACTACATCATTCAAATTCTCGCTGTGTGGATTTGTAAGACTAGACCACAGGAAGCAAACAAATTCTACAATTTACTGGGAAAGAATCACAGAAGAGCTCATCTTTCTGCAGCACAACGAACCGTAACAGTCACCTAGCAAGCACAGACAGAAACAACTGTAATGACCTCCACAGGTTAAAAAAATATCTCCTTCAACAGCTTTAACTGCAATGCTTTCAGAATTTCTGTGAATGCCCAAGCAATCCTGTCTCAGTATTCCACATATTTGCACTGCATTGCTTTAGGGTCACTTCTTCAAGCCTGGACAGTGGCTGAGTGAAATTTGAGCACAGATCTGTTAACTTTCAAAACCACAATTTGTTTTCGTTTCTGTTGTTTGGGTGTTGTTGTTGTTGTTGGTTTTCTCCCTCACATCCAAAAAGACAAAGTTTATTTTGACTGCTAAACAAAACTCACCCCCAAGACCCCAAATCTTTCACAAAAGTTCCAACCACAGAGAAAGTCGATTTCAAAGTTGTGGTTAAGGATTACGATGGCATTCTCCTTCCCATACTTGTGGTAATTCTCTGGGTCAGTGTAGAGGGTGCAATGGGTGCCTGACCACCATTCCAGCAACATCACCATCTCTGGAATAAAGAACAAGAAATATATGAATGTATGTAGTATATGCAAAGCCACAAATTAGTAACATGTTATAAAGCATCAGTCACCTCAACAGTGCATGGCACAGAAGGGGCTGTAATGAAGTTGAAACTATGCAGCCACACATCTTGTTACCAGAAGGTAGGGGGACAGGGAAGAAAAGGGAAATAAGGAGACTGCATGGAGAAGGGGAGCAGAAATTTTCCACAGTGATATTGAGAAAAAGGAGTTTCGTTTTTTTGAAAACTGCAAAATCAATGCTACACACCAAATGTAAAATTAGCATTTAATGGTTTAGAATAATACAACAATATTAAATGAAGAATGGAACAAGCTTGTAGGAGAAACAAACATACTTATTCCTGACACATACATGTCCTCAAGCTCCCCTAAAAACTGCACAATTACGGACCAGAAAGCAGTTTGGACAAGACACCTGTAAATAGGCCTGTTACACGTACACTTATGCATCATCCTGTCAACTTGCCGGAAGTAACAGTCATATGCCCTGCTACATCTGATGCATTCTACATTTGACAGGTGTGTTATCAATCACCCAAAGTAAAGCAAATAACTGAGACTGTATCAAGAACATCCATCCCCAAACCAAAGACAAGGTGGGTGGCTGACATGTAAGCGTGCAGAGCCAAGAACAGTTATTAATAGTGTAACTATCTGCACACCCCTTAGTTAATGAACGGATTAAACAAATGGGGCAGAAGAAGGGTGAGGCTGGGTGGGGAAACAGGGAAATTACTGTTAGAAACCTCAAAAATCACTCTGGATTGGCACCCAGATTTGTTCCCAAAACCTACATGTAAGAAATGATACGAGGATCAGTAGCACAGTGAGGACCATTCAAAACACAGCCATACTTACCTAGCTGAGAGCAGTTTCTCAGCAGTCTCCTAGTGACTATCATACAGCTTTCAGCTTCCTATTTGCTTATTCCATTATCAAGCACAGGCAAGAAGCAGGCATTTTATTTGTTTCGCTTGTAACTATAAGCCTGACTGCAAGACTTGCTTATCAAACCTTTATTTAGCAAAGTCCCTCCCATCAGGGGCATGGGAAGTTGAAGTGAGTCAATACAGCCAACAAGCTTGGAGAGCTGTATCTCCATGGAAATGGAAAAAGAAAATCTAAGAGCAGTGGCTCTTCTCAGGCAACCCATGTCCTGAGCTGGGGGACAATAGGACAAATGAAAGCTGTCTGTCAAGACAGAAAAGGAATTAAGGGACACATTTGCTTCCTGTCAAAGCTCTTACAAAATTCCTGTACCAAAGCAAAGGTCTAATGTGTGGGGTTATCCTTTCCCAAGTGAAACATATCTCCTGCTCAGAGCATGTCTGTGCCATATGAATGTCTCTCCTGGAAGGATGAGACATCCAAGGAAAACCCAGAAGCACCGCAAATCCTCATTCACCTCAGGGAAGACGAAAACCACGTCAGTCTCCGAGACACTTCTGAAATCCTTTCAATTTAGGTCCCCCCACTGGCCTCAACTAGTGACTGAAAACAGCTAGGAACAAGTCATCTATGTCTTCAATCATCATTAGCAAAATTAATTGCCTGAAGCTTTTAGATGACACTGCTGTACACCGGAGAACAGGTATTAGTGACAGGAACGAATTTTATCTAAGAGTGTTACAACCAGGCTAATAGACAATCTCTACTCAAATAACGTCACCTTAATATGATAAAGCCACGTTTACAGTACAGATAAAGGACTGACTTGCCAGTCCCCCTGCTTATTTCTAATCAGAGCTGGTAACTACTCATGTAGCAGGAGTACATATTATTCATGCTATTATGCATCAAAACAATAGTCAGAGATGCAGAGAGAGACCTAAACTGCCATAGATTAACCAAACAATGTTTTCCCTGATTGGAAATTGATTTCCCAACGAAAGCCAACAATATTCACATCTCAGTGAGAGAGCTATGGCAATACACAAGTGTTTACATGGCTGCACTTCCAGACTTCCCCTGCTAATCTTTCCAAGGGTGTAGCTTTCTATTCGATTTGTCTTGGGAATAAAAGCACTACACTCCTCAAAACACAGAAAAAAAATTAATAATACCACAATCAAATAATAACAGGGGGAAAAAAAACGACACTGTAATTTACAAAACTTTACAGAATCTACAGTCCCATCCTGGTGCAAATCACAATTACAGAAAAGAAAGGATGTTACTGATGGGATTAGTTTGTCTTTTGCTTAACTAGGAACCCAAGTAGAAGACATGACTGCCAGGTGGGATTTTCTCTATGTTAATGATGCTGACATTAAACCTTTTGCCTAAAACAAACAAAGAGAGATGATGACTATAAGGCCCTCTTGAAGAAAAAGCCAAGTTTACCTGAGAAAAAAACAGCTTTAAATCCATCCCACTTTAAGTGTTATGAGTTTTTTTTCTTTTTCTAAGAACTTAAATAACACATCACAAATCTCATTATACAGGTGTGCCACATGCATAGAGCTCTTCAGTTACATATTTTCAATCACAAATACATTTCAAAAAAGCATAGACAAAAATATTTCTATACATTGAAATAAATAACTTATGCTTTTTCTATGGATAAACAACGTTTTATCCAACTCCTTAATTGTATTCCTTAAACACGTGTTCATTAGAGCATAAGCAAAACAGCGCTGGGTGCGCGGGGGATTTGCTCCGCCCAACACGCACACCTTTTAACAATAAGAAGTGTGCTTAAATACAGTATGGTATTACATATTCATAATAACACCAGGAATGCCCATACATATTAATAACCTTTCCCTGCTTATTAAAATGAGTCTCAGATAACCATTTCCATAGTCTTCTCCTTGACCCTCCCCTGTTGCGCCTGCACAGCGTCACTTGGTGATTTTGAGGAGGGGTCTTTGAATGAAGGCTCCTTCAGCTTCATCACAGTGAACTTTTTACCTTTGGCTCATTATGATGAATTGGCTGGAACCCAAGCTGCCAAGTCAACCGAAATCAGACTGGCGCCCCCTTTTTGCTGTAAATCTTGGCTATCTTGTCTCCTCAAGGTTACAGCTGGTGCTGTAAAACTTCTTATCTCGGTATTCAATGAGGTTCTGTTTTTTTTTTTTCTTAACACAATTGGTTACATACAGCTCTAAACTAGATATTCATTATGTGGCTTAAAGTGTTAGTTCATTAGTAGGCCCTTATTATGTGGTTGGTTAACCCTTAAAATGTTAGTTCCCTCTATCAATATAACTTCATAAACAAATTTCATAACTTTTTACATAGAACTTAACCATTTTTTCCTTTTCCAGGTTCAGAGCCAGTGCCTCATTTGGTTACATCTGTAAACATTAAACATCTTAGCACGAATCACAACTGCATTTTTCACAACATGGTTAGATTCTTCAGGTTTCACATGAGCAGGATGTTTGTGTGAATGAATGCTGGAGGTCCCTATTCCTCACCTTGCATGCCCATTTGTCACTGATGTGCTCACACAGATGCTGCAGAAACACAAAGCAGGCACTGAATGCCTCTGTATTACATACAATAAATACCATCTGTCGACCTTTAAGTTCTCATTTCTTCCCTAATCTTTCTTCCCCCTTCTTCCCAGCCTCCTTTCTTTTTGTAGTTCTCAAGCAATGATTAGTAGTATCAGTTTGCACTACTCTTGCATCGTGCCACCAGCTTACTTCCACAACCTGCCACAGAAATTTATTACCCAGAAACTTGCTGTGGTGGCTCAGCAGCAAAAGGTCACTCATACACACTCCCCCTCCTCCACAGTGTAGACAATCAGTGCAAATTTCCTCCTCTTTGTACACCAGTCAGACTGGATAAGTAAAATAAAATCTATAATCTATACACAGGAGGAAAAAAATTATCTTGCTCCCAACCTGGGCTGGTCCAAGATTTCAAAAGCTTCTCCCCAGCTCCTTTCATGAGGTTTTGGAGTTTGAACACCATAGCTAAGTTTGGAAATTAACATTCACTGAACACCATAGCTAAGTTTGGAAATTAACATTCACTCGCATCCAGTGATGCTTCCACACAGCTAATGCAAAGGAAGGGGAAAAGCCAGAAGTATTTGAAGTCTCTCATCCCTGCTCTGAAGACAGACAGAGTCCTTGCAGTATGTTACAGCAAGCTTCGGGAGAGGCTGATGGTGTGGAGAAAACATGCCTTCAGATGCCTAATATGGATACTCTATCTGCTTAAGAATGTTGAGGTTTTCTGCCTTTCTGGAACTAAAAACTCCTCACTCTGCTACACAGAATGGCCCCTACCTCCTGGCAGAGTAGCCTGCTTCCTAGCTCTTCACTGCACATATCTGAACTGCCTCAATGTCTGCATGAATAGAACAAAAAGAAGAAAAGAAGACACCCCCAAGGTTGACTTGAATGATAACTAGTTATATGAAAAACATTGAAGGGAAGAAGGAAACACACACAGAGTTTACTGAGACTTGTTATATTTACCTCAAAGTTTTGCAAGAATGAGTCATTAAAACAGTCAACAGTGTTCTTCTATAGAATTTGTTAGTAACTCCTTTAGCTAACTGTTCTTGCTAAGCCATCAAACATTTGCTTACAAGATTAACCAAAAATGCCTTTTCAAAAATGCAACTAAAAGCATAGTTATGTATTGATTCAGTAAGTACAATAATTTGAATATCTCAAGTAAGAATGTAACCTTTTTTAAAAAGCAACAGAACTGTTTCCTTCTATGACATTCTTAATTTTCTTTAAACTATAAGGTTATAATCAAGGTAGCACTAAGAAAGAGAACTTACAAAATTCTTATGGGAATATATGGTAAAAGCATAATAAACTCTCCAATACAAACAAAAAAGCAAGACAAATGAACAAGCTGTGACCACCATTTCAAGGACCAGACAGGGTGAATGTGTGACAAATAAGTACAATGCAGAGAAGACTGGGGAAAGTATTGTGTTCCCTCCTCCACCCCCAAAAAAGGTAAAAATAAGGCTAAAGACAGACTGACAGCATAGTCCAGTCCATGCCTGTCTGTAGAAGAATGACTTAAATAATAACTTTCTGCCTTTCCAGATTTTTGGGGCTACATCTATTAGGCACAGCTCCTACATATTTTCCATAGAAATAATTAATTCTGCACGTAACTAAGAAAAGCACATCTGTTTCCTTCTCTGAACTACTCAAAAGCCCTCTCTGTACAAAAGACAGGGTTAAAACCCTGAATGATACCTACTATATTAACTGCAAAGCTACCTAGGAGGTTTTCAAGACACTTCTAAGTATTGATGACCCCACAGCCTCCTTACACAGGCTATTCTAGTGTTCAGCATAATCATGCCATCTAACCTGGCCGGTCACCTATTTCTGATCTCTATTCCCTTCTCTGCAGGAGCTACAAGTAATTATGAGGAAAACCTGAAGGCAGGAGTTCTGCTGTAAACTTGCACTGATTAGGTACATGAAACAATCGGAGCTCAGAGCTGGAACATTACCACATATCTACAAGAAAAAAAAATAAATAACTTATTATTATTATAGAAAAACATATACGTATTTCCTGTGAGGGCAACATAAAGCAAGTTCTTGGGGAATAAAACTGCAGCTGGAAAGTCAAGCAATGCCTTTCACTTCTCCCCAAGATGAGAGGGAAGACATGAATGGAGCCAGACAGACAAGGCATCAGCTCTCCAGCTTCAGATTCCCTCCCATTCTTTACTCTGAGCAATACACACAGGTGCGCATCTGAGCACCAATGAGGTGTAATGGAGAAACCTGGTCCACTCCAAGACAGAGGTCCTGGTCTTCAGCCCACAGGAAAATGCATAAGTCAACTGGTTTAAACAGAAGAGAAACCCAAAACCCAGCCGCCCCTTGCCTCAGCACCACCACCCATCACCTACCCCCCCACCCAATTTACCCCCGTTGTTGATTTAATCTCCATTATCTTTGGGCTTTTTTCTGCTCCTTTAAAGCTGTTTTGCGGCAAAAGGGAGGAAGCTAAAGGGGGAAAATCGTGCACGCAAGCCAAAAACCTTTCTCTATTGGCTGCCCCAGTCCCCACAGGAGATCCTGTAAGCAACTCCCTTGAATAACAATTCAATGAATTACATGGCTGTGCTTTTAGGGACAGAAATCACCAACAAAGAGGAAGGCAGAAATGATGACTCTTAATTCCCCACCCATCAAAACTGGATATGCTTGCAAGGAAAAAGACAAACACAGCCTGGCCCTTTCATATATTCAGGCTCTGAAACCCATTTACTTCAGCATTTGCTTGCAGGAAATTTTTCTAACATACTTCTGTCCACCAGTCTTCTATTCCAACAAAGACAATGTGCTTTTTTTGCCACAAATGACTGAGGTCAGTATAGCATGTGCTGATCAAAGGAGTTAGTGCCAACAAACAGGGAAAGACAACATGCTGCTTGGCAGGTTCCCATGACACCAACATTTGCTTTGTATGAGCACGAAACGAGGCAGTCGCATCTCTTCTGGATGTAGTTTCTTGTTGCCCAAAACATCATTGGCTTTTTCCTACTGTGCACAGGAGCATCACCACAGAGGAACTGCTTAGCAAAAGAAAAAATGGTTACAGTGCATCCACTGCAAGCCACAAATACTGTTAAACACAGGAGCCACTAGATGGGCACAGCCAGTTAAAGAATTTTACCAGTTTTGACTAGGATTTCAGAGATCAGAAGAAACACCTGATATATTAGTAAACTTTTGCATGGTGCCTAAAGGCTAGGAGAGATAGAGTGGAAGTGCAAGTCAAGGCTGCAACTTCAGTTTTAAACACAGTAGATTTTTGCTTCTTGTTTCTCAATAACTGAGGCCATGATATTTCTTTTTGTGAAAAGACAGTATGAGTAAGTCAGCCCACTTCGGATTTATGTGAATGGGAGAGGAGAGCAATGGATGGATAACCCATCCCACTGGGATAGACCCAGAAGTCTGTTGATGAACCACATACTTCATTTCATTATGGAGGGAATTTTTTTCTATATTACTTGAGAGAAACATATGTTATGGGATAAAACCAGTCAGCAGCTAACTCAAGGAGCTAGGAAGAGCCATGCTTCTCTACCTAGTATTTCTGAAGCAGCTCACATCCCCTCCTATGTTGCTAATATAGTTTCCATTCAGGGGCTGTGGGCCTCATATTCTTATACCACCAGAGGACTGGGATGTTACAACACCCTTCTTGACATATTATTTCTCAAAACTGGATCTCTCATGAATGTGCTTTGACTCTGCTCTGTTTCATGGCAAAATCAGCTTTCAGAAGAATCCAGATTATTCTCTTCCCTGTTTGAAACACCTCCTCACCTGTGTGGCCCCAAAGTGGGTGTGACAAAGGACCCTTGGTGGGTTAATCCTGATCAGCACTTAAGTGCCACACAGCCACTCGCTCACTCCCCCCAGTGCGCAAATATGAAGATCAGAAGCAAGAAATCTCATGGGTTGACATAAAGACAGTTTAATAAGCAAAGGAAAGAGGAAGAAGAAAGAGAGAAAAACAAACAAACAAACAAACAAAATGAGTGACACAAAAGCAATCACCTCCCATCAGCAGAAAGATGCCCAGCACTTCCCAAATAATGGCTGTCTTCCAAAAAAACACACTCCTTCTCAGTTTTAATTGCTGAACATGATGTTATATGGTATGGGATATGCCCTTGGTCAGTTTGGGTCAGTTATCCTGGTTGCATCCCCTCCCATCTTCTTGCACACCCCCAAACTACTTGCTGGGGAGGCAGAAAGAGTGGGAAAAAGAGAAAGCCTTAATGCTGCACAAGCACTGTTCAGCAACAGCCAAAACACTGGCATGTTAATCAACACTGTTTTAGTTACAAATCCAAAGCACAGCACCATACAGGCTATCAAAACAAAACAAAAATCCGTACCAGATAGACCCAGTACCACTATAAAGAGTTCACCCTTCATGACCAAATTCTATCTTTGAATGGTGAGCAGACTAATGTCTACAGCTAATGACTAAGACAGTTGTTCAGTTATTTCTAGCCAGGATGAGAGAAATTTCTTTAGACAAGCAAGAGTGTCTCAACAACAAAACTAACATTTGTGCCCCAGTACCACCAATGAGAAGCAAGCAGGAAGACTCTTGACAAGGAAGCAGTATGAAAATAAAGGTAATGTAAAACTCATAATCTAACAAAGCTGAGCTCAGGGAGACACAGATTAACTCCTAGAATACTAAATCAGAGACAAAATGAAGTCTCATCAAAAAAATAGTTTCAGATTGAGCATGGCACCATGTTTTTAAAAACAGAGAAGAGACATATTACTAATACTTAGACTGGTGAGCAGATATATCATCGGAGTAACTACACACAGTAACCAGGTCTCAGTACTACATGGGAATGAAAACAAAAACAACAAAAAAGAGTTGTTCAGAAGAGATGTCTGCAAGAGTTGGAATTCAGGAAAAAAACCCTCTATAATTTTTCAGAGGCAGGTCTATACGTCATAATCTGCTAACTCTGATTCTATAGACAAAAGAGAGACTTCAAGTCTAACGCACCCAGGCTACACTAAGTAATTAATATGGTACAATAAAAGAAATTGCTATTAAACCAAAGAGAAACTGAAGATTAGTAAACAGTTGTAAAGGAGAACTAAACTAAGAAATCCAGCTATCTATTTTTGGTTTTTTTTGATCGACCTGGATCAAGAAAGATCTTCTTGAAGTATTCCTGAGGACTAAAACAGACAGCACAAATTAATAAATTTTGTAGATGATACAAAGAAACATTTTAAGAATCAGATGACCTTGAGAGGCAAGGTAACAGAAATGGAATTAATTTTGATAGGAGAGATAATTGTGTGACGTGCTGCAGGACTAATAAAATAGAGTGTCATAATTTGGAAATGACAGAGGAAAGACATTTCTGGGAACGTTAGCTTGCCACTCAGAGTTGCTGCTCTGTTCGTATTGTGCAGCTCTAAGAAGGAAAAAGATGGCATTAGGATGTTTGTTCCTGCAGAGAAAGAGAACAACACATTGCCGTACTGAAATAATCTCTGGGCCAGCACATCAGTACCAGACATCCATGCTCAGAAAGGAAAAGCTGAAATGAAACAGATACAGACCAGGGCTATCGGGATAACCAAGAACTAGAAAAGCCTGGCTCACTCAAGCTAGCAAACAAATGCTGAAAGAGGACTGGGTTGCTCCCCACAAATGTGGCTTAAGGACACGGGAGGTTGACAGTGCAGAAAAAGAACAATTTAAGCTAAATAACACTGGCACAAGAAATAAAGTGACTGAAAATACAGGTATCTGATATTCTGAAGCTTATTCTAATTGCTTTGGCAGATTAAAAGTATCTAACAGCTTTATAAATTGAACGAGATTCATCTTAAAAAGAGTATACTATACTGCTGCTAGAAACAGTGTGAATTTATTTCAGTGATACAGGAACTCCTTTCTAGTCCTATTTCTCATCATTAGAAAAAAATTGAAATTTTCTAACCAGACTGTGTTATAGACCAATGTCTCCCTTCTTCCATCACTGCTTGAGAAACACACTGCAGAGCCAGGGTACCACAGGAAGGAAGCTGGTATCTCACAGCAATATGCAAAGGCTTTTGTTTAAGCAGGGCAGCACCAGCCAGAAACCCTTCCCAAAGGAGTTCTCAGCTGAAAATCACTTTCCAGGGGGGCAGGACCTGAAAATTCAAGCATGCACAAAAGCAAACATGAACCAAGTTAATAGATGTGATAGTCTTAACTTGTATATATTCAATCACAATTGACTTCAACACAAGGGAGCATTAGCATTTCCTTAACTGTAGGACTATCAACACTGTCCATACTGAGAACTCACACCTTCACTCAGCAACAGTCCACACATTCATGTGACCTTTTTTTTTTGGCCATATCCATTGCTTATATGTACTAATTAGATAATCTAAAGATTAGGAAAGTCATTTGACTCTTAAGTCAATCTTCCATGCTTAACCCATATATTTAGGAAGGAAACCTATTTTCACATAATTTCTCTTATCCTAATATGTATTCTTACAAAAGTCTTAATTTCTACATAAAGCAAGTTTATCCTCTTTAGTTTCAATGCAAACAAAAATTCTGATTTTTGAAAGAAAGCATTTCAGAATAAAATGGCATACCAAAAGTTTGTTGCTCTAAATCCATGCCTTCAACATGTTTAACCTGCATTTTCAGTTACTCACAGAAAAATGATTGATGATAAAAGAGACTACCAGGTGCCACAGAAAGTAACCTCTATCAGAAATTGGAAAAGAAGTGCATTTGTTTAGAAAACTGAGCAAAGGTTAATTTAAATCCTAAGAAAATCTGCAGTGCTTTTAAATAAAACCTCTAGTTACCATTTCATAGAGGTGTAAACATAAAAAGAAGGAATTGCTGTCTCTTCAGAACAGCAGAACAAGAAAACTAGGGGTCATGGCATCTAAGGCTTATGTACCTTTCCACTAATATTTGTGGTTTGCTTTTGATTTCAGATAACTAGCGCACTCATAAGAAATATCCACATATTACCAGAAATAATATGGTACAAACAATTTATTTTTAGGAGTTAAGGCAGATAACTTCTACTCAGTCTTCTTGTGCACAACATATTCTGTCTGAATTTCAGGATGGGAAACAAAAAGCTGACTGAGTACCTGTATTATATCATCAGAGTTATGGGTGAATAGCAATGGAACCTCTGTCACTTTGAGAACTCTGTTCAGAACAAAACCATTACTCATTTTCACTTGCATTCCACAAATTCCCTGTCTCTGCCTGTAATCTTAACAGCACCCCACCACGTGGCATCTGAGAGACAAGAACTATGTCCCGGTGCTTATTTTAGCTTCTTAATCCCTAACAGTGACTTTTACAAAATGTTCTTTAAAGGGACTATAAGGCAAGAAACTACAAATCAAACAAATGGCTTTCATGAATTAAAAATAAAGTACTACAGTTCAAATATACCTATGAAGTACACATAAAGCTGTGACTTTTGTACTGAGTGTAGCATGTAACCCCTCAAACTGAAGTTATCCAAATACATAAATAAACAAAAATCCCTACTTTTTCTTACAAAAAATATAATATGAATCATAAATAGTACATTCTGTTAAGAAAGACATACACCCTAAGTACACAACAATATTACACCACATGTAAGGCCTCTCACATCACATTTAGTTTGATTGTGCTTGCATTAGTATTTCCTCAAAACTTAAGTGCAGCAAGGAAGTTAGAAAAAGGATCCACAGGTAGAACATTGCGACCTGCTCAGCCAGCCTGCAGCTCATGTGCTCCAGCAGGTGAGGACATGAAGGCACCCCTAGCTGGCCTGTTAGCCTCTCACTGCCCAAACTGAAAGGGTGCCCACAAAAGAGAAAAAAAGCACTACTGGCTTCCTCCTTTCTAGTCCCAGCAGCTCAGTGTAACACTGCAAAAAGATTGGGCACAGACGTAACGTAACTACCTTCTTGCTTTCACATGTCTCCCACAACACTGTAGTACTCTTAGAATTATTTGCATTGAATAATTTTCCTAGGAAACACAGGTTTAGCTCACATGGTACATGGCAACCTTGCATAATCATCAGGCTCATAGTCTACGCTCTTTCATTCAGTTTCCAAAAAGGCAGCCTCTGACAGTCACAAAAGGCAGGATGTGCTTGTCTGGTAACCAAGACATTTTCCTACTCGAGGCTTTAAAATTATGAAGAGTAGCAGCCAGACATATAATTTCAAATAGGTACAGAAGTAATAGCTATTGTTTCTTTTAAAAGGCACGATCTGACTTGTCACGGCAGCAGCAAAAAAAAAGACCAACGATGCAAACAAGGCGTGTGCATTTCGGGAGTAGAGAGGTATCACAAAATCAGATGCAAATGCACTATTAATATTTCTTTCAACTTTATCACAAGTATTTCTAGAACAACAGAATCACAGTAAAAACACAGAAAACTTCAAGATTTAAGCGGGGGATGTAATATTACACGAAGTATATCAGGTAGCAGAATCTTTTCCCATTACAAACTGATTAAAAGCATACAGAAATCCCAGAACAAATAAGGCAGCCTATTGCAAAAGTGGGTGATTTCCTTGAACTTAGCTAGATAATTCATTTCTAAATTATCTTTACCACATTTGTTGCCCCAGTTCACTGAAAATTAAAGATGCACAGGACCCATGCGACTCACTGACTTGAATGCAGTGTTTATCTGCTTGCTAGGTGATGGAGACAAAGTTATCCTCTTCCCCCCCTTTAGGCCATAGACAATACTGATTTAAAACCGATTGAAATACTCTGCTTTAACTCCGGCAGGCTGACATTTCTTCTTTGCATTAGGAAGACTTACAGCTTTTTAAGACCAACTCTCCCTGATGGCCATCTGGGCTTCTCACAGGACTTCGGTCACTTGAAATTGAGAGAAGCACCAGTTCTGGTTGCTGTATCAGACCTATCAAGGGCAGCCTGTAGAGCTGTGAGGTTGCCAGCTGGCAGTGTGCCTGAGGTCTCTGAGGTTCTGTGCAGGCCATATGGATCTTCTCTAAGTCTTGCCTAAAGAGCTGGAAAGCAGAAAACCAGTGCAAATAAGCGCTATTTAGCATCTAAATTTACCGACCTTATGTGAAGGCTCAGACAATAACCTCCTGTGTTATCAACACTGCTGCTTCAGTGTCTTTGCAACAGCTTGCACCACAACAGAACCAAGAAGGGACAGGAAGGACCTAGAGGTACTCCAGTCCTGTCTCACTAGGGGCCTGTTATTTGAAAACTGTGTAAGTTTTACCAGTTCAGATCTTTCTCCAACTGGAATTGGCATGTAGCCTGACAGAGTGGAAGAAGCAATGTCAGCAAGTTCAACTGAAGGACAGAAATCAATCATGACCTAGGTTGCTGTAAGCATCATTCCTTCCTATTTTTTTCTGACTGCCAAGGGTGTGACTGAGAAGCCTGTGGAAAAACAGCACAGAAGACAACAATCTAGACAGATGCCATTCAAAGGCTCCTCCAACAGCCTGGCTCTGTGAGATGAAGCTTTCAAGGAGGCTCCCATGAGGAAGAAGTCAACCCAGCATCCTCCAAATCCAGATGTTGCAGCACATATGATCACTCCTTGATACAGTACAGCAGAGGGGCAAGGAAGCAGACCTTAAAGTTCAGCAAGAAAAACTTTGATGTATGAACTTTGTGCAAGAGGTACATCCTCTTGCAGAGTAAGATGCAGAGTAGGGAGAAGAGCTTCATCTACCAGAGGGTCCAGATCAAGGGGCTAGCCCCAAACCCAAAGAGGAAGTCTCTCTCTTTTAACTAAGAAAAAATAGCCAAACAGCAAAGGAAAAATAAATCTAAAACAAGCTTCAGACCTCTGTTTTAAAATACACTTTGATTTTCAAACCAGAGCTGGCTATTTACTAAAAAAAAAAAAATTAAAAAGCCCACACAACTCAACAAGGAATGTGGCCAGGAAGCACGGTTTCATCTCACATGCCCAGGTTGGGGACACAGAGGGAGCCCCAGGCTGACCACAGAGCCCACGTGCCATTGCTCGCCTTATAGATACAGAGAGGCAAAACAGGGAACACAGCCCACAGACACAGTCCCAGGGAGGGAGGTAAGACAGCAATTCTTTTACAGGGCACAAGGGCACACAGAGGCTGCTGAAAGCAGAGCTCACTGATAATTGTTCAAAGGTGTGCTCTATGCGGAGGTAGCCTGTGACTGGCAAAGAATATGCTGAAATGAAAACACCTCATAAATGTGCCATTTGGAATCTTAACATATGAACAGAGGAACCACTTGAAAGTGGTAACAAGCACCTCCTTCCAACACTTCCTTATTTGTCTACATATCTTCAGGATAAAAATCACAGATTAAGAGAGAGGATTATATATTACATAGTTGAAAACCAAGCCAACCAAACAAAAAGAGCCAATCCTACCCCTCCCCCCCAGCTGATTCTGTAAACTATAAGAATTGAATGCAGCTTTAAACTGAAATGTGATTTTTGCATTAGTCATAATTAAACATTAGTTTCTGAAGACTGATGGTACACAGGTTGGGGTTTTTTTCTCCTCCTCCCACCTCCCACCCAAAAAATATACACTAACATTTACTTAAGTTAGCCAGATCCTCAACTAGCATGAAAATAATCCTCGATTCCAGTGTAGTCACTGTTACACCATGCTGAGTTATACAAAATAAAGATTAGACTCGTCACATCGATTAGAAAGCTAAAGTTTTATCTGTGGTTTGATCTTCTTGGCAATTTAACCTCAGTTCTTGCAGAGTCATAGAATTAAAACCTGCGTGTACACACGCATGAACATATGTTGCTTTATTGTGAAACATATGTTGTTTTATTGAAACATTATGGCTGTAATTTTGAAGGCCAACATTACAGAACAATAATTCTAGTGCTTGCTGTGCCTCAGCTCCGTGAACACAATCCATTTAATTTTCTTACAGAATTAAGACAACAAACACTTTATTGATAAAAAGCATTTCACCCTTTTTGATGGAGTGTCATCAATGTTTTCTCAGATGAAACATACCAAAGGAGATAAACTACAGGCCATTTAATATAGCCAAGCCTGCGTTTCTGTAATACAGCCAAGCTGTAATTGCTTTGGGAACCAAGATCAGAATCAGATTTAATGTGAGATCTTAAATGCACACGCCTTCAAGGTATCCTGAAAGTCACAGTATTTCAGATCCTCATAGGAGCTATGATAGGAAATGAGAATTTGTGGTTAAAACCTGTACGTGAAGGCACGTCTCCAGTATTTGAGCCGGCTGCTCTGATCTGGGCACAAGACTTGCACAGGACCCCTTCCAGTTACTGCATGTGTACCGGCACATCACCTCATTTCCCAGCCTCCTCCCAGCTCCATTCCCATATTGACTTCCCTCTCAAAATGCACACTGATCACCCAAGCTTGACCAAATAGATTCTCTCTTTCTAATGTAACACCCACAAAATGTAAAACAATGTTCTTCTTCAGATGCAAAATAAATTTTAGGTCAGCATATGTATTCTTGAAACAAGAGGTTTCAATGGATGCTGTAGCCCTACACTAGAGGGGTAGAAGAACATGGAAACAAGTTTTGTTCATTTTTTTAGCCACTGTTCCTTTTAAACTACCTCCATGCTGAAAGTTAAAAGCAACCCTCCCTTCAGAAAAAAGCAGCTGCACACTTCCAACATTTCATTTCAGAGCTTTTTTCTGTCTTTTATCCCTACACAATCTGCCTACAAAATAGCTGCTTCTCTCCAAGTTACAGAGCACGTGGAACAAAGCCAGCCTTCCAAGTACAATGGGTTTAACAAACACAGATCTGCAGTAGTCAGTGCTTTGAAATGCTCTTTTCAAACCCTTCATGGAAATTAATTATTTAACAGCCACGTGTCAGAGATATTTGTCTCACATTTGAAGGCTCCTCTTACCATTCTTCCCCAAGGAATTTAGCAATACTCCTATGTTTCAACATACCCGCAGTTCCTCGTGGCAACAGGACCAGTCAGTGCAGGTGACAATCAATCAGACACATCCTCCTGCTCCTCTGTCCACCAAGACTGTCCCGAAGAGCCAGCACATGACTCCTTGCTGAAGACCTCATGAGTCACCAAAGGCAGCAGCAGGAATGACATTCCAATTGTAATAGCAGAATTCAGTAAAAGTGCCCTTCCAGACAGCCAAGTTGGCCCCATGAATTTCTTCTACTAACATGTATTTTTCACATCTCAAGAAAGACATCCTACAAAAGCACTCACAACAGGGACTGTTCATATATGAGAGCAGACAACCTTCCTATCCCTTTTTTGATTTTCCCTGTTTAAAAATGTGATCATGATTACACAACTTTTCTACAGCAACAGAGAAATGTCAGAAGCTAGAAATAAAGGACAGACACCAGCATCCCTACTCCTTGTATGAAGGCTGGAGACAGCATGATCATTCCCACCCCATTTGGGACAAAGTACTCAACAGTATTTTCAACCTTCTCATATTGTTCATGGCAGCCACCTTTGAAAAGCTGTCCTGAAGGTTACTATGGCACTCCAATATGCTACATAACACAGAAGAACCTAGCATACCACTGCTCTTAATACAGGTCCAATTCCCATCTTTCCAACATATAGAAAGAGCTTTTCAAGGACTTATTTACATGGCACATACACTGAGCAGTAGCACACATCAGGTCCTGTCTTCCTAGCGTCTTGTCTTCCTCATTAAGTCACTAAGTCCAATAGTGTAACCCACACAGCTTGGGATGCTCCTGCAACATTGTTTGCCCTTCTGCACACCTGCACTTGCATAATGGTCTATTTCTCAACCATCATTTGCTTTCCACATGAGGAAATCTATCACTTGTTATAAGAATAAAACCTGTACTCATGGATCTGGCATTCCAGCCTTTCTAATTCTCACCAGAGGACTGCATACACCTACAGAAAGCCACAAGCTATCACCATACAACTAAGGAAATTGAAATCACCTTTCAGGAAACCTTGAATTTTAAGCATGAATTAATGCAGATTTCTAGCACTGAGTCAGAGCCTATGAAGGCATAAGGAAGACAGACTTCACGGTGAGCTTCAATCCAATTAGACATTTTCTGAACCCTCAGCATTTAAAAAAATACTGAAAACACAGTGTCATACTAAAAGGAAGAGGTATGGCGGTGTCAATTCTAAACTCTCTATAAACTAAGAACGTCTGGAAAATAAAGAGGTATGTCAGCTATTTTGCCTGTTTATTTTCCTCCTTCACAAGCACAAAAGGCAATACATGTTCAAATAATAAAACTTTACTTGATATATTTCAGTGGGCAGGACAACTCTTACAAAAATTCAGTTGAGATCAGTTTGCATTCAATTTCTGAAAAGATAACCCAATCCAGCCAATGAAAGCACTTTTCCGAATACTGCAAGGTCAAGATCCTGCTCCCTATCTTATACAAAAAGTAGTATCACAAAAGTCTGTCACACAGGCCCTACAGAGAAATGGTTCGAGTTTGAAGAAAGTAATATATTCTTTAGTTCTCTTTACCTAGCTCATCAGTATGGAGCCCTCACAAACTGCAGAGTATTAGCACACTGCACATCTTCAGATAAGACACGATATGAGCTAGGGGAAAAGCCGGGAACATGTCACAGAATTGTACACATTTGTTTAAAGGAAAAAAAAATAAAAAAATCCAATAAGAGGCTCTCAGCAGCATTTGAGGGTAGTACAGGAAAGGAGCTCCCTTACCGCAGCAGTAAGAGCCCCTGTCAAAAGACTCAGAGCTGCAGATCTCCCATGCTTTCCTGAAAAACAAGGGTAAGCTGCTTTGTAAGTGACAGCAAGGAATTAAATCTGTACATCACTCTATTTCCTTACCTAACACAGGCAGCAGAAACATTCATTCATCAAAATCATTAGCAATGTATATTGTTTCCTGGATCCTTTTCTTTTAATGAATCCACATAAGTACAAATGAGCAGTAAGAAATTTATGTACAATGGAAAAACACTCATGTATTAGGAAGCTCACTTGTTTTTTAACTTTCAATGAAAACCCCACACTCAGAGATGCAATATACTGGAGATTCAATTTAGAAACACAGCTAAGTGAACTGAAGAATAATCAGACTGAAGCGTACTTCCCACTTTAACACCATGAGAAAGGAAATGTTAGTTATATCCACTCCAGTGCAATTTACTTGAGTACAGAAAAAGCACACAGAGGTAAAATACTAACAGAAGTGGGATAACAGAAGAGCAAAACAATATACTCACAAACAATTGCACTGTAATCTCTTATACCTCTATCCCTTTGTGGTTCCTTATTTTGTTTCAAATATTATTTCAGCAAGGACTGAAATGGGTCTGGCAAAAGCATAGCTGCCTCCCCAAAGCCAAGCAGATGAAAGAATTGTTTTGCACACAGTTCCATTTGGTTTCTTGTCCAGAGTTAAAGGATTCCTACTCCTGAACATGGTGTTGGAAGAAACACGTTTCAGCGTAGGCTACGCCAAGATTGATGTAAAAGAAATTCAGCAACATACACTCCAACTGCCCAACAAGACCCTGCTACTTTGCAACAGTCTCCAAAGTGAGAAAAAAACATAATATTCAAATAAGAAGTCTTAACCTGAAAGTTGTGAACAAATCACAGGAAATAACCATTGAGCCACAGAGTACCAAGCGTGTGCACTCAGAACCTCTTTTATCTCAAGTGTCACACTGAAAAAACACAAGTACCTGCTGAAAGGAAATATTGCTATCTACTGGTTTGGAAATTCTTCTGTGAAAAGTTAGTCAGATACCAGGCACTTTCACTGGACCAGCTGCTGAAATCCTTGCTGCAGGAGGTAGTGTTCTTCCCCAGACAGTTTGGGTTACTGCTAGTTTGCATTTATAACTGGTGATGATGATCAATGGGCATCTTTTCTGGAGGGTGACATAGAGTCAAGAGACTACCATTCAGATTTAGTACCATTTTAGTAATTAAAATCAGCCCCATAGCTAAAAGGAGGTTACTGTAAATATACAATGTCTCTTAAGAATTTGATCCTCTAATCGCTATTTTCACCTTCATGAACAAACAACTGTAGTACCAAACTTGTACAACATGAATGTCTTCATATTCTGTGCTATGACTTGGATCATTAGATATGATGTTCCTGAGTCATGTCATATGGAAGTACTTTCATACACAGTTCAAATTTACCCCAGTTCAGGAATCTAGGAGGCTTGCTGGCCAGATTCAGTGCCTAATGAAAGTTGCTAGAAACTTTGTGATGCAAGATGCCAGACACCAAACAGAACGTGGTTCACTTCCTATTGCTTCCCTGCCACTCCTCTGCAGTCTGCAGGCTATCACCATCACCCTTCTTCAGACCAGGAATCTGAAGGGAGGGGAGAAAAAAAAAAAAGGAGGAAAACAAAAGCAAAACAAAACCAAACCACCTCTACAAAGGTTGTGACAGAGATGATGTTCTTTTCCTTAAAGAACAGGCTAAGTGCCTCTCTAGCTTTTCACCAGTCTTAGACAGAAAGTATCATTATCAAAAGATGCTTTCACATCTGTTTTCCCAGAAAGCAATCTCTTTCTCCTAAACTAAGAGCTGGTCTTAACAGACCATATCCGTTTTAGCTTGAATTAGGAACTCCGCTAAAGGCCATGTGCAGATGCTGTTCAGTCACACACCTTCACGTACAGACCAGCTCTGCACTCACACAGCATGCCTGCAATCAGTGTGTATTTATAGTCTTGGTTGATCCACTAAAGCTCACTGTCAATACCTGAACCACTCTGAAAACTGGGTAACTACACTTGCCAGTGGCATAAAATCAGAGGGACTAGAATGTTATTAGTTGATATAGCCAGTCAATGGTAGCAGACAAAATATGGAGGTATGTACTATATACTGCAGAGGGCTTATTCATAGTGATGAATGTAACTTCACTGGAAAAAAGGGAGTTCAAGCTGTGGTGAATGCAGAAAACAAAAACATTACCTTACTCTACCAGCAAAATAATGGAGAACCTACTGCAGTGATTGCCTCCTTCAGTCCTTCCAAATTAAAGTAGAGAAGCAAGATTCGGTCTCAGTGGGGAACTGTACAGGATTGCCACGAGTACACAACAGATATAAGGAGGTATTAAGAAACAGGCTGGAAGAAGGCATTAACAAATCAGAGTATATGATACTTCGGAGGAGACAACTTCTGCGCTAACAAAATATCGACATTGTCAAAGCAAAGGAAACTAATACTTTTCTGAGGGCAAAATTCATTTCAGGATGATAGAGATCTACCTGGACTCTCTGGAGGCTTCAAAAGGGAAATCAACCATAAGAGCAAATACGATAGAAAGAAACTGTATATGCTCATATGTGGTCATGCACACACAAGCTTGTAGGACAATAATTCAGACAACTCAACAGTGGGATACTGGGGCACATGCCATTATATGACAAGAGAATACTCAGCAACAAAAAGAAAATATTTCAAAAACACATCTGCAAACAAAAATAGTGTGGTCTCCCCGTTACTGCTATTATAGAATGGATTCTGACTGATTTTATGAATGGCATTACACAGCCTTCCACTTGAAGGGTCAAGAGGTTCGTATTTCAGTATTACAGCTTACATCTCTAAGTCTGCTTTCTGGCCCCCTGCCCCTAAAAGAATACTCAGACCCCAGAATCATAGAATCATTTTGGCTGAAAGAGACCTTCAAGATCATCAAGTCCAACCATAACCTAACTCTAGCACTAAACCATGTCCCTAAGAATCTCATCTACACACCTTTTAAACACCTCTAGGGATTGTGACTCCATCACTTCCCTGGGCAGCCTGTTCCAATGCCTGACAACCCTTTCCATGAAGAATTTATTCCTAATATCCAATCTAAATCTCCCCTGGTGCAACTTGATGCCATTTCCTCTTGTCCTATCACTTGCTACTTAGGAGAAGAGACGAACACCCTCCATGCTACAACCTCCTTTCAGGTAGTTGTTGACAGTGTTAAGGTCTCCCCTCAGCCTCCTTTTCTCCAGGCCAAACAGCCCCAGCTCCTTGAATGCATGAAGCAAGCAAGAGCTGTAAAACACATCAGTACAGTCTGCAGCATACTTCATAGTTTGAAACATTTAATCTACTGATTTCTCAGCATTATTTTGTAAACAAATAGTGACACATGTTATTTACCAGCAGATGTTTTCAGGAGAGGTACAATCAAGAGAGCTCTTTGCAAGATTGTTGACCTTCATATGTTTTGGGAAAACAAAACCAAAACCTTGAAAGGATAAAGTTTAGATACACAGACTTTAAAATGGGAACATAGTCTCACCCCATATTAATGGAATTATTTTTTCTTAACGTGAAAAGGCAATCTAACTGTAGAAGCTAACAATAACAGAGTTCATAACTTGTCGTGTATTATTTTTAAATGAGAGGAATACCTCCTGCTGCCCCTACTTTGACAGGTTCAGTAAATCAGATACTGCTTTCTCCCATTCTATTGCCCTTGCAAGCAACAAAAGGTGAGATCACGCCTGTCACTTTGCTCATTTTTTCACTAGATCTTTTTTATGATGCAGTACTAAGTATGTTACTACATTACTTATACGGAAGGGAAGGAAAAACAAGTTAGACAATTAAACATTACCGCATAATGACATATAAATACACTTTTCTCAGCTCCAAGCATATTTTATATTTAACAAAATCTGTCATACACAATATACCCCCATAAAATCATTTTTTGAGAGCAAAAGATTCCAAAGAGTCGGTGATATCCATCATTCTAACAAAAGTAGATTTTGGAGAAAGCTAATAATCTACCGTATTGTATACCACTCAACGATTGACATCAACGACTGGAACTTAGAAGCAGGATACTCTCAGTCTGACATGCAAATCCCTACTTCAGATTTGCAGTGAATATGGGAGGACACCTAAAACTACATTACAGAGAAGAGGTATGGGAATGGTTTGTCTGGAGATAATCAAGGCAGCCCAAGTGCTGAGAACAAAGTTGCCACAGTGTCATGGAGCTCAATGTAGGCTACATCAAACAGCTCAGCATCTGCGCAGGTACTTTGGTACCTGCCTACTCAGATCTCTGTCCTACCATAACTATCTTGCCCTCAGTAGTAGAGTTTATCTACATTAAAACTAACATGAGCATTTCCTTAGTACACTCTGTTTCTATAACCATCCCCATGGCGTGGCTTAAAGGAAAACAAGAAGGCTAAAGTGATGGTCTAGCTCTCCAAATGTTCAAATCAACATTCTTCTCTTTGCATGACTATGAAATCTGGCCTCCAATTTTCTTGCAATATTTGTTGTAAACTTTTAATAGCATTTACTAGTGGCTTCATATGGATGTGGTGTGTGGAACAAAGATAACAAAGGTTTATACGGACAAGCAGCAATTGAGAAAAAGTAATTTTGCACACAATACTCAAAGCAATGTTGCAAACAGGCTAAGAAAGCAAACTTAAGTGCCCTGTGAAAGCTCTTTGCTTGATCTACATTAAAAAGTTTGCTTTATAAATAAAACACTGCAGGATTATATTAAAGACACTGTGACATACCCTGAACAACAGCAGACTGCTTCCTCTGTAGTCTAAGATGGTGGTAGAGGGAAGCAGAGGAAGAAGAAAGCCCTGCTGCTTCAGGGCCCTCTTGCTTCCCACCCTTTCCCACCTATTTAACTGCACCAGAGGAGAGAATTCTCCTATCTGCCCCAGCATCACCTCAGACTAACAGCAAATGAAATGGCCAAGGGCTCCTCTGAACTCCAAGCAGACAGTGGGTTGTTTGGGGAAACAAAATAATCCTGAGGATTAATATGGCCCTAATACTGCCACAGAGCCTTAGCTGGATACCCAGTTCTCACATTGCAAAGCTCATAGTTCTACATGGAAGGAATTGGCTTTACTGCCACATAACAGCCAGTCAAGATGATGAACTTAAAGCAGTTCTCAGTTTCCTCTGGTTTTGTTTCCAGAAAGCTCAGTCACAAGAAGCATCAGTTTCCATCTTGTTTTTGCTGCAGTCATTGAGCAAGCACCAGGGTACCTCTTTCCATGCAAAGGGTCTTTCCCTCAGAGGGATTTACAAACTGCAGTCTACATAGTGTAACCTTACCCAGTGGTGTAATAACACCCCTTTCATCACACAAGAATAGGCATTAGTACTACGATAATTTATTTATGAAGGCAGATTAGAATCTAAATCAATTGCTTTCAAAACCCTTATGCACCTGTCTACATGACTCTGCTGTTGTTGGCAGATCTTTTGCCTATGCAAAGTTCACCTCATGCAAAGAGTCAGCAGGAGGCCAGTTTGCCAATCACTGTGGAGCAACAAGGTGGATCTCAGCACAAGGAGAAGCTAATTTTCCCCCCACCACACTGGCAGCAAGAAGACGAGTTATCAACCACTGCCCCACTCACAGGCAAATCCCTTCCTAAGTACACCCTGCACCACTACAGAAACCATTTGTCCTGGATGTGCAGGTCCCTTTCTCGTGGGCTTGGCCCATGGCAGTGTCATGACGCAAACAGCCCGTGGGAGCCCAGCACACCCTGCTTGCCCCTGGGTAGCCCTGCACCAGTCCACCCAGCACAAACTGGTTCAGCAAGTACAAACCACTGCCCCAGCACACTGTGCAGTCCCTGCATATGGCACTCATAGCCCAGACAACATGTTCCCTTTATGTGTCTGGCCAACTTTACAAGCCAGTGCAGAAAAGCCTCATGTACCTTTTGTGGTGGTTTCATGTCCTCAGATAAGGGGGAACAGGAAGATGTATTCCCACCTCTTCCAATTCAGGCACAAACAGCATCCATGAGAACTGTAATGTATTCCATATTAAGTGCTTCATTCCTTGGCATGTATCTTGGTGCTCAGTCTTTTGGAAAAAGACACTGAGGACAAGATGTCCCCAAATTATTTAAAAAAAATAAGACTGACTGCTTGCCCAAGCTTTGTAATGCCATCTTCCAAGTACATTTATTTTTAAGACTTTTTTTTTATTGTTACCTCCATGTTGAGGTTTGTAGTGTTCAATTTCCGTATTAGAGGTGCACTCTGTGGAATCCAGTATTAGTGAGAGTTTATCAGGGTTGTAATTTTAAAACAAGAGGATTAACAAGCAGATGAACCAGTCAGTGAATACACACTTTGGAGCCAGAAAATATTTTCTGAAAGTTAGAAGCTCAAAGGCTTTGTTTTTTTTTTTGTTTAGGTTTTGTTCATATTCTTTTATTTATTTCTTTAAACTAAACACAGTGTGTAACCCTTAATAGACTTTTAGCTCATTTCAAGATGAACACAGACAAAAGTGTTCTTTTCAAGATGAATGTCCACTCTCTGCAATTAACACTCTTCAGTAAAGGCTGAGACATACAAAGGAGCACTAGAACTAACCATTACCTTCCAGATATTTGTCAGATGGGATAATGGGATCAAACAGGAAGAGTTTATTCATAGCAAAACAAGAAAAGTATCTCGGAGATAAAAAAGGAACACAAACTGCGATCTGATGAATGGATAACACACCTTGTGGGGAGCAGGAAACGAGCTGAATAAGGCTTCTAATCTGCAATTAAAGAACATTTACCCAATTCAAATGTCATA
Organism: Columba livia; assembly: GCF_036013475.1. NCBI lineage: Eukaryota > Metazoa > Chordata > Aves > Columbiformes > Columbidae > Columba > Columba livia. Next base: position 71,257,991 of record NC_088604.1, read on the forward strand.
AAAAGCCATGGCAGAAAAAATAGCAGTTTATCTGAACCGATTCTTCATTTGCAACACTGTCAATTAGAAAGATTTCCCCAGTGCTAATACATAATAAAACAGGTCAGTAGAGAAGCTGAACTCACCCTCCATGATCAACCCAGGATTCACAATTGGTCTGAAGACAACAACTTCTCAACACCCATTACTGAAAGTAATTTGGTGTGTGCTGTTAGACCTGCTCTATTCCATTAAAAGCAAGCTGTTGCTCTAGTTAATCTTTTCCACTGTAAATTCAAACCAGAAAGCAGGTTTCTACCTCTTCTCTAACTTGCACTGATAAACAGAAGTTCAAAGTCTATGGCTTTAGCCTGCTGGATTGTCAGTAGCTACAGTGAGCAGCTGTAGTGCTGTCGCCATACAGTAAAGTGGCAGCTCACACAGCTCCATGTCCTCGACCACCAAACCACAGTTACTGTATACCATCATTTTATGGTACGAAGCTGGTGAAAGGTCCGGAGCACAAGTCTGATGAGGAGCAGCTGAGAGAACTGGGGCTTTTCAGCCTGGGGAAAATGAGGCTGAGGGGAGAACTTACCACCCTCTACAACTACCTGAAAGGAGGTTATAGGTCTCTTCTCCCAAGTAGCAAGTGATAGGACAAGAGGAAATGACCTTAATTTGCACCAGGGGAGATTTAGGTTGGGTATTAGGAAAAATTTCTTCATGGAAATAGCTGTTGAGCATTGGAACAAGCTGCCAGGGAAGTGGTTGAGTCACCATCCCTGGAGGCATTTAAAAGATGTGTAGATGTAGTGCTTAGGGACATGGTTTAGCGGTGGACTTGGCAGGGTTAGGTTAATGGTTGGACTGGATGATCGAAAGGGTCTTTTCCAACCAAAATGATTCTATGAATACTTTTAATTGAGCTAGTGTAGATGGATTCATGTAAACAGACAAGCACCCCCAACTCATGTTGGACTACTGAACTATGGACAAATCACTAATCACAATAGCAGTTTAGCTTCCTATATGCAGTATGACAGCAGACATTGCATTTGGAGAAGTGAGACTATTATGTTGTCATATTAGAAAGGAGACAGGAAGACACAGGTTGGAAGAAAATTCCGCCACTGCTCAAAATACAAAAAAATAACTTTCCCAAACACCATAGTGTCAAAAATTACATGCTTTCCCCTGATTTTATAGAATCACTTATCTCTACCTTTGACATCAAATGGAAACTGACTGAACCTGCAAGATCTACAGGCAGCTGCTGCTTTCATTCCATTCTTAAGCTAAACGATGCCCACTCTGTTTCACTCTTGGTTGACATGCTGACTCAGGCTGTTCTAGCCACTTGAAAGCAACATGATGCTTCTCAGCATTGCAAAGCACACGTCTCTCTACATTCTCCAAGGCTAAGCTTCATCGTCTCAAACCCTAACCTGTTTCCATGACTTTCACCAGACCCATACAGACTCAGGTTATTTATCATTCAGCATGCCAATGGCCCCCAAAAAGCATTATCTTTCATATACACTGCTACAAAAACACATTCCTTTATTTGGTCTATTTTTTTCTCCAGTTCTTCCAAACACTTTTTTTAATTAACTATCATTTTCCCCTTTTCAGATATCATTCAGATAAGGGCAACTCATATCAAATGCTAGCTCGCTCTGTTGTAAAGCTAAAATAACTGTCTTTCTCCAAGAGATAGACTGTTCTGAGCATGGTTGGGCAAAAATCTCACAACACAACCTTTTCCAGTAACATCAACACTGAAGACCAGTTCAGCAACCCTGACTACAAAGCCATCTACCCAACCAAGGACAAGCATGTAGTATTACTCACTCTTATAGTGACCAGCCCCCGGTATAAATGAGAGTAGATTGAGGGCAGCTAAAGGATTCAGTCTGGAGACTCTAGTGTAGCTGATGTCTCTGCACTAAGTAGCCAAAAGGAAGAATGAAGCAGAAGGTATTGCATGAAAAATAATCATACCAGACCTATATATACCTGTATACAGCTGTATGGTATCTTCTACATTCCACGGCTTCAAGCATATACTAAGCTACCATACAAAAGGTAGAAATCTGGCCATAGTCATGCCACTGTTTGTATATACAAATGAATAGTACTTGCAAATTCATTACTTCAGGGATATACTCATGGACATCAAAGATGAAAGTTTTCAGCAGGAATATGGTCTGTTTATTACAGAAATAATAAAATAGCACCTCTGATTTATTTGGGCCTATACATGCTGATGCAACTTTGAAATCTGAATCAAAAGTATGCTTATAAAAATGCTTTGAGTAGTTGTACATCAGACTCACTGATGAGAAATAAATAATCCCTAGTGGCCTACAATTTGAGACACGTGGCAGATTTCTCTCTCATGCAGTTCATTACAAATACTAATGATGCTTTCCCTTTTCAGATTCCCAGTGGCAGAACAGGTGAGCTGAAGGAAGCGACTTTGCTGCATTTCTGCAACACAATTCTTCAACACTGTGTTGGAGGGCTGTTTTCCCCTGTGTGAAACCATCAATAAGTCACTTGGCATTGACAGTGACATCACACTTGAATAACCTTTAGGGAGCCTCAAAAGGCATACACTTTGCAACAATTTCATTTTTAGAAAGGACTTCTGAGTTTCAGAAAGGCCCAGTGAAATCTCTCTGGAAGGTGGATATCCTTAACATCCCGCTCCCAGCTACTGAACACAGGCACATTACCCCAATTTTTAACAACTTCTGTGGGGAATGTTTCCTGCTGTGGGAGCAATTATGTGGAACTCAGGAACTGCAGTGCAATAAATCAGTGCCGAAACTGCAGTCATAGCTCTTTAAAAACAAATATATAAGCAGATTGATAATATCAAGAAAACTACAAATGTTTTGATAATCTACTGTTGACAGGTGGCAACCCTACCAACCTCGACTAACAAAGAAGAAACAAATGGATACAGGTTTCATTCATTCCACTGGAATTGCCTGTTCAGTCACGTGTCAGTGAATTGTCACATCTCCCAGCAGTTACAAAGGTCTGATCCTTCTACAAGTAATATACTGAGCTTACGCACCCATCTCCCTCAGAAAACAAAAATGACGGCAACTCCTGCTTCTTTCAATGTTTACAGGCTACCTGCTGTATTCTACACTAAAATTATAGTGTGTACTGAATACATACAGGTGCAGCTTAAGGTCTGAAATGCCTATTCAAAGAAACAACAGTTCACAACTGGCTTAAGAAAGAAGCACATGGAATCGAACATTTTTCCTTTTTCTGCTGTTACTACCCAGTCCTGAACAGTACTCACACATAAAACACTTAAACCAAGATCGAAACCAAAACCATGCATGATAAAAAGATTGAAACGGTTACTGGAAGTGACTTGTTAACACTGTAAGCCTACAGATAATGCATCTCAGCAAGTTCAGCTGTTGTTTGGTCAATATTTCTCATTTGGCTTAATGGAACATGATGGATAGCTAAACAAGAGGCAGTGTTTCTTCAACATCCTGAGTCAAGCACATATCCCAATATAAAAGAGCAAAACATTTCAGCAGAACAGGACATTTCAACAAAGCATACATCTCTTCACACAAATGCAGCTGCTGTCAGAAGCAGTAATGACCTTTAAATAGGTTACTTTGAAATGTTCCAGAACTTTTCTACCAATTGCCTCAAGAGAAAATATTAAAATACTTAAAAAAAAAATCAAAATAAAATCTTACGGCTTGAAATGCAGTAAGCCAGCCTGCAGTTGATCCTCCTGAACAGTTGCTTGTTGATTGGCCAAAGTATAAGTGTAAAGAGTTGAATGAAGTTAATGATCAGTCCTGACACTATAAATATGTAGCAGATCAGAAGGTGGCAAATGAATTGAGACTTCAGAAAGCCAACGATGTCCATGATTTGCTGGGAAAGCAAGAGGGTACCTTCAGACCCAAAATCCAGAAGACAACCTGCAAAACCAAATAGTATCAGCAGTTACAGGGTGCATTTATTTCTATAAACAGACTGCTAAATACAGACTTCTGTTTTACACTTAAATACAAGTTAATTATACTGTAGAAAAAAAGGCCTGATGACAGTATTTGCAAAAGGAAGCATGGAAAGAAAATAACATATTTTTGCATCACTTTACAGTAGGCTTTGGATACAAATTCTCCCATTTCAGTCCTAATTCTGCAAAACCCATGAGCACATGCCATTCCATGGACCACAATATTCCTCTATCAGGCCTTTATTGATAAAATATAAGCAAAATAATCCACTTATATTTTTATTTGAATTGTCTGTACTTCATAAGACACACTGTGGCCTCTGCTATCTTCAAGAGCAGTTTTCAAGTAAACACTTTAGAGCTTTGTTTTCAGTTGTGCCTTCCTCTACAGGCCGTGCCAGCTATGCTGCTCAACCAAGATGTAGCAGCAGCCTCTTAATTCTAGCTTTATTGGCTTTTTCTCTTGTTACATTCAAATAGCAGTTGATTTTGGCAAAAGAATAAAAGCTTGGCTATGCACAATACACACAATTTGTTCAATTATTCCTTGACACTGTAATTCTGTCAGTTATACTCCGTAAGCCCAGAAAGGAAACATCAATAACAGTACTGACCCGTGACCCAGCAGTGTTTCCAGAAAAATCAACTCTTAGGTTACTTAAGAAATGTTTGTATAATTTTGGAAAGGACCTTAGCAGCTGAGCATTCAGAGGAAGCGTCCTCTGCCAAGTATTCTGGCCTACCAAATACCATACTGACCCCCCACCACCATCACTACCACCAATGCTAGGCTTATTTGTTAGGAGAAAAAATATGAAGATATGATCTTTCAGCAGACAACACCCCAATATTTTGAATACAGTTAAGTAAGAGGTGCTGTCACCCTGTTCCATTCTCACACTGTTTCTCCCTCTGATGCATAGAAGAGTTTGCTCAGGGAAGAAGCCCCGAGACAGTATTTCCAAATGTGTCAGTCATAGGCAATAACAAAACTGCAGCTGTCAGCATCCCAGGGAATTAACTGATGAAAAAAAAAAATCCTTATGCCTATCCTTCTAGTTTATATGAGATGCCATTATGTGAGGCACTGAGTCTAGATCAGTGTCCTGAAACATTTATTTTACTGTCCTTGCTGACTGTGCTAACCACAGCAAAGAGCACACACAAGAACTGCTGCGAAGCGATAGGAAGTTATTTAGCCAGGTTTTCAACCGCAAGAAAGGTGAAGAAAAATTTAAGAAAGAGAATCTGTATTGTTGTATAATTTATATAAAGAGTTTATGGCAATCCCAAGCCTATTATTAGCAGACAAAATATGCCCTTTGTGTATCACAGACTTTGTTCCCTTTATCTCACTGTACTATTCAGTACCAAAGCAGACACCATCTGTAGTTCAAATAGCAGAACAGGCCTCTGTTCATTGTAGTAACTACTGTCATGGTACTTGCAAAAAGCTTTTCCAGCTTTAACCAACAATTCCATTAAATCTACGTTTCTGAGGGTGCCAGACAATTTATTAGCATGAGCTTTGACCAAAGGCTTTGTTTCTGCTGAAGGCTAAGGAGAATGAGAAATGTTGTCTAGTAGGAACCATTGCAGTGATTCATGACCCAGCCCCTCCATCATGCACTTTGAAGACAAACACTTTAACATTCAAATAACTAAATACATTAAAAAAAAAAAAAAAAGGCAAACTCAGGTTTTTAATAAGTTTCAATAAGTTTACAGGGACAGATACAGATTGTACTTCACCAAGCAGTGGCATTAGATCACTTCTTTTAGAACAGTCAGAATGTGGAAGCAACTGGTTCCTTACTAGTGCATGGTTTAAACGACTGCAGTGCCCGAAACCCTAGTGACAAAAGGTTTTGTGCCAGCTGGCCTGTTTAATTCCATTCCACAGAATCTAATGCAATTGCCAGATACCAGTAAGGAACTGGATTTAAAAAAAAAATAATTCAATTATAATATTAAAGCACTGTCTACCTACAGTGGGAACCTGAAAATTCACTATTTAATATAATCAACAGAAATCTACTGTAGTAAGCAGTTGATCAACTCACCAGAATGCCAGTCCACCAGTTCATTTTTTTTCCATTGTAATAGTACTCAAACTCCATTTAAAAGTTATGTTTATTTGAATAATTTACTTCATACTGGATCATTAAAGCAAAACGTCACAGAAACAAAATAAACAAAGATGAGATGACCCTGATAAAACGTAATTACTGTCTTACAATTTTATGAAGTCACAATGGAATGTTAGGAAGCAATTTATTCTTTGCATTTATACCTCAGTCATCAAATTTCACTTCTGTAAAGCTTCTAAGACACGTTTTAAAGGCAAACTAAATCTACTTAAGCAATACCACTGAAATGCATCTAACCTAACCTGCTTGTAAAAGGAACAAGAAACTAGAGCCACTGCTTACATTTTGCTTTTCTGAAAAGTTGGTAGATTAGAGAGATTAATTTTATCTTCTGATTAAATGCAAGCTGTTTTCCCTACAAAATTTGCAACCCAAACACTGTTTACAGAGTGCTAGCTATGAATTCTGTTTCTCAGACATAGGCTCATTTTTATAAGATGTTTTTTATATGATGCTTTTTTTGAAATGTTTTTATTACCCAAACTCCAAGAAATGCAGTTTTGTCTTGATACAAGCAATAAAAACACAGAAATTTATTTTCAAGATTCAATTCTAAGCTTACAAAAGATGGCTAGAAGCTTGTTTCTGGAAGTTCATAGGAACTTCTTCCGCTTACTAAAGTTCCTCATGGGTAACATCAACGTAACACCAGTTTAAGTGATAAAAGAATCAGCTCTTTAATTCTTAATCCATGAGGCTAGTTTAATAAATTACACTGATTTCCCTATCGATAATGACTGAAAATTACAGCAATGCTTTGAAAACAAAAGGGCCGATCAATGCATTTTCTCAGAAGCTATTAAGACGAGAGAGCTGCCAAGAAGTTCTCTTCTATCAAACACCCCTTAAAATGAATTAGGAGAAAAAGGCCAGCCAGAGCATCAAAAACGGATAGGGACATTCTTTAATACCAGTTTTCCTTTGGATTTAAAACAAAAGACTCAAACCTCAAATGTCTGTCTAGGGAGCAAGTCAACAAGCATCTACACGTGTGACTGAGAGACTGCAGGATCAAGTTTAAAAGCAAGCTCCATTACTGTTCATCCTACCCTTCCCCCCCCCAAGTTTCATTCTTCAGCAAGATCCATTGTTTTCTACTTCAACTATTCTCAGCATTTCCTCTGCTGAGAATAACAGACCAGGAGGACAAAGAAGTGATATGGAAGCTGAACACCTCTCTTCCAGCAGAGGCTGGTGCCAATTAACAATGCTATTTCATACTTAAAAGTCTGTAACAGTTTTGAGACTACAACTAGTGATCCCATAAAAACCACAACTGTTTGCACTTCCACAGAAAGCATAAGAATGAAGAAAAGAACTGTCACGCACCTTATCCAAAGCTTATGTAGTAAATAGAGTCCTTGGAGGGTGGAAAGCAATGTCGTACCTATCTGACAGCATCTGGACTAAGCTAATATTGTCTACAATTACAAATAGAGGCAAGACAGCACTATACCCAGTTATTTTCTACATAGCAATGTTTCAAGCCTATGCAAAGGCTTTTACTTGTGTCTACTCTTTGATAAAGTCCTTTTGTGCTTTGCTGCAAGTTAAGAACAACCAAGCAGATGATGATGACGATGCCAATTTTTGCATTTTCTCATCTAAGTCAGTGTTGGATGAATTACAAAGACCAAGACTATGAAACCATGCTTAGGTCAGATTACAGCACTTTCAGTAGTGCCTCTAAGTAAATTTCAGTTGCCATCAGAACAGCACAGATAGCAGCACTGTATTTCATTTCAGAGTCCATTCTAACAATGCTTCTGTATATAAAATACATATGCAAGGCCTCTTTCGGTCAGCGAGCATCAAAAGTTAACAGAAGTAAGGTTGTACCCATGTATGTATTCACCTTCAAGGAGAATATATCTGTACATATCACACAAAAAAACCCTCTCAAGTCTGAAAGATGAATTATCCATCTATTTGCCTCATGCTTAATTAGGATTTGCATCACTTCTTACCCTCCCCAAAGGTAACTACTAGAGCACTACTTCCTGTGTTGGGTTTACATGGCAAGGTTTTGGTACTAGGGGGCTTGCAGGGATGGCATCTGTGAGAAACCACCAGGAGTTCCCCCCCCCCACCTCAAGACAGAGCCAGTTCCAGCCAGCTCCAGAAGGGACTTGCTGCCGGCCAAGGTTGAACCCATCAGTGATGCTGGTGGCACCTCTGTGATAACATATTTAAGAAAGGGGAAAAATGCTGCACAGCAGCTGTGAGTGAGGAGTGACAAAAATCTGAAAGAAACAGCCCTACAGACATCAAGGTCAGTGAAGAGGAGGAGGATGTGCTCCAGGCAGTGGAGCAAATATTCTCTTGCAGTCTGTGGAGAAGACCATCACGACAGAGATATCCACTTTGCAGTTTGTGGAAGACCCTGTAACGCAGCAGGTGCCCTGAGGGAAGTTGCAGCCCACTGAGAAAGCCCGCTCAGGAGCAGGTTTTTCTGGCAGAAACCACAGCCCGTGGGGGACTTGAGCTGGAGCAGTCTATTCCTGAAGGACCATACCCTGTGGGAGGGACCCACACTGGAGCAGGGGAACATCATGAGGACAAAGGAGCAGCAGAGAGGAACTGTTACCGACTGACAGCAACCCTTTTCCCCATCCCCCTGCAGCATTCAGGGTGCAGCAGGGGTGAGAGGTAGAAGAGCCTGGAGTCAAGCCTAGGAAGGAGGAGCTTGGGGGAAGGTGGTTTTAGTTTTGTCTGTTTTTACTGCCCTACTCTGTTATCAATTGGCAATAAATTAAATTAATCTTCCCCAAGTGGAGCCTATTTTGGCCATGATGGTAACTGTCCTTATCTAAACGCACGAGCTTTTTCATCTTATTTTCTTTCCCTGTTGTGCTGAGGAAGGGGAGTGAGGGAGCAGTTTGATGTGCACCTGGCAGCCAAAGGTCAACCCACCACACCTCTTCAGAAAAGCCCCAAATCAGGGAAGAATTTGAGCATATCTTAAGTCCCTCCCCCAAAGTTAAGGAAATTTAAGAATGTTTCTGTCTTCCTGAGAGTCATGCATTCCTGACTGCATATTTTCTAACACACACCACTACAAAAGAGAGGTCAGTCAGTTTGGCTGTTTCAAAGAATGAAGAATGAATATAATCTACCAGCAAGTTTCAGGGTTTCCAATTTACAGACTTGCTATAAAACTGAATTTTTATTTATTTCCCACTGAGCACAGAGATAATTAGCATAACAGAGGATAAACTGAAGAAATGAAAGTAACTCAAGTGTTTTTGAAACAGTTATCGTATAATAATACTTTCACCTTCCCCTTTTTTATTTTCTTCCTGCTCCAATCTAATGTAGATAAGAGCAAGACAGCTATGTGAACTCTGTATGCCTGCCAGGATGCAAGTTCTCTGTGTGTGCATACTCTCTGCAGGTAAAATGCACACCATTGCTGCTGTTAGCCTTGACAGCCTCAGTGCTCGTCCCCTAACCGTGTAGAAAGACAAGTGTTTATACAGCAAGGCAAGGAGGATGATGGCAGCCTAGGAGAGGCATGTATAGTCTTGGAAGGAATCACAGAAAGTCCTAAATTGGAAGGGACCCACAAGGATCATAGAGTCCAACCCCTGTCCCTGCATATGACAGCCCTACAGTTCACACTATGTATCTGGAGAGGAAAGGATGGAGAGCTGCTGCCCAAATTCTGGTGAGAAGCAGTTTAGTCTTGCTCCTGGACTCCAGGAGCACAAAATATTCAGGGAAGAAGGAGCTGACAAGGAAGCCAAAGGGAGCTGGGCTTAAACACCCAGCAATATAGAACTGGAGGTGCAGTATTTAGGACTACAGGGCTTGATGCCACGGGAGGTGTTTATTTGATGAGGGTAAACCCTTTGAAATCAAGCACTTTTGTTCCAAGAAGGATCTCCTGCAGAGATCCTCAAAAAAATGTGTCAGAGAGAAGTACAGCAGTTATCTCGGGTAAAGAACATCAAGGTCACAAAAACAGCTGTGGAAGGCAAGTTGCTTCTTTCCAGTATGCCAAGTGTTGCTCTTCAACTGTTTCCCACCCAAGTTTCTGTATTTGAAGGCATTCTAAGATAAGATATATATGTATTTCTCCAAAACACAATTATCTGCATTTGGCTTGGCAAACTAAAAGAAAGAGCTGCATTAAGATATTTAAGGCCTGGAGGAGTCTATCAGAGTTCAGCTCTAGAGTTCAGTTCTGGGGACCACAGGGTCCCTCTGTTTCCTCTTTTACTATATCTGGGTCCATTAATCTAACATGTTATTTGTGCTGCCAACAAGGGCAATATAACAAACATAAGTCAAATCCAGGAACTGAGCAAGAGAGCAGGACTAAAAAACAAGCAAAAGTTTAAAAGAAAGAATACCTAGAACCTAAGCAGGATGTGGGCTATGCTGTCACACAAATACTAGCAACCTGGATAGTTCCTCAAAAAAAAAAAAAAAAAAAGTCTAGGACAAGCAACTATTTCTAATGTGCTTATAGACAATTTAATATTTGCTCTCATAAGCAACATTAATGGCTTCATCAAAGGTAACCAGGCCCACGCATTAACATAATCTGGCACCCTCCTCTATAAAAAACAACCCCTCTAAATAAGTTTCTACAAGTTACTTCAGTGGATGATCTAGATTGCTGCAAAAGTACAGGTGGATTACCAAAATAACAGGGTCTCAATGTCTGCAACAAATTAAACCTCAAATATAAATACACATACGGATAGATGGATGCTTTTGTGCTTATAATACAGGAATTTGTGTTCAGAACAGTCATGGACGATTTGAAGCAACTGTACACGTGAGGTAGAGAGATGAGAGTCTGTCTAGTTGAATCATTCATCTGTGAGAAATCTCAATAGTGAGATCCACACCATCGGTCCTGCACACAGGAAATTAACACATGAAAAACTACAGAGGCAGCAGCGTCAGCACAGCAGGATTCTGCCACCTGCATCACGGTGTTTACCCAGCATCAAGGGCACACAGCACTATGGTTGATCACCTCTGCACTGGGCAGTTCAGGAACAGATCCAACACAGGAGCAGCTACAGAGTTCTCGGTGGTTATTATAAAAATATTTTTTTAAGAAGAGCTCAATGAAAGGGAGGGGGGGCGAGCAGACAAAGGATCATTCCAGAGCTGCTACAAAACTAGGGTTGCTTTTGCCTTTTTTTTTTTTTAAAATTGTGCTGGGACCCCTAACATTGTCTTGATGTTATATAAGCTTTGGAAAGGAGGTCTCTCCTATAAAGACTCATGGTTTATGCTTGCTAAACACCGATCACTCTTATCTTGTTTAAAAGAACAGTAAATTACATTCACACCAACACAAAGGGTCAGCCCAAGGTACAGGAACTACCTATACTCTCAACAATCAAAATACTTCCCCCACATGCAAACCAGCTTTAGGCATGAGGCAACAAAGAAACATGGATCACATGTTTAGTTTAAACCTTTAAATATTTTATTCTCACCCACAATGAGTTAGTTACAAATTTAGACTACAAAAGCATCACCTCCTCCCTCCAGTTCTGCAACAAACAGCCTTCCACACCAGTAGCACATGTAACCAGACATATCCAGGCAGAGAAGTTTCAAAGCCACTCAGCAGACTTGGTAGCATGAGCGAGTTCATTTCCACATACAAGATTAAACCCTTTATGGATAGGATTAGAAAACAGTGTGGAATTCTGTCAGTTCTTTCCTGGATTTATCCATCCCCTTTCACATGAAAAGCTCTAGCCATTTAGAAGATGCTACTGAAGTAAGTCTGGGAAGATCTGTCTTGCTGCCCCTGTCTTACACAGAAGGAACTCGGAACACCACTGTTAGAGCTTGAGACAGTCACATGGCAAATCCATGGCAGAGCCAACCCCAGAACCACTTGTCAACTCCCCAGGCTCCAACTTTCAACATAAAAGGGTACTTTTCATCCTCCTTTATTTGACTTCTGGCTCATGCTCAAGTCTCCCTTGCAACACCTTCTGACAGGCCACATTTAGAGAGAAGAAAACAGATCAGACACATCCCAAAAGGATGTTCAGTGGCAGAAGATGATAAAAGAGGTACAAATGCAGGAGACGGTTCAAACCAGGATGTATGTGCTGATCTCGTGAATTCCACTTTCCCTTCCTTTCTCCATTCCTCAATAAATGAAAACCAAGTATCCAGCAACTTGGATGGTGCTGCACTATAAACTAGAAGTTACAACTTTAGTATCAGAATCAACAGTATTGTGTGCACATGCACACATCTCTTTCATTATTCCTACTTAAGAAGGAATTAAAGGCATTGCTAGATGCTTCAAGGACAACAATCAGAAGATAAGTCACCACACTGGGAAAAGGATAATTTTCTTTCCTCGGTATGCTCCCATAAAATGACCTCTCTGTATTTTCTGGAATTGTGATTTACATTTTAGTAATTTTGCAGAGCCTCTTTAAGCCTTTTCCTAGAAGTCTAATTCCTAACTTGAGTGGTTTTGTTGGTTTCTGCACTTGCAGATAGAAAGCCTAGAAAGACCTTTGTCTCCCTGATAACAGCTAAGATATCAGTAAGTTCTCACTTTCTTTTCCTACCAAATCCCAAACACGGCAAAGTTACTAGAAGAAAAACATTATCTCAGGGAAGAAGCAGCGTTATCTCATTATACCAAACCCAGCCCCAAAAGCATGTGAACTCCAAAAAATAGAAGTTTCGAACTGTATGAATTAAGTGAACTCGATTTCAAACCATCACATCCCCCAAAGAAACAGTGTAAATACTTTCAACATGGTGTCTCTCGCTGAGGAGCTGTATGGCCTGCTAGAGACAACCATGTCCAACCCCCCCCGCCCCGGCTGCTCTGAGCCCTGTTGATGACACTGCCACAGGCACAGTGGGGACATGGGACAGGCCAGGGCCACCACTCTCCCCAATCACAGGGGCATTACGGAGCAGTGCTGACCTCATCTGTGGGGGGATCCCAAAGCTTTCAGTACAAATCACAAGATGTTGTTACCAATGCTGGAAACGAAGAGTGCCATCCACCTGATTACAACTCCAAGTGAGCTGTCAGTATTTTTGATTTTCTATGACAGTAGACTGCCTCCTTCAGCTAATCCATTTGCATATTTTTAATTAATATGAAATAGCATTCATTAGTATGCTCCTTGAATACTAAGAAAATGTTAAACAGAAAAAGATTTGCATGACTTTTTTTAACCTCCAAGTATTAATTTAATTTGCTGGCATTCTATCATCTTACACTGTGCAGTATGAAGTAGCTGAATTTCTCCTTTTGAAAATCACATCTCAAATTTGGAAATGACAATGCATACAAAAAAATGTAGCCACACTAAGACAGGGATATGCAGGGTATTAACATTTATTAATTATTTTCTAATGCTTCTTTCTGCAGAAAATAGTTTAATTGAAGAATGAATATGGCAGGTAAGCTTCCAGATTTATTATTCAAAGAAAAAGAACTGCCTTACAGAGATAACACCCAATACTTAGAAAAACATACGTCTCTTACAGCTGAGATGTGGTTGGCATGGTTTCAACAAATAAGATGCCAGCTTCAGTAAAAGGCTCAGATGCATCCACACACAAAACAATCAGACATCCAGGTGTAAGGTAAAAATCCAAATAAACACAGTGGCTGCTTTCCCTACATTTCAGTGGTCCCATTCCACATCAGTTTCACTTACCTCTGCCTCTAAGACACGAGTGTTCAGAAACGTTTTACTACACCATAAACTCAGAATACTTTCAGCCTCCTCATTCTTCCCTATCACCAGTCCCCTAACAGTCTGATTTGACCACTTCAGAAAATAAAAGCCTTTATCACAGACACTGGATTTTTCATTTTGGACCCGTTTTCAACTTGTTGAAACCAAAAGAAATCTCTCAACAAGTTTCAGTAGCCCTTCTTGTTTGGAAAACATTACCCTTCAAAAACAGCCGAATGTGATGTAACTAACCAAAGAACTTGTATTCCTAGTGACAGCGCTTGATCCCACAACATTTACCTCACTGGATTGCAAGTGTGCAGATATTACAGTTCCTAAATATGCTGGTAAGAATCCAGCAAGATTTTTTTCATAAATTTTGCACTACATTAAGTATCAACACCTACCTGGATTTTCTACAGCATCTCTGCACAACTTCAGGTGCCTAAATCCTTTTGAAAGTCTGGCTTTGAACATTTGTCCTGCTAACTTCAAACAAATTTGAGACAGTTTTACAAGGCTTAAATTCAGAATAAAGCTTTTCTCCATCTCCAGTAAAATGCAATAGTTCTGTACACTCTCAGAAATACAGACATATGCACATAGAAACTGGACAGTGGCACACTAAAAGCTCAATGAATGTAGGAATACCACTTTCCTTGTTATCTTTCTGCTTAATTATAACCCTATTGCCCCTCTACCACTATTGGGCAATAGGAACAGACAGTTTCTTGCAATTACTTTGATCCTCTAACTACTTGTTTTACATTTTAGGGAAGAAATTCATGCTGCCATAGCTCAATTAGAATTGAAGCCAGCCAATACTGTGAAGGACAATAAAAAAGGCTTTTTAAAATACATTAATGGCAAAAGGCAAGCTAGAAATAACATCGGTCCATTAATTAATGAGCATGTTCACCTTATTAACAGAGACACAGACAAAGCTGAGACGTTTAATGCTTTCTTTGCCTCAGTCTTCAACACCGATGATGGACTTGGGGGCCCCCGTGACCCTGGGCTGGAAAAGTGTGGCTGCGAGAATAGTAAACTCCCAATCAATCCGGAACTCATACGGGATCTGCTACTCCAGCTAGATGGGATTCATGCAAGGGTGCTTAAAGAGCTGGCTGACATCATAGTGAGACCTCTCTCCATGATTTCTCAATGCTCCTAGGATTCTGGAGAGGTTTCAGATGATTGGAAGCTGGCAAACGTCCCAATCTATAAGAAGGGCAACAGGGATGACCCTGGCAACTACAGGCCTGTGAGTCTCACTTCTGTGCCTGGCAAAATCATGGAGAAGACTGTTCTGGGAGTCATTCAAAAACATCTGAACAACAATGCAGTCATTGGTCCCAGCCAGCATGGGTTCATGAGGGGAAAGTCTTGCCTGACCAACTTAACTTCGTTCTACAAGGTTACCCACCTACCTGACCAAGGGAAGCCTGTCAATGTGATCATTTTGGATTTCAGTAAAGCCTTTGATACTGTCTTTCACAGTATCCTCCTGGACAAGATGTCCAGCATACAGCTGGGTAAACACACAATGCAGTGTGTGAGCAATTGGCTGACAGGCTGGGCTCAAAGGGTTCTAGTAAATGGAGTTATGCTGGGCGGGTGAAGAGTCACTAGCGGGGTGCCACAGGGATCCACCTTAGGGCCAGCACTCTTCCCTGTCTTTATAAATGACTTAGACTCAGGACCTGAGGGACTGCTTAGCAAGTTTGCTGATGACACAAAATTAGGAGGAGTTGTTGACACTCTCAAGGGCAGAGAGGCCCTGCAGAGGAATCTGGACAAACTGGAGAACTGGGCAATCACCAACCACATGAAGTTCAACAAGAGCAAGTGCCGGATTTTGCACCTGGGACATGGCAACCCTGGCTGTTCATGCAGATGGGGGACAAGATGCTGGAAAGCAACTCCATGGAGAGGGATCTGGGGGTTCTGGTCAATGGCAAGTTGAACATGAGCCAACAGTGTCCCTGGCAGCCGAGAGGGCCAACCGTGTCCTGGGTGCATCAGGCACAGCACTGCCAGCCAGGCGAGGAAGGTGATTGTTCCACTCTGCTCTGCACTGGTGCGGCTTCACCTGGAGCACTGTGTGCAGGTCTGGGTGCCACAGGATAAAAAAGATATTAAGCTACTGGAGAGTGTCCAGAAGAGGGCTATGAAGTTGGTGAAGGGTTTGGAGAGGAAGCTGTAGGAGGAATGGCTAAAGTCACTTGATTTGTTCAGCCTGGAGGAGACTACGGGGAGACCTCACTGCAGCTACAGCTTCCTCACAAGAGGAGGAGGAAGGGCAGGCACTGAACTCTTCTCTTTAGGGACCAAGGACAGAACCCAAGGGAATGGCAGGAAGATGTGCCAGGGGAGGTTTAGGTTGGACATTAGGAAAAGGTTCTTCAGCCAGAGAGTAGTGGAGCACTGGAACAGGCTCCCCAGGGAGGCGTCACAGCCCCCAGCCCCAAGCCTGACAGTGTTCAAGAAGAGACTGGACAATGCCCTCAGACACATGGTGTGAACTGTGGGGTTGTCATATGCAGGGACAGGACTTGGACTCTATAATCCTTCTGGGTCTCTTCCAACTCAGGACATTCTATGATTTGTTAATTGTAGGAAGATAGTGGTATCACTCTACCATCTGTACATTTGGTAACACTGATGTTATGGCACTGTTTTATGGTAACTTTCACTAATACCAGATCAAACGTAAAGCCAAATAAAATTTAAACAAACAAACAAACCCCATGTGAATGTCTGTGCAAGTTTTCGCACTGTCTGAAGATATCCTCAGAAACATAAAATAAACTGAAGTCTTGCTATTCCTTGACAAAGCACCTATGACTTGAAGGGGGAAAACCTCATAAATTATTCAAGTGCAGGTGTAGGCTGCTGCAGACAGAATGCTTCCAGACCTTCCAGAAGCGCAAAGCAGCATCTATAGTATTGGTATTTTCCAATGTGCTGGAAAACATGGCAAGAAGCAGCAAACTATGCTGTGTGAAGACATAGATAACATGGAAACAGGGGAAGAAGCAGGACACGGTTTAACTTTCGCACCACAGTTGTCACTTGAAATGGATTAAAAATCATGCACCATTTCTACACATAGATTTCCCCAATATATGTTCTTCTCCTGTCTTTATGGCAGGTTTTAAATCAGGTCTTCCCCTTTTTCTGACAGGTGAAAAAACTTGCATTATCTGTCAACTGAATGTGCATATGCAAAACTTCTCATTCACCTGGATCCTGCTGGGAAAATGCCACTGAAATTTAACTTTGATCAAATTAAAAGCAAATCTGGTACACATCAGAAATTTTTCAGATGTTAATAATCAGCCACACATGCACATAAAAATCTCTGTGCTTGTCTGTCTGCAGCTCCTACCCTTCTGGCAAGTAAACCCTCTCTCAGTGACCTTTACCTCTGACTTCTTTCCAGCCTAGAACTGGTTAATTGTCTCTCTCTGTTCCTGTTAGTTATGCTATAGCAGAAACCTCAAGTGAGGTCAGCCCTTCTGCAAGCAGCAAGCAGAAAACTACTTCAGTTTTAAGCTCTTTCTGGCAGAATATAACAAGACAGAAGGGCTGAAGGTGAAAATGGATGCACAGAAGTAAAAAGGCTTCATGTTCAGAATGAAGAGCAGATGACTAGCAGGCCCATGACCCAGCATCCCCCAACTGCAGCCTCACTACAGTTAGTAGACTGCTCTGCCCACTTCCGAACACATGGTTTATGTACCTGTTCAGGAAATCCATTACAGGCCATCACCTTTTCCTCACGTTATCAAAGAGGGGTTTTTACAGCATCTGCATCCCTGCCACAACACACAGTTATTCCCATTCATTTCCATTTCCTCTTTCCCTGACCTTACCTTGACCCTACCACATCTCTACAGCCAGGCACTAGAGAAGGACAGGGGAAAAGAACAAAAACTAAGTGAGTCAGCAGTTTCTGAGCAGCACAGGAGCATTAGTCAGAGGTGATGAGGGTGCTCACCACATAGTCAGATATGAATGAGCTTTAGACCATCAAACAACAGACTGGCAGCAAACTTTCCCAAATGCCTGAAACTGAATCACTGGGGAAAGCCACCCCGCAGATAAAGCACTTGGGGAAAAAATACACTCAGCTGTCGCATACCAGCACCGAAAAGCAACAAAGCATAGACGGTACTGCCCTCAGTCATATGTCCAGTTTCCTTACAAAAAAAGTCATTCCACACAGCTAAATCAAACACACCTGAGGGGACAACTGACTTGACTCATGTAAGGTCTTCTTTAAGGAGGGAGGCTCACAGATGCAAAAACTTTCATTGACTAAAGCACATGCACTGTGCACTACAATGTATTGTTGCCCTCTTGTTCATCTACTCTCTCATCAGGACATCCACAGCAGTACTAGCGATGCAAGTATCCACGGAAGGGTTCTTCAATGTCACACAGGGGACATTTGACTTTTTAAAATTTAAGACTAAATTACTAATACAAAGTTTTAAGGGCCACAGATGCATGTTTATGACACAGGAATAATATCTTGCTAACCTCAGCAGGGCTATGACAGTTTCATCCTGTGTTGAAAAGATTTCAAGGGACATTATTCCCCATCTTTACCCTCCAGCAATAAAATCAGAGTATATAACGAAAAACAATAAGCCACCTCTTTTTAGCAGGGGAGAGCACACTCACAGGATTCTCATCCACCACCTGCAAGAAAACCCTTTTCCTACAGAGCAGCTCTTCTCTATTAGGATACAGTAAGTACAACACACTGTAAGTGAAGTACAAGCATCACTCCAGGAAGGCATGCCTCACTCCATAAACAGTGCTTCAGGGCCTCTGGATTTTGGCTGGATCAGTGCCTGTGGATTTTGGCTGGACAGAGCAAGACTTACTGAAAAACCAAACACCCCAATAAATTGACACCTACTGGGTTTCAAGAAACAAATACCATGCTCTGGGCACAGCATTCTCTGTTCCATGACTCTGGGCAAGCACTGACCTCTCTGTGCAGTTTTTCTACTCCTAAAATATAATACTTACAGCTTCTTGCAAGGCATGTACTAAAATGTGTTATTTAAATGCTTGCCAACAACAAAACCAAGCTTTGCTTAAGAGCAACCTTTATCCATCAGCAGCTTACAATACTTCCTCTGTCCATTGAAGGCTTTCTGATATATGTCCACATGAATTCTGGCTCTTTGTTTTCCATAAATCACACTTAAATTTTCATTTTTAGATACTGCTCATTGAGGTATTGTTATGCAAAACATTAATAGGAAAGAGCAAAGCTTTGCATAATATTTACACAAATTCCTAAAATGAATCACAATATATTTTAAATGACAGTATTTGGGAAAACACAGCACTAGACCAGATATAAAAAGCTAGAGAAAGCTGCTGGTCAGGAAATGGCAGAAAACATTTACAGCACATCAACAATTCTAGCAATCCATGCAGCCTGCCTTTATACAGAGGTAGTCCTGGCATTCTATCAACAGACCTCTGTATGTTTACAGTAATCTTGTCATTCACATAAGAAGTCAGAGAAGAAAAAAGACTGCAAATTTCCACTGAAGCTGTTCCACAATAATTTCTCTACTCCACCAGCTTTTCATTCTTTTGCAGCTCACTCTTAGCATGAAGTGATAATCTGCAGAAGCAGAGGCTACAATCGCCTAGTACAACTTCCTGGGCTGGACCCATCACTGTTTTTAAATAAATGCTTGGGGCTTTGGGGTGGTTTTTTTGAGAGAGAGTTTCTCGCATCCTTTCACCGCTTGTAAAGTATTTTCAGTTTTGATGTAGCGGCGAGGTTGCTCTCTCCCACACAAGCACATGCATAAGGTACACCATTCATAGATGTTTGCACATGGTCTTGAAACACAGCCCTTGAAAATGCACAACAAAGGTAACGACCAGAAGCCTTCGTGTGACATTGTTCAAATAGACTCTTGGTTGTCTTTTCAGCCACAGAGTGAGTGCTCACTTGTTGAAAGAAATGCTACAAGGGATTACTTATTGGTTAAACAATACACCCCTTGGAGTTTTCCCTGCACCACACGGTATCAGTCAACACACCCTATGCCAGTCTGTGGCCATTAGTTAATTCGGCTTAAATGTCTTTATGAGGAGACCCTGGCAGATGAAAAGCAAAGCTCCTGCAGCACGTGAACGCATCACCGGGGAGGCAGACTTCCCCCTCACCTCCGCCCAACCACGGCTCACGGACTCGTAGGTACCACGGTAAAAACAGCCACCGCCGTGCCCTCGCACGTCCCCCTCCGAACCCCCACCCCCGCGACGAGGACAAGCTACACCCCCTCGACATGGAGAAGCGCCTTCGGGGAGGAGGCAGCAAACAGGCGATCGCACCCGCTCGTTTCCACGGCAACCGCCCTGCCCGCCCCCTCCCCCTGCCTCCACCAGCCCCTCCGGTGCGAGAGGGGAAAACCAAAAGTGGACGCGGCCGCCGCGGCCGCCACGACCGCCGGCCCAGCCGGCAGCGACCCGCGCCCGCCGGGGGAGGGGAGCCCAGCGGGGCAAGGCCGCCACAGCTCTGTCGTTTCCACGGAAACCCCGGCGACGGCCGCGCTCGCCACACAAAGGGGGCCCGCGGGCGGGCAGGAAAATTCTCGGCGGCCGCGGGAAAAACGGCGCGACGGGGCCGGGCGGCGGGGAAGACCCGGCGCGGCGGCGAATAAATCAGGGAACTTGTGTCCGCAGCCCGCCTCCCGCCCCGCCGCGCCTCGCCCGCCTACCCCGCCCCGCCAGCGGCAGATGCCGGCCCCTCTTCTCGCCGCTATGGCACGCCGGGGGGCGGTTATTTTAGGGAGGGGACTGGGGAATGGGGGGTGTTCGGGGGATTTATTATTTTTTTTTCCCAAATGGGGCACCACGCCGGCTGGAGAAGAGCGGCCCCACACCTGAGGAGCTCGCTGGCCGCCAGGGAAAGAGCACGTACCTGGCGCCGCCGGGCCTTGGCATGCGTGCCGCTCTGAGGCGCCGGGAGCAGGCGGGTGGCGGGGCGGCAGCCGAGCCGCACCAACTGCCACTAGTTTGCACGCGTCGGGAGGCGGCCGGCTCGGGCGGGGCCGCCAGGCTCCACCCGCCGGGCGGCTCCGGGAAGAAAAGGGCGCCCCTCGCCTTCCCTCTCCGCCGCCGCCATGTCACTTCCTCCGGGGGGGTGGGAGGGGGCGACCCCTTCCCCGCAGCGGCCTCGCCTGCCCCTCGGGGCGCCGCATGGCGGATGCCGGAGCGGGAGGGTTGCGCTACGGCCCCCGGCGCCGCGCCGCTGCTGAGGAGGGAGACGGAGCCGGGGGAAGCGGCGGCCCCAGGGAAAGGGGCGCAGGGCAGCCCCGTCCCGTGAGGGCTGCCGGTGTCTGGGCTGACTGCTCGTCATCCCTTAGCGGGGCAAGCCTGGGGTAAAGATGGAGGGGGCAGGCTGGGCTATGGCCGCACGGATGCCGAAAGCTGCCGCGGGGTGAAGGGCACCTGTGAGTATCTGCCACTTCAAGTAGAAATTGGAGAACAGAATACCGGCTTCTCGGCCTGGGTGCTGTGGAGAAAAGCAAATGAAGATGGCAGTCATCCAAGCACCAAGTACCCTGACACACAATATTCACTGTATGTGAAAACGCAAACATTTGCTGTCGAGCTCTGACTGTGGAGTGAAAAGCAGCTTGTATGAATAGAGAATAGCAAGAACTGAGTCTGTTAAACACCAGAAGCATCAGGAGGTGATAACGCCTGGGATGACACATCACTGGGACAGCACCATCAGCTCTGCGGTGTGCGGGTACACCAGGGCTGGAGGGCTCCTGAGGCCAGGGTCTGGTGGGGGAGGCTGGGATGAGCTGAACCCTGTGACAGTCCTCGTCCATTACACCCACATAGTATCAGTGTTTACACTGAATGTAAGTTTTGGTTATTTTTTTTAAAGGTACTTGAAGCAAAAGTTGTACTATGCATTAAATAGGGGCAAAAAGAGGACATAACCAAGACTTCCCAGACTAGTTACTAGAGGACATGCTCTAGGGAGCAAGAGGGGACTGTCCTGACTACAAGATTTGGGAAGGACAAGAAGCTACAACTCCCTCAGGGAGCAGCAAGAGCAAGGCTGCTGCTCAAGGGAGGACAAGCCTGGAGGTTAGGGTGACCATAGCACAGGCAGTATCCTCACCAGCCAGAGCACAGCCCCACTTTACCTGAACAGAGCAGTTATTGCACAGTGCAGGCTCCATGAACAGTCCTCGTCAAGGTGAAGTAATGAATCAGATGTGGAGTTTGTACACTGAATCTAGTCAGGAGCAGCAGGAGATAGGACAACAGCTCAAAATAGGGGTACAACAAAATTCTACTCAGGAAACAAGGCAGCAGACCAAGCTGAAGGCACATCCATCTACCCAATAGCTCAAGTAGAGGCTGAAGGCCCAGACCTGGGCTTAAATGGAGGCCTGGTCCATTGGCAGAGTGTGTGGGTGGGAGTCCCAGGTGAGGCTGGTCAGGGCCATTAAGACCTCATGGTGCCATCATGGTCCTGACAGGTTACTGCTGGTGGATTATGTGAGTGTACTGTTCAGGAGGTTGAGATTTGGCAAGCTTCCTTCCATTTGGTAATGAAGGAGTTAAATCCAGCTCACTGATGGCTTCAGGATGATGGTCTAACTGCTGAACTGGCACATGGATAGAGATTGGTAGAGGGTATTTCTCCAGCCACACTTTAAAATACTGACCCTATGGCTGCATTTTAAAAAAGGGACACTTCCAGGCAGAGGGAGAAGACTTGAAATCCCTGAATGAGGTATTTAATTCTGCAGAGTGTCTGGATTTGTAGCACAGCTATGTCCTAAGCATCCCCTACTGCGTACTTTAAGCAGCTTTGTGTACTAGACTTACAGATTTTTGGCATATTATTCCAAGGCATCTTGCTCATTGTCTAGGTGTTATCCTGAGAGCCAAGGGTCCGAAAGTCAGGCACTCCGATGCTGAGTGTGGTAGTGACTGAATATCTTTTACTTATCTGGCCTTGAGACCAAACACTCTGCAGCTGGTTATTTGTATGTCCCCCATTTTCTTGGAAGCCATAATAAAAATCTGGCTTCTTGCTTTCATTAGCAATAAGCTACAGCTGAATATAATAGGATTTATGGATGCTTTACACTTGAGAAAACTCTCCAGTGGAGAGAGAAATCCTAGTTTTGATGCAGTATATCTATTTCTCAAAAGTTTAACCAGAAAATGTGAATAATAAAACCTTCTTATTTAAATTGGGGGTTAAAAGGTAAATATATTAATTTTATGAAGCTATTGGATACTGTGGTAAAGACTAAGACTGGAAATCCTGTAGCAAAAAAAATGCTTCTATAGTAAGAACAAGGCTTTTGAGGTCACTACTGTGTATTTTTTTAGGTGCTATGAATAAAGAGAATAAAAAGGAATCAGATTATCGTTCTCTTTCCTTAAGCTCTATCCTCCAGAGCACTCAATAAAGTATATTAAGATTTGTACAGCTAATTAAAAAACAAACAAACACACACCATATGGCCAAGGACAGCCAAATTAAGTTTCTTCAGGTCTCAATTTGGCATTTTCTTGTTCTGAGTGCTTGAGTTTGCAGCCTCAATAAAGTTCTTTCCTTGCTGCTTGTGGGTGTGCAAATGCCGTATTTCATTGGGCAAGACTTAAGTTAGGAACTTAGACCAGGCAATGACATCTACCAGGTATCCAAGGGCCATTTGTCACTGTGTGTGAAGTGGCTGACTTTCAATGAATTTTCCTGTAAGTAAAATGAACTCACAACAGCAACACCATCACCACCAAACCTCAAGCTCCTGCTGGATGCTCCAATCAGTATGGAACCCAGGGGTACCTCTCATGGCTGAAGTGAAATTGATTGCTGATTCTAACAGCTGGACCCCAACCCTGCTCTCCACACGCACTTTTAAGTGCCTTGTGAAATTGATTTCACAAATTTAATTGCAGAGAAAAGTTTGTATTTTCTGGCGAGTTCTGTGGATCTAGCAACGCTGGCCTAGAGAAGGAGGCAGCACCCTTAACGTTGATGCTGCCAGACTGATACGGTGGATATTACCTAGGGATACACTGTGATATGCTGCCGTGAGCAGCTGGCCTCAAGAAGCCCAGTTTGTTTGCTCTTGCTGCATGACTTATGGTTGTATTCTCTAATATCTAATAAGGTGCGGATTATAAAAGATACATTTCTTGTTTTTAAAAGCACTCAAAATGTTCTTCTTCTGTGTAGGTTGTGTGTAATAAAGGCTGAACTGCAAGCTGTCCTTCCGTGCAGGCAATAAAAGGAAGTCTGTCCTGTGCTTGGCTTATCTGTCTTTATGAAATCTGTGGGAATGCAATTGTGTCTGAGATCTCTGCTGCTTTTTTGGGCTTGATTAAAATCACCTAACAAGTTTAGGAATTTTTTAAAGGATTGATGTGTATAGCATGACAGCACAATTTGTTTCTTTCAGGAAACCAGATGAAATTACATGTCCACTTGTTAATATATGCTAACCATTTAAATATGGAAAACAAGAATGAAAAGTACAAATACAATGCATTGCTGTAATGACAGAAGTCTTAACATGGATGCAGGTTTATCGGTTTACATATGCAATTGCAGGGTGGGGGGGTGGGGGTGAAAATCACACACTTATAGCCTGTGTAACTGGCTTTTCTGAGTAGGTTTTTCTAGTGCAGACTAACCCTAACTGTGACACCTGTCAGCTTCTCCTGTACCTCAGCTATACAGTGGATCCTGTGTTTTCCTATAAAAAAACCTCACTTCCCTGCACAGAAGACACACAGTACCCACAAATGGAAACATCCTGTTGAAACTAAACCCTGGGGCCACAGTTAATATCAGAATAGAGACATTCTTTAATTGAGTACGCATTATCAAAAGAGCCGTGCAAGATGCATTACAGGAATTTAAGCTCCAGACTGTCCAATTTGACCCTTTACGAAGTCTAGTATATACAGAAAGAATACTGGCGGGGATGCAGGAAAAACATATTTCTTTTAACATGTTTCTTCTTTCATCATACTTCATTTTCTGCAACAAGTCCATAGCTACTAATCAATTATGTTGCTTTTTCCATTTTTAAAGAATACCATTCCTTTAATAAATACCAAGAATCATACCATATAGCATGTTTTCCAAATTACTCTTTGCAGAATTAGACTAAATATTTTCACATCTACTGGTATCCACAAAATACGCACTCCTTACACACGTGCAAATATTATTTCCACAACTGTTTTAAGTATTCAACTTGAGCCTACCTATGAGGAGAAGAGGGGCCTTTGTTTCTCTCTACACACTATCTATATACAAAATGCCATAGATTTGATTTCCTTGTTTTCTTAAAGCTTTTTTAAAATGAAGACTTTTGCATGAAACACTTCAGTTCCAAACATGGTGGCTCAAGTGACTGGGTTTAGAGATACTTGTGTGTGCAAATGACAGAGCAGACATTTTACGCCCATACACCCACTCACCCCCCGTAGCAGGAGGAAATCTTGCAGCCCAAATCAAACATACTTCAGAGAGTTAGAAAACTATGAGGGCATCAATGGCACCTTGGAAAGACAGAGGTGCTATGTGAGCCGACACAGGCAGGACACAGGAACAACCACAAAACCACAGATGAAATGCAAAGAATACATTTTTTTTGGTTACCTTAGGTTATCTCCGAAGCGGTACCTGGGCAGGGGCAGACAGGTTGGAATGCTGGCACGGCAGAACTCTTGTCCTTGCAGACAAATTACTGAACCTGCTGTTTTCGCCTGTATTTCAGGGATTCACAGGGGTGCAGTTTTCCACTGTGCTTTGATCTTTCTAACAGCAGGGCGGGAATCTCAAGCAGCTCTGATAGGGTGCCTCTGAATTTATCACAGGCTTATGTTATCTAAACACAGAAGTTCTACTTGTCCAACACACAAGACTAAATAAAAATTAGTACGATATATGTGTTTTTCTACACTGCAGCTGTGAATCACTTGAGCATGTTTACAGTCCTCTTCACCAACCTTCCCTTATTTTCCCACAGATGCCGAAATCTGTTACTGTCATGGTGTGTGGGGGTATGTGTGTGGGGGTGAAATTCCTCTAAGATCTTAGAGGAAAGATCATTTTGGAGCTGTAAAGGTAAGTGCTGTTTAGAGAGTACTCAGAAAACTGGTACTCTTCCAGAAGCAGAGATAAATAACCGTAGAAGAAAATCTTGGTCTGAATGACTTGGAAGCTGAAGTAGCTCAGACCTTGTAATAACAACCGCTGCTTATGCATAACTCTGTTTACATCAAGTTTACTGGGGAAGAGGCACATTGGCTGCTCTCCAGGTCTTCAAGGGTAATACCTAATCTACATATATAGTTACACAGACTTTAACAGTCAGAAACAAATCCACACAACCATTCTTTTTGCATGTACATGCACATTTGCTCACCTAGAAGAGGAAATAATTATTTCAGTATAATGAAGACAACACTGCTTTATGTTGCAATAATGCGTAGGGATGCGCTGTGTGAGTCTGCCATTGTGAACTTTTACAAACTTACAGAAAATGGCAAGAAGCAGTAGGCAAAATACCCGTTCTTACACATTGTTCACCGTAGAACATGTTGCCTGCTGCAGCTCCTCTCACCAACCCTGCACCATGCTGTCCATACTGGAAAGATGAGACAGAACACAAGTCTTGTCTTGATCAGCTGTTGCAGTCTCTATCCAGTGTTCTGTTAGTGCTGCTTTTGTAAAGAGTGCTTTATCCAAAGGGGGCATCAAGGAGCTGTCTATTCCCCAAGAAAATTATGGGGTGAACACTGGTTAGGTGGCAGGAAATATCCACTAACAGCAGACTTTATGTGGATGGTGGATATATTTTTAAAAATTTCTGTGCAGTCTGATGAAGAACAGAATTGTGTCAAATTTTATTCTATATACTTTAGTAGAGCCCACTAATTATTCATAAAGACCACGCACTTTAGAGACATTCTGGGAAGTGTTGTTCTTGAAGACTCAAGGGTAGAAATTTAGTAGTACACCTTACAGACCAAGATACACAGCATGAGGAAATTTGACCCCTCGAACATGGAGATAACTGTCATTCTGTACTGTTGCTTTCTTTCTTAAAATGAGCCAGTGGCTGATGAAATAGATTTTTAAATAAAAAGGCATTAGCTAAAAGCTAATTGGGTAAAAGTTGAATTCTCATGGTTCTTGTAAATGTCTATTATGCACATTAAGGAATGAAAAAAATTGGGACAACATCTTTGATACTAAATTGCAGAAACAGATTGCGTAAGACATGATAACAGGGAATACAGAGACAAACAGCATTAGAAGCTCAGGATTTAGACAAAAGGAGTGAGAGAGTCAGATAAGATTTTGAACTGTTTTTGCCTTGGGCTGCCAAATACCTGTGATACCACTGAAAAAAATACAGTACATTGTAGATTTAGACTGCCTTACACCATTAAATAGAGCAAATCTGTGTCCTGAGTGAAAAGCTTACAGGACGCTACTTTTCTTCTAATTTCTTTCAGTTAATCTCTCTCTCCCACTGAAACTGTGGTCTTGGGAACCTATGTATTTCCAGTGTCACAGAGTACAGGTCTCCTGCCTTGACCCCTTAATTCTTCGCTTTCTAGTATTTGTCCTGATCTTGCTCCCAGTGGCATTTCATTGATTTCAGTGGATGCAGACACAGCTTCAGAACTGGCTATTGCATAAGGATGCTGTATTAAGAAAAATACTGAGATCCAGAGGAAAGAAAAATACTTCCTCAATATAAAGCATGAAAACCTTAAAACAGGAATGTTTTTACATAAAATAGCTGGAAATCTCATTAATAAATCTGATCATCGCTCAGCAACCATTGGTCAAAAAAAAGAAAAGGATCCAGGAAATGAAAAGCAGACTGGACACCTGTGAAAAAAATGACAGAGTAGTTCTCAGAAGCCCAGGCCTCATAGTGCTTAGGCTATTTCAAACAACATAGTGCTCATAAGACAGGCTGTAAAGAAAATAAGACATTCAAAGAGTGATGTTATTCTTTATGAAGTTAAAGTGCCTCAGTGTCAAAGATTTTCTGGGTGCCTTGCTGGCATCTACTAATTATTTACCTTTGAATCCTTAACTGAAGTATTTTATACAGGTTTGGTTCTGGTTCTGTACCATGCCCTGCTGTCCTGCAGCCTGTGTATGGGGCAAAGCTTAAAAGGATTTGCCAGAGATGTAGAAAACCCATGTAATCCAGGGATGCCTTTTGGCAGGTGCAAACTAAGAAACAATGCCACACCTTTTGCTTTTCCAAAACAGTGCCAGCCACTGTGCCATGGCAAAACGTCTCCATACCTGCTCCCAGACCCAAAATATCAGGCCTTTTCTGTAAGAGCTTGCTTTTGCCTCCAGCTGCTCCCATGTGTTGTCTGTATTCTTGTCACTCTCAGCCCTAAGGTCTCCAGCAGGAATCACAGCAACACCCAGCACTGGTTCAGTATAAGGGCCCTGGTTCTATTTGTACACCAGAAGTCAGCCCTTCCATCTTTGCTTCATGGTACCAGCTGCTCCATTGTACCTTCCTCCCTTCTGTTCTTTGATTCCATGAAAAACTTGGGGCCTAGAGAATAGCTAGGGGTGTGACAACACGGTATGGAGCTAGTCAGCAGTCTGAATTCAGCAGAGATGGTGGTGAATCAAAGGCTGTTTATTCAGATGACTCCTTTGTGGCCTATGTGAAACTGAGATTGTGAATTTGCAATTGCAATCCACTTCGGTTGGAAACAAAAATCACTGCAATTGGTAGTAATTAGCAACCTCTTACAAACCATTGGCAGGCTGTCCTGAAACCAATCCTCAAGTTCCTTGGGCATTGCATTGCCTGAGACTGCTGGGTCCCTTGTCACCAATTCAATATTGAGGCAAAGGCCCTGCTCCAAATATCTCTCCACTAGGAAACTGTGCTAAGTGACCTGATGGCTAAATGCCCAAATGGCTCAGCCAGAAGCTGGATAATTCTCCCACTTGGCCCTGGGGAAACAAACCTCCTGGAGATGGCCACCTAAACCTGGTACTAAGGTACTAAAGCAGTGCCTTAGAACAGTTGCTAGGGCAGACCTCCTCAGAGGGCTACCTACTTCACAAATGGGTCTCAAAACACCTGGGACCATATGTCAGACGAGTGTCACAACCACAAGCTGAGATAATCCCTCATGAAAACAGTTTCATACAGTACACAGAATGGACTACTTTCTGAGAAAGAGTGACTCTATAGCCCAGCGTCCAAATTGCTTTGACCAGGCATGCATTTGTATTAGAAGAAGGCATAAAAACATCAACAATGCAGTTTCATAGAAAAATGCAGTAGGTAATACAGAAGTACCAAACCTAACTGCTGTATGTCAGATATTTCTTTGTGTGATGTGTTAAAAGCCAGTTTGGTCAAAAGACCTGTATTGCTGTTAAGAGACAGCTCATGCTCTGCAGAGAATCCTCAGTGTCATCCTGCTAACAGTCAGTCATCATAGGACTTCAGGTGCTGCTGAGCTGAAGCCATCAATGTTAATAAAAAAGAGGCTTGTTGTACACACACACAGCCTGGTGGGCCCATGTCCTCACCAGCTCCTTGAGCCGTGAGTTCAGCCCCAGCTGTTCAATGTAGCTAAAGATTTAGCACAACAATTCTCAGAGTGATTTGACAGTGTTTTATTTGTATGCTCACTTCCATGTTAGCAGTATGCTATTAATCCAACAAACCCCACTGATTCATTTTTTTTTTTGCAATCTGAATAACAGAGCTAATGTCATTTCCTACTCACCAGTTCTCAGATGACTAACAACTGCTAGACCAGGAAACTCTGAGCTCTGAAATCTGTCAGTCAGTCACCTGGCAATTTAGTCACAAGACAGTCTACA
Source organism: Columba livia (assembly GCF_036013475.1). Taxonomy (NCBI): domain Eukaryota; kingdom Metazoa; phylum Chordata; class Aves; order Columbiformes; family Columbidae; genus Columba; species Columba livia. The sequence goes on from NC_088604.1 coordinate 71,287,772, forward strand.
TAAGCACTCTGAATCTGCAGCTTTTCACACTTTCTTTGAACCACAGGTGTCTCAAGTATTATCAATACTCCCAACAAAGCCTGTTGCCCCCCCCAGGCATGGTAGCCATAATGGCAGCATGAATCAGAATTGGCTACACTGACTGCAGTAAATCCACAGCACTGAGCAATCCCATTTCATTAATAGCAGCATCTCATCACCAGCTGCTTGGTGGAGACAGATGGCTGCAGCTGACTCCCACAGCACTGGTTTCTCTTGCCACCCCCAATGAGTTGTAGCATTTGAGACATCAGTGAGTTTGTCTGAGTTTGTTTATATACTGGAAATGTGTCTTCTGTCCTGTTGTCTTCTTTTCCTGTCCCTTTTTCTTCATAAGGGGAATCACAATTAAAAAAAAAAAAAAAAATCAGTGTTTATTTCAATACAGATAATAGAACTGCAAAACCCATGGCTGAAAATTCTCCACCTCACACTAGCACTGTTACAATACCTATATCAGGCAGCCGGAGGGAAAACTTTCTACTTGGCAGATATGAAATGCTATTTTCTCTCTTAATTCAAATACCTTATTTAGGCAAAGAAATGAACTCTGAAAACAAATCCTGTGCATTGGCACTGGTCAGACGATTGCAATCCTAATTGGATGATCACTCTTGCACAAAGTTGTGCCAAGGAGACTTTCCAAAAATTCACTCAAGAAAGTTTCTACGAAGTCAAGGGGGTTTGGCAGTGCTCAGTTTAGTGCAAAATGAGGATCTTACAGACAGTGCTACATTCACTTGGACCTTTGAAAAGCAATGCCCTGTGTGTGCAGAAGTCTTCACCATGTGAGAAGACGAGTGAGGTTTGAATAACCCTTTGGTGAAGACTTCTTCAAGGAGTGGTGTGCTCCAGCCAACAGCCAAAAGAGATTCCTGGGCTTCTGTGCTGGATCACCGTATATCACAGCTGGAAGGGTCCAGCTGCCTTTATAGCATTTTGGGGATTTTATCATCAAGTTTCAGCTCTTAATGGCATAGGGCTTTGTGGGAATACGATGGGTCTAACTGGCCCTCTGTTGCCCTGTTCCTAGAGCTCGCGAGAGGGGGTGGGAGGGAGGAAATGTCAGCCACCGGGGTCATGTCACCTTAAGGGCATGAACAGTCATCTTTTGCTGAAATGCTAGACAATATGAAGCACAATAAGGCTTCGTAAGAACTGCTAAAATATTACTAGTAATATTCCACAGCTAAATGGAGGCAAGACAGGCTTGGGCAGCAGCAGTTGTTTAAATTTATTGATTAATTATTTTTTTATAAATATCTTTAGTAATCTAAAAGCCATTTCTGAATTAGGAGATGAAGGCAAATAGACAGTATGCATCTTCCCATAATATAGTATTTCTGTAAAAACTTTCCCAAAATTTTTCACTTCAAAGCAATTAGATTTTATTCCTTTTTCTCTTTTAGCTTCCTGTATTCTAAAATTGTGCCTAGAAGCTGGTTATTAAGGGTGTATTTTTGGAAGCATGGCCTTCAGTACTTTTAAAGTAATTTAGAGTAACATACTTCATACTGGATTCTAGCAGCACACAGGAGCCAGCAGAGTAATGGTGGAGGCACTGGGTTAGCAGAGAGCAAGTGCTTGTGGGGGAAAACTCAGTAAGCTAAAACTCCCCTTACTTCAAATATCAGCACTAATGATCACCTTGCACTATGGTGTCAGGCACTCAAGCTGATAAAAATAGAGTTATTACGAAGATCCTTAAGTGTTTGTGGACCAGTTGATTGCATCGTCTTAATTAGACAAGAGTTTAATTCCGTAATGCTGCATTTGTCTCACTACCTGAGAGACTGCAAATCACTTTGGAGAAGGCTGTAGCAGCCCTGTTTGGGGTGATGTGGGAGCAAGTGGGAGTGGGATGGACCTGCAGTTCCTTAGAGACGAAGCTGTGCCCTGACCTGACATGCATCTGGTCAGTGCAGATCATGGGGAAACTTGCCTTCTGCTGGCTGAGTATCTATCAGGGCATGAACTATGAACAGGTATAACTGGTTAACTGGTGTAAACCTGTTGTAGCTCCAAGAGTTTCCATGACACTAGGTACATGTATACACTAGAGGGGACTGTGGCCCTTTAACTGCCCTTTACCAACATAGCAAAAGGGCTTTTTAGCAGACAGGCTCTGGCAAATCTTACAAGGGCACTTTCAGATGCTATTGATCTCCTAGCTGTCCTTCCTACCCTCTTGGGTTATTGATCCTGTAGAAAACAAAGGAGCAACATGTGCCTGTGTCTTAACTGCACCAAGGCATAGCTCAAGTTTTGAACAAAATCACCCCTGAAGGTGGACTGCTCAGTGCTAACTGTTCATTGTAATAAGGCAAGTAACAGAAGAAGGGCAAGGCACAGAGACGGGCACAGTAGTGTCTTCAGCCACTGCAGCAGAATTCTTCAGAGGGCATTTGCCAAGGTCCTCACTGACATAGGATCCATGCAGAAAGTTATGGAAGGTACAGTGACTTCCCACAGTTAGCTCTACTAAGGAGAGAGGAGAGGGAACAGATGTGCAAGAGATATTGAAATGAGTCTGAGTAGCAAATTGTGGCTACAGCATGAAATTTCAAACTTCGTAGAGCTATAGAGGTGTTTTAATGCACTGTTTCAGTTCAGATTTATATGCTACACACACATAAACAGCCAAAGGTATATTGTGAAGTCGACCACTTAAAGATGGAAACACCAAAATAAAAGCGGTCTGTGCAAATTTACTGCCTCCTCTGTCACTCTTCAGATGTTACATAGGTTTCCGTTTACACAGCTGCCCAGTTCTTTTTCCACAGACCCCTTCCCATATGCAAAGAAAGGACCCAGTAGTCTGCATTTAATGAGAAGTCATTCAAAATCATTTTATCTTCTTTGTTCAATGTGTGTGGCAGCAATGCAAGCTAATATTTATTGCGTGTTGTTTAAACCCTCATGGGCATTTTTAATGGTACTGGCTGTTATAGTGTCCAAGTCTATTTTCACAACTTGTCTGTGAAGTGAGGCCACGGGCATGAGTCTGATCCTGCCATCTTTACCCTAAGTGGTGAGTAACTTCCTCCATGATTACTGGTGCTTCTCTTCAGAAAAAGGAAAGAAAACTCAAGCCTGATTTATAGTCAGCGTATTTGTGCTTCTTCTAAATGCCCCCCTTGCACTAGAAGTGTGTGTGGGAACATGATAGTCATCACCTGGTATGAGTTAGGTTCTCACCTGACAGATGTAGAATGAACTTGATATCAAGTTCAGAGAGAAGGAATCTGAATTGTCAGAGAGGCATGTATCGTTAAGTCCAAATTTTGTTCTGCAAATGCAGTTTTTCCATTGCCTTATGTAAAGTTTCTAGTCACATAAATCCTCACGTGCAGCCTTTTTCAGCCATAATGCATGACACTCCTGGCTGGCAGAGACTGAAGTGTGCAGAGGCAGCTTGGAATAGCGGCAGAAGAAAAAGGATGAAATTGTTTAATCATCCTACTTAGCAACTTCCTCTGGACTATAATACGTGACATTTGATAACCCAGTCATTTGTGTGTAGAGGGTCAAAACACTGTCCCTTAGATATAATAGCTGCTATTGTAATTAATAAAAACTACAAAGTCAGGATATAAGAGGTTGTAATAGCAAAAGGGAAAATCATGCCTAATACTTTCCTTTATAGCAAAGCTCTTTCAGTGGCATACAACTCTAGAAAATGTTCAACTTTCAAATTGAAATTTCCTACCACTGCTCATTCGTCAAGACTCAGTTCTTGGTGAAATTACAAGTGCTTGTTTTGTTTAAGATAATAAGAAACTAAAGCTGAAGCAAAAGCACCTATTTGGCTTTGCTTGGTTTATTTAGTTTAGTTTTTTTTTCTGTGGTTTTTTAAAATTATTTATTTGTTTATTTGTTTAGGTTTTTTTGGTTTTTGTTTTTGTTTTTGTTTTTTTGCTATTAAATGAGAAATATTGGATAATATTTGAAGCAATTATTGTTCCTCAATAGTTTACTACAGAAGGAGATATTTTGTCATGGAATAACTCTGCCAGAGAGTTCTCCATGTACACATCAATGCATTTTGGTTAAGGCCAGACAAGTCATCAGAGGTGGGTCAGGATGCATATGCCAGAGTTCCTGATGTGTTTATAATGAAGTTCATTTGTTCATGCAAAGACTACCTTTTTTTTAATGAATCCTGACCAAAGTGTTGCTCCTGTAATTGTGGTAGTTGAGCAGACGTATGGTACTGCTGTCTATGAAGATTTCAATGCAAGACTTGCAGTGTCTGTAATTAAGAAGTAATGAAAGGACAGGTTGTACTAAAAATCTTGATTTTTCTTTTCTCACTGAAATAGGGCAGAAATGAACTGCACAGGACCTACAGCTATATGAGAAGATTTTAATATTATTATGTTTGCTCTCAGGGTCTCCAGAAACATTAAACCATATTTTGGAGAAATGGTTTCTGACAAGCCATTGCTCTTTGCAGAGGGGGTGTACTAAGGCCACTTACCCTGTGGTGCTGGCATTTGCTGCTGGGTTTTCCACTAAGCAGTTTGCTAAAATGTTATATGTGGTTTTGAATAATTTTCTGACCAGTGAAGTGTGTAAGTTTTGTTTTCTTTCTGAAAAAAAAAAAAATCCTGTAAAAGAGTTTAGGAGTTTTTAATTCCTTCCTACGGAACGAAATGAAAGCTCTATCCATGCTAGAGAGTAGTATATGTTCCAAGAAGCATAGGTAGGAACTAAAATCATACCTGCTATGTGGTCGATCTTTTTAATATTCTACTCAATGTCTGTAGAATGCCATTTATTTAGTCCCTATTAGGTGATATAAGACAAAACTAATTTTGCAGAAAATGTTCAAAAGTATATAAATGGCAGAGAAGGCAAAATCCAATTTTAACTTCAGGTTTCTTAGATACTGCAATAAAGACTGAAACAAGCTCTTCAAAAATGTGTCCCATTTACATTTTTTTAAAAAAAGTTGTTATCTAGCAATATAGTTTGTATTCTGCCAGTCACCATGCTACAATGAGTTCAATAAAAAAAGAAGCAAACTGTTCTTTTGAAAATCCCCTCTGAGATGTTAAACTAAGTAGGAAAACATAAGGATGTGATTATGTGGCATTATTTCAAACACTGGCACTTACTGATAAAGAGCCATTATAATCCCCTCTGGAAAACTCTTCCCATTCCCTCCTTGCCGATAAACTGGGCACAGCCTGGAATCTGGCAGACTGAAGACCAAGGTCACTGAAAACCACTTTTATGGCTTTCCTCCTCTCAGCTCTCAGTGTTGTGAAGCTGCATGCAGCGAGAAGGTTGGTTCCACACTCCATGTGTCACTGGGCTGCTGCCTCCACAGAAAAAAAGAGTGACTGTAACGAGCTGTGGCTGGAATGTCCTCCCTGGTGATCTGGGAGTTGGGCTGCCTGTGTCCTGGTGATCTTTAAACAGTAGCCAAAAGCAGTCTGGCTGCTGCTGGTGTCATCCGCCAATTTGAGATATTTAACTGAGATGCTAAATTTATAAAAAATAAGCTGCCAGTCAAATACGGAAAACGTGTTGATACTTGTACTGAGAAAAAAGCTTCATTGTTAGTTCAACACTTGTAAGGCATCAGAGCACTTAGGGATGCCAAGACCGGAGGTAATTCATGCTGCCCTGACCACATATGTAGCAGTATCCTGAACCAGCTAGTTTAAAGCGAGGTCTTTGTACTGGGTCTGGCTGGTACAGACTTAATTTTATTCATAGCAGCTTGTATGGTGCTGTGTTTTGGATTTGTGACTAAAACTGTGTTGATAATTTTATCTGTTTTTGAACAGTGCTTGCACAGCATCAAGGCTTTCTGTTTTTCCCACTCTGCCCCTGCAGTGAGTAGTTTGGGGCAAGAGGCTGGGAGGAGACACAGCTGGAGCAGCTAACCCGAATTGACCAAGCCAATATTCCATGCCATATAGCATCATGCCAAGCAATAAAAGCTGGAGGCTGTCTTTATAAAATAGCTGTTGCTTGGAGACATCCGTCTGCTTGTGGGAGGTGGTGAGTGATTGCTTTTTTATCACTGTTTTTTTTTCTTCAATTAAACTGTCCTTATCCTGACCCATGAGGTGGTTTTTTTTCTTTTGTTCTTCCTAGTCTCTCCCCACCCTGCCGGGTGTGGGAGTGAGTGAGCGTTTGGCAGTGCATCATTTGGAAACAAAGTGAAGAAGGCTTTGGGAAGGGTAGGCCATCGTAGGACAATTATGAATTAACAGCATGATATGTCTATGAACAATGTGTTGTGATCTGGCACATGTCAGAAGGGTTTCCAATAGAGACATGGAGGCATGAATGCCACAGAAGGCAGCGGTGCAACCATGCCTGACATCAAATGCAAAAGTCCATCACTCCTACTTGAAAAAAGGTAGAATTGGAATAACTTGATTCTAGGATGTTTAGAGAAACATTGATCCAAGCTTTTAAATTTGGCCTATTAAGCCTAATAAAACAAATGGAGTAGAAATATGATTGCTGTCTACTCCATCCGATCAGGGAACAAAGGGAATAGGAAACATGAATAGGAAAAAAGAAAACCTTATAAATGATATTGGTATAATGATAAATAATTATAATGTGGCCATTAAGACCCTGGAATGGAAAGGTTTCTCATCACTAGCGGCTGGAATCAGGTTCCAGAAAGTGCCTTGACATGAAAGCAAATGGAACTTAAGAATTGCTTGCTGCAGCATTCTCTAAATTTATGTGAAGACTTACATAACAAGGTTCTTATGATGGAAGGCTCGACAGAACAAATGAACAAGACCTTTCTACTCCTGAGATCTTAATACCACGAAAGGAAAAGAAAAGATGTGGCATTAAGTATCAGGAAAACCTGCTGGTACAGAGATCTGTACGGTAATGCCATTACCTAGCAAAGGAAGTTGCTGGATCTTACACAATTGCTGCATTATTAAGAAAGTCTTCTGGATCTCTCTTTTTTCCTGCAAGTGATTAAATAATTAGAATCATAGAATGTCCTGAGTTGGAAGAGACCCACAAGGATTATAGAGTCCAAGTCCTGTCCCTGCATATGACAACCCCACAGTTCACACCACGTGTCTGAGGGCATTGTCCAGTCTCTTCTTGAACTCTGTCAGGCTTGGGGCTGTGACACCCCCCTGGGAAGCCTGTTCCAGTGCTCCACCACCAGAGAGAAGAGATCAGCACCTGCCCTTCCTCCACCCCTTGTGAGGAAGCTGTTGGCTGTGATGAGTGAATAGTTCTCAAAGTTGGAGTTTTCATTTAGGAGTAGGCCAACACAATGCTGTAGGAACATATATGAAGTGACCTCATAAGATCATATTATCTCTCAAGGCCTACTGCTTGTAAAAATAGTGCTCTCTTCCATAGTGGGGTGAAGGAAATAAGAAACGTCATTTTTCTTTGAACAAAGCAGTACTGCGTAATAATAAGTATACATGATTTATCTGAGACTTGCTAAAGCTCTGCTAAGACCTTTTACAATCTAATACAAATGTTTAAATAAACAAAACTAGCAAAACAGTCTGATGTATATATTGTTTGCTGGAAATGTATTTACATCTGATGGTGACCTTTGACAACCTGGCCTTTTTTGGGTTCCCAAGTGGGAGCTGAGCACTTACAAATATCGGACGGCAAGTAAGAGAACAATCTTTACCTCGGCTCACCCAGATGATGGTACTGTTTATGTGCAAGCAGTGGGGCTGCCTCAGCCATCACTCACCTGAGGGATTTATTGGAGTGGGCCCTTCCTGAGGAGGGCAGGGGCTTCTGAATTTTCTGGACTGGCAAAGGTCTTAAAAAATAGTGCAATATAATGGCATAAATAATATATAAATTTGCTGATCTACACCTTATTTTGTATACCACACTGGTCTGCCAAGCTGGGACCCTGTATTGTGTAGGTCTGTGGTATGCCTGTATTGGAACAGCAAGAAAAGTAGGCTTTCTCTTGTGTAGACTTGGCTTTATATTTTTATTTATTCAATTCTACCCTGAAGCTTACACAATAAAGAGGACTAAAAATGAAATGCCACTGATTGTTTTTAACTTATGCACAGTAAATGTCACACAAGAAGAGATTACTAGTTCAGGAAAAAATATCCTACTATGCAGGAACTTATTGCTAGTACTGGTTTGAAGCCTATGTTTGCTTTCGGTAAAATTCAACATCATGAGGCAATAGGAATAGCCTTGATCATTGTACTTCTGAAATGAAACAAGGACCTGAGTGATTGCAACTCAGCTAATAAGTATGTTAATAATTGCTAAGCAAAGCCTGTGTAACATTTTGGCATAGCGTTAGTTTCATTTATATCACCCCTAAATCTTACAAGCTCAAATAAGAATTGATTTCACTTTCATTAACTGACTGATTTAATGCAAATATCACAGTCATTTTTGCCTTTGAGAAACAGATTAAGAAAAAAAAAAAGGCAAACCTGGCATTTGTTGTATCACTGAGCACCTGAAAAATGTCAGCGTAGCTTAGTGAGGTAGTTTGTTTCTTCTGTTTTTTAACTCCCTCAACTGTGGAACACGTGGACTTCAGCTATGCATTAAAAAAATTCAAAGCCTTTTACCATGTTGTGGTCTCTTTACTTTGGAAAAGAGCAGTGCAGGGCTTTCCAGGTTTAGCTTCCAGGCGTAAATAAACTCAGTTGGCTGAACCTATTCAGGAGCATTTAGTGTCCATTCCAAGAAAAACATTATATTGGCCCCAACAGAAGTAGTGTCTGAATACTATTTCATTTTATTAATCACTACTTTTCATTTTAGCGCTATCTTTTGATCATTACTTAAGGTCTTCATCCAGCTAGTTTTTGGCCTGGTAACTGGCAGGTGAAGTTGGCAGGCTGTCAGGATTAGTGGTTGTGAGGCAGACGATACAATCATGTACCAAGTAAGAATGAGTATACAGTGTGTTGCTTCAGCTGTGTGTAACTGAAGGTTTTTAAAACAACTCTGATGTCAGTGCTTGATGGATTTTAGTTTGCGCTAAAGCAAGGTGGAGAGAATGGGCATGAATGTGTTTTATAGATCAAATATTCAACTAACAAAGAGACAAAGAGGAAACTGGGACATCAAGTTCTCCCAGAGACCTCCTATGTACTGCTAAAAAGTCGAACCAAATGGTGTTTTCAAAGTCTCTAAATTAGCCTTCTCCAAGTGAAGCCAGCAGTAGAATTCCCAGTAGTTACAATGGATGTCAGGTTAGGTCACTGTTCTTTAGGCCACTGGAAGTCCTACCTTCTTCTACTTTTTTTCTTTCTTTTTTTTTAGTTATTTCTGTGTGTCCCTAATGTTATACCAGTGGCCTCTGGACCTTAAACTTCAAACTTGCATCCTGCTTCTCTTGTAGTCATCACCGTGCTGGCATGCAGGTGGCCTCCACTTCGGTGTAGCCACAAATTTCCCCAGTTGTGAGGAAAGGGCTTGTGTGCATTTGAGCTGTTGCCTCCATGTAGTCTTGTTGTGCTCTCTGGACTGAATTCCCTCACTGTAAAATACAGATAATGGCACTTCCCTGCCTACATGGATTATGTGGATTCCTCAAACTTTCTAGGGATAAAAGCCAAAAAGTAATGTAACAGGTGATGTCTTGCTGCATATTTTATCTACTGGCATAGAACCAGTACTCCATTATTCAAAAAAATGGAGACATAGACAAGAAAAACAAATTAAAAGCAAAGAAAAAAGAGCACTATTAATAATAATGAAGAAAACCAAAATGGCATGTGACCTGATTTCTAAAAAAATAAATCCCTGCAGATACACAAACAACTACATTAAATATGATTCCTCATATGATTAAATGAGCTCTGAACTTGCCTACCTTACTGCTTGCTTAAAGCCATTTACATTTTTTCTGGTCTGCACATACCCAGAATATGAGAAGGGACTACTCAGTACATGTACTCTAGTAGTTCCTGGACAATAAATTTTAAAGCTTCTAGAGCAGGGGTGTCAAACTCATTTTCACCGGGGGCCACGTCAGCCTTGTGGTTGCCTTCAAAGGGCCAAATGGACAGTCCCAAAATTACATTCAGCCCTTTGAAGGCAATGGCGAGGCTGACGTGGCCCCCGGTGAAAATGAGTTTGACACCCCTGCTCTAGAACATTAACTATCTGAGGATGAGTCACAGCTGGAAATCAGTAGGTGATATACAAAGTGAACCAGATGGGCAAACACATACACAAATAAACCTAATAGGAATCAGTAGACAAAAGTGCTTGAAAAGAAAGGGAGAGGTGTTTTTCTAAATTTGCTAAATAGAGATAGAAATATTTCCTTACAAACTGTAATGAAGTCAGATAAAATGTAAAGTAGCAGACATTTATCTCTTTTTGCTAAAACACTGTCAATGCTGTGCTGCCAGACACATCTGGGTGAAGTTGCGGAAGGGCCATCAGGAACAGTTAGACATGGGGTTTCCTTCTTCTGCCAGCTTTGGTCCAGTGCTGTCTTCTTCAGGCTTTTTTATTGCTTGAAGGGGAACTGAAGGAAGCATGAGAATTTTGCTGCCTGGGAAGAAAATATAGCTGTTAAGAGCTATACTGCAGCTCTCCATTGCCATGTAGGGTTTCTCTAGATCAGCCATCACCATACTAGTCAAATGCTGAATCAGATAAATTAGGTCAGCATGTGACCAACCAACCTTCAGAGTTGATAATACGCTTTATCCTTCCCATCTTGCTGCAAATGTTGCTTATTGCACTTACTGCACCCAATGATTTATTATACTTCTGTAGTGGTTTGAGCAGCACAGTGAACATGAGGAACATGGCAGTTGTTGCTGTTAACTCAAAGTGGAAGAAAGTTTAGCACAAAGGGCTAAAACTTCCCAGTCTTCCATGGCACCAGAATCTCTTGGAATCTGACCTCTCACCTCCAAGTGCCTCAGGCTTCCCTCCACAAATACAAACTTTACTTCATTTTACATGATCTACAAGATATGTAGGCTAAAAGCTTTGCTACCATACCATTTTGCACTACAGATGGCACCTTGCAAAAACCAAACTCTAGTGCTTGATGTCCTTTGAGAGCATGACTTTTACTTCCCAAAGGTGGCGTACAGTTTCTTCTGGAGTGCCATTTACTATTTTTTTTAAGTGCACATTTTAAAATGAAATTATTTGTCTTGCAATTTGTGATAAGGCAGACATATAAATGACATTTTAGTTAGTCATGGCTCCCAAAGTTTTATTCATGCTAAGCTTTGAGATAAACTTTTTCCTGAGGGAGCCAAACTGTTATATATTTTCTTCTTAATCTACTTGGTATTGAGATTTCACTGCCAGCTGGAATGAAATATTAGAGATTTTCATTGTTGTTATAGAACTGAATTTTATAGAGATAATTATTATTGAATATTTCAGCATACATCCTGTACTTAATCCACTTAACATACACTAAAAAGAACCCAGATTGCAATACCAAGAACAAGTCTGTAATTGTTTTAATCTGAAAGATGAAGAAAGTTCAAGGTAAAGAGAGTTCAATTAACAAAGGCAAACCTAGATGTAAAAATAAACAGACTTATTTGTTTTCTTTATATCACCGTAATAAGTCATCTTAGAACATTTAGTTAAATTTTAGTGTTTCCAGAGTGTTTTGCTAGTAGAGAACATAAACCTACAAGCTCTTGAAAACCTTGCATCTGCTTATGCCCTCAGGTTGTTTTCCCTCTTGTTTCATGCTTGTGTCCTGTTTCTCTTTGTTACCCCCATGGCTGCCCAGGACCGCTTCCAGAGACGTGCATGGCGACCCAGAGGAAGCGTTTGCCAAGGTTGGCATCATGTCTGCTGGCAAGCAACACTGGTTCATAAGTTTTAAGAAAAGCAAGACTCCCGTCTCCATGCCAAGAACAGAGCCAAGAGTGTGTGGGAGCTCTGCAGTCCTGCTTGTCCAGTCAGGAACTGCACCCTGTCTCTGGCAGGGACATTGCCATCACGCCTCTAGCCGTGACCAATTAATTGTACTTAAAACTCAGCAGGCCCCACCACACACATTCACAACAGGTCTTTGCATGAGCCTCTGAGGCTACTGAACCAACTGGATAGCTAAAGTTGGGTGAGATTAATTGCACTCTGATGTTTCAGATCTGAAATAAGAGGAACAGTCTGAACAGACACTGAAGACTTGGTTTGTTCTGTTTTGTTTTGAATTATAATATCGATTAGATTTAAGTTTTAGTTTGGTTTTGTTTTTGTTTTTTTAAAGGCATTTTCCATGCAAAAAAAAAAAAAAATTGGTGTAGGAAATTTTAGGTTTAATACACACATCTCTGTAGGAATTCTAGCATTCTTACAGTGTCAGCAGAGCATTAATCTTGATTTTTCATGCCCTTTAAATTGTGGAAACTATGAGGATCTCACTGTAGAGAGAAATCAGGTTTACAGCCTATACCAACTTTGTGCATGTATGCATACAGAGGTATATGTATTACCACGGAGAAGATTAGGACATGTGCTATTAAAATCTGCAGGATACACATTTTTTTTGGCAGGGTGTAAACCTGGATTCTGTGAAAAAACCCTATGTGACAAGGGCCTATGAAGTCCATCTCTAAAAGTGGATAATCTTGAGTCAATGCTAGAACACCTTCCTTTATTCTCTTTTCCTGCCCTTGCTTATGTCTTAGACGAATACTCATCATCCCATCCACTGACAAGTTCTTCCCAAGAAAGAGATGTTTCTATTCTAGTCTTATGACTCATGCCTGCCATGCTCTGTCCAGGCCAGAAAAAAATACAGGAGCTGATCTATAGTCCATTGACTTCAATGGACCTTGATCCAGGGGCATAAATTACATGTTTCTACATGGCAATTAAAACATCAACTTGTCAGGGCAGGCTCTACCTCAGTGAAACTGCCTTACAGTGAACAAGTTTTTCTTCCTCTAGAAGAAAGACACTTAAAAAAAAAAAAGGAGATTCAGTTTTCTTTTATTCCGAATATTTGTGGGTAAGAAATATAGTGATGAGCTCCTATGTAACACACTATCAAAGTGAAACTAAGCATTGTGATATTTATCCTAGCCTGCTGGCAAAAAGCCATATAAATTATAAAAAAGACCCAGGTATAGGAAATCAAATTGTGAAGTAATCAGAGTTCACAATAAAATATCTGCATTAAGATAATGTACTTAAGTGGGCTACATTGCAGCATTCTCTTGTATCTGTACACTTTAATGTAGCTACTTCTGTGTATATTTTAGTTCACCAGTGCCAAAAGGAAAATGGCTGTTAAGAAATGGCCATTGTCCTCTCATTGCCACTTCCTTTCTCTCTGGTTTTTTGATGCTACTAGTTAATTCTCTCATTTTTGGTACCTCATGCATTCATCCCTTTGTTTCCTCAGACTTGTAATGTCAATTCCAGCTGAGACAAATACTCCACTGCAACTGGACATTTTTGTAGTGAGCATGAGATTTCTTTATACCTCAAGCTTCTTGCTTTGCACTGATTGATATGTGGCACACCCATCTTTTCAGAAACCTATGGTCATGCCATAAAAAATATTAATTCAAACTTGATAAAAGAAGCCCATGGCCCTAGAATTTATTTTTTGCTAATAGTATGTTTTAATCAAAGGGCTAGCCTCTCAGCTGGAAGTTCGAATCAGTCAAGGAGATGCATGACCCATCTGGCATCTTTATACTCAATTTGTATTCACATGAAAAAAGAAATAAAGTTCATAGTTTTAACCATTTTATTGTGCGTTGGTTTTTTTTTTTTCCAAAACTGAATTGTGCAAATTGTTACATGGTATGTTGGATGTAGACAGTACCCATCTCATTTCAGAATAAGACAGCAATGTAACACGCACCAAACAGTAAGATTGTTCAAGTTTGGAAATGCTAGTAAGCTTTACTTACAGTGTTAACATTGTAAAATGAAAGATGTCCTCTGCCCCATACAGTTTGAACTGTGAATATATTTTCAGAAATATACCCATATTCTAATTCAGTTTAGGAGAACGATGATAGAGAAGCCCCCTGAGAAGTCTCCTCCTGTCTCCCTTCGCCATGTCCAAAGTACTGCTGTAAGCACATGAAAAATTAAGCCCTGTGAGTCTAGCTTGCACAACACTTAATCTGATCCAGTCACCACTGCAACAAATCACAATTAGAGCTGAAACTGTACCCTTAGTTAATATTCAAGTGGTAGCAAAGGCTATAATGAGCGTGTAGGCAGGTTTTGTGTTCTTTGTTACAAAGATACAAACACAAATGTGGCATAAAGCTGGATGTTTCTATGAGAATTTGGTTTGCAAGCAAGACCCTTACAGAAAGCCTGTTAGGAAGGAACCCTGAGAAAATACTGAAGAGCCACAGTCTTCCCTCTGCCAAAAAAGCTGTTAAGAAATACTGCCTCAAAATCAAAAATTGCGCTGAATGAGCAAAGGAGTGGTCAAAAATAAAGATAAAACAGCTGATGCAGGGAACAGCCTCCACCCCACTTGACGCTCACGCACTCACACACAGAAGCAGGCTGCTCTCTCTCTCAAGAGCCACAGCTTTCTGACTATAAGTGTGAAGCAAAGTTCCTCATGGTAAGCCTGTCTGCCCTCCTTGCTGACAGACCGCACAAGTTTAGAAAGTTTAAATTTACCCCTCGTTGTACCACGATGAGCAAGTCTGTCCATTAAAACAATTACTCTTTCTACTTACTGGATTTAAAATCCTTGGCATACCTTCAATGTGATTTTGGTATGATTGCATATGCAAGAAAGCAAAACCCAACAAACTGGGCCAAATTCTGAACTCCATGTCCCTGAAACCACTGGGAGTTTTGTCTAAGCAAGAAGTTCAGAATTTGGCCCTGATAAAAAACAAGCTTTCGCAGCAACACGGTCTGGCCTCAGCATCACTAGTCAAACCAGTGATCTCCCATGCAGGTTCTGTTCCACTCCAGGCCACAGTTCCAGCACCACTCAAATCTGCACTGGGGACGAGGACATTTCATGTGCATGCAGCCACCTGCAAAACAGCAACACAATGGCTTTGGTACTTGGCAAATGCTTAGAGATATTAATCAACAATTAACAGTGAAAAAAACAACTTTCTTAGGCATTCATTTACTATCCAAGTAGAATATTTAATAAAAGAGAAGTACAAACCTGAAGAATATTTTTTCTTGGGCTTTCTAAAACCTGCTACTCCCTTGCTTATTGGGGTGTAATGTGGTCTCCCTTGAGGGCCTGCAGCAATAGGAGGAAATTATACGAGACTGTGCTAGGGATAGGGAAAAGAGATGACAGTCTGTGTCCTCTCAAAGCAGCCGTGGAGGTGTCTGCTCAAGGATACTCTAGCCTAGTCCTGCTGTGAGCCAGAAGATGAACAAAATTCAATTTTTTAAAAAATTTGGATTCAACAACTGAGAGACTTGCAATGACAATAAATCAGGAGATAAAGATTTTGCATGGCTGGCTGCTGTGTATATCAAAATCACATCAGTAATTTAAGTTGATTTGACCTTCTTAGTATCTGAAGCAGCCTTTTGATCGCATTTATTTTTACTGTGTGTTGGGTTTCTTACTTGGCCATACTGAGAGAGCAGCTTTAATCTCTCTGCTCACAACCTTGATCAAATGTTTATTTTGTAATATATGAAACATTAACATTGTCAAAGGTCATTACAGAAATACACTTCAAATGGAGATTATGTTTCTTAGCATACAAAAAGATCTCTTGTATAATTCGAACTGAAAGAAAAGCGTGCAATATGAAGAAATGCTGAAATGTCATTTTGGTTTGACTCCAGATGGTGATAGGAGGTACAGGGAGTGTGTGTTCCCTACTGTATGACCTGCTACCCCTACACCACCTTTTTTATAAATGCCACTCCAGAGTGATTCTCAGAAGGTAAAAACATCAGAACACACAAGAACTGGTTTGTTAAAATAGGTTGGTCTGCTTGATCTGACATGAGAGAGAAAACTAGCTGTGACGGCAAGGTCTATTCATCAGTTTATATTTTTGTGTAAGAGATACAATTTGCCAGGCATTTTTATCCTATTCAAATGTAAGCATACCAGTGACCAGCCTCCATGTTACACTTTACTTAACATTTAGATCCAATCCTCTCTCATGATTTGTACTAAGCCATCACTGGGTAAAATTAATCTCAGTCCTGGCGCAGGACCCAAACCCCACCAGGCACCCTCTGTCAAATGTGTGCTCTATCTGCTAAGCTACATAAATCATGTTATTCTCTGCTGCATGGCAGCTGAGATCAGCAGTCAGAGCGGAGAGTGCCTCAGGCAACGTGGCCTACAGCTCTGTGAGTGCTGCAGTCCTCCGAGAGACATGGATGTGTGTTTAAACTAACTTAGACTGGAACTAAGCTGCGGGAAAGTGTTTTGCTCTTTCACTTTGGCTATTACAGAAAAGTTATTGGCGTACAGAAGTATTCTACAATGCCAATAGCTATACAGAGTGTTGTAGAAAAGTTACTGACATAGAGAAATACAGGCTATTACAGAAAAGTTATCAGCATGGTCACTGTCCGTTGTAAAAGACAGTGTCCACGGAAGCATTTGGGGAGGAAAGGCAGATTTATTCTCTAGTGTGGAGTCAGTGTACTCCTCCCAAATGAGGACTGTTGGCAGACTTGGGTGTAGAGTCATCAGCGTCTTGATACGAGCTGTACTTAGGCAGAAGTGAAATGCTCCTTTCAGTTTGCTGTGCATTACCCCATGACCAGAGAAGAAAGCAAGCACTGCATTTCTCAGGTGTCACGCCTTAATTTGCAGATCACAGAATCACTGAGGTGGGAAGGTACCTTTAGAGATCATCCAGTCCAAACTCTACTGCTCAAAGCAGAGTCCACTAAAGTATGGTGCTCGGGGTTGTGTCCAATTGGGTGTTGAATGTATCCTAGAATGGAGACTCTTTCTGGGCAATCTGTTCTAGTCTTCAACCACCCACGCAGTAAAAAGCATTTTATGTTTAAGTGGAATTCCCTGTGTTTCAGTTTTTGCCCATTGCCTTCTGTGCTTTCAGTGGGCACCACTGAGAAGAGGTCAGCTCTGTCTTCTTTGCTCTGCCCACCAGGTATTTCTTTATACAGTCCTTTTATTGTTTTTGTAGCCCCTCATTTGACTTGCTCTGGTCCATGCCTCTCATGTACAGGGAAGCCCAGGACTGGACCCTCCACTTGATATGTGTCTCATCAGTGCTGAGCAGAGAGGCAGGATCACCTCCCTTGACCTGCTGGTGATGCCGTTCCTAATGCAGCCCAGGATGCTGTTGGCCACCTTTGCTGCAAGGGCATATTGCTGGCTCATGTCCTACTTGTAATCTACTGGGACACTCAGGTCCTTTCCATCAGGTTGGCCCTGCATTTCTCTTTGACGAACTTCATGAGGTTTCTCTCAGCCCATTTCCCAGCCTGTCTAAGTCCCTCTGAATGGCAGCACAATCGGCCAATTCCAGCGTGTTTAAACATTTCTGGCCTGCTGCCGTTGTTTTGGCATTTTCCTTTATGAGGCACTGTTCTGACATTGGCCAGGCTATAAGCAAGGAAAGGTCTTTTCCTGCATATTATCCATTTTCATTATTTTCTTTCAAAGGTAAAAAGTGTAATAGCCTTTATTTCCTTTTTGACACATTGGGGATTTCTACAAGGAACTTTCTTAAACATTAGTGGGAGTTGTGTAAATGGTGTCAAATAGAGATATCCTGTTTGTGACTAGTGACAACTGCCTGTAATTAACAGTAAAGATTCTGTAACAGCGTCCAAGAGAAAGTAAAGGTCCTAGCACTGTTTCAAGCCTGATCAGAAGGGGTTTTTTTTTCTATTTTTTTTTTCATTTGGCTAGGCACAAACTGTTAAGTATGAATAGTTACAATTATTATTTGTCTGTTTATAACCCTGTTCAAACTTCTGCTTTCCAGCCTGTTTTACAAGTCTGTAAATAATTTTTTGACCTACCCCTCTGTTATCTCTCTTCTGCTGCCCAAATTGCTCTCCACACTTTGCCAAATCTCATCTCACCTTCCCACTCTTAAATTCATGCTTTCTTTCATTCTGTTCATTGTGCTTGAAGAAGTCTCCCACTTTCCATCTGCCAACTGCCTTATTTTCTTTCATTAAACCCCAGATTTCAGGATTTTGTCCTATTTCTTCCTCAGTAATATTTCTGTGGCATCACTTCTTGAAGTGTTCGCTCCTTGCAGTTTTCAGTGTCTTATTTTGCATTTTCAGAGTCCCATTTGAATAAGTGATGCCACAAAACTAAGAAGCATCCTCTGTACTTAATATTTGTATAATATTTAGGCAATAATTTTAATATATTTTGATTAATTAACATAAATACAACTAAATCTTGGAACAGCATGAACCTATAGGGTATAGCCTATCTACTGTTCCTGTTCCTCATTTTAACCGCCTCAGTGCCAGCAAACTACTTTTCTTCCTACATGGTAAGCACTGATTAGTGCGACCAGTTTGTCAGAACTCACATTTCTTCCTCTGACTTGCTCTTTTGCTGTGGGCATGTCACTGGGTTGCAATGGATCTCATATAAATTCAGCTATATACTGTGTAGACATCTACAGCAGGATTAATTCTCCACACCCCTCTTTTAGGTGTGATTCTTCTGGCTTACATTAGGTGCATGTTTTATTTCATCATGAGATGAGTTTTGCTCTACAAATGTCTGGTTTTTCCATTGACAATGGAAAATCTAGACAACTAGCTGGACATTCAGTCATATGAATGCTACATCAAGTGTCTGTGCCTTTTTTTCCATATCTATAAAATACCCAGGCATGTTGTGAGGCTTAATTAGTGACTTTAGAACTCAGTGATTTCAGGATAATTTAGATAAAATGACAGAGGGAAGATTCAAACTCTATGTGCTCTCCCACTCTTGGGATAATAGTGTGCATATGTACACATGCACATTCATACATTTATATCGTAAAATGCATTTTAAGAGACAGTTAAGTATGAGATATCTAATAAATTTACCATTTTTTTCTACTGGAATATTGCAGCTGGGGCATGGCTTGGTTGTCTTCTTGATTGTTTCTTTAGATGCCTCTTCCCATCGAGCTTGCATGGCTGCATGTTCATCAACCACATATCCCTGCAAAGACAGAGAAAAACTACCTGTGGGCACAATACCGAAAGGCCGTGCTGGGACACGATGTCTACACTGAAGTGGTAACTACTCATGAGCAACAGACAGGAGAGACTGCAAGGCCAAGTAGGCTGGGCTTTGTGAGAGATGGAGAATTTTTGCTTCAAAATGCAAACTTATTTTCTCCCAGCATGCACGAATCGTATATTGAGTTAGCTCTTGGGCTGCAGGGTGGCAGGAGGAGCTGCAGCACTGGAGTCTGCGCCACCCTGGGGGTCCTTCCTACCCACAGCTGCAGCGCAGGCTGTGTCCTTCCCATTGCTCCCTGGCCCGGGTGGCCGGCAGAGCCCACGCAGGAGGGCACAGCGGGCAGCAAGCCGTGCTGCATACACACGGATGGGGAAAGCAAAAAGGTGAGGTGAAGCGGGAGTCAGATGATCCTGGCTGAGATGTGACGTGTTGGACACCGTAGGTTTGATTCTGCTTCAGGAATTAAAGCCCTTCTTGCAAGAAAAGCTAAAACACCAAGGCAATGCAACGCTTAATAATGTAGAATGGTGGGGTCCCTGGAAGGAAGCTGTTTTTCATAATAAAGTGAATAAAGTGCATGTCTTTGTTTTAGAGGTCTAGAATTCATTCAAACATACATCTATATAAAATCAAGAAGCCTTAAGAGGAACAAAGAATAAACACAAAAATTGTGGAGAAAAAATTTAAAACACACAGGTGGATGACACAGGTGGAAAAAGTCATCATGAAGAGTGTTCTTTTAAAAGGGACTCCCGTGTTTGTCCTATTTATGACTGGGACAAAATTACATAATCTACACAAGTGTCCTACTTGCCAATTTCCTACCTAAAATGATTGTACAAGGACAAAAGAGATGGCAGTGCCTTGAGTCGTTTCTATCACGTAAGGTTGGCAACTATGTGAATAGTCACTGTAAACAACATATGTAGGCTCCAGCCTTGAAGTTCTGCTTTCTCCATTCACAATGTGGGTTTTTTCAAGCATGTGGGAAAATTATGAGCTTAAATGAAATTATATGATTTGTAAAAAGACCTATAACTTCTTTGTGTATAGCTTCTAAATACTTGTAGGCTGTTATCTGGATAGACTTAACATTTATTTACATGGATAATTTTTTAGATATTTGTTTCTCGTAAGACAGAAAAAAGAAATTGGCCCAACTTTTAAACATGCAACACAAGCATAACTCCTCTTGATTTCTGCTCAGTTACTACTGAGAAGACCTGTGAGTTTTTGCAGCATAAGACCTAGATATTATTTCTTGGCTGAAGCCACTTGAGTTAAAATAACGAAGTGCAACATCTGCAGAAAGTCATTTGTAGCTCATCTGGTGGCCATTGCAACATGCATCTTAAAACAAAAACCAATCAAACACAGCAACCCACAAAAATACCCCATTCCCCCCTGCCCCGCCCTGGCTTTTTAAATCAGAAAAACATTAAAAAATGTGTTAATGGTATTATTTCTTTTATTTTACTATCTATATCTGTCTCCTCAGCCCTCTAATTCCATTTATTGCTCCTCACTTCATATTTTTGATGTAGAAGTGACAAAGGTGAATGAAGTCTTCTCAGCTCTATGCTAGAAGTGACTTCTACTTTTGGCTCTCGGCTTCTGGTCTCAGCCCTGCACCCTCCTGGATTATTCAGCAATTTGGCAAGATGATGACCTCTGTACAATAGGACATTAGTAAATTCTGGAAAACAGAAAAAGTGTCTCGGGCTAATAGCAAAGAACATAATCTAGTATTGATCTCACAACACCTTGATCTTTAAGGAAGGATGACTTCAGCAAGCAACCCGAGCTAACTCAGAGAGGCCTGAACACAAGATGGGAAGAGTGGGGAACACTTGACCTGGGCCTCAGTTTGCTCAGTGACAGAGGGAAGATGACATTAATTTTATCTGGTTGTAATGGGAATTAATGACAATATGTTTAAAACTAATTCAAGATGAAAATCACTACAGCAGTGACAGCTATTGTTTTCAGAATAATAGCTACATGAGAAGACCAGAAGTATTTTTAATTTTTGTAGTCAACCCAGAAGAGCTTCACAGTGGCTCTGTTTTTCCCAAATAGGCCAAATCCAAGCTGTGTGGTTCAGTACTTGGAAACATACTTTTTCTTCATCTTCATGCCTTTGTTGTGCCCTAATAGGAAATGCCACTGAGGCAAAATTTCCCATGCCCAATTTATAGTTCGATTTGTATAAAGATATTTGATCTTAGTTCTGGAAAACAAAACAAAACAAACAAACAAAAAAACAAAAACCCAAACAAATAAAAAAACAAACAAAAAATCAAACCAAACCAAAACAAAACAAAAAAACAAACCAACCAAACCCAAACAAACTCGGGAGAGCTTGGAATAAGTGAAATAAACAACTTAAAACCACACATATGCAATTCACCAAGAAAGACCAAATGGCTGAAAACAGCAGAGTGAATTATTATGTTAGTATTTTGCATTGCATAAATCCTAGCATGAAACAGATGCAGCAGCATGGTATTTTCAGCCCACTAGAGCTGAAACATCCCTCCTATAACTAGTCTTGCTGAATGCTAAGTTAAATACTTCCTGTTGCAGGAAGCAAATGCAGAGAAATGGTACAGTGATGGAATTCCTCTGATTCAGTGAAGAAATTATACCGTACTGATCTATGATCCCCCAATGTTCATGTGCTTTAATTAGTGCTCCACATACAATGACTACAAGCACACATATATTTATTTGCACTTTTTCCTCAAACAATAAAGGGAAGGCGAATGACAGTTCTCCATTACCAGTGTCTATATAAATCATGTTCTTTCATCCTAAGCCAGCACAGCTGATCTCCTTGGCAGTGGCCTAGGCAATAGAGCTGGTCTATCAGGTGGAGGTGACTCACTTTATTTGGCCTGCCTGGTCTTGGATGGGAAGGTCAGAGATGCTCCAGGGGTGCATTACATGTCAGTTTGCCAAGGAGAGCAGACTTGGACCACTTGTGATGCTGACCCCACACAATATGCTCTGGTTCCCCAGTTATTACAAAATATTTGTCCCAGCACTAGTGAAATCTACTAGATTCCATCCATGCCGCTTTATGAATATTTTTTTTGATTCTCAACTGTGCTGCACATTATTATCAGGAATGAATATCCATAAGTAATAGGAAGCTACAGTAAGAGCTGCTGCAAGCATTTTTCAACACCCCTTCTGCAATATCCCTTAGTGACATAGGTGAAAAAGTCTGTATGGTTATCTCTGTGTCACATTGAAGGATGTAGATTTCCTTCTATTCTGTTTCTATGCTGAGTTATTTGGAAAAGCTAACAGGGATAAGGAGACTACAGAGACTGCTGAACACCATACAGCAATACAAGAACATGTACATGGAAAGCTTTTTATGCTGTTAAGCAATATCAGGCAGTACTGGGAAAAGTCCTACAGAGGCAGAAAGCATTTGGAAATAGAAATAAAGTGTCCTTCGTGAAGCAGCATCTCATTCAGGTAATAGGGCACGCATCGACTGGTCTGTAGCACTATGTAAAGTAAACGAAGTTTGTGTTCGCAGTCAGCAACTAAGCGATACCCTCCAGATTAAAAACGTTTATGGCAAAACCTCCTCTTCAGATACTGGAAGCACTAGATACATAATGTTGAATTCTGACATGCACTGCGTTATATACTGTTTATGTAAGCACACTTCTTTTATGATCATGCTTATTTTGCCTAGCATAGACATCAGCTGAAAACCGAAGACCCTTGATTCAGACTAGAATATGAAGCTTGATTCAGAATAGAATATAAAGCTGTTAGCACTATGTGGTGCTTAGCTTTAGTGACTGTAATTTCTGGACTCCTGTTTGTTTGCTTTTGGTGTTTAATTCCTTTCTGATATGCATACCTTTAAAAACTGTATCCTAGTGCATCTTCCTTTAAATCAGAAATACCTTTCCTTTTGATCAGAAATGCTTGGGTTTAAATTAATCTTCCTTGGAAAAATATGATTTTTTAAAATAAACAGAAATATGTTAAATTATGACTTTATGTGAAATATAGCATTTTAAAAATGGCTTAGATGTCTCAAACCAGAAAGTATTACTCATCTTCCAGCACAAATGTGAGAACTATGGATATTTGAAAGCACTTGAAAGGAAGACAAATAATAATCTATTGTGCACAAAGCAATGTTCAAACCACCATAACATTTAGATTAACACAGCCCACTAATTATTTTGGGCTAGACCTCTAAGCAAAAGCAGCTTCATCTGTTGAAGCTTGATCTACAAGGGATGGTGACAATCCAACTTCAATTTCTTTTGTTTTCTCGGCTTCTAGCGGGCTCTTTATGAACATGTTCACATGAATTAACATCCTGTTGTGTTTAGTGGTGTCTTTTACTTTAGTTGGGGGGGTGGGGGTGTGTGAAAACAGCAGATGTCTAAGGCACTAGATAGGCTGGATAGGCTTTGGAGAAAATGCATTATTTGAGTCATGTAAGAGTCAAAATCTCACAAAGAGAGGTGTACATAGCTATGGAACTAGTGTTCTAGCCTAGAGAAAGATTTGGGTTGATCAAAACACTAAAATATGACTACAGATAAGGAACAAGAAAGATATCCTTCAATGGGAATATGTTTCATGCTCAGGAAAAATAGAGGTGTCAGTACCACTCTGATCCAGTTAAATTCACATGAAGCAGCTTTGTGAGCAAATTTGTCTGTTGTGCCTAGGGAATCCTGCTGTAAAAAAAGAGTTCCTTTATGGTGACAGCAACTAGCTGAAATCAAAGTGATATACACAGGATATTGTGTCTGATACAAGATGAGAGTGACTTTCACTAAATAAAATCAGAGCACTCTGGTTTGGTGACTCTGCACATCAAGGTTCTCATTCTGCACGTTGGGGCTGTTCATATCAGCACAAATTAAATTAAGGTAGCTGGTGAATATTGAATTTACAGTGCTCTGAAGTAGCAAATTAATCTAATACAGGTCATTCTTGCATAACTGTTTTCCACGAGTGAAATAAAGAACATGCCTTCTCCTGTAACACAGCTGCAAATGACTGTCAGCTTAACCTCAAAAACAAAAGCAGCCTGTCACATCTTTTTACTTTATTACTACCCAAAATAGGAAAGCTAAAATTCTCTCTATATAGTTCCTATCCATTTCTCATTAGAAAGTTAAGACCTATTCTCAGATTTCCTCCGGTGTATCTTTATTTATAACATAGAAATAAATTTTACAGGACATTTCCTGGTTATACTTATTTTTTCTTGCTACTTTAATTAGACATCTGTGGGTTGAAATGTCCTGTGCTTGACATTGTGAATATACCAGCTACTAAACCCCTGACCCTCAGTTTCTATTCCATTTATTTAAGATACTTTAGAAATCAAGCTAGGTGTGCCATTTTTTGTACAGCCATGTTTTATTTAACTTTTTAAATTTATCTGATGGAAAAAAAAAATCAATGGTCTAATAATAGATGTTCCACATTTCATACTGTGACTCAGGACTCATTGAAAGATGTTATGCATGATGAACCTCTTCAGTAGCTCTTTCAGTAAAATGCAGTGATTTTTTTTTTTTTTTTTTGTGGTCGGCATTTACTATTTATTCTTTTGATTAGTTTTCCCCTTTTGAGTAGAGAAATAAGTTTCCATAGAAATGCTGTGTTTCTCATCTTAACTCCTGCCTGTAGTACACCATTTCAAATAACTTCACCTTCTGTTTTCCACTGTTCTAAAAGCAGTAAGAAAAGTTTGCTGAAATAGTGAAGAAACAATTCTAAAAGTGATATTTGCAATATTTAGAGCATAAACCCAAAACACTGATAACCAAGAACTGATTCAGAAGGTCACATAACTGTGGAGTCCAATAAAATGTATGTGTTTTCCCTAACAACTCACCCTTCACTAAAGGCTCAAGCAAAAAAAGGAGCTTGCTGCTTCCTTCATACAGTAAGTCTGGAGACATATGCCATCCCATAATTTTGTCAGCATTATGTCTTTCTGTTACAATTTAACATGCCCATTGCACAGTTTTTCAATTCCACAGCAATATTGTAAGAAATACATTGCACTGAGCTTGATTACAATGAAGCATTTGCCAAATATTTCATACCTTTGCATTAAAATAATTCAGCTAAACTTATTTTGAAAGCACCTCTATTTGGGAATTCCACTTTAAAATAAAATTCTGAAACGCCTTTTGATCGCAGTGGGCCCATATGTTCTGTTGCATCATTACAGAAAACCATCCACTACAAAGAGACCAGGCTTCACAACCCCGCATCCCTGCTGAGAATGCACAGGCATAAGGAATTCGACAGATGCTTGGTGAATGGGAAGCCTGGTGAGCAATGTCTGTATATTTTATACCACCTACTGGCAACTTTGAGATCTGCATACATGGGAAGAAAAGATGGGCTCTAGGTGAGTGAGCTGGGAGCTTTTCCAGGAACGACATTACAAATGATGTCAGCAGGTGCCAGGTGATGTGACAGGCTTTCCTGGAAGTGCGTGTGCACATGGGTGTGCTTTTATGCCACACCTGTGCAGCAAACAGCATCTCTGGGAAGTGATTAAATGGGTTTGCTTCAGAGCTGATCGTTTGCCTGAGAGCTCCTGACTGAGCTCGTTTGAGCCCAGAAGCTGTGGTTAGAGCTGAAGTCAGGGCCAGGTGTCACATGCTGGCAACTAGTACCAGGTTTGCACTGACTCACCTGAGGCACTGCTGGTCTGGTCTGACAGGTGCCTGGCCTGACAGGGGTTCTGGATAAGTTTTGTACTGCCAGTGGCAGGAAAGCAAAGTTAGTATCTGGATCCTGCATTAGCAGCCTGAGTATTCTAAGGACTGGGTCCCAAATAACAAGTAGCTGAGGTTTGATTTGAAGGTGGTAGGTCTGGGGATAGGCTACAGCCAGGATAGGCAGCACCTCACAGGTTTGGAGTGGCACTGAAGTTAAGTTTTACAGCACTAGCTATAAACATACACCAAAATAGACTGTAGATGAAGGTTTAGAACATGCAGCTTTGTGGCTCAGTAAAAACACTGTTGCGGTTTCTTGTAAGAGGCTACAACCTTTGTGCCAAGCCAGTGCCACAGGCCTCAGAAACCCTCAGGCTTTCCCTGGACTTGTTTTGGCCTGCCCAGAAATTTGGTTTAGCAAGTGACAGCAATTATTTAATGACCAGGTGACTATTACCTATTTTGCTTTTGTTTCTGTATAAATTTGTATGATTGCATGGTTTAATAATGTTACATGCATTTTTGTTACTAACAGACAACAGTGACAAGTGTAGGTATTATGGGCAGAATGAACAGTCTCTGACCCTAAACCAAAATGCTACACAGAGGAGTAAAGGCACGGGATGACAGCAGAGGCCTTGAAATCACAGGTGCAGGATGATGTGGGAGGCCCTGGTTCTATAAACAGCTCTCCAGTGGTCAGCTACCCAAACACAGCCTTGAGAGCTGGGTGAAACCAGCCTTGGGGATAACAAAGAGAACAAAGACATAACCAACTTCAGAAAAACACACCATAGATAGTAAATTTGAATTCAATATCAACCTGCAGACCAGTGAAGGAGTGTGTTAAAAAACATACAAAAGTGCCCCCAAGCAGACCATATGGCAAGGAAGGAAAAAACCCCATCAGTATCAACATCATACTCATCCTGGTAAAGGAGTCACTATGCCAGCCCATCCCAGATGGAAACCATTGGAGTCCAGGCCCCAGACAGGCAGTGGAAGGTTAAACATAACACCAGTTAAGTGGGTGTTACCAGAAAGTTTGCACATCTGTTATTTTAACTATATATAATTTGAACTCTAAGTCCTAGCGTTATTGCAAATGGACTAAAGATAGTTCTTTGATTAGCTTTCTAAGATTTTGATCAGACTAACAATAAATTTTTACTTTGCATGTACAATGAACCTGGTCTGAAATGAACATCTTTAGGAGGTAATGAGATTTTCAATGTAATAAGTTGACAGAAATTTACATAATATATATTCCATAACCTGTGCGCAAGAAACCTTCTTATAATCATACAATAATTGGCTTGGCAGGATAAGATAATCAGCAGCTAAAACCATCTTGGGGAAAGTTTGTCCATAGAACTATCTCTAAAACATACCTTCTTATAACCCATTTCATCCAGTTTGTCATTTTTTCCAAACTTTTCTGTTTCTGTGCCACACATGCCATTAACTTATTTACATATGCACCACTTTTACATCAGTGTCATTGCTATTTCTACTACAGTTTAGCTTGCAGGTGTCTTATCATCATGCCAAGTACCAAACCAGTCCTGGGAACTACTCTGTATGTGTTCAAATCTAATATATAGTCACGTTTTATTGTCCAGCTGCTAGTGAGCAATAAAGTGCATTACTTAACATGGTAAAAAGCAAACTGTCTAGACAGGTTTTGTGCTAGGAAAGCTAGGCTGATGTTAAGCTGGGGACTCACAGAGGAAGCTGGTTTATGACTAGGTTCCCTATCAGCATAGGCTGTCTATGGGTGAGGTCAAAAAGGGTCAGGAAGCTTGGTTTTGTGGTGTGCATAGTAGGGACTATGTGGTTATTCCCAAACCTAAGTCTGGCTGGAGTCACCTTTACTGTGTCATTCATTCTGTCATGCACACTGTGCCTTTTCATCCATCAAATATGATTACTTCTCTCATCCCAACAAGAGGCTATAATGGTTTTAAAAGAAAGCTTCTCAACTGAAATTGCCACAGATATTTTATTTTCCCTGAAATTATGTAACTTACACACTAAGATGGGAAATAATCAGCCCTGCACGAGTAAATGCTGAAGATGAGCTTTCAATGTCCTATCAGGGCTAAAAATGGACATTTTGATAGAAAGAGAACAGTTTATCCATCCCAATGGACTATGCAATGTCTCTGCAGAGATCTGAAAGATCATTATGTACCAGTATTTAAAGCTAGGCTACTCTCTGCAAGCCAGCTGCTGAGTTGCCTTTTCTACCCCAAGCAGCAAGCAATGCCCTCTAGTTTTCCACCATTATGAGGTTCAAATCCCCGCATTTCGAATAGCCTTAAGCAGTACATGGCACCTGCTTTGTTCTTGTGCTCTGCAGCCATGGTTGCCCTCTTCCTTCCTCCTGCCCACTGACTCCATCCTCCTTCCCTGCTGCCCTCCCTCCCTTCTCACCAGTCTCACCAGCCCCGCTACCCCTCTTGACCTCACGCTTCCTCTTTACTCCATCTGACTTATGGCCAAGCACAGGCCCCTTTCACCATCGCCGTTTCTGCTTCCCGGACCCTTATGTTTGTCCCATGTCACCCGTCACCCCAAGGCTAATTCCCTTTCTTCACTCTTCCTTCCTCTTTCTGGAGCTTGCACTATATCTCTGACAGGTCACAATCCCTCCCATCAGCTCTTGGCTGTCATAGCCACTTCATGGCCACTATCATGGGCTCCGTATCAGACTCTACTTTTCTTTCTGAGGGATATCCTTCTCCAAGGCTTCCCAAATCAGTGTCAGGCTCTGAGGGCACCACCAGACCTTGCATTCCCAGCCTACTCCCCTGAGAATCCCCTCACTCTGCTAATGGCCCAGAACCCCATGTCAGCCCCTGGGGCCATGAGCCCCTGCTCAGTGACACTGCAGCAGGGCCTGTCTCCAGCTCCCCACAGCCCTGCTCAGCCATGAGCCCACCTGTGGGCCCACTTTCCACAATTTTGGCCTACCCCTGTCCTCAGGGGGTTGCCAGGCCCTGCCCTGAAAGACCCATGGAAAAGCCCCAGGGAACTGATAGTCCTTGCAGTGCCCTGGCACACAGGCCATCAAACAGGCTGCTTTGAGTGGTACCACAGCTCTTCCTGCTCTACATGTTGCCATCAACTTCGGTCCACCCAGTTTCTTCACAACAACACATGTTTTTGGCTTTTCTTCCAGCTCTTTCACACTCCTCATGCTCCACCGTATTCATCTCTATCATGCTGACCTAGGCCTAAATCTGCCTGCAGTGCTTCTTCTCATGCTGGGAACGTCAGAGATGTGCAGGAATTTGCAGAAACGTGAAGACAACAGAAGGTCCTTTCGCTACTGTAGCCACTAGAGGCTACAGTAAAACCTGCATTTTTCCTATAGAAAATATTTTCCTGAGACCATGTGTCCTGCACCAGTTCTGGAGAAAAACAATTTGGTGGCATTGTGTCTGGTTTATGCTGAAGTTCAAGCAGCAGGAGCTGTGACAATAAGATCTGTCTCTAAAATAAGTGATATGGAAAGGATCCAGACAGGAGTCAAACAGCGGGACCTGCAGACAACCCTGGAAGTGTGTTATTCCCACTTTGAAACAGATGATAGTCAAAGATAAAATGATCCTTCTCACTGCCTCAACAAGCAGTAAAATAATAGCAAATTAACTCTGACACACAGGGTTGTGCACCTAGCAGGGTAGGGCTAAACAGAACAAAAAGGCTGAAAGCACAGGTGGATAAATTAATCTCAGTGTGAGAGGGATTAAAACAGACCTCCCCACACTTCTCTCCATAAATACCCCACGAATGTTTTCTGTGCATTGTACAGGAGTTTTGTATGCAGGACAGCTTCGTAGTGATGCTGCTCGGATTAAACCAACATCTCACCAGCACCTGGGTTTGCCTTGTTCAAGCTACTTTTCAGTTTTCTCTCCTGGTTACACAAAGTGAAGGAAAACATTTCTTCAGTGGCACATCTCCACCTAGTGGAGAAGTTTAATTAGTGCGACTCTCTTAGTTTCTTAAGAGGAAAAGGCGGCTGACCTGAAACAATTACCTTCAGCTTGAGTTGGAGTCTAAATGAATTTTTGGTAATCTGTGGGCTTGTCTGTACTGGGGAACTGATTTTCATAGCTGAGAGAGTTATTCTGGTACTATCGTTTAGCTATTCTGGAACAGCTCTTTGAGAGCACAGGCAATTTTTCAGGAACAGCAAAAATGTTCACATTACACTGGAAAAGTAAAAGTAGTCAACTTCCCTAAGTTAACAGGTCTAATTAAGTGCAGTTCATGTGTTGAGATTCTGGACCAGATGGACAAAGTGCTCCTGTTATCATCAGAAGCTAAGGCAATATGCAAATATATAAAATAAACCACTTCTTACGGTGTTCTGATTTTTCCTGGCACACCTTTATCTCTGCCCTAGAGCACGGAAATTATACAAACTCTAACTTCCAGAGAGCCAATATTGTTGAACTCATTTGTAAGGTGCCTTGTTGACTTTCAGTACTCTAGGCAAAACTCCAGGCATAAATAGCTTAATGGATATAGGCCTCACTGTTCATGTTCAAATATATTCAAGTTCTATCTCTACTTAATTCAGGTAAGACATTTGGTCTTGGTCTCTTACTTTAGCAAGCCACTGGTGAGTTCAGGTATCTCTCAGTGTCTTTGTTCAAGTTATTTTGTTTTCACATAACTGTGAATGGGAGCTGGAAGACTGTTCAAAGGCTACTGCAAACAAGAAGAGATTGTTCTTCACAGAGGGTAGTTTAGCTGCAAATCTCCTTGTCATGGAGTAGTGTGAATGCTAGAAGTGCATATATATATTTCTCCCAAAAAAGGGGTTGCACAAATTCATGGGATGAAAATTTGCTGACAAGTGCTAAACACAAAATACCACATCCGAATCACAAACCACTAGAGGATGGGAAAGTAAATGGAGTTTGAATCTCATACAGTACCTATGTTCCAGGGCACTGGAGGTAGATACCCTCGTTATGAGGACACAGGCTGTTTAATTCTGGCTTAACGAGCTTTAGCTCTTTTTATAAAGCAGAAGAACTTTACTAAGAAAAGTTAAAGAGAAGAATCTCTATACAGGTCATAACCTAGTGCAGTGTCTCCAAAGTACAGCAAATGACCTGCCTCAAGGTAGCAGATGGCAAAGGTTCCCAGTAGGCACCCAGCTCCTTCCTGGTCTCTACATTCAAAGAGTGAGATGCCCCAAAAGCCAGGCTCAGACAGAGCCTGCCTGCAGGCACAGACAGGAGCTGGGCCTGTCTTGCTGAGAGCTGGCCAGGCGCAAGTCCCCATCAGTATCTGACCACAATCCTGCATCTGCCACGTTGGATTGTGTGGGGCTCAGGGTTTAACTTTCCTTTTAGCTTCAAACATGCCAGACATCTGAATATCAGAATATCAGTTTTCTGCTTTTCAGGAGAGCACCCTGAGCATCAAGCTGTGAGATATTTAGGGGGTACCTCTTATCTTCCTTTCACTCTGTCTTTCTTTTGAAGGACTATGAGCTATTTGCCATGGAGAGCTTGAATCTCAAACAAAGAGAAATGCCAGGAGAGTAAAGCTATTTCTTGTTCAGGTCTATATCTACAACAGCTACAAAAATATGGAGCAGCCTTGAATAATTATAATCTAAAAGCTTCCAGCCTAGGCAATCTATTTTTTATTTCTCTGAGCTAAAACATAAATAATGAACAGCATTTTCTGCAAAAGCTGTATAAAAACCCTGTTATTCTGTCCAAACCTACATGATTTCCTGATTGGTGCACTGAATATAAACATACAAACTGAAAGGCAACAAGACTACAGAAAGCCTTTCAAAAGTGTTCATACTGAATAGAGACAACCCCAAAAGCCCATTGGGAAGGCCTTTCCTTTATCAACTGATGGCAGAGTCCTGTGTTCCTCACAGAATTCAGCTACTCTATCAATCAAAGCGACCGAAATCCACTGCAAAGCCAATTCGGCCACTCCAATGGCTGGAGTAATTCAGCATGAACATAATTGCTTTTACTTAGGATTATAATTAGGACCCATTTGACAAATGTCGCTTTAGCTGGGCCAGGGATAATGATCAGGCTGTAATGAGTTATGGGATCCCTACCTTCTGGGCCATGGCTCCCTGTGTGCTGAGGAGAGAGCTGCATTCCCCTTCATGGTATTCTTCTTTACATTCACGGCAGAACACAAACTGGAAAACAAACCAAAGCACAGAAGTCATAAAAACACATCAGGGATATAGACAGCAGGTTACAATCATGAAGAGTCATACAGCAGATGATCTCTTGCCCTTCTCATCCCATTAAATTCCCATAATCCTCCTAATTGTGCATCTTATTATACACTCTGATCATTAACACAACAATTTTCCTGTTATTATTATGCATTTCATTGGTGAAGTAACATAAATGTCATTATTAAAAATGAGATTCTGCTACATGGTCCATTTAGGGACAGAAAGTCATACTACATACTTCTGGATTTATTTACCCTCCAGTGAAATCTGAATATACAAGAAGGGTGCTGGATAACACAAGCAGTTCTGTTTTATAGTGTTTACTAATGGAAACAGTCTGTTCATAGTTCTGAATCAAATGCATTGTCTATGGAAAAATATTGCTGACTTTACCAGGGGATGATAACTTTTTTATAGGTCATGTGAAATACCATTTTCTAGAAAATGATATCCTTGCCATGGACTTTTATAGAATAGTTTAAAAAAACAACATAGAACAGAACGATAGGTTAGTTAACACACGGTTTAAGGGACTACCTCTATACTCTTATGGCATTTCCAACAATTGTTTTCATTTTATCTTCCTTAAATTACATTGTTCTTTACATAAGGCTTCATTCAAAAGTAATGTCTTTTGCAGATGAGTGAGACAGCTGTCCCTATCTCAGTCTAAGCTGCCTCTGTCACCTAAACTGGTTCATAAGTATCAAGTCTGATGCCTTTTTTAAAATTCTAAAATGAAGATATCTGTCTTGACATGCATAAAAATCTTTGACCCATCAATGCTGCATTAAATCTCACGTCCTTGCAGGTAAGGGGGAAAGTCAATAATGTAAAATGGGTGTCTCTCATGATGTTTTAAAGCTATGCTGTCTTGACACAACTCCAAACTCTGAAAGATCTCTCAGGGGTAAGCCATTCTGACTGGCTTTGTAAGCAAGACTGATAAAACAGCCATGATTTTTAGATACAGAGCTGCATGCACACATCATGAATAAAGGATATCAGGAGGACATGACACTAGAACATTTGTCTGCTACAAATTCCAGCTTTTGCAATTTCATTTTGAAATCTTTCAAGCTGTATTGTCACTTTTCTAAGAAGCACTGAAAATCATATTTCATTGTCATGCTAAAGGAACTGCACTTCTATGAAAAGAAGCATTGTGCAAGTCCAAAAGGTTTGATCCTGTTATTCAGAGAGTCGGGGAAATGTAAAGCAGAGGAGTGGAGTGAGTGTTCTAACTTCCAGAGATATCAGACCTAATAACTTTGTTTGCTTTCTTGTCAGCTCTCTCTGCTATTTTGTCAATGATTTCAAATGTGTTATTTTACTGTAACTAACACTGATCTGTTAATTCACTTGTGCCTGTTAGCAAACAGCTTTACAATGGAGGCACTCTGGAAGATATGTTGCATGAGAGGCTGCATTATTGTAATAGAGCATCATTTCAGCACAACAGTTTGCTCTGCATTAGCGGTCAAATGTTTCAGCCGTGTTGAACACTGCTCAAACACATATAAAGGGGTACTCTCTGTCTGGATACTGAATATCTCAAAGACTTGTTATCCCTTAACAATCAAGGTTATGGCCAGGTTTAACTGCATTTCCTACTGTGTCCCCTATTCTCTTTTTCCTTTGTGAGTTATTTCCTTAGGAACACATCTGGCTGAAAACATTTGTCTGAAAGGGTTTTGTGTACAGTTGCTTTATCACTGCCTTATCACAGAATGCCTCAGATTGCTTTCCTCACTCCAGTCTCTCTCACTTTTCCCAAGCTAGTGCAATTTTAAACCTTTCATAAACACTGAAAAGTGGGAAAGAAAGAAAGAAAGAAAGAAAGAAAGAAAGGAAGAAAGGAAGGAAGGAAGGAAGGAAGGAAGGAGGGAAGGAAGGAAGGAAGGAAGGAAGGAAGGAAGGAAGGAAGGAAGGAAGGAAGGAAGGAAGGGAGGAAGGAAGGGAGGAAGGAAGGAAGGAAGGAAGGGAGAAAGAGAGAAAGAAAGAAAACAAACCCGTTTTGAAGACATTCTGTCTTCCTCACAGTATAGTTTATGTGGCATTACTGTTTATTATAATAATAAAATGAATAAACTCATACTGTGTTATTTAAAGATGTGAAATGTATTTTCTCATCATCAGAACCACCATTACCAGTGTTTTCCCCATAGGTTTGCTGTACTGGAAACATGCACGAGTGTATAACTGGGCCTTTCACTAACAATTGTATATCCTGCGAGTGATTCAGTAAGTGAACCTGCCACATCCTTGCAATGAAACAGTCTGAATTTTTTTTTTTTTTTTTTTGTGACACAGGATACTCTTTTCACATCTTATTAGATAATGGATGAGATGTAAAATCCGTTCTGTGGCAAAAGAACACCCTGGAGGCTGATCGGTTTGTCAGAATAAATAGGCATCTCCCAACAGAAATGCATTAAGCACTCCCTTCTTATGGCAAAGCATGCATCATAAAGAAAAGGCATGTCACTTACAACAAAGAGCAGTTTGTGATAGTTTTATTCATTTTTTACATTCAGGCATGAAAAATATAATAAAGTTTCAGTAATAAAATACAGCAACTGCAAAAATGCTGTCAGTTAACTTGTATTTTGTGGCTTCATTAATATTAATACAGCTATTTTGCCCTTGGAAAGAAAAGGATTTAAGTTGTTCAGTCAGGATTTAATACTTTTGCATAAATTCAACATTAGTAAGTGTTTAAAATTACTATAAGTAGTGTAATTACTAATAATACTCACACTTTCTTCCTCTTTATTTGCCAAAAAAAAGACTGGCAGATCACTGTGATAATATAAACAGCATATAAACTTCATATGTCTTTGTGTACTTAGTGCTTACTGTTGTTACCCTTGATTCTTCAGTTGGAAAACAACCAACACAAAGAATAAATCCCAAAGGTCCCAAACCTACCCTCTAGGTTTATGCATTAAAAAGAGGATTAACAGGGAAATCCATAAAGCAGTTAAGGGATTTAGGCACTGGAAATTAATATAACCTGTGTGTGTGCTATTACAGGCTTTTGAATATCTGTAAAATGTATGAGATAGGCCTAAGCAGAAGCCCTGAATCGCAGTGACCTCAGAATAGGAGGGATTAAAAACCTCAACAGGAATCTAGTTCCTATTTTTAGAATCCTCTTGTATTTACGATCATTCAAACAAAAGGTAAAAGCAGACCAAACTCTGGTCAGCTCTCTGGAATTCAAACCCCACAGCAGAAAACTGCAGTACCAAGAATGGCACTGGATAAAAACCAGGATGGTGAAACAGAGCTGTAGTCTCATTTATTCCTGACTGGGCCATTTATATTGTTTAAAGAGTTTTAAGTTTGGAGGTGGCAGTAGAATGTAGCTCTTTCTTTGGATGAAAGGAAAAGGAGTTCGTCATTTATATGCTATGCTGGTTGGTTTTTTTTGGAAACAAGATTTTGCTCTTTCCTATTTTGCAACGTTTCGAA
Source organism: Columba livia (assembly GCF_036013475.1). Taxonomy (NCBI): domain Eukaryota; kingdom Metazoa; phylum Chordata; class Aves; order Columbiformes; family Columbidae; genus Columba; species Columba livia. Next base: position 71,323,392 of record NC_088604.1, read on the forward strand.
GATCTGCTTTCCTTTGGTTTGAGCACCACAGCTCATTCTCTCTCTTACCTACTGCAAATGCCTTTTCTTCGGTCTCTAATATCTTCCTATAGTGCCTATAAAATACTACTGTTAAAATTATCTTTCTTCCAACTTCAATGTAATACTCTCATTCTTGAATTCCTACACAAAGCTTCAAGTCTGAACTCCTTAGTATTGTTTTAAAATTACTCCTCAACTCAGATATTCCTTTTCTTTTTCACCCTTACCTCCTACCTCATGTCCACACAGCTGAATGAATGTGAAGTTGCAGTGAGGTAGTCACAGTCAAGGTTTAATCTGCAGCACCATAGGTGCACTTCTAGGGACTTACGTGTGAGCTAACAACTCAAGCACATACCCAGATTTCTTACCAGGCTTCTGCAATCCATATTGAAATCTGGACTGCCACATCTTTGCTCCTACAGTTATCACTGCCAGCAAGACTGGAGACGAACTATGTATGATACATGGTTTGGCCAAAGTGTATCTTCCAAAACAGACATTCACATCCAGATTAAAGATAGCAGGTGAAGAAAGATGCACTCGTACCTCTGCTACAGTGTTTTAATGGCCCTTCAAAATCACTGCTAAAAATTGCATCTAATGTCTACTTTGATTCTTTCTGGTTTCAGCTTCCAGCTGCTACTTTCTGCTTTGCATTTCTCTGCTAAAATAAGGAGTCTTTCAGTATCCCACATTTTCTTCCTGTGAAGATATTTATGTGCTATAATCAAGATACCTCTGAATCTTCTTTAACCTAAAAGAGAACCTCTTGCATTTCTCACTGCTGAAGATGTTTCTCGCCCTCTCTCTCCCAGCCTCAAATCATATTCATGGCACTTTTCTGGGGACTGTCTTGTTTTTGTCATTAATTATATTTGACTAATCTTCGTATAATTGCTGTGCTGTATCAGCAGAGTCTTTATATTTACTTCTGGATCATTGTCAATTACTGAATCAAGACAGGTTTGCTGTCAGTTCCTGTTGAATGCTGCCAGCAATACCCTGCTGTACATGGATTCTTCACAGAAAACACTACTTTCTATAATTTGCCAGTTCTTAAGCCATACAACCACAGCACACCTGACAGTGATAAGACGAGGCTGCTGCAAACACCCAAACCATGTCAGTTGGAACTCAGCACCCTAAAGCCTTTTATTGATATATTATGGTGGTGATTTCCTTATCTGAATATTCTATAGTCTGAAATCTTGCAAAAAATGAAATTGGTTTTGTGCAATTACATTTTCTTATCAAACTTATGATCTTATCACAGAATTAAATCAGCTTCTTTGTGTATGACCTGTTGTCGTTGAGAATATATTGACTTGCAGTATTATCAAAACTGCTTTGTCTTCTCTTTTTTTCTTTGATCTTCCTTCATTCAGTGTTGTCTGGACTCTTCACTACAGGTAGGAATCATGAAAATTAAAGCTACTGAATATGACATATGACATACAGTATGAACTGTGGGGTTGTCATATGCAGGGACAGGAGCTGGATTCGATGGTCCTTGTGGGTCCCTTCAAAGTCAGGACATTCTATGATTTTAAGGCAGGAACAACATCTCCACAAGTACTGGAGCTTTCTGCCAGTAGTGCAAAACTATTATGCAAGAGATGCAAAGTTTCCTCAGAACCATGACTATATGAAGAAAGAAAAATCACGGATCTTCTCACCTTCCATTGAAAATGCAGTGCTTACAGGTTTTATCTTTCCTTCTCAGTAAAACAAGTACTTCAAGAGATCAACTTTCAATGTTTCTGTTCACTCTTTCCTCTAAAACCAAGTCCAAAACCAAACCAAAAGAATGCTACATTATGATCATAATTCATGCTAAGGGTGAAATAAACCACAGCTGACAGGTGTTAATTTTATTATTTAGTGAGCTGCCAAAAAATACGCATTAAGTGCTATTGTAACATGAGAAGGCTATAGAATATTCTAAAGAGCATACAAGGGAAACTGAGTATAATCTAAGATACATGTGGAACTAGATAGAATAATTTTTCTGTCAAAACCAGATGTATATTATGCATCAAAGCAAAATAATGTAGCATTCTAAGATACTTGCATGGCTTTGATCACTTGAGCATCAGAACACCTTGGAATTGTAAGTGAACCTCTCTTACCATATTCCCATGAAGAAGCAAAGTACTACTATTTCTGTTTTAGTGACTGGAGCCTAATTCATAGAAATCCTCAATCACGGTTCTCTAAAATTTGAGGATTTTAATTAAGTTGATGTGGAAACCCAAGCATCACTGAGGATCCACACCAAAGAGACTTGTCTGAGATCACATAGCAGCACTGTAAAGCAGAAGATTTTAATTTTTTAAACAGTGGGCTTCCCACTAATAATTTCGGATCTTTCCTCAAAACCCATCACACCCTGTTTTCACAATGTCAAACTCAGCCTAATAAGGGTAATCTGTAAAGTATTTCCATGCCTTTTTAATTATTATTTTTTTGGTAAATAAAAATATGACGAGGGATACCAAACTGGGAGGAAGGGCTGACACACCAGAGGGCTGTGCTGCCATTCAGTGAGATCTGGAAAGGCTGGAGGATTGAGCAGAGAAGAACCTGATGAAATTCAACAAAGGCAAGTGTGAGGTCCTGCACCTGGGAAGGAATAACCCCAGGCACCAGTACAGGTTAGGGGTGGACCTGATGGAAAGCAGCACTGCAGAGTTCTGCAGAACTGGGAGTTCTGGTGGACAACAGGTTGACCATGAGTCAATAAAACACTGGAAAGGCAAAAAAATCCTTCTCTTCAACTGACAACATGATCATCTGGTCAAAAAGAAAAACCTTGAAAGTGTAAAATATTAAAAGGCGTCAAGTTTCAATCCTAAATGAGCTTTTGTACTCAAACTATAGGCTGCTGATTGGCGGAAGGATTGATAATGAAAATATGAACATCTTAAGGCAAATCAAAGCTATCAGAGAGTGACATATAGAATGGCACTGCTCATTATACCCAAAATAATCTCTGTATAGTATTTCTGTTTAGAAAAATGTAGCTTCCAATTGCACTTTCCAAAATATAAATTATAATTATAACGTTATAGTGAGTGATATATACCTGCTGCTTCTTATTTTTTGTTTGTTTATTTGTTTGTTTTTGTTTTGTTTTAAGAAAAGCCCCCAGATCCCAAATTTCACTGGAGAAGGTTTTACCATATAGCATATCTTCTGAGTAAGAGAGTGGTCTGATTCTTGGCTGGAGTTCAAACCTCCATAAACACAGACTAAGCCTTTTTAACTTCAAAACTCTGTACTTTGTTATTTATTTCCAACCAAAGTCAATTAAACTCCCCGCCCGCAACACACCCCAGATGTCACAGTCCTTGTCATGCCACTGCTGTGAACCGCACATCTTAGGTACTGGACTGACTTTGCCTCTGGCACTTTGTTATATCCAGCACCAAGTGCGAGACCGACAGCCACACTCCCCATCTTGTGGTATTTCTTGTGCTTAAAGAAAAAACCTTTAAAAGCAGAATATTTACCATCTGCAGTAACTATGTTTACTTAGGATTTGTGGCTTTGCCAATTGTCAGTTATAGAAAAACCTGCAGATACTACAATGAAGATAAATGCCACAGTAGAAAAAGCATCCATTTTTAATGACACTGATTTTATCAGATACAATGCAATTGCAAAGCATGGTAGCACTTGCAAAGCAATTTTGTTTTTTTTTCCTTATAATAAAGCACACACGTTTACTATGCATATTTCATCTAAAATCCAGCTTTTGTGAGAAGCACGGCAATCTGTCAAAACATGGTGTCAAAAATATAGCTGCAGCCTCTGTGCAGCTTTTGCAATCTAAAGGCAATTTGCCATCAATACTATAAGAGGCAATTTTCTATAAACATTAAAAGCTTTAAGTATAGGACTGCATCAAAACATCTTAGAGATATCCATGTTTTTCTTTTGAATCTGAAACGGAAAGTCTCCCTCTTCTGCAAAACAATCCATGGGTTCCTTCCCTAAGACCTAGGTGATGACATGTACATCCCAAGGCCCTTCAGTGAGCGCTGATAAGTTTGTGTGCCAGGCAAAGACTCGGATGTATCAGTGAAATGGGCAACATAAGCTCAGAGAACCTGTCCCAGACCTCATCAAATCTCATTTGCTGATTTATGTGCATGGGCAACCTTACTTTTTCTTTGCATCCCCCTTCTGCATTGCCTTGTGGGCCAAGTGCTACAAGGGATAGAACAGAAGAAAGAAGCTGAGCGGAACCCAGGTGCTTCTCTCAGATGAAAGGACTTCGGGCCCTTGCAGGAGAAAGGATAATGCTCTTTCCAGATTCCTCTACCCTGTACCTACACACAAGAGTATCGCACAATCTTGTTTCTTAGCTGCTGCCACAACTCCAACCCGTCCTTCAGGACTGTCTGTCAAAGTCAGGAATGTTCCTCCACTCTTAATTCCTGCATACTCCTCCTCCCTGCTTTCTCAATTCTCAATTCTTTCTCAATTCTCAATTTTACTTGCAGCTTACACTGCTGAGAACCTTTAAGGTGTCCCTGCCGGAAGTCCTAGAGCCATGTTAGTAATCTGGAGCTAATGCAGCTCTAGCGTGTTTGGGACCTTGACTAGTGTCTGCAGGTTGCTGTGTTCTGCTGGTAGATGTTTCAGCACTGCTGGGAGCTGGCTTGGGGATGCAGAACTACAGAGAACCCTTACTTCACTGTGTAGTACAGACATGACAAAGAAATGTAATTCAGTATTAGGTTCTTGCTGGCACCACTGGAGAGAAAAAGCAGTTGTATGTTGGCTTAATTTTGTTCCCATTTAAGTAACTCTAGTAAGTGATACAGACACCTAATCACATCTATCTAGTGTATAATTTTGAGCAATTTTATGCCTGGATGACTAACAAAATGCAAAGTGGATGCATGTAAACTTAAGATTTCTACTTGTAATTTCCATAATAAATTACATAGTATTTATATGAGGAAACATTGAAAAAAATTCAATATTATTGCCACCTTATAATTTAATAGAATCTACTAGAAACTAAATGCAGAGGATAAGGGGATTAATAATTTATGAATATGAGGAGAGTTTTTAAAGCAGTCAAATATGTAAAATGTATCTAAACTGTGATTTTTAAAAAGATTTTTGTCATCTGGTGGATCTTAATCTCTACATTTCGAGTATCTCACAAAATAACATAGCATTCCAATTAAAACTGATTAAAAAAAAGAAAGGAGAACCAAACCTCTAAATACACAATCTGTGTAGGCATATATTAAAATATAAACTGTGTCTCTCTCCCACTTACAGTAGTAAAAAACCACTGTAACTCCAGAGGAACAATACAGTATTTAAGCTAGAACAGATGAAGTCAGAGCTTGAATCATGCTGTAAAGAAAAAAAGCTGGTATGTATGTTGTCACCACTAAAATGGATACAAAAAAGAATAAGAAGTAAAATTTTCTATGGAAGGAAGCATTATTTTTAAGGAACTAGGACGCAAAGAGTGAAAATGATAGTTATTTTGAGATGCCTTTAGAAAGTGCGAGACAAAGCATTTTACAAGTATAACAGTGTATCTTTTGAAAATATTCTTCCTGCAGAAGATGCATCACTACATGTGTGACATTAAATGTTGTTTTTTTTTTTGCAACAAAGTGGTTGGAAGCTACATTAAAATATCACTTCTCGCAAGTTTGAAAAAGATGTTTTGCTGCTGAATGCATATATCAGTTCACAAGGAATGTCATGAGGAATTAATTTTACTGCCTGTGGCTTTAGCTCTTGCTCTAGCAGCTTTGGAGTTCAATTAATATGCCCTTAAACAGTATGACAAACCTATTTCCATATGATAATACTTCTGCTATGCATGCATGCCCTGGGCATTTTAGCATCTAGCTGCACATTTATATGTGCAAACAGACCTGCAAATCTGATGGATTCATTAACGTGGTTCTTGAAATGAACTAGTGAACACTCAGGCTGGCAAGCTGATGAGAGTTAAGCAATTACCCAGTACCTAATTCATGCTGAATTGCAATAGAAATCAGGCCACTCCTCTGAATGTTTTTGTAGATATCCCTAACAGAACCAAGGCACCCACCATGGAATTTTTTATTCTGTGTCTTTTGGACTGTGTTCCTGTAACTATGTACAAGCAGCACGCACTTTGCTCATCTCCTGGTTGGGGGAATTCATCTACATTTAAAAAAGCTCACCCAGCAACACTGAAAACTTCCCAGAAGATGGCAGCAGTGACACAGGAATCGATACAAGCAGGCTTGGCGAAGCTTTTGCAATTGAAAAAGATTCTAAAAAAATCATAGTCAACAGCTAAGATCCAGTCCGGGGTTACTAACAGCTGATACAGGCAAAATCAGTTCTGACAAGACAGTATCATAAAGAAGAAACAGCATTCAGATGCACTGAAAGACATAAAAAGGAGCAAGAGGTGCTCCTTGTTTCAAGGGCATGGCATCTTACTTCTCCTGAACCTGGTGACAGCTGAAGCCCTGTGAAAAGAACACCCTTCCAAATATGACCATCTAGTAAATAAAATAGCCTAAATAATGTACCTTGGATAACTGTGGTGCTGTTTTAAGTGTTTTATTTGGCTCATGCTATCTCCTATGCATAACACTTGCTTTTTATAACTATCAACACACATCTAGTCTATGTGCTAGGGAGAACACAAAATAATGAGCAGATTTCTGTAAGCCTCCGTCTTTTAAGGAAATGCCTGGCCTCTGCACAAGGGTCCAGTGAACGTGCCTCTCCTCTTAGTGACCAGATTAAGCAAGGCATTTGGATATTTCTCTGCGAGATTTTTTTTTTTGAGGGAGAGGGGGAAGGAACGATCTTAAGCCTCAATTCTGCTTATAGTTTGTTTGTCTTACAAAGAAATGAATCCTTTAAAATTAAGGAGCAACTAATCTACAATTGGCAAATCCAATCCACGTTCTCTTCAAAGACCAGCACCATTCATTTCTATAACTGCTTGGTTCGAATTCTGAATATGACTCGTAATTTACTGCAAAAAAATCCTGCATTAGATGATTCTAATTAGTGGTATTTCTAAGCCTGAATATTGACACTGAACAACACTGAGATCAACTTTGGGCAAGTTTCAAAAACAGATGAAAACTTGATGTTAAGCCTCAGTCTAAAATTAGATGCAGCCAGACCTCAGAACTCCACGGGCTCCAAGCTATGAAGAAAGATGCATTTAGACTCGGGATCTGCAATTCCGAGCCATTTGAAAGGGGAATAAACTAAAATAAAAATTGCTTAGAAGTGAGAAAGAAATTGTAAGAATTTTTGAAAACCTTCATATCTAGTTCTCCTGAATGGGGCATTATCTTTGCATAATGTTCTATAAACACTGCTGGAGAAAACACTGGAATAATGATGAAAATATCAAGCTTAATCTTTCAAGAAAAAAAAGCGGATGGTTCCTGAGAAACACAGGTCTGCTCAGATATCAATGACAGCTGGGCTGGTTCATGCCAGGAGTACCCTGTCACAACCCACGGCTTCCATTAGGCATCCCTCATTTTCTATACCTTCTTTTCAGTGCAAAGGCTGGTTGTGTGTTTTCAAGTAATTTTCTTCTAAAACAAGCATGTTTTTTAAAGCTTACACAGTTTGTGCTAATTGTTGCACATGAACGGGTACAGAAGGACCACTCCAAGATGGAACTGCTGCACAACATGGGACTAGATCAGACCTCTGTATAAAAAGAATTGGTGCTTGACTAAACCACATCCACGAGTCAGTCTTGGTTCAAAAGATCCACTGCAAAAATACAAATCAAACGTAGTTCATCTGAGTACCAGTGCTGGCAGGAGCAAGGCTGCTTGACATCTCAGAAAAGAATGATCCAGTCCCTCCAGTTACCACTGGGATATCCCTGTGCCTGCCAACATGTCACATTTTCAGAAGAACTCTGAACTAGCACATTCTTTTAAAAGTTTCTGGAATTACTGATTGCAGTGCAAATGATCTGCGTCTTTAGAATAAGCATGCACGCCTGATGAACACGTCTTCTATTTACTGCTTCTGAGAAACCAAAGTGGTGTGGCTTATTGCTTGTTTTTAATAAGAAAGGGAGTTCAATAATTCATCTTACGTGATAATCAGGTTGTGTTTCGATGATCTGATTATATGTGAAATTTCTCACAGAAATGGGCAAGACTCCATTTTCTGCAGTGGAGCTACATTAATTTGCATCTGCTCAGGATCAGGGCCTACCTGTCTGTTTCTGACATCTCGAATATTAATTCATATGGCTGTATGGCATCAAGAGTCACCAGACAAGACTGGTCCACACTGAAATGTTTGTTATTTGAGACATTCTGCTGCAGTAATGCACCTCCTCCTGGGCCTCCCCACTCTCATTACTCTTCCTATACATTCCATCTCAATTCATTTTTTCTTTCAATTTCTCTGGCTACATTTACATCTTGACTTTCTTCATTGAATTCCTGAAGCAAAATTCAAGCTCCTCTCTAACGTTTTTTCAAAAATATTTTTTGTCCCCATGCCTTTAAAAACCTATTGTCTTTAAAAAAAGTGATCAAAATTTATCTCTTTTTCTTCCTCTCTCTGAATACCTTCACTTTCCCTTTGTTCATACCTTCTGTTCATTACTCTTCTCACATTGCTCCTGAACATCGGAAGAGCCTCACAACCACTGTTCGAAATGAATAAAAGCAATAATATGCTTATATCAATGGTAACAATATCACTATACCAACACTGGTACAAACAATATTACTGTCAAACACCAGGTATATCTTCTCTTCCTCTCATCCCTTTCCTGGTTCACAAAATGCTCGGCAGCAGCCGCAGCTAGAAACCTTCCAGCTACGAACCCACATGACTTCGGAGTGCTCTTGGGGTAGGAACAAAGAGGTACGTGTTTGGAGACATTCACCTTTTCTGCCTCCTGAGGTATCCTTAAAGCATTCTATGCAAATGAGTCAATGGTAAGTAGGGTACCATGATTTAAATTCTGTATTCAGGACCTGCATAAAAAGCAGATAATTAATCAAGGGGAGGCAGGGGGAAGTAAACTTTGCTTTTTTCTATATATTATTCAGCTGAAACCGAGCCTGAGGAAATTACCAGTGTGTGTCTAATCCCCACTACTTGAGCATACATGCCTGTGGTTCTTTTCTGTTGCTAATCAGGATTTTTTGGGGTTTTCTTTTTGCATAAATCAAAGAAGAAAGAAACATACCAATGGTTCACTGATAAACAAAAATGTATAATTTGCCTTGAAATAATTATAATCTGTTGGAAAACGTTGTCTTTTCCCCTCAAAATTCAAATCTCCTTGCTATTGGGAATTTAATGCAAAGAAAAAAGAACATAACCACTGTTAATGCATGACCCCACTGTATTTTTGTTCTTCGGCTTCAAAGACAACCTGCCAGCTCACACAGAAAACAAAGAAAGGTTACTTTTGCAAACTGTATTAAAAGCACTCAACAATAATGACCCAAAACCACTACAGCTCCCAGTTGTCTTACTGCAGTATTTGGGGGCTATTACTGTAGCTTTTTCTTAAATAAGGATCATTAGCAAACCTTGTTTTGAGTCTTATGTTCTGTTACCTTTATGTAGTACATTTACTGCAACTGTGTGCCAGAACTGTGCACCACAAGCTCCTTCTGACTTCAATCTGATTTTTGGGTACACAGGTCAGAATTTTTCTATAAGCAGCAAATCAAAAAGAGGCAAAGCACACCTGCTTGCACTGAAGTGGTGAAATCATGTTTGTCAAATAGAGATGGACTTTAATTTGCCCTTGTAAGTTGTGATATACGTTATTTTCCCACTGGAGAGTCAAGTGTGCATCACTTTTCTCAGCTGCTAGATGAGAAAATCGTAGTTCATGAAAACCTGGTAGGTATTAGTAGGAAAAGGATACAATTTGACTTACAGTTCAAGTTATCTCTATTTTCCATTAACAGAACGTGTTAGTTTTCAAATTAAAAATGGTCCTAAGCTGCAAAATTCAAGGTTTGTCTCAACATTTTGTTCAATCTCATGTTCAAGGAACAAGTTGGAAATTAATCCCACGCTTAGGCTCAACTCATTTTATATTGCCTCTGCTCATGGACTCTAGCGCTTGAGGATTCAGTGTCCAGTTCCAGGAATTTGGTAAATGCTCATCACTTGTTAAGATAAGATTAGAAAGTCAGAATTAATAACTATTTGCTCTAGCTTGTCCACCATCCTGGATGCTGAAGTAACTACCCAGCCATCTGCTCAGTACACACACAAGCAGAATTACATGACAGCACCTTTTCTAGATGAATCAGATGCAAGCTTCCAAAGGGTAATAACTCTACAAAATGCAAACCCATGATTTTCTGTATTTATTATAATGTGTATGAATTCTCAATATGTTGGGTTTTTTACACCTGATAATTGACAAGTCAACCTACAGCAAGTCTTTGTTTGATTAATGTCTTCTCTACTGAATTTTTCTCTTAAACTAGAAAATAATTTGAAATATTGGTGGTGTCCTTGGTGTTACTACTGCGACATCTCAGCCCACTAGCAGCTCTGCACAGTTCTAAAGATTTTCAAAGGAAACTAGTGTTACGCCTGTCCCTTCCTTGACTGTGGTCTAAGTGCCTTCCCATTATGCGCATCCGATACACGATGGATGTTCATCTTAGCACTGAACTGTAGACAATGGGAGAGCTATAAACATATAAAAGTAGCAGTTCTGTTAAGACCCTGACAGTAAGCTTGTCCATCAGCCACATAAAGCGTGAGGCTTAACAAGACGTGTGGTACTCTGAGATAACGCATGCCTTGTGGGTGTTGAGAAGCATGAGGCAGAGGCAAATGCTTTTAGTGACCTGCCAGTGTTATCTTACAGTAACATACACACCTTGGAATATACCATGAAATTATAAAATAGCCCCAAACTCACAGGAAATTAAATATATATTTTTTAATTTAACAACTAAACAAAAGAAATTAGGTGCATAATAATTAAATGGCCAGCAATGAGCAAGTAGATTATGAAATGCTTCATTTCTGGACTGCTCAGGAGAATAATAGGCAGGGTCACAGGTGAATAAAATAAAATGTCACATACATTCTTTATGGCATTCATGTACAGCAATTTCCCCAAAGGGTTTTTCATTAAAACAAAAATGAAATAATGGAAGAAATAGTTTGGAAAGATTTTTTCTTTTTTCATGAACCTTAATATTTCTCAAGGCACGTTCCTGTTTATGATTCTGACTGGCACATGGAATGCCATAGTTACTCTACTGGACTGTACCACAGCACTGTATAGACACACATTTTGCAGCTTGTAATTTAATTCATATAGATATCTGTAACCAGAATAATCTAATGTTTCCAATAAACTGTACATCAAACAAAACAGTGGGCTCAAGTTTTCCAGAAAACATGGAATCCTTTTATAAGGGATTCAAACAAACCAATAATCATCACTATTCAATTCTTAAACAACTGTAAGTAATTTATCAATTTGCTCTGAGATCTTGCAACCCTGCATAATGCTTAGCAAGTATCAGGGACTACTCTGGATTTACAGGTATTTGTCTCTGCATTTGTGAAAAAAAGCCTGTTCACTAATATGGGATTAAATAGTAAGAGATATTAAGCCATCAGGTTGCAGGCTCTCTCTTGTAGCAACCTTTCAAAAATGCTGTTAACAAGATTTTTCAAACATATTCTTAGAAAACACAAAATCCTTCCTAATTTTGATGGACAATAAATTACAGATAACATAGGCGGGAAACTTTAGGCCTCTTTGTCCTATTTGTACATAAATATTGATTTTGGCTGGCATAACTGTCCAAACATTGATTGCAGCTCAACTTTTAAAAATATCTCACTGGACAATTTGTCTTAATGTCCTTTTGAAGCTGTGGGTTTCACACTAGTGAAGTACTTCACATTAAAGAGAGAGATTCTCATGCTTTTTTTTCTGTGAGTAATGGTTGTATAAAAGTGTAACAGCAATACTACACATAGTAAGAATTTCTTAAGATCTTATTGTAGCTCTAAAGATACATTATAAAACCACCCCTGATATTTATGCAGCTATTTCATACGATATTATTTATTTCCTATTATATTTGCTGAAAAGTAGTATCTCGTTCAAAGACACAGGTATCTTGTTCTCTGGAGACAGGTAATATCTTTTACTGGACCAGCTGGTCAGCTAGAATACTGAGCAGGTCTGTGCGATATACACAGTCTTCTTGTGTTTGATCCAACCCCAAAAACTTCTCCCTGTTAGGAGTTCCCCAGAATGAAATAAATTAAAAAAGCTTTTCTATGAGCATTAGCAATCAAGAAGACAGTTTTGCAGATATTTGTATAATGAGTTTGAGAGATGAAATGGATTTTCTGATGTTTAATCAGGCTTGAGCTCATAATGCAATTCAGGACAATTGAAAGGTTTTTCTCTCTCTTTCTCTTCAATCCCACTACCTAGGCATGAAATTTGTGGAAAGATACCTGGAAACATACAGTTAAAACTGGCCCCACAGGTTACCAAGTTACTGCAGGGGTGTGAAAGGTCAGCGAAGACACAGAAATGGTGCTACTGCACCAGACTTATTTCCATACAAAATCAGGATTAAAAAAATGTGAGCTCCTCTCACACTCTCTGACAGGCTACGGCTGCTGATAAAGAGGGAACAGGAACGCGGAGCAGATACATAGTGATGAACACAGGGTAAGGACTTCCAGAGCAGAGAATAGAGTGACATGTCTCATTGTTAAATCTGCTCCTCTTTGTGCTCTCTGTATCATTTTATTTCGTGCTCCTGTAACTCTCTATCCTTTCTTTTTCTGCTGTATATTCTGAAAGGCAGAGAGATATCCTTTTAAGGTCCTCAATAGGTTTTTGGTAACCTATTTTATGTGATCATTAGCCTTCATTATGTTTCCATCATCTGATTTTCACATTACTTTGCTTCATTTTTTGCTCTGTGACTGTGAAAAAAGAAATGTACCTACATCCAGGTTAGCTTTTTGTATGCTAAACCCAAAAACCACTTTCAATTACTCTCAAGGTGCTGCTTTTTTTTTTTTTTCTTCCCCTGGTAAGAAAACCTCGTATCTTCCAACATTTTAGTGCCTAAATATTTGTAACTTCCTCTCATTTTGGTTGTTCTGCTTTTTTCCGTTTTTTTTTTTCAAGAGCAATTACACCCCGAGGCGCAGGCCACAACAGGGCTTATAGCATTTTTGATGTAGTGTAACCGCTATCTTATGTAAGAAGAGCATCCCCTCCCAGGCTTTGCTTCTCTTTGTTTACCCCAGCAATACAATCCAGCATCTGATTTGCTTTCAGCACTGCAGCTGTATTTCAGTCTGAAGGCTTCAGGGACTTTTCTATAAACAACTCCCAAATCTCTCCCCCATTAAATAATCCCCAATCTGTTCTGGGAAGGGTTGTGGGTTTTGTTTTGTTTTGTTTTGTGTATTTCCTGTGAGTGCTGATGAGTAAGATAGCTGAGTAGAAGTTATTTAGTTATTTCCTTTCCACCTTCCTACCGACTCACTTGCGGTACGACCACAACGTGGTGCTTATGACACCACAGCTACTTCCAAGAGAGAGAATCTTGATGTCATAAACAAACACTAGCTCATGGACAAAAGCCATCAAGAAAAATCCAGTTATAAAGAAGAAAGCTAAAAATAAGCTCTTCCTCATGTCATTATTAACTAGTGGTAAACCATTAATCACCTGTGTCCATTTCATACTATGGGAGCTCATAACTTACGTAGACTCTCCCCTGGAGATAACAAAACAATAATGTTTTAAAGGTATATGTTTTTTATGGTTTCTTGCCTGATCAGGCTGTGATCTGATATACTACTACAACACTACAGAAGAGGGCATTGGCAAGTGTACATGATATAAGGGCAAACAGATTACACATCAAACAGCCCATTTGCCATGCACATAAAAGACATAGTAAATAAATATCTAAGGACAGAGCTTTTGAACCCTTTCCATATTATGTGTGTAACAGAGGTTACAAACATGTACTTCGTTCGTAGTTGACTCTTTAGTCACTATAATATTGTGGTTTTGTTAAAAAAGTTTGGAATGGAGAAAAGGAAAGCTACATTTTGCTTTGTCGTGGCTGCTGCCCTCTGGGTCCTGCTGTGCACCCATCAGAGAGCAGAAGCTTGCTTGCCACCCTGGCACCTGTGGATGTGGGGGAAGCTGCAGGAGGATGGAGTGGGACAGGGAGTGGGACCTGGTGGTTAGGTCATGAAAATGGGGTGGGACTCCCCCAGGAGGCACAGGGGACTTGCTTGAAGAAGGGACCAAACCTGCAACTAAGTCCTTGTAGAAAGGACATGAGTTCTTAAAAATCTGGAGGACACTCTGAAGAGTTTGTTGCAGCGTATGAAGCCACTAATAGTTGATGGAAAGAAATATGAAAGTAATGGTGCACTTGTAAAGACACATTGAAGGGTTTATCTTTTCCCAGGCATTTTTATTTAGTGTCTTGGCCACCAGCTTTTCTCTGTTTAAAATTATTAATGCACTCTAGTTCAGCACACAGAATATAAATATGTATATGTATACAATGCATAGTTGTGGGTGTACATGTGTGTATATGTATATATAGAGAGAGTATATGTAGTATCTGGTTTGGTATGTTTTTAATAAAATTTACCTCCAGAGATGGAAAATTCTTTCCTGTTTTTTCAACAGGCTTATTTTTAAGGAAAACTGGAGCAGTTCAGCTTTATGGCTCCTAGATATTTGGAGGTCCAGCTGTAATATACAGTAAGAATGTGTTACTGTCCAGTTAGGGTAAATGCATATTGGGTTCAAAAGACAAGTCAATTAGGATTTTTTCCTGTAATCATCATTTCATAATGACTAATCTTCATAGTGTTTGTCTTTCAATTTCCTTATGAGAACCATGTTTAAGTAAATACATGACTTCTATTGAGACCAAATCTAATCACTGGGGAGAGGTTTTCATATTCTCTGAACAAAATGAAGCTATTTATTAAAACTAACTTAACCTCTAGGATGATGCAGTTCCTTCTGGTGTGTGTTTGGGAACAGGTTTGTGAAGGGGATCCTGCAGCTTCAAGTGCAGCAAACAGAGCTGAGATCCACCTGCAAAAAACTGAGAGTAAGACTCCCTGCAGCAGGTCTCACCCTGTGTCCAAAGCGTGTCTAGTTCTGTCTCCCACATAAGCTTCCCCATTTCAGTGATAGAGATCCAAAAACTTACTGATGAGAGAGAAGTATGAGAGGAAGACCTGTGAAAAGAAAGGCTTCAGCCTCCTGACTGTGCAGACAACCTCAGCCCAACATTTAACATTCTTTCAGAAGCATAACAAGGTTTTGCAGTAAAAGACTGCAAAAAGGTACTACCTTCAAATGCTTTTCTATTCTACTGTTTCTATACAAAGGAACAGTGTTGGTGTGTACTTCTGGCTAGATCCAATGAAGGGTGTGCAGTGCACAGAAGTTAAGTACTGCACAGTAGTTAAATACTGCAGTATTTCATGTCCTAGTACGAAATACAGAAACTTGTGCATGTACAGCAATCTGATTGAGGTGTTTCAGAGCAGCACAGAGCTGCTGGCAGATATATGTGTTGTTAGCTCACAGCGACTGTACAGCGTCCACAAAGGGACCAGGTAGATTGGTTATTAGAGCTTAGGTCTACACAGAAGTGAATAGGTGGTGTCTGGCAGGCAGACACAAAGCAGAGAGTAAACAGCCAGCTTTTGCACTGCAAGCACGATGAGTGGAGTTCCTCAGGGACACATGCTGGGAGCCACCATTCGTCACCCTCAGCCAGGAGTCAGAAGTGAGCTGAGAAAGTTTGCAAGTGACACTATGTTGTTTAGAGAAGCAAGGGTGAAGGTTGATTGTGAAGAACTACGGAAGAACCTTACAAGACTGGATGACAAAGTGGTGGGTTAAATCCAGTGTATATTCCATGGTTGTTTTCCTTGATTCAGTGCAAGATTTAGGGGGTATCAAATGCAGAGAGTAAGAATGAAGTTCAAAGCAAGTGATTAGATGGAAGTGGTTCCTTATGCCACGCACAATATGCCTGTGGATCTTATTGCCAAAGAGTGTTAAGCATGATAAAAATCTACACCTTTTCAAGATAGCCTGGTCAAATACATGGAACCAAAATCCAGTGCAAATAATTACAGACACATTCATCTCAGGGTGTCTCCTCAGCTAACTGGAGTTTGAGAAGGTGTAAAAGACGGTATCACAGTTGCTTATTCTGCTCCTGCTCTTTCCTAGGGACCTGCACATGGCTATTCCTGGCAGCACTGTACAGGCTTGGAGGACCCCAGGCTTGGTGCAACACGGCCAGTGCCCACCATGGGGGAGCATGTCCTGCCTCTGCCTGAGTACAATGTGCAGGCACGTGTCAGGCCTGGGCCTGGGGCAGGGGCCGGAGGTGCTGCAGGCTCAGGCAGGGCTCAGCAAAGCTGGACTTGTTGCGCAGGGTGGCACAGGCAGGAGCACAGTAATACTGGCTGTAATTCACTGTCACACAGATTAGAATTGGACATCATTGTGGTACTGGTACCAGAGCAATGGCTCTGGCACTGGTACCACACACCACGCTCTGGCAGCAGGAACTTGTTGGGGAGTAGAGCCCAAAATGAGGCTCCAGTGCATGCCCTGACGGCTATACCAGCTGAGAGCAGGAGCCAGGGGAAGCTGATCTACCCGGCAGCTTATGAAACCATGTCAAGGGCCATGTCAATGCCCGAAATAACTCTAAATGGAAAATGTTCCTCACTACTCTAGCGCTTCATTTGCACTAAACTGCATCTTCCATGATGCCCCCGCTGGAGGAGCTCCACAGGAACTCATGCTTCATATATGAGATGCTGACTATGTAGAAACAGGTCTGGCACAACATTAAGCAATGAAAAACTATATGTGGAAGGAGAATTTAAAACCAAATTTAAAACTAAGGGCTTCAAAACCAATCATTGTCCCCAGTCTGGTACAAATTATACAGACTTCAGTGTCAGCTTGAAGAAACAGCAATTTCTGACAGCAGTTAACCACTTTTTTCATTACTGGGGCTCTTCCAGTTCCTCCAGATCAATAGCACTCCTATGTATCTTTATAAATCTGAGTATAAGATCCATTCTCATAAAGTTGACCTCATCTTGCTTTTCTGCTGAAAAGTGGAATCACAAAGTATTTTAAGGGATATTTGACACAGAGAGATTAAGTTATCTCTTAGTTATACAATGAACAAGTCCAAAAAGAATGCTACATACCTTGGTACCTTTTTAACCTTTGACCTTCCTCAAATCATAACTGTTTTAGTCATTTAGTTTCACATTGCTTTTTGCAATTAATGTGAATTGACCAGGTTAAAAGGTGCCCGTATTTCATCACCTCTTAAAAAATTAAACCCCTTTACTTTGTAAAACTGACATTTTTACATTTTCTAGTTTACTTTTAGAAGCAGCCTGAGTAATTAAATGAGGCAATCCATATCTGTTCTTCTTCACAGTAAGTTTCAAATCAAATTTTTATTGAAGGTCTTCTATACCAGCATAGAGGTGTTCCTTCTGTTATGTAAGGACTAATGCTGAAAGTAAAGCAAACAAATTTTTCACTGATCAATGCATATTTTAAAAGAAAAAAAGGCACAAGGGAATGTCCATATTGAATTTAAGTTTCTTTCCAGCTTGAATTTACAACTTTTATAATCTGAGCAAATTTAATCCGAGAATTTAATTTTAAAATTCAGTTATACTTTATATTAGCATTTTCTATGTAGATACTTCTCAAATGGAGGAAACCAGGCTGCTTATATATGTATGCCCTCCCATCTTTCCAAGGGTTTTGTAGAAACTTTGTTGCAATGGATAGAATAATAAAAAGCCTGTTTCCTGTCAGGGATTGGCTCAAGGAGTGTGGACATGAGTCCACCGAGCAACTGTACGAGCAGAGCCCATTTTAGTTGACATAAGTAGGCCTTAGTTAGCTTGTCTATTAGGCCGTGGGAAAGGGGGGAATGGAAAAGTACTGACTAAGGCAGGGTCAGGATATCCTTGAAGAGATAAGAGTCAGAAGAATACGGGATGCGCATAGCTAGCTAAACCCAAGTAGGTGGAGTAAGCAAATGTAACCTTTTAGTGCTTAGCCTATTAGATAGAGACAAGTATGCATAATTATGGTATTTGGTATAAATACATGCTATCTCCGGCAATAAAGTGGAATCATGCTTTATCACTTACATTGAGTCGGCCTGCATGTTTTCCTCAGCCGCGTACTTGCAGTTTCCCATCTAGCTAATGGTTGTAATACATACCAAACGAAGCATAGGCTTTTATAAGACTCTAATTAATAACAAGATAAATTTAGCAAAGTTTGGATCTGGATTTAAACTTCTTTAGGGTTATCACAAAAGCTCCCTGATTTTAATACTTAGCATTTCACTGCAAAGACCTGTCTTTATGCTGAATATTGTTGGGAATACATAGTACATATGAACGTGACACATAAACATTGCAGGGAATAAATGGCTCCGGGATACACGGTACATTTAATTAGTGTACTTACTGAACTTTTTGAACTGTGGTAGAAAAACAGATCAAACAACAGACAAAAGGAGTTGAATTGTTTAAGACTATTTCCTTAAACAGGTTTCATACTGTAATACAAGAGAACAGGGAATTGTCTGAATAAGGATTTTATATACATATATAGCATCATTGTATTTTTTTCAGATGAAGCTCAAGGCTACTTACGTATGAAAGGCAAATTATTCTCTCACCCAACAGAGGCTGGTCTCTGCAGATCAGAATATCAACAGAGAACTGCGGTAAATTTCTTTAGTTGTCAAGAACTACATTATACATGGGCTGTAAATGAATGGATTTTGGTTCTAAATACACTCTTCCCATTCACAGAAAATTAAACTTACTCCAAAACTGAGAAATATCAAGGATCCAATTTCTTTCTAAAATTATCTGACAGCTCCACTATTTAATCACACACAGTCTGTCATTCTTCAGAAAATCTGTGAAAGCCACAGCTGCTGTGTAACCTGAATTTTACTAATGCACTGTTCACATAATTAATAAAACCATATGGATGACCAGGCTTTATCAGAAACGACATCAGCACACACAAAATCTCTCATCCTGCTCACTGCTGATGACTATGACTAAGAAGACAAGAGTATATATTAGCTATGCCTGTGCAGCTGAGCCAAGGTTGTATATGCTAATATGACATTTTCTTAACTTTTGACTTCCTAGCTCTTCATCCATAATATTTTTGTAACAGATTTTGAAAAGGAACTTATTTATCTACAGAAAAACTAATGTCATTTTGGGCATAATTACCGGTCTTAATTATTATTTCTTACTCTTCTGAGGCTATACAGTATTAAGAGAGCTTAGCTGTAAGTGTTGAGGACAACAGATAAAATAATAAGAAGAAATACTCTCTAAAATGAATTTTCTTGTACATATGAAGGAAATCGTTGTATTGTTTAGTTTATCAAGCTGTATTTGTGACTAGAAGTACCTCAAGGATTCAACACATGGCCCTATTTAAGCATCAGTGCTATGCACTAACTACTTTTGCCATGGGTGTTTTTCACCTATAGTTTGACCAAAGACTTTAAAGAAACGCAGTACAAACATGGTCCCTCTCAAAATGCCCATGTCTTTCCAGGGCTGTAGCCAGCTACTGGTTGTACAAAGTTTTCCTGTTTCAATCTGAGATCACTTTCCATCTCAAACCAAAATGCTGCCTATTGGTTCCCATGAAAGAAAGAAGAGAGTATCTCTACTAATATGGAAATTTCCTGCTTTGTGTTATAAAATTCACACATATTGTACAATGGATACTTCAGACTGATTGCAACTAAGACGCAAAACCTGACATGCCAGCCACTGGGCAGCAGGGAATGTTCTCACCTTCCAACACACTAAACTTGGATCAGTTTTCATTGGAAAACTCCATTCTCTTAAATGTCTGATTATGCAAAATGCAGATTGAATAAAAAATAATAGCAGCTTATCTGAATCAAGAGGAAGAGATCCTCCTCCATGACACTCATTTCTATTTCTGCTGATCGGTTTTTGCCTCTATTCTGAGCAATGTGTTTGCCCACGTGCTGAACTGGCTCTGCAGCACTTCCCACACCAGCTTTGCCCAGCAGGGACAAATCAAGGTGACCCTGACTGGACAGGACTGTTGGGCAGCAGGGAGCTGCTGTCTTCCCACAAGACTTGGTCAAGCTCCCTTACAAGACATTTAATAAGGGAGGGTGAAAGCAGATGACAAGAATTTTTCTTTTTGCTTCTGGCTTTTCTTGGCCTAGGGCAGCCTTTGAATTTACAAGGGCACCAGCTGCTAGAAAGCCTTAAAGAGAGGCAGAGCTGAAGAAAGAAGCTCCCCAGAAGGTGAACACAGCCCTGGGCACAGCTGAGGAACAGACAGACAAGTTGCTGAGCATACGTCTAGGTCACAATTTTGAAATACCAGGATTTCAATTTCCCTTGGAGGAACTCTGGACCCCGAGGGAAGGTCTCGGACTGAAACACCAGCTCCCTCTCCCCCAGCAAAAATAAAAAAAAAAAGCAATGCTCCCCGTGCAAAGGGCAAGAAAAAGAAAAGAAAAAGATGAGGTTTTCCCTAGTCACTAAAGACTGAGAGTGTAGTCCAGCCCCCACTCCCAACTAAAGACAATGTCCCGGTATCCCTCCCTGGCAGAAGTTACTGGCAGAATGGCCAAATTCAATGTCCTCCTTCACTTTGTGGTACATCATAACCTTCATACACAGGACAATCCTGTGCCCAACACAGCTCCAAGTATGATGAAAGTAAAGAATTCAGTTCTGAAAAGGTTGTGTTGGCTCACAGGATGTCTGCCGAGGCAGTGTGCAATCTGTGTGTCTCTTTTTATACTCTTGACACCAGAGGAGAATGGAATGAGGAAAATTACATCTGAAATAGCAAATGTAGGGGTTTTGAGTCACCACCCGGAAGCATCTTTTTATAGATGAGAAATGCAATCGTTTTGACAAGCAAAGTGTAGTTGGGTATTTTTTTGTATAATTTGACTTATCTGGGTTTGCTTTTTATAGATCTCCTTCTTATCCACAATGGCAATTTCCTCTTTACTGTGTTTTCCAAGTAAGCCATCATGTGCTTTCATTTGTAATTGACATTAAAAATTACAGCAGCGTTCAGTCATAAAAGCTGAATACTGTTACAAGCTTATTAGTAGAGTTCTTTGGTTCTTACAGACAATGGCGGAGAGAGAGGGAAACGAAAAAGGTTATGTGTTGCATCACAACAAGTATGTTCTCTAGAAGCAGAATAATCACGAATTTCTAAATTCTGACTTTTGTACTAGACGCTACTTTCATTTACGATGGAATGAGGATTGTTATTTGGGACTCTCTATTGCTAGAGAGTTTAATGTGTTCTGCAAGTATTTCTATGAAATATGACACACAATTTGTTTTTGTAAACATTAGCACAAAAGAACCCTTGGTGGAATAATATGTTTGCAATCAGAAAGTGAGAAAGCCCAAAACATAGTCGCGATCAAACCACATTGACTGTAAAGCCCAGTTACTTTTCTGAAGAAAAAGCTTTGTATAATATTACAATTTCAATATGATATATCACCTCTACCATAAAAATTTGCCTTCCAAATCGGGCAATAATTAACAAACTCAGCTGTGGAATATTTGCAATATTTTAAATGCTCTAATTTAAGTCAGCATTTATTGGGGAATGGCTTAAGGAGAAAGGGCATGGTGGGGATACCGACCCTTTGTATTAAGAGAAATGTTTTAGTCAGGATGGGTAGGCCCGGGTAGGCCTCAGTTAGCATGAGGGTGACTAGGCAAGTGGAAAAGTACTGACCGAAAGTAACAGTGAGATAAAGTGCTGACTGTAGGTTACTGAAGGTCACAGAACAGCTTGTTGCAAGCAACTTTGTGGAAGTGTATTCGGGAGGATAAGGAACTAGCATACCAGAGAAATCGCAAGTAGGGCTGAGCTAATTTGCTATGCACTCCAATCATATAATGACTAGTAGGCATAATTAATGATAACAGTATATAAGCGAGCTGTGTCCGATCAATAAACGAAGTATGCTTATCACTCATATTGAGTCGACTGCATTTCTTCCTCCGCAGGCGGGTCCTGAACTCTGAAGCGTTTCCCAACATCTGGCGCCCGAACAGGGACCCGTGCTGCGGATTAGGTTGTGGAACGGCGCCGGTTTGGCAGCGGCCGGCGGGCAAGAGCAACCGAACACTGTGCTGCGGTGTGTTGACTCCGACGCCTGAACCGATTGAAGTTTGAAGTTCGCCGTATACGGGCACACTGGAAGGCTGCAAAGAGGTCTTTGAGCTCAAGAAGAGGTATTTATTTATATTATGAGTACAGAGGTTATGGATTTCGAGGTGGCCCTAGATATTTTACAAAGCTTTTTAGAAAAGCGAGGGGTTAATTATAGTTGCGTTAAACAGCTAGCTGGTCTAGTAGCAACGGGGAAAAACTAAGGGGTGTTTTCAGGATCCTGATTTATTGTTTGATGAAGGAGAGTGGAGGAAATTAGGGGACGTGTTGTGGGATATGGTCATAGACGAGGATAAAACAGCTAAGAAACTGAGGAAACCGTGGAGGGAAGTAATTAATAGTATTAAGCGTCATAAAGTGAAAAAGAATTTAGCCGCGGTAGCTTCACAGAAACTCGGCAAAATGGAGCCTTCCGCTCCGCCGATGGAAACGGGCATATCTGCGTTATCAGCGAAGAACCTTAAAAGACTATTAACTTGGTGCAGAGGCAATAGGTATCCTGCTGACCTGTCAGGAGTTTTTCAAATAGAGACTTGGAAAAAGATGGGAACTGTGTTGTGGAAGGCAATTAGTCACCGCGAAAGATATATTCTCGGCCTTGTAACCATCTGGAAACTGATAAATACTACAATGAAGCAATTAAAACCTGAAAAGACTGTTACGAGCATTAGTGACTCAAAACTTGAACTTTGGGACAGTGTAGAGCAGAAATTATGGGATAAAGTCAGCAATGGACATACAGAAGCTAAATCATTAGTAACTACATGGAAGCTTGAACGGTCTGCTGCTGCCGGAATTTTTGCAGCGTTGCAGCCTGATAAGTATCCTGAAAGTTGCGGTGAAATTCACCCGGTTTGTGTCTGCGATACCCTCCCTATGCAATCCCCTGCTGTGCTTTCGGCACCCCCGATGGTTCAGCAGCTTGCTGCGGGGGGAGGAACAATGCCAAACGGTTAGCCTCCTGTACCATCATCTAACCCTGGTGAGAACAGCAAGTTCAGAGGATTGGTGTCAGACAACTTACTCAAAGAACCTGTGAAAGCTGAGAATGCTAAAGTCGTAAACAAGTGTACTATCAGTTCCTTTTACCAATTTTGCCAATCTGCTTTTCCTGCATTTTAACCCTCTAACTTCCACGAGAGAACAGAAGAAGTCACTGAAAATAGAACTGGACAACAGAACTGTGTGACAGATTAGATCAGTTAACAGCAAGTGAATCTGACAGTCGGCAATGTGGTCATGATAATCGTGACGGGAAAGGGGGTGCTTCTGGGGACTCGGGGTATAAAACTTAGAAGTTAAGGAAGCACTGGTTTTGGAATTGGCAGTAGAGAATGCTAAAGTTTGCTATCAACATGTTATTTGTGAGTTTTACAGTGCATATTATGTGCTGCTGTTTATTGCCTCTCTGAAAGTCAAGCATCTTGTCAGGAATGTGAGTTAATTGTTTTACTGGTTGTTGTTAGAACTGTTTCTTTGTGGTATAAGTGCACCGTAAAACTTTGTCTCCACTTTTCCCACTCACGCTGCAAGCAGCCCTGTGCTTTTCCGTGGGGTCAGAAATTACTGTTTTCAGTCGTGTTCATAAAAAATCGGTATTGGGAGGTGTTTCAAAACATAGGGAAGCACTTGGAAATATGAGGAAAGAAGATCTTGTAAAATATTGTAATTAATGGTGGCTGCTGTATAAGTTAAATGATTGGGAAAAGTGTCTGGGGAATAGAATCTTGAAGTATAACACCTTATTGCAATTAATGTTGTTTTTAGGGTGAGAAGAGTAAGACAAAATAAATCCCTACAAGAGATCATTAAATCATTTCAGACAGCTGAGAGAGAGTTAACTGATAACACGCAGGTCACAGTAAACTTGCTGAAGTCTGCACAATGTTTTCCTTATTAGCCTGTTTTCTTTGTGGGTATCTGTTTAAGCATGTTGCAATTTTGGTAGGTCTTTGTTATATGGTACAGTAAGTTCACAGACTGTTAAATCATGAGAATCGGTTGACTCAAAAGGTGCGTTTTGTGATAGTATAAAAGATCATGAGTAATTTAGCTCCCTACTGCATGAACATGATGTTAAGATTTTATGTGTAGTAGCTGTTATATTTTTTTTTTTCTAGTGTGCTAGCTTTATTCCAATATCCAGACTTGCGCAACTCTGTGACAAGCTGTCTCTCATCTCGGTGCACTAAATTTGGCCTTTTTGTATGCACATCAAGTGAAGAATCATGGTTTTAGAATAACAGTTGTAGCGCACCAAATGAGACACTAATAAAAGGCCTTGCCCAGTCCAGCTTGCTGCGGGGGGGGGCGGATGCCAAATGGGGCTCCAGCGCGCACTGACCCATTTTGTCAGGGAGACCCAGAGGTATCTCCACCTGGCTGAGCAGTAAGCGGTTCAAGGTGCAATGCAAAAAATTGAGATATTGTCTTAAATTGGTGTAAGTGTGATTCATCTGCTTATTTGAACTTGGTGTATGGTTTTCGTATCTGAGCTCAGTATTTTAGTTTGTATATTCATATTTGGTACCAAAAGAATCTTGTTTGGGGAGATAATTACAATGGGAACCGGTTCCACTGCTAAAATTCCACCTTGCTCCCCCTTAGGATGCATCCTTACACATTAAAGTAATCGCTTATATTGCTAGAAAAGCATTTAAATTGTTAAAATACTATGATAGATGTGAACTTGGGGTATTGTATGAAGTTATGAAGTTGTATTTAAAGGTTGCTGGAATGTGAACTGATTTGGATCTAGGACAATAGAATAATGGATTTATGTTTATTATACTGGTTTATACTGGTTTTTTTGACATCTCTAAATTGTAAAAGGTAAATGGAGCTAAGGAATGTGACTATTGCTGAGCTACTTGAAATTGCATATAAAGTGTATTATGGCTGAAATGAAATGGGAAAACAAAGAGCAAAATATCCCAGGCCTGTGTGCAGCTCATTGTAACTGAGAAGTTTCCCAGAGCCTCCTACTTCGTACCAGCCAGTATGCCAGCTGCGTGACCTTGGTTATATCTACACTGCACAGAAAGAAAAAACAACTGGAAAAACGTGGCTGCCCGCTTTTAAAGCAGTGAAAGGGGGGGTTCTCTCTCCCCCCACTGCAGCGATGTAATACTGAATGGAGCCGTCCGAGGGTGAAGTTTAAAGGCATCCTGAGCAGACCCGTAGTTTTAATTAAACTGGACAATTAAACCAAAAATTTGTTGATGAACTTATCCTATGGTAATTAATTGTACGAGACTTCTTAGTAAATTCACCATGCTAGTTTTTGAGGACATGGGAGACAACGAAAGAAAGGCCGTTTTTTGAGACAAACGGAATGCCAAATATGGAACAAAGTTTTAATACGTGAATTCTTGTATTTGCCTAAAAGTCCTATACCTCTCTTGGGTCAGGATTTGTTAAGTAAATTGTAAGCTCAAATAACGTTTTCTGAGAATTCTGTTTAGTTGCATATCCTACAGGAAGGTGTTTGGATGTTGCAGATCTGCTTGTGCAAGTGAGAAATCTTCAAGGAACTTAGCAGCCAATGTTTTTGATAAAGCAGATACTACCCTGAGAAATCTGAAACAGGACTTCAATCCGGTAAGGGAAAATAATATCCAATAAATATGACAGCCAAAATGGAGTTAGAAACTTTGAGGGATGAATTTATGACAGCTTTACAGGATGACTGCATTTGATTGGACTTACAGATTTGTCTATGGAACAACCTGTGGCTATTGTGGGACAGTATGATGAGAATGCTAACAGACTAATATACCAATTGTCACTCTGATCAAGAAAATGCAGGGAATGAATTTAAGGCCATGATCCTTTTGTCATATATGTACCATTTGCGAAATTTAAGGAACCTTTGAATTTGATTTGCGATTTTGAGTACGTAGTCAAGATCCAACACACGTATCTGATTCTGAACTGTGTTTTTGTTTTGTTTTGTTTGTTTTGTTTTGTTTTGTTTTGTTTTTTAAACAAAAAGGGGAATTGTCAGGGGGGTTGTGTGTGGTGAGTCACTTGTATCTAAGTGGTGCAGCCTGGGGTTGCCCTGTGATGAAACACTTTGTACCTATGACCCAAAACCATGCTAAATCAGAAAGAACCCGCATTAGTTATGGTCAAATCACTAGTTAACGTTCAATGGAAAAGTCCATACCAATTGATAACC
This sequence comes from Columba livia, assembly GCF_036013475.1. NCBI lineage: Eukaryota > Metazoa > Chordata > Aves > Columbiformes > Columbidae > Columba > Columba livia. The sequence goes on from NC_088604.1 coordinate 71,349,965, forward strand.
TGGGAGAGAGGTTATGCTTATGTTTTTACAGATCAGGAGCTGCAATGGTTGCCAGCACGAAACGTGAAACCTGTGTTATCTTCCTGACAATGATTGTTGCAGCTGCTGTGTTTTGGATGCATGCACAGACAAAGACTAACATGTGGATTACTTTAGCCAACATGACTGACCACCTATATGCCTAACTACGATGTCTCTGGAAAAAACGTTCTACACATGCTTGGTTGGTGTCTTCCTTGATGACTACAGCAGCATCACACGACTGTTTCAAATAGTGGTTGATGCAGAGGCATTGCAACGAACTGTAATAATACTAACACGGCACTTTGGATTAATTGCCACCTGGAAGCAGACATCGAACCACAGGAACTGGAATTGCTGGCATCTATGCCCATGGATGCTTGTATTCAGCCGGTTTGTGAAAAGTGTCAGAACAGTATACAAGAACATGAATGGACAAACTACAAAATGTTAATGCTATCCTTGGTGACTACAGAAATGAAACTCGACGGTGTAATGCTTCACAGAAGAATGCAAGGGATATCATTGACAGCGACCCTAAAACCTCCTGTATGGTGTATTCTTGATCTGTGAAGATAGAGCCTGACCAGGAATTCCTTCTAACGCTGTTGGAGGACTGTGTATTTTGGGACTATTAACTCTCTTAACGTCCAATGTATCTATGATAATAGATCACAAAAGAGCAAGACGAGAAAAATACTTTTATGGATTTACAGAATAAGTCGAGATCCATCCACGAGGAGATTAAACAACTTATGGATCATACACAAAAGATCCAGAAAGATGTGGGCTTCTTTGGGCTAGAGGGGCTGTCAAACTGGTCTGGGTTAGGAGGATGGTTAAAAGGGCTTTTGCAAAGTATGCTTATGTTACTTATTATAATAATTGTAGTAGCAATGTGCATAAGTTGTACCTTTTCATGTCTTCGAAAGCTTTTTGAACGCACCATGAATCAAGCAATGCTCGCGCAAAAAGAAAAAGGGGGAATTATTGGGGAATGGCTTAAGGAGAAAGGGCATGGTGGGGATACCGACCCTTTGTATTAAGAGAAATGTTTTAGTCAGGATGGGTAGGCCCGGGTAGGCCTCAGTTAGCATGAGGGTGACTAGGCAAGTGGAAAAGTACTGACCGAAAGTAACAGTGAGATAAAGTGCTGACTGTAGGTTACTGAAGGTCACAGAACAGCTTGTTGCAAGCAACTTTGTGGAAGTGTATTCGGGAGGATAAGGAACTAGCATACCAGAGAAATCGCAAGTAGGGCTGAGCTAATTTGCTATGCACTCCAATCATATAATGACTAGTAGGCATAATTAATGATAACAGTATATAAGCGAGCTGTGTCCGATCAATAAACGAAGTATGCTTATCACTCATATTGAGTCGACTGCATTTCTTCCTCCGCAGGCGGGTCCTGAACTCTGAAGCGTTTCCCAACAAGCATTCATTCACAGAGAATAAGGTAGAAGAAAAATAATCAGACAATGCACTGCTTTGCTAAGCTCAATATACTATGTCTAACACTATTGGTTATGTACGTGCAATATTTTTACCAACATTTGTGAAAATATTTGATTCAATAATTATGTAAATATAACAACTATGTTTTTGAAAAGCTATAGTTTGAACAAGGTCTTCCAATCTTAGTCCAACTATTATTTCATCTGGCTTTCAGTCACTGGTTTCTGTTAAACTCTTACATTATTACATTTAAAATTCTCCAATGGATTACAATATCAATTAGCACCTTCTCCAGGAAGGGATCAATCACCTCTCAGTCTCTTCTGTTTACTTAAATGAATTGAACAGTCTCACTTTTTGAGGCATTTTCTCCAGTTCTAGAATAAATTCTGTGGCTCTTAGCTGACCCTCCTCAAATTTTCAACTGTTCCCAGTCACGCCATCCTTGTTTTCACCTCTAAGGATCACCTGGTCCTGCTACATCATCCTGGGAGTGCATGGGTACCTTCATGGCCATTATGACCCACAGATCCTTGTCAAGGTCACCACTTTCTTAAATGTAGTTCTATATTTGGGAGTTTGTGGTACAACTGTACACGTATATTAAAAGGCATTTTCTTTGTGATGTCAGTTGCTGAGAATGACTGCATCTTTGTTTACAGTTTCCACCAGTCTTTGTGTCATTCACAAGTTGGGTCATTTCCATTCACCTCCAGATCATTGATTAAAATGTGGCTTGGTACCAACATCTATGAAAGTCCAATTAATTCACTCCCATTCAGAATAATACTTATTGGCAACAGCTTTTTGACATCTGTTCAGTACATTAGAATGTCCTAAGTTATAAAGTCAAACCCCTTAAAATAAATCAGAGTGTTTTGTTTCTACAATATTATTTCTACAACATCTTTCTGTCAAGAAAGACACTGAGGTACCAGACAGAGTGCAGAGGAGGAGACAAAGCTAGTGAGGAGCCTGGAGCACAAGTCTGATGAGGAGCAGCTGAGGGAATTGGGGCTGTTTAGCCTGGAGAAAAGGAGGCTGAGGGGAGACCTTGTCGCTGTCTACAACTACCTGAAAGGAGGTTGTAGCATGGAGGGTGTTGGTCTCTTCTCCCAAGTAGCAAGTGATAGGACGAGAGGAAATGGCCTCAAGTTGTGCCAGGGGAGGTTTAGATTGGATATTAGGAAAAAATTTTTCATGGAAATGGTTGTCAAGCATTGGAACAGGCTGCCCAGGGAAGTGGTGGAGTCATCACCCCTGGAAGTGTTTAAAAGGCATTTAGACGAGGTTCTTAGGGACATGGTTTAGTGTTAGAGTTGGGTTATGGTTAGACTCGATGATCCTGAGGGTTTCTTCCAACCAAAATGATTCTATGATTCTACCCAATTATATTCATCAACCAAATACGTAATTACGTCTGAGATTTAAATCAAGTTTGTTGGCAAGATCTTCTCTTTATGCAGTCATGCTGTCTGAAATCGATTACCTTCTTGCCCTTTAAGTCTTTATTAATTTGATTTCATTGGTGCTTTCTTGTTTTTGTCAGGAACAGGTGTCAGGCATATAGTTACCTGGGACATCTTGTTTGACATTTTTAATAGGGAAAAGATACTATATACTGCAACAACAGATAGCATTTCATCATTGTTGCTATTTCATTTTACCAGAACCTCCTCTGTTCCAAGATTTATTAGGAAGAGCAGCAGCACACTTTAGATCTCCTTATCTATCTCTTTCAGGACTTCTAAATACATGTTATCGAATCTTCTTGTTTAGAAATATTTATGTCAAGTACACATTTCTGCAGTCTTTCCAAGTTAGTAAAAGGCTGGAAAGTCTGCATGTGCAATGAAATGACTTATGCTACTTCCTTCCAAATACAGAGCTAAAGTACTTACTGTGCACTATCAGTAATTTTGCTTACTAGATCTAAAGATAAGACTACCCAACTTAGGCTTTCTTTAACAATAAATATACTCATCTTTGTTATTCTTATCTTCTTTAATTTTTCACACCTTTAGAAGCCATGAATTTAGCTCAATCTTTAATTTATTTTATTGATTTTCTATATTTGACAAATTCTAATTGATATTATCACCTATTTTTCCTTCATGCTATTTGTTATATTCTACCTTTTATCTCTGTTTTATGTTAATTTTAGACAAACTTTAAGCCAAAGCTGGCTTCTACCCTGTATCTACTATGGTCAATAAAGAATTTTGTTTCTTGAATAGTCATTGCTATACATTAATCTATCTCTAAGACTTTCTCTTTAATCTCAATAATGCAATTTATGTAATATTTATATTCATATTTGACAACATGTAGCACCTGTGCTACAAACTTAGCAACCATGTTTTGTAAAAATATTTCTTTGTTATTGTGCTCAAGAGAACACATGATACATTTTGTACCATTTAATGTTTATGTAAGCAGTCATACTTGCAAAATCTTACAGAATAAGGTACCTCAGAAGGCAGGAACAAGCCTGGCGGTTTTGGCATGTGTAGGCCTGTGCAGGCCTGAGCATTTCAATATTATGATCTCTCTATGACTGTTGGCTGTCATTTTCAAAACACTCATTAACCATCTTCCTTACCAAATCTCTTACAATTCAATTAAAATGGTTTTCTTCTTTATCTTCCCAATTCAGCCTTGTTGTAACTTCCATGAAGAATTTAAGGTGTACAGCAGTTATTGTCAGAAGAACAGGCTGAGACATCTATTTAATACCTTATTTCCTGTTAATTAAAGTAGGTGGAATTTTTTAAAACTACTGAGCATAGAGAAGAAAATGATTTATAAAGAAATTTAACTGTATATTCGCTGGAGATGGTCACGATTTGAGCTAGACCTGCAGCTGGATTTGAACTGAGAGACCGAGAACACTTGAGTTTGGGCTTCCTGAGATTAGACATTTCACATACATAACTTGGTATCTCCAGAACTGAGTTTAAAGCTGATGCTTAGCATAGGGAAACATGGCTGCCATCACTCCCCTCTGCTGAACCTGATCCTCTAGTGAAGAGGACAACTGCAGCTGCATATTTCCTTATGCATATATGACTTCTTACATGGCTACCAAATATGATTTCTGGTAAAACACTTCCATTAATTCCATGGATGACAATAGGACCACATAGTGAAGTATTTCCCAATTTCTGCAGGTGGTTTCTGTTGTCAGTAGCATTTGTTCTCTTTGATCATCTTTTCAGGTGTCCATGACCCTAAAAAATAAGTGACAAGATTGCAACTCCCCACCAAAATCGTTGCAGACCCTCAGTGATGGAGTCCCATTTTTTGAGATTCTTCTTGAACAGACCACAAACAGCTACAAAATAATGTAAGAGTAGCCTCTGAAGCTATTTGAACTGAGCCTGCACAAAGTACAGGGGTCAGTAAGGAGCAGCCTGCAGTGGCAGAGGGTGAATGGATGGTATTTCCCAACTCCACCATTTCAGAGGTTTTGCCATTCATAAAACAATCAGTGGTTGAAAAAATAAATCAGTGAGTGTAAGAACTAATGATTGCTTACATATACCTAACAGGACTCATCTACCAAGAAATAAGATTTTTTTTCTTGATTTTGTAAGGTATTTTGATGTGCAAGGTTTATAGTCACACTGACCCATGATCACAAGCCATGAATCTCATAATCAATGCAGTTCCAGAACAATTTTGGTTGCACTTTTGCTGCTTGAGGTATCGTGTACAGTGAGGGTAGTCTGTGACAGCAGATTTCAATAAAGTGTCAAAACTGCTATTAGTCTGGGATGGGGCAGCACAGTATAAAATTAACTGTAATTTTAAAATGAAAAAGTGCTTGCCATGGCTCTACCACAGCTCTACACATGAGGGAAGATGCTGAGAATGGGACCGTGCCACTGTACTTCATTAACCTGTCCACATCTTAATCCAGACTAAACTAAACCCTGCAGCTGATTGCTTTCTACAATCTATGATAATTTGTGTAGCCAGTAATTTGCGTGACTCTCTAGCACAGCTGCTTTAGAAACAGAATGTGATCCAGCAACTCAGGTTTCCTCCTCCCATTGCTATGCAAGGTCCACATAGCAAGAAGAGAATAAAGCAGGGCAGGTTGTTTCTCTTTTAATCAGTTGCAATGGCAGGCAGGACAGACAATAATCCTTCTGCACATTGTGTTTAAAGGAAGTTAAAGCTTTCTGAAGGATGAAAAATATATACACTTACCAACTGAATTTCAAGGATTATAATTATCCACAGTTATATGCAAGTGAGACAAAAAAAGAATCTCCCTTTAGTTTTAACAAGATCTAAAGGTGAAAACAATCTATGATTGAAATTTACTGCATAAAATATGCTCCACCAGTTTCCTTTTGTTTTTCAATTACAGATTGCTTAATAGTACCCTGTATTTCCTAATCAGAGGATCATAATCTTCAGGCCAAATATTTTTATTTTCCAAGTTATGCCACTGGTATTGAAACAGCAGAATGTGAATGCTGCAGTCCAGCGATTGATCTGCTTGGAACTGTAAAATACATCTGAGACCAATAACAATTTGATCAGTATCAAAACCACTAAACAAATGAAAACAAAATAAAGAACATAATTTTGCTTGTTGTTTCAGTTTTGAACAAGTTCAAGCTACATGGAAGGCCCCCAAAGTAAGTTCAGTTTACAAGCTACTTTCATGTGTAGTATCTGAGTTTCAAAATTCTCAATTTCCAGGTTTGTTCAGATGAGATCATATCTCCAATTAAACTGAAAACACACAGTTGTCACTTAATGAGTGAAAACAATGAAAGAACTTAAAGGTTCTGACTATTTTCCTTGTGAAACGACATTCTTACACAGCCACTTGCTAAGGCTTGCATGTGAGATCCCCGCACTAATGCAACTAGACTTTTGTGCACTATCAGTTTGTTCTCCAGGAAAAAAATCAAAATTTGGAAGGCACAGAACAGACTAATCCTTCCCCCTTCTATTTAAACTACTGGATTTTGCCTATGATGCTATTTAAATTTAGCATCTTATTAAATTAAGTCTCAGAGAGATGAAGTGACAGCTAGAAAGTCCTTGATACATCAGAAATAGCGGCATACCAGGAAAAGAGTTGACAGCACTAATGTTCTCGGGAATATAAGAATCTTTAATTTACAGCCATGTTGCATAGGTTTGGTTTGATGCTCTCAGCTGAGAAAATACGCTCCCAAAATTGTAATCTCATTTTATTAAAGTCAGTTTTCCGAGTTCAGCGTCAAGCTGGGATTTTCTTAAGACATTTGAACACTTGTCTAAAGGTATTATCTTAGTCTTCCTGTGCTGCCCTATACAATAAAATGTCCATACTAAAACTGATATTAAATGGTAAGAAAGCTTCTGCTTACATACGTAAGAAAGGTAGTTCTCTGTCTCAGTCATGAAGAAAGTGCAAATTTCTGCTTCAAAGAAATCACATGTAAGTCCAAGATGCGTTCTTTAAAGTTGGTCTGCAGATCTACACAATATTGGAAACAACTTTGGGAAGAGATATTACACTATGAAAATTAATATCTAATTTTTGGTATTATTGCTAAAGTAATTACAATGTTCTAAATCTGAGTTGCTAGCCAAGGATTCCTTTCGGCTATTCTCAAAAGTGTGGTTTTCCCCAGGTTTATCTTCAATCTAATTTTTGTTTTCTTTTCTAATGAGAAAGATAAACGTGTTGGTTTTGCAGTTTGTTCTGTTTCCAGCGCCTACCTTTATACAGTCCTAAAATTACATTAATGTAATGTAATATAATGTAATGTAATGTAACTACTCCTACCTTTGTACAGTTCTAAAATTACATTTGGCCCTTTGAAGGCAACCGCAAAGCTAATGTGGACCCCAGTGAAAATGAGTTTGACACCCCTGGTCTACATGCTCCCATATGGTCAAGTTATTTCATCACTGTTTCTTAATTATAGTAAAAAAGGGATGCACTGAACAAAACGGAAGAGTTTTGGCATAAGCACTGACCCAAGGTGTTTATTTGCGTGCTCCCAGGAATATGGATTCACATCTGCCACTTCTTCCATAGGAATGTCATTTTGCAGGCTGACAGATTTGCTGATGACACCACTCTGCTGTACAGAAAAAGTTAAAAAAGGCATCCTGCCAAAACACGTAAAAATTTATCCCTGCTCCTTTTCATTTTGCGCTTTTGCATATGTTGGACTTCAGTGACTTCCATTTGGCAGGCACACCGCAAATTTTAAATCTTATAAATGCTGCAAAGATGGCTTCATCATTTATATAAAGTTTATGTATCCAAACTATTGATTAACTGAAGTCTCAAAATTTCTTGAAGAATTTTTGAAACACTTTCTCTCTAGGGAACTTCTAAGAGAAGGTGACAAACAAATTACTTTCAATTGAGTTTGGGATTTTTGATAGATTTCCAGTTTCATAGAGGCTTTACGGCTCCCAGTGGGTGGCAAAACCCATCCATCATTCTAAAGGGTCACTGCTGGTAGCTCCAAATTCCTCTCTTTCAAATTCAGTGTTTTGACACAGGCTAAAACCATGAGTGATGCTATGCAATCTTTGCAGTCTTGCATGGTTGAATTAGGCAGCACTTCCTAAGTGTCATGAACCTTGGTCCCAGCACAATAAAGAACAGACACTTTCTTCTTATTACTCCTTTTGAATCAAATATATTAAAAGCAACTAAGACTTTCTCAAAGCAATCTAGCTGTTTTCTTCCCAAACGGTGCACTAAGTTGTTAGCATCTGACATGTCAAGAATGTGAAAAGCATAAAAGCCTGGCACTTTCACCAGCATATCTAAGAAAAGCAGACAGAAAGTATAGCTGGAGGGTTTAGGTGGAGTAGACAGACCCTGTGTGACTCTGGCTGACTTTAATATCTAACAGATGGGGCTCCATATCATTAGATGTTTCTGTTGATCAGCAACAATTCTGAAAGAATATGTTTCTTACTTCAATCATGAAGGTCTTTAATTTACTGTGGGATTTTTTTAAGTGTGTTGATCTATAGCTGCATTTGGTTGTTTAGGGATACTTTTCCGTAAGTCTGAAGGGCTGTTTTTTAATATCCAACAGCTGCTTTTCTAGACACAAGCTCAGCATGCACTATCAGAAATAATGCTAACAAGAATAATAACAATAATAATAATGCTCTGAAGATGCACCACAACACCCACCTCTCTTTCAAAGACTAAAGAACATCGTGAAATTACCGTTTATGCTACATTTAGTCATCCAAGTCACCTACCATTAACACAGGCCTTAAAAGGTGAAATCCAAAAAGGGAGCCATTCTGTGGATCTGGCTTTCCTACATCACTTAAAGAGATCTCTTACACAATGTAAGGCTCTTGCTTCCCATAGGAACAAAAGGTGCTGGCTGCAGGTTTGTGGGTATCAATCTGAGTGGCACCAACTAGAAATGCTCCTGTTAACATTGATCCAGAATCTGATAATGAACATATAAGAAGTGATTTAACTCTGATCCACGTGTGTGGCAAGCTGGATTCCCAGATCATTGCAATAGTTACATATTTTGCCTTGAAAAAATATCAGAATATTTCAATTTAAGAAATATTTTACATATCTGCCTTGTCATATATCTGCCTTGTCATATACCTTAATATTGCATCCTGGGAATATAAAAAATAAAATCAATGTTTCATCCCAATCTATGTGAAAACAACAACGTAGAGTCGGATTCTTCCACAAGATAGAAAACCTGATTTTTTTTTACAGCATGATTCTTTACCAATGGACTCATTTATTCTCACCCACTCTATAGGACTGACAGAAACATTCTTCCAGGACACACAGTTGAAAAACATTCTCTTTCATCTTAGTTACATTGCTCCCAATATTCTTTTTAATTTACCCATCTTTTTCATGCTCAATACCTTACCCTGGATATAATTATTCAGCTATTCAGGTTGGTTCTCTGATGGACTAAAGCAAAGCAACATCATTACTTCTACTAAAAGAAAAAAAACCTGTGATTTTGCTTCAGGTGGTTTATCAGAAGCATTTTCATGCTGCTGTGAGCCTCAAAAAAATCCCTTACTAGTCCATTAGAGCTAAAAGTATTTTCTTCCTTGATCGCTGCCAATTGTATGCAGAATATAGTAACTTTGAAGTCATTGTTAAAATAAGTAATCAACAGGATAATGAACTGAGCTCCTGATTTCTTCCCACCAGAGTCAACCTTCCTGACTGTTTTCTTTTTCTAAGGTATAATTGGTGACACAAAGATATTAGCATTCCTGTAGTCTTCTTTCTCAAAGGAATAAGATGTATTTCATCCACCAAAGAACCTTTTCCCCTAGAAAGGCTGATGGAAATGGTTTCACTACAGCCCTTTTATGTTAAAAGACGTACTCATAAAGTCACTGTCTGTTTTTCTTACTAAAAAATTGCATGCGTATGCAAAGACTGCAACTGCTACTAGCAGGAGCTGCAGTTTACCTTAAAGAGAACACTTCCCTCATTTAAGAACTGTGTGCCTATATAGTCTCAAAACTGTATCTATAAATTCCTACATATGCTGAGCTGAAACCTGTAACGAGGAGTAAGAAGCTCCTAACCTGCAAAATGTCTCAGGTTCTGCAGGTCCCTTTTTGGGGTTTCCTTAGTGTGAAAGTCTACAGAAAAACCCTATAGGCTTGGAAATGAGCTTGGGAGATCCATGACTAGTATTGTTGACAGATTGACTGAGAATTAATGAAGTTCTTAAGATGCTTAAAAAAGCATTTGAAGCTTAATCTGACCCAATTAAATAGGCTTACTATATAAATATTATTCTACTTAACTATTTTAAAGCATCATGTCTGAGTCACATATCTATTTTATTTAGATTGTTTTTGAATCCAACCTCTTTGTGGCACTGCAAGCTCAACATAAAACACCCTGAGTGTTTTCTGAGTTGTTTAGAAAGCCTAAGTAGAAAACTGTTTTCTTTGTCTCTTTATCACAATAACATCTTTAAAAAAAAAAAAAAAAAGACGTCTCTATATAGCTCAGCAAAAGAAGTATTTGGTGAGGGTAGCAGGGACTCAATTGTTATTTGCAGCAAATGCCTCGTCCTGATACAATCCCACCATTTTGATGAGAACAATGTTATTCTATCTCAAATAACCTATTGTGCCCATTGCATTACAGCTGAGAAATTAAACTTTTGTTGCTACTGGAATCTAAACAGATGTGATCTAACTTGTCTAGGTATTACACATAGAAATAAAACAGTATTGTACAACAGCCTATTACAGAGATAAAATGGTGCAATCCTGATAAAGTTATAAGAAAAGTAAAGAAACTCTATTTCACTGTGAGAGTGTTTTGTGGATAACAAGCACTAAAACAACATTTATTATGTGTGTTATAATTAATGGACTGCAGTTTGATATTTCTTAGGTCTATGACATCTCTGTCTTTTGTTTTTTTACTGTGCAATCAGCTCCTTCCTTGAAATTGTCTTCCTCTTTTATAATTTCTTTTTTTTTTTTTTTTAACCAAGTTTTGTTTCTATCATATGGTTGGCCTCTCCTTTCTTTGGAAACCTATACTGTGATCAGCTCAAATACCATTTTTATGTGGGTTCTGCAGTAATTCTACAGATGGCTACACTGTACAATTACACATGTAACCTGCATGTCAAACAATCCACACTTATTTAGAAGTACTACAACTTGGAAAGGCACCATTAGATAAGCTACATTTTCAGACAAGCTGTAAAAAACAGAGGGGCAGAGAGGGCTCAGTAGAGAAAAAAAGATCTAGGATATCAAGAACTGTGAGGACATGGAAGAAGACAGAGCTCAAGGCTAAACTCCACCTATATTACTTGCATCACTGATGAATCACAGGCGTTTCTTTCTTTCTTTTTTTTTTTTTTCCTTCTTATTGCTTGTTTTTGGGGACAGCACAAGGACATTACCTATGAAAATGTAATACTTGGTGGATTTTTGCTGACTGCAATGCTCTAGACTGATTGAAGGATATAATATAAAAATACATTTTAAAATGTGTATTTTGAAGTATTACCTAAAGGATTTAGCAAACAGATGTGACTGTGTATACTTCTCTCTTTTGTTTCACATGGACCAGCTTGTGAAATAGATTGAGAGAGATTTATATATTCAGGTCTGAGGATAAATTCACTACTGCAGGAAAAATCCCAAGTGTCTGAGATATCTTAGGAGTTTAGGTTTCAGGTAAACACAAACAAGACAATAAGAAGAAAACAAATCACATACAAAGAGCTCTGAATATGCCCCGGGAGTGGAAGCCAAATACTTGAGAGTGTGAGGACTAAACGGGAAGGGTGCTCCTTCTTACACTGTGGCAACGCTGGCCGCAGCTGAGGAGCTGCATGATCACAGGGTTTGCAGCTGAAAACTGCACATTCACAAAGAGCAATGACAACCCATGGCATTCCTACCTGAATTTTTTCTTCTATATTGCTTATCTAACAGAAGAAAGTGGAGGTGACAGTTTAAGTACAAAACCTGTTAAACTCACTACATTGGACAAGTAATGAAGAATTATTGATACTGCTTATTTAGCACAGCATTAAGACACACATATTTACATTCCTAACCTAAATTGTTGACTACTTGCTGTTCATCTCAAACATTTAGCGCTTGTTGATCGTAGTACCTGCATGGCTTTGCAATCTGAATTCTCATCATACCATGTTTCTTCACTCTTAGCCATCCTGCATTTAACACACAAAGCCAGCTTTCCCTACCCATGCCACAACTGGAATTTACAGCCAAATTTTGATCTATTAATAACATCAGATGTGCTTGTAACAGACCTTTGTCATGGATTTAAGGCAATTAGGAAGACTGTTGATAAGTTTTTTCTTCCAGGACAGATTGTGCCCTAAATTCATCTTAATGATACTTGACCTCAGCAGCACATTTTATAATCAGATTGTACTTTTTGCACTAGTGACACACTACAGTAGTGATGGGTGAATGCTGAATGCTTTCTAAACATTCAGAAGTTATCTAATGCTTATGGCTTTGATTTCTTGAGATATCTTTTTCACAGATCCACATGTACCTTCCAGTAAGATTTTAAGATAAGAGAGCCCTTTCATGACTCATGGCATAAATAAGTAGCATTTAAAATAGGTAGCATTTAAAATAGGTAACATTAAAACATTTGAAAATATTTTCTCTGATATCTTATACATGTATTTAAAAGAGCGTAATATGTAAAGATTATAAGAAAAAAGCTCTTCACAAAGTCAGTAGGCCTTACACATATTTTAATCTCTAAGACAGATGAAATGAGGCATAGGTTATCTAAGGCTAAATTTTTAAACATGGGCACCTGAAACTGAACACCTGTTTCCACAGGTGAATTAATTTCCACAGGTGAATTAATATTTCCCCAAAGATGTCTCTGCAATTAAGTCACTGTTTGGGACACTAAATATCTGCTTTTAGTTTCCATTTCTCTCAGAGAATCTTTCTGCTATGCCACAGCCCAAGGAGGTACTGCATTACTATACTGGTTGGGGACAAGTCATCTAATGTGAAAAATGTATCTATATGCCAATGTGACAAATACCACCAAGAAGCAATTGACACATAGCAACTTATTATAGTAGTGAATAATAGTCCGCTATTTTTTTTGCCACCATTTGGATTTTAGTGCCTACTTTAGACAGACTGGTGAAAATATGTCCCTTGGCTACTTGTCAGGTTTATACATTGACTGTAGTAGTAAGATAACCCAAAACCTTTACACCAGAGTCTTTGTCTTGAAAACTAGACCACATTTACTCTTCAATAATATTCCTCTTTTGATCAACAAATTCAAAATGTAAAAGTTTATACAGGCAGAGAAGGACTAATATGAACTGCTGATTTTAAAATAATAAATTATTCAATCAGCTGCAGTAAAAATATAAAACTAACAATGGCTTAGATAATGTAGCTTATTATTTGTGCATTCTGAAGGAATATGATGGGTATGCAATTTTATTCTTTCTCTGCTGTAGCTGTCAAAATGGACAAAAAAATGTATAGCTTTATTCATTCTATCCCCAGGCAGCTTTAACTGCAGTATGAAAAAGAAATCATGTATGGTAATAAGTATCAAAAAATACTACCGTAAAACCCTATCTATTTATATTAAAATATTTTTTGTGACCTGGGAAGGAAATAATGAAAATCGCAGCAAATACAGTTTAGAAAACCTATGTGGGGCTTGAAAATATTTGTCATGTAAGCTCAGACACATCTATCATTAGAGGTCAGCAGTGAAAAAGAAAAGAGATTCCCAGAAGCCCCAGAGAAAAATGTTCTTGAAACAGCAAGGTCACACAGCAGTATGTACTGAAGAAACACTAAGGTTGATCATATCAAACAATGGCAATGTGTGTGCTATTGAAACCTGAAGGAGGGTGGTGGTTAGCCTCAGTATTGGAGTGCTGAACTTTTCCATCTAGATACATCTTGACAGCGTTCTCTTTTGGTCATGCATGCTAAGGCCAAATCTAATTCCATTTGTAGTTTGGCTGGTTCAGCTTTATCCTCACAGGAGGCAGTGTAATTCCAGCAGCAAAACAATTTGCCCAGCAAAGCAAAAAAGCCTGCGTTTTGAAATGCCAAAAAAAAAAAATAAAATCAACAAAACCCAACATATGCTGCTTATGGAGGGGCCAGCACAAGGCCTATGCACCGTTTAAGTCCTGCTTAAATCTTTGTGCTAGACCTTCTACTCAGAGGTGAATTGACAAGGAACATATTAGTAAAAGCATGAAAAAGCAACTGCATAATTCAGAAGGAAAGCCCAAGAAATCTGGAAATACATTTATTTATTATTCACATTAGTGTAGCATGACTAAATTTAATGATGGGTTTATCTTCGTGTACTTAATGAAAGGCCTCGTTCAATTCCCTTCACTGAGAACTGCCGAGCTGCCGCACAGAGACCCACGTGGCCCTTCCTAATAACCTTGCCTCAGGTTACTCCTCCTGTACTTAAACCTACATGTTCACCCTGACAGGGTGAATTCCTCAGTGTCTCTCTGAAGGACTGAGGCTCCTGGTTTATAGGTCATCTCTGTAACAAATCAACAGAAACTTTTTGGAAAGTTCTAACTCCATTACTTTCTACTAGACACGTGAAATGTAAAAAAAGCCTACAGATATTTGCTAAGAAGAGATACCTTCAGTGCAATGGTACTCACTCTTGCATTGCCTTCCTTTAAAGTGGAATGATTCACCTTTTATTAAATAGTCAGGACTTCCTCAATAGGGTCCTGAAGCAAATCATCTCTGTTTTTAGTGGGAAAATGGTCAGAGACATAGAACTGTCTTGGTGCTTTTCTAACCTTTCACTTTTCTGTGGCACAGACTCCTGATCCACTTTGACAGGTTAATACTCATCACTTATAGGCAACGTCACACCTGCTAAGCTAACTGTCTTACACAGAAGCCAACCTATTGCCCTGAATCAATCCTTTTCAGGGACAAAACAACTGAAACCAAAGGCTTGTTCTTGTCAATCTTGTGACTGTGTTTCTTGCGGCTCTCACAATTAAAACAGGGAAAATAGATAACAAGGAAGAATACTCCCAGGTTCACGGGAAAAGAAACAATCCTCGGCATCAATCAGAACTCAGAAACTGACTGTAAACAGATTATCCAAGTCAACACCTTTGCCTCAAGCCATGAATTTATTTTGTCTTTTCTTTTTTTTTTTTTTCTTCTGCATGAATTCCAAAATAAATGTCTCCCATATTTTTTTGTCAGATCTTAGTCATGATCAGCCTCTTAAAGATAATTTACTTTTTCATATTGTAATTAAATATTCCTTTACACCTTTATTCTGTGTTACACATTCCTACTGGTACTTGATTTATAGTTACTTATTACTACCACTTTTGCATGTCAAACTGCCTTATTTTGGTGATTTCTACTTTAAGCAGGATAAGGGGTTTGAATCTCTTAGATAACCATCAATAATATAAAATAACTATGGTGTAGACATATGTGAAACTAGTTCTAAATATATTAACATCTGTATTAGCATGGCAGTGCACAAAGCATGACACAGTTATATTACCAAAAGTAGTAAAGAAGATTAATGTGTTTTATCTCTCTATGTCATCACACAGAAAATCACATCTTAATCCTGCTTTCTATGTGTGACAAGAATATTTTGTCAATTATTAATGCTTCTGTTTCTTACACATTTGTTGGATTACTATTAAGATTTTCTCCCAACGAAAAGCTGTTCTTTCAACTGTCTCTCTTAGTAAAAAATGTAATGTACCTTCCCCTGACTTTCACCATCATACAACTGCGTTCTCTTCCCCTGTCAGTCCAAGGTATTTCTTAGCTGTTGTCCTCTTCTGAGCCTTCATTAAATCCTCATCCTAGTAATTCTCCCGATTTCTGTCATACTCGTTCTTCTCTGTCTTTTTCTAGCCTGTGGTGAAAATCAAAATTTCATTTTCATTCCCTTTGGATTGTTGGGACATCAGATTTTGCTCACTCTTCTCACAACCACTGTCTTCCTTTCCTTCCACAACTCTGTCCTCTCCATGCCCTCAAGAAAAACTCAAGTGACTCCTTCAGCTTGAACAACCTCTTCAGCAACCACTTCACCCTTTTTTTTTCCTTTTTTTTTTTTTTTTGGGTGTGTAACAGTCCTAAGGACTTTGTCTTTAACTCCATTTTCTTCTCTTTGTGCAATATATTTTGTGGTGATTTAATCTGTAGGCATGCACTTTAACCTCACAATTCATAGACCTACTTCTCTACTCTGAAATTGCCTAATTGCCTCTGCCATCCACACTAAATTTCTCATCTATCTCCAAAGTCTCCTCATGAATTCCTAGACATACTATAAAGTTAAATATGTTGAAATAATAACTCTTAATTTTTCTCCCTACTGTATCTTTTGATTACTGTGGGTAACTTGGTACTTACCTTTCATTTTTTTTCTTTATGATACTTTGAAGTATTTTTCCTATTCATACACAAATCTGGAAATGTTTGAGGAAAGCTGTGTTGGCTTGTGTTCTGATTAATAAAATATCCTATTTTCTTGCACTCATTCAGATTGCTGCTGCAGAGATCATCTACCTAACCAGGACCTTTAGTCATGTCAAATCTTCCTCTGCATCCTCCTTGACTTTATTCTTTACCATATTTAGCAAAAGCTACTTGTCATCTCTTTCAAGACCTTTAAAGGACTATTGCTTCTTTACATACCATTTGTCATTCACAAGCACAAAAATATTGATTCCCATTCTTATCAGCCCACTGTGATAATGTCAGCCTCAATCATCCAATTGTGTTATCGCTTTCTACCTTAATGCCCTTCCTGATTGGGAAAGCTCTCTATAAATAGCCACACAGAATTTCTTTCTCCAGTCTCACATCCATGACAGTACATCTGTTTGCTTTAACATCTGCCTACAAAAACAGTTGAGAACACTTAGGACACTCATCTGTCGAGACTCCTTCTTGTTGACCTGTCATATTATTTCCTGCGTACCCTCACTTCTCTGTCTCCATTTGTTGTCTTGCGTCTTATCCTTTTATTTTGGTTACTGTCTTTATTGATATGTCTCAGAGTGGGATTTATTTCTTGGCTAGTCCATATGAATTGCAGGGCACGAAATAATTGTCTGTGTCTGAATACAGGCATAAGTTGGTAGCAACATCATACTTAAGGTCAGAAGGGGAACAGACATAGGTTAATGAATTTAATAGAGTTTCAAACTCAGTATTATACTTGTGTTTTTATTGATGTTATTTAACATTTAAAGTTCCTTTCAAAATGGTTTAAAACTAAAACCAGTGCAGAAAGACAGGTTTATAATAAAGTGCACAGGAACAAATATTTGCATTCATATAAACTGCATTCAACAAAGTAAAGTTCAGTTTTTGAGAAAGAAATACTCAGCTGATGGGGTAAAAAACAACCAAAGCAATGGTCTGTTCCCTTCACCATCCATTCTTGCAAAAACCTATTGAGGATACAAAGTAAATATCAGCCATTTCCCAAAAAGGAATTATTCCAGTACTACTGCTTTCACAACTATCACTATCCTTAGTAAACGTATAGGACACATTGTTTAAAATCTATAGCTCTGTGCTTAGAAAATCAAAAGCTTTCAAAAGCACGTTGACACACACCGTTGCTTTACCCTGAACAACAGTGACAAGATGCCCAGGATACTTTCTGACCAGACAACAGAACAAAAAGCACACAGCTCTATAATTAGGTGTAAAACCTTCGGCTGAATGAAGGGCTATTATTGAGGCTGAAAATGGAGTTTGGAAATCCAGAGCTCTACATGTGCAATGCTACACATTATAACCAAGAGCATTAGGGAGTCTATTACACAGAGGCAACCACACGCCTACACAATAAAAGCAGTGTGCTCATGTTGTCTTTCCTTTGTAAAGCTTTTTGGAAAAAATGATAATAATAAAAACATATAGAGCAATTTTGAGTCAGGATTTCAAAGACTGCAAAATCACTATCTGACGCAGAGAGAACTATCATATGGAAAATGACTACCTTCAGTATTACCTTGAATGCTTGGAATGCTTTATAGAAAAATGAGAAAACTTTTTTTCTTATTACTAAGCTTTCACAAAATTTTTATATGCGTAGTATCATTCTACTGCAAAGAGCAGCGCTTAGCTCTATGGTGTGCCAGGCACTTAGATACCCAGGTGACAAACAGTATCAACCATTCACAGAAAGTCCTGGCAGTCTACCTGACTGTTGAAAACTTCTGATAATGTCTTCAGAATTTAGAAATGTCCTTTCATGTTCATAATCTTTCTGAGAAAAGAGGACTGAAATTTTAATTAGTGAGTAAAAAGAAAATTGAAACAACCTTTCAGCACCAAAACACTAGTCAGTAAGGCATTATCTAGCTGTGCTTCCTTCAGTCTTTAAGATCACAGAATCACAGAATGTTTGGGATTGGAAGGGACCTCGAAAGATCATCTAGTCCAATCCCCCTGCCGGAGCAGGAACACCTTGATGAGGTTACACAGGAAGGCGTCCAGGCAGGTCTTGAATCCTGGCATGTTACTGGGGCAATATGACTCTTATTTACCCCAAAACAGAAGCCTGCCTATCTACTACCCACAGCATTGTCTTAAAAATGAGCAAGGTGCCCTAGCACTTCACAAAGTCTAAATCAGAATAAATTATTGAAATTATGCATTTTCTTCTCCTGCACTACAAAATCAGGGTCTTAGACTAGTTATTTGAGTAGATCTTTCAGTTATGACAATAAGAGGTTAGTGCAAAAAACAAACAAACAAAAAAAGGATGAAAGAGATGAAAGAGTAGGTGAGTAGCATCCAGGCTGGAGTTGGCAAGTGATCATGACTTCTGATTGTTGGTTTCACAAACAGTTATTGGTTTAAAGTTAAATAAATTTATGTATCACATTTTTCTTAAAGTGGTGGTGTACCACTTTTCGGTGAGTGAAAAGAAGATGATCTGAGCAAGCGAGTCTTTGGGACACTGCAACGGGAGAGACTATCTCTACTGTAACACCCTCTCCCACCCCTTGGAGATACCTGAAGGGTTCAGCCTTCAGTTGGTATTAAGTGAGTTCTCAGAAGCACATGGTTTTGAGCTTTTTACCACAGAAACCAAGGCCTTTTCTGTTGTTTTGGGAAAATATTAAATGTTTTAAATATTTTTCAGTATAGAGAGCTGCATGGTGCTCAGCAGGTCTAAAATCTCAATGCTGCCTTGCATTTCTGGAGCCAGATCTTCAGCTGGTGTAAACTGATATAGATATTTTGTTTTCAGTGAAGCAAAGCCAATTTATATCAACTGGGAATTGAAACTACATCTGGTAAAGCATTCTTGGATCTTGGATACATAATTAATAAAAAATAATATTCATTCAGCAAGTAGGTACTGTAGATAATTAATAACTTAAAAATTTACTAATTTTTCATCTGACAAGTGGAGAAGAATCTATTTCAGTTCTATGATGATTATGCAACTAGTTTCAAACAAAAAAATACTTCTTGAATAAATGTCTTCATTTATTTTTCCTAAGGCTCTTTAAAGAAGTATTTTAAAATGCTCTGCTATACAAGATCTAGGAGGGTAAATTAAAGCATTAAGTAGTGGATAATTTTTAGTATACCTTTTCTTCTTTCTGCTCAGGTGTACCCTTCTATGACTATATGGTGACTGACATATTCCATGAGATGTACTGAGGTCAGAGTGAGCGCAGCTTTATGCAAGTAAATAGAAAGACCACACACTATCACTTTCTCATACAGCCCGCAGGAAAATCCAAGTTGCATAGCAAGCAATGGTAAAAGACAAAGTACTAAACCTGGACAGGTTCACAGGCACCAGCAGAATGGGAAGACTGGTTCTGAACACATGACCAAGATACAAATAGATAAACGTTTAAATTCACAGCATTGAAAGACTAAAAGTGTCAGTCTCTGTGAGTTGGCAATGTGTATGGTACTGTGAATAGTGCATTCTCTCTGAATGGATCAAATCATCAGCAAGACTGAACATCTCCATAATTATGTATATATGAACCAAACGGAGACAAATGCATTTTTGCTTTATCATAGGTGCTGCAGCTTCACATTCACAGGACGTGCACTTCTTTTAGGACTTTCAGTTTATTTATTTATTTATTTATTTATTTATTTATTTATTTAGCAGTTGCAATGTTACAGTACTTCTTGTCTGATGGTGCATGCACTGGCACGTGCATGTGATTTCCTATTACTGAATGGTTAATGACCTTCTAAATGAGTTTGAATGCCTAAGGCAAGGAGTGGATGGTTAGTACATTGGACCGGTCATTAAAGTGTCTCTTGCTGGAAAGAAAATCCTCTGAGCCACAATGAAGCTTGGGTTTTACATTAGCAGGTTATCCAACCCCGACCCCAAAGGTTTTATGCAATAAGTAACATGTGAATAATTTCTAAAAATTGGAGAAGGAGGTTGGGAATCCTCCTTTGACCATGTTGCAAGCAGGAGCCACATCCTGAAATCCAAACTGTACTCTAAGGATTGCTGTAGGGATGTTTCCAGTAAAAATAGGGGGAAGTCGTGTTTTCTGTAGAGGTAAACCACAGTCACAAAAAAAACCCCAAACAAACCATTTTAATTCAACAGGATAAGCTCAAAATCATAATGCTTTTTAATTTTTTGTCTGCTTTCAGAGCAGCTTTCTTCGGTAGTGCAGCCTAACAGATTTGAAAAGTCCAACAGTTGATACAGGAGAACCAATGTCCATGCTATTAGTGTTTCAGGGCTTTTATTTCAGACCAGCTTTAGCCTGTCATGTGGACTGAGTGCTCATTAGCGGCAGGAATGCATGACATAAGCTCCTGGACCTCACTGTTCAGTTTAATTTATTCAGGAAAAAAGGCCAGTTGATGTGCCCTGAGATCATGCTACTATGTGAATCAAAGTGCAGTGAGTGGGAACAAACAAGAAATTTGCTTCAGTTGTCCTCTTTTGAGATGAAAACTCTAAGGCCAATACACATTCTGATATTCTGAAATGTTATGAACTTTAAACAACATTATTTCTACTCTGAAGTTATGTAATTTTTTTAATAGAGATAAGAATTTTCCCACTTCCCCTATCCCTTATTCCTTCCCACCATTATTCATCCTATCATTTTGTGGAGAGTTTTAAATTGGCCAAGTATTTAACTAAATGAAAGAAATTACGTTTTTGTATCAGTGTAGTATTCTAAACAGTACCTTTTCAAATCTTTTTATTATGAAAAAATAGATGGGGACACAGAAAATCATGAAACTGTTTGCATGAAGCACCCTGAAATCTGAAAGGAAAACAGCCTGGTTCTTCTGATTATGGATTAAATCTGGGTGTTCAAATAGTTTATCATCTACATGAGCCAGGGGACCCACATTATGGTGGTTTGGTTCAGCCTGGCTTTGGGCCACCCAATGCTGCCCAGAACACCTGGAGAGCTATGCAGGACTAGCTGGTAGTACATAAACCAGATGAAATTTAGAATTTGAACCCACTCAGATACGTAACTTGCCCATTACTTAATACATGGTGATCAACGATAAAAAAAGATATTGATGTATATATATTGTAATGAGTTCCAACTCAATTTAATGTCATAACTCAGCTGTCTAAACTCTACCTAATTTCTGTGCTTAGAGCTTCCAGTTAGCTAGTTCCAGGTCCATTGATTAAGCCTAGATTTAGAGATTAGGGTCCTAATCTTCACTTAATCCCTATCATTGCATTCAATTTTTTGTTTACCTTCTGTTTTACAGTTCTTATGGGAGAATGTTATTTCCACTGTTCTTCTAAAATGAGAAAGCTGCAAAGGCACCCATATTGTTGTGCAGACATTGTGCCTAGCAAACGTGCAAGGAGGTGTCCATCAATGGTCAACATCAGTGCTTCACAAGAAAGGAAACTTCTCACAGTATGTTTTCCTGTGGCTGTGACCTACCTACGTTCTGCCTGGTGTATTTTGTGTTTTGGCTTTTGATCCCATCTTTTAATCTTCGAAATTTTTTCAAAGAAACTGTAGATCAAACTTTCCTGAGACTAGTGTTCTTCAAAGAAAAAGTGAAATATTTTTGGCACAGAGGCAGATGTCTTGTTCTAGAGTTTGCCACATTACATGGGTAAGCTTCCTACTTTCTCACAATGTGAATATCTCGTCCTGTGTATCCGTACACCAGTAGTGTTTAACTTTTCTTTTTTTCCACTTTTTTTTTTCCCCCTCTCTCTCTTGTTAAAGCATCAGGGTGCTGTGTGGTCTACACTGGCAGTTTCATTGCAGTCCATGCAGCTCTGCTAACTTCCACCTTCTCAGAATCAGGCACATAACAACTCCTTAAGTTCAGGACAAAGAGCTAGAGCTCTTGGTTGCAGAGCAAAGGCAAATCACCAGGTGTATTTGAAAGTTTTTAATTCTGAAGGGTAAGTGTGAATGTAATGAGCATGAATTTTACTACTGAAATGTTGATCTACCTCATGGTATACCGGAGATGCCTAAAACATCTTTGGACTTCTAAGGCCCGCAAAAAAAGTTTGCTACTCAAGCCCCTAAACTACTTTACAGATTTCATATTTTTAGTAATTGCTTTTAACAAATAACAATGGGGAAATTTCAGCAGAAATCCTCTAAGTCATTCTAGACAAGAAGGACAAGGGATGATTCTGCTTCCTCAGCTATCTGAAAATGAAAAGGCACCACAGACTGTAATTTTTTCTCCTGACCCACCAAAGCACCAGTTCTGCACCATAGGGTCAGGGTATCTACATCTTTGGAGGGGCTATACTTTGAAAAATAATTCAAGCAGAAACTAGATTATGAATCACATACCATTATAGCTAAAGATTATGTGATACAGGGACAGACAGCTGTTTGGAAACTTCTTTTTGGCTTGAAACCCAATCTACAGTACCACTTGATGCTCCTAGATGTATGATCTCTTGGCTGACTCTGAGCCTGGGTGGAGCTGTGCCATCTGAACACATGTGCCACCTAAATTACTTGGCCAGTATCGCTACAGGTTCAGTGCCAAGTGACTGTAGGTTTAGACATGCAGCATACATAATATTGTAAATGCTGGCTCCTTTGTAAAAAATCCTATCCTCTCTGACAATGTTGAAAAATTGGCTTTACTTGCCATCCAAAATGCGATTGCACCTGTTGGTGCTTAGAGAAATCCTCCTCCCCCAGCCAAATCCTCACAGCAATAAATGACCATTCAAATGCTGTTAGGCAAGGCAAGTCTTCATCTACCTAGGAAATTAAAAATGCTTTATTTAGAAATTTGAAAAATAAATGGGTGTCTTCAAAACTGAAAGGTCTCCTGGGACTCCTCAACACAATCACAATGTCTCTTTCAGTATATTTGACCTCATTGTGACAAGTTCAATTTAGTTAATCAGTTATTTCAAAACACTGCAGTGTGATATCAGCACACCATTTAGGGAGCCACACCTAACATGCTGTCTACCTTTGTTTGTATCCATACTTATCAGTAAAATCTGGACAACTATCCCATTATGTTTCATTTGTAGATAAGCTGTCCAGAAGAGATGCAAAATTGCCAACAATTCAGAAAATGTTTGACTGCACAGAGTGCTAATGGGAAGAAATCCTGGCCAAATTGTTTATGCAAGCACTGTTCTGAGAGTTTTTTGTCTTACAGAATAACTAGCTTATTAACTCACTGGAAAGCAATCAGACACCAAACCCTAGCTTCCAGTGAGGACACAACAAAGGTAACCAGCGTGGTTACTATCACTTTGTTACCTGGGTTGTATCTGTCATAGGTGTGTATAGATGCAGGTTTGCAGGAAGAAACTTTATGTATGCATGTGTGTGAGACTGTGTGTGTTATAGGAATAGGTTAAATGTTATACTGCCACTGGTCAAAGAAGTGCCTAATCTTACAATATAGAAAAGAACTGCACTGCTAGAAATCCTTTCCCTTTACCTCCCCACGAAGTCACAGATGCATCCAGCCTTAGGTGATTTACAAACTCAGTCATCTAAGTTGTAGACAACATGGACCCTTTGAGTTAGTTCTTCTTGGATATGGAATAAAAGTTACCAATTAATGATAAGTAAGATGAATATCTGAGGGACATTTTTGGTAGAGGACAACTCTGTATTCAGCAAACAGTAGAAAACGGTAGAAAAAACTCTTCAGACAACAGATTTTTTTTTTTTCTTTTTCCTAGGAAACTTACTGAACATGAAATCAGGAAAGCTCTACAACTTTAAATCCATGGGAAATGGCTAAAGAGAAATCCCTCTCCTTTTTCACTTTTGAAGGATGTGTTTAAAATAGCTGCAAAAAAAAGAAATGAAAGCATTGCTGTGTGTGAAACTGCTGCGGTCCCTCGCAGGATGTACTGAACTCTGCCACTGACGTGGCACAGCAATCCATTATGAGAAGGCTAGAGACAAACCAGAAATACTGCAACTTCACCACACTTCATCCTGACTCTTACCGGGACATAACACAATTACAACGGAATGAACTCATCCTTCGTGCCTGAGTATTGCCATCTGTCACACACAGACAAAAATCAGATGTCAGATTACACACTGACTTGTTGACTTAGCATTGTTTACATCCAGAGACACAAAGACAGTTAAAGGACTGATCATCAGATATTCCATCATCCACTTAAAGTTCACTGGGAGCTTACTTTCTGCTTATTGGCAAAATTTAAATATTACTGCAATTGCAGATACTTTTTTTTCAGTGCACAACAATACAGTTTCAAGCAATTCTCTTCCATTTTGCTCAGTTTTTATTCACTGCTCAACACCACAGGCTTTTAGTACCTTTCAGCAATTCAAGGAACAATGCAGGTAACATTTTGTATGTATTTGTTTTCCTGGGGTATCTCCACAGGGAACTGGGTACATGGTCTTCCAGTAGGAATTTTTGTTTTGCTGTTGACATTAACAGTAATTCATATATGTGCCAGGGGAAACAAGGTCAGAGCACTGTCCCTTTGGAGGAATGGTAAGCAGTATCGTAGCTGCTTATTCCTGCTAAAATGAGCAGCAGCAAAGGAAGATTTTTGGAAGTGATGAATGGAAAAATATTGTCATCTGTTTACACACACACAAACACATACACACTTTTATATATGTATGAAAAAAATGCCATCTTTGAAACAGCCACAGTAAAATGATTTCCCAAGATGAGGATATTTCAAACATCTTCAGCTCATCACCTCAATAATGTAAATTTCTGTTATGTTCTACAGAAAGAAACCTTAATAGGCAAGTAAAGAACCTGCTTTGTTTCTGCCTGGGCTCTGGGGCTCTGTCTGTTTTGCTCTGAACCAAATAATAACCACCATAAAGACAGACTGACCACCTAGAAAGAGATAATGCAACATGGGGTGGCAGCTACTTTAGCACCCAAATCATTTAGGAGCACAAGACACATCCAGACTGAAAAGAATTTGTGCTCCTAAATCTCTTTGACGCTTTTAAAAATCTCCTGCAGTTTTGGTGTTATTCTCTCAGAGTTACCCAGATAATTCCACTCACTGCAATGGAATAATTTGTGATTCACAGTGGAGTACATGAGAGGAATATCATGTCCTTCATCTCTACATGACAAAAGAACTTTCCTTTTTCCAAGGGAGAGTTCGTAATTTACATGTTCAGACTTCGAAATAGGAGTATGGGACCCCTGAGGCTTTGGACAATCTTGCAATTCCAGGTTCTCCATCTGTTAAAAATGGGGGTAATATTTTCTTGTACTGTAACAAATACACAATAATGAGAGTGCTTGCTGTCTCCTGCCATGGGACAGGTGTCTTAGAGCCTTGGCCAAGAAAACAAAAGAGATTTCTTAACAGTGGTTTTGCTTATAATGCCTACAACACATGCCATTCTTTAATTCAAATACGCAATTCGCTCAGAATGTAGGTTGGTTACAAGTACTGTTTTTGGAGTGTAAACACACTGCATTAACTGGCACTTGATCTTAGTATTATTTTCTGGTTCTATTAGTGAGATGGACACAGATCTTCTCATATTCATCTCTTAAGGGTTACTTATATTCATACTGAGCCATACCTGGATTTCACAAGTAGGAAATATATTTACTAGCTCCCAACTCAAAGCAGATTCTTGTGTTCCTTGAGATGCTGCAGTAATATAATTGGTCTCACAGTTGATCTCCTATACGACCTTCAGCAAAAAACTGCCTTTTGTATTGTACCCTGTTGGGCATGTGGTGTTGGCTTTTGACCTGTTTGCATTGCAGCTGTACTGCTCTGCAGCACTGTCTTGTTGGTGCATCCCTGGGACAGATTTCTACTTAGACACCATAAATGAAGTGTAACCTCAGATGCAAAATATCACATAAGTGAAAAGAAAGAGACCCATTATCTCAGTAGTTATTGCCAAGGAGATGGGTATTTGGATCAGCTCTTCCTCATAGACCTCTTTCTTTTAGTTCCAGGGTGGTAAACACAGCTTGCTGTCTCTGACAACGAAGAGACTTTCCTGCATGACCTTTATAACAACACCACCGGAGCAGAAGCCTTAAGTACACTCTGCCATGTGTTTCCCTCCCAGAGCCAGGAGAAACTGTAGGGCAAATACAGTAGCCTTCTAGTATAAAGGAAATTCAGCATTATACAACAGTATTGAATTAAAATCTATAGCAAAGCTGACTGGTAACTGCTGAGTGCCTGCACTGAAACCTCTGGCACAGCGGAAAATCTTTGCTGTCATGAAACACATTCATTGACTTTTGTACTAAATGCCAAAATGAATTTAACATGCTAGTGTGTTATTTGTCTCACCAGTTAGTTTAGCATTTATATTATTTTTCCCCGTATTTAAGTTGCCAACGAACTCCCAATAAGAATGAGGGACCTTGCCAAAATGACTGATTTAATTTGTTCTCTGACTGTGTCACACAAAGCCATGACATAAAATAACCACTATCACTTCAATATTTTTCAGTGACTGAACACTTGACAAATAACACCTTCTTACTAGTGCATGTGCAAAGGCTGCTTAAATCCTGATCTCTATCAATTATCTCACAGAGCTTGCAGAAGTTGAAACATTATATCTCAATTATTCACAAACTTTTGCAGACTTCCTACCAAGGCTCAAGAGGACAGAATGGAAGATATTTTGAATGTCAGATGTTTAAAAATCTCATACTCCTGAATTCAAAATTTTAAAAACAAGAAAAAAAGCTTCATGTTGTGGTGCAAACGAAACCATGAAGTAAGAGAAGACTTATCAGCAGGAAATCATTCTATCAGCAGAAGCTGCTGCCTTTTTTTTGAGAACTCTTCTACTGAATCTTATAATTCAATAACTTTCACTACGTCAGTGAATCATCATTCCACTATTTATTGAATTCTTTTGTAGTCACAAAATCCTATCAAGAGTCTCCTTTCATTTTAAATTTATCTGTCAGGCTTCATTCCTAGTCCCTGCAGAACACTTTTCTTATAATAATCCTAAGAAGCCTATGTTAAGTTGGATATAAAGAAAATGGAGAAATCCTTGAAATCAAGCATAGTTCATTTTTGTTGAACTGCAATAACCTACCGTACACTTCAGCTGAACATTGTTTGCAATATCTTCCCTTGAGTACTGCAGTACTGTTGGACACTAATACTTGAGCAAATGGAACAGAAAAGAAATGTAATATTTCTTTTGGCTCTACCTTCTACTGATATAAGGCAGTCTTGTTTGTCTTTTCAATTTAGCTTTTTAAAAAGAAACACCACACAAGGAATCTTTGCTGCACTGCCAAATACAGTATATACCCACAGGATGTGACACAGAAATTGCACCTAATTGCTCCTGCACTAGGATAGAAGACCTGCTCTCCTAGGATAGAAGTTCCTGCTCTCCTAGGTATAAGAGCTATGGGGTTTTGGGGAGGAGTTGGTCTCCCCCAGGTCTAGCCATGTGCATGTCAGTATGACTAATAATCATCCACAAATACAGGGAATATTGACAGAGTAGATAAAATATGAAGATGTGCAAGGACAGTGGCTTTTTGGTTTTCTCAGTAATATGGCTTTCAATACTTTTTTGGAAATAAAAAGTTTAAGCTCTACTTTGTTTAACAAAGAAACTAAAATTAAACTGAATTGATTCGTGACCAAAAGCAAATTTTCCAAGAAAATCCAAATAAATTGCTGAACGAACTCTTTATGGTTCAACTAGTAAAACCAGACTCTACCAAGGAATATTTGTGGTTCTTCAAAGACCACGTAGAAGAAACTGATGCCTGTTGTAATCTCTGCATCACTGTGCGGTAAGTTGTGGTCAAAAACATTTTCCTGTAGGCTGATGTACAGGCAAGGGAGAAAATGCCACACTACATGAATCCTCTGGGGAGCTGCAGTAGGTTCTTGTGGGAATTCAAACCAAAATCAGACAGATGAACTTTGACTAAATATGTGTGACTGTTAAATAATGTAAACAGAATGGGATGACTCGAATGTCTAACGCTGATGGAAGTATGTTTACTTGATAGACCCAAGAGATTTTTTAAGATCATTTATTCTTTGTGAAATTCTTAACTGCTTATGACTGCTAAAAACTACTGCTTTGACTAGAACAGCCAGCTTTTCAGAGACAAAGCTAAATACTTTGCATTCATGGACCTGAAGCCTCACTCATTCAAGCTGGGTCCCATCACTGTAATCACCGTCTACTTGTTTTACAGTGTACAAATTATCAAACTTGATGAATCCTTGTTGCAGGTTTTTCTTTGCATATGACAATTTGGTGCAAATAAGTTGCATAAGCAATACTAAATAATTCAAAAGCAGTGCCCACCATGTTTGCACTGTATTTACAGATCAATGACTCCCTGAGGAAGAGTTCTTTGCACAAAGCTCAACTTTAGTATATGCCACAGTTTGACTATGAATAAACAGAAATGGAAGTGAATTCTTGACACTGAATTCTTGAAGCTCTTGTACAGATGATGTCACAGACAAATCTGAATCTACGGAAGAATATAAACATATGAAATGGAGAAGACAAAAATGACAGGATGCATCTACGTGAGCACTGTAGCTTGGAGCAAAAATGCACTTTCAAAGCAGAACTCCTACCCACCTGCACCTGTCAGGCTTTGGTTCACACTGTGATATGGTCTGGAGAACTAACTTGACTCATTTCTCGTGAAACTGAACTGAAAGGTGTATTTAATGCCAAATGGCACTTAATGCCATATGCCACTAGTGGGCATTAGGTCTATAGGATGGATTAGAGCTAATCTAAGGCAGAATTCTTAAAATTTTAACAGTGTAGTCCCTGTGCCTCTAGCATCAACTATTTCACTTTTCGGATCCATTATTGCAACTCCATTTGCTAATGCAGATGTGGACTATGAAGAAGACAAGTAGGGAATGATGCTCTGCATGTTTTGAAGAGGTACAGATCTCAAATTAGTATGTGTTGCAGTCTGCAGATTAAACTTAAGTTTTGTGTAGAGACAAAAATCTGATTACAGAACCTGTATATTCAAATTACTTCAGATTGAGAGTCACAATGCTGCCACTTGAAGAAGATTAGATGTGAGCTGGAAGTCTGGATCCACATTTTTGTCTTGGAGTCAATCTGCTCTTTCAAATACTTTCCAGTCCCACAGGAAATGAAGAATAAAATCTCGAGCCCACACAACCTAATGGGAGTTTTGCCACTGACATTGATGTGTCAGGGGTTCCATAAGTAAAATGCATTTCAGTACAACAATTTTAGACCATTTTACAAAGGTCCTATTTGACTTGAATTGAACTAAGTGAAAAAACAACACAGAGTCATCTAAGAACACACCAAACATTATTTTTAGGAAATTCTGCTAAATAATAAACTAGCTACCCACTTCATTATGATTTAAGGTTTAAAGTGTCCTCTGATTCGTGAACACTTGAATGGCTCGTACACTGACAAGTTGGAACAGACAAACCCCTTACAGAGCTTGTGCACCTCATGTAAGAATATCAGATATATTCAAGAAAGAGTATCAGGCATATTCAAGTAATACTATCAGGCACAATCATATTAGTTTCACATCTGTAAACTTCTGGTCAGCTGCTGATGGTAAAATACATTCAGAATTCACACTGTCTCCCACCAATATGCAACTGGACTTTGTAAGAATCACCTATGCTGTGAACTCTCATTACTTTCATTCATACACATTACTATTCCCACAAGCAAGAAAGCTGAAAAAATGTTTTAAAAGACCTTTCCCTTATGCTGTGAGACAACATGGTATAATATAATGCCAAGCTGGTAAACTGAATATCAATGATGGATTAACCCCCAAACATTAATAACTATAAGTAATAATAGAATAAGAAAAACACTTTCATTTTTAAGGGGCTATTAATAATCCAGCAAAAACGAAAGATATTTTCTATATGCTGCATAAATATGCAAAATGACACACGCTGCAAACAGAAATTTCTGGGGAGTGGGGAAAGAAAGAAGACTCTCCTTCTGTCCTATGCCTTGTAACAAAATCTACTCTGAATTACAGAAATCTGTGGTCTAGAGGTGTTGGACCTAGATGGTTCAAGGAACCATCCTGTCACCATGAGGTCACTGGTTCAGTTCTAGCCAAACCATTACCACCTGATTTTTGCTCAGTAGCTTGTCTGACATGAGCTGCTACCCTGGTTTATTTTCCAGAGGACAAGAGTTCATATTGCGAGTAACAACTTAGCACACAGCAGAGAGACAAAAAAAAAAAAGCTTTGTGATTCAGCTAATTTCCTTATCCTAGAGACAGTCTTCAGGTCAAAGCACTAGCCTGTTGACATGGGGCAGCCTACTAGGTTGTGCATGACTCATGCTTTCTGTAGCCATCATTTGACTGTGTTCCCAGCAGTTGCAACTAGCTTCTTAGGAAGAGACAAATTTAAAGAAAATAACTCACTACCTTTAAACAAGATATTTTAAAAAGGGCTAGGACTCACTTGTAATTTATATTTAAAGAAAGACAAACCCCAGTAACGAGTCAGCATTTCTCTACTATGTAAAACAAAAAGCTCACTACTAAAAAAAGTACATTTGATTGAAATTCTACTCCTTATTGACTCGATTATTTATTATGAAGTTTCTTCTAAGGAGCACAAAATTAACCAGATGAAATCATACATGCTAACATCCACTTTTGTTCTTCATTGTCAACAACTAAATCATCATGAAAAGCAAAGCATACACTTTAGTAATTAAAACCTTGCCCCTATGCAATTTATCATGATTTCTTAACAATCAGCAGCTCAAATTACCTCATGACTTGCATTCTGCTCTTCATTTTTTCCCTTTACTGAAAGCACAGAATCCGCCAGAAGACCACTATCAGTAGACCATTTCATAATAAGGAAGCTGAATATTGCTTTCAAGTATGTAGAAGACTGCATAAATACCATGAGTCTCAAAGGTATATTTTATGTTACCAACAAAAGACATTTTCTTTAAATTCATTAATTCAAACAGGTGTGCCCTGAATTTGTCAACAACATTTAATTTAGGATATCTCTTAAGTGACAATCTAGTGAAAAATATTAGTGAAAACTTATTCCAGCTTTTCTTTCAGTGAGAAAACTGCCTTATGAAAAGGGTACCTGTTTTATGACTTAACTAGCTTTCTTCTTCCTTTATGGTAATTACAATTTCAGTCTTATATGCGTATTTTACTTTCTCCATTTTATGTCTGGTTTACTTGCTCTCTGTATATTTAGAAGCCACCTGAAAGCTGTTTTTATTGCTCTACCATGATTTTGTTGTCTTCAGTGCATTACTATGCATCAGAAACACATATTTATTTTTTTACTTTCTTCAGTCTACCTTTAAGAGGAGAGCAACTTGATTTCTTACTCTTTAGCCATAAAAAAGAAGCAGTTCTTGTTTTAAGGGATCAAAGACATAAGATCAGATTCCACATTCTTGTATAAAAAGATGCATTTGATGAAATTCCATTTTGCTACTGTTCACCTCACTTCCCTTTCACATGCGCTAATGGCGACAGCAGTATTAATCTCTACACACCGTTATGTACATTGAAATTCTGCCTAAGCATATCTAATAATATTTTCCTACAGTATTTTTGGAGAGCAAAGGCTTTAAAAAATTAATATATATGCCTGCTTCTTCATTTCTTTGTCCCTAGCTGTTTGGTGGTTGGCAGAATTTATTTTTAGCTTGTACTTTTGCTTATCCCACATCTCTTTCCATTTTCCTGAAAAGGGTATGGATAAGTATACCTTCACCCATAGAAACACAGAAACTGAGCAACTCGCAGAATTACTATAATTATACAACCAGTCATTCCTTTTCTGGGCTATAAATATGTCAGGGAAATGTAGATGTGAAAAAGAACAAGGTGGTCTGACAAAGCCCTTTTTTTAGTGGAAAAGTCAGTAAATCAACACTCATTTAACACAGAAGTACTTTTAAAGCAACTTTTATACTAACAGAAGGAACATATAACTGGTCTTACTCTTTGAGATCACGGGATGTAAAATACCATTAATAATACTCCCTAGACAACTTACTTTTGATTCTCCCTGTTAAAATGTGACAATCATCAAAAAGATGTCCAGTTAATGCTTCAAAATAATAAGCCATGTTTGGATGTGGGTATAAGTGGGAAGATCAGTAGCTCCCTTTTCTTCCCTGTTAAGATTTAAGTCAACTGGCTGAGAGTTTTAATATTCTCAAATACACTGAAAACCCCAATAAGTAATACTTTATCCTATCAGCTTCTTGATGTATCACCATGGCATTTCATGCTAGCTTTCAGCCATGTGTTCTCTTCTATTTTACATATTTTGTCTATTACAGTGTATGTTTTGGGTTTGTATATTGGATGAATAAATCCTTTAACTCTAATCCTCTGCCTGTATTATTTAAAGAGGCTTTCTAAGACAGAGCCATTTCATTCAACCAAAACATTCCTTGTGGGTATTTTGTCATATAAACTGCCTTCAAAGGGGAAAAAACCCAACAAGAACAACCAACAAAACCAACTGTCGCTTACTACTGTCAGAGTTTAGTAGACAACATAGCTACTGGTAATAACAGCTATAACAGATAATAGTTATGGTGATCCTGGTTCTATTTCTCTTGGCTCACCATAAACAAAATTGTCCACTGAATTCTTACCAACTACATCCATAAATTGCATTTGAGGGAATGGTTTGCATGATGCGGCTGCCTGGTCTTTCCAACAGAAACTTCATCATGAGGAGCTGTCCAAGAGTAGCATGTTAATGTTGACATTTTGACTCTGGGTCAAGTTAGCAACACACATACGTTCATCATTTCAAGGTGTTTGCTTCATGGACAAGTATCAGTTGTATGGCAGGGGGATGAGCAGTAGCAGTGAGTGGTCAATCTTGCATTCTTACAGACCTTACAGACATGAAATATAAAGGCAGTTCCTTGCTTCAGAAAGCTTAATGCAGTACCAAGCATGGACTCCCACAGTGTCATTTTTGCAAATTATATTTCAGATTGTATCTGCACTGTAAGGAACTTTACAGTTAATTCACCTTTTAAAAGAGCAGGACATTATGCATGTGTTGTATACACAGGCCCTAAAATCTCGGTGCAGACAAGAAGCAGATCACTCAAATTAATTAAATTTTAGTGCCTAAATAGTCATTGACTACAGAACAGGCCAACAGGCTTGAATAAACCCAGTTGCCAAAGAGCTCAGACTGCTTTGCAAGCACATGTCTTCAACAGATAACAGAATAGGGATGGTGTGATTGTAACAAGAAGAAAGTGTTCTACTTGGGCATTACTATTGAATTTCCAAAGGGTTTTGCTTTAGACTTTGAATAATTTCTGGGACTTTATTCAGGGCTGCCAAATATATGACTAATCTAGTAATAGTAAGGTTTATCTAAATGTTTTAGCACTGGGAGCCACCTGATTAGTTTTGACTTGAATAAAAATATTTCTTCGAAAAGCATGGAAATGTGATTTAACTGCAGCCTAATGGTCCAAAAAGGAGGTTATTACTAAAAGTACCTGACCACTCATTAATAAAAAGCCATCATCAAAGTGGACCATATTCTTTTAGGCTACACAGCAGTATAATGCTAACTTCCTAATTAAAAATAAATTAATTGCTGACGACTGTCCTAAGTCATATCCGGAATGATAAAACCTTTTTTCAACAGGCAGGACCTTTTTTCAGTTATCTTTAGAAGCTCCTAAAAGAACTGGTGCATGATGAGTGGACAATTATCACTATCACTAAATCTTGAGGAAGCTACTTGCATAATTTCCCCCAGACTCCTGACACTTCTCGTTGATTGAAGTTAATTACTTACATGACCTCCTGTAAGCCAAAAAGCAATTCTATAAAGGGCATTCAATAAACCTGTTCTTTTCCTGACCACAGAAAATAGGATCTGCTTAAGTTGATAAAACAAAACAAAATAGATCCCAGAAAGCTTTGTAAAAGGGTTTCTCACATATAAACAATTAAAGCATTAAGAAGTACAACTTCTCATCACTGAAATTTCCTTTCATTTAGTCTTTTAGGAGCAGGGAGTATTTTTTTTACAGAAAAGGTTGTAAAAGCTTTCAAAAAACCCAGAATGGATGTTAACTGCCCCTATCCTGCTCTATGGGACCTGTACTACTGTGTGCCAATGATGACAACTGGAGTGCTTTCCCCTATTTCATAGACAGTGACAATTGCAAGAACCATATATTCAAGCATGTTTAGTGACCTAGTGATTTTATTATCTTGATTTTACGTACAGGTATTCCATGATACAGTGTGTCCCAGCTGGAAGGAAAGATGCAGATCTAAAAGACGAAGTATAAACCTCATACAGTTAGTTCAGTGGGTGTGTAATGTAGAAATATATCCCTTTCTAAATTATAGGGGGTTCTGTACATTATTTTCTGACCCATAGCACTGTCTACAATGTCTGTGGCACTGTAGGCTGTGACAGCATGGTTTAGCAAGCTCCTCCTTTCTTATGAGAGCAAAGGGCTCCTTTAAGATAGTCTTACATCTGTTCTCTGTATACCTGTACCAGGCTGCTGGCCCGAAAGAATAATGCTTTATTAGTACACAAAGACAGGTCATCTAACAATGGAAAAATAGCCCAAGGATACTCTCTGCAAGGTTCTGATTGACTTAGATTGCATTGAGGTCAAATACCTGCTTTAACCATTAGCAGTTGGAGTTTCATTAATCTTTTTACCTGAGAAACCACAGGCAACTCCCCTGGAACAGAGTAACATTAGCAATTTACCATTCTTTTATCATGGTATAAAGTATTCTGGCTGTGACAGCCATTCTTTATGGCTGATTTGTTTCTGAATGATGTTACATTAAAGGCTTAAATATATTACTTCAAATTTTTACCTTTTGTGAGGAGGGAACCAGTATGGACATTTTTTTCTGGATTCCTTAATTAATATTATTACATTCTTTCTGTATGTTCTTTTATACTCAGAGGCTTTTCCTATTGCTGCAAACTTTCATTTATTTATCTGATAAACTGAGAGCTGTGATTTTCCAACTTGCAAAGTTCTATATGCAGCATTTCTGCAGCTTGTGTGTATAAGCAGCAGAAAATAGTGATGTAATTTTAAATTTGCACAGTTAAAATAGCAAAATCTCTGAAATTCCAAAGTGAGTATCAAATAGCATTGTCAGCTCAGTCAGCTTGTCAAGTTTGTATATTTTACAATGTATACTGCAGATTCAATTATGATAACTAAATTAAACATTCAAAGAAAGACAGTTATAGATAATGCTTTCTACAGATAGCATCACTTATTATCTTGTGGACAGATAGTATTTATCAATAAAGATAGATAAAGATATCTACTTTCCTCCTTCTTGGGTTCTTCACTGCTTCCCCACTCCAATTACTCATCAAGCAGTTTCTGTGAATAATTTCTTGGTCTTTTAATTTAATTTCCTATATTAGAATAATGAAGAGAAAACATTTGTAAACCACCCTCCTGAATCTTCTGAGTATCTTCAAGAACTAAATAGGGTTGACCTGACTCAAAATGAACAATAAAAATCTACCAGGGACCATTATGGGAGCAAGAATCAACCAACATGCAGCAGCATGTCAAAGGCCCTACTCAGGGCACTTCCCAGTTTTTTTACATTGCCCAAGTACTGCAAAGTAGTGAAAATTGGATGATCTGGTTCTTAACTATTAAAAAAATGATCTCCTAAAATATTTCTGTATCTGGGATGGCAGTTAAAACATTTGCCACAGCAAATCCCCCAGGAAACCTATCCTGCACAGTGTTAAGTCTTGAAAGAAAGGAAAAAGAAATAAACAAGCAGAAAGCAAACTAACCCAGATAATTGGAATAAGAGGTTACTGTAACCCTCTTGCTTCCTTCTCCTCACTCCCTCTCTTCTGCTCACCACTTCCTTTCATCATGCCACTTCCAAAGTTTCAGCTCTAAGGCAAGGATTATAACTTTTCCACGGTACTATTGATGCAGAGGCAGCAGGTAAAATGGTGATGATCCCCATGCAGGAAATATAGAATTGCACGTTGTATTTATTACTGTGCTACCCCAACACCTGCACTGAGACAGAGACCTGATGTTGATCAATCATGCTCTAAACCACCCTGTCACTCTGGAAACTCAGTTCAGTGCTCATTATGTGCAATGAAACTGAAGCTTCACTCATGAGACATATTTGTACCTATGTAAACATTGGCCAGATTAGATAATAAACTCTTTAACAATAATTTATCACTCCATTCCTTGTGCTTTTATTCAGACTTTTTTTTTTCTTTTTGACTGATAAGTGCTGTATAATTCTATTTTAATGAAAGCAGATAGTCTGATGCTACTTGTGATATGAGACCTCTATTTAGATTACATACATTAATTGAACAACAAATTAGGTGGGTAGAACCTAATGTTTCCTTTATCACACTGTTTTATCTGAATTAGGAAAAGAATTATCACCATATGACACGAATGAGCATGCATTCAGCTACTTCTTGTAAGTGAGGCTGATTAGAAGTTGCTGGGAACAAATGTAAACCAAGAGCTTCAAATAGTTAAAAGCTTCCTAAGAGTCCTTGAAGTAAACTCCGGGAAAAGTTAACACAGGTAAGCACTACTGTATAATTATGGCAGCTGTGCTCCCATCTCACCCCGTTTCTGCCTTTGATGTTCATGTTTTTTCAAATGCGATAGAGTGACTGAGGTAAGCAGAAAATTGAAAGAGCAAGAACTGGGAGCACAAACAGTTAACACTGTATGGCACAAACTGTGCAAAACCAGACAGCGTTCTGCAAATAACAAGTAAAAATTGCCAGGTACGTTAGACAGACACTGCTCTGCAATTTGGAAGGCTTAACAATTTTTACTATTATAACTTTTCTCTTTGTGGTGTTAAGACAGACTTCAGAAAAAAATATATTTAACTATTTAGGTCTCACAATAAGTTTTATTTCCTTGGCTACTAAATATAAAGTGTAATATTTTAATATATTAACTCACAAATACTTTGAGAGACCGTTATTTCAACACTAGTAGTACCTCAGGATATAACTGAATTTATTCTCCAATAATGGTGATTCTTGTTCAAGTTGTTGCCCTGCGTGAGATTTAGAAAAGAGGCACCTAACGATTTTGTTGCTGTTTCCTGTCTCTAGTTTGGTGAACTGTGGTATACACTGCAGCCAGGTTAATCGTTGCTCATGAAACATAAGATATGGTGATATTCAGTTACCTTCACCATTTGGAGATATCAATGAAATTTTAGCTCTAAAACCTTCAAGTACTTGTCCATTTTTTAGCAAAAGCAATTTCCTAATGAAATAAATAGGAATACCATCTGATTAAAAATTGAGCAATGATTTCTTTTTTAATTTTTGAAGCATTTACATTTTTCAGGAGAGGGAGGTTTCTACTCTCAGTCAGATATGTCAGTCCAACTGTATCAAAGATAATTTCAAATTTCAAAAATCTTGGCAGTTCTAGAAAAGAGACAGTTTGGGCCACCTTCACATACTAAATAGCATTCTATAACATAAACAGCTCCTGTTATTGCATGTTACTGATAACACTGAAAAACTTATTGTGGTTATGTCAAGGCACCCCATTCACAAGCAGGTACATGCTGCACCAGACACTGAACACAAAACCTGCCACACATTTAACAGTCATGAGTAAATGGATGAATCAAGCTGTCATCACTGTAAATAATGGTACCATAGTCCAGCTCTTGGGAATATAATTAATCCTTTGAGAACACTCAGCCCAACCATGTCACGTTAATCTCATGTAAAGTCTGTCTTGAAGGCCCCCAGGTAAATTATGAGTATGTAAAAACATCTGGAAAACATGGTGTCTCAAACCTTTGAGGTCACAGGCCACCATCAGCCCTCAAAATGTCCTGTATAACCTCCATTTCTAGGGACAAGCACTAAAATGGCATTTCTCGTGACTCTGCAGACCAGCCACTGTAACTGCCAACATCCTTGTGTACCACAGTCCCTTCACTGAACACCAGTGAACTGATGTATTCTAGCTATTCAGTAATACTGACAGTCTACAAACGATTTTTAATGACTTGAGCGATGCTTTTATACCATAGCAAAATCAAATTAAATCATAGCAACTTTTAAAAACCCCTGCTTATTAAAGGGATGATACGGAATTCTACTGTAGAGCTTTTGGGAATTCTGGAAACTAAATAATTTTCTACATAAGGCTTCCTCCCAAGTCCCCAAAATACATTAAAAAATGACTAGATTTCTTTGTCCTTAATGTCTCAGTGCCACTTAATTTATCTTTCCCAAGGTTATGCAATTTTAAAAGGTCTTTTACTCTCTTCTTCACCCCCATAATATTTTTTTTTCCTCTTATAGGTTCTCAGTGAATTCAGAAAAGAAGAAAAAAAGGCTGATGTTAACATCTCTTTGACCCAACAATCTGTTAAAAATCAGTTAGTCAACCCATTACACCACACCATATGCTTCACAAAAGTGGGTGTTTAACACTTGTGCCAAATTTCTCCAGAAATATTTAGTATAGTCCCCAGCCAGTTGACTAATGTGAACCAAACAGCTTTTATTTCCTGATCGATTTTATCCAACTATGTGGTAAATACCTCTTCCAACAAAAAAAGCAGAGGCTGCAGTTCCCAGCCTGTGGAGGGCCTTCAAATAATACCAAGATAATTTTTGTTTATAACTCTGTGCCAGACTGGCTTCGTTGATATGTTCCTAGTTATCTTAAGATCCTATTATCTCTTCTCATGCTTATCCTTTCAACAGAGACACTTGCTGAGAGCATTATAGTTGGGGGAGAGAATAAGCTATTTTTCTGTTCAAGCCATCTGTCTGTTTCAACAAATTCAGCATGGTCTCTCTCATTTGCTCCTCTTTTAAGTTTCTTAGACACCTTTGGGATACTTACTGGACAGACAGAACTGTGTGAAAGATTTATTTTTGGGATGGGCTTTTTGGGGGGGCTGTGGAGCCTGCTGCAACTACAGAAGAAATAGTTTTCCATTGGATTCTTTTCTATGGCGTGACAGACACCAAAATCCTTTTCCACATGCTGAATAAGGAAATCAAATTTAGCAGGTATGAATTTTATTTACTAGAATATTTGATTCAGCCCCATCAATACTTTTTGTGAATTTGGCATGGGCTAGGCAGATAGGTTTGATGGATTCTCCTTTTTCCGGCTATATTCACAAAATCAAGAAAGCACAGTGGCGATGAAAAGGAGCCTTGGGGAGCCTTCTTCTGTCTGGGGAGCCTTGAACCCTCATTTCTCAGAGAAAATGCTGTGAACACCACTGCATGTTTGGACAAGTCTCCTTGAAAGTACTTCAAAGATCGTCAGATGAACAGTATTAGACAAGTGTTTCCTACCTCCTGGAGAGAAGCTGCAGTTCCTCTTCCTCCTTTGTTGATTTGACTTAAATCTAGCCTAGCATTTCTCTTGCTTTGTTTATAACAGAAATATTTCTTGCTACAGAAGTGAAACATACTGTTTTGGGCCAAAGATATATTTTTTTTTATATGATACTATGTTGTTTTCCTTTAGCAACTCAAAGTCTCTTTTTCATTAGATGGCTGCACAGAAAGATTGGTAATTGATGTAGTCCCTTCATTGATCAGAAGAACCATCAGTGGAGAAAGAAGTAAGAAATTAATCCAGACCCAGAACACACTGTAGAAAGATGACCCATCCCCGACCATCCTCTGTGATGGAAGTACCAAACTCCATTGATCAGATTTCTTTCACGCAAACTGACCACCTAGATTAAAAGAGGAAAAGAGCATCTCTTCTGAATAGTAAAGGTAGCAAAGGCCAATAAAGGATAGAGTCTCTATAACTAAAGCAGTCGATTTGTTCTTTTTGTAAACATAAATACATTTTTTCAGAAAGAACTGAGAGACAGTGAAAATCATTCATTGCTATGCATGTTAGAGTAAGAATTATTATCACAAAAATGGAAAATAATCTCCCTTAAATGGGAAACAATATCAATAATCTCAAAAGCAATCCCAGTAATCTCAGTCTTTTTAGTTTCAGAGACCCATATTTCACGGAAAAGTAATGGGCCTTTTTGACAACTACCCCGAAAACCTCTGAAGTTTATTAGCCTCACCAGTTGTCACACACCCTGCTCTGAAAATAAATATATACAACTATTAATATTTCCTAGATTATGAACTATTTCCTAGATTGTGTTTGCTTACAATACTCTGATTTTATCGCTTAGCTGCAAGGTCACTAAATCACAAATACTTTTGATCACAGGTCAAGATGAGAAACAACAGTGCAAGCAGTGAGTTGCAAAGTGACTGTGTAGTTCAAGCAGCAGATGGGTTGCTTTCCAAAAAAAAAAGCTGCCAACTGGCAGGAGAAATGTTAGACTGAGGAAACAATATCTCAGTTTTGTGGAGACAGCTCCTGCAGTGGCATTCATTTTTATGGAGAGATGGACATTGTCTCACTGTGAGCTTTCAGCTGCAGCACAGGGAAGGATTTTTTAAATTCCCTCTCCCTCACACACAGACCACACACACACACACACACATTCTCAATGTCAGTACGAAAATTCTCTAACATTAAGTCTCATGTTAATTTTAATTAGCTCACATACTTTCAGCTTATTAAATCTCCAAGTACCAGAGCTTCAAATCATGGGTTATCAAAGAAGGTTTAACCCTTTGATGACCTGGACACATGCAGTGCAGTCAGTGATGAGATTCACTGTTCAAAAGTCACCATTTTCAGGAGAGCACTTTACTGTTATTTCAATAAGAATTTACATGCAACAATGAATGAGGACAAAATGTTCATATGCTGCTACATTTATTGTAGTGGCAATTATTGACTTTCAACAATAATGGTTTACATAAGGAAATGTCATACAACTCAGACACTGAAATATCATGTTTCTGCACATCTGTTTATGTCTGGTCCACAGTTTAGACACAGCCCATGCTACTCATTATTATAAAGGAAATTGGAAAGAAAAAAAAGTCTCAAAAAGAAAGATGGGAGAGGAGATTCACCTGAGAATACTGAGAATACTATTAATACCATAACATGTTCATAATGAGTGGACACTTTGAAAAAGAGTAGCACTTGAACTCTGAAAAAATCAAATGGCTGAATGAAAACACCTTAACGAAGAACAACAACCACAAAAATTTCAAATAAAGTGGGTGAATCAGCAGAATTACCACCATCAGTAGATCTACTGAAATGACACACTAAGCCAGAAAAGAAGCCTTTTACATCCTTCTGTGGAAGGGTACCATTTGCATGCATGCAGATCATTTATCACAACATAGGCAAATTCCTAAATTATTTATCAAATTTTTCAGTTTCAGACTCTAAAATTACAACTGTGTGACGAATGTCTGTATACTACTTTTCCTCATGTACATTCTTGCATAATTTTAATTTGGAACCTCAGTTGTTCTTAGATAAACTAGAATTTTCAACTTTCATTATTCTATATTTCATCACTTCACAAGCAAAATGTCTTAAAGATGACTTAAAGCTTTTCCTGTGTACTATGAATAGTATGTCTATGCTCAGCTCTATATTGCCTTCATCTTAACGATTTCCAAAGAAAACAACAAGAGCAAGCTCTATTGGAGAAGCAATTTAGCAGGCAACATTTTCTTTGTTCTTACCCAGCTTTTAAGCTGGGTTGACATGGCTGAGAACGAGGGGAAAAGGTGACTTCATGTTCCACCAAATCATGACCCAGTCACTTTCAGGCCAATCTCAGACATATTAAAGTTGCAGTGAGGCTGCTTTACCCTAAATTGACTTTCTCTAGCACTAATCTGATTAATCCAGTTTTACTGATGTGGATGGATCCATTAGTACAAAGAGATCAGCAGGGGAGTTAAGAATATGGCCTGGCATATTTCAGATTTTCTTCTATTCCATTACTTTGTATATGCAACATAAAATCAAGTCATGAGTAATTTCCATTAAAAGCTATGGAAGTACTCAAAGTCAAAGCATCCACATGCAGTTTCTGAGTTGATTCTTTCTGTCATTATGATTATTTATGTAAACGCTGCATCACAAGTTTGTTCTAAACACAACAGCAAATAAATAAGCACACATGTGTAGGAAATATCTATAGCCTCATGCATCCAACCCTCACAGGTTATTATCTCCAAGGATTTCCATTTTAGGTTACTGTCAACATGAAACATTTAAATCCATCTAATTGTATTTCTCCATAATAGATTTTCAATGCCAAGACGTTTTTCTAATATTAATGAAA
This sequence comes from Columba livia, assembly GCF_036013475.1. NCBI lineage: Eukaryota > Metazoa > Chordata > Aves > Columbiformes > Columbidae > Columba > Columba livia. Next base: position 71,392,775 of record NC_088604.1, read on the forward strand.
AATGTACAAAACAACATAACTATGCAAGGATAAAAGATACAGGAGAAAGTATTTTTTTAAATGATGTTACGCTTTTCTCATGGTCATATAGATCATGTTGCATGGATTTAGACATTAGAAAGTCTTCCGTATTTAATAATTGAAATCTGCGATATACTGTTGGTGCAGGAACATAAATTATGTAATACAGTAAACATCATCTGACATGGAACTGGAAACGGGAAACATACTGGGTACATATAGTTCTCAGTTTTGTTTCCTCACTTGTGACTATAATATGCACATATACATCTGCAATTCACTATATACCTTGGTTCATGAAAAAAAAAAGAATCACTCATAATATTTCCACTAAATTATTTCTGGCATGTTTTACTTTGTTCATTGAGCTTATAAGTAAAAGCATCTATGCCCTAGTAGGTATAGGCCCCAAATTCCCTCATATTTTTGTCACATTTAAAAAATAACTTATCATTTGGCTTATTTTTTTCTTTAAAGTTTGCTGTTCTATTACTGCATCTACTGGTAAATCATACGTGTAAGGGTGAAGTATATGCTTATATGTATTCAATTAGATATTCACATAGATCTATAATTCTTAATTCACTATGCACAGCTCAATGGGTTAGGAACCATAGTGCGCTAGAGCATTATATGAACAAATGACACAAGAAAACTCCTACCCTGAGTAAACAGAAAAAAAAAAGGTAATGGTGGAATTAATTATGTATTGAACAGTATTACATCACAATATCTACAGTCAGTATTTGCAAAAAAATTCCAAGAGGATACCTGTAAACAATAATTTTTAGATATCTGTAACTCGCCTAAATCTAAAATCAAGCCCTGCTGAAATATTAATCGTAGTTCCAGACTATGAAGATGTCAGGATTCCCTCAAGGGACAGCAGGTATATGCATGAATGCCCATATCAATAAGTTTCCAAAACAAAGTGTTTCAAAAATATAGCAACCCATGGATTAAATTATATGTTTGGTAATGTTTAGTATTTTTATAATGACCCTACTATGGAAAATACGAGACAAATTTTTCAAAAAAAAATATTGCCATGAAAAACTGCCTGTGAAAATGAGCTAACAAATCTTATCATTATGTGATTGAACATTTAAAAATCAAAAACATCACATTAAAAACCATTTTGCTGTACAGAAAATAAATGCTTCTTTATTGTTTCAGAAATTATCCATCACAGTCTTTCATATGCAACAAATGCATTTTATAGATTAAATACCTTATGAGATTGAAATAGAGGACTCTAGAGAGATTACGAGGTGCTTTTTAAAGAGTTTATCAATCTAATAGGAATAAATTGTAAAATTAGCTTTTTATTCTTCCTTGCCAAAAGAGAGATCCTTCCTGTCTTGCACCACACAAATTATTTTGCTAAACGACAGGCTGAAAGTTTATGACACTTCCATAGTATGATATCAGCTATAAGCTAAGTAGGATCAAGCAAACCTTTGTCACGGATACTGAAAAAAATGGTCTATACGAGCATTTAAATTTTCAATACAGGACACCAGCTCTGTCAGTGAAAACTTTTTCTTTCTTGAACTTTCAATATCAAAAGTCTGTTATAATGTATATTTCCAGAAAGCAATTGAAAATGAAAATAAGTAGGAAAGGAAGCATTTATTAGACTCCATGGTGTATTTTATAATACAGATAGTGTAAGTGTCTGTTTAAAGTAATAAGAAAAATTTAATTGACATATCATGGTCATGTCCTAGTAGGGTTAACTCAGATTAAAATCTGACAATCCATTTTATGATAAAAACCAATTTTCTCAGAAGTGACCTTCTGAAAAATGATGTAGCTTTTGCAGTTTTAAGAGACATGTGGAACCACTGACAAACAATTAAGTAACCTAAGGTTAGGGTTGTTTCATTTACTGAATTTCATTACATTAAAAGTTCAAACTATTTTGTTGCATCTTAGAAATAAAATGAGTTTAGCTTAACTGAATATTTACATACGCCTTAATCCAGAATTTTTAGACAGCACTCCTGATTTATACTCCGATGTAAACCTCATAGTCTCTAGGAAAGACATTTGTTTCAGTTTAACCTATATAGACAGTGTAATTAAATATGTGGAGCCCTCACAGATTTTTCAAACAGACCTAATTAAGAAGTATGCTTTAATATGCATGCTCCTTATTTATTAGCAAGTTGTATCACACACACCTTATGTTGTATTTATCTGTGCACCCGACTTGTACTTTGCTTCCTCTTAAGATCACCAGAAAATGATTTCTGCCATAACCATAGTCTAGCTTCATAAATGTAGGCTCACCCATAATAATACTCTCAAGCAACAGCTAACATACATTGCCATTAATAAGCCATTGAATGAGACTCCAGGAACTTAATCTTTCTCCATCATTAGACTTAAAATCTAACTTAGAATCTAAATGGAAAAAAGGCAAACTGATAAAAGATACTCAAGGGGTTAAAAGTACTTTATGGAATGTGTGCAAAAAAAGGAGAAGAGAGATAAAAACAAAACTCAGTTTGTAAAACAGTCTCTCCAAGTGGAGGTTTAAAACCTGATACTTAGCAAAAATGTTCTGAAATGGTGTCTCTGTAGGGCATTTTTTTTTTTAAATCCATTAATAACATGTTTGCTGTTGTTGAAGTGTCTATTATGAGGCTCAGGCTGTGTGAAAGCCTGTCTCTCCACAAGAGAGTTATGACAGGCTTGTCGGGAGGGATAGGAGATGGCTGAAGATGGATATGTGCTGCCCTGTTGACAAGTGGTGGGGACAGGCAAGGAGATGGATCAGTAAAAATTTCCATTAAATCAAGAAAAACACAACTTGCCCCTAACATCACCTCTGATAGTTTCTTAGACCAGCTGCTTCCCTGACACCCTACTGAGGAACAAATTGCTTTCCTAGCAGGACATTTGGACACTCCTGCATTAATAGATATGGATCCCAGCATGCCAAGCCAAGCAAGAAGGCAATTTAATATGAGCAACACTGTCATCTCAATTTAGGACAACAGTTAGGATGCCCTACAGGGCATTGCAACAGCTTCTAGAAGTACACAGTCTAAGACATTCTTTCTGTCTTAAGGCTACAGAAAGCTGGTATTTCTAGTAAATAGCCAAGCCAAGGAGAATGGAAAATGTAAATGCATAGATGACAACAGCATTGTACTGTCTAGGAGCATCAGTTTCAATTCAAAGGCCTTTCATTTCTGTAGAGAACTGCAACAAACTTCACAGGGAAAGAAAAGAGACAGGAGTAGACAGGACTAACACTGGGTGGCAGGCATTTCAGTTTCAGGTGGAGGAAAATTTCAGAACAAAAATATAGCCAGTTCAGACAGCTGTCTAGCATTACAGCACAACTGTGCTAAGTAACAGAAAGGACACAGATACTTTTAATATTTACTTCCTGATAGTGAATGTTTTTAAAATCTCTAGCTGTTTTCAGTAAATGTGCTTTTATTTATTGCAAATGTGCACTATTTATTGTAATTTCCAGCTAAGTCTAAACAGGAAAATAAAGTAGACATATCATACTTAGAAGGCAGTGGGTAGTGTGGTGGGGCAAAATCTCCATATATATATAGAGAGAGAAAGGACTGTTTTTTTTCCCGAGTCACCAGTATCTGCATTCCCGCAAGTCTTGAATAGTTTGGTGAGGAAATGATTTTTTGACTCTATGAGGTAATGGAAACAAAGGATGAAGAGTGGAATCATCTGATGAAAGGAATAACAAGACTTTTTCTGAATCTGACTGTCTTTGGGAAGAAAACCATGTCTCTGTCTCAAGAAGATGTTTCATGATTAAGTGGTGTGGCATGCAGATTGCTTTGAAAAGTAGCTCCAGCAGGAAGCTGAAAACCTAGGGCTATCGGTGGGCACTTAAGGGTGGCTCTGAGAGAACTGGAGTGAGCAAACAGGTGTCTTCACTGGAAAATAGAGGTGTTTCCTTTATGCTGTGCACAAAGATCAGATCTACATGGTAGAGAAAGCAAAGCTATGACACCTTTTCTGGAGGTCTTGATCAAGGATGCTTTAGAGAAAGTACTACCTGAACAACTATCTATCCCAGTTCTGCAGAGGCAAACTCCACTTGACTTGATCCAGATCCAAGCATGGTGCAAGTATGCCGTTATTCAAAATGTTTCCATCAGCAGTGCAGGCCCATCATCCTGCTCGCAGCTCCTGAAGACGTTCACCTGTGCATGGCAATGTGCACCCCTTGGTACAAGTGTGGAATCACAACGTGTGCAGATGTCAGGAAGACATTACAGGGAGATTCACTTCCCAAAGACATGACCAACACTAGATATAATACTTCAAATTTTCTAAGCGAGCATGGGGTTTCACAGAAGTGCTGAGGCTAAGTGTTGCCCTCTGTCTTCAGGGGATCTGCTCAAAGGTTCCTCCCCTGACTGGTTCATCTGCAACCACATAAAACCAGTATGAACAGAAAGAGCAGCACTGGTTCACTCACATTCGGCCACTTCCAGAAGCAACTATATGATGTCTGGATAACTACTACTCTGACAAAATCAGCAGCACATTTCAGGAGTGTAAGTGGACAGGGGTTCCTTTTGTATACAATTATCTATTGTCCTTGCAATTTTCTCATTCAAAATGACAAGGAACTAGAAGGCTGGAAGTTCTGGTGGCGTTGCATATTGCACAGGGAGCTGTGGCACCCTTTCAGCAGAAAAAGGATGTAAATAATTGTTGACTGCAATGCCAAAAATGGTATTCCCTGACTTTATTGGTAACTTGGCTGATGGAAGCTGGTTTTGGTCTTATATGTATCACATAGGTCAGTCAGATGATGTCATTCAGCAATCTATAACTTCAAACTGATCTCGGGTAAAGAATACAGGCCTGTGGAAGTAGTGATCATTTGGAAGTTCCTCCTAAACTCCCAAACATTACTAAGATTATAAGAGTAATAAAAAAGCCATCCAAATATTAGAAGTCACACAGTTAACCACCTGTGAAATTATGCTGTAAAACTTAACAACTAACCTTCTTAGTGGGGAAACGTCTAGATGTTCAGTGTTTGCTTTATCTTCTCTGAGTTCTGCTAAGTTCTCCTTGAAATTGTCTTTTTGTGTAAGAAAACTAATCAGTTGCTTGTTAAAACATTTTAGGATGAGCACCAACTAACCCCTTTCCTCAATCTTGACTTATCTTCACATTCCAAATGACACTATATAAGACAGGCAACAACACACAGTTCTCTATGCTGCAGATACTGTCAGGCTTTTTGCCCATTGCTTCAAAGTACATGGAATGAAACAGCTCTCTGAAAAAATGAAATCAGAGAGATACTCACTTACTCAAGATATGTGGCAGAGCAAATCAAGACATCAGAAAAGATCTTCCAAGTTCTCTCATTGACAAACCCGGATTGAAAAATGTAAAACTAGAAACATGGAAGCAACGTTTTCAGAGTATTTCTAATAATGAAAACTGGGAATTGTAAATTTCAGTGATAATATTTTACTGGAATGATCTTGTGCTGTTCTTATCCCTGCAGCTGTTTGCAGAGCTCACTTTAATCTTATTGACAGCTCAGTTAACTGGTCACTACTTTCAATTCTGTGATGCCCAGTCTAGTGCTAAACAATGAAGTACAAGTTCTAATGACAAGACAGCTACAGATAACTGTGTTATATGATGGTACAACTGACCTAGCTAACATACCTGCTCAATCTGACTGTACCTATCATGGTCAGAAAGAGTAGCCTTCGTTACTTTTACTTGCATAACGTGCAAAGATGTCCAATCATTATTAAGATCTTAAACCCACTGTGAATTGCTTAGAAGATCAAGCAATCAAAGCAGACTACCAGAGAAAGTAGCCAATTTCAAAAGTGACATAAAGGCAAAAGGAAACTCGCAGTTAACATTCCCATTGGCTTTTTCTCTCTGCCTCACGATCAAAGTTTGAAACACCAGTCACAACTACATCATCGGAACTAATAATAATGTGACATAATTTTGTTAAATACTAATATAATATTCTTTTCAGAAGCCAGGTTTATATTTCTAGGGATATTGCTTACAAGGCACACAGCAATTCTTTGGGAAACAAACCCAAATATTTTCAGATGCTTGAGAAAAATATATGCTTTAAATATATGGTTTTAGTCATAGTCAAATGCATGAGTCTACACTTCTAGCTTATAAGAAGAGATCAGTTGCACTGGTATCACTACGATAAAGGGGTTTTGCTGCTCTTAATATTTCTGTGCAATCTCCATCAAATATTCATAGGTACTTTAAGTGCATATGTGCAAAAACACCTCCTTGGCTTACTGAAGAAGCTTTGGGAAAGTAAGTTGTGCCTCCTGGTTGCTGTTGCTCCCTGCCTTTGGCAATGGCAAAAACTCCCATAATTTTAATATGAAAAGATATTAAATAAAGAGTGCGACTGAACTTGATTTTCAAATTTGTTTTTTCTGGTTTGGTTGACTATTTCAAACAAGCCCCACATGACAAGGAAACCCAGATATGAACCATATTTCACTCCTAGAAACCTAATACTTTTTCTTATTCATCTTCTCAGCTTATTCAAATAGAAAGATTCCACTAAAGAAGTCTGAAAAGCAGGAATACATGAAAAAATAACGACAAAGTGTAGTTGCAACTGTATGATGAATACTAAAATAAAATGAAGGTCTATGATAGGGATTATGCTATTCACAAAATAAAAACATCGGAAGGTAAATTGCCATAGAAAACACAGTTGTACTCCAGGAGTACCTTTAAATGAATATCACTACTCTGCTGCCTGCAGATGTTCCAAAATCCATCCTTTGCTGCATTGTGTATGTGCTTGTATTGTTCTCTGTGTAAAATCACAGGAAAGTCTTAATAAAGAGATAAAATGGAGAAACTGTGAAATATGTTTTCAACTAATTCGTGCAGCAGGCACTAGGTTATTTAAAAATAGAAATACTATTCAATGTAAGTACTGCATTTGAGAGGATTGTACAAGGGGAGAAAATAAACAATACACAAAGAAAGGTAAAATACATACACACAAGAAATAGAAATGCTACATGAATAGCTAAGTGCTGAAGAATCAATATACTACAAATAAGAGGAGGGAATTAAGTGAAACTAGCTGTACTCAGAAGTTTTAGTATAAACATGAAAATTCGCCCCTAAAACTGGAAGTCTTTTTCTGTTTTAAAGCAGAGTTAGTTGAAAATACCTGAGAAAGAAAGACTTAAATACTTCTTCACTTGCTTGATAACAGCCCTGAAGGCTTTACTTCAAATGTGGTCTTCACAGAATTTGGTAAGGAAGGGGTGAGAAGGTGAAACCACAAGACAAATGACAGGATTGAAGTAGTACATAAAGGCACAGAAAACCCACATGCACCTACATAGACATACAGAGCACAGTTATGCATCACTAATTCTGCAAGGAGTATGTTGGTCCAAAGGACAGAGAAGAAAACAGCCCTGAAGAACTGCTGTGCATACAAAGGTCTCTGGATCTCAGTGATGGTGACTTGCTTCCCCACTTTAATACACATTCAAGGGCAAAAGCAATAAAATAATTGTGGGGTTTATGTGGCATAAAATGTGAGCAATCTTTGCCAAGAGAGAAAAGACGGGTGAAGGACTTAGTGATCAAAAACCTTTCCCAATTCTCTGTTATTCTAATATTAATGCTGCACATGGAGGCAGCTGCACAGTTTCTTTGCTTTTATGCAATGCTATGCCTCTAATTCCACAGTTTCCATGAAAACTTTCAACCAAATCAATTGCACAATGGGTCTGATTACAGTGTGGGCTTTTCCTATATCATTTCCAGACTGTACGAAAAGCTGGGAGATGGTGCAACCATTTGGGAGCTCTGAAACCATGGACTGCAGGAACTAGACAGATTTATTTTTTAAAGGTTAACTTGAATGTTTCTTTCCTCATAAAATGTCCACGGTGATTTTATGACACGGTGGCTAGCTTATTCAGTGTTATCATGAAGTATCAGCAGTGTCATTTCATAAGCATCTGGCTATTCGAAGGAAAAAAGATTATCTAATCAAATTCTGGCAGCAGAAACTCACAAGAGAGGAGAAAGAACTAATGCCACTCTGAGCTAGGACTGGCTTTCTGTAAAGCAGTATTTAGAAAACCACTAGGGATATGAACTCTCCTTAGGTTTATGTATGTTAGTCACTGACAGCATATAAACATTCTGTTATATTGCACTTATTAGATTTTATCTGTTTCAGCTGGCTTTTATTTAGGATTCAGTATTTCTAGAGCAAAGTCTGCTATAGATTGGAATGAGCAGAGAGTCAAGCAGATATAGGGTGAGTTGTTGATGGCACATCTCACCAATTAATTTTCCTCAAAACCAAGTGGACTAGGAAGAGGGTAAAAAAGGGAGTTATCTTGGATACAAGGCATTATTAAAATGGACATCTTCCTTCTTTAACTGAGTCACAACATCAGAAAGGAAAATAGGGCTATTGATCAGGTTCAGGTTTCCTCACTGTGTATTTAATCTGTTATTTTGCATGAGGATAAACAATTACTGTGATTTATACACCTCAGTCCAGCATTTGCCTTTTTTACACTACCATATTGTTGACTCCAGATCAGATTGTGATCTATTGCAGTTCCCAGATAATCTTTTGCCATGTTGCTGTCTATCGAAGCATTTATTCTCTCATAATGTGTGGCTGCTGCTTGTACTTGTCTAAGTATAGAAACTTTACATATATCCTTACTGAACTGCTATCATGTTCCAAACTTTGCTGCCTTCCCCAGCTATAGATCCTATGCAAATAACCTTACACTAAAATCATTCAAGACATCAGAGAAAATATTTAAACCTGTCAACCTCAGGACACATTTGAAACATCCCTCTGCTTTGATTGTGAAATGCTGATAAATGGTCTATCCAGAGCTTTCCAACTAATTACTTATACACCTAATGAAATTACAATCTAAATCTTATATTTCCTAGTTTGCCTATGGGAATTTCATATGGAACAATGTGAGGAGCTGCGAGTTCGCGGCTGAAGTAAACATGCAGGCCGACCCAATGTGAGTGATAAAGCATGATTCAACTTTATTGCCCGTGATAGCGTGTATTTATGCCAAATACTATAATTATGCATACTTTTCTCTATCTAATAGGCTAAGCACTAAAAAGTTACATTTACTTACTCCACCTATTTGGGTTTAGCTAGCTATGCGCATCCCACATTCTTCTGGGTCTTATCTCTTCAAGGACAATCCTTATTATTCTAACTCTGCCTCAGTCAGTACTTTTCCATTCCCCGCTTTCCCATGGCCTAATAAACAAGCTAACTAAGGCCTACTTATGTTAACTAGAATGGGCTCTGCTCGTACAGTTGCTCGGTGGACTCATGTCCACGCTCCTTGAGCCAGCCCCTGACAAGGAGCTTTATTAGATTCAATATACATGACATCATCTACTTCTCTTGTACCCACAAGTCCTGTTACTTCACCATAACTAGGTCAGATTGATGTGATAAACTCTTGCTAAGTCCATGCTTCCTGAGACTTTCTGGTTTTGTCCTCTGGGGAATTACCAGTAGTTTGATTATTTGTTACAGTTTTCCCTCAGAGATTCAAGTTAAACCTACTGGTCTATAAGTCTCAGGTTCCCTTTTTCCTCTTTTTAGACACAGACTTAATGTTTTTGCTTTTTTAACAGCTTCCCTACTCATATTCTTAGAAGTGACCATTAATGTTCTGGATTTTCTTCAGCCATTGTCACAGGAGAAACTTCATCAGGCTCAGCTGATTTGAAAATGTGTCTCTATCCTGCCCTTTCCCCAATATAGCTGGTATTTTAAATTATCTTTTACTGGTGTTAGCTGTGCTACCCATCTAAGCAGGTCTGAGCTTTTAAATTAACATTAAAACAAAACAAGTAAACACTTTTGCCTTCTTGGAGCTGTTTAATTTTCCTCTCCCACGAGAAGCCGAACAACAGCTTCCTTGATATTTCGTGTTATGTATCTATTACTTCTTTATGGAAAGCTTTCTGAATATTTTTGGTAGACTTTATATTAAAAGTATTTTATTTAATGTCTTGTACTTTCTGACTTTGGTCCCTGTGTGTTTTCTGTTTTTCTATCTGTTCCTAGTGATACAACCTGCTTAATTTTTTTATGCAGTTCTTTCTTACTTTTCAGGTCATAAAAAGATTGTTGTTTAAGCAAGTTGGTCTTTCCTTACCCTTCCTAGCTGTCATGGTTTAACCCCAGGTGGAAACTAAGTAACACCTAGCCACTCCTTGACTCTTCCCCAGTGGGATGAGGAGAGAATCAGAAGGGTAGAAGTGGGAAAGTCATGCGTTGGGATAAAAACAGTTTAATAGGTAAAGCAAAAGCTGCATATACAAGCAGAACAAAACAAGGGATTCATTTACTGCTTCCCATGGTCAGGCAGGTGTTCAGCCATCCCCAGAACAGCCGGGCTCCATCATGTCTATTGGTCACTTAGAAAGACAAATGCCATCAGGCCAAATATCCCCTCATTCCGCCTTCTTCCCCCAGCTTTATGTACTGAGTGTGATGGCATATGGTCTGGAATATCCCTTTGCTCAGTTGGGGTCAGCTGTGTCCCCTCCCAGCTTCTTGCTGAAAAGCCCCTGAATTGGTATAAACATTGCTTAGCAACAACCAGAACATCAGTATGTTGTCAACATTCTTCTCCCACTAAATTCAAAACGTGGCACTACACAAGCTACCAGGAAGAAAATTAGCTCTATCCCAGTTGAAACCAGGCCACTAGTCCTCCTCTAGATTGAGATAATTTACCATTGTGCCCCTAATATGATTTCTTTAATGAATTGTTGCTCCTTTTTTCTGCTTAGAATGAATGTCTTATCAGTTGCTCAAGTTTGCTTATTTCTACAGTTTTCCTCTTACTTCACTTGCAGAAGCACATTTTATCTGGTTGACTTTTCGTCTGCTTTTGTCTAGGTGATTATTCTAAAAAATTCCATCTCTAAAAGAATTAAACTTTTTATTTCATGAGTTGACCACCAACCATCCATATGAGAGAATTTAAATACTGTGGTTTATTTTTCTTTTCTTTTTTTTTTTTTTTTTCCCCTGAAATGTAATGAAGGAGAACATGTTTGCATTACATAGATAACATTTTTGTGACCGTGAAACATTTGCAAATATTATTAGGGCAATGTATTTCTGCCATGTGTCATCTCTTCAGCAGGAATACTCTGCATGGGTTAAATGTTTTTAATGCAGTTTTGAATAGTTATATGTTGCACTCTGAAAATAAACATTGAACTGTTCGTTCTCTATTGACTGAAATAATGTAAGAGATCTTTTGCTAATAATTAATGTCACATCCCACTGGGACAAACACTATTTGCATGGCTTATAATAAAAACAACACAAAAACACTAATGTGTTTTCCTGAGCAGTAAAAGCTTGTGATGCGTATTATGAAAACAGCACTGGTGAGAACCACAGCAGCATATAAAAGCTATTATTGTATTGTACATTTATTGCTAAGTTTATTTTCTCTTTGATTTATTTAACTCACCAATTACCAGTTGTTTTCACTCCTTTGATAGGAGGATACAGTGAGTTACTAGCTCAGAGCAATGCTACTGTTTGGTAGCCGCATTTGTTTCCATCTCCATATCTGAAACATTTTCCTGAATAACTGTATGTAATTACTCCACGCCCAGAAAAATCTTTCTGTCCCTGTAAAGCAGGGCTGTCAAAATAATTTTCAGCAGGGGCCACATCAGCCTCACTGTTGCCTTCAAAGGGCTGAATTTAATTTTAGGACTGTATAAATGTAACACTTACATGTAACATTAATAAATTAAATTAACATTTAACATGTGTAAATGTAACATCAACTCTGTAATACATTTACACAGTCCTAAAATTACATTCGGCCCTTTGAAGGCAACAGTGAGGATGATGTGGCCTCCGCTGAAAATGATACTGACAGCCCCAATTTAAAGGATTTTAAAATATGATAACTGTAGATACTTGAAAACACAAAATTTGTTAGGTTCTAATCAATATACATTCACATAAAAACTCCACAATGATCAGGAACTCATGCAAAATAACACAGTCAGGTGGCTGGGCTGTACTTTGTACATCCAACACTTGCACATTTCAAGCTTTCATCCACTTAATAGCCCACTCTCTCTGTACACACTTGTAGTCCTCCCACTGCTCCTGTCACACCCCCCAACACCAGTTTCTATCCACAGCTCATGCTATAAGCATCCAAATTCCATCATCATTTATCCACAGATTTGGCAGGCAGTTTCCCATGATTCTGAATATGCACAGCCACGACACACATACTCTAATCTACACTTTTACTACTTTATGACAGGCCCACCCATCAATTGATTTAATAAATTACAGGTTTTCCTACAGAATATGCATTTTCAGAGTCTGCTAGGGATCTCTGGAGAAACCTCCACTTTACTAGCTATTCTTCTCCATGTGCCCAAGCAAGCAACAGAGGTGTGGTACTGCCTCCCACAAAGCCACAGTTCTCAGCAAAGGAGGCAAGTTAATGTTCCTGTTGTCTCATTCCAGGTTGTTCCCACAAAATGCACAAGCAGTTCCTCACTCAACTCAAGAGAGGAAGTGCTTTTCTCAGACCTCACCTTAAGGCTGCTTCCTTGTTGCCCTCATTTTCCTACTTACTGCTCCTCCTTCTCCAGGGAGGATCTTGTGGATTTCAGTTCTGATCTTCTGGTGTTTTTTAAGATTTTAGTTTTCTGATTTAGGTCAAATGTCACTGAAAGACTACACCAACAACAGGCACATTCAACCATTTTTTCTTTTTCCCAAATATCTGCTCAGCAAGATTCTGACATAAACATCCTCACCATAAACATTAAGAAATTTCAAAAAGCAAATTTAAGTAACATACAAGAAGTTCCCTAGGCAAAATAAATAAATAAAATTTTCAGTCATTTTAGTTTGAAGGGAAAAATAAGTAGAAACCAAAGTCTTGTCAAGTTTTCTTTATATACGATAATGTTGTAGAACATGCCCCATGCTTTTTTTTTTTATATGTAGATTATATTTAGTATTAAGCACTGGCTTAGAATGGTGGCCTGAATGTCAGTCTTTTTTACTATAAGCATTTCAGGTGTGCATAAGAGACTTAGCTTTGTCATTGGTATTACATATGTGAGCATTTTCACTAGCATAAAAGAGAAAATTACAGACATAAGTACAAAACATACTAGTGCTATTTGACATTTCTTAATGGAAACAAAGCCCAGTCTTAACTAGCCTATTTTATAGCTCACTTTGTCTGAACAAGTGAGCCACCAGTACCTTTAAACCTTGCTCTTTATCTCTTCACTTATGTCTTTTAAGTGTCAGTGGAACAGATTTTCAATCATAGTAATGATTGTCACACAATTTAACATGAGAGCTTTTGGAAAAAAAATAATAATTTAGTGGTATGAATTCTTTAATTTTCGAGAAATACGGGGATAAAATGCAGTTAACTGAGACTTGGTTATCCACCCATGATTTTCTGCCCTTACTCGAGGCCTCCATTCACAGATATATTATCCTTACCAGAATTTTCCTTTTTTTCTCCCACATGATGGTTTTACAAGTACATACTGCATTCTGGTTTTCTATTATTTCCCACTAAATTACAGTTGGCCATTGTTCTCCAAATATATGTCCCTGCTTTTCATTAGGAATATTATTAGTTTACTAAGGGATGTCTTTTACTTAATTTGGTCATTAAGTTTTTATTCTATTTTCATAGCTTACCTTTGACTTTGCAACATTTTCTTTACTCCCTCTATTACACTTAGTAACCTTAATATCATTGTTAAGGTTGAGATGCAATTTCTAAACTTACTTTCACAAGCTTATAACTTTTCCCAGATATTCTCTTTCAGGCTGAAGGTTTTTTATGCTTATGCTTTCTTAGAAGTGGATTTTTGTTTGAAGTTTCATTAGCATCATCTATTTGTTTTGAGTTATCCAACATGAAAAGATAGCATTTTCGCAGCAATCAAGATGTTTTCAGATGCTTTTTTTAGACTCTGATAATTGAAAATCAGCTTTGTTTCAGCACTTCAAAATCAGTTTTGATTGTGGAATTGTGGTTTTGCTATCTCTTTGAAATAGTTTTGAAATAATAAAGTTCTGCACGTGACATCATTATTAAATAAGTTACTGAAGTAGTAGTGACAAGTAATGTCGATCTCAGAATAACTCTGTTCTACTTAATATTGTTTCTTAAAAGCTTAAAAGCCCTGAAAGAATGAACTAAGAGTACGCCTGACCAATGTATTTCAGAGACTCCAGGTCAAGCTGAGAAAGAAACTCTTCAGGCATCTTTTTGATCAGCAAATGGAGAAATATAAAAACTTGTGAACATTTTTAATTGGGGTACTCCTTTCAGTAAAAAAAAAAAGTGTCATTACTTTTAAGTTACAAACCGACATGAACTGCTGTTTTCCATATTTGTACTTGCACAGACTAGACTTAACCCCCAAATCTCTATTGCACATTTTCACTATGACATCCAGTGACGTGAAGATTACAAGTGCTATAAAAGCCGTAGAAACTAATACTTTTTTTTTGGATCTACGTGAGCTGCTCACTTTATGAGTCTTGTGATTTACTTTTGAGCTGGGTTATGGACCAGAACTATACCAGACACATAATGAGGGCATTTTTTCTTTAGAATTGAGAACTTCAAATTTTTTCCCTGGCTAAGCTACAAATGCCAGTCAATAGATTCATTCTAATCTAAGATCCTATTGTTCTAGTCCTATCTTTTTACCCCTTCATTTCCCATTGATTAAGCAGCTCTTGCATTTTACAATAATGCAATAATACAATCCAAAGTGCCTCAGGAGGCTCTCATATGAAACTCCATCTGAAATGCAATAAATAAGCTTACTTTGATTCTTATTTATTTTTTCTTTTCATTTATAAGTGACTTTCTGCATTCAGCCCGTGTTTCTCTTTCCTGTTCAAATACAAAAAGTTTTTAGAAAATTGCTCAAATAAGCTTCTTACACAATTAGAATCCTGCCCTCGGTGGCTGTCATTCTCAAGCAGCACATCCTCTGCTGATTGCATTATTGTTCCCCCTCCAGTGACTCAGTGATAGATCTGTTTATTCATATCAAATCTTCCATTAACCCCTAGTTCTGCTAATTTACAAATGTATTTGTATGCCTCTTAATTATAAAACTGCAGTCGGTATATAAACTTTGTAAGCAGAAAAGCTCAGGCACTTCTTCTGGTCAAGGACAGACTGTTACAACCAGGATTTTTCAATGCATTAACTGAATGAAATACAGGTTGGTTTAAAATGGCTACACTTTCCCGTCCTGTGCAAAGTGTTTCCCTCTGTCATAAAAGGGAGAATAATCTTACCCTGTGTGTAAGTGGAAGATGAAGTCAGAAGACAGAGCTCGGTTTTCCATACATGTAGAATTAACTGGAGATTCCTATAAACAGTTTATTTCTCCTTCTGTCCTATTGTTGTGCTCCATGCCTTTCCTGATGGGCCACATGATAAAACATTGTCCCCTGAGTGTCAGACATATTTTGAGGCACTTTGTTGAAGAGGAGAGGAGTAGTAAGAAAAAAGTAGTTCCAAGTCTTCTCCAGTCATAAATGTCCTTCATATTTAGAGGCTTGACAGAATTATGAGTTCATCTAATATAATCTCTAGAGCATCATAAGCCATTAACTATCACCCAGATACTGCTACATAGAGCCCAATTATTTTAATTAGACAAGAGCACTTCAGTCGTCAAGAAATTAAACTGTAGTGTGCCACAGGCAAAGGCCAAAATAGACAAAGATGTCACCAAAGCCTCAGGCTCTTGCAATAACAATGAATTTCTAGGTGAGAAATGCCCCCAAAATTCCTGGATATGGTATGTATATCATCCAGCAAGTTTGACAAAGAATGTCAAATCACTGCTGATTTTGACTTCTCCTTCAAATTGGGTGATCAATTTAATTCTGACCTGACCATAAGAGTACGATATACTCAGTGGTTACCTAAGAAAAGGAATCACGGTTGAACAGAGAAGGTACTTCTTTGGAACTGTTTTTCCAAATCTATGTGCTAAAATCAATTTACAGTAAACTGTGGATATTTTAAATTGTGCACATTTTTGCATTTCATCTACTGTAAAATGTTGTTCTTCTCCTTCCACATGTGAAGGAATTTGAAGCCAAGGTAGCTTCAGCTCTGGAATATGAATATTGAATGAGTGACAAAGTTGAGTGTTTGGTACCTCTAGTATGAAAATTCCTGGCACCCTTGCAGGGGACTGTTTGATCTAGCAGTTTATAAGGACTAAGTTTTAGTTGATAAATGCTAAAATCAACTACTAATGTGATTTTAAACCTGACTGATATTTTGTCTCAGACCGCAATTTAATTCAATTTAATTGTAATTTTAGCTCATTCCTATTTCACACAAATTGCTAAAATTGGGACCATTTATCTTCTGCAAAACATTGCTTTACAAAACACAGTCTGGGCTGGTTTACATTCATAGAGACTAGTTTTATCCTCTCTAGTTCCTAGGTGTCCAGTTGTGACTTATCTTTACAACAAGAACCTGATTTTATCCTAGTTTTCCCTAATACAATCTCCCTGACTCAAATACAGCATTATTCTGCTATCTATGTTCTCATGCTACATTACAGAGACCGGCAGGCTCTGTCCCTTTATCAGGTAACTGCCTCTTTTCTCTACCTCCTTGCTCCTTCTTTCTCAGAACACGACAGATTTTAAATGGTGAACTACTAGCTAAGCCACAGAATAATAAATCAAGCCGAAACACTGAAGACACTGCACATTAAATATAAAATATGCAATGTGCATGTACAGCAGCCATTTTCCAGATGCCTGTGTGATGCAGAAATCAGGAAAAAGCTATACCCTACATAAAGTAATGGACAGAGAATTCGGTCACAGAATATGGAACATCCCATAACATTCTGGACATCTAGCAGACAAAACTAGTGAAGTTTCAATTCTAACTCAGAGCTGAAGAGACTTGCATGTTGTTTTCTGACATTATTTTACTAGCTAGCTCTCCATAATTTGGGATGTAAAGGAAAAAGCAGTTATTCTTCTACCAATTGAATCAAGCGCAAGAAATTGATTTGTTCTCCTATTAAAAGTATTTGTTTTGCTTTTGCTAGCCCTATGAACTAATGTGATCCACATTATTAATAATGGAAACATTCTCTAGATTGCTTTATCCACTCACTACTGACATTGAGTTTCATATCAGTCACAAGATAAACGAATTGCAGCACTGCAAGATATGGGCAATGGAAATAATGCACCTCAACAGCAATACATAGCTTGTTAATTGAAGCTGTTCTGGGGTAAATGTTTTATTAAAACATCAACATTCCAGCACATGAAACATCACTAGGAAAAAACCTACAAATCCAAAGAATTCTGGTCAGCCTGAGAAAGCCTGTCATATTTCAGTGATGAAACAACTTGCTTAGCTACTGAAGCATAATGTGTCAATAAGATGGAATTCCTCTTTCTAAAGGCTAGAGTGCCCACTCAATACAAGAAAGCAATACATGATTACTGCTTGTGGCACAATGCTAGCAACTCAGCATTTAGCAATAATAGAAAATGTCTGTCTCATTTTCATTCCCCTTGAAAAAACTCCCTATACAATATTATGAAACACTCCTGCTGTGCGTTGGTTTCTTTATCTCAGCAATATCTTCAGCTATTACCTTATCCATGGTATTACCGTTCTGGTGAATTTTCCGAAAAGCAAAAATTTAATGACATATGGAACAAGGACAGATACCTGAAATGTAATAACAAAGAATAACCCTTCAATTTTACTACAGGTACTAGACGGCAGCTATCTCCTATTTCCATTTTAATGTTTTGCAAATGATATAAAGGTCTCAAGGTCTTTACTTTGCTGAATTATTCCCCTGTTTTTCAAAACCTTAGAGCTTCTTATTTCTGTTCCTGCTTCAACTTTTGGTCCCATCTTAAAACTGAGTCAAAAATTCAGATCATTGTGCACACAGCCCTTCTTCACCCATGGCCTTTTATTAATCTGATTATAAAATTAAAAAGATTTTTCTCAGTGCAAGTATCTTCAAAGATTGTCTTGAATTACCATGGCTCATCCTGACTGTCTTTGTATCCTGAAGTATTTTAAAAGGCGCCTATTTCCTCTTTACATACATCCAAGATTTTCCTGTTTCTGCTAATGAAAAAGCAAAGCACATGTCTCGAACCGAACATTTATATCTACATCTCTGTTCGAAAATAAAGTCTTCTAGGTTAACCAGACTTTCAAACATTTTGATCAGGCAATATATGTGGAATAACGTGCCAAAACCAGACACAAGAGGGACAGAAATTGCACAAAGAAAGTACACGCTGATCGTGACAATGCATTGCATTAGAGCTGAATTTTACAACAAAAGACTTATAACTGCCAGAGGTGGAAACTGCTTTTCAATTCTAGACTGGGGTACTCTTACAAACTATTATGCACTTTCATATATAGGAAATAGTTCTGAAACAGCATTTGTCAGCTAGTCCAGGTTCCAGAGGGAGTATAGGTACACTCACATAGCACTCCAACTGAGATATAAAAACCTAAAATAAACAACCTCACTTCAGAAGTTTCGAAGGACATACTACTAAAATTAACTGAATAGGAACTTGCTGCTTGGAATTTTTATAAATCAGATTTGTCTCCTCAAAACAAAATATTTTTCCCAATTATTTGGGGTTCGCCTACATGTGTATAATTGTGCTTAACAAAGACCTCACTGAAGACGAAATGTATACTAGGAAATGCATGAACAGGAGATACTAAACCACAAAAACCAGCTTTTGCAAACAACAGGAATGTGAATTGCACTTCTCGTGTAACTATTTTAGAGTGCCCTCGATTCTATTAAGCTTTCTGAAAAGGCAGACAATTACTAATTCTACAAATATGCTGCAATTGCTTTTGACATGTGCTTCCTTAGCCATGGAAGAAGAATTGAAAAATAAATCAATGGAAAAAAATTGCTGGGAAGAGTAAAATTGCCTTAGGGATTTTGTTCTATGTAATACAATGACCTAGGAATTCTATTTATAAAGAGGACATGGCATTTATATCTATTGATTTTTCAGGGACCACTTGCAGTCTGTGGCCTTAAAATTTCACCTGTCCTAGAAGACAACACATCTTTAGTGAAATCATGATGTTCTTCAATAACATTACGCTCACAGAACAGTAAATATTGTGTAAAAGATGTGAAATAACCCCAAGGTTTGTGCTTCGTTCCCTTTGTAAGGCTATAAAACTTCCTTCGTCATTGCACCTTTAATACTAAGGTTGAGTACCTACTTATGGACTGGAGTTTCACATTAGGAGACCTGAATGAAGTGCCACAAAAAATCAATTATGACAGCTTGTTCCTAAGACCATTTAAATTGTTTCCCAGACTTTAGAATAGTTTAGAATGGTCTCGGGACCTACATGAGCCTTCAAGAGTCAGGTCTCCTAGCAAGGGATTATCAAACAACTGAGGATCTCTAGAAATACATTCTTCTTCCTTATGCAGACTCTGACAGGGAAGAGTACACTTAAGGAGAAAAGACCAATAGAGGCTCTGTGTCTCCACTATGCCCAGTCTCCTGTCTTTCCCCATTTCAAGGGACAGGTCAACTGATATTACATGTTGCAAATTGTTTATACTGTTGTGGAGCAAGGGCTGGGATGCAGTCACACATTACTCAGTTATCATCCCACTGAAAGATACTGACAGGGGATGTTCTGCAAGACAGATGAGCTGTATGTGTAGAAACCAAGGCATAATTTTAATAAACAAGTAGTATAGGCCCTGTTGAAGCTCCATTCTAACCTATTTTTAACTCCAAACTTTTCTTTAATATGTAGGAAATAATATGCCAGGGTAATATAAAACACGACAAAAATGTTTTATTCATAGAGCTTTTGTATACCTTGATTACCACAGCTTTTCCTGTACCCAAGCCAGCTGGTACGATATGTACTGTCTCCTATGTTTTGTTACTGTTTTCTTGTATTAAATACGTCAAAATTTTATATTTGAGCAATAAAAGTCAGTAATATAGGCCTGATGCATAGTAATGAAGGTAGAACAACAGTGTATTACAGTACTATCTTGGTAAATCAATTAATATATTATGGGTAAAGGCAAAAAATAAGAAATATTGGGCAAGAGTGAGGTCAGTCAGTGGTACCACAATGTGGCTTTGGGTGAGAACTATTCATAATCATTAAAAAATATCTGCATGCTACTTTTCAAGTAAAAATAAATCTCTCTGGTTCTATTTATTTGCCTGAAAGCCTGAATAGATAGGAGTGCCTGACTGTAAAGGGTACATATGAGAATGCTTAAATTTAAACCTCTCTCCTCACCTTTTTGGTACAGTTCCGTCTAGATATTTACCAGGCTGTTTCTGGGCCCCACATAATGCTGTTTCCAATTTTCCTGAGACAAAGCAAAACCACCGTCTTTAACTTTCCCAAAGTTGCTTTTAGCAAATTGAGAATACTCTCTTGGAGACTGACAGTTAGCTTTGACACCAACAGCAATGACTGCAAAAAGAAATTCTAGTTTCTCATTTCACAGAGAAAGAAACTGAGGAAGGCAAAATGTCTGTATCCCAGCTCAGTGCAAGTTCATTTTCAATGCTCATTCAGAATTGGTTGGAGTCCTTAAATGTTTGGGACCACCTCACAGAGTTTTCTCTCTGAATAATGGAATATTTATTTAGCTTTATTTAGCTTCAGCCCCTGGTGTCCATCTTATTCTCTATTTGGTCTCTTCTGCACTTTCTTTTCTAAAATGGCTGCTGCAACCCCTTTTCATTTACTGTCTCAACTTACTCTTGAAAACCTACTCCTCCTCCCTCCCTTGACCCATCTCATCAGTTAATCAAAATCCTCGTCTACTTGACAGTTCTCAGCTACCCTTACACTGCAATTCAGACCTGGACAATCAGTTTGTTCTGTGCTATAGACAACTATTTTTCTACAAGGGCTTTTGGGTGAATAACAGACCCCTGATGTCAGATTAACTTCTGCTGTTAGCAATAAGTTATCAACTCTGAACTTTCCCCAAAGACAGGGGTTCAAATAACCCCAAAGAGACACAACGTATCTGAAGTATAGCTTAAAGGATGACACAGATATTCATAGAGAATCTCCAGGTTTACATTGTCTTCCTTATTTCTTTGCTTACCAGCTGCAACAAGGAATACATCTCTAACCCAGGCGCTACCTTTTTCTGGGTGAACAAAAGGGATGTTCTTTATCTCAGGCCTTTTTTTTGAGCTCGTAAATGATTGTGTGCACTCATGAGGTAGTGCAGAGCTTTGAAGTAGACATTCTTGGATTCCATAAAGAAGACTGAAAGGCCTCCACACTAAAAAAGGCCAGGTTTTGTTTGGAAAAAAACCCCAACATAGCTTAACTTTCCGAATAGAAAATACTCAAAGTGACAACAGAAAACAGAGTAGAAATAAATAGCCTTTCTAACTGTCTTGGTGTCAAAGAAAGATTCAAAGACATGCATTTTCACCCTGTTCCACTACAGATTCTGAGGAAAGGCCTTAATGTTACCCAAATCTAGATTACAAAAACCCTCTTGCTTTTCATTTCAGTCTCGGTGAACTGTACCCCCTAATGTTCAAGATGCCACATAATCCAAAAGAAAGAGTGAGGTTAAACTCAAGGCTGCAGATCTGGTCACAAGAAAGCACAGCACAGAGTCCATGAAAGGAAACAAAGCAGTTTGCTAAACCAGGCAATACATCACTCCTTTATGCCATGTGCACTTTATTTACAGGGCATTTGCACATTCAGAATGATGATGAATGAAGCTGAAAAACACAGTATGATTTTCATCACTTCAAGGCAGAGAGCAGAGTAAAAATTATTAGTGATTTTATCTTTTTTGAACGGTCCTTAATAGTTAATCCAGAGGCACTTCTTTTTGTTTACTCATTCGTGTTTCTTATTACTTTCCCACCTTCTGCTTTATTTTATAGACCTATGTCTGCTGACTAAGTCTGGGAAGTACTCTGTTTTACATGCACCACTGCATAGAGAGATAGGAAGCCTTACCAAGGTCGACAGATGCTAACCTACTTATAGAAGACAAGTTAATTCCACTTCCTAGTTCAGCAAACTATTATTCTTCCATGGTATCAGTTTGGGCAACCTAAAAACTGCAGTAAAAAGTGCATTTTCCAAAATACAGACAACAGCAAGAGCATGATAATATTTATAAATAAAGGTATTTTTCCCTTCTCTCATAGCTTGCATAGAATTCATTAATGATACCATCCATGAAAAACATCATTTAGTCACTTAATATGTTCTTCTATACACAGATTTCTCTCTACATATTTCTATTTCCCCCCAAAGCTTGGTTCTTGTAAAGTACTTGTCTTTTCTACTACCAAAACAATTGCTGATCCATATTATCTGACCTCTTAGGCAAAACATTTTCAGTGTTATCTGCTTTTGTTTTCCAGAAATCCACCATTAATTTTGCATTCCCCCTCCCTGAAAGCAACTTTTATGAGAAAACAAAAAAATATTTCTATATTTGTTTTCATCATCTATCTTAAAACACGTAAGCAATGTCACTACAGTATCACAGACTGGTCATTCTCCCTCTCCCATTTTTCTAAGACTTACAAAGTTGCTGTTAATAAAATAACGAATGGTTGGCTCAAGATCCTGTTCAATTTTGCTGAGTGCCAGGAGAAGAAAGTCAAAGTGCATCTGGATTTTCATTTGCACAGTTCAATTTCTTACTGTAACTACTCAGCAACTTCTTAAACCAATAAAGTGAAGAATTCTGGAAATGACATAGTCTATATGACAAAATAATAATTCCTCATCCATAGTGCTGTATTTAAATTGTTTGTTGAACTAAAGTATCCCACTCCGGTATGGAGGACAACTCAGAGTCACTGATGGAAAAGGAAAAAACGATTTCCCCTCTTATTCGAACATTGTACAATATCAATTGTTTCCCCATCACTAATAGAAAAATGTATGTCTTACCCCACAGCCTATTCCGTTGCCTGGTTCACATACAATTTTCCTCACTCCTGGTTCAGGAAGCAAACCCGCTCCGCAGCCAGGAGTGGGACACAGCACTCCTCCCATCTGCAGCACACACTCCTCGGCCCCATAGCGCTGGTAGCGGTTGTACTGCAATACAAAAGACTGGTGTTAAATTTCTAACAGTACACGCACACACACATAAACAACAAAAAACCACCACAATCACCACCACCAAAAAAAAGCCACAAATTTTGAGCTTGAATCTGTCCCACATAATCAAATCAACCCTTCTAAGGTCTCACATGCTAAGTTTGAGTTATTGGTCAGAAGTCTGAAACTTCGCAGTGTCATTAAATCGGGTGTCACTCTGCTATGACTCACATCATACGCATTGTTTTCCAACTCCCAGCTATCATTTTCACCACCAGAAAATTGTGTTGGATATTAAAATAAAGAAAACAGTAGACTGTTTCTGTAAGTAACCTGAAGAAATATTGTATTGCTATAAGAATTATTATAAACGTCATAAATATAGTCCAACAACAGATACTCATCAATGTTGTATACAGATTGAAAAGAAACCCACAAAAGAACCCCAAGGATCTATAGCTAGAAGTACAGTATAATGTTTTAGGGATAAGGGGTTGTAAAAATTGCCCAGCCAAATTTATTTTCAAAATAAAGTTCATGAAACTGATTAGCACAATAATTCTCCAATATAATTTTTTTTCAATGTTAGGTGTATTTTTTTCCAGAGTCTTCCAGGAAATGTTAATTGTTTTGGCTATGGAAATGTTTCCTTTTTCATGATGGAGACACTGACACACAGCAGTATTAAATAACATGTTCACTGTATCCTTACTAACAAAAATGCCTACTCTAAAATGACTGATGCCATTGCAATAACATTCCCTGGTCTAACTTAGCTTGCTTTCAGCCAGAGATAAGCTGAGCAATTTATGTTCTGCGCACATGTAAATCACGTCCACTCTCAGGTTCTGCATTGGTACAGTTCCACACCAGTGGCTATATAACCATTGTAAACCAGGCTTCAGATTCACCTATAAATCTGGTCTACTGTAGAGTGAAATAAGTGAAAGCAATTGGTCCTAACAGCCCCAATGAAAACAGGAAAATCAAGAAGGCCAAAGGGGAAGGGAGTAGGATGAATTTTCTCCATGACTGGAATGACTTTATGGTGTGCTAAAGGAACAAGACAGAGCTTTATGTTATAGCACTCACAACAGTAATTAGTGCTTCGTAAAGTTTTATCCCATTACTGCTCATTAAAACCTTGTTCCCCCTTGTTTTTTTGTTTTGTTTGTTTGGTTGGTTGGGTTCCTTCCTTCCTTCCTTCCTTCCTTCCTTCCTTCCTTCCTTCCTTCCTTCCTTCCTTCCTTCCTTCCTTCCTTCCTTCCTTCCTTCCTTCCTTCCTTCCTTCCTTCCTTCCTTCCTTCCTTCCTTCCTTCCTTCCTTCCTTCCTTCCTTCCTTCCTTCCTTCCTTCCTTCCTTCCTTCCTTCCTTCCTTCCTTCCTTCCTTCCTTCCTTCCTTCCTTCCTTCCTTCCTTCCTTCCTTCCTTCCTTCCTTCCTTCCTTCCTTCCTTCCTTCCTTCCTTCCTTCCTTCCTTCCTTCCTTCCTTCCTTCCTTCCTTCCTTCCTTCCTTCCTTCCTTCCTTCCTTCCTTCCTTCCTTCCTTCCTTCCTTCCTTCCTTCCTTCCTTCCTTCCTTCCTTCCTTCCTTCCTTCCTTCCTTCCTTCCTTCCTTCCTTCCTTCCTTCCTTCCTTCCTTCCTTCCTTCCTTCCTTCCTTCCTTCCTTCCTTCCTTCCTTCCTTCCTTCCTTCCTTCCTTCCTTCCTTCCTTCCTTCCTTCCTTCCTTCCTTCCTTCCTTCCTTCCTTCCTTCCTTCCTTCCTTCCTTCCTTCCTTCCTTCCTTCCTTCCTTCCTTCCTTCCTTCCTTCCTTCCTTCCTTCCTTCCTTCCTTCCTTCCTTCCTTCCTTCCTTCCTTCCTTCCTTCCTTCCTTCCTTCCTTCCTTCCTTCCTTCCTTCCTTCCTTCCTTCCTTCCTTCCTTCCTTCCTTCCTTCCTTCCTTCCTTCCTTCCTTCCTTCCTTCCTTCCTTCCTTCCTTCCTTCCTTCCTTCCTTCCTTCCTTCCTTCCTTCCTTCCTTCCTTCCTTCCTTCCTTCCTTCCTTCCTTCCTTCCTTCCTTCCTTCCTTCCTTCCTTCCTTCCTTCCTTCCTTCCTTCCTTCCTTCCTTCCTTCCTTCCTTCCTTCCTTCCTTCCTTCCTTCCTTCCTTCCTTCCTTCCTTCCTTCCTTCCTTCCTTCCTTCCTTCCTTCCTTCCTTCCTTCCTTCCTTCCTTCCTTCCTTCCTTCCTTCCTTCCTTCCTTCCTTCCTTCCTTCCTTCCTTCCTTTCTTTTCTTCTCTTCCTTCCTTCCTTTCTTTTCTTCCTTTCCTTCTAAATAACAAATGAAAAATTATTTCTCCAACCTGTACTGCTCTGCAAAAAACTCACACAAGGAAAACTGAAGCATTAGGACCAAAACCTCATACGCAAAGCATCCAAAGAAGAATTGTGAACTACAAAGACAGTGGTTCCACTGCATGTTTTCTTGGTACATTTAAGAAGATTCTTCTGCAAATGTTGTGATAATATGTCTTGTTACACTGAGTTTTTAAAATGAGTATACGAATTCTTAAAACACTGTAACATATAGACAAAAAAGTGTTGTATCACAGACAAAAAAAAATTTATCAAATAGAAGGTATCCACCTTTGTCAATTAACAAAGAATCCAAATAAACTTCCTTTCAAAAGAAAAGCAAGACCTAAAAACAGAGAAAGCCTTCAAAACATTACTCAGTGTATTAACAGCCAGAAATCCTGAATTAAGGATCCTGGATCTGGAAAACATCTGGAAATGCACAAGACATATCTGCAATGTCTCCCTGAAAGCAAGGCTTCAACAAGTCAACTGGTGCTTTTCTATGTTATTATCATGCTCGAACACAGACTACTGGCATAAATATTTAACATTGGACTCTGTCTTTCAGCAAAGTTTGTGATCCTTGCACTAAATATATGCTGAACACAAATCTGAATAACCACAGCTGCAAAACTCTCTGATGACCTTATTTGTCTTCAGGGCAGAGACTGGACCTGGAGGTCTGGATGGTGATTGTCTTATTGTGTTAAAAGGGAACTTTGTGCTGGATTTGGCATTCTTAGTAGCTCCTCATTACAGAGGCAAACACCATTGACACTGTAGTTGAGATTCTGTTGGCATTTCCGCTGTAAATTCTCAGCTGGTAAAAAAGGATATGCTTTCCAGTCATTAACTGTGAAATGACATGGAGAGATTTCTTCCATCTCCTCTCCTTTTTTCCCCTTTTTTCATACACAAAAATGGAAGACAGTTAAGATGGGAATCAACCTGCCTTCTTGGAGAAAATTACAGAAAGGAAATGTCCAGTCTGCTTACTGGCAAGGTGGACAAAGTTGTCACATTCTGACCAACATATTTGATATTTTATGCTGGTTCAGAACAAGACTTATGCCAGATCAGTATACCACTCTCATCAGTGATTTTCACACTACAAGTCAAGAAAATAATCAATTTGAAGACAAGAAAGATCCAACTAAATGCATTTGCACATCCTGACATCTAGTTACCAGCCTGTTTTCTAACTTCAAAGTCCAGATACATTTATAAGATGTCATTTTCCAATTTATTTTTCCTTGTGCTTGTACACTAGCTCACTTGAAACCCAGCAACCAACTAAAACATGTGGTAGCAGAACGCTTACACCATGGGTGTCAAACTCATTTTCACCGGGGGCCACATCAGCCTCGCAGTTGCCTTCCAAGGGCCGAATGTAATTTTAACTGTTAAAATACCCCTGGTGTAAACATTTGCTGCCATAACACAGTCAAACATTACATACGTGGATTTATATTCTTTATCCAGTGGCCTGAAATAAAATTACTCACTTTACATTGAGGGTGCATTTATAAGAGCTTTGTAAAGGACCAAAACACTTATTTATGAATTATTAATTCACTATTTGCATATAGTGACAGATTATATCTATTAAAGGCATTTTCTCCTATATACCACAGCTATACATATTACACAGGACTGATGCAATCAACATGCTTAAAGCAAGTCAATGTCTTTGGAGCTCATGATTTATTTTTGATCGTGTCTGGATGAGATACTTAAGGATATTACAGAAGACAGTCACTACTGGTTTACCTCGACTCTTATCCTTAACTGGAGATTTAAAGTAGGATTCCTTTCATTTAGTTTGGATTTCTGCAGTGATGATGCCTATAGTTGCAATGGTTGCTCAGACTCCTTTTATAATTAATGCAAGACATAGGATGAAAGTTGTATTTTCTCTTTTAGATTTGTTCATCACCATGAGGAGGACTGAGCCCTGAAGTGACCTGTTCTATTAGTAGTAAAGAGAGATCAGACAATTCGCTAGATATTGACACCTGAAATTAGGTGACTCCCACAACAGCTGCTTCAGTTCCAATGATTTTGATCCTGTCACCTGGCCTAAGCTGTTTTTGAAACTAAGGCTTAGGTACCTAAATAGCTTAGACTGTGAACCACCTCACACAATTTTAGGTGTTTAGAAATTAAACATCTAACCTAACATCTAACAAGTCATATAAGCTCTAAATATATAGAATGAGAAGAAACAAGATCCTAAGAAAATAATTTATCCTGACTTACATGTGATATCTAAGATAGGTAGGATGAATCATTCTGTAGAAGTGCTATAGCTGAAGCTGAGAAACCTAACTTAGGCTAGATATCTAACACATAAAGAGCTGTCATTAAATGATTAATCCAACTCTCTGTACATTCAGAATATTTCACAATATCTATCACTCTATTATCAAAGTGCCTCCTATTTAGACATGCACTTATCATGTGTAAAATGGTTCTGCATGCTACAGGGAGGAAAAATATCTCCAATTATTTTTACTAAAAACCTCTTCGAAAGTTTAATATATGGGTAACTTGACTGAACTGGCATTCATGGCACCTGATTTCAATTCCTGGCAGCAGCACAGCCTTCCTGTGGTTTTCAGGTAAGTCACTTAATCTGTGCTTCTCATCAGTTCCCCGTTTGTAAAGAGGCAGAATGATACTTGCTGATTTCACTGTATTGTTAAGAGGCAAAGTCCATTAATAGTCATGAGG
Source organism: Columba livia (assembly GCF_036013475.1). Taxonomy (NCBI): domain Eukaryota; kingdom Metazoa; phylum Chordata; class Aves; order Columbiformes; family Columbidae; genus Columba; species Columba livia. Next base: position 71,421,128 of record NC_088604.1, read on the forward strand.
ACATCAAATACTATGGTAATGAGGGGCATAAAATTACACAGAAATCACCAGCTGTCTACTGCTGCTAGAAAGCAGCTTTTGAGCAAAGCCTGTGAGGCATTTATATGGCACTGTAATAAGGTCCTCAGAAACACAGGTAGGTAAATAGTTGTGGGATTCACCATAGAACCATGTGTTTCAATGCTTATTTGAAAAAAAAAGAGACTTTAAAAATGTGATTTACTCCAAATCAGTGGTGTTAGGATGGCTAAAGGTATATGAAGAACACTTTCTTCATTGTTTTTGTTTTTTTTTTTCTCAGAAACATGAATCCTGTTGTGAACTTTCCCTTGTTTGTGAATTGTCCCAGTCAACCCAAATCTATACTTTTTGTGGAATAACATTTTGAGTGGAAAACATTCCCAGCTCTACTTACCGTATTTCAACCATATTATCATGAAGTTCTTTTCTGCAATCTTTTCTCATAAAGACTTGTCACAGCCTTTAGAAATCATATTTATAAATGACTAAAAAATAGGGTATCACATAGACAGAGAGACTAGATAATTGTAACCATTTATTCCCTGCTCCCCACTTTCCAGACTGGAATGGTTACACTTGAGTCTTAGAATGGTACTGGGCTTTCAACCAGTGGACATTCAATCATTTGATGTTGCAAAACAAGGGTTATATAGATAAAATCATTGGGCTAGCACAGGAATAAAACAGGCTTAACTATGGATTGCAGTCTTTACACTGAGATTCAGATACTAAGATAAAACTGAAATGAACCTGGATGCACAATACTCTCACAACATACACTTTTTGAACACAATGATTCCATGCCATGTTATTTAATTTGCAAGTTATGTTTAATATCACAGAATAGTTTAGGTTGGAAGGGGCCTTAAAAGATCTTCTATTCCAACCCTCCATGACTTGTGCTATTTTAATTTTGCATTTACATTTTGGGCAGAGTTTTGTGTTTTGTTTTGTTTTTTTCCCCCTCACACCTAAAAGTATCTGCCCAGTAGAGGACAAAAGTTTAACAGTAGATGTAAAGCCAAACTTTCTAATCTCTGAAAGGTAATTCAATTACTTGTTTCTTTTAACTGCTTGTAACCGTCTCAGAGGAAAGAAAATCTACTTTCTGGAGTCAGATTGTTTTTACTGCTGCTATAAATCAAATAACCATCTGCGTGCTTCAAAATTAGATTGTGGAGGCTATTAGTCTGTAATGTAGACTAAGCACTTTATTTATAATACACATACAAAATCCACAAGAATTAGTTCTGTAATGTAATTAGGCAACTTAAAGTACAAACTCCTTAGTACTCATTGGACTAGTAAAAATACTTACGAAAGTGTCATTTAAAATATAGATTAAAAAGAGATGGACTGACATGGCTCTCCATGGAGCATCCTAACTTTATTTTTCCTGAGTTACTAGGTTCATCTTCCGGCCATTGGTAGGATAGGAAGAGCAAGTTCAGAGCATCAGCTCCTTCTTATTTCCACAAGAGCATCACATGGGAGACCAGAAAGAGAATTATATTCTAGAAGGCTACAATTTGCCTGACTTTGGAAAGTCATGTAAAATTGAGTAAGGCAGACTCAAGAAAATATTTAGGTAAGAAACCCCTAATTGGACCAATACAACACAATTCATGGACAAAATCAAAAAGGAGCAGAGAGCGGGACAGGCTGCAGTTTGCAGAATTATATGGAAGAAAGCACAAGGTGAGGAGTATGAAAATAGAAAATAAAGAATATTGAGAAGAGAGGATACTGGAGCAGTTTATATTGGAAATCACATGGAATATATGAGAGGCAATATGATGCAATGAAGAAAGTGGACTAAGTACAGTGTATGTCTTGGCACTGTATTTACAAATGAAGATTCCCTGAAGTAGATGCTGGCTCCCAGAAATTCCACTTCTCAGGTCACAAGATTGAATACATGGATATTCCATGAAAGCAGATCAAAGTCATCCAAGAGACAGAAGCAGTCCCATCTTCTGCATCCACCTGAGACCCTGAACACTGAGGTTCAAATTTTCTCTCTGAATTTAATAAAAGCATATTTTTTTTTGGTTTCGACAGGAGAAGAATATCCTTTAAATTAGTTTTGATCACAAGTAGGTTCTCCTTTCCCATTCCCTATTTTTATTTCAGCTGTGGAAAAACAAGGACAAAAAATTACTTGTATTTGGCTAGTGCACAGGCAACAACTTCAAAAGGCAGTAAGAAAGCAGAGATTCTCTGCCTATGGCAAAAACTCAGAGAATAAAGTTCTGATAATCCAGGAGCGATGAATCTGAGGAACTCCAACTACCTCTGAAGTCAGGGAATAAGGTGGTTAGGAGACATTAAAAGCAGATATAGCACAGAAAGAAAAGAGAGGCACATCACTGGCCATAGGAAATTGCAAGTCTGTAAAATTTGTTGTGTAGTTCTAGCTATAAAAAAGCTGGTGTAAAGAGGATCAGAAGTTAAACGAAGTAGCTCAATTTTAGAGAGAGAGAGAGAGGATCACAGAATCACAGGATGGTGATGACAAATTCAAAAGGTGAGCCAAGTGAGATGGACAGAAATTAGACATTAGACAGAAAAGTGGAAGAAACTGGGAGATGTATGTAGGTATCACTGACACTGAGTAGCAGCTGAAGCCAGGGGACTGGGTGGGAAAGCACAGAGCTGTAAGGACGTATATGTGTAAAGATACAGATCTGAGAATACTAACAAAATCACTCTTGTTTAGTAACTATGAACTGGAGAAATTTAGTGAAAATTTATTCTTTCTTTTTTTAACTGCATGTGAATTATCGAGAAGTAACTTACATTTTTTTCCAAGTGTAGTTATCAAAAAATCTTGACCCACAAATACTTCAGAAGCACCTTTTTTATCATGTTTGACAATTTCCTGCACTAAACTCAGCTGATTAATTAGAATTGTCACATGACATTACTTCTGCCTGAATGGGTAAATATGTATTAATTAGTTTAAGACCGACTTTATTATTTTGTAGCATACACTTAAAAAATTGCTCTAGCAAGTATTGCAAGCAAAAAAAAAAAAAAAAAAAATTTCCCCTTGCCACACACATGTATAGTATACAAATTCCTTTAAAACCTCAATTAATATGAAAGGATTTCTGTCCACACTGCATTCTTTTAATACTAGGTTTCCATATCTCCTGATATTTCAGCTCACAGAAAAACTTCACACAAGCCCACACTACCTTTGACTAGCGTGGTGAATGTGCATCTGCAGATTTTGAAAATAGGGTATTCTTTTGCATAAGTTTTCCCCAACTGGCAAGGAAACATGGAAAAAAGAAAGGAGTACCCCGAAAAGGAGTGCCCCCATTCGTGCTTGTTCAGATTCCAGGGATATAAATGCCCACAACATTTCTAAAGAAAAAGTGAGCAGTGATATGAGTTGCAGTAGCAGCTGATAGGAGAGATCTGTTAAAATTGATCATACTGCTGTCAAAACATCAAGAAACTGGCCAATACATTCTGCAAAGTTGTCAGATCAGATGATATAGCAGGGAAGAGTAGCTATACATTACTTGGCAGCTTCTTTTCTTGCCACCAGCATGTCACTGGCTTCATCTGTGGTGTGACCTGTTGGGGGCACTCAGGTACAGCAGCAGATTGCTTGTTCTTGCATTATTTGCTTTCCCTCCCAGCCTTCAGATGTAGCTGGTATTTTATTCATGAATCACAATATTCCATTTAAACAATTAAACAAGATATTTTTATTACTTTGGGGAGAAGAAGGAAGTTTCTCAGAGAGTCATTAGGGAGACTCTGTAACAGTTCACTGCAAGTCATTTTGCTATGTTGGTATATTGTAGTGTTTAGGTCTGAATTAAAGCATTCTCTCTGCTGTCTCTGGCACTGGCTTGTTGAATTACCTGCCTTCCACTGTATTTGGACAGAGGCCATATTTTGTGCATCTTTAACATATTTTTATAAGCAGCTTGTATTATCACCACTTGTAGAACGATTTGCATTTACTTGCAGAGACAGCCAGCCCGACAGGGCAAATGGCTACTGCAGGAGACTAACTTTCTTATATTGTGCTACTTTTCAATAAATCTTTCATCTCAATGCTGAGTGCATCTCAGGTACCTGTGAACTGAAGCAGTTAGCCAGCAGGTTGGACTGCATCCATTATGCTAGGGGGAAAAGATGGATTATGAACAGTGAGATCAAATTGCAAGAAAAAGCTTGACAGAGCTAAAGACAGTTAGAAAGCTTTAGGTTTCCCCCTTCCTGGGGCTGCACGTTCAGGAGAATCTCCTTGCCTTCTAGAGACCTTTGTGCACCAGAAGAGTCTGTGAAAATGAAGTCCAAAACAAACCAGTCAAAGATGTTTCTAGAGACTTGTCTAGGTCAGACTCCCTGGTGGCATCTCAAAGCATCAACTATCAAGTTGGGTAGCAATCTGTTGCTAGATGCATTTGTGTTGCATATTATGCCAATTACTCTGGAAGCTGGTTTTATGTGGTAAGTTAGGGATCCACAATGCATATCACGTACCAAGGAAGCTTGTACTCTTTTATTTTAGCACAAAGAATATGAGACCTCTTTCCATGAAGTCTAAAAATGATATGCTCTTTAAAAACTATCTTGTTGCGACCAACTAAACCTTAAAAGATAGACTTGCCAGCTGAAATTAAATTTCCCATAATGTACATTCCTGAGGGAACAGAAAACATTGGAGTTTTCCATGTCCAGGAGACTACTGAGAAGTCTGACTGTTTGAAGAACAGTTTTGTTATTCTACAACTCCTTTTAGGAAATATTAGATGAATCAGCATCTCTTCACACTTCAAGTTAAACACAAAGTCTTTTTTTCTCGGCATTAGTCTTCCTTCAACACTTAGGTTTTAGATAAAGAAACATTCACTTGGATAGTCAGATAGACAGGCAGACACATCTCTGAGTGCTTTGATCCTGTAAGCCACACAGAACCTCTCTTAAAAGACATCAACAAAACTGATATCTGGTCAGTATTTACAGGAAACAAATACTTGATGAACAGAAAGTAGAAGCCAGGGTTTTGTATTAGGAATAGTTGCTTGCCAACCAAAATTTGGTTGATAAAGGTAAGAGAGTCGATGAAGCAGACTTCTTTAAGGCACTTGTTTTGCTGCCACCTGGCATTTTGATTAATTGTCTAGAGTGATACAAAATTAACATGCCATATATTAAGAAGATGAAAACTTAGCTATCTGGCATGACTATAAGTAAAATGTAACTGTAAATAGGCAATCATTATGAAGCAGTTGTTTCCAAAAAAGCCCAGAAAGCATTGATTCTTGGCCTTATGCCACCTAAAATTTTTATCAATGATTTACAAGAAAACCAAGAACATAGAACATCAGTGATACAGCTTGTAACATTTTGAGAAGGGGAACTAATGAACATGTAACATTGATGGTTAAGTTTATGCTACAAGGGTATCTGAACAGTTGGTAAACTGAGTTTAAGCAAACAGCTTTTCAGGACAGTCACATGTTAAGTTATTTTTCTCATAACAAACTATTACCCACAACTACAAAACGGGATTTCTGTCTGGGAAACAGTGTGATGGATCATGAGCTGAATCTGAGCTGTGTCCATCCATGCCAAAAAGCATTGAGGCAACTCTTTGATGAATAAACAGAAATCTCTAGAAGAAAAATACTATTCGTTATTGGCCAGCCACTGTTTTAACTGGAACCCACAAGTTCCAGTGGGAATGTTCACTTCAAACAGAAAGGTTCCTTCATTCTGTGTGAAACATATTTACCTGACAGTCTAACTCCCTTTTGCTGTATAAGCAATTTTTCAGTCCTATTTCAGGGGTATGGTGGCTTTTCCTGAGTTGCATTCAAAGGTTGAAGCCAATCTTTATGATGATGATAACCTATTGCTTTGTAACAGGACAAAGGGAATCGGAAATGTAAAGGACACTGAGGAATGGGAAATATACAATGTAGGGAACATGCTGGTTCTGCTGGAGTGGTAGAAAGAAAAGAGGCTGGGAATTTTTTATCTTTCACTACTGAGAGGTATAATAGGATCTAATGTCTGCAAGTGATTTGTAAACAAAGAATGGATGTTTTTTTGAAGCAATATATTCCAGTTTAAACAAGAATTAATCCAAGAAAGTCATGTAATGTGTATTCTAAAGGAGATCAGAACAGATTATCACAATAGTCCATTCTGCTTTTATAATCTGGCCTTAAGTACATAAGCATTTTAAAAATAAATCAAGATTGGATATGAAGCAGTAGCATGCCCCTATTATTCTTTGACTGTTGCTTGGAATGGAAGAAAATATACGTTGGTTGATAATACTGAAATTTTAAGCAGTCTGAATAAAACAACGTTACAATTAACTTATTTTTCTATCTAGCATGCATGTTGACAGAAAAAGAGATACTTTAGATCTTTGCAAAAAGAAAATATTTAGCTAAATAAATATAAGAAATCATTAGATAGCCATGTGAATAACAATTTCATCTGAAATTACTTCATTTTTATGTATTTGATTTTTTTTTTTTTACCTTGGTTTTGCACTAACTTCTCCTTAACTATCAAAGTGTGTGCCAACTTCAAGCAGGAGCTACTGTGGTCATTAGTAGACTCATGATAACAATGTTTTTATAAGGACAGAACATAATTTCAATATTCTTTATACTTGTATGAGTTTATGGAATAATTCAAGCCTCATGGCAACGTTCACTAATTCAAAGACATTAGTTAAGACCAAGTGATAACCACTGTATCTGAATAACCTGTTAGTGTAGCCAGTTTCGGAGAAAGGAAAATATTTATAGGTCAGACCTGTCCTGCAAAACAACTTTCCATCTGTATAGCTTTATGCTCCTAATGCATGATGGCAAAAAATTTTCATCTCTTTGAGTGTATTCAATACAGAAAGGAGTAATTTCATTATGAAAATCCAAAATAATACCAAAAATATTTCAAGTGGCAAAAATACTGTCTATTTGATTAAAGAGGCTTTCCTCATCAAACTTTTCTACTCTCTTCAAGACTTCTGTTATCATATGACAGAAATGAATCATCTTGTCTCTTGTGGTTCCTTGTGGTTTACATCACCCCACTTGTGAAGTTTGTATATCATATAATTTAATACTCTCTTAGTGCAAAGGTGTAAGGGTGAGTGCAATAAAAAAGTAAGCATTACGATTACATAAACAATATTAAATGTAGCATTTTCTAATGTCTGAATTCTTCATTTGCACTCTCAGCTCCTTCAGCCTTAATTTTTATTTTTACCACTTTGTTCTCTAAAAAGCAAACAAACAAACGAAAAGTAGTCCATCAAATTATGTTGTTCTGTTAACAGTCATTAGCAAGGCTGAGGTCTACAAATCCATCCTCAGAGCTCTGCCAGTAAAGCAATCACAATCTGTCTGGTTCAGCCCTCTCCTTCATATTCACAGTCTTTTGGTTTAGCTATTCTTGACTTTTTCTTCAAGTCTCTTCTTTTGTCCCACTCCTCCCACTCTGCTTCACTTGACCTCCTTGTGAAGCTCCTTAAGTACAGATCTTCCTTTCTTTACCAGTCTCTTTAGCAAATTTCCTTATTGGGTCATTCCATTCTAGTCCTTGGTCCCAGCTCCTTGTCAGACCCTCTTCCCCACCATTCTGGTTTCTACTCCCTCTTCCTTCACCAGCCAGCACCATCTCCCCAGTTTTCCAAACCTTCATCTCACTCTGCCCTCCATTTGTCAGCTGCCTCTAACCTGTCTCTTGGCCCCATCAGTCCTGGTCATAATTTCTTTTATTTCCTCTCTCTAAATGCACAGTCTCACTAGATTACTGCTTCCAGTATCTCCTTTGGCCCATTCTGTTTTCTGTCTTTGTCTTTTGACTTTCTACAACAACTGAAGCGGGGGCCTTGTGGACAAAAACTGAAAGTCTAGAAAATGTACCAGCAGCCTTAATCGCAATAAAAAAATGGACAGTGACAGGGAAAGGAGAAGCAACAGGGTGTTCTTGACAATATAATCTGATCTAAAAACTAAGAAACCAGAATTTTAATTAACTTTCCAGGACCTGTTCCTATCTCTGTCACAGCCTTCATAGAACCTTATGCAAGGCCCTTGGTGCAAGATTAAAAGACACATTAAAAGACACGGATATTCTCATGTACAACACACTAATGCTGAGCTTTCAAGGCTCTCAGTTCCTAGTACCTGCAACTCTGTCTCAGGCAGATAGGCTTTGTAACCAGTACATTAGGAGAGATACTTCAGAGACAAAGACAGCTTGAATTTCTGCAGCTTTCAGCATTTGAAAACTCAACTTCTCTCTCAAAATTTAAGGCTATTTTCTCAACATGTCTCTACATTAATTTCATTATTGACAAAATAGCAACTATGACCATCTTGTGAGTATTGTAAAGCATACTTCACTTCTGCTTTCCTAACATGCCTCTACAGAAACAGTTTTCTGAGTGCAAAGCACAACTATAAGTATGAATGAGAAACACACCTTTAAAGAGAAAAAAGGCCACAAAAAGAGATGAATATCATGAGTAGCTTTAAGTACCAATCCCTTAGTCAGATTGTTTGTCTATCTGCTGTTTTAGAGAGGCTGTTTACTGCTGTAGTCGAAAGCTGAAAACCTGTGGCAGATAGCAGATGTACCAATTAATAACCTGTCAAGGCTGATGGATAGAATGAAAAAAAAATCTCACTTATATCTTCTGTGTGTTTTTTTCCCCCACATTTCAGGTCATCGGGGGTCATGAGATACACTCTGCCTCCCTGGAGAGAGACAAAACTGTCTCATTAGTGTCTATCTTTCATGACATTAAGATACTGCCTTTGAGATGCTAACTCACCTGTTCTTCTCCCAGAATCCTGAAGTGATGAAGCTCTTTAATCAAGGAGTCTGGACAGCCAGCTGTTGGAACAAAACAAAAATAGGCATTTTAGAGCTTCCTGTCAGCTCAGTTTTATCATAAGATACATGGATGCAGAGAGGATAGAATATACAGATTACTTTAGATAAAGAAGATTAGAAAGATTAGCCTTGGTTCTGCAGGCACCAGAATGCTGAAAACCATCTATCAAATAATCCTTCCACATTTCCGAGCATGCTACCAAGAATGCTTAGAAAGGTTATATTCCAAACATTTTAGCCCTTTACCCAAAGGACTACAAACAAAAGCAAGATGAAAAGGGCAGCACTATCTGCCAGATACTGTCAGCCCCTTCGTGTAAGCCAAAAAGCCTGTTAAAAGAGGAGCTCACATTAAAACCTTAGAGCTGGCCAAAGCCGAATTCCGATTCACACACCAGCTTTGGACTCATTTCTAAGTGTAATACAGGCTTTCCCTGATTCCCTGGAGGATTTCATAGGCTCCGCAGATCACTTTAATTTTGGCTGTCACAAATATAACCCATTTCAGAAATATGTAGGTGTCACTCACAGGAGTAATACACAAATCAACTATGCAGGTGGTGGAGCGATTTGCCAGAACTCTGCGTTCAACTGCTATAGACTTTCCCATCTGTACCAGCCAGTAAGAAAGAACATGTCTTGCTAGATGCTGTGCACTTTACTGAACTTTTCAGACTGTGATTACCTTCCTGGTGATGAAATTGAAGGCTGCTACTCACTTTTGTACACTACTGGTCTAATTTCTGGCAAGAAATAGATGTGCAGAATTTGAAAGCAACCTGGGCATTATTCTTCTTACCATAAACAGAAGTATCTGCTTGCAAATAGAGAAAATTCCTTAAAGTGATTTAAGAGCATGGTTCTCCTCAGAACATGGGAGGAATTATGATTTTTATCAACCTGTTTTTCTGCTGATGCAACTACAAATAGTTACCTCTCACTCTTAATGACTGCCATTTAAAGGATGCAAATGAATTGGAGACAGTTGTCAGGAAATCTCCATCAGCACTGTGGCTTCACTGAAAGCCAGAGAGGCATGGCCTACACTCACAACTTCTGCTGGCATAGCTGTCTTAGGCATACAAAGGCAAAAGCCTTTATACTTGGAAGCAAGGTAACTAAAAAAGGCAAAACGCCTACTACTATAGATGCAATTATACTAGTACAGGTCTTCTGCAGGTATAACTTTTTATGTTTAGGGGACTGATTTAAATGAAATTCAAATCAGCTTATTGCTGGTGAATGCTTTATCTCCATTCAAAGGAGGTACAGGTAGAGAATGCATCATTACTGCTAGAGTTAGGTTATGGTTGGATTTGATGATCCTGTGGGTCTCTTCCAACTGAAATGATTCTATGATTCTATAAATGCAACTTCAACACCAAACCCTTTTAAAGGTAGCCAAGGATTAAGGTGGCCAAGTTTTAAGCATATGGCAAGAATTATCCATTAATGGCCTGTCTCTTATTAAATATTAATATTTATCCCCATTTAATAAAACCTATGATATTCTCATATGCTTCTTTCCACCCGCCTCTTCCCTCCTCTCGCTCACAAGGATAGTAACGTATTTGAATGTATGAGTTTTAGCCTCAATTGATTCTTTCTTAATGAGTTTTTATTCTCCTCAACTTCCACGAACAGAACCCCTGTATCACCTTGAATTTTTCTCTCCTCATTTCTCCCATGCTTAGACTCTCAACTGTTTATTCTGGTTTTTGTTCTAAATGAACTTTAAATTGCCCTTACTGCTTCCACCACAGAACCACTGATATGCAGTATTTTTCTGTCCATTTTCACTGGGATTTACATCTCCATCTTCCAGGTCATCCAAACCCTTGAATGTACCAGCTCTCACTGTCCAACTTCTTGACCTGAGGCCTGACTTGTAGTCCAGAGCTGTTGACTTCTCTGTGTTTCGCATCAGAACTCACTGCATAAAACATGGTTCCTCTCTCTTACCCTCAAGTCCTCATGTAATTATTAATTTTTCTCCATGTGTAATTTCCCTTGAAAATATCTGCATTGTTTGTATATTGCTATAGAAATTTCTAAGTGTAGATAACAATTATGATTTCATGTAATACTGCATGTTAATCTTTAACAGATGTTTTTTAGCTTTGTAATACCAACTAAACTGCTTTCTGCTTGTCCCTGCTTTTTGCAGCCTTCTCAGCTGCTTCTTCAATGAACCGTTTCTTTCTTCCTTCTTATGCTTTCAATTTATTATTCACTAAATCCCTTAAGATTGGAAAGTTTACTTTTTCTTGCCTAGTAAGAACTTTTTTCCCTTTCCATTCTCCTTGAAATCATATTTCCTGAATGCCTATTTCTCCCAGAAATCCATCCCACTCTTTCCTCATCCATAATTTATACAATCTCCCTCATAGGAACTGCTTACATGCATCCTCTCTTTCTTCCATGCTAGACACTATAGACACTTTGGAACAAAGGATCTTTGTTTGTAAAAAATGTGTAAAAGTATGAAGACATATATATATATATATATATATATATATATGTATACACACACACGTATATGCTTAAGCATTACTTGTTGTCCACTGCTGCATCCTTTTCCCAATACTATATTTTGTATAATCTATTTTTCAGAGGCTCGCCCAATGTAGTTTTTAATCATTTCATAGTCCAGACTTTCACTAGATCTTGAAATCTGATTATGCAAGAGATCCTGATGTTACTAGCAAAGAAAGAGAAGAGAGAGCTTAAAAGTCATGTCACGGTTGGCATGATTCTTTCCAGCAACAATGAGTTCGGAGAAGTCAAACATGTGCAACATTGAATTATACTGACACACTTAAACAGTTTGCTGTCTGTAAGAAGTCCTTTCAGATCTTCATGTTGCAGAAGCACTAATTTGAGGAAACAACTGAAATTATTCTTGTCAAACAATAATTTGACAAAAAAATGGAAATAAAGAAGAAACTTGGAAAACAACAAAAAAATTGAAACTTCTTCCTTTTTTAGGGATATTTCTGGATGTATTTCTGATACTTGCTATTTCTACTATATTTTCTACTATATATATATATGTATTCTATATATATTTCTATATATTTCTCTCTCTATATATATTTCTATATATTTCTACTATAATTTCTTCTGTTCTGTAAGCAGACCTTTGCAAAACATGCTCCAGCACTGGGACCCATTTTTACCAAGTACATGGAGTTTTGAAAAAGTCTTGGATGATGTTAAATTCTTGCGCTATGACTAGAGACAAAGGTTATAGACAATTAACTGTTCCATGAATAAAAAGAGATTTAAAAATACCTATTCTGCTGAAAAGCATAAAGAACCATTTGTCACCTGACCCACAAAACTACCCATACATTCATCAACATATTAATGTATATGCAAACACACATGGCAACATGAAAATTATTACGAGTACAGCACCCAAATGGTTCCCTGGTAAACTGTGCACAACAATGATTAAAATAAAAATGTATTTTCTAAGTCTCTGATGTGCAGCTAGTGCATGCGACATGAAGTAAATAATCCACACTTTACAGATTTCTTCTATTTTTGTGTAGAATGCTTTGAGGATCAGTTTTTATGCCCTCTGTAGTACAGAAACCCTTATAAACAATGGTCTCAACAATTATTGACACTGTCCATTTCATTTTTCCCAATTATTACTTTGAAAAATACAGGCAGACATGAAATTTCCACAGACACAAACCAAACCATCAGAATATTATATAAATCCATAACAATTACACATAAAATGAAATGAAGCAAAAGCATGGACATTTGCCTTTAATCAGAAGCCAAAACTTGGGACTGAAAACATCAGCAGAATGATAAAATGGCAGCTAAATTTTTTATTATTTCTTTCAACTCTTTCAACCAACATTTACACATGTTCTTGACTATAATGACTGTCACAGGTTTTTGCTAACTGTGAAGGCAGAGCAAAATGTAAGAAATGTAACATTGATGCAAATCTTTAGTATTTTTATACCAATTTCTTCCTCTGACATAGCTCCATTGATCTCAAAGCAATACTACCCATAAAACTAAAGTGTCTTAGGAACGTGCCTGAACCTAAACAGAAAACTAAGTTATGAAGGGATGATACCCAGTTCAAAGCACCAGCAGCTTTATAAACTCACCATATATAACTTCTTTGCTTACATTTAAGCATTTATTACTTAAATAAAATTGGAGCATACTACTTGTTTGAATTATTTTGTTGTTGCCTGATTCTCATATTGATTTATTTTTTAATTCCAAATGCTAGACTTATGAATGAAAAGTACATTCAAAGTCATAGGAATCTGCAACTGTAAATTTATAATTTTCATTGTGGTATTCTCTTATAAAGGTACAAAGACATTTTTAATCTGTTCATAGAAGTATATTTATCTCCAATAGAAGAATAAAGAAGAAAGATTTAGGAAGGACAGTTTAATGTCTCCTAACATAATAAATCCCCTGATTTCAACTGGTCTGAACAACACATTTTTAGCTACACTTGTAATTAAACTATGCTTCTAACTGCTATAAATTTAATTACCCAAGTCTTCACATTTTTTTTTTCTCAGACAGAATTAGCTTCTGGTTTTGTTTTTGCTTAAAATTATCACTTTGTATGATTTATGTTCTCCAGTGAGAAGGCAAAGGAAAAATTAAATCAACGCTGTAATATTGCATAAACTGGCAAAACGCAAGCAAAAAATGAATGCTGTTACAAATAGAGTCTATTGAGAGCCAACGCAAGTGCCAGGGCTCTGATGGCACCACCAGCCCTGACGGTCCCTGCCCAGCTCCCCAGGACTCCCCACAGCCCAGAACTCCATGTCAGCCCCTGGGGCCATCAGCCCCTGACCCAGTGATGCTCCAGCAGGGCTGGTCTCTAGCTCCACACCGCCCTGCCCAGCCATGGGCCCCTCAGAGCCAGGCCCACCCACGGGCCCCTGTCCCAGCCTTGGCCTGTCCCCATCCCCAGAGGGGTGCCCAGTGCCCCAAGCTGCTCTTGGCTGGGGCTGGGACAGGCCCTAGCTGAATTTTAGCCTCAGAGAATCATAGAAAAATCATACAACATCTTCATTGACTGTAGTTACAAGCATATGTATCTCTACTGTAGGATTGTGTGCTGCATCTTATCTTCCACCATATGCTTGTAGCACTGTTTCCTGCTTTGCATTTTAAATTTCATCATTTCCCAAATGGTAAAGTTGGGTGAGATTCAATTCACTGAATTTAAGCATCTAAATATCAGCTACATGAGTCTAATATATTCATTGCACACTTCTTTTTTATTCAATAGAAGGAAATACACACCTTCACAGGGTAATTCTTGTTGTTTGAGACAGGCCTCCAAAAGGGTATCACTTATCTCCATTAACTGAGGAGACTAAGGTGACTAGGTAAGATGTACCCAAGTAACGTTCAGACTTTTAAGGTTAGATGAGCTCAATTTCACACAACAGCTGCAATCCCCGTCATTTCTACACATGCTTAACTTTTAGCATGTAAATTTTCCCATCACATTTAGCTCCATGAAAACTGAGCATGTACGTTACGAAAACAGTGTAATTTCCATTTCTCTCTCTTAAAATGTATGTCTGCATCAACACTTGTTAATTCTGAAAAGTACATATCCTTTGTGAGCTCTGAGTATAACCACATAAGAGTATCTGTCAGTGTCCTTCAAAGGGTATCCTTCCACAGTGCTAATTGGAAAACAGAGCTTGCAACAGAAAAATGTTTCAAATACATGAGAATAACCACTTCACACTTAGAAAATTATCAGACATGTGTAGTCTTTTTTTTCTTCTTTTTTTTTTTTTTCTGACAGCTCTACGTAGAATTGTATTTGACTAAAGTACAGATATGAAAAATGTTCCATCTTAAAAGAAATAATTCTAAAAGTTTGGAAATGCAGCACTCTTGCAATATAGCAAAGATTACATATATATATAGGCAGGTGTACACTGGCCTGCTGAGCATATACAGCGAGGGAAGGTGGCAAAAGAAGCCTGCAGCTCACAAGTGCTTGTTAGGGTGAGTATCCATCCAGAGCACAGCCACCCTTCCATCTACTGGGGGACATGGCAGCTTGGACTCCATACACAAAGTACTTGGTACTGCACAGCCCGGCCCAGAAAACTCTATTGAGTCAGCAGAAATGACAGAAAGCCCTGAAATGTGTGTGAAAACACCAGGAATGGTAATGGGGCAACAAGAAGAGGGAGTTGGGCTAGACTTCCATAGAAAATTTAATGGATTTGAAATCCTACAATTAGTGTGCATTTGTTTTTATGTAATTTTCCTAGTCTCTGTCAACCTGTTCAACTAATTGGAATATTGGTACAAAAAAATACACCTTTCTGCTGTCTATGTCTCTTCCAGTGAAATGCAACCCTGTGCTTGTGACAATGTGGTCACTCTTTTAGGAACTGACAACGATGTCAAAGTATGAAGTGACTTCACTGTGCTTTCATTAATTAAATGTTTTGATGTTTCAGATGATCTTTTCTCACTTTTGATGTTATGTGAACATAAACAAAGACAAAACTAAGGAGAGTGTCTGGAATGCATAAATATGTTACTGAAAAGAGAAAAAGATACGATGAAGAATATCAAGTATGTCATTTGCAGAGTATAAGCACATAAGCTCATCTTTGCAATGCTGCTTGTGCTTGGGCATTGTGAAAGATGCAGTAATATTTCCCCAAGATCTCACAGAAGGTTATTATTATTATTATATAACCAAACTTAAAGCTTCATTAATTTTTAGACCTACACTATGCTTACAGATATAATCCTTTGTATACTAAAGATGGAATTTTTAAAGAAAGAAAGGTGATAAAACTATTCTGTGAATAATTTATCATCTCATGTCCTAAGTCTTACATCTGTAGGTCTTACATCTGTAAGGGATTCACAAGGGGCACACAACTTTATCTGAAATGTCAATTATTGCTAACCACCATTAATCATAGAATCACACATCAGACTCAAAACCCTCTCATGAAATCAGCTTGTAATCACTAGGTTTAGTTATCAATTTATTATTAACAAAAGGCCTCATTCATTTACCTTCTGCATTTGAAATGTTGATCATGCATTTGAGTCACATTTGAAAACTGAAATTCTCTGACCCATTAACTCATACTTCTGCTTCCAATACCTATTTTGATGATCTGTTGTGTTTGGGGTAGGTTCAGTCACGGAACATTTTTCCCCAAGAAAGAAAACTACATGACTTTTTATTCAACAGATGCACAGTGGTTATTCCCCTGCCTCACCTGTAAGTATCAGAACTTTTCTCAGCAAGTATAGGTCTTAGCTATAGAGATACTTCAAAATGCTACAAGCAGCATTCAGCCTGTTGGACACACTAAAACATCCGATGATTTATTTTTTATAAATACAGGTTGACTGCAGTCAGCAGTATACTTACAAACTGGGAGACAATCTTTTAGTACCCAAATATCTTGTACTGCCCACCTTACAATTGATGTAAGAAATAACATATTCAGCAAAACAAAAAAGTGAAGTAAAAAAATTACATGGGGTTCTTTACTTGTACTCATGCCATTTTAATGACATGAGTTTCCAGATGATGTTTTTCTGTACAGTAATCTAGGTAAGTGACTAGCAAGGTAAAACAAATACATGTCGGAGAAGAGACATGTTAGTGTGTTTCAATAATACAGATTGCTTTGGAAAAAAACATAAAAGGAGATACTTTCAAAAGCAAGAAGTATTGAATTCTGTCCTTTCAAAGTCAGCAGGCATGTATTTAGATTGCAAAGCTCAGCTCTGCAGTTGGGCAATGCTAAACCGGAGAAGAGGACAAGCGATACTTGCATGTACCCAGAGGCTGACATAGTGAAGGTCTTTCCTGTAAATCTTTAAAAGTCTCTCTAAAACTACAAATGGTGTGGCAGTTCTTCAGCTCAAGCAAACTAGCACAGCAACAATTAAGTCAATAGTGCTTACACATGTTCATATGCCCCAAAAAATTGGCTATGTACACAAAATGTAATACTTTGTTAAAAAGACTGTGTGCCAATAAAGAATATATTTAAGTGCTCCTTTTTCAAAGCATTATCTGCAATAAGAAATCTATTTGACTTTAAAAAAAAATCTGAATTTAAATACAATTTTTTCCTTATTAATACCCTTGCCAAATACCCCTGCCAGTATTATGCTATTCTTTTTTCTTGATTGAATTCTGACAGCTGAAGTCAGTAAAATGAACTATACAAATTTTTGCTAACTAAAAGGCTGCTGAAGCTAATATTCAAGAAAGTTGCATGAAAGCTTGATTGTCAGGATGCAATCCTTGTCCTGTTCTGAGCAGTTACCAGAGATATTAGTCGCCCAGCTGAATGGGTTACATTTTTGTTTGTATGCCCTTAATTGAAAAATCACTTAAAGACAGAAAAGGTATTTTTGCTCTTGTAAAGTACTTGTTCAAAAATTCTGCAAAGAGACTGCAATGGACTTGGGAAGGGATCACATAAAGTTTGACTACTGGCAGCAAATAGAGCATCTCAGATTAGAGAAAATTCTGCTGGTTTGGCTTTCTCTCAATGCACACAACTCTGGCCTTCACTGTGCTGCTTCTCACTGTTATTTTAACGATGCTTTAAAGCCAAATGACTATAAGTAATGAGCCACATTAGCCATTTTCTGCTAGGGTCTTTGTTTTAATCTTTGCAACAGAAAATATCAGCACAAAAACTGACCTGCCATTTTAGTTTAGAACCAGCATCCTTGCTTGCTTTTTGCATATTTAAAACAATATTTAAAATAGACTTGAACAAGTACTGTTTACTCACATCAGCATTCAAAGCCCAAGTTGTACAGAGCTGCACAATGCCAGTGTGCCACTGCTTGTTATTTTTGGCAGTTTTCTGTATATGCTGCAGCACTATGTGAGGAACTGTTGAAAGAGTCTGTCAGAGGGGGAAATTTTCTGAAAAATAATCAGTATTACCTAAGAGACTAAGACTTCAGGGCCACCATGCAATAGTGCAAACATATTTGACTAACAGTCTGTACCATCTGGTAGCTTGATAACCCAGTTTAAATTATCGGTGTAAATTCACCCATGCAACTCCCTATAAAGTCAGTGAATACTAAACTCATGCAGCAAAACAAAATCCATTGTATCTGTAAAGAGAAATTGAACTACAACCTTTACTGCTCAAATACAGCAGCTACCGAAGCAGAAATAAAAAGGAGACTCCTTTTTTTTCCAGTACTGACTTTGCCCAATTAAAGTAAATTTTACAGAGGCAATTTTTTTGTTTTTATAAAATGCTTCTCAATTATCAGGAGTTACTCCTACAGTTTCTTCAGAACATCAAAGAGACAGAAAATCAGCAAGTCTAAGGCATCTACATAACCAGGTGTGTTTTGTTTGTTTTGTTTTGTTTTTAAAGTTAACACACAACAGAGCTGCTCTAAACTTCTCTTTGGAAGACTCAGTACTTTCCACCATATAAACCTTGGTAGTGAAAATCTCATTGCAGGGATCTGGGCTAAAAGGAGCTTTTCACTTGCAGTGTATACTAGGTTTTTAGCTCAATCAGCTCAATTCATGAAAGGTTTTTCTCATCTTTTATTCAAAAAGTAGTTGAAATCTCTAAAGCGAACTCTGTTCTCTCAAATTCCCACCTTCATGCTGGCACTGGCCTTTGATGATGATCAGTACCTTTGAGAAGGCAAGTAAGAGGTCAGGAGCTTTCAGCATGTGGTGGAGACTCTATAAGAGAGAAGATTGTCTTCACAAGGAAAATCCAACTATCCCTGAATAAAAGTCAACAGAAGGCAAAAATAACTATAGAAGAATTTCATTTGCTAGTTACTGAAGGGCTAGTCGTTACAGGATTTTCATTCCTGAATGCCAAAATTAAACAGGTGCAATATAGAGATGCTAAAAGGTTTCTAAGCTGAAATTAGACTTAAGTTCACACAGTTGTTTTCCAGCTGATGGCTTAATAACAGAAGTATATTGTAAAGCCCAAATGTTGAGAATCAGATTTGGAGAGTAAATATTTCTTCTTTCCCCTTAAAAGTCAAATTAAGGAAACTGTCCTATAATTTTGGGGATGACAGACAGAAGGAACAGTTTCAGCAATTCATGTTGCAATAAATTTCCATCTCACTTATATTTTACCACGGCTATAAAATGTAGAATAAGCCATTGTACCATCAAGGAAGATGTGGCCAGGTGCCAGAGAACAAACACAGATTTCCATCTCTTTAATTACAAAACTAGTGTTCAAGGATATTCAAATGCAATTTTTAAAGGTTATTGTCTGTTCACAATACAGGAAAATCAATATGCCAAGCTCAAAAAATATCTGACAAAAAACCCAAGACGCACACATGTAGGTCTCGCTCTCTTACTCACACATGCATAAGCATGCAGAAAATTACTACTGGAAAAAGGAAAATGGCAAATAATATTCAGTGACCCAGAAACTGCAATGCTTTTCTTTCTACTTTTGCGTTTCTTTTTTCTTTCCTGGGATATGACGTAATTCTATATAAACAGTATCTAAAAATGCCTTTCCTTTAATCTGTGCAGCATTTATAGGACTTCAACATGAGCCTTTCACTGAGAGCTTAAACAAATATTGAAATTGCTACATAAATGACTCAGGCTACAAGGCAAGCCCAGGCTGCTCTAAAAATAAATCTTCATGGACAATAAACCCATCCAACCAAAAAAGAATTTTAAAAAGCCATGGAATATATTACATAGTGCAGACATATCTGGATTAATAGCTATGATTTTCTATTTTTCATAGGGATTTTATTACAGAGAACCACTTCCAGAACACTAAAGATTGAAGCAAGTGTCTAAAAGTGACCTACACTATCATAATGCAGTTGAAATCTTAATTGTTACCTAATTCTAACATTTTTCTTCCTCTTTCACAGCACCGATACATGTATACATATCTTATTGCTCTCCATCAGAGAACATGGCATAGTTCCACTTGTGAAATGAGGACAGTTTTGCATTTCACCTTAATCAGATCAAATTAGGGCAGGTGGTAACCCTGCAGGCAACATGACTATGAAAAAGGCCTGTGTTCAATACAAACTGTCCTTCCAGTCTTAAGGTCTAATAGGACATCATAGTACAATCTTTTTATATTTGACTGGCAGCACAGAACACAGAAGCCCACAGAGGGGGGAATACATACTGCTCTCATTTTCTGTCTGTGCAAATCCCAACAAATAATACATATGCTCTTCAATATTTACTCTAGCATAAGAGGCAGAGCGTTCCTGGGAGTGCAAAAGCTGGTGTGGGATGAAAACCAAAGTTAAATACAGAAGAAAAAGAAATTAAATCACTCTCTAGTCAGTCTAGTTCTAATACTGTGTGAGACGGGCTAATCCTGCATTACAAACAGTGATTCGTGTTTCTACTATAAAAAAACCTGACAGGCAGGCATAAATACAAGAGTTCCTGCTGTCTGTTCAGCTAACAGAAAGGAATTGGAACGACCTGAGAGGTTCCCCAAAGATAGAGAGTTAAGGATTTTTCTGATTTTATACTGATATACTGGCCCTGTTCTTGAACAGACCACTTGCAATAAATAGCTGGCAAAATACTTTTGAAACAAGCTGAAAATTTAATGCAAAGTTCTATTCTACATTAAAGGGATAATACAGCCAGGTTCATTTGGAATATTGCTCCTCTGAAGACACCCCAAGCACTACAATAACAAATGTTATATCAAAGATGCACTCGGCAACAAATGCAACATGAGCCTCTGTGAGGCGATTTTTCAGTATGTCAGAATTATAATATCACTCCATGGAAACAAATTAAGCAGCACAAGCTCTGCTGTTGGGATCGCTTTATTAGCAATGCAGTATTTTCTCATAAAGAATGCTTTGCTTTGGATCTGTCAATGAACATCAAAGATGGTTTATCTGTTTTTATGGTGCACGACTTGTTCTTTGCTTATGAAATAAACAAAATACTTTAACATCCGTCTCTTTCTGTCACATTTCAAAAACAACACTGAGAATAACAAAACAATTTCTGATCATTTCTACTGCGCAGCTGAAATCCAGTCCAGTGTGGGGTGTTTTTTTAGTCAATCAGCATAAACACTTTAATCAGGAGGGATAAAACTGGTGCACTAGTACCAATGAAGGAATACTGAAAAGTTTGTACCTGGTGGAGGAATATCTGTTTTAAATACACACAGATTTCTGCAAAATATTGAAAAATATTCTGCTCTGGTTAGTCATCATATTGATACACAAATTGACTCAATTTTGTCCCTTGTACACAGAAGAACACAGTCCTTGCTAGGTGGAGAGGCCCTTTCAATGGGTCAGAGAAGGATGCTGCGCTTGCACTGTGGCCATAAATTTACAAGGCTGTTACAATTTACCCCAAGCTTGGTGGCTGCACTGGACTAGGAATGCAGGGAAAAATGGATTTGCTTTCCTCTGTACAGGGCAGGAGAGAACCCCCACAGCTCAGCATTATGCCATCAGACTCATCGGTAGGCTGAAGTGAATTAGTGCAAGCAATTTCATGAGATTACGCTAGCAATTTAGTACAGAACAGCTGCCGCACTGCACAAGAGGATATTCCTTCTAGTCTTTACTTACATGGCCACAAATAATATCCAAGTTAATCCAGAGCAACAGCATACATCTTTTATCTTTACCACCTCACACGGAGATATGCTATGCCTTGTAATTAGCTGGTCTTGTCTAACTCACAATAATTCCATTATCACAAGTCCAATATATCTTCAGCAAATTAGACACTCTATATGACACTATTTCTTCTAATATTTGAATTATTTCCCACATCCAGAGCATGCACATTTTTTCCATCAGCTACACCTTTTTCTGTATTCTTTCCATAGTGTGGTGTTACAAAACTGTGAGTCTGAAGCCAGAATAGAAAGGTACAGGAGCAAATCTTCAACCTTACTAACTGCACATATGAAACCACACGAGGGTGTAGAGACCAACTGCAGAGGGTTTGTGGGGGCTGCATGTGTTCCCCTCCCGCCTCCCCTGACTTTGGGTATGGGCTATTGCTGTGTCAGTCATTTCCAATCAGGAACACAAAAGTCTTTATGAAAATTTATACCTAGTGCGATCCTAAAGTCACATAGCTTGGTGCTATGAATGCTGATGCAGACACTAGAAATCAGGGCTGGAATGTCTCTGACCTTGATGCTAACACTTAAGCAGGCTGAAAAGCCAGGTCAGAACTGGTGTCCCCCCAGGATTCTCACCTCCCTCCCACACACACAGTCTCCCCTTTTCTCCTGTAACACAGACACAGAGCTCAGGCAAGAGTCTCCTCTGGTTTTTTCCTTCCTTTTGCAAAATGGAAAGTCAAGTTATTGAAAATAACCATAAGGTTCAGGGTATTTTTTCTCATGTCATTAAAATGCTCACTTGACTTTGCTTCATTTCAGTAGACCCCTGAGTTGCAGTTGTAAAAAATAACAACACTAGGTCTCATCGCATGTACACTTTTGACACCATGTTAACTACTTTTTCTGTAGAGTACTTCAGAACAGTCATTTATATGTTAAGTACCAAACTCTGTATCACTTCTGCCTTTCAATATTACACTGCTTGCTATGTATTTTCCACTTGTGTCTGTTATGTCATGGATCAGAAATTCATTCCTTCTACTTCTGTCTGGCTCCAGAATACGATCATGCATGAAATTTTAGAGACACCATTTTTTCTGACTAAGAATTATTGGATATACAGCTATAAAAGCATACATAAAAGCTAAAAGCCCTTAGAATTATTTGGAGGGGAAACAAAACATCCCCTAAGTATCAAATTGGTTGGAAATTCTTCATACTGCTCTTCTGTACCAATTCCTGCAGGATTTGCTTTCTATTGTAGCTTAGCTCCTGTCTGCTTCGAGAAAAAGATCGTAAATTATGATAAACGATTGTGTATGTCAGGATTTAGACTCAGGCTCCAGAAAACTATATCTAATGAGATTATCTGTTTCTTTTTTAAGAATCTATGATTTATTTATAGGCAGAGGCCTCAAAGGTTAATTTCTAGTGCTTTACTCACCAAGCTATCCAGCACTCAACTGACTTGTAGGAGACATACAATCAGAACCGGCTAATCCACATCAGCTTGTTTAAAAAAATTGTCAGATTAACAAATCAATGATACTTACACACTACAGAATTGGTTTCCACTTAAAAGCTGACTGGATTTACACAGTTTACATGCAGCATAAATCCTGTTTTCATGTAGTTTAGCAAGGATTCTGAGCAAAGTGATTCTCTCCTCTCTTGTCAATTTACAAGACACAAACTGGCCAGCAGAAATCCTATTGCAGTCTGATGGATGTCTATCGAGGGAAACAGGGGAGGAGAAAAAAAAAAGAGCAAAGCGGGATTTTTGATGTTTGGCTACAGACTGCTACCACTGATCATTTTCCTATCTCTGCTTCCACAGCTAACTCTCACTTTCAATTCAGAAAGGTTTTTCTCTGCTTTACTGTTTATGCCAAGAAGTCTGCCTTGCCTAACCTGTGACATGTTGATGCTACATTCATGCAGCAACCCATTGTGGGGGTTGCATGACAGTAGAACCAACAGGTTCTATATTAATGGGTTTTTAATCCATTTCCCCATTTTAATTCTGCTCCCACCTGTTCCAGTCATTATAATAGAGTCAACAGCGTGGCTGCTGTTAAGCAGTCTGTGGCATTGAATGCAAAACTTAACTTTGCTGCAACGAGTTCTTTGGTATGTATATGCACATCTCCTTTCCCGCCTCTCTCTTTTCCCCTCTCTATATATGTATTTTTCGCCTTTGAAGGTGGTGGAACATTATCTAGTGTATTTTTATTTTTTGTTACTTTTGGAATTTGATGGAGTGCAGGTTGCGGGAACACAGCACACTTGAGATCATTAGCACTATATCCTCCTTCACTGAGACAATAACAAATCAAGGCAGCAAATAACTGAAAGGCCTGATGATACTTTTTTTTGTGCAATGGCCACTGAATTAGAAGAGCTGTGATATAAAACTGATTCAGGTGACAGGCCCTTGATCAACTGATTCTCCAACAACTCTAATAATAGGTTCCTAACTTCTCTCTGTATCTGGAAAACACGATCTACAGAAAAACATAAATATTTGCAATAAAAAAATACACCAGTGTCATTTTGCATTTTTTCAGTCTTGTATCTACAGATCCAACTGAACTGAAGGTTAATGCTAACATTTAAAGACAGGCTGTGCATAACCTAAGAGGACATGTGACATTTTTATGTTTCAGACTAATGCTTTGTGTCTTTGTTGTTCAGGAGAGTCTCATGTAGGAAAGTAAGCTAATGTCAATGACTATCTCAATATTAAATAGATAAATAAATAAATAGAGACAAAGGAAAACATAGTGGAAGTGGCTGAAATAAGTGGCATGTACACAGTACAGTAAACAATTCTGCAGAGCACTGTTCTAATTTGTCCCATCTACCACAACCAATTACTCCTACCTCAGAGACTCCTTATCTAGATTTTCTAAGCCACCCAGACTCTATTTCTTGATAAAAGACACAGCAGTATTTCAGAAAATTGCACATTAGATAAAGAAGAAACACAATGTTAGAAATAATTGCCAGCATTTTTTCCCCAGCTGAGCCAATCCTCCATCCAAACAGTTGAGAAGCTAACTACTTTTGAAGTTAGGTCTCAGTAATCCATCTGTATTGGCCACAAAATAATAGGCTTGACAGTATTGTAGCACCATTGCTCTTAGCATTACTGTCTGCTAGAAAAAGCTGGGAAAATAATCTTTGAGAGGTCAGCAAGAGCAAAAAAGCACTGGCTTGAATTGTGCCCTCCACAATACAGGCTGGGCATAATACACACTCGTGACACAGATGCAACACTGAGCTCCACAATGTACGAAATGTAGAAATCATCCAGCCCTGTTTCTTCCTCCTTCCTCTCCCTCCTCAGCCTCCTTCTGGGAAAGAAAAGATATCTTTGGTTTGGGAGAAGCCGGAGCTAACAGTAGGTACTGTAGATGAATGTACTGAACAAAAAATCCATCTCTCTCTCTCAGTATCTTGTCTCTGGCACAGGCCAATAAGAGATACTATGAGAAAAGCATAAGAAACAAGAAAAGAGTTAAATATCTCTGTATATCATCCTTGACTGCAGACTGCAGTTTAGGGACATTCGGTGATAGAGAATGCAACCAGATCACCTTCTTCCCTTG
This sequence comes from Columba livia, assembly GCF_036013475.1. Lineage (NCBI taxonomy): Eukaryota > Metazoa > Chordata > Aves > Columbiformes > Columbidae > Columba > Columba livia. The sequence goes on from NC_088604.1 coordinate 71,446,299, forward strand.
CCACTCTTGGGACTACTCTGTTGATGTATCTAGTCACTTTGAGAACACTGAACACCTTTGGTCTCTACAATAACCTTAAGCATTAAGTTTCACAATTTGAATTTGCAGAGGGTGAGCTTCCTTTGTTCACGTTCTACCTGCTGCCTTGTAGTTGTATGCCTATCTGCAGTTCTCACACAATTAGAAGGGGTAAACTCCTGTTAATCTTTTCCATTCGTCTCATGATTTTAGAAAACTCTATAATTGATCCAGATGTCTCTTGTCAAAACAGAAGAGTAAGCCTCTCACCATACACAAACTATTTCATACCTCAGGACAACATTGCTGCCGTATGTAAACAATAGTTACTACTTCCTTTTTCAGAGGCAATAATCAAAACTATATTTGGTATAAGCAGAACCAAAACTGCACTTGGTATGTGCAGAGCAGGGTGCAATCTTGATTTACCACAGAGAAATACCATTTTGTCATTTTCAATAGTTCCTAAGATCTTAATTGCCCTTTTGACTTCCGTTTAGTGCTCATATTATATTTTCAGTGAGCCATCCAATGAAGATACAAAAAAAATGAGGCAGTAGAAGACAGATCAGTGACACCCTGCCTGCTTTTGCCCTTGTACACTCCAAACAATGACAGCCCACCTTCTTAAGAAGCCTTACTGGAAAGCATGCTCAAAAACAATTGCAGTGTCATGCTGACACTCAGCTCTGTAAACCCAATCAGGCTGTCATTCCATCCTTTCACCTGAGCATCACTGCAGCAGCATTGTGGTCAACTCTGGGGCACGGCCATGTACGCCATTAACCTGACTTGCCTTCCTGGCTCCACCTCAGCTTGTCCCAGCACTGGGACTTCCCTGGTGATCAAAGGGCCATGGCTAAACCGGCACGGTATGTCCCATTGACACGGCATGGCATGGCACGGCACAGCACAGCTGGCCTCACTGCCGCCCGAAGATCACCCACCACTGTGCTTTGCCACGTCCTGCCAGAAAGCAGTCGCTAGACAAGACTGAAAAATTACTTATCTTGTCCCTAAGGAGTTAAGGATGTGGGAGTCAAGCTGTGGTGTGAGGTATGAGGGAAGAAAACCAAATGGACAAAAATCTGATAATCAGAAACTAACACATGAAAATGAACAACTAAAAGCTTTTATCTGAAAAGTTGAAACCAAGGAAGGAACAAAAGATCAGGACAGCAAACAAATAGGAAGAACAAAGAAAACTATCATCAGCCTCCTCCTTTTCATCTTCTAAAGGACAAATATTGCTCAAAGAGCAATATTTTTACTCTGTAATAAGTAGCTTTGTAATTTTCATTATAAAGGTCATGCAATAACAAGAAAATTACAAGGATCATTTTATTTTCTGACAGATGAAATGGCATAGGATTGGAAATTCAACACTAGGCAATGACTGATGTTCAGTGGAATTTCTCCACCATCCCCAAAGCATGTCATTAGGTAATGTAAGAAAAATGTGGTGTAATTAATGCTTAACTACACAAGAGTTGCAAAGGCACTGTATTCTGCTATCTATTGTGTAAGTTAATGTCAGCTGCTTCTGTTCATCAAAGCAAAGAGAAATGGAAAAAGAAAGAAAAAGCACTTTTGCATACGTGCCTTATAGACCTGAATTTGAAAACTGTGAAGAATGATTTCTCTAAACCCCAGATGTGAAACTCTGGAGTTGCATAAAGAGAACAGCATTCCTTGCAACCTGACCTGTGCACACAGCATGCTGGAACACTTGATGTTTATGTTGAACCTGTACTGAACTCATGCAGAAAACTCCTGAGGACGAGACAAATTGTCTGGCACCCTCAGTTTTCTTGTCTGTGCTGGGAGAAATGAGGACCTCAAACCTGGCATCTGACTCATAATAAATGGAAAACATACTCTCCATTTGTAGCTTAATCTTTCATCTGCAGGTCCTTCTACAGGTTTGGTTTTGGGATTATTTCTTCATCTCTTGTAGCTGTCAGGACAGGCTCCTATGTGACTGAAAATCCTGGTCATATAAAGTATGCTGCATCTAGCTGTGCAAAGGTGATATGACTTTTTTTTTCATTTATATTACAGTTGAGCTGTTGTGCTAATAACCCCACTGTGCTAAATAGTGGGTAAACCTGTCAAAGAGATTATATTGTCATCTGTAAGTCTACCAGAGGGTGCCATGTATAATGGTGATGCAGAATCTATGGCAGATTCCCCAAGGGAGGGGGCTGAAGCAGTACAAGAAAATTGCATGTTCTTCTGTGCTATCCATATAATGACCAATGCAAAACTGGGTTTTTAATTGTAACTCTCAGCATCATAAGCTGTGAGTTTGGCCTAACTTAGTGATCTTACATAGAACATCTTACACTGCCAAGGATAATTCCCCAGGTACCCATTACAAATAGAAAACCATGAATCCCATGTCTTGAATTTACAGAATACAAACCAACAATCTGTAGCACACTCAAATCTATGTTTGACAATGACAAGGCAATGCTGCCATGCAATTACCTTGGGAACCTCCACTGAAGGCAATGGCAATTGAAAGTTATAACATGTGGCTTTGTGGAGAAAGAAGAACAGTCACAGCTGCATGACAAAACATCAGGTTTGTATTTTTTGGCTTTTCTCTCAGAGCCTTAACAATATTTAAGCATGGCTTACTTCACATCAATGCATGTATTCTATAAGATTCAAAAATTCAAGATCTGCCTCCCATAAAGTCTTTTATGGAATATATTAATTTACCTTTTACTCAAGAGACTGAAGTCTTCTCATCACAGACATTTCAGCCTCCTGCATAAAAGCTTAGACAGGATTCAAAAAAACCCCAAAATAATAAAAAGATTTTTAGATGCCCAAGAGACCAGAACAGTTGAGATTAGCAATCTCAGTGTGCTAGGTACAGCCTGTTTCTTTTTCCTTTTCTTTAATTAACCTGGCTTATTTACCTGGCTTGCTGGGAAACAAGCTATTAGAGCCCACCCATTACTGGCCCTGAAGCTTGCACAAAAAGCCAGAGGATGACATTTAAGTAACAGCTCTCATATCATTCTTCTGCTTTAGCAATGTAACTGTTTTTAAAACAAACTTCAGGGTTCTATCTTTAAAGTAAATTTTGCTAATGAATTGTTTCATTGGCAGGATGCAGCCCGCAGTTTATTCAGTCTGTAATATTCTCATGTGATAGTTATAGTTTGAGTTCAGTGCTCAGAAATGAACTGTCTCCATTTGGAAGGAAGGAGGGCTTAGCTGGGCAGGTCAGATGGAAAAACCAGCAGCCTAAATAATCAGAAAGGGAAACACAGATAGTTGCACTAGGAAATTTGAAGGTGGGTATACAGGAAGGGATAGCAGCAGACAGAAAAAACACAAAACACTCAAGACATGCAGCACCAGCAGAGCTATTTTTCATGTCAGCTTTTCTTTAACCTGCCAGCTCTCAGGGCCAGACCCATTAGCACACTGACCACGATGCCTCAACTCAGACACTGGACTACATTTGCAGACCGTGGCCTATATTTTCCTGACAAATGAGGCCAGGAAAGGGATGGGTTGCGCTGAGGGAGCTGCCAGCTGCCAGCATCTCGCTGATACAAGGAGAGGTGCAGAACAAGGGGCCTATGCTGAGACACATCTGTAATCAGAGAGACCTCACTGAAATGATAATGTCTGTATAGTACGTGGGTGACACCCAAGAACAGAAGAGCTGAATGCACATCTTCCAGGAAAAAACATCTCCTTTGCAGGGAATAATATGGCTGGTCACTTTGTATGTAGTGTTATGCTCCCTAACAGGAAGAGATATGTAGAAGGAGCTAGTAACAAAAATCTAACGACGAGCTGGTGACAAGCATGAGAGTGACAAAAGGAGCCCCCTGTCAAATATGCTAGACATGCTAATTGATGTGTTGCTTACCAGAAGCCTGAAGCCACTGAAAAATTGCTAGAGCACATACAAATGAACTCTGTCCTTGTCCATGTTAATCTATAGGGACATGAGCTATACTGAAAAATGATCTTGGGAAGATCAAAAGGAGCTGGAGGCTCTGTGAGCAGACCTGAAGAGATGGTAGTTCTAGGGCTATTCCCACTAGTCCTTTTGGAAAAGTGTCAAAGATCAGATAAAGACAGATATGATCTAGAGGTAAGTATAGGTGATGTTGACAGGAAGATAATTAGTTTTCTCAACCATGGAATAGCATTCCATGAATGCAACTTCCCAGACTTCATCTCAGCTAAAGAAGCGAGTAAAGCAAACTCACAGCTTCTTGCAGTTTCATTTGAAAACATAGGGAGAATAGGTTTGCCTTAGTAAAAACAGAGAAAAAAGTCTTCATATCCTTGAGTTTTAAGAAGTAATAACAAACTTAAATAGCTGAATTGACAGTGTACTCAATGCTGACAGGATCCTTGCCCCTAGAAGAATTTTGGACCAACCTATCACTCAAGATTCTCTGTGAAATTCAACTGACGGTGATAGCCGTAGGGTCTGTGTTCAGTGTTTTTCATTTCTCCATATTTCACATGCAATTTTTCCAACAGTGACATATATTAACATTTGTGCATCACGCAGTGTAGAGGAACTCAGGAGGAATCTGAATGAAGAGAGACATAGCATGGAAGAGGTATTAAGAGGTACAGTCCTTGCCATTTCCACCCCTAACTTATAGAGCCAAACAGAGGCTAATTCATCTTACGGCATGATTAATAGCAGCCTAAGGAGTATTTTAATTTTTGCCAACTGCAGTATTTTAAAGATGTTTTGACACTGAGAGACTTCCAAGTGTGCCTTAAAGAGGCACCCCTTTTATACTCATCCCTCTCTAGAGTCTCTAATGGCAACTCCACAGCTCTGTGCCACCAGTCAGGAAATAAAACTTCAGCTGACTACTTGATGTCACCTCTGTTTTGCAGTTTGTTGAGTGCTTGGATGTCCTCCATGACAGCATATCAACATTTAAAAAGATAAAAACACTGTTGTTATAGAAGAAGGTAAATGGATTTAATCAACTACGAATGTGAGCAACATGGTATTTTTCCATCTCTTATCCATACAAAGCATTCAAGTTTTCCCACCACTGAGAAAACCACTTTGTCAGTCTGCAGAAAAGGGTGTGCAAACACTTCTTTGTAGGTCTAAATTCCCTTTAATGTGATTTCTATATGACTTTTTAGTTGAATCATCTTTGTATCACTATAAAGCAATGCATTAATAAACTCATCTTCTAAAAAAAAAAAAATTCTGCAAGGGCAAAGCATTGATCTAGAGGTCAATCAGCAATGATGAACTTATAATGGGTTTAAAATAAATATGTGGTATGAAAACACATAGGACAAAGAGAAAACTGAAGATTGATCCCCCAAACAAGTAATAAAAACAACTCTTTATATACCACAGGTGAATGTCCCAAGATGTGGACTAAGTCAACCTTAACCCTTAAATCCAGCAGAGTGATTCTAACCAAAAATCCACAGCATATATGTGTAAAAAAGTCCAGGGGGCTGTGGCTGGCTGACAAGAGCTCTGGATGGAAATAAATCAGAACTTTGCCTTATGTGAACTGGGATTTGATATGACCTTCATGCTGCAGACCTGTCAAGCTGTAGCAATGATGAATGCAATCAGACAGCTATTAGACACTGTTCTAATTTAGACACAGCAAAACCTATTGAGTAATGTCAAATGAAACAAAAAAGCTGAACTGGAGTGTGAAAGGGCTTTACTTCCCTTTAGGTAAAATTCAAAGGACCTTGTAACATCAAGGCCTTGCTGAGCTGGGTATGCAAGCCTGGGAAGTGATGAGGCAAGATTATTGACTGAATATGGCAAAGTCCTGTCACAATCCCCAGAGGAACCTTAAATTTCTACAGGGATGCTGAGATTTTGCAAAGTTTTGAGCAAGGCATTTAAAATAATTTTGAAAGTTTGCCTTTCTTTTGTTATCTTGTGAACAATACCTAGAAGGTTCTTAATCACAAAACACATGAAGGAAAGTACAATTTATTTCAATACTGTTTTATCATGCCCAAAAGAAGATCCAGAATGGAGGAAACTGGAGTTGCAACCCTGTGAGGATTACCTACTGTTGGTTATGACAGTTCATTGGAGTGTGGAGCAGGGCTGTGCTGAGCTGATACATCTAGTGGGTACATGCTTGAAAAGCAGTTGGGCACCTTCAGCCCTTCAAAGACATCAGGTAATCTGAAACAGGACAAACCAGTCTCCGTGGAAGAGACAGTGTTGTGAGTAGGCAGAGAATCTTTTTCATTTGGGCTTGAAACTGCCTGAATGCTCTTTCAGCAACCTGCTAAACATTGCCAAACTAGCCAGAACCCAGGCTTGAATATGGGAAGCATGAGAACCTGGACACAAAAATTTCCTTGCTTTTCACAGAAATTATACATTGACAAAGGATTAATCTGCCTGTGGACAAGTCTACCCAAGGGAGCTTTAGCAGGTTGAAGAAACTGTTGGTGCTAAATCAATATTTTCAGGACTACTAATACAGATAATTTTGCTGTGCAAAAAAAGCCCCAAACAAATCCCTGGGGATGAATGGGTATATTTAAGACACATTCTAGAAGATCAAGAAATAGAAACTGCTTTTCAGCTGTAAAATGGGCTCAGGCCCTCCTGTGGCAAACTGGGTGACACATTGGCTACTTCTGTACTCTTAGATAAGTATGGTGATAATTTGTATAGCTGAACTGTAAGAATGGTCCCTGGTGTACTGCTTGCCCATGTGCTGTCCCAAACCACACCTGAGCATAGTTTCAGAGTAATATTTCAGGGGTCATTTTCCAAAGGCTCTCTGCATGCAGATGTCCTGGTTTGGAGGCTAGAAGAGCTCCCTAGCATAGACAGAGGCTGATTTTGTGCCAGGCAGCCTGCAAGTGCCTGGTTACCTTCCTTTTCACTTCCAGTTCACCACTCTAGATAACAAGTCAGTGGTAACATTTTCCTGCTTCTGTGCAACACCACATATGAAAAGGTCCTGCACGTTCTACTATTTTATCAACCACTAGTGTCATAACAAATCTGGACTAAAAAAAGGTTAGTTATTCCCTCAAATCTATTTAATGTTAATTTACTATTTAATTCAACAAAAGCAGAGTTCTCACTGTCTTAAAATGGAAGCAGAGTTAGCCCAGAGTGAAGCGGTTTTGAAAAGCCAATACAAATGTGGTGCTTATGGCAAACAGTAAATTCATTTCACAGAAGTTTCAGTCCAAGCTAAGAGTGGAAATATAATTTGTTATCTGTCAATTCCTATTAGTGAGATTCAGTACAACCTCACTTGGTGGGGTGACAATTTCTGGAATCTAGGTTTTGATTTATAGTATGTCCTGAGGATTAAAATGTTACTTAAGATTTACAGTAATTGCTGGAGCTGCAGGAAAGAGAAGTAACACAGATCATTTGCTATAATAGAACTTCATGTGTACAAGCTGCTGTATTAGCTTACCACTCAATTGTTTTAATATTCTGACTCAAAGGCTCCTATCCAAGAAATTACTAGTCTTAATAGCAGTGTGAATTACCAGCAGTTTACAGATTATTCCTTTCAGTGGCCATAAGTTCTCTCTCCTTTGAGACCTTATGAACTTCTACTGCAGTAGATTTATAGCCCTACTTTGGAAATCATTACTTAAATTCAGTAAGGACTTATTATCTTCCCTTACAAATTGTTAACATTAAGTTGTCTGTAGTGAAAGTTTTTTATTACAGAGAAGAAATGTATAAGTTTAGATTTAATAATGGTTTCATTTCCACTGAAGAGTAAATATGCAGAAGTATCAAGTGTCAGAAGCAGTTTAAATGACTGCCAATTTCCTAAAATAGCCTAAAGTTAAACTTCCGTTTTTTTTAATTTAGAATTTTCTCTTCTGTTCCAGAATGTTTAAATGTATAAACCACACACAATTATCAGTATAAAAGCAGAGTTTGTATACTTCAACTGGTATTCCAGTACTTAGGCAATGGAGGGCTGCAGAAGCTCCAGCACAAAGCTCCACAACTCTCCCCGTTACGAGATACAGTCAAGGGGTTCAGCTGTCATTCCCTTCCTAAACAGAAGAAAAGATTCAAAAGGAAAAATGATAACACAAGGAATTAAAGCAAAGGAAATGAGCATAATACACATAACTGGAAAGCAACAAGGTACTGCTAGCCAAGGGTGCTGCAGAACTATTCAATGTTAAGCGAGTACGTGGACACTTGTGTTGATACATTTGTAAGGAAAGAGGCAGATTTGGTCACTTGCCAAATGGAACAAGCAATATCGTATGAGAACCGTTCCGTTTCCCAGCAGGTGAACTCATATACCTTTTCCGAAAAGCAAGAGTTCAAGAGGCTGCATACGAACCTGTTTAAAATGTAAATTTTTAAAAACGATGTTTTAAACCAGTTTCTCAGAGATATGACTTTTTGAGTGTAATACTTCTGTATTTTGACAACTTCCGTTTTACATCCACAGTGACACAACTTTTCTGTGACTGATGTTTTCTATTAAAATCATAGAATCTGCTCTCTCACTCAAGCCTGTTTCGGGTTTTCTGGGGGAAGGGCTGGTGCTGCTTGAATTTGTAGTGTAATTACATAAGACATAGCCAGAGCTGCATGTTTTCATGGATTATTTTAAATTTTTGAATGGAATGGCTACTGCACTATGACACTAAACTGCAGGAAAGTTGCTTCTAGATGCCTCAGCTTTGTTTCTTATGTTTTACTTTAGACATAAATTTACTGCTGATTTTTCTGGTTTACAATGCTTGATTTTGGAAGAAAATACATCTTCTCCATAATTCAGGATACTGTGAAATAATGATAACAATCCTACTATGAATTCTACTTACACTTAATTCCTCTCTTGGAACACAAAACTTTGTAAACAATTGTTTATGAATATTTCACAACTCTTTCGGAAAGTGCACTTATTAGTAAAGAACCTTGCAGAAACAGTCTATTTAAAACAAATATTTGAGACATGCAGTGAAAAAATATATTTTTAAATTGTAAGTGCAATCAATTCCATTAAAAAACCTATTGTCAAATTATTGTTATATAATTACATAAAACTTACATCATGTAAACAATCAAAACACTTCAAACTTGCAATAATAAATAATTCCATTTTAGTGCTTATAAGCCATACAAAGACAAAAAAAATCTGAAATCCCGGGTATTGAAAACAGAAATATTATCTGTAGAATCCCACAGAGAAAGTTATGTTTACCAATTAACTAAAAATCTCCACTACCTTACTATTTTTTCAAACATTAATAAAGATTCCCACATGTGAAAAAACCACTCATTTCAGTAAAACTACCCAAATATTTCAGTTGATGTTTTTATAGAATACTCATTTGTCTTTCCAAAGCTCCCTAATCAAATGTTGGAATGCTACCAAAATAGTTACAAATGTTAATTTTTTTCCCAAATTTTTACAATTATTTCAAAATGGTACTTGACTCATTTTTAAGCTATTTTTGGAGGGAAAGTTTTAATCATGTATCATGACCTTAAATTCTTTTTCAACTACCCACAGAAAAACACCAATTCCCTGCTTTAATCATCATATATTAAGTCATGAGATTAAAACCCAGAAATGAATCTTGGAAGAGGTTGAGTCTTTCCCCAGTAGTCACTCTTGCCTGGCTCCACCCTGTTGACAGGACATGCAGTCACGATATCACATACATTAAATATCCTTTTTGTACAATGCTGGATAATATTGCAATCCACCCCATAAACCTCAGAAAGAGTTCAGATTAGAAAATTGAAGCAGTTTTGCTAATATTTCCAAAACATAATTACCTGTTACTAACGTGAATACTCTGTACAGCTGAAGAGAGCTTGCTTGGCATAGCACACCACACCTGCATTGTTTTCACTCCCTATTATGATATCAACACAACAATGAAGTATTCTAAAGGACATTTCAAATAATCCTTGTTTTCTTTTACCATTTTTAAAGTTAACAGCACTCGAAAACCTGGATTCCTCAAACTGGCCATTGGAAAATTTAAGTTTAATGAAGATGATAACTAATAATGAATTTATAACGCAGTTAGGGATCGGAGGATGTAATTAAGATTGGGTGCCATTAAGTTTGTCATTATCTTGTCAAAATACACAATAAAATGCAATTAAATTCCCCTCCTTCTGGGTATTTTTCTAAAAGACAGGTTTTTAAAGATCATCCAAGATTTAGCAGACAATTGAATTCCATCATATCCATAATGGTCTAAAGGAGATTTGAGAGCCATTTCCCCTTCTTTCCTCCCCTTTATGTTATCTTCACAATAAGGGAAAATGATTGTAGAAATAACTACTTTTTTTTTAAAGAGACATTCAAGAAAAAAATTTTGCTGACCTCTGAGGGTGCAACTGATCTTGTACTGGTTTTCCGCCCAAACAAAAGCACAGGTGAGCATACCAAGCAAAGGCAACTACACAAGTATGTGTCTGTGGTGGAGGTTTCCTGGTTACTATTCTGTGAAGGGTTGAGTGTAGAACACAGACCTAGGAAGAGTGAACAAGCTATCCCACACAACATCTTTTCATCTGTAGATCTGACTTGAGGAGCTCCATCACTGAACATCTGGCTGAAGTCTCTGCACCAAAGCTGTGTGAGCACAACTGTTGGGAATCTACACTGTGAGTTCCATAAGGGCACTGTCCACATTAAAGACATTAAAAACAAGACTGCAAACTTCTCACCACAACCCTGTTGTGGTCAACCCAGCTAATTCCTCTGCTTTACACCTCAATGTAGCCACAAAACCTGCATTGGCCTACTTATACAGATGGTAAGGGGTTTGGGACAGGGATCCAGAGGCAGATAGTTCAGGCATACCTGAAAATGGCACTGCTGTCAAAAAACTGGTACGTGGAAGTGTGATGTAAGAGAGAGGCAGTAAGGTAAGTCTAAAGAAAGCAGAGCTTTGAGAAAAGCCTAAAAAGCAATATTTTGGGATGAGTGCTCCCCAAAAGGTGGTAGGCACTAGTAAAAAATGCATTATGTTCTGCTGTGTTCAAATAAACAGGGCTTACTTTGTCAGTTCACGAGGTGTCTCAATGCAGCACCTCCAGCTGTAAGCATTTTTCTTCTATCCAGAAAACTCACAGGAGCAGGCAAAACAAATGGACTCCAACTGGCTTTTCAGTGAAGGGTGATCAAATATTTCCAAGCATAATCCTGAACTATGTTATATTGCAGGGAAGACTACAAAAGTAAATAGAATGACCATGTTCTACAGATGTATCATAGAAAATAAATTAATTATCGTTGATCATGATGAATAAAATACAACTGATGTGTACAATGCTGTAGCCATAGACTTCTCTAAAGACTGACTACATAAACAAGCTGCAGTAACAAGGATACATGAACAGGTTTTTCTGGTCCATTATACTCTCAGCCATGTCAATCCAACTGCTTGTAAACCTGATTACTGAAAGATCCAGCTCACATATGCTTTATTGCTTTGCTTTTTAAATAAAATAGTGATTTGCTTTAGTTCCTGGGCTCAGAAAGAATTGCATAAACACAACTGAAGAGGCAGTAAAAAAGGTGAAGGGGTAAGAAGGGGCTGACATGAAGAAAAGGGAGCACCTGTGAATTTCTTACGATGTTTTTGCTGCTGAACACATCATTCCTTCAAAGTACACCCTTAAATTAAGGGGGTCACATGAGAGGTAAAAGTTAAGGTCTTATGCAAAGGGACTCTATAAAAGCTATTATGGATGAAGAAATGCAGCAGGAGAGCAGAAGAGTGACAGGCAATAAACTGAACCCAGAATGAAGAGATGACTCTTCCCTGCTAGCAGATCCCACTTTTCCTCCCACAAAAGTCCTTCTTACTCCTGCATCTCAAAGGCATTTTCATATGCATTTAAAATCTAATCACAGAGCATTCTTCATTCCCGATCCAGTGCATTTGAAAACAAACAAACAAACAAAAAATACTGAAAGAAAGTTTCGGGAAGAAGTAATTAGCAAGAAGCAGTAAAAGACTTAGTCTCTTAAGACAAAAAAAGAGTATTTGAGATAAGTATGGAAACCGTAAGTCCAGAATATTAACAACACTAGTTTAAACAGCATTATTTAGAAATCATAACAGGCACATGACTCGGCATGTGCAGGAAACTTCTGCTTGCCTGTCATTTTCTAGCTCATCATTAGAAACCTTCAGTGATTCGGTGGGTGTCATGTCACAAAGGCAGCTGACAAAGACAAGGTTTGTGGAGTCAGGAGGATAAATTTAAAAAAACAAACCATGAGACTTAAGAGATACATGAGCATTCTGATGGCCCCAGTCCTGCACAGAATGAAAGATGCATTTGAGAGGTTAAGAGCGTTAAAAATTATTGTGCTGTTGTAAGGATATCTGCCTTCTTAGTGGGCATTTGGTTTACGGTTCTCATCAGAATGAGCAAAGAAAGTGAATATTTGCCTTTAAATCTGAATAATGTGCAACATATTGTGACACTTAATCAGGTCATTGTATTGTCATGTCAGCTGTGAAGGAATATTGCAAAATACTCTGACATGTCAGTGCTGCAAAGAAAGCCTTTCATTTCTGCTGTTGTGTTTGTGTGTTCTGCTTTGTTGAGTGGAAAACTGTTAATAACCATTTTGTAAATTAATACTGCTCATATTGCTGTCCATATTTGAGCAAATTACTAAATATTGTTTGCTTATTAGAACACAGTGTGCAGCAACAGCATTCTATTTTATGTGTTCAACTCATAAATACCTCAGCTTCAGCTGTTTTCTCAAATAGTATAGTGTGCATAGGCAAACAATAGGGGAGAAATTCAAATTTAAGAGACGTCATCAAAGCAGTCACAGGATTTGTCAATACTGATGGTGAACTTCTGTCTGAAATGCTGTACCAGGGGAGGCACTGTAGTGGATTGGTAATTCAGGCTACTGGATGAAAATGGGTAGAATTGTATTATTTTTGCTGGACTCCTAGAAATTTCACTGTCTTCACAACCTGATTTTTTTTTCTCTTCTCCCTTCCACCAAACAAAAAGCTGCATTAGAGACTTACACTCAACTTTATAGCTTAAGCCTACCTACAAACTGTACACCAATACAAGACTAATTGTGCATAAAATTTAAAATCTGTTGCACTGCTACATAAAAATACAAAATGCTCCAGTGGTATAATGGCTGGTGCTAAGCTCAATCCAATAAGGGTTGCCTCAAGGCAAGTCATACAGATGCAATTATCTCTCACATACTCAAACTGCTGTCTTTCACAACATTACTTTTATTATGCAAATATATAAATCTAATTTTAATCCGCAAGACCATCTAGAAGATTAAACCAGTACTCGTGTCTTACCTTCACTAAGTGTAATTAAAGACATTTAAAAATTTAGTCTTAGAGGAATGATTCTGACGCAAGAAAGAGCTCAATATTGCCCTCAACCTAAATTATAAAATACAGATAGCAGAAGAAAGAAAATAAATGCTTTGCTCTCTCTCTTTTTCTTCCCCTTCCCTCCTGGAGAAAGGGGTTTTTATTGTCCAAATGAAGGTAATGTGGAAATGGGACAATGGACTAGAAGTCCCGACTTCAATAAGGCAGGCAGAAGTGCTGCATATTCATTGCTCTGCAACCTGTGTAATCATCTAGATGACTGTAGTGGTTGCATTCTGATTAGGCGGCATTTATACTCACTCTGCACAAGTGTAACTGGCGATGGAAAGTGCTGAAACAATGAGTGAGCCAGATGGGCTGTGTCAGCAAGAAACAAGAGCAGAGTGAAAACCTGTGCAAAAAGGTGCCAGGAGAAAAGGACAAAAGGGAAAGTGCCACTCACAATCAAGTGGGATGTGGAAAGGAAGAGACTACTGCTTTGATCTGGCACGCCTCTGCAGGATCCCGTGATTCCTCATGAACTGCCTGAGGTGAGGGTTTATTCTGGTGCCAAATGGACCTGTTCCTTCAGCAGCAACAAGGGGTTTCAGATTCTCCTCCATCAAGCACGTTGTGGATAAGAACCTCATAAATAATCCCTGTTGAATATTAACAGTTTTTTATGAACCCATGCCAAATGCACTCTGATTCCCTGGCTGTTATTTTGGATTCTCTGGTTAGGGACTGTTACATATGCACAAGGAAATAAGTTGTACAATACAAGTCTCAGGAACATAGACAAATGAAAGGACGGAAATTTCGTTCCACTTGTGTTTGAGCTGAAATGCTGGAGAATCCATATTTCAATCATAAGTAGTAAAAAAAAATCTTCAGGAAAGGCTGTGATAATTCCAGGAAGAATGCCAACACACAAAGTGCTGTGGTCCTCATCCAAGAAATGATCCTTTTTTTTGCAGCATGCTCTGAAATATTTTCTGAATTTTAAAAAGGTGTCCAAATCCTTCTGAAGCCAGAAACACACACAAGAATTGGCAAGAGCATTTAGTTAGGTACTTTCTTTAATGTGATCTTGAAATACTATAGACACAGCTAGTTTATGTCTGGATTAGAATGGCAGATTGAAAACGTCCTCTCCCTATTATCTTCATTCTCCAACCTTGTTGATTAAACTATTTATAATGACTCAAATTCTCACTTTGTTAATCTACCAAGTGATAACTTGGTGCAAATAATGAGGACCCTCCACAAATCTCAGTATATATAAGAGAGAGTTTGAAGTTTCAGAACATAAACATTAATACTTACACAAAATATACTGTCATTTACCAGTTCAAATGTGGACATATTTAGATTAACAAACAAACAAACCCAACCATAGATAAAAGAGTGAAATACATAGATGGAGAATACATCGTTATTTTTTTTCTGATAATTGTTCTATTACCATTGTGAAAAAAAATTACACTGAATTTTTGAATTCCATATTTTTTCCTATAGTTCTCACCATAAATCAGTAAAATTTTGATGTATTTTCTGCCCTATAATACTTTTCAATGGTATTTTTTATTACTTCAAACAAGTTCAAAAGGAAATATACCTCTTTAGGCTTATTCTTTCTACCTTACTTGATAGGAAATGTAATAAAATATCAGTCAAACTATACTGACAAAGAGAAAGGGACAAAACCATTTTATAATATATCCTCTATAACACATAGTCCTTCAGCCCTAACTCTAACACGGAGGAGCTAGCAAATAAAAGCTGGTACTCCATTCCCATATTATGCTTTATGTAGATATGCTTCTTATTCTCCTCCCAACACACATTCTCATGTAGGAAAGAGTATTTCCCAACATGCTATGAAATTCATTAGAACTACGATTTTTATCCTATCACTTCCCTACTTACGCAGCCATCTCACTCCCTTCCTCTTCACTTGGTTTTTAAAATCTTCCCAACTGCAAGTGCTGCTGTGCTTCTTAACTTCCCCACCCTTCACTAGTGTTATTTTATACTATGTTTATTATTTTATCATTTTTAGTTATTAACCTTCTTCAGTCAGAGGTGGAATTGGGTAACTGTAAAACAGAGTAAAATCATAAGGTGTTGTAAATGCTTAGAAAGTGAAGACGAGGTAATTTACCCTGTGCTGTGTCATGGCATATCTAATCTCAGGCATAATCCTATAAACATTTAATCAAGTCAACTCCAGATATATCATCCCAGTGTCTTAACTGTGAGTATTTTGGCAAATAAAAGATGCCTCTAAGAGAGGTTTTATAGAAATGCATCTTAGATGTAGATTTGGACAGCAAAAAATAGCATGAGGTGAAAGAAACAAGGGCTTTTTAGGAGTTTTAGGGACACCGTGGAGCTTTAGAGGCAGCATGCATGCTGACGTATGTAACAGCAGAGTAATAAAATGTGAAAATTTGTTTTTACTACCAGTCGAATAGAAAACAATTAGATGTTGAGAAGATGGTCTCAGCTGGTACTTAACAGCTACCTAACTTTAGTGGTTTTCGAAGTTAATACGATTAAGAGCTTGATAGCTTGGAACTACAACTGTGAGCATCCCTTCTCGTCCAGTACAAAAATTATGTCAGATCCAGCCTGACCTGCTTCTGGCATTACCATTAAACCCCTAAAGAGCCTTTCTTTTCTGTGCAAGAGTTTTTATTATTATTTTGTTATGCCACTGGTCTGAATATGGGTAGTACAAACCAGGCTGTGCTGAAAACTATAGCTGTATGGGTCCCTGTGAAATTCTTGTTTTGGTGAGGCTCTGTAGCGAATCATAATAAATTCTGTGGGTCATCTAATAACAAATATCTCAGAAGGCTGTTCTTTCACTTTTCCAGCAATGAAAGGTTATCTGGGCCCAAAGTCACATGGTATGGAAAAAGCATGTGAACGTGAGCTCTTAGTTGCAGTAAAATGCGCTTTTACGGGTATTTAAATTAATAGGGATAAGGGTAGTAATCCTGAAAAGATCAGTGTTTTCAGCTTTGTATACAGCAGCTACAAAACTAACACTGAAAACCCACATCTGTGTTAGTGTCCCTAGTTTAAAAGGCATATTGAGAAGCTGAAAAGGGTGGAGAAAAGATCCACAAGAATGATTCTGGGCTGAAGAAAACATTTTACAGTGATGGACTGAAGAGTTAAATCTGTTACATTTATTGAAAAAGAAGATTGAAAATTGACTTGATTACAAAAGATAAGTATCTTCATGAGAGAAAAACAAAACCAAAATCACTGTACTATAATCTAGTGGAGAAATACCTAATGAAAATTATTGGTGGAAGCTGAGGCCAAGCAAATCCAAATGAGGATGAACCAATGAAGCACAATTTCTGTTGTGAGGAGGCAGCTGAAACCTCCCAGGACCCACTAGCAAGAAAACTGGCAGTTCTTTTGTGGCTTTCCAATACAAAACCAGTGCCTTTATGAAAGGTCTGCTCTTGCCAAATATTTACGCTTTGCAAGACTATGGTGTTTTAGGAGTGATACGCATGCAAACAAGCAAAATAAAATATGATGCTCTGTGATATACAGGAGATAAGACTAAATCACATAGTTATGCACCCTGAACTTTAAATTTGCAAATTGTTGAAATCAGAATACTGATCTTTGTGGCTATAATTCAAACATTTTGATTCAGAAGATAATGGAGACAGAGGATTCTCTAGCAGTAAAGCTGTTGTGACTCAGCTATGTATTACAGAAGAGAAAAACAAGGCTAGAAGTTCATGAAAGATACCTCTGAGGAGCAGTGTGAACATTCAAGTGGTGTTTCTAAAAGTGCTGCATGACTCATCACTACAAACTTCAGGAAGACAGGGATGACACTAATTGCTTAAAGATTCCATTAATACTTATGATAGACTCAAAGTTGCCAAGTCAACAGTGAACATTTTTGTCCTTTGCCCATCTTCTGTTTGTAAATCTACTTGGAAATTTATACTTTAAACAACTGATATAGAGCAGATCAGGGAAGCAGACAAGGGACCTAAATTAAACACGTGTTTATAATTTGCTGGAATTCTGACATCAAAACCCAAAGCAAATAAAATATAAAACCATTTGCTGAACCCCGTCTCCCTCACCCTCCTCCCCAATAACTAACAAAAGAAAGCAATTTGTCAGAACAAACCTGCTGGTCTCCCTTTATTCTTAGAGCTGAAAACATACTTCATCATATGGAAGAACATGCTGCTGAATAATTAATATCAAATGGAACCAGAGTGTTAAATCTCCACCTTCTATATTTTAAAGATTTATAAATCAGTCTTTCCCAAACTTCCTAGATCATAGACAAAACTATCTTCCAAATTTATTTTTTACTATCAGGATTCTTTTAATTTAAAACTGTAACACTAACGTGTTAACTGAAAGTAGGTAATCATTTCTATGGACCAGCTGGGGACTGTTGTCCAGCTGGGCCACTGCTTCCCTGCTTACACACTAAGAACCACCGACCAAGACAAGGTTCCCTCAGGACCTACAGCCTCAGAACCTCTTGGTGTAATGAAATAATTTTTTCTTTCCATGACACTGAGGAATAAAGCAGAGCAATTACCCATCCTTCTCATTGTTGATACTTCAGCCTTCAAATTGGGGAAAAAAATATCCCCTTCTATGGAAGAATTGCTCTGATAAGCACTGATAAATTGATACAGTTGATTATATAAAGGGGTTTTGTACTACAGTAGTATAAGAAGGAGAAAAATAGGACTGACCTATGTTGCTGATTGGAAATGTTTTGGCTGGTGTGACAGAAATAGGCATGGTTTCCACTTTAAACAACAGAAAACTAAAAGGTAATAAAACACATTGCCCCATTATTTGCTAATCTGTCAGACTGAAAAGTATTTAAAGGGCTGCAAAATTGTAGAGAATGTTCTTTAACAAGGTATTTGGAGGCTAGGCTGTTCTTACACTAATGGTTTTGTCAAGATATGTGTACAGTCAATGTAAATACAGAGGATTTCAATAAAATATCAAATGAAATAGGTCATCGTGAAATGAAGTTACAGAAGGGAAGAAAACGTAAATATGTGGCTCTTTAACCAATGAAATAACGCACCCCAAATGTATTTTGAAATATCTCTTATTGAGACAGCTCTGTTTGAGAAAGGGCATGTTTGAAAAATAGCCCTCTGGAGCTCTTAACAAAACTATATTTTTAACAGCTATTGGTCACCTTGTATGCCAGGCCAAGAAAACTGTATGAAAGGGATAATAAATTAACTCTAATTCCTTATTTCCCCTTGAGTTTGCTTGTGACTTTCTGTATTAACTTTAGCATGCCTAAGAGGAGTTGAGTCTTAAAAAAGTAATAAGTGAGAATCTCAGGATAATCTGATGCCAAGCAGTCTATCCTGCCAACTGGACAAATATGAGCTTTATGCCAGTGATGCTCCTGAACTCTAGCACAGCCAATCTATAGGGGATATTTTGTAACAATTGCTAATAGAGCACCTCTAAAATCTGCCATAAAATGCATACACATACTCATATATCTATGAAGACTAGCAAACAAAAGAAATGAAAAATAAAGACACACACATAAGCTTAAAATTAGAGTTTAAATTGCAAAATATGGTGCAAAAATATTCACATATAATATTCTGAAAAATACAGCAGAGGCCCAACTTTAGTCTATTAAGCACACTTGTTATTATTTTTCTTCTCTTTTAAGAAGTACAATTAAAACTTTAAAAGACCTTTCATGCCCCTTTCTTGTTTTTAGTCAAATTTAGCATTTGGTCTTTTTAACGTATTTGCAGTAAAGAAAATGGGCCCCATAAAGAGCCAATGTCTTAAAACTTACTTGCCATGCTCCAAAATGTCAGTATGTAAAATGAAAGACAAAGAAATATAAAAGACAAGAAATATAAAATGCTAAACAATTGTTTCTATTCAAAAACATCTGGGCAAGTTTGTTTGAAGTATCCATAGGAGCTTTCGTGCATACGCAATATCATCCTTGGTTATTCACAGTCTGTGTTTACTTCTTACTGCTTTAAAATCTGCAGCAATTTCTCCCTTGTTTGCATGGTATGTTAAGTGCTAGCCTTCTGGCTTCTTCTATATTGCAGTCTGTACTGCAGTTATGTGTAGGAATGTGTTTCTAAAAATACTCGTTAAAAATTAACAGGAAACTAGTGGGGACCAAGGTTTTATACTATAGAACCTGCAACAATACAACCTCTCTCTGAGTTAGAAAACAAGGCGCAAGAAATAGGCTTTTAGCTCATCATAGATAACTTTGGGCTAATTATTCATGGTGCTATTGCGCAGCATAATCAGAGCAAGATAAATACATTCACCGAGGAAAAAAAAAAAGCGAACCAAACCAAATCAAACCAGGCATGGAACATATTAAATTTGGTTGGAGAAAAACAGATTTAAATTGAACATTTGCTGTGTTTATTCTAATTTCTACAATGCTCTTGTGTACAATGCCATGTTGTTCCACTGCTGCATGAACTGGAAAGCCATTTTCTTTCCTCATCAATTAGTGTAACACCTGCATATGTACTCAAAGCTGATGGCACAGCCATCCATTATTTCCCTAATACTTCAGTAAGTCTATTTGTGTGGAAAGACAAAAAGTTTCACAAATGAAATTATAGAAGACAGCTTGTTAAACATGAAGAAGTGGCATCATGTCTGTACCCAGACAGTCAGCCCTACAGTTTTCTAGGCAAAACCCAGACTATTTTAGACATTGGTTACTGCACTTCTCAACCCACTGGAAGAGTAACGTATGTTCCAAATGGGGCTCATTTCTGTTGTGCTTTATCTCAGTTCTGCTGCTTAGTATGGGTATTGTAGTGAGGACAATTTCCACAGAGAGAAATTGTGTCAAATCTCAATCTGCTACAGTACATTAAACTTGGTAGGTTTAATGCTGAGTCCTGTAGACATTAGCACAATTTTCTTTGACTTGGTATTTAATAGGACATAAAAGTGTTAATATTTTGACTTGATGAATTTGCTCCTTACTTTCAGCAGTAGACAGTTATGAAAAGTTACAGTGGTACATTAGTTACAGTAATTTGATTTCGGGATACAAGCAGAAACAAATAAAACCCATTAACAGAGCCACTAGCTATAACCAAAGCTAATAAAAAGGGCTAAAGGCAATTTATAAAAAGGAGTCTTAAAATGTCTACAAAAGAAAGAAAATTTAAAGTGATCCTAAGAGTAACTGAAACAATATGGTTTTTCCAATAGTTTAGCTAATGTTCTTCATTTTAAAACATTTAGCAATATACACAAGCAGGGCAATGCACAAATTCCATTTGTTTTCCTTAGTTCCACACATTTTTTTACTTAAAATGTTTATAAGCCTTTTGTTAATAGTTATCAAACATGACAAATACACCAGTCCAGAAACATTAAAATGTGACCTCCCTGTAGTTCTAAGTCTATATCCAGCTCCAAATTCTCCTTTTCTTTGAAATGGTGGAATAGCCATTAATATGTTATTTTTAAAAAGCAATTCCATGTTGCTGATATGCATGATTTTCAATACCGTTTTCTTTTTCTCTCTCAGTCCTCTCCAGACAGAGCTATAACCTTGATATATCATGAATCTGACCTTAATAATGTCTTTAAATTTTTCTGATATTAGGTACTTTGAATGACGTAGCTACTTTACCCAAGGAAAGATGTTCAGGACACCGGTGAGAAAAAGTGAGAGTGTCTGCATATCTTTATGGAGGAAAAGAGGGACTGAAGAAGGGGTGAGAAGGACTAACCATGGATCAGTAGTTATGGCAGTTTAAAACCAGAATGAGAAAACCTCATATACAAAGGCATGTTACACACAAAAGTATTTTCTTGAATCAGAGAAGCAAAATACTATACTGGTCTCACTAGATCTCATGCAAAAACAGCATGACAGTTGACTGGGAAATGGACTCAGGGACATTGGATGCATATCATTAATGATAAGACATATGGTTTTCCATTCCACACATTACCTGGAATTGATTCAAGACACTATGAGTTACAGAAAGCCCTCTAATGACATGATGTCTGTAGCCACTGGAACCAAGCCCATCAGCAAAACCAGCTACCACACAAATTTATGTGCCACTTAAGCTACTGCTTCTTGGCTGTGGGCAGGGTACAGTAAAGGATTTGCTCTCCTGAGGGAAATGAAGAACAGTAACACTTTATTGCTCTGGAGGACTGCAACCTGGCGTATAAAAATCAAAAATGGGTATGGCTAGAAGTAGGCTCTGTCTAGTGCAAGTATTCCTTTCCATTAACCAAAAAAACCATCAAGTTCTCGCCTCTTCATTGTCAGAAAGTTAAAAAAATTTCTGTGTGCCTGTCTACACAAAGAGGATAAGGCACAGTACGCTGCTGCATGAAGCTGCAGCAGATCTGTAAATACTCTCAGTCCATTTGGGCCACCAAACTTCATTGGAAAACTGCAGTAATGAGCCTCATGCAAATATAGTTTTAGGGTACAGGCCAAAAAGTTTCCAAGGAAAAGCTGACAAGGAACATAAAGAGTGACAGCTGTTAGGGAAGTAAGTACCTACTTTGTCTGCTCTTACCTTATGGTAAGGTTAGCTTAACAATTTTTTCCATGAATATTCATAACATTTCATCATTACAAGCCCAGACATTCCTCATGCTGTACAGTTAAAAGAGCAGATATTCTGCCCTCCAACACAGTTCTCAAAATTGGCAGCCATTCATTTACATAGTGAGTATGGTACTGAGGGCACACCTGAGTAGGACTCAAATAATGAGCTTTTCAACTTTTAACGACCCAAGAAGAAATTGAAGAGAAACACAGAATGTCACAGTTGGTACCCATCTTCCCTGTTATTTTCACAGTACAAAACTGACTCTCTGCATCAGCCTGTTTCTCTGAAAGGAACACACATTTCTGCAAGAGCAGGAGCTGAACATGACAGCACCACTTAAGACAATCACAGTATTCCTTTACACATATTGCAATGAGTGAAGGCTGTCAGCTTCAGACACTATCTCATCATTTACAACTCTGCCCTTTATATACAGAGGGATATTTGTACTTTATGTGACCATAGCAAGACAGAGGCAAAGAGTAAGGAGGAAATCACAAACTTTTAAAATAACATATTTAAGTTAGTCATTAAACTAAAAAAAGCCCATACTTTTATGACAAAAGTAGATGCCACAGAAAAAACTGTCATCAGAAGTATTTAATGGTCTACAGTTTTAATCTGTTACTACATGATATCACATCTTTAGCTTACAGATCTAAAACTCAAAAAACCCTATATCTGTGCTCACACTCGGAATTTCAATCACTAGCTTCCAGACTAGCTAACACTTCTGGAGCACCTTACTTTTAAAAAGGTTAGAATGGAAAAAGAAGAAGAAAAAAGGAAAAAGAAAGAAAAGAAAAAAAAAAAAAAGAAAAAAAAAGGAAAAAGAAAAAAGGGAAAAGGGAAAAGGAAAAAGAAGAAAGAAAAGAAAGAAAAGAGAAAAAAGATAAAAGAGAAAAGAGAAAAAAGAGAAAAGGCAAAAGAAAGAGAAAAGAGAAGAGAAAAAAAGAAAAAAGGGAAGACAAAGAAGAAAAAAAAAGAAAAAAGAAAAACACACCCAGGGGAAATCTCTCTCTCTCTCTCTCTCTGTATCTCAATGGTGGAGGTGAAGTGAAGTGAAGTGAAGTGAAGTGAAGTGAAGTGAAGTGAAGTGAAGTGAAGTGAAGTGAAGTGAAGTGAAAGTAGATTCCCTAATCAGAGTGTCCTAAGCTGCAGATAGCTGGAAAGCCATCTCCCGTCCATAGCTCAGAAGCTGTACAGGAGGAAGCACTGCCATAGGCTTGCACTTACACTCTGAAAGGCTTTTGTCATACTGTCCTCTGAGGGAAAAATATGCTCACTTGTATAGCAGAATATCATCAGAGACTAGAACTTTGGTTTGAATCGGTAAGTTTAAAAAAAAAAAAAAAGAGAGAGACTCCAGTAATTTGATAGTTTCCACTGTACAGATTGGAAGAACACAGAAATCTTTCCCTTGTGTTTTCTGTCACTAGAAAGGGAAGTATATTAAGTGAGCCTAGAAGCCATACCATGGTTTTGTAGAAGTGTATCTCAAAAGAACTACTACAAAGAACTAGTTACTCTGCTCCAGCAAAGGAGAATTGCTAGTTGTATAAAATATGTTTTTCAAGATCAAATGATTCTGAAAATCCTGACTCACACCATTAAATTTTCTGCCTCTCAGGGTGTAAAGGGTCAAGCTAGTTTAAGATCTGGCTCATTTGACTAAATGAGCTCTTCAGCTCAAAGGCTGACACAGATTTTGCCTTGGTACTACTGAGGATGCTAGCATCAAATAAATAGAGGTAAGGTGAAAGACACACTTGGCAGCATTGTGGGCTCAGAAGAACTCGAAGAAGAACACTGAGATGAATGGAGCAATTCACAGTCATCAGGGTCTTTTTTCAAACATTATTTATCTCCACTAGGTGTTTTTAGCTAGGAAAACCGAGGTATGATTAAGAGGCCATTTCACCTCCTATGCTGCAAACAACAGGTCCAGTTTTGGGGCAGAACACCAGATATCTACTCTCCTTCTCTTTGTCCACAGCTGATGTGTGCACTTATCACAGTTCTGCATGCCTTTGCAAGCTTACTAGAGATGTGGGATAGCAAGAAACGTGGTGGGCATTTTTTGAGTTTTAAAGCAGATTGAAACCATAGAAAAAAGAGGTGTGGAGTGGGGTCCTTCTCTCAGACCCAACCAGCCTACAGGGCCAGCCATCTTTTCTATTTCCCTTTACTCCATTACAACCTTTCCCCATTGCTTTCTTCTGTTTGCAGATACTCAGCCAGCGGAGCTTTGACAACTAACTGACCATTTGGTAGAAAAAGGAAGAGACCTTGCAGGTAAGAATGAATTAACCTGCACAGTTCCTTCATTGTTCTGTTCCAAAGAGCTCAGGGAGAGAATCAGGACAAGCTGGGCTGTAGTAAATGTGAAGAAGCCAGGCAATTAGAAATGAGAATGTCCTTTTATAAGGAAATCAGCTACATCCATAAATCCAAATGTGAAGAGTTAAAAATACATCTGCAACACATCCTTTCGGATCTGCTTGTTCAGAGCAGTGAAAAAGGAAAAGATTAATTTAAAAGAAACCAAGCTCCAGTCTGTCAGTAGACTGTCAGAAAAAGAACAGAGAGAAAGGATCCCATCCTCATGTTATTTATCTGGTATAGAAAAAAATAAAATTAAAGGACTGGTTTCACTAGCCTTTCCAAAACAACAAAACCCAAATGTATCTTGGATAATCAGAGAATCAGATAAATGGTTACCAAATTTGGAGGGAGACAGTGTAATAAAGACAGAAGTCAAAGTAAGTAAATGTAGCAGTGCTAAAAAACAAGACAAAGACCAGAGAAAAGCAGAAAGGTTGCTTTTGTTTGTCTGCCTTGCTCTTTTAGCATTGCAGGGTTAAAAAAATCCCATCTTATGGCCTTCCCAATACACAGGTGTAATGTGTCTGTTATTGTAAATGGGTGAAATCACACTGCTTACTCATACATTAACAAAACTATTGTGCTGTTACACAAAAGCTGAAGTATGACTGTTAAATTCATTTGTTCATATATTGGTACTAAGAAGTAATTCACAAAACAGCAAAAAGCAAAAGGGAAGGCCATGGTTTAAATCTAATATTCGAGTTTACCAATTTATAGATCGATAATTTGGACTGTATTTGTTAGAGTTTTCTCTTAATCATATTAACACAATAATATTTAACATATTAGGTAGTCTTACACGTTTTATGTACAATTCTGTGCTGTATATGGCATTATCTATCACTAAGTCACCGTGCCCAACTTCTTATGCGATAAAAAAAAATCTTTGTTGCTTAAATGGAGCATGTTTAATGCATCTGAATTGCTTGAAAGGGAAGAGAACTGACGATTGAACAGGCTGCAGTAATTTAATATAGACAGATGATTAGTGAGCACCTCCAAGAAAGCAAAGCAGTAACTTCACATTCTTTTGCTAAACAAGAACTGCTTTCTAGGTTTTTTAAGAAAGCCTCTAGAGTAAAGTTTTTCAATTACAAACAATTACAAAAATCCCATGCTGATATTGCCCTTCTTTAACTAAAAAGGCACCTGAGTTCCAATTGAAGATGATATTAAATACTAGAAAACAAGGAAGAGCTGAGGAACTCCTGGGGTCTACAGTAGCATTTGTGTTGTTGCAAATGGCAAAGATGACCTACTTTTCCACATTGGGAAGGGTTGTTGTTTTACTATCAATAAATATTTGAATGCATGGTAAATGTGACTAACTTCTTTCTTTTGGTGGAAAGGAAAATCCACCTCCTGACATGGGAAAAGGAGAAAGTCACTGTAGCAGCTATCTGTTGATTTACCTTTGCCCTTAGAAATCATTTTGAGACATAACCTTCACTTACCCCTCACAAAGGCCCATAAACAAAAGACATGTTTGCCATCAGACTGCTGGTAAATCCCATCTGTGCACTAGTCCTGAAACACTAACCAAAATTTAGCACTGATTAGATATATTTCGTCCTTGAAGAGGTACACACACTGCTTACCACATCAGAACAATAACTTTACACCAGTCTGCTCCAGTTAATCTCCTTTCTCATCACTGAGAAGCATGGAATACAAAGATAGAACTGGGATGAGGGCATACACCAAGTTTCCCAGTGTTTACAAGTTTAATTTTGAATCTTATAACTCTTACTTTTTTTCTGTATTCTACAAGGTCTTCATTTCTGTTTTGAGTATAGATCACACTTTTGGCAGAATTTCAAGACAGCAGTGGTGACCTCAACTCTGAGCAGCTTATTTTGGCAATACCCAAACCTCCTACTCTCAGGTATAATTCTGGCAACTGTTGCCCGCAACAGCTTAGATGGTAACAATTTTTACCTTTTCCTTTAGAAACAAAAAGTATTCTCAACAGGCTGTCGCAATGAACATTTGATGAATGCTAAAATAAAGCAGACCATGTCTCTATGCAGAAGCACAAGAACTGCTTTATCAATTAAAAGCAATATATGCACCTTCACAATGCCATGATTTACAAGCTGACAGTGAAGAAAGACTGTAAGAAAAAAAAACCCACAAACCAACAGGTTCAGTTTGACGATGCTTCTTTATCTTTACACCTACTATTCATTAATATAGATGAGGCTCAATGTTATGAAAGCTGCGGAAGAAGTAAAACTTAATTATGCCAGGACAATATGTTCTGGAAAAGACTTAATATAAGAAGAAATAAAACTAGCTCTTTAACTTTCAGATAAGCATTGGGTGACCAGAAAAACTCTGTAAGGCCTTGTTATGTAGAATTCCTCTACTTCTGATTACTGGATCAATTTGTCAGCTGCTTAGCCCAGAAGCTATACAGGACTTTAGTTTGTTTGGATGGGCAGGTGAGGGCAGGCACAAGTATATGTGACACCGAGAGTCCTCTACGATTTTCTCCAAGGATATCCTAATTTTCTTCCTCAATCTCCTCCATAGACAAGTGCCAGAATTTAAACTGGTCAAACAGATTTTTGTTTTAAGGGAGTAAGGCAATTCTCTTGCATGAGGATAAAGTTGACATTTTTAAAGTTAGAGGCCTATAGATGAGCAACATTATTCATGGATTGGCCTGGGTTTTTCATCCTTCATGGAGAGGTCTAATAGTTCAATAGGCTAATGAAAATTAAAACATTTAAAATAAAATTATTTTTACAAACAAATATTTTGATGCAAGATACACAGAATGCATATTGTTTATCTTTTATGATCTGTAAGAGTTTTGTGAAGACTAGTCACATGAAAACAGGATATGTTTTTAAAGAGTTAATCTGCTCTGGCCTATTATTAAATATCTGAAATCACAATGATCTACTTAGGACATCATAACTATGTCCACAGCAACCAATTTTTTCTATTAATTGCATTTAGTGAAAGAAGAAGATGGACACTTAAAATTCAAACTGATTTTCATGTTAATAACCCCATCATTAAAAAAGGAGAAACAAAATTTCAGAAAGCATGTGTTTGTACAATCAGAAAAGTCAGTAAATATAATGAATGTTTTTCTGTGTCTGCCATGAAATGACAGTACATTAAGAAGTGAATAGTCTTTCTGTGTTATAAATGAATACACAGGCTGGGAGAAAGGGTCCTTCCATTTTAACTCCATTCTTCACTAATCAATTGCTGCACTGTACCTTTTCTGTTTAATGGGAAAGAAAACTACAAACTCTGCACTTTTTTGATGTTTCAAAATGAAAAGGGAAGGAGGATTAAAAAAAAAATAGGAAAGACCTGGACAATATTTCTTTCACTCTTTCCCTCACGAAAGATAGCTTCTGCACATGTATTTTACTAAAACGTTCTTTGGAGTACAGTTCACAAGTACCTGAGGGACAGGTCTGCTAGGTTGTATTTCTGTCCCTGTATTGATTTAACATGTTATGTGAGGCATCTGGATTAAATCTCAAGATTGCCTTCTTTTACTGTGCTCTGAAAAATGACAAAGCAGCACCTAACCACAGTACAGCCCTCCACACAGACATGTAAGTATGGCACCTTTGTCCTTTACAGAACTCACTTGATTAATAGATGGCACTGTAAAATACATATTTTTTAAAAATTATAGCCTTGCACAAGAAAAAAATGGCTTTGAAAATGCTCTACACTTAGTTTTAAAGTATATTGCTTTCTGTTCAACCTTTGCCGTGTTACTCAAAACACTGTGTTTTGACCCAACTCTCCTGCATTTCTTTAAATCCTTGTCAGTCCATATTTGATCACCCTAACTAGTGTGGTGCAAATTGCTTTCTCCTTGATTAATTTTACTGTTTTCCAACCCTTCTCAAATTCTTATGTCTCTTTTAAACAACAATACTCTAATCCTGTATGGATACACATTTTTGGCTGATACATTCTTTACATTGCAACTAGAATTGTGAGGTTACTGAATGTGAAATGCTTTAATATTTTGCTTTTTAGGGAGCATTCCTGAACTAATATGCTGCTTTTGATACCATTCCCACATTTTCCCTCCAGGAGCTACCAACAATTTCCCACTTGGCAGACCTTGAAAGGTTTTCACTTGAAGCTCTTTAAGGAGAGGTTCTCTGCCACTATCAAAGTGACATTTTCAGGAAGTGATCTAAGCTTCTTAGACCTCCCTTTGAAAGTGCTGAGACACTAAAAATGCTCACACTACAAAACAAATGAGACCCTCTATATATTACTTAAAAGCAAACTATTATTCTCTTAAATAAACCCACAGTAGGTAGTTCTTTACTAGAATACCTATAGAATGAAGTTTTAAAATCATTTAGACTATTGTAACCAAAATTCATCTTCTAAAAGACTATTGCAATTCTTCCAATATTCCCCCTAGCAGCATTTTCTATTTTAAACATCTGTTAAAAATCAGTAGCATTAAGTTGATAGGATAATCTGGCTGGAATCTTTTGAAATTAATAAAACAAATTAGCATTATGGACTTTTAACAGAGACTGAAAAGAGTTGATTAGAATACCACGCATTAAAGCAACATGCACATCTGTACTGGGGCACAGAATTCAGAGCAGACACATTTCCATGGTGCAAAGCACATTTAGGGTCATACAGTTGTCACATGTTCATACAGTGATGAAGGAAGATCCTATTCCATCAACTGAGATATGCTTCAAATAAAATAACTGCCAAAATAAAAGCATTTCCTCTCTTCCTGCACCTTTCTGTGTCAATGAGGAAGTCAAATAATTGCATAATGATAAATGGCTGAGACACATTGTTCCTAGACATTCATAATGGCTAAGTGCTGTACTGATCATATAACACTGTGATGTGCTGCTATATGATTCAGTCAATAGAATGAAACAGCAGGACAGTGTTAATTCAATCCAGTTGTAGAGGATATCTACCTGTCTTGTTCATCCTTGATTTGAAATAAAAATAAATATATTACAGTTATATTCAATGACTGCTTAGTAATGCAAGTTCTCAAACCACAAAGCTTCAGTTTTGGCATGTAACACTGATAAGACAAACAATGTCAAAAAGTTTTAAAATGTATCAGCATTCAAAATTGCAGTTTGCCTGCAAATATCTACAAAATGTGAAATGCAGAAGGCAAAGCTGCCAGTAAGAAGCTTTGTAAGCCTGCTTACATATTCTCCCACCTCTTCTCCTCCCTCAATTTCGGTCTGTTTTGCTAATCCCGTGTGCTGGTATGGCAAGTTCCAGTTGTCACTGGCTATTGCATGGTACTGGAATAAACATGACTAATGACAATATTTGAAGGAAGATAAGGTTTCTTTTCATTAAAAAATGTTAGAGACTACAATGCACCACACAACTGAATACTAATCCCCTCACTGAGTGTGCTGGACAGTGATGGCTAAGTGTTTTATGAACAGTCAATCCCAGATAAGAACGCTTAAAAAGAGGAAATAATAGTTTGCTGAAGGTCTGCTGAAAGAATTTCATAAAAGTCAGAGCTATCACTGCTCTTGGCAGGTGCTTCACAGACAAGGTTTTGTCCAAAGTGTTCCCTGATATCTAGTAAGAAAGAATATAAAAGAGAAGAGCTGAATGTATCAGGTCAGGAGGACAAAGTACAAAACTGAGCAGAACTATGCAACTTTGCGCCAAGCATTTACACATTTGAATGCCAGACACCAAACCTGACACTGGCCTGTCAGGTTGTCATTAGCAATGCTACCGCTCACAGTGGTACCTGACACCTTCTGCAGATTCTGAAAATCTGAAATGCACCTCAGTGTTTTTGGCTGCACTGATTTGTATTATTATCAGAAAAGTTCTGGTAATGTTGAACATATACAAGTAAAATTCAACAAACAGAAAAAAATTCAAAGCATAGGGACACTTAATCAGTGCACTGAACTCTTTGACTATGAACGTTTGTTTATGATCTTCCTCTGTGATTTTAGGTTAGATCACACAGAGAATTAGCAGCCCTTTACAGTATATATCATATCATCTCACATAAATGTCTTATCTGAAGTAAATAGCAACTGGTGGAGTATGAGATGTCTTGTAAGAGTTAATAGAGCATGACCAAGAATGGGACTTGAAATTTGATTCTAGAATAAATAGGAATTCTTGAACAGAAGTAAGAATGAGTTTTACAAACTTGCAGCTTCATGGTGTGTTTTGCTGGTTGATCATTTCTATTTTGTAACTAAACTTTCCCAAGGTAGATCCACGACATTCTTTTTATCTTACTAATATTACTCCCTGCAGTCATCGACTTAAATTTACTACATATAAAAGCAGAAAGCACATTACCTCCAAGAGCTTTGGGAGGTTACATAATCTGAATCACTTTTATTACCATAAATAAATGTCAAATGGCCGAAATATATTTCCTCTGATTAAACTGTCAAGGGCAATAACAGGCAGGAAGAGAATGTCTTTGTTTTCTTCTTCTTACAGCAAAAAAGGGTGGAAAAGAGTGAAGGAAAAAATTAATATCTTTTCAGTCATATTTAAGTAATAAAAATGTGAGGCAATACTTAAATAAAAAAAATGATCTAGTAGAGCACTTCATTAGTAACTAATTTTATGTGCAGGGAAAAAACCCTGAACACCTGGTATACTGAGTAGTTGCAACTTGAATTATACTGCACTGTCTTCAAACCTTTGTCTCAAGTTTTTCTGCCCTGAGCTTATGAAGACAGAACACGTATGTTTCCATTTTCTGACTATCCCAAATAAAATACAGAGAACTCCAACACTTTCATACTATGTTTGCTCAGAGAATTCACGCTCTAGAAGTGGAGAAAGTATTTTTAAGAATTAGTTTCATAAAGTATTCTTATTGCTTTAGTACCTGGAAGCCCTAGAAATATCCGTTTTTCACCTTTGATGATAAGGGAGTTTGAAGTGTCAGGCTCAGCTGTCAAAAGCTGCTTTTCTTGGCTGAGGTCTCAACCAAAAGACAAACGTTCCTCTGGAAACAGACATTTAGATCTCCAGGTTTAGTAACAAACAGTACCTTTTAAAAAACTTGGTTTTCAAAACAGACACTTTCAAGGTACTAACTTTTACATATATTAAATAAAGAACTGTAGATGAATGTCAATATTCATTTTGAGATTTGTTATAGAAATTCAGAGACATTATTTCCAGTAGCAATATAGTACTTGTGACTTAGAATTTTTTATTCTGTACATGTGTATCTTCCCAAGCGTTATTAATTCCTGTGGGTTTAGCTCCTAGAAAATACAAGTATTATGAGTACTGTTTATTAATGTCAAAACACAAGTGTACTTCAAATATTCTTCTCATGCATTATGTATAAGAAAGAGTGGACTGACAGAATGTCAGAAGTAAATGGATTGAAAATAACAGTTTAGGGTTACCTAAAGGAGATGTAGCCCTTCAAACTGTAAGTATCACTAACTTGTGTTCTCTTAATAAAAGTTGCCTAAAGACATTAAGCCAAAAAATACAGTTAATTGGTGTTATTTCCAAACTACTGTCTCTGAGCTAAACCTTAATTAAGGTTGTTTTGGAAAACAAACAAAGAAACAAAAAAAAACCCTCTTGGAACCACCTCAACCCTGTATGTTATGGAGTTACAATGAGGAAAAGGCTCCAAATGTGCAGATTTGGAAGACCAGTGGCCAGCCTTTGATTACCTCCCAGTAGTATTACACTCCATCAATAAGGAGAGAACCAGCAAGCAGTCCTCAGTACAGACAGCAATGGATGGTATAATGCTACACCGGGAATGAAAGACGCAGTTTCTGAATGACAGGAGTGGTAGCTCTCACTCATGATCTTGGCCCCAGGGCAGCCCACTGAACACAGTGAGGAGATTATCAAAGAAGAAACTCCCCAAAGGCTGCTTTTGCAGTTGTGTCACCCATCATCAGGCACCTTTCCTGTACCAGCGACACAGCTCTCTGACTGTAACAATCTGGAGTTGGCTCCACTTGATGAGCAAAGTGGCTTTGTCTGACTTTCAACAGGTTAGAGTTAGCTGTGCACCATTCTTGAACAGGCTTTGCTTTGAGCTGAGTTTAAAGCATGTTCAATGTAACTGAAGGTGGACTGTGCTTAGTTATTAGACTAATATAGACACTGAATTACTTATGAGTTAGTTTTGTATGACATAGCTGTATTGACTTACAGATATATCTTCTAGGTCATTTCACAGTTTGGGTTTGCAATCTTTATTTTGCTTCCTGTTTTATTATTCATCCTGTGCTTTGCCCCTGCTGTTCACCTCTGTCTCTGTTAACAACTGTGTACAATATAAGGGACAATGAGTTTTTAACTATGGCATGAAAAACTGGCCCCATGGAAACTCCTGAATCACCAGGCTAATCTACTATCTGCCTCCAGCAGTGTTCCACATACAACATGGCAAACAATAGTGAAAACCAAAACAAAATCCTCACTGTACTAGGCCTGTCCTATAACATCGGACAAGAAAGAAAGCTTCCATCTCTACTTCAGATTGCTGCAATCCCTAAAATCAGACTACCAATATAGCAGTTGCTGAAGAGGAGTGGAAAGGAGGAGAAAAAGGGAAAGGGAAAGGGAAAGGGAAAGGGAAAGGGAAAGGGAAAGGGAAAGGGAAAGGGAAAGGGAAAGGGAAAGGGAAGGAGAGGAGAGGAGAGGAGAGGAGAGGAGAGGAGAGGAGAGGAGAGGAGAGGAGAGGAGAGGAGAGGAGAGGAGAGGAGAGGAGAGGAGAGGAGAGGAGAGGAGAGGAGAGGAGAGGAGAGCAGAGCAGAGCAGAGCAGAGCAGAGAAGAGAAGAGAAGAGAAGAGAAGAGAAGAGAAGAGAAGAGAAGAGAAGAGAAGAGAAGAGAAGAGAAGAGAAGAGAAGAGAAGAGAAGAGAAGAGAAGAGAAGAGAAGAGAAGAGAAGGAGAGGAGGGGAGCGAAAAGGAAAGGAAAAAAGAAGAACGGAAAAGAAAATAAGAAAAGAAATGAGAAACAATCTGTGAACTGATAGAGGCATTTGAAAAGAAATACACGTAAACAGGGAAATGTGCAAAATAAGAGAAAAATGTTTCTTCTCTGTCTTCAGAGAAAACTGCAGCTTGGGCATTTGCTCAGTATCTCTTGGCTGATCTCACCAACTCAGTCTTGCACAATCTTTGTGAGTGACTATCCCTATAACCATAACCATTCTCCCACACTCCATACTGCTGCCTGGGGATGTATGTGGGGGGTAGAGGAGTAAAAATGAAGGAGTGAAGGTGAGCATGAGAAAGCAGGGAGTGAGACCACATCTGGAATATTGTGTCCAGTTCTGGGCCCCTCAGTTCAAGAAGGACAGGGAACTGCTGGAGAGAGTCCAGCACAGGGCAACGAAGACGATTAAGGGAGTGGAGCACCTCCCTTATGACGAAAGGCTGTGGGAGCTGGGTCTCTTTAGTTTGGAGAAGAGGAGACTAAGGGGGGATCATATTAATGTTTATAAATATATAAAGGGTGAGTGCCATGAGGATGGAGCCAGGCTCTTCTCGGTGGCAAACAATGATAGGACAAGGGGTAATGGGATCAAGCTGGAACACAAGAGGTTCCACTTAAATTTGAGAAAAAACTTCTTCTCAGTGAGGGTGACAGAGCACTGGAACAGGCTGCCCAGGGAGGTTGTGGAGTCTCCTTCTCTGGAGACATTCAAAACCCACCTGGACATGTTCCTGTGCAACCTCACTTAGGCGTTCCTGCTCCAGCAGGGGGATTGGACTAGATGATCTTTTGAGGTCCCTTCCAATCCCAAACATACTGTGATACTGTGAAAGGTATTTCAATGTTTGTATTGGTTTTTCACTACCTTAAGCAATTTAAATTGGCAAGAAATTAAATTATATTGCCCAAAGTTGAGTCTATTTTACCCACAATGGTAACTGGTAAGCAACCTCCTTACATCAACTCATGAGCTTTTCTCATCATCTCACCTAACTCTCAAGCAGTTAGGTGAGAAGTAGTCAAAGCTAACCCGTCACAACAGTTAACAGCCCACTCAAGTGTGGCATTTAATCCAAATTTGAAAGTCCTGCTGGATATTTACTGACTCTGTGAAGAGAAATGTAGATATCTCCACTGCAGTCTGCATCTTGTTTTGCTATATATCCCACATTTGGGACACTCTAATCACCTAGTGCCTCAGTTACTAGGAAGTTAACTACACAATGAAGGAAAAAAAAAAAGATAAACCTACATGCAATCCCAACAAAATATATTTTCCCATTCTTGTAGTATATCCTGAAAAGACAACAGTCTATAAATTATTACAGATTATAACCCACCTTTGCCAAATTATTACAGAATGGGGAATATTGTTAGAAAGATTGTTGTGCTCATTTTACAAATACAAACCAAAATGTTGAATTTTCAATAGCACTAAGGAATCTCTTGAAGAAATAACTGAGAACTCTTCCAAAATCCTGATCAAAGCAATAAAATAGTTAGCCATCCTTTCCCTTACCTAATCAACTAACATTACAGTCACTATTATTGTCATTGACCATTGCTAATGCCCTATTTTGCTAAAACACTTTCTTCAAGGCAAGCCCCAAAATAAACCCAGAAAAAAAAAAAAAAAACAAACCAATGGTATCAGTGGTTAAAACTTTAAGGGGATTAGACAACTGAGTTCCAATTTTTAAGACAGAATAAAAACCACAAATATGTGCTAACTCCAAGGACTGGGATGGAATTTATATACCACTAGTAAGTGCTGAGAACACTTTTGTCTCATGAAAATTAGTTTAAAAAACCTCAGAGCAAGTTATTACACATTCCCTATAGGTATGACAAGTGAAAAATAAGTAGCAAGAATAGATGCTGCACACATCAGACTGCCTCAATTTTTTGTTATTGTCAAGAAATTAACATATAAGGTTGCTAATATGGCTGAAAATGGTGCAACCTATTTAGTTTCTGAAAGCTAATTTCATAACGCCATAGATATGTGCATAAGCCATACATCAGAGAACTAGGGAAGAAAGAAAAGTAGGTTAAAAAAAACCCCAACTGATTAGAAACTACAATGTTCCTGAAAAGATTGATTAAAAAAAAAGAAAATCAGAAAATATGATTCAAGGATAGTTTTTCCAGCCAAGCTTTCTGCTTACAAAATCAGTACAATAATAATTCAGTTTTTAAAGTTTTTGGCAATGGAAATATAACAAAGAAAGTAGGAAAAATCCTTGTACTTTGAAGAACTTACATTTTAACAGCTTTAGCCCATTTTCTGCTTCTCAAAAATATTCAAGAAAAAATCCTCACAAAATTTGAGACAGAAGTCTAAAGGACTTTATGGGGCATTCTAATTGCATATGATTATGAAGGAATATATTCAAATAGCCACAGAGACATTTGCAGATGATGCACAAGTCATTTTATACTCAGCAACACTGAAAAAACAGATGTGATTATTAGTGCCAATTAGACAATACTGGTTTGAAATGAAAGAGCAAGTGTTTGCCTGTCTAACAATATCACTTTTTCAGTTGTTGAATAAAAAATACAGATTCTAATGTCTACGTGAATTAAGATTAAATGTTCACCAGCACTTTCAAAGGTCTTTGTTTTAAAGCGTATAAAAACCCCTGACCTTTTAGCAATACAGCAGCTCTTTTGTGATAGATTAAAATAACTGTCACAATTGTCCAGATTTCTTATCCCCGAGTTGAAAGGAGCGAAATGTTCAGTATTAAGTGACAACTGTACTTTTTGTTTAATAATCTATATTTTAGCAAAGCTCTTCTGTTGGAATATGATATTGATGTGTTATAGCAAAGTAAGATTGCACAAGACCTAATATCTGTGTCTGAGGCAATAATTTATTGCATAAGTACATGTCTATCCTTTTGTTTAAATACATATTTGTATTTTTATACAGAGAATAATATGGACTCTGTTATGCGCCGTTCTTCTGTCCTGTTTCAATATGAAGAATATTTTAGGAGACCATGGGAAATTTGTTTTAGAGGGACATATCTATAAGAATTTCAGCTACTAAGGCAGGCATGTAGTCATGAAGTTTTTCTAAACTATACTAGGCTCTGTTTTGGACAAGACTCTTCCAACCCCTAAGAAATGAGTTCAATGTGAAACTTCGGCTAAAACATCTGACTGTTGAGTGAATTTCTAAGTAGCTCAGGCATAAAGCCTTGAGGCTGAAGAATACCTGAAATTGTTTCACAGAACACAGCATCTTTCTCTCTGGAGACATTCCCTGCAGTGCCATTGCCCAGTGCAAAAGTTTTATATTCTCATGCAGGACCTGAGAATTCAGCCCATTTTGGATGCAACTTCAAGTGACAAAACAATATTCCATGTTCAGTATATTCTGGCACTTACATCATTGCTGCTGCAAGAGCTTTTTAATTGTGTGACAAAACTCAAACTTACCAGTGTTTCTATACTAACTGAAAGTGAGCAATGACAAGATGCCACAGAATGGAGCTGTGGAGAACCTATGAATATAAACACAATTATTGGACTTGAGGGAAAAGTATGGCTGTGTGCTGAATTCTACTATGATTAGCCAAGCCATATGTTTGCAAAAGATCTCATTGCTCACCCAACACATTTAATGGTCTCCCCTGACAATGCCCTTGTTAGTACTGTCTAGGATACAGACATAAGAAGAGGGATCATGGAAACATGCACTTCATCAATGCGGTAATTAAAGAGAAAGTTATAACCTCAGAGATTTCAAGAAAGTCTGCATCTCCCAGGACAAATGGAGGAAATTAGCGACAGTTTCTGTAGACAATTTTGTTAGGATTAAAGTTGCATTTTGTGTTACATTTTTAGACAATCTTTTATCTGCAAGTCTCTTTGACAACATAGGAAAGGCAAATGACAAGAAAAGATTGGCAACTCACAACTGATAGTATTGGACCATGGATAACTTTGTCAAAAAAACTTACATGGAAGATAAGGAATCCCTTACCAGATATAAAAAGACATGCCTAACAACCACAGTAAACAATGACAAATTTCTTCCTTAACAAAAACCCTCTGGGAGTAGTTGACAGAAAAACTTTATCCTTACTGAGAATATAAGAAGACACATGGAGGATGTATGTCCACTCTTAGGGTAGATTTTCTGGTAATCAGTGTGTTTGTTGATCAAGACCTTCCCACACTAAAAAGAACCCTGATCTGGTAACAAACCCACTCTGTTTCCAATATTAGATATACTCCAGTGTAACAACTTGATAGTATCTTGCAGGTCAAAAGGTGTGATCCTCTCTTCTGGAGCAACGGCATAACACATTGAGTTCATCTTCTCCATGTTAGTTTTCTATAAAGAGCTAATTTTTCAATATTTAAGGCTTTTCTCCACACTCTGTTCTTTTCTGCAACTGGAAATATTCACTGTGGAGCCCTTTCCCCTGAGAAATTAACTCTTACCCATCCTCTTACACTGCAGATGCAAACATGACTGACACTGAGTGGCTACTGAAGAAAAGAAGGTGCAGGAGGTGGCAATGCAAAACAACCCCAAACTTTGCATCTGTTTCACAGGATAGATAACCTGATTTGTGCCTATCCAACACGACTTCAGAAGGTGTGTCTTTCACTAAGGGCTACATTACTGCTCTATCCATTCCCAATGAGCAGCAGCATCTGGAACAGTTTGTGAGTTTTGCAGACTCTTGGTGCCTCAATTGCAAGAAAAAATAATAAAGCAGAAAATTTGAATCTGAAACAAATGGAAAACTGATAGCTAAATCTCCTCTGTTTAGCTGTTTTTAAATAGATAATAATGCCTGGAGTGCTCAAAAATATCCACGTGAATGGAATGCCTCAACATGCAAGAAATGAATAAGTCTTTGCTCTCCAACTTAAAATCTGGAATCAAAGATGATACTTTCTGGAATCCCTCTACATTTGTTACTAGGAATGTCTTCCAAGAACCACAGCTGTGATGACCAAAGATATTTAGGGATCTTGGAAAACAGCTGCAATTGCAACTGTAGAAAAGAATATTGGAATCCTTCCCTAAATTCCTTCTGTAGAAACCACTGAAAAGACAATAAGTGAGCAAGGACTTGATGGAATCACAGTGTAAGAGCACCTCATAAAGTGCAGCTGAAAATTGCAGCACAGCTGCAGAAAATTTCTCCCTCACCCCCCAAAGAAACAAATATATATTTTAAGTTTCTTCGTTCTTTTCAGCAAATGCAGCAGCTTCCAAAGAGAAAGGACAACAAGAAATTTAATGTCTTATCCTGGAATCCAGGACCTTCTTCCCTGTCACCCATATATTCTTCCCCTGCCCATCTTTCCTCAAAACTGCATTGCGTCAAATTAAATATGCTGAATCTAAAAGCCCAGCACTAGCAGCCAAGAAAAATTTAGAAGCTGAGTAATGGTAGAAGTTCAAGATCATGTGTTATCCAGAGATTATTCAAGGGGAATAGTAGAAAAGGAAGTTAATCTATTTAAAAGCTCCAGGAATGACTAATAGGTATCATATGCCACTATATGAATTACTGCAGTTCCTACTGATAATTAAAGTAGGCTTTCCCGGAAAAAAGAATCTGAGGGCTTTGAGGCTAGTGACAATACAGTCAAGAACTCCCTTTTTAGTATTGCTAAAAGGAGGTGCAATGGAGTATGGGAGCCATGGTGTGACAGAAAAGGACTTTTGATCAGAATGAAAACTCATGGGACAATCTGAATAAAACGGGGTCATGGTACACAATAAAAAGGCATATTTAGAACTTTTTAGTGCTACAAAAGATGGGTCACTTTAATGGTCTTGCTGGGCTATGAGGAATACAGATAGGTCCTCAAGGAAGCTATAATAGGGTTTCAACGGCAATGAAAAGTTGAGGGGACTCTGCTTTAGTCAGGCACAGAAGGACTATTTCCTCTCAGGGTAACACTGGGAAAAAGAGAGAGGAAACAGTCAGCCTCATTCCTTTTAAAACTACTGAGAACATGCAGAGGCAAGAGGTGTGGAGCACGATCCTGGTAACACTGGCTAAAAGTGCTTGCATATGCGAGTTCTGCAGTGTGAATATGCACATAGATAAACACTCAGAGAAACTCTATTGCATTCTCTTTCTCTGCCTTAGAACAACTTTTCTTGCTATGTTTCTAAAGCCAGTGAGTAAATTTAAATATGCTTGAATGTGCCTGCTTAGATGCATCATCTGAAAAGCACAGCACCTGTGGATGTTTTTCATTATTGCCTAAGAGCTTTTAGAAAAGATAAAAAAAGATAATGGGATTTAAGAAAATAAAATCGCAAGAATTGTAGAGAATTGTTAAATTTAACACCTGAGCCCCCAGATTATACTCACTTTTGGCAGACAGACCACAAAGCATTGCATAAAATCTCATGAGGCATGCAGTACACAAGTGGAATATCATAGCATTACTGATGTAGATGACAAATACTTATTGAAAATAAATAAAACTGTACTAACTGCATGAAAAAATGCAAATTAAAAATACTTTAATCATAACTAACCATGCATTCCTCGCTCAAATCATGTAGACCATATAACATAGATTCACACAAAACCTACATCATCATTCAAACATCATCTTAGAAAGTCCAATAGAGGAATAAGATAATAACTTTGAAACTAAAAGTTAAGAAATCATTTCAAGGCAGACTAGAGAGCTCATGCTTACTAATTATTTTGGTACTTTGTTATTTATTTGGAATTGTTTTGATATAAAAGGAATTTACAGAATTTTAATACTTTCAACTAGTCCATGACTGGGTCACTTGTTAAAACTTTTCTCAGTATTAGGGCCTACAGAATTATTTTTGTATTAGTGAGCATACTGCAGCTAGCTAATGAGAGGTAACTAATAGCTGTTCTCAATTTCTATTTGTTATTGCAAACACAAATTTATCAATTTGTTTTAAAGAGTTTTGCCAATCATCTGTTAGCAGTGAACAAAATCAACAAGTATGTGGAAAGTAAAGAAAGTGAATAGAGGTGACAATGAAAGCCAAAAAGACAATCCAGACAATTAAATCCACCCCTCCCTTGAGAATTAAGCACTTCAGCTTATAACACCAAATATGAGTGTGTGAGTAGCATGACAAAAGAAGTGTCAACAGCAAATAGGTTTTTCCTTAAATTAGTATAAATATTGAAGGTTTTTAAATGTTTGAAATGCTGATGCAGGCATCTTTTTTATTGTTTCCAGGAACAGATATTAACTTCTAGATGAGGGGCTCACTTAAAGCTTTTAATCTTTCAACCTCAGCAAACAAATCGGTTTTATTTATTTGTTTGAGTCTTAAGCACATTTTATCACGGAAACGTCTCCTGCAAATTTTGCATATTTTGAACCTATTTTCTGTCTTGTGCTTTTAGCCTTTTGATACTATTTTTTTTTTTTTTAAGCAGAACTAGCATGCACAAAACATAATTTAGTTGAGCAATGAAGATCCTAATATTTTCATGTATCTAAGAAAATTAATATGCTCTGCAGCTCACTGAAAAAAAAAAAATCAGTTCAATAAGGTTTTGTTTTCCTCCCTCACTGTTTACTTAAGCTTGTATTACTAGTATGGTGCTCATGATGGGTGAAGAAATGACAGCACAGAAGCCTCCAGTCCTCTATATAGGCACCGGCTAGGAATAGTTCAAGTGGAAGCAATGCAAAGTTATTCCACCACTGCAGATCCACTTCACACCTGACCTAACAGTGCCTTCTCTCCTAAAGCAAAACGGCCAGTCAGGTTTCACGTTCACTGATTTTTTTACCCTCATATGGACTTTCAGCTATGCCAAACTGTGCATGATGGTTCTATAATGCTCTTGCCAACACACCAACAACCCATCTTCAGACATTTCAGTAGGATTTGAATAAGAGCTTCCAAACCTGCGCAGCCAGGTACTGGGAATCAATATTTCCAGTACCTCATCAGGGAACGGAGGATTTGAAAATGATCATGAAGAGATACTAAAGGCTTACGCAAATGAACAAACACTGGTCTGCATCTGGTAAAGTATAATTTACATTTAAAGCTTTGATTCAGATGTCTACATTAGTTACAAGGCATAAACCTTTATATTTAATTTCAAATCTCTGCCATAGACTCTTTCATCACAGTTTGTATTGCAACATTATGCCCCGAAGCAAAAATCAAAGCTACTGTGCAATATATGACTCTTCAGCAAATTGTCCATAATAGTCAAGAATGTTGATCAGATTCCAGTAATGTGGAAGTACATTTAAGAAATAGATTTTCTCTTTTATTTTCCATGAAAAAACAATATGATATGGTTTTGCTTATTGTATGCATAGAATACATCAGTAACAGTAATATTAGTAAAAAGAGAGAATGTAAAACTATTCTATAAAGCTACCATTTCATTTCAAAGAAAGAGGTTCTTTTGCCACTATTGTGTGATCAAATATAGATGCTACAGGCGCTTGTACTGGGATTTTTAAGTGTTTGTACTGGGATGTAGATGTTACTTTAAAGTGTCTGGCTGGTATGGAGTTAATTTTCTTCAGAGCAGCCCATATGGTGCTGGAGTTTGGATTTGTCAGTAAAACACACCAGTCATTTGGCTTTTACTGGATTCAGGGGAAAGGTGGAGAAAGTGGGGATATTAATGGTGTTTCTGTTTTTAAGTAACTGGTTTGGGTGACGGGGATCTGCTTTCCAGGAAATGGCTAAAAATCTGCCCACTGATGATAGTGAATAAATTCCTTATTTTGTTTTGCTTGAGTGTCTTTATCTCAACTGATGCATTTTCTCGTTTTGGCTTTTCCTGTTCTCCTGTTTTGCTGGGGTGGGTGGAGTGAGTGAGCAGCTGGGTGAGTGCGTAGCTGCTGACTGGGGCCAACCCACCACAGTGTCGTTTTAGTCATGAAGTACAGAACAAGCCATGTTTTGTCATTGCTAGTTAGGCAATCAAGAATGGCTGAGACTTCCTAGCACCACATATGGTAATACTCCTTTATGTGATATTTTAAAGTTGACTAGGAAATCAATCAGTGTCTGTACTTCTGTACGTAATTTTTTTTTCTTCGCAATACTCTGAACCCAGTTACATTAGTGTCACATATTAGGATGGGTGGACCATGAACATCAACAAAATTAGAATACTTTGACAAAAGTGAATGTATTATTCAATCACATGACATAAGCAATATTCCATAGTTTCAGTTCACTTATACACGTAGGTTTTATGACATTAGATCGCACATCAACGGAAAGATAAATATTTATGGAGTTTAACATTAAGGCACACCACTGGGTATCTTGGTAATCTGAACCTTATCTGCCATGTGAGCTTATCCATGATGCTGAATCTTTTCCAGATTTGTGCTGAATCCTTGTCAGAGGTAGTTAAAGGGACAAAATGACCAAAAGTTTCCCATTCCTATGCAATAAAATATTACTTGCCCTACAGAGTTCTCTAGAAGATGAGAATAGCGAGGCACCTGCTCAGTTCTGTGTAACTACCACAAGATGGAGAAGATGGGGCAAAAGATCTCACAGGCAAGACACTGAGGGACCTGCTCCTTCCCCTAGTTCTGACTTGCTGAATGACCTTTCATTTTAGCCTCTTAGGATTTCAGTCTCCTTAATTGCAAATTGGTGGTGTCAGTATTTATAAGGCACTTTAAAATCTACAAACAAAATAGCCATCCAAAGCCCAAACACATACTAGTGCTATCAAACACGTCTGGTCAGCTACTGTAGCCATAAAATTAAAAGCTGAATATTTTTTCTCTTTGCCAAACATTGACTTATCATTGCTAACAATTATTTACAATATTATTGTTATTCAGGGTATTACTACTACCATCAGCAAAACATCTAGCTACAGACCAAGTGATCCATAAAAAACAAAACCACAACAAAACATAACAAACAAATTTAAAAAAAACCAACAACCCAAAACAACCGACCAGAAAAACCAAACTAACCAACCAAACAAAAAACCACAAAAAAACCCCAAACCACCAAACCACAACACAACAAGAAAAACAAGAGAGTAAGGGAATAAACAGTGTCAGAAAGAGAAATTGACTGGCATGATTGCCAATAATCTTACCCAATTTGCAGAACACTTGTATAGACTAGCTAAATAGTGCTACAAGATGCATTCACTTCAAGGACTTGCACTGGTGACATCTTCAATGACATTTTTCTTGGCATTGAAGCTACAGCTGTTTCCTCCTCTTTCTAATTCTGACTGCTCAAAAAATTAAATTACCTGCTTTCCATAACCTATTTCAACTTGTTAAGCATACACCACATCAAAGACTATTGAAATGAAAGCAAGAGTAATATTAAGCATATTAATTTTTTCTATATGTAAAAAGAGCCATATATTGATGAGATGTATATATCAGTAACATTGAGAAATCGGCTATATTTATTTATTAAATAGAAACAGGGTAGTTAATGAAAGAACTGCATAAAGACTTAACACCACGAAAACTGAGTTCTAAAACTTACCAAAACCAGCAGAGTGAATAAATCTGACCAGCACCTTTGGTCCTTACTAACAAGGAAGTCAGCACAGGGGCAAAACTAACACAGAACAAACTTGAGAGTTACAGAAGGACATACT
The DNA here is from genome assembly GCF_036013475.1 of Columba livia. Lineage (NCBI taxonomy): Eukaryota > Metazoa > Chordata > Aves > Columbiformes > Columbidae > Columba > Columba livia. The sequence continues at coordinate 71,490,301 of NC_088604.1, forward strand.
CGTCAACAAGAATAACCTACTTCCCCTTACGAGTCCCCCAAATGAGACCCCTGCTACAGAGATTTTGTGGGTCTTGCCTCTCCATGGGGTTTCTGAGACATGACACTTTTGCTGGAGGTGAGTGAAATGGCTACAGGACTCCTTTTATTGTGCCTGAAGTCCTCTGCAGATATCTATTGCATCTATTACTAAATGTAACAGAAATACTTCATAAAAACTTTATGTAACATGCTAAAAATGATGCTTTCATTGCACTCTTGGTATTAACTCGTCTTCAGAAAGCACTTGCAACCCTGATTCTCTCTAGTCAGTAGTGCATGGCATTGGAATTCTGACAATTACGTGCACAGAAAAGAAGATGCTTGCTGTGTAACACAACTGTGTGAAATGCACTTGTGAATTTCCTTGAAGCTATTACGCTACGTATTCTTTTTCTGTCTAGATCAATATATCATCTCTAGACCCAACAGGATATGAAAAATAACAGAAGACATGATTTAAAAGAAACTTTTTCATTTTTTGATTCTTTCAAACTCTTCATTACTGCACAATCAATTTACAAATATGGTAGGCAATATTTCAACTACCAAAATAAGAAAATTGCACTGAATTTTTTTAAAAAATAATTTTCCTGTCCTAAAATCTCCTTTGGGAGAAAACTGCTCACAACTTGAAACCAGAGAAATAGTAATTTTAAAATAGACTCTATCTGCTTGCATCCATCATCCTTTCTCCTGTTTGTCAAGACTCTATGGCCTTGAGCTTTGCTTTAATTCATAATGGTAAGTTAAGCTCATCCTTTATTTAATGTCAGTTTAATAAATTACTGCTAAATGGTCCTTCTGGTAATTTATTAACACAAAATAATGGCTTTATAGGAGGTCATTTAGAGCTGTTCTGAGCTAGAACAGCTAGTCCACAGCATTATAAGGTTTCCATTCAGTCAATATGTACCTCCCTCTTCTTGAATTTTGGGGGATTTGTTTAACATTTTTATAGGATGATACTTCTCCAGAAATACAATTTTTGATGGTTTCATGAGTAACTTAAAATTTAAGAACAGATATTTAGTATTACTACAGGTCATGTTGATATTCACATGATTCCTAGTTAGCTGGGGCTCTGTAGAAGTGTAATATTAGATAAGAGTCCTTTCACCCTCTTTGTGTCCTTAAACTGCTAAGAATAAAAGCAGCATTAAAATGGTCTTCTAAAGAATTCTAGACCTAACTGAAATGTCAACCTGCAGCTTAATATAAATCAGTCTTGAAAGACAGAGTGGAAACTTGTATTGTAATGCCCAGAAAAAGGGGTTTGCTTTTTATTCATTCAACTAATGGGTGTTCAGAGCTGTTCAAGTTAATCATGTGCAGTATAATATCAGCTAAAAAACTCTTCTGTATCAGATTTTGGTCTGAAGGCAGTTGTGGACTATCTGGAGTAATTAGAGTTAAATTGTATTGATGTGCACTTTCTTCCTTGAAGTCATGGTAAATGACAAATGGATAGTACTGATAACCTATGGCATTAACTTTTTCAGAAGAGAGAAGGGATACAGAGTCATAGTCTCCAATTTTCTGAAAAGTATTTGAGTTTTTTGAAAGAACATTAGCTCCAGATAGCGGTACATGGATAACAGCAATGTATCTGTACCACGGACAAACGAATCCTCTATCTCCAATGATATTAGCTGAGCCTTGCTACTAAACAGTAAATTCACTTACAAAAAATGTAATAAGATGTAAAGAAATAAAGAGTTAAATCTAAAGCTGGCTGAAATGTCCCTGATTTCAGCTAATCATATTAGATTTTCTTTTCTTCATCAGAAAGTCTTGGTAGTTACTGTAACAAAAAATTTTAAAGATCCCCAGCATTCCAAGATAAGACAAGAAGCTTAAATCATGAGAAACACCTTGCAAGTGTGTCAGAACTCCCTCCTGCCCAAATGAAAAGTTTTGTTTGGTCAAATGTCTGATTTAAAATGTTAGCTTACGGTCACACTATTTTCTCCTCCCTTCACCTTGAGTCAGTTGGTCTATCATGAAAAAAACAGTATATGCAGATCTTAGACATATTAGATGGTACAAATTATTTCTTAAAAACACCCCTCCCTGCTATAATGGGAAATGAAGAAAAAATGACATCAGAATGAATGATGACCATTATATTAACTGCCGACTTTGACCAGTTACTGTATATTACAACTTCATATTTAAATGAAAAAGACATTGTGCGTTTCATTTTCTTTTATTTTTAAAACTTTGCTTCAACTGAAATTACTACAAACCCCAAACAAGTGGCTTCCAGGGGTGTAACCAAGATAGTCTTTTACAATGGAAATTATACTTGAAATGTTAATTGTGGACATGTCCTCAATAACAGCTGGAGAATTTTCTCTATAAAGGAAATTCTAGGAGTTCATGCAGAAGAATTTAGATAAAGGTCAGATTTTTTCATTATATTAGTTATGCATTTGTACAAATCACAGATGCCCTTTGTTGTTGGAATTAACAAAGACAATAAGCTATGCTAGGTTTTCTGTGTTGTTCTGGACTTCTAATGTTACTCAGTTTCTGAAATTTAGTAGCAGAGTAAAATCTGATTGACTGACCCAGTTGGTGTGCAATGCATAGCAATGATCACCTCAAAGCTAATCTTTTTGCCAGAGTGCTCTCAGTGTCAACTCTGCAAATGAAACCTAAAGCTTTACTATCTTCTGTCACATGGGCAAAACTCAGAAAGAAGCAGCTTGTGGGCAATCTATTTCTTATAGTACTCAACTACCTCTGAAAGTGAAGTGTTCCTAATGTTACAGTATTTGCCAGACATACTGTCCCCTGGTGATAATAAAAAGATTAAGTGGCTAAAAAGTAGCCATCAGCCGAATAAAAAATGAATGGTATACTTTTTAACGTGGAAAAGGAAACAAAACACTGTGATGAAGGACAAACAAAAAACATCAGAAAGACTTCTCCTGAAAACGTACATACAAGAGATGGCATTCTGGCACCTACTAATATAATAGCTTTTCTGATACACACAAGTATTTATCTGGATGTCCATAAAGTCAAGTCTTTCCTTTCTGGGTGTCATATAATCATGCACTTCCAACTGCCTTAGTGTTTGTAGGAGGGAATGTTTCTCTTGTTCTGTTTGTTTAATTTCTTCCCCACTCTCGGCTTCCATCATCCCACCATCCTCAAAACAACAAAAAAAATCAACTTGAAAGGGAGTAAAATGGAAAGCAGTGGTACATGGTACTTCCTTCTCAGTACAGAGGAAGTCTCATGTGTTCGAACTGTAAAAAGCCAAGAAGCAGAACAGAGGACAGAATCCAAGAGACAACTGCTTTCCATGACCACCTCTGTTTCAATACTTCATGGCAAGACCAGGAAAAGGTAAGTTCAAACATTCACATATGGGTTTGAAAACCATATCCAACAACTAAACCCATATTACTGTTTAAGTTCTGTGAATTTTCTTCCGATTCCAGTTCACTCAGCTTTCTGTGAATGTGCAGCCAACGTAGGCCAGTACACAACTACAAAATACTTACAGTTCACATCAAAATGTTATCAGATTCTTTATGAAGTCTACACAAGGTTTTTCAGCTGCATGTCTACACTAGATATAGGCAAATATTATTAAAATGCGCTATAAATGTCCATTGTACTTTAAAGATGAACATTTACTAGCAATATTTCCCCAGGACACACAAGACCAAATCGATATCACCCAATGACTTTCATTATCTGGAGCAGTCCCTGTATCTATTTACACTGAAAGGAAATTAATACTATAGAATGAAGATTTTGTTTCTGTTTTGGTAGATACCAAATTCTGGTGGGATATTTCTTTTCCTCTTTTAGTGAAGCCTTTTATCTAACACTCATCCTTTCTGACTTAGGAATGACGACCAGAAATATCAATGAATGCCTGTGCATGCTGCAGAAGCACTTCTGAATGCAGAGGAGTGGTTATTACAGCTGATGATGGCCATGTTTTCACAGTACTGTGAGAGCAGTACTGCGTAGGCGTAGATCAGATTGCCACATTGTGAATTGCTAGAACAACCTACACCACAAAGAGCACCAACAATCAGAGATCACATACTTGCAAAATTGAAATACATATTTTCTGCCCAGCCATTTCTTGGAGGAAAAGAAAGAAAAATCAAGGTATTGGATGAAGGTAAATCTTATAACAATATAGCCTAGTGTTGTGGGTGTGGTGAGAAAATTAAATCTATCCCAGACAAACCCAGTACAGCTGGTAAGTACTGAATAAGCAATGGAAGGAATTTCAGTGAAATTCCTTTTTCTACACCTCTCGCATGGAAAAGAAAGCTATTCAAAAGCAGAGGATAGATATTATATTATGTTTCATGTATTCAAATGAAAGGGGCCTGAACAAATCTTGCTTGGAAATACTGAAAATAGTAGTATGACAAAAGCATGTATTTAGCAGAATGTCCAAAAAAGCTTACAAAAGTTTCTGTGATCTAGTTATAGTCATAAGGAAACCGCCAACAGCCCCATGCTTGGTCAGCAGTGCTCTTGAAACCATGCAGAGCAGATAAGTACTAACAAGCAAGCTTATGAACTCTCAGCAGCTCAGTCCTTAATGCTGCTGCCCCTGGTTATGAACACATTTCTTGACTCCTTTGAATATCAGTTTCCCTCACTGGAAAAATGGGAAGAAAAGTAGTAATTTTCCTTGTCAGAAATGTTCATATTTACAAAGCACTCTACAATAATGAAAAAGACAATGCAATAAGTTGGTGGTATTATTATGTTGCAGTTTCAAGCATTTATGTTGCATCCAAGCATTTCAAAGATTGAACAGATCTTGGTGAGTAGAAAGTCATCCTTTGTACGTTTTGTTACAATAGCTTCTTTGTCATAAACTGAGATAACTGATTAGGCTTCACTTGCAAAACTTCAGAAATATGTAATTTTGTCAAAGGTTACAATACTGAAATGACATAAGAAAAGAAAGTATCAAATATTGCAACTCAGTTTACTGAGGATACATGATGGATGAAACTGAGATTTTTGTAACTGTGTTGTCATTCTGAGGATGTCTTATATTAATATGGATCTGGTAAGCAAACTAGTAAAAAATATAATAAAAATACTTGAAAAAATATTTTTTCCAGTTATTGATTCTCCTCTAGTTTAGAAAATCCGCTATATTGAATACATGTGTCCATACAGAACAAGCTGAATCTTTTAGCATGAGAAAATCTACTATGCTATCAACATTATAGTTGCAGGCAGGTAGGATTTGCAACTTAGCTTGCACGTACATTGTACCTGCTATCAGCACAAAACAGAAAAGATTTTCTACTACCACTTCCAATCATTTATATAGATCACGGCAGTAGGATTAGACCTTAGTTTGATTTTTCAGGTTCAAATCCTTTCCTAAACCTTGTTGTTTCTGAAATACAACATTTGTCTGACAACAAATCTGACTTATAGATCTAAATGTTAGCTTGGCAGAATAAAATAATGAGAATATTTTGAAGAAGCATTTAAAAGACTTGTTTCAACGCTCATTGTTACGTCTCAATTCCTGATGTGTTTCCTGAGAAAACATCCTGTAACGAATCTGCTAGCATTTCTTTCTTCAGAAAAAAATGATGGACTTGCCTTTCCAGGATGAGTTTTGTAGCAGGACTATAGCACATCCTCGGCCAGAACAAGGAAAGGACATGAAACTGAGTTGGTGCAACCAATTGATACTATGGCACTCAAAGATTTGTGATCATAAAATCTAAACTTCTTATTCACCTAAATAGGTTTGGAATTCTTAAATGGGAATAAACTGGGTAGATAGACATATATATCTAAGCAAGGCATCACACAGATCCAGTGAAGTTTTAAGATGTCTATCTCTTATTTAGTCTCCTAAATAAGCAGGTTGAGGAGGTGATTCTGCCCCTCTACTCTGCTCTGGTGAGACCCCACCTGCAGTCCTGCATCCAGCTCTGGAGCCCTCAGTACAGGAAAGACATGGACCTGTTGGAGAGGGGCCAGAGGAGGCCACAAAAGTGATCAGAGGGCTGGAACATCTCTCCTATAAGGACAGGCTGAGAAAGCTGGGGTTGTTCAGCCTGGAGAAGAGAAGGCTCTGGAAGACCTTATTGTGTCATTTCAGTACTTAAACGGGGCCTATACGAAGGATGGGGACAGACTTTTTAGCAGGGCCTGTTACGACAGGACAAGGGGTAATGATTTTAAACTAAAGGAGGAGAGATTCAGGCTTGACATGAGGAAGAAATTTTTTACAATGAGGGTGGTAAAACACTGGCACAGGTTGCCCAGAGAGACGGTAGATGCCCCATCCCTGGAAACATTCCAGGCCAGGCTGATGGGGCTCTGAGCAACCTGATCTAGTTGAAGATGCCCCTGCTCACTGCAGGGGGGTTGGACTAGATGACTTTTGAAGGTCCCTTCCAACCCACACTATTCTATGATTCTGTGATAACCACTGACTTGAATGCACCATTAGGATCCTCAATATTCCTTTGATTCATGCCAAAGCACTCTAAAATGCCTGTGAAAATTCCAGTCAAGAACAACAAATCTCTCTTACACCGAGACAGCAAACAAATTTGAGAAAGCTATAATCACATCCCTGATTTTTAACTTAAAACCAAATTTACTGTATCAAAATGCAGTGAACTTAACTTTAATGTGCTTATGCATAATATAGTGCCTTCTAAATAGCTTCAGTATTGAGGATACTGATGCTGTTGCTATTGGTGCAATAAAGATGTTGAGAATACAAAAATGAGCTGCATATATGCACATGTATTCCAGCTTAAAAACTGCCAACATTTGTGTTTCAGGAGACCAAAATTATGCATGCAAAAATTTGAGATTTTCTTGTAACATTTGACATCAGTTTACTGTCATAGCTGTCAATTTATAAAGTGTTGCTGTCTTTGTCTCTTAAATGATATGTGAGCTGATAAAAACGGAACCTAGGCCATTTTGCAGAAGACAGAGGAAGAGAAATGGGAGGAATAATTCCTAGGCACAGTGTCAAGCCTATACAATGGCAAAAGAAATACAGGAGTTTTCAAGGAAGAGAGGAATGATGTTGGCTACTCCAAATGGTTATGCTCTCCCTGCTCTGCAAAATTCTTCCCCCATGGTGTAACTCCTCCAGCCCTTGTTAAAATAGAACTTTTTGTTGTTCTTACCACTTTGGGTTCAAAAAGTATTGTTCAGACCATTTGTCTCTTTTCAGAGTAGTGAGCCTTCTCACAGAAGGCAACCAGGCTATTTATGTACAGTTACCCAAATTGAAAATCTCAGCTGTTAATTTTCTAACCAGTCTCTCTCCTTCTGTTGATGAAGATGAAACAGCAAAAATAGTCAAATGTCTTTCTCTTGGAGTGATCTTCCTACAAATATAAAATTATTCTTAAAACTTGGGTTACTTTCTGTGAAATTCTCTTTAAGGCCAAAAATCCAGTCCTATGAATTGTATTAGATTTCACCATTTCACACTTAATAAATCAGTCAGTTTATCAAGGCCAGGTAAAAAAGCTCATGATTACAGCTTGCAGTTCATGGATTACTAACATGAATATAGTAATAACAACAAACACAAAAGCCATACGTATTACCTGTATATGTATCTTTAAATAAACAGGCTGAGAAATTTGTAAAAACAAAGTAGAATTATAACAGACCTCAGGACCTGCATGCTAATATGATACCTTCTTTGGCAAGATGTGATGGCGGAAGGGCTGAGTAATGAGAAGCAGTACTCTTCACCTCCAAATAAAATGTCCAAATACACTCTTTGCTGGGAATAAATTAATTTCATTAAAATCTATAAGACATGGACCAGCTCTCAGTCCAAATAAAAGGAGACCATGCCCAGTCAAATAGCTACCTGCAAAGTGCCTCACACATGATCTCCCTCTGGCACTTTTGAGGAATGCCAAGGGTTACAAGGTAGTTGCAAGGCTGGTCCCAATCAGAACAGAGGTATCCTGGCCAATGTGGAAAAATCATACAATATGTTCTACGAAACCTGTATGCATGACAATATCAAAAGAGAATTCCAGTGTGTTGTATTTTCAGTGTGTCACACAGGGCACAGTACCTAAGACACAAAGCAACACCCTGGATTTTATTGCCAATGTTATCTGACTGAAAAGTGTTCTTTGTAATACTAACTAAACAGAAACAGAAATGTGGGTGTCAGCATCACTCTTCCTGCTCAGGCTCATTTGTTACAGCAACCAACCAGCCCTCTCCCATTTGTTTTATGGACTATATTGTGCAGTTACTCCAACCACATCTATAACACAGTAAAAAGACCTAGCAGGACCAGAAGTTTAACTTGTTCCTATACATTGCCTACTATTAATGGCAAAAGATTTGTGCAGGAATAGACTCAGTCTCTGTAAAATTTCCACACTGCAGATAGATTTTCCTTGTGTTGCTGGCCTGTCTTTACTCACATTCCTATTTTCCAAGATGATAGTTTCATTTCCAAGAGATGAGGGAGTATGTTATTCTAAAAGTTTTAATGATGTGAAGTTAAGTCCGCTTTCCTCTTAATCACAGAACTCCGAGGTGACATAAACAGGGTCTACTTGAAAGATCAGGAGGGACACTCTGTCAGGGACTGTACTGATGGGATGAAGGGTGATGGTTTTAAACAGAAAGACAGTAGATTTAGATTACAGATTAGGAAGGAACTATTTACTGTAAGGGTGGTGAGACACTAGAATAGAGAAGTAGTGGATGTCTCCTCACTGGCAGTGTTTAAGGCCAGGTTGGATAAGTCTTTGAGCAACCTGGTCTAGTGGAAGATGTCCTTGCCCAAAGCAGGGCAGTTGGAACTAAATGATATTTGAACCCAAAACATTCCATGATTCCATAATAAAAGGAACTCAGAGGGATGGATTATTTTCAGTAACATGGAACCCTGGATTCAGAGGCAGAGACTATAATTTAGAAGGTGTTTCACTTGTCACCCCTTCCCTTCCAGTGGCAGCCACAGAACCCGTAGTTTCACTGCAGAGACTTCCTGAAATGATTAATTACAAAAGACCCAGTGTCAACGTCCGATGAATTATCAGGAGAGGGTGCTAGGAGAGATGCCCAGAAAGGGAGGGGAAGCATTTGCAGTAGGACAGGAGCTGTGTCAGTGCGGCAGGGCTCAGCATTCTCTCTCGTTTTTGGAGAGATATAGAATGCTCTTTGAAGAAAGAAATTAAAAACATTTTGTTTTCGTGGTATTTTCCCTATTTTTGTTTATAAGTTTCAGCCTTACAGACACTATATTTAATTGCATTTACCATAAACTGGCCAGGGCACTTCACTCATCTAAATCTTTCTCGATCGTTCATTATTTGCTTTATCATCAGCTAACTTGCTATCTCCTCTGAAGAGTGCATATCTATTATCACTTGAGAAGTTCCACCACTGCCCCTAAGGATATAACCTCTCAGCTAATTTCTGGAACCACAAACTGCTGCTTTCTTATTGCTGAAGAAATTTTCACACTGAATCATTGTTTTTTAGCATTGGGATTAACTTTTGATATACAATAAGCACCTGTGTACTAGGAACAAGGAAAATAATTTATAAGTTAAAATCATCAGGATGCAGTAACATTGCTTAATTTTCAGGTCACAGTGGGCACAACATTAGATTATCTGTCTCAGAACAGGCTATTTTAACTATATCAAGAGTAACTAAATAAGATATTGTGATAAAATAATATTCATAATTGCACAACTCAGTGAAACATTAAGGGACAATTACATCCAAACAGCCAATAATATTGACATTAATTATATTTATACCATAATAATTTTTGCAGTATATATCAGTAATAACTTTACAACCAATTAGTTGCAGCTTTTCTAATATTCATCCAAGGGGTTAATCAAGGGTAAATCTAATTAAGTTTAGGAAGGAAGGCTAAACAATTCAACCTGTAAGCATTCAATACACTGAAGAAGACCTTAGAAAATGTGATCTAAAGAAATTTGCCCCTTGTGCTATTGCATCTGCAGGCAGGATTAATATATTGTGTTGTACTTTGATGTTTAACAGTGAAGGTCTCTTCAAATCATCATTATTTTGAAGAAGTCCTTTATATCATAAGAACAAAGTTGAATATAAAGTGACCACTTAATACTTAATATTAAAATGAAAGGGGACTTTGTAGAAAGTACAAACATCTTAAAAGTTAGGCCACTAACATTCAAAGATTGTTTTTTCTAGTTTCTTCAACTTGGAATTTTTATATTATGTATATTTTATCTAATACTTTTGGCACCATAAAAAATGAAAACAGCTATTATGTTCTCTAGAATAATATGCAGTAAACAGATTACATAAATGTGACTAACTTTACAGAAAAATATTACATTTACAGAACAAGGTGACCGACTTATGAAGACTGTAGTATAAATCCGCTGAGTCTATACAGCAATTTTGCAAGGATCTACTGTTAACCCTTCAGCCCCTGCACCAATACTATGTCTGCTACAAGCAGCAACACTGAGGCACATTAGTAAACAGCACATTTCGTTTTAGCATTAAAAATGTAGGTCTGTACAGAGAGGTAATGGAACAGAACCTTCATTGTGGTTGGACTTAAGGACGTTATTGCCCCCCAGATAAAAACTAATTCCAATATATATCTCAGGAGTTATAGTAAGTTTTCTTTCAAATACTTCCGTAATTATCATTTGGAACTGCATCCTAGTTTACCAATTTGGAGATTATTTGTTTTTCTGGATTCCCGGGTATTATTTTCCTTTGTCTGAATACCATTAATTCTCACCATATTGGTTAGTTTCTTCCGACTCTTTTCCTCCAACAAAAATATTTTAAAATAATACACTAAATCTTTATATTTTTCAACTATTGAATATTTGTTGCTTTCTGCTGTAAGAAGAATTCCAGAGAATTCAAACCAATGGAGGTCTTTTGCACATATTACATACATTTCTGATTTCAGGGTAGCTAACTTATCAGCCCAACATATTTAGTTAGTCATCTCTCTACTGCAAAATTTATTCTTTCAGTTGAGAATAATATTTTAGTACAGTGAACTGGCATTTGTCATACCACCATACTATTGTGAAGGAAAGATGTTAAATGATGTTCTTGCCTACGATTTCTAAAAGAATGCATAGAACACTTCTATATTTAAAATCTGAGTTGAAAAAACAGATTAATCTGATATTTTAAGAGACTGAAAGAAGAAACTAATAAAGCTAAAGGAACCAAAAATTAGCAAGCAAGTTTATCTAAATATTTCGTTCTAACACAACTATATATCAGTTTAAAATATCTATACTTGCTACACATTAAGAGCAATGTTAAACATAAAGCTATTCAGAACCCTGCTACTTGTATGATTCAATCTACTTCCAGTATGTGTAACCTTTTATTTGTCATGATGAATTTAATTTACCTCCACAATGCCTAATCCTCCACTTCTATTAGCAGTCAGCAGATTTACTCATGAATTTTTTTGTCCTGATTTTTTTCATTTGAAATTTTAAATAAACTGAAGCAATTTTCAGAGTATTTGAGTATCCACAGTGCTTCATGAGTTTAGTCATGGAGTTGTAGATGTCCTGCATTTGTGAAGACCAGTTCTAAAAGATTTAACATGATGTTGCACCCAGAAAAAGTTAATACGGAATAAGTATATGTGAGATGTCATGCACAGAGCATGCAAAGGAGTTATTTCAGTCTACTCAGCCTCAAGTAAGACTGCTACAAATTGGCAATCTTCTGTTTTGTGCAATGCAGTCCAAGACAGCAAACTGGGGTAGTGTAGGAAGCAACAAATGGTTATCTGCTTATCTGGGTTTTGCCTGGTTTTGGTTTTGTCTAGATAAGAGAGATTGAAGAAAAGGAAGGCAGGCGCTATCAAGTACAGATGAAGGAACCACAGGGAGACAAGAAGATAATGTTCTCCATGACCACAGCCAACAGAGAAAGAATGCAAATGAATTTCAGCAAAAGAGATCCAGTTCATGTTCCGGAAAGCTTGTTGATGTAAAGGACAGATGAGCGCTGGAGAAGAGGTGAAACCTTTATCATTGAAATTTCTTGGAGAACAAACCCAATCACTACCTTTTAGGCACAACAGGGTGTTTGGACAATCAGTAGGAGGCCTTAGGTCTTCAAAAACCTCCATATGTTGAAAATGTTCTTTTTGTACCAGATTTTAATTCTTACAATATCATTACATATTCACCTCTTTAGACCAGAAGCATTTGCACTGTAATAAAGAAATTGCTACAAAGCGGGTAAAACATCAACTTTTGCTACTTTGCAAAAAGTTAATCTCATGACAAGGCAGAAGAACTGGTACAAAAGCCTACCCGATACAGCTAGAAATCCCCTTAACTTTTCTCCTTTCCCTCATCTCCTACTTTTCCCATCTCTCTCCACTTTTTCCACCTGACTTGAACTGTCTTCACTGTGGAAGTAAAATCCATGTACTTGGGATTTTATAATTAATAAGTGGGAAACCAACTAGTATCTAACTGCTTTGGGTTCTGAACTGGCTACCCTGGCACTTGAATTTGCAAGCTCCTAAAAGTTTAAGAAGTAGTTTTAAAATACTTCATGTGTTTGTAAGAATTTATCTCTGTATTCTGATGTTTTCACTGCAGCTCAGACCCACATGAGATTAGAGAGTCATCCTATTCATATTTAAGAAAGAAACTAGAAGAAAAAAAAATAGTGTAGGTATATTTTTAAAAGAAATACTTTTCAAGTAGGAAAACTGTCTTGTGCTTTCTGCTAAGAAAAGAATGATGGAATTAGAATTTTAAAATTATTTCTTAAATAAGGTGTTTCCATCACTCATTTCCCTTGTCATTACTCTGGAAAATAATATCTGCATTGCAAAGGTAAACATGCAATATTTTGGACATATTTTGTCTTCCCCTGGAACACCAGTTTTGCCTAAAGGTACTATACCAAACTATCAGAACAGATATTTTTTCTCATTTTTATAATTATGATCATATCTTTGTATCCATTGCATTATGCAAATCTCTATAAAATGAGATATAGCACTTTTCTGCTTTTGTTCTGCCTCTCTGTTTCTACAGCCAGTCTGTCTTTGATTATAAAGAATGAAAGTTACAGTTTGGGCCTCTACGAGACCTCAGTTTTAATAAAATTAAAAATATATTTCTAGATCTACATGCAGAACAGTTTTTTGAAAGGCCTTTGTATTAAAATTTAAAAGACTGTCAGAGTGACAGCAGGCTATGTTTGTATGGTTTTCCATTCTCATTATAATTACCATCATAGGTAGAGATTCCGACTGCTGCATTTTTCTCTCTTGTTGCAATCCAGGGCACAAAAATGAGCTATCAGAATTTTAATGCTTCATATATTCTGTAAGTTAAGTACAGTTCTGTATGGCTTTGACCTTTTCAATATTCCATAATTTGACTGACTGGCTACTCTAATTTGTCCCCTGTTTACAGTCTCAGAAACCTGTGGGGAAGAAGCAAAATGCCCAGCCAATCAAAATACTGAACACTGAAAAGTTCAAAGTAGTAAAACATACTACAGTCTTTCACAGAATATATTACGTATTAAAATTTTCATATCACACTATAAAAAGATAACATTTTCCTCTGGAACTCTAGATATTATAGAAGTTGGGACACTAGTGCAGCAAAGGGTGATTTCACTAAACCAAATAACTCAATTTATACTACTGATATGCTCTTGGTTTAGACTGTTACACATTTCCCCAAGTAACTGCCTTTTTCCTAGCATTGAAATAAAATAAATTCAACTTTAGTTTGATAACTTTAACACAAACTCATGATTTTCCATTATGCGTCCCAGTTTTGGAAACTGCAGGGATAGATGCTTCCTGATCCTGCTGAACACGTACCACAAAACTTCTGTCAACAACAATCAACATTTCTGACTTGGCACTATGTGGAATTTATCATTTTCATTTTCTTTGTGGTTCATAGACACTGGATGACTCTAGTAACATAGAGGCAATTTTACATGATTTTTGTTTACATGATTCATTTGCACTCCTCCACTAGTAATTAAATAGTAGTAGGGGCAGGTGACAGAAAAAAAATCCATTGCTTTGCCAATGTGGCATCCTACCAAGAAACAATAGAAGTAAGTCATCTTACTGTATCAGACGTTAATGGTATACAATGAACAAAAGAGATTAAAGAGCAAATGTAAACAACATCCAGATGATATCATCCAAATACTTTATGGATTAATTTCCATGTAATCTTTGCAGCTTAATTAGGTCATAGAACTATAACATATTACCCTGTTATCACAATGAATGTTTCTTTATCTAGTTGTTAATGAAAGAGACTTAAACAAGATGAAGAGCACTAATATGATTTGATTTGTAATTCTTTCCTTGAAAACTCCCAAAGAACAAGCCTTCCGATCATTGATATTCTTATCAAACAGGGTGTCCTATTCACTGCCTTTTGAATGTAAATTGCTGTTCTGTATCCTCAACAACTTTCCAAAGTAATACACAGTTAATTAGAAAAGTTTGTCCCTACAATGCAGATTTAACAGAATCTCTGTCTCCTCTTTAGCAGCAGGACACATAGCCAGGAGGTTCAAATATCACACACAAGTTGCTCATCCTGCTGGCAAGTCTGCATTTTGTGGTATGATCAGCCAGCAGGCACTGTCACCAAGGAAACAAAGAAAGAAGCTACTTCAACATCAGCCTTCACACTGGAATGACAAATATGTCCTTAAAAGACAATAAGAAGTTATAACATTTGCAAATAGGATAATAATTTATGTTATAAAATTTATAATTCAATAACTCTAGCTGGCACAAAGCAAAGACAAGAGTACCATCTGATTTGTTGCACTGTGCTGGTAAGCGCAGTTTACAGGCAACGGTGCGGAGCAGCAAGCGTGAATCTTCCTCAGCTACTACTGACTCGGTTACACGATCTGACGCTGTGTGCTATGCCATTCTGCCTTTCTCCCTTTGTGTGTGTTACAGTTATCATCTACCCTGTCCCGTTTATTTTTTCTGTTCTCTATCTCACTACCTGCTTCATGTACTGTCTTACTAAAATGGCTCAATACAATTGCAAATGCATCTTCTAAAGGCAAAATCTCTTAAAATTCGTGAGAAAACTGCTATCCTAAAAGTTGTCCTATGTGTGAATTTAGAAAGAAATATCTGTAACAAGAGGTACGTTAGGACTCCACCAAATAAGAATAATAAGTTGGGCAGGGCCAAGGAGAAATGACCAAAGTGCTTGTACACAGAGTCCAGGCAAGTAGATAGAAAGATTGGCAACTTGGCAGGATACATAATACGACAGGACACGGGTAGATACCAGGTAGAAAAAAAACATATAGTCAATGTTCATTTTCCTATAAAAACAGTGGATAAAAGCTGGCTATGAATACACTTAGACTGGAAATTGGATGATGGTTTTTAAAAATCGGAGGAACGTATTTTTGTAAAAAGATCCAAACAGTAGCAGTGCAAGAAAAATACCTTTATCTTGAAATACAAAGGAAAAGTACATTGTCAAACGTTTTTATTGCAAAACATTTTTCTGCATCACTTTTTACAGCCTTGGTGAATAGAGGATTTACTTTTGCTGCTGACTTATCATGAAATTGGATAATTATATTTATTTTGTATGTGCGTTTGGTAAAGTGTAAGGACTGATCTAGAGAGATGTCTCATTGAGTTAAATGCTGGAAAATAAAGCTCCTGATATTGCATGAGACAAAACCTCTCCAAAGCAATTGCAGTCATCAAGAGGGATATGGACTATAAGAAAGATTATTTCCGATTAGAAAGCACCTGCAATTGTTCAACTGACAATAAAGGGCATATAATTTCTTCTGTCTCAGATGCTGATCAGAAGAAAGGCTAGACTGACCATCGCCAGTCTGCTTGGCAATACACATCTAAAAACCTTGGGAATATCCTAAAAAACACCATGAGAACATTTATGCTCCCCTTCATAAAAATGTCAATAGGAAATTTAGAGTTACTACATTATATGCACTGTACTTCAGGGAACAGCAGAGGAAAGAAGATGCCCAGTCTCGTGCATTACTGTCTGGCAGACAGCCTAGCAGAAATCATCCAGTTCTAAAGGAAATTCTCCTCTAGAACAAGTGGAGATTTAGGAAGAGATAGCAAGTAGAAATCATGTTCAGTTCCAAGTAGAATTGTTACTGCAATCAAAAGATATTACTTTCTGTCACTATGCCATAAAAATACTTGTTTGCTTACTCAGATGATAAAGTATCAATTTAGAAAGTGTGAGGACTCTGGTAAGAGAGACCCTTTAACCACTTGCATAACTGAAAGTATCCCTTGCAGTTGGGTGGATGGAAACATGGTGACTTCTCTAACTGATCTTGTCTGTCAACCAAGACCTAGAGCTATCCCCACAATAGCAAGCTTACAATCTACTTTTCACAGAATCACAGAATGGCTGGGGTTGGAAGGGCCCTCTGGAGATCACCTAGTCCAGTCCACCTGCTAAAGCAGGTTCACCCAGAGCAGATCACCAGGAATGTGTCCAGGCGGGTTTTGAATGTCTCCAGAGATAAGACTCCACAGCCTCTCTGGGCAGCCTGTTCCAGTGCTCTGGCACCCTCACAGTAAAAAAGTTTCTTTTCATATTCAGATGGAACCTCCTGTGCTTCAGTCTGTGCCTGTTGATATTCTATCGGGCACCAATGAAAGCTGTCTGGTCCCATCCTCTTGACATTCACTCTTGAGATATTTATAAACATTGATGAGATCTGTTCTTCTCTGCCCAGTCCTCCAGCCTGTGCAGGTCTCGCTGAATGGCAGCACAGACCTCTGGTGTGTCAGCCCTTCCTCCCAGTTTGGTACCATCAGAAACTTGCTGAGGGTGCACTCATTCTCTTCATCCAGGTCACTGATGAACAGGTTGAACAGGACTGGACCTAAAACTGACCCCTGGGGAACCCCACTAACCACAGGCCTTCAACCAGACTTTGCAGCATTGATCACAACCCTCTGAGCTCTGCCATCCAGCCAGTTCATGATCCATCTCACTGTGCATTCATCCAGACCGCACTTCCTGAGCTTGCCTATGAGGATGTTGTGAGAAATGGTGTCAAAAGCCTTGCCGAAGCCAAGGCAGGCAATGTCCACTGCTTTTCCCTCATCTACCCAGGTAATCATGCCATCAAAGAAGGCTATCAGGTTGGTCAAACACGATTTCCCTTTGGTGAATCCATGCTGACTACTTAAATAAAGGTGAGAGGGTATTAACAAATATGTTTATAATTTAATGTGTGCACAAGTTCTTCTAGAAGATTAGTCTCTTTAGTCTTTATTTGTGGTTGACAGTAAGCGGTTTGCTCCTGCAGAGGATATTTCAAAGTACGAGCCTTATTTTGGTGCTCTGTGTCATTTGCTGCAGGACTTGCTGTCCTTGACTATATGGGAAGATAAGGTCACCTGGTTTCACAAACCCAAAACCACCCTTTGTAGGCATCCACTATCTTGCTGTAGGAGAATATTTTTACAAATGAAGACTAGGAAAAAAAAAACAATGTCAAAGGTAGAGGAAGAAAATTATTATGTCTTTTGTATTAAGACAGAATGCACTGTAAAGTGAGAGTACTAGATTTTTAGCCCACTTTACTCTTAGATCTTATATACAGGGTGTTTTGAAAAGATGGACCCAATTTGTAATCACTACTGCGTCCATCTTTTTGAAACACCGTGTATATATAAGTTCATTAAGGAAAGGTCTTTGGATGCAGAAAATACTAAAAGTGGGGCAAAAAGCCTATAAGAACTCTCTCTTGCATCCTCTGGTTTTACTAAAGGCTTTCAAAAAATTCCATTTTTGGAACTGAAGCCTTAGTGAGGTTTGAAAATGTTCTGAAACATTTTTCGTGTGAGAAAGGCTATTTTCATGCTGCTTTGCTCCTGCAATCTGGAGAATTAATGGCTTTCTCTCAAAAGCCTCTAGTAGAGAGATTTCAAATGCCATTTAATAAACTTAAGAGGTCTGAATTTGTTTGCAACCAACTAAGCAGCTTTGGAGCTGAATGTATATTGATGCCACAGGCATCAGGTAGCATTAAATAACGTTGGTGGATTAGTTGACCTGTGTCTTATTGTTAAATACAAATAAAAAAAAGTTTTTATAAAGATAAGTTTAGGCACAGAAGGCAGTTTTCTGAAGCTCCTTCTCTAGTCAGTGGAGACAGAAGGTCCTTATATGAAGTCCCACTCCTGGGTCCCAGGTCTCCTTGAGAGTTCAGGATGACAACTGTTCTGTTGTTGTTGGCCATTTCCTCTGTTTCTGCCATATCTTCAGCAATATATAAGTGGAAGACATATGTAAGGTAAAACTCAAGAAACAAAACAGCATAATTTCAGAGTAAGAACATCAGAGTAAACGATATATGTATCACTAATAATAAATTCCAAACATTTACCCACAGTGCGTTTTCCACGTTATTCCAGTGAGGATTCTTTAAGAGTCCATTCCAACCCCAACTATTCTATGATACATAGGAGTTTTTCAGATGTTTTATAAAATGATGTATCAAAATGAAAGTATACTTGAAAAAAAGCATATTTGAGCATAAAAATATGAAGAATTCAAGGGCACAATGAGTAGGTGGATACAGGTAAAAGAATAGTGTATGTCAGCACTACCAACTAACAAGTATCAACTATGTATCTGGCAGCTGAATTCGTCACTGAAATACTTTTCTTTTTGTGCCTTTTTTTTCCCTCTCTGATTTCCATTAAACTATATTTCCTTTTCCTTTTCTCTGACACACTAATAATTCTGTCTAAACTTTTCCCTCACCACCTATACCCCAGGATAATGTCTTCCTCCCTTTATGGGGAAAGGGACAGGAAGAAGAGGTAGAACATGAAGAACTCTGCATGAAAAACATCCTGGAAATATATATTTGCTATCTCATAGGAATATGAGAGGTATTAAGAATTCTGTTATATTGAGACATGCAGCGGTGACTTGGAAGTGTTCTGGTATAGTTTTGTCCTAGGCCTTTTTGTATGACAGAACCCTGTTAAAGAGAAATCTTAGAATTAAATTGCTTAACTGGCTTCCACATTATGCCTGTCCAGATTTCATCTGCAATTCCTAGTGAATTCCCATGTACTTCCTATTCTATTTGTTCTGTGGAAGACCTGGTTTAAACATGGTTATTTTTAATCCTGATAATGAGCATACAGTCATGTGATACCAAGCAGTTTAAAATCTCTCTGTAGGAAGTAAGCAAACTCAGCATGAATCTGACCCTGCACCTCCTCCACTCTTTCCCTTTAGTCTAATGCAGCATATGCATAAAAGAACATAGGTTCAAGGAAACCAATTAAATTCCAACTGCTGGGCATTATAACTGACAATATTATTTATCAGAATCCTAGCATATAAACCATGTTTTCTTGAGAATGAAGGTATTACTAGTTGCTGAGAAAGACCATAAAATACATTCTTACACCGATGAGAGTAATTGTAATAGTCAGCAGAAACAGGTGTAAGAAAGAAAAATATTACTTAACTACTACTGAAAAGCTATACAATTGAGACCAAATCTTCTCGTTAATTAAGTAAAGCATAATTATTAATACATAAAATATGTTGAGCAATCTATGAGTAAATGTAAGGGAGTATTATTATAAGGATTTATTTATGTCTCAATATGACAATCAAAATTCATTATTGTCCTCAAATTCAACCAGCGTTTATAGAGTCCCATTTTTAAATGGTATTCCAAAACAAACAAACAACAAACCCCCAAAAAGAAAACAAACAAAAAAACCCAAGCTGCTTTTATACTTACAAATGCAAATTAAAATATTTATATACTAGCTTTGGTTTGTTTTTTATGCTGTTAAATTCAGAATGGATGCAGAACGAAGCTCTGTGTAGGTGGTCCTATGTAAGAAAATGTCATAGTCACATTAACTGTATCAACAAAGAATAGTTATATGTAGGAGTAGGATATCATTACTGAATTTCACAGTAAAACAGTTGGTAACTTCCAAGAGGAACAGAATTATGGTGTAGGATGAATTATTTTAATTGGTTTTACACTTTTGACCTATGCCTGTAAGCATCACACTCCTTCCTAAATTACCTCTACCTCATTTTGTCCTTTCTTCATTTTCTTCCCTTCTTTCCCACAAGACATGGCTATCCCTCAGGGGCTAGAAGGTGAAGGAATGAGATCACAGGGATGTACAAATGCTCTTACATTCATATGCCTGGGAAGATAATGCAAACCATTTGCCATCTGTTGACTCTGTCTCGCTAAGCAAGGGACCAAGCACACTGCTGTCCAAGGGAGGTGGAACACAGCCCTCTATTTTCTATTTCATTCTAATGACTAAAACTTGTGAAAGCTTAGAGTGGCCCAGGAAAAATACAGGATATAGATCCCCCTTACTCTTACATTTTGAAGTTATAGGAAACGCCAACACACTTTAATAATCAGGAAGATCTCTATGGACCTACAATGAAACCACTCCAGTTTCTCCAAGTGCTGGATAAATCACATGGCTGTAGCTGTCAGACTGCTGATATGCTTAGGTACTCTCAGCAAGTGGCTGTTCTGAAATCTGCCAAAGGAAGCGAAGCCCCTCTCTGACCAAAGATAAGGTTATACTGTGATTAATACTGTGAACACGCTGCAGAATGCACCAGTGTGTATTACAATGGCAAACGTGAATTTAAAATCTCAGATGTCATCAGACTAGAATGCAAAGGTGAGTTGCATTGCGTCGCTGAGAAAACTCCATCTTGGGGAAACAAAGAGAAGTCATATATATGTTTAAGTTGACTGTGATTTGCAGAACGAGCAGGGACAAGAATTAGAAGACATATTTAAAGGACAATAGTTCCTTCCCGGTGAAAAACAAAACAAAACAAAAAACACAAACCAAACAAAAAAAATTGTATCACCACGTGTTATCCATAGACAAGAAATCTTAGCAGCTTTGGAAAACAGAGAAACAACAAAAGCAGTAGGGAAAAACTCTTGATGCTCTGGCAAACGGAAAAATAAAACTGTCATTAATTCAAAACTAAATAGCAAAAATGTAATATTTCCCTTCTACAGGACTTTTTTTTTTTTTCCTTCTTCTTAAAAAGTGTAATGACTATTATGAGCATCATCTAAATGCCATGGAAGTCAGTCAGGGTATTTCTACTCATTTTAATGAAGTTCAGAGTAGTTCAGTTTCTGTGCCATGTAGGTTTATGTGCACAGAGTCAGGTTAAATGTACTCTAAAATCAGTGCACAATTTACTCAGCTAAAAAGACGATGGAAAAAGGAATGATATCTGTGCTGGGAGGACAGTAGGAGTAGAGAGCCATATCCAACTCATGTTATTTGCTGCAAAACCAGAAGGATCAGGAAGCTGGTTTTGGTTTTCTTTCCTCTGTTGGTTAGGAAATGTGCAGTTATCTATATGTATTTACTGCTGTGTTTGGAGAAATGATTAATGCCAAAAATAATCTGTTGGTGATTATTCATCAAAGAATTCCATAAATACTAATAAAAAGTAGGACCTACCAGAAATAATGAAAAGCCACTAGACAGAAGAAACTGACCATAAGTCATTAAGAGGTTGTGCATATTAAGAAAAAAGAATTCTCTCATTCTGCTACAACTGTAACTCGTGTTGAAATAAACTGCATGGGAGTGAAATGGACTAAACACCAGGAGTGCTAAAACAACTAATATTCCACATAAACCTGGAAAGTCAATGCAAGCTTCAGAATTTAGCAAACAGAAATAAATAAAAAAACCTGTATATTCACTAATTCAGATTTCAAAGCAGACAAACATAAGACCTTTATTAGATGTCCTTAGATTCATCAACTACCAGTACAATCAGTGGATAATCTGAGAACATAAATAAACCCCTAACTTAAATAACAGTTTCCTAATAGATAGGCTTTGCAATGTGCCAGATATGCAACCAATATTCACCTGTCTTAAATGATGGGAATACTGAGGTTCAAGTCTGAACAACACAGACTCTAGTGATTTGAAATTAATGCTTTCTTTGTAATTCAGATCACGAAATACTTGTAACTTATTTTCAGGATTTGTTGCATTTTCTTGTTGAAAAACACCACAATCGCTGAATATTAGGGTAAAAATATTCTAAATAGGCACACTACCATTTTTAACGATCTATCTATTTACTGCCACAACATTCTGATGCAGGTATAATGCCATATTCTGGCCATGTATAGCATAAAATTTATATTCCTGCTCTGTCACACATCACTTACTGAAAACATCGTAACAGCCTGTTAATGGCTCAATAAGAAGTAAAATTATAAATATAGGTTTGAAATATTAACAGCTTGAGTCTGTCCCTACTGACATGGCTTTATATGGCACATATTTTTTTACTCTCTTGTGATTCAGTCTCCTTCTCATCCACAGATTTGGAATATATTTGAATATTTTTTCTTTTTTGCTTTATGCACTACTAAAAGAAATTCTTACATCTTATTTTATTCCTTTTTATCAATTGTCTATCATGCATACACATTTGGGTGCTGACAAGCACTGAAACAAGAATCAGGATACTACCCACAGACTTAGTGACACAGTTAATAGGCAAAAAACTAGCACATGAATTTATATTGCAGCAGTGGATGGCCTCAGCTATAGACATTCTTACTGGTGGTTTTGCTATTTGAAGCTTTTGACTGTTTAACTTAGGGCTTTGTGGGCTACCTGAATGAATCTTAAAACTTTAGTAATGCACTGCAAAAAGGATCAAGCCTAAAGCCAAAACATCTGCAGCTCATTTTCAAGAATTAACTAAAGCAAAGATACTCTTAGGCTGATACCAGCATAACAGGGCAAGCACGGGTCAACCAGGTAGTAGAAATACATGTACAGAACAATTGAAAACAATTCTCAGTTATTCAGCAAATTTCCGCTGTTGGAAACACACAAAAAAATGTTTTATGCTGCGCCAGCCACCATTATCTACTGAGAAAGAATAAAATGTGGGAAAGAGTTTTTTTTGCTTATAGTAAGTATACTTTTTCACTAATTTTGCTCCTGCTCCCTTTCCCAATCAGTTAATGGTAAAACTTCTGCTGATCAGAATATAATCATCAAAACTTTGATATATGGAACTTTACCAGTTTTTGTTGAAAATTACATCTCAACTAGTTCAACACAAGATCTGCTAGAAAAGCAGTGACTTATCTGTTTCATTAACATGGAAAACTTAAGACAATACACTCAATCAACTAGGTGATTCTAAGAGAGGAAGAGATTAATGAAGTAATTTATCCAAGACGAGATGACCCAGGAAGCATGTGATAGTGAGTAACAGAGTAAGAAAAAAGCAGGGATCACCACCTAACTGTATTTGGACTTTTAAAAGATTTGGAAGACTACTATATTATGAAGCTACTACTCAGTTGTGTGCAAGTAATTTGATTTCTTTGCAATGTATTACCCCAGAGATTCCCTTTAACATTCCATAGTACAGCAAAAAATTTCATATTTTGCAATAATTTACAACCATGATTTTCCAGAAAACGCCATCATTTGAAACTTACAAGAAGATAAGACACCAAAATTCTGCGACCTCCCTTTCCCCCTTAACATTTAATTTAACTAAGCTGCTGACTGAACTTACTGAAATCCTGAAAAACATTCAATCATTATGTAAAGCTGTATTTTTGGCCACAGAAGCAATTTTCTTAGTAATCTAAGCTGCAACTGTACAAAATATAACAGACTTCATACCCCCAAAACACGTAGGTCTTTTACAACTAATAGAGAAAAACATTCTCTCTTTCTGAGCAGAGGGGCCATCCATCACATATATAGTGTCTCCATTCAGATGGTTAACAAGTGAGTTAGAAGCCACCATACAATGTAAAACTCCTCACTAGGAATCAGAGCACTCTAAGATGAATCATTCATTGTTCCCTAAACTTACAGTAACACAGATTCTGAAACAACTGCCTGGCTGATTTGTTCTGTTTTCAAAACCAATTAGACAGATTCATTAAGGTAAACTTTTGCACAAAGACAATTTTATTTTTTTTTAATCTCATATTTGCCTCCATCCACTCTGAGGCTAATTTTTCTTTGCAATTGTTCTGAATGTAGTACTTAATGAAGATTCCCACTTTGGTCATAAGCAGAGTCCAAGGCGCACAAAACACAGAACAAAATTGCCGTTATACCACACGGGAAAAAAACTTCCTATAGTAATTATCACCAAGGGTAGGTCAAAAATAGTAGTCTAACTGTAGAAGATTTCAAAAAATAAGAATAATTAAGTGGTAATGCACAAAAGGCCCTTGATACCCCCAAATACTGCCCCATTTAAATGTCACAAAATGGTGACATGTGCAAGGAAAAAAGCAACACAACCAAGATGCTTCCACTGCTTTCAGGAACGAGGAAACAAAGGCCTAGGCCTGTTTGTCTGTAACCAAGGTTCGCAGACATCCCAAGATGAATTCCTCATTTCTATAGAAAGTATTTTCTGCTTAGAAACATAATTTACAGCTTAGTCTGCTTAGACACAGTAGTTTACACTACTTCTGGTGCCTACTTTTCAAGAATAGTGGTTGTCTTTGCTTCTGCCTCACCAGACAGAAGACAATCTGGGTGTTGGATGAAAAGGAAAACTGCATTTTCACTAAAGCTGTGATGGATAGAGAAACAGTATCTCACAAAGCAGGGCATTTTCCCTAGTTATCCCATGTGTTGCAACTGTACAGAAATATCAGATTACAAACAGGAGACCAAGCTATGTAAAGTGTGCATAGAAGACACCAGAGCTTCAGATAATCCTGGGAGAAAAGCCAAAATAGTATGAATAGACATGTATTTTCATATAGATCAATGGACTAAGCCCCACGTTTAGCTCTAGTTTTCACTGAATCACTGGCTGTAGCATTACAAATAACAACACCATAATACTGCAGGGAGGCGATGCCAAAGTTTATGTGTTTCTGTGTTTTCTATAACTAATGGCTGCAAGCATTTGGTTCATGCATTAAAACAAAACAAAATAGAACCAGACCCCAATTTCTAGAAAATGAAAGTTGCAAAATGTAAACCTTGATTTATAACATAGATAAATTGGAAAAGGTATTTGAAAACAAAGGTGATTACTGGAGGGATTTCTGAGTCATTCTCTGATTGCATACATCTGCCTGAAAAATACTATCACATGTGACACCAGCTACTCAGCTGCAAGAGGTGAGATACTTTAAGAAGGGTCCATCCTGATTTATTATAATACTGGTTTATGAATCACAGAAAAATGAAATATCCTACTCTGTCAATGTCAGATCATATAATTTTCAAGCCTTTGTCTGGTAACAGCCTTCTTGCTGTGAGATGACAAGTATAATTAAAACTTTGGTTTCAGATACATTTGAATTTTATTCCTGGTGAAAACTATGTCTACTTTATGAATCTTCAGATGGCAAGGCTGAGCAAAGTATTGACTTTTCTTGTTACTCTGGCTTAGGTTTTGCAGACTGAAGTGAACAATCATTGTTGAAAGTCCCTCAGAATAATTATATTTCTATTTCTTCAGTGACCAATGCAGAAAGAAGTAGTGACTTTATGCCAGGGTAAAAAAAGGATGGGAAAAACTTTGTTTCCTCTGAGTGCAGTCATCATATTTCACAAATACTGGGAAACTGAGGAAATTCTTCAAATATCATTTTTTTAAATAATGGTAAACATGAAGATGTGTACAAAAAAAGGTAAAATTAAGTAGTTCAGCATGACTACTAGTCAAGGCAATGAAAAAATCAGACCTCATCTTACCATCAGATTGCAACAAATGATGGACTTTTAAAGATAAGACAGAGAATCAGAAATAGCCTGACCTAGACCTCTAATGCTAAATAAGTAAATGATTACAAAATTTCATATCTACATCCAGCTTCATGGCTGGATCTACTGTCAAAAACTACAGATCTACACATCTATAAATGATGCAGGTGTTTTATCGTATATCAGAAATACACAGCTCAGCTTACTGTAATGCGCAGTGGTTTAGAAAACTTGACACTTCTGAGTTGCTGTTACCAGGTAGGTAAGAGAGGTGCTCTGTTGCTGAGGAATGATGAAGTGGAGCAGAGAGGTAACTAAGTTAGTATTTAAAAAAGGTAGATTTGAAGTTGCCATTACTTCAGGTACAAAAAGCAGGATATTTTTAGTTACAGCTTAGTTGAATTCCTGTGCTAAAGAGCTGAATAAAAGTGGGCCTCTATCTAAACTTCCGTATTCTAATCAAAACCTATTACAGAGTTTTTCTTAGCAAATAACTTGAGCTAAATACAAATACAAAATACAGATGACATTTCTAGAAAAAATGACAGATCTTCCATTCTTCTCCCTACCACAAATATACAGGAGCATATTTCCTGTATTTCTGCAAGAGAAACAGCTATTACTGCTTGGTCAAGACAAACAATTGTATATATTCTCATACCCAGCAATGCATTACTTTCTTGTGCTCGGGATTTTGCAGTATTATAAGATTTTATGTGATATTTATAATTTAATCACTGAACAGTTTTGATTATAAACATGCATATATATCATAAACATATACTTGATTCTCTGAAAAACACTCTTTTCTACGTAAAATTTCTCACCTAATGATTCTGCCCATTTTTTGTGTTTACTTTTATTAATTTCTATTTTACTAATTAAAGTTACTTAGGCAGTTTTGATTTAGGAGATGGTTTAGGATGCTGGTTGTCTTGTTTTGTAAATTCCTAACCTATCTGTAATTAAAGTAGCCCATAGTTGTGAGAAAAAAGTCTTTAACTCTGTATGAATCTCTGAGAATCAGTACTTAGGGCTGCTTCTACCCTTTTTTCTCACAATACCTGCAACTTGGGACTCAGAGTTCCAGGATTTTAGAGGAAGACAGGGACAAACAGGGCCACCTTTTCCAAAGGATACTGGTGCTCAGGAAGGCCCAACACTCTATCTTTTCTAAAATGCAAATAGCTATACCATGATCAGACTTTTTTTCTGAATTCTTTCCTGAAGCATCAGTGAATGGTAGCTCTTGGAGAGCCTGGCCTTCCACAGCAGGTGAACTTCATGTCTGCTCCACTATAATGACTTTGTGATCTGTGATGTAGAGTTTTCAGGCTTTGCAGGTGATTTCTAACTAGTTCAAGGGAAAACAATAAAGCATCCTGCAACTATGTCACAGAGTACACTTGTGATTTCTGTTATTTTCAGTCAACATATTTCGTCCCATTATTTTAATTCACAAGCTAAACCAGACATATATACACATTCAGTGCCCTTGTCTTCTACAAATTCTTCTGTAACAAATCAAGAAGAAGCTACAAATGAAGTCTCACATACAAAATCAAGATTATTCCTTAACCTTCTTGTCCAAGGAAGTGTATGTGTTAAGACATGCCCTGTTTCATGACAGGGAAGTGAAGATGTGGAGGCATTCAAGAGACAAGGTCAGACAAAACTGAGGGAAAGTTTGGTACCACCTTTTGAAATATCTTGATTCTTAGCAATTCTATGAGCTGCAACACTCATCTGAATTACTTTAGACAATAATTTCTAGTGTTAATGAAAAATCCTAAGGTTAATTTATGTAAATAATTAATTTGGATTTACACTCTAAATTATGGGTCCCTATAAATTACAGACTCTCTACGGCATTTTCTTCCTCACGTTCCCTTAAACGTTCTCACGCATCCTTATACTAGGGATGCAGAAGAGTACTCAGAATGAAATTTTATCGGTCTTCAACCACTCCGTCACCACAGAATCCTGTTTTGGCAGAAGTTGGAGCCCTTTCCAACACTGAAGCCCTTTAAACTGGCCTAAGGGACCAGAGCAAAGGTGAGTCTCTAATCTTTGTCTCACCTGAGCTATGCCATCGGCAGCACATCATGCCTGACACCAGTACATTTCGCATTGCTGCTTCTAAGACAGCGGCAGATGGTGACAGAAGATGCTGGCACATTGTTTATCAACTTGAGGAGAGAGCTGGGTGGCAGTGAGAAGGAAAGTCTCATACTCCAACACAAAACAGACTTTCAGTTACAAAAGCACAAGAGCAACCCAACCTATATTTTAAATGCATAAACTGTATTGTGGAGTTAGTGGCAAAGAACAAGCACAGAATCACACTACAGCATTTTTACAGAGTTGCTTTGGAAACCTAAGCTGCACTTCAAACAATAACACAAAGAGTGTCTAGACTGTAAAGAGTATTAAAATCAACTGTGGGAGGATAGATCACTCTATCATACACTATCCAAAGACTGTAATTGCAAGTTAGTATTCCATCTACATCTAAGGCTAACAAGATAAAATTGCAAAAAAATTAAGTTATTGTCTGAGATCACTGTACATAATAAATAACATATGTCTTCCATTCCATAGGGGAATTAAAAGGGCGTACATTTATTGTACATATGCCAATTTTATCTCTGATGTAACTCTATGGAATTAGAGAAGGGGTCATTTGGCCAAATAGCACATACTAAAAAAACAGGTCAGATTTTAAGGCCAGTGTGCAAGCAGATCTCAGAATTCAATGGGATTAATTTTTGCCTTCATTTTCCCAAGAGCATTTACAGTTTTAATAGTGGCTCCAGTGAAATCACACTAACTCTACATGAACTGAACAATATTTTAACAAACAAATGCTGTATGGTTTTGCTATGTGCTTTCACAATATAATGCTGTCACAGTAACTAAAGCTAAACTTTCAAATGCCTTTTTTAATACACAGTGCCTTACTTGGAGGAATTACCTGTTGAAAAACTCTTTCAAGCACAAACAAAAGGGAAAAACTTTATCACTCTGCAAGAACTTATGCCATACTGATACAGTTTTGAAACAATGTGAATTTAAGGCACTGAGAGCAGGCCCTGCAACAAACAAATGCACCTAATTGCAGCAAGTAACCTGAAGGCCACATCCCCACAGCTCAAAATATCATTAAATGTATAAATGTTAGTACTCCTATTTATTTGTAATGCTCAGAGACCCGTGCACCTTCTAAAATTAATAAGCAAAGTACTCCATCTTCTCCAGATGTAATCACCATTAAACCATTTATGATGGTTCCTCCACTAGGGACTTAATATTCTTTGATATTCTTACGTATAATTACTTCTTATAATCGGTGCATAGCTATTAAGTGACGTACTGCTAAACCTCCAGGTTTCAAATGGATAAATATTAGCCTAATGTGCTCAATCAATGCATAGAAATAGCTTTAAGCACTTTTCCTGCAAGGGAAAATATTTACCATATATCATAGTTAGATTAGCTTCAGGCACTAAGCAGCTGATAGAGGAGGATTGAAAGCCTGGAAATCACTTCAAAAGTCCTTGCATTTCTGTGAAGGACATCAACAGAGAGGGAGAAAAGAAGAAGCGAGCTCCGTTACCTTGAGTTTCCTATGAAACTGAGTAGTTAGGATCAGAACCATGTCAGAATATTTGCTTCATGAGACACAAAATATTCCCTTCTACAGAGAAAAATCACCAGAGGATACAAAGTGCTTCTCATCTCTTTAGTTTACTGAATTTTTCAATCTAAATCACAGTTAGCAGCTCTGGAGTAGGTTGTTAATAAATAAACCTCCTCCACTGAAGTTTATACTGTAGCTGGGGTCATGCTTGACAAGTTATACAATGAATACATTAGACCTAATTGCACAACTATTAAACAACAGGACTTTTAATAATAATAATCAAAGAGTACCTTCAGTGCTTCTCAGTCTGAAGATTCAGGGCAGAGGGAAGAATTTCAATATAACTTAGAGAAACTGCGATGCTGTATTCAAACTGAGCTGTTTGATCTTCTTCATCCTTACTTAGTACAGCAAAAAAAGAGAAAACAAATTGCATTTTGCAAGTGTGAAGTCAGTGGTTTAGGGTTTCTTTCTGCCCAGAGAAAAATTTACTGGCTTCGAGAGTTGTGCTATAATCAAGATAATAAGTTGAGCTAGAACTGCAGGTATATTTAGATAGAAAGTTAGAAAACGGAACAACACTATTGTTTCCCTCCACTGCAAAGAGGTAGTTTCCCTTAGCAAATATATCACATGTAAATGATTATATTTAAATTTTTTGCTACTTTTTGATTAATTGCCAAATTAATTCTTACTTCCTCAAATGTATTGAATGTGAACTGATTGCTTGGATATGTTAAGTGGGCTGAAGATATAATTTTCCAAATTGCAGGCTGTTTACCATCTGATTTGATTATTGTTCTTCCTTTTGTCATTTACTGTCAAAGCTGAAGATTTTCTTCCATGTGCAAACAAAAATGTGGTATTAATGAATCTAATAAAAATATTCTTAGTAGCATTGTTAAAATGCTTTTGCCATTGCTATTTCTACTCTAGCAGTCAAAACTTCTTTCACACACTCTTTAGCATTCTGAACACTTCATTTCGCTTCTCCATTTGATTTTTTTCTGGTTACATAGCACATAACTGACCATACACAGGTAACACACTAAAATACGAATGAATTTAAAATAAACCACCAATTTTTTGCACTCCTTTTTAATTAGTTCACGGCCAAACTGTAAGCAATTGAACTTTATAAACTACTCATCTTTCAGTTGCTTGAAAAGAAATTGTATTTTTTGAACGGAGTGCATTACAATCATTCATGAAAGAAAAGTGTACTTTCATTGAGGATTGGTTTAATTCCCAACAAATTCAATACTGTTCTTTCAATAGCAAATAGATTGTACTGAATACCATTAACAAAAATGAGCAATTATTTGAAAGCAGAGTGCAAGAGGGTAAAGTAAAATGATCTCAACCATGGTTTTGAAAATCCATTTTTTGTAACTTTTGAAAGGTAGCTACACAATGAGAGGACAGAATTATGTTCCTTTTAACTCGAACTCCTGTTTCGTAAATTATTTCTTATTTCACATACAATGGAATTGCTGTCACCTCTAGTAAATCAGGATATTTCTTCCTTTTCTTTAGCAATTTTTCAGTGCTTTTTGATGGATTTGATGGCAGGCTAAACCCAGCAAGGACAGAAACAACACATTTCTTCCATCACAGCAAAGATAGAGGCCAAACAATAACCATGAGAAAGGCTCCTCATATTATTTTATGTCTCAGTCTTAGAAAGCACTGGAAGGAGTAGGAAAAAATCAGAGTTTGGTGCCTTAGTTGCAAACAAAATCGACAAATGCTAATTTAGCCAGTCATCTTTTGCCAAATTCTAATATGCCTGAGCATTCCCTTAATTTTTCAGAATAAAATGGAATAACTATTTTAAGCCAGAATTTAAAGCACAGATAACAAAATTTCACATCGCTGGATCATGAGTGCTGTGTCCACTGTTTTCTGAAGGCATACTTCATCTTTCATTAGCCAGAAAAATTGCCTCCAACACTGATGGCTGCCAACTCAGTGAAGAAGCCAGCTACTGACTGTAGATAGACTAATTTCTTTTATTGCAGAAGACAGTTCTCTTTCAGAGCTGAAACACTTTGACTGACTGATGTAAGAAATTATTGGGATTCCATGATCATTACTTTTCTGTTTTGTTAATGGATACAAGTCTTTATCCTCAAGATTTTCTCACCCCGTTTTCTAATGCAAGAATTACAGGAGAATTATCTAACTTCACTAACCTACAGCATTGTTGCAAGGTTTTGAAAAGCAAATGATGCACATGGACTGAGCTAAATTATGTATATCTGTAAAAAATCAGTAAAAATTACTTAAAATGAGGGATATATGCACAATTAAAACTTCATTTAAGAGCAGATCTGGCATACATCTGCAAAAGCAGAACAGCATGGGAAACAGCTTCTGGTGAAGTAATCCATTTTCTTCCATTTTCTGTGTTAGGCATACTACAGTTATTTCACCTCCTCCTGCTCCATCTTTCTAGGATGAAGAGGTTTTACACAGACAACAGTATAGATTTTTTTTTTTTGGCAAATATAGTTTCAAATTAGCTGATATGAACAAGAGCCTAGAGTTTCAAAAATGCTCACTACTCGTCGACTCACTGTTCTCAGTGGGAATCGCTGGGTGCTGAGCGCATTTGAAAAAATCTGCCTGCACTAAATGCCGACTTGGAGCTGTGGAATTACAAAGTTATTTTTAATGTCTTGCTCAATAATACTTATTGCTGTCTTGTAAGGTGGGATGATAAGATCCTTTGTCTAGGACTGTGCACTATATGTTTTTATGCTAATATAAAGAATTAACGGAACATGTAGCAAAGACAAAATGCGCATTTGTGAATGTGGTTAACATAACCAATTAACATTATGCAAGTAAATGAGCTATTTGTTTTTAATAGCATTGTAAAAAATATAATATTTGCATGCTCAGTTTACCTCATACAAAAGGTTCTAATCTGTTGATTCCCAAATACATTGTGAAAAGAAATGTGAAATCAATGGCTAATTGCACATGCAAACCCTACACTGTTTTAATTGTAATAGCTCCTCCTGCCATAAAAGTGCACAAATTCAGTTTATGCATTCAAATAATCTAATTTTACCAGGTGTCAATTAAATTGGATTTGCCATTGCAAGATGCACTTGAGGACATTAAAAAAAAAACTTGCAAAATGTGATTCTGTAATCCAAAAGCAACTCCATATGAATTTTATATTGCTTCGCAACCAAGTTATTCAGATTCCACTATCTTTATTAGATTTTAGTTCTTAACTTACTGCTGAAGCACAGTTCAAGGATGAATGAACTACCTTATGTTCATTATTTGTTCTCAGAATTATTTAATAAAACCTTGCTACATGTCTACAGTTGTGTTAGTCACTGATGGAAACAAATAGGTTTACAGAGTATCACCATACAACAGTAGCTAAAACCTTGAGTTATGTACAAACTCTGAATTTAATTTTTCTTGCAGTATGATGTATAAATGTCATGACAATGAATCTTCATAGGCAAAAATAGAAGGATCAGAAAAGTCTACAAGAGGATTCTTATGGAAGAGGCAAGAAGAAAATGGCATGAGGAGTTTGTAACAGCAGCAACAATAAGCAAAGAGGCACCTAAGCAACCTTTATTTTCACTTTGTAGGCTAACTACTGAATTTTCAGGGTTGACAG
Source organism: Columba livia (assembly GCF_036013475.1). Taxonomy (NCBI): domain Eukaryota; kingdom Metazoa; phylum Chordata; class Aves; order Columbiformes; family Columbidae; genus Columba; species Columba livia. The sequence goes on from NC_088604.1 coordinate 71,523,492, forward strand.
AGAAAACATTATTTTTAGTTGCAGACAAAGTATTTAGTAGCACGCAAAATCACAATAAAAACTGTACTGCAGCACCATTGTTTCATTAATTATTCAGAATTAAATCACAGTATATAGGGTGCTGCAGAAACTCCACAGTTTTGGTACCTGGTTCAGTATCACACAGGCTACAAACTCCTTAGTGACTCCATGTGAATAAATCGTAATACAAACTTTGGAATGAGGCAACTATATCAGTAATTGTGCACCTGGCACAACACAAGACCTGCATATTGAGGGAACTGGCAGCTTTGTGATTCTTATGCATTACTTCATTATGCAGTGATGAACTAATAGCTGTGTTAGTTGCCACCACCAGCTCCTTGGACAGATGGAGAGCCAGCAGTGTCATAGAATTCATATATTAAAATCCTCACTGCTGAAAGCTGAAGAGCAAAGACAGATTTGTTTTTCTGATGACTGTCTAGGACATCACCTAGCATATAAAAAGGCCTTTGAAGTACCCCATTACATCTGCCTCTGCTAAAAAATCAAAAACTCAGAAATATGAGCCTCGTTGTACACCTTTCCCCTGCATCCCTGAAATCAATGTTCTTCTTTATCACTAGACCAAAATAAAAATGTCAAAAAGTACATTTAGATAATCAGAGAAATAATGCCTTTTTCATTTTCACTGGGCCTCTGGATTACTGCAAGTATCCAGGATTCAACTATTACCTTCTTTCCAACCCACCTAATCAGGACTCAACCCATTTTCTTCTTCCACTCCACTCTACTCTAGCAATTTCACTGTGGCTGCAAAGAAAACATGAGATTCTAGAGGACTCAGAAATCCCCATTTCTCTGTAGAACTCTGTAAAATCTAGTGTGCTGAAGTACTGAAGAAATGTTTCCAAGGAAACCTCAATGAAAAGAAAACTTGACTTGATTTTCTTTTTTATATCTGAGTTCAATGAAAGTTGTCCTAAGGCTTGCAAACCTTTTCATCTGAACTTTGGCCAATTCATGACTGCTGAAAGTAAAAGAAAACTAATGTCAGACTCTTGTTTGACTGAATTGCATGTGCATTCTACTATTTTTTAGAGCAGAAATAAACCTAACAAGCGTATTTAGGAGTCAGGTATTTATGAATGCTTGCAAATTAAAATTAGGCCCAGATCTGCCCTTTTGTGTGCATGCATTTGAACATATTGTTTAATGATGGTAGTGTCAGTGGAGTTGCTTTTGAGTTACTTTTGGAAGATGACATAAATGGATCCAACTTCAAATGAACTAGTCACAAACAGCTTTGTAATATATCAAATTTAATTTTAGTAGCGAAATTCCATAATGCTCCCTTTTCATTGGTCTGGAGCTTTGATGAGCATTAGCATCTGGGAAACCAGCCACTGACTGAGTTTTCACTTGCTCTGATAATTTTTAGCAGATAACTGCAAGCTTCATTTTAAATGCTTTCCCATCTCTTTCCCTTCCATTACTGGCTAGATATGTCAGAATTAAATATACATTTGAATAAGGCCTAGAATCTGTAAGTCTATCTTCCTGGTCAGATTTAAATTGCTTTTCTAGAGAAAAGGGATTTCAGTTCCCAGGGGAGAGGTGGAAGCCTCTTCTGAATGGGTTTATGAAGCACTTTAGGGTGCCAGATACATAGTTCCTATTAACACTCTGTGGTGTGGGACAATAACTAAGTGAATGTCTGTCATTTAAAACTGAAAGACAGTTTTCCATTGTAGAGTCTGTGTGCTCGCAAAGTTTGCTCTTCCTTTCCCCATTTTTTTTTTTTTACTGTTCAAATCATAATGTTGTCTACAAGGATAAGGATAACTGCATAAACTCAAACAAAATCCACTAAAACACTTTGGTTAGAAACATGATTCTGAAATAGCAACTGAAGCAGTTAAACACTTTGGCCAATACGAATGCACAGGTAGCTCCTCTGAGACTCACGGGGATTAATATATAGAAATAAAAAGTGTGTTTAAAAATACATAATTAAATACAATCTAATGGAAAGTGTAAGTTTATAAAGGCTGGAAGAAGCATTGTATGTAAGTTACCAGACCAATGTTTTTGTCTTCTTTGGCAGATAAGTATCTTTCCAGGAATACTTCAGTACAAACCAGGAGAGTATGCCTTTCCCAACTAGCACTACTAAGTACACTCCTCATGAAAAAGAATAGATAAATGAATAGACTGGATCAGAAAAAGAAAACAAACAAACAAACAAAAAGAAACAAAAACCAAAACCACCAAACCAACCAACCCACCCCAACCAAAACAAAACACAGTCTATTTGAAAGATATTAAGTGGAGAAGAATATTGCTTATGTGCTAATAATAATGATAAAAAGGAGAAATGCTGCGGAAAAAGGTGAGGAAAATAAGAACTTTAGTGACAACACAAGACTGGCCCAAGGTTTGAGATGGTAGCAGAAAGGGAGAGATTCCACAGAGAACATGTGAAGAGGTAAGAATTATCCTTCTGCTTTAACCAAGAAATGCCAGTCGGTCTGTAGAGTGAGACTGTAGCCCAGACCTCAGAATAGTTAAGATTCTAAAGATTATATATTATATAGTTTTAACTTTATCTTCTCAATCATTCCTCCCACATTACTTTGTGTGTATGTATTATGAAAAATGAGAGGGTTTCATAAAAGAAAAAAAAGTTTTATGGCAAATATCTCACCCAAAGTGCCCAGAGAAAATGCAAGGTTGGTGGCTTTTGTACAGCATGAAATAAAATAAAATCCTCTCCAAGAAAATAATTTCTGCTTGTTTTTCTTCCCAAGCAGTACGAATATATTTATGCATTGGGACATTTCTAAGTATCTTCTAAAACATTATTAGTCAATGTTGGGTACATTTAAAGCCCACCTTAAAATAAGTAACTAGAATAATTAGAAAGGAATGTCTGGATAGGCTAAATTTCTATTTCTTTGAAACAAAGAAAGTTCAGAGAAACTGTAATAAACTTATGCCTGTCTAGTGAGAAATATATTAAGGAGCAAAATGATTAACAGACAGTGGTTTTGCTTTTGTGCAAGTACTACTTTGGGGGTTATAAAGAGTGAGGAAGTGCTTCAGGAGTGCTATTTTAGTCTGCATGATTACGACTTGTGCCAAAGGTAGCAGGCACTGAGTGGGATCAATAAAGAGTCCTTGGCAGGTAAATTCCATTTCCACAAAGGGTGCAGTTTGCTTTATGAAAGGGTAGAAGTACAGGGAAAGACTGCCAGCATCTTCCAGAAGTCCTCCATGGAAAGCTAGAGGAATACATGAGTAGTACTGCATAAAACCAGTATTTTGGCAATGACATGAAGAAATCAGAAAGGGTAGTAAAGACATAGGTGCAGTACTTATCAAATGAGAAATGTGTGACTACACCTGTGTTGCTAAAATAAGATAGAGTGATCACACAATTTTCCTTGTACGCAGGAGATTTATTCTTATGAACTAAACTACTTCACCAGTCAGTAGCATGCAAGGATAAATGCTTGACCAATTTAAAAAAGTTTCTTCCTTTGGTTTCTAGGAATTACACTAATTTCTTGAAGTGGCCCATATATTTTCCTTTTTTATGTTTCTTTTTTATTTCAATGGAGAAGAAAAGGAAAGGAAAGCAAAGCAAAGCAGAGTTTAACTTGTTAGTCTTGTCCACTATTTTCTGCCACATATTGCATAAAACAGCATGTCTTTATTCAACTTAACTCCCAAATATGTATACAACTTCCACCCAAAGAACTCCTCATAAAAGAAATATGCTGTGTGAAAATATGTAAATACCTGACTCCTTTAAGCGATACGACTTTCTGTAAAAACAGCATGAACTGTCCTCCTTTGGAATCAGAGTGCTGGGACACAGCTGTGGATAGGAAAGTGGCCTGGGAATAAGGGGAGCAATGGGGCAAGTAATTTCACCTCTCATTGCTTAACTGAAAAGTGAGAATAGAAAACACTATTTCAAGAAGAAACAGAAAAAGCATTTTAGAACATTGTGCCTAATCTTTCAAAATTATGGTGTTATAAATACACTTCTTGTAGAAAACCTGTAAAGTAGATCATGATGCTAGAAATGTGCAATATTTGGAGATTATTCTGTTTAACCAATTGTTATACCTGAAAATGAGAAGGAACTTCTATGTACATGCGGTTTGTTATAACTTCTGAAAAACTTTCCTCAACAAACTCTTTTTGAAGTCAAACACAATTTTATCCTTTAGGACGACATTCAGCTTTTGTCTTAAAAATGCCTTTGATGAAGAACCCATTACAATCCTTGATAAGCTGATCCAATGTTTAACTGCCTTCACTGTTAAAAATATTGTATTTGCTGGCCTTCAACACCATTGCCTGACAGTGAAACTTCACTACTATCAAAACTGTGTCTCCCAGAGGTGTAATAGTTCTCATTAAGTCACGCTTTAAGATTTTCACTATCAAATTAAGAAGACTTGGCCACTTATTTCTTTGTACTTCACACAACTTTTTTCCTGTGATATCCGTTTTCACTTCTGTTGTGATTTATGGGAGTCTTTATTGAACCCTCTACAATATTCAACTTCTTCAACCACTGAATTCACAACTGCAGCAGCCCTCTGCAGAAGTTCTCACCACACTGCCAAAAATAAGAGTAATGGCATTTTTTTTCTTTATTTGCTATTCACCTGATTATACAGGTTCACTTAGCTCTATATGCCATGGCATAGCACTGAGATCAGAGTCAGATTGATCACTTACTGTGACACACTGAATCTTTTTCAGAATAAAGGCTTTTAAGGGATGGATTCCTTTTTCCTGAAAATATGATTCATGTTTTTTTTTCCAGATATAGTGCCCTAATGAAATGCCCACTTTTTCATTTCCCAGTTTGTCACTTAGCCAGATTGTTCTGTATCACTGATGTTTTCTATTATTTATTGTTACTCAATCATTATTAGTTCTGTAACTGCTTGTTTCATAAAAGTTAAATGCAACCAAGAATATATTTCTCTTACACCTCATGTTTCTACTATAGTCTAGCAGCTTAATTATGATTCCTCATTTATGATGACATTTGAGATTTTCCACATAACCAAAAAACATGCCACATACTTTGTGCTCCTCTAGTGCATTAAGATCTGATTCCTTACTAAACTGTGATAAAAGGCTTTCAGAAGCCTCTTATTTCAACATCATTAATTTTCTAACAAAACTGGTAATCTCATGACAATTATAATTATTAGTTTTAAAACAGATATTTTCCACAATTAATTTTAGTTGCTTTTTTTTTTTTTTTTTTTTAAACATTATACTTCTCTATCACTTCACTACTTGAGTCTGAAAGCTAGATGAGAGGCCTTCAGTTATGTGAGTTTCCTGGTTTCTCCTTTCTGAAAGATTTTAGCTTCCTTCTTTCTTCAAAACTGGTCTCTAAAACCTGTTGTGTTTCAATGTTAAGAGTCTGTGAAGCTTCTCAGATAGCTCCTTTCAAACAAAGCTGTGCAGCAAGGCACTCTGGCTGTAACACCTGACTTCATTCCAAAAGAATAATGTCAAAAAAGAAGAAAAATATTTTTGTTATTTCGATAAGTGGAGCATACCAGAAAACTTGCAAGTGAACTTAGCATTAGAAAATTAACTAGAACGAGAGCAGAAATGTATTACAACACTTGTCTAGCAGAATCTGGTTAATCTTGGGAAACTCGCTTCAAAAAATATATTCAAAATGCTTGGACAGGGAGTCTTGGCAGGAGACCCAAATGTGCCAGCAAGTCTTTGTTTGTTTACAGGCTTGTCAAGCCACTTCTGCCAGGATTGTCAGCCTCTGCTATGGAGAAACACTGCCTCCTTTCCCCAAAGTCTTCTTGAGTGTTGAAATTCTAGTGGCTTAAGGCAGAGAAGAAGACAAGCCAGTATTTTCGAAGAAAAGCCAGTTGCCACCCTCTCAAAACAAAGGTGTCCCCCTGGAGCAGGAGGCCCTCGGGGAAGCGCTGCAGAAGCAGGAGCAGCAGTGAGGTGCTGGGGCAGGCCTGGCGTGGGCCAGGAGACAGGGGGTGGCCGCTGTCCCCCAGGAACAGCTGCTGTGGGGCATCTGCCTCCTCAGCAGCATTTTGGGGTCTAGGTCAGCAACAGGCTCTGATACCCCAGGCTCACATATTTGCTAAGCCACTGTTAAACCATTTCACTGAAGTGATGGTGCATACCAGATTTGCATGTGAGCAAACAGCATTCACATCACTATTAAGGCAGTATATGCTAGGGCTGAATCAGATTTAGCATTTATAAAGCTCATTTATGATAAATTTTAACACTATACTCAACCTGTCTGAAAAAAACTTAGGGTCTGTTTATATTTTAAAAATATTTCAAAAATCTTCCTACCTGTGCTTTGTAAACTTCACTGCAATTACACTCCTGCAGCTGAAAGCTGCATTTACAACTCTCTTTTTGTTGTGCAGTATTATTTACTTGTGGTTTCCTCATTGGAAATTCTCAGCATAAATCAATAGCATCTGCTGCCTTTTTTTTTAACCCAGCAAATATACACTGACCACGGTAGTTATCAGGCTTCCTTACCTAAACTTAGAGTCATCTTACTGCTATATGTCTGTTGGATTAACATGCTCTGATGTACAACGAACAATTACAGCTCGACTAAAATCACAAAAGAGGGGATACATTCTGACACACTCTCCATTGCACAAAAATGCCTTTAACTTGGAAATCAAAAAGAAATACTTTGCAATAATATTAACAATTACAGGTTTATTATTAATATAGTTTAAGATGAATAAACAGATTAGAGATGGCATTTTTAGAAATTTTTTTCTCTACATTTTCAAAAGTAACGAAATAAGAAAAAGGTTCTGAGAAAAGAAGTATAACAGATATGTCAAATCAATAGAAAAGACAAGCCCAGGTAGATGAAAACTAACAACCCACTGAAATAACAGGTAGAGAGTATTCCTAGATCAATGAAAAATCTGAGACTGATTTCTTAAAGCATTAATATTTAATAACTTTGCATTTGCACTTAGACCACTACTTAAAAATGAAATTGGCTTACAAGTTTTTTATAAGAATCACTGGTCTGCCAGACACTTAAGTCTACATTTGCAGCACTGTGCCTAAGAATTAATATTAATAGGATTTATGCAATAAAGTCCCCGAACACCACTCTAAATATTTCTTTGCTTAGTTACTAATTCACTATGGTTGCATAAGTGTAAATTAAAGGAGAATTTTGATCTAATAATTTTATAGTATGAACTAAATATGTGTAACAGTTTGACTCTCCCCAGTATAAAATAGCATAGTTGCATTAAAGCAGTGATTTGAGAAAATTTTATTCTCATGTGAAGATTTAAGTTGGAAAGCAAATTTCCTTGCAGAGCAATTGAAAATGGTTAAACTCATCAGAATAATAAGATATTTATCAGTACAAAAAAAAATTATTTCTGGAGCATAGTAGCTCTTAAGAACTGCTACCTAAAAATGAACTGGACGCACAAAATTCAGATCATGGACCAAATTTCTCCTATATTCTGAATAATCAGATTGAAATATTTTGATTTTGTCCCTGTGAGAGTTGGTCCGAAGATGGAGCAGTATTTGCCTGAACATCGCCATCAAGAACTTGGAGAACTGAAGCTGAGACCAAAAGAACCCATGGACAATGACTTGGAGAGAGGCCCGAGGAGAAGCATTGTGTTGCACTGTTTCTCTGATACGGGGTGGCTCCTGCTAACGATGGCTGTGGTGTGGACTTTGCCTGCTTCTCCAGCCAAACCAGACCCCGCCTCCTGAAAGCTATTGTTATGAGGGTCTCTTTGACCCAGAAACAATAGCTGCCGTCCAGAAGAATGTGTTCTCACCTGCAGCCTCAGTTACACTTGTCCCTCACCTGTTCCCTCAAACAATGGCCAATGAAAAGGAGCATGCCCAGAAGCTCGCCAAGGGTCCTGAGGTCACCCAATGGACCAGAGAAAGACCCCTGAATGCTGGACACGTAAGCGTTGGCAAAAGAAAGCGTCTATCTCTCGAGCCTGTGCAGTACGAGCCTGGGTTGTGAAGTCTAGGCGGAGACTGGCATAAAACAATGGGAACAAGGTGGGGGTGAAGAAGCATAAAAGGTGACTCCAGAATGGACACCACTGAAGATCTTCCCACCAGAGGATCCCGAACGACGACGGAGGACCGGACAGATTCCACGGGACCCAGAGACCAGAGGAATGCTTCTGGAACTGGACTGGTGATAAACGCAAGCTAATTTCTCATCTTTTCCTTTACTTTTGCCCGTTTCTTTCCCCTTCCTCTTTCTTTCTCTCTCTATTGTGTGCCGCTTTACGGACAAATTAATAAAGTAACACTGCTTGATTGAATCATAACCCCTTGGCATTTTGGTCGCCTTGATTTTGCACTCTGAGATCAAAGTAAAAGAACCATCACGAGTCCATCGCCGAAAGGACCGTGACAGTCCCATCTTCAATATTATTTTTAAAAGAGAAAATATCATTATCTCAATAAACTACAGGATATTGAAATGGTAGAAGATTGTGTTTATTTGGTACCAGCCTATTAATATTGTACTTATATCACATATTTAATTTATGCTTTGATAATATGTTGATATCCTATTTTATTTAAATGAGGAACCTTATTTACAAACACAGAAAAAAACACTTTAAAGATAACCTCCAGTGAACCGCGGACTTTCAGGAAAACCTACTGCCGTGCCTCTTCTAAAGCAAAATTCACAAATCTCATGGTTGGCTTCCACACATTCTCATCTCTTTTCCCTAAATGTTTTGACTTCATGGAATAAAACCAGAAACTAGAAAAAATAAATATCAATAAATACAAAAGTGAAACTATGCCACAGAAATGCACTTCCTAAGTCACCAAGTATAGATATTTACTTCTACAGGCAGCTACTTCTTATAAACCCTATCCTAAATTTATTGTGCCCTGTCATGAAAGTGTTAAGGCTGTTAACATCCACGAAACTTGTTCTAGAAAAGCAGCTTCCAATGGTTAGAAAAGTTGTATTTTCCATCCTAAACTGGTCTTCAGATGGTTTATGCCCATTTGGTTTTATCGGAACATAGATCTTCAGTTCTTCTCATGCTCTAGTATTTATAATCTCTGCAACAGTTCTAGGCAGCAGTTATACCCATTCTCAGATCTTCATTTTTCTAGGTTAAAGGGACCAAATTCTTTTGGCTTTTCTCCCATTCTTCTTTCGCTCTCACAACATGTTACAGGTCCTTCAGTTCAGATCAGATTTCCTGAACTGGCAACCATTTAACACATGATACAACATGAGCACCCACGTAGAGTACCATGATGTGACAGATTACACAAAAACTTTAATCAACTCTTGTATTTCCATATTTACTTACTATCTGGCACCGAAAATGTCCTTTACTGTACAAGGCTTTATATGTATCACAAAGTTAATACCTCTAGACATGCTGCCATAAGCTGTGAGAGCTGAGCTGTGATAACCATCTGCCCATCCAGCCTCGGCAGAGCTGAGCTGCACACACTTGCAAAGCTTAAGCAAAGTGTTGTCACTGCTCTGGGCTGAGAGCACATACAAGGCACCGATCATAACCCAGGTGATGTGCTGCAACTCATGGAACAAAAAGTAAACCTGAAATTCTTCAAATTTTACTATGTTTTATCCCTGCTGTTAATTTCCACTGAATTATTAAGTCACACACACAATAATGTCTGCTGAAACGGCTGGCAACTATCAGCAAGCTCTACTATCAACCATGCAGCTAAAGGCACTTAGAGCTGGGTAAGTCAGCAGAGTCATCGGGCACATGACCAGAATTGGGTTTGAACAGCTTGCTGCTGTCCCAGTTCCCGGTAGGTAACAGCACACTGAGACAAAGCTGGTGCCTCTAGTCCAGTTCTACAGTGGTAAATGAGAGTGAGCAATCTCACAGAAGTTCATGAAACCTTTTTCTTTAGGTCAGAAGAGAGGTATATACCTAAATAAATTGATAATCTCATTCAGGCATATGGACACATGGGTGGCTAACTAATGTTCTACAAAAGAATTGTAATTTTCCTATATTCCTTGGAACAAATAAAATGATGCTTCCAAAGGTCATGCTTTGAACAATAATAACTTCATTAATATAACAAATGCATTGTTCACAATAACATTCCTGAAGATTTAGCAGTAAAGGCAAGAAAGACCTCCAACATATCTTGGCCATGCTTTTCTGGAGAGATTTTTGTCCTCCTTTGAATTTCATATATGCAAGCCCACGCATTCTCTCTTGGCCACAATCTTAGCTATGGCACTGGTTGTCAATCATGAAATAGTTTATATTTTGATGTATAGTCATTAATTCACTCTGTTTTTACTCTTACCATGCTCTCTGTTGCGCTGATGTGCAACACCTCTTTCTCTGGAATGCAGGGTAGCTTTACAGCACACCACATGCACCTACATAATTACCCATGTAGCAGTTTCTCACTTGTGCTTGCATTAGGAGACCAAGAAACAGAGGACACTGAATGTGTTATATATATTAAACAATTTTGCTATCTCTTAAACACTTCCTAAAATCAAACCTAATGTACTGTAAATTAGAAAATACATGCATAATTAGTTGTAATTCAACTAAAATCTTTACTTGTGTAAAAAAAAAATTTAAAAAATCAGTGGATCAAAAAGCTTTGAACATGCATATTTTCACACTCTTTGTTACCTGATATATCAGAGAAACATTCACTAGTCATTTTAGTGGTAAATTTGCTGTTCATGCAGTAACAGAACTGCACTTTCATCTGTTACTACCAAGACACTTCAGTAAAGAGTTTGCAATGTTAGAGTTGAAGGACAGATTTCCCTCGCAATCACGCTTGTTTGGGCTGCTGCTGTTGAAACCTTGTAATATCCCACTCAGACATTTTTTTCTAAGTCTGGCTATGTTTCATCCCTCTTTGATGAGATTTATGTATTCATTATTTCTTTTTCGCGTGTATACTTCACACAACATACATGGAAATTACAAAGGCCAGTGCATATTATATACATAAATTTAACACATAAAAAAAGGGTTAGCCGGTTTTAAAGAAAAACTTATATAAGTCTCGTAACAGCAGTACTAAGACATGCTTGTATTCTACCTGGTAGCATTCTTGGAAATGCATAAATCCTCTGTGGTAATTATTTCCAATGGGAAACTAATAATTCGGGGGCCATAAAATGGTGATTTCAGATTTGGGAATTACAAAAATATTCCTTGGCACCTCTACTCAGCCGTCAGCTTCCTATGGGACCTCGGGCAAGCCAAAACTTGATGTTCTCCATCAGTAAAGCAGGAATATTAATAGTTTCCTTCTTAATAAGTGTATTTGGAGAGCAGTAATAGAAGCCACACAAGTACATGGAACAGGTAGAAAATGCACCCAGAAAGAGATACTATTTTCTGTTACCTATTAATAGGTTGAAATAAGCCTACGCTTGTGGCTTATCTATCTTTCACCATTGGATCACATCTATTAAGTATATACTTGGAGCTTCCGCATATTTGTTATTCAAGTTATGTTGGAGATAGAAGAACATAGATCTTTATTTCTGTGAAGTGTGAGGCAAAAAAGTAGGCATTTGCCTCACTGTTACTTCCAAATGAATGAACCATTGCTGTGAAAGAAAGCGGCAACTTGTGCCAGATATGAATTGCACCAAACCTGACATTTTTGGCAGAATTATTTCTGATGGCTATGGGGAGAGACATTATTAGGAAAAAATACTTCAAATTATATGGAACTGGAGTCTAGTTTTTGACTTAACTTGCCTAAGCAACTGAACTTAGGTAGTATAATAAAACAATAACAATTCCATTTGTGATGTATCCTAGATAAGGACAGACTCACAAGCATATAAATAAAGTGAAGAACCTAAGAAGGGCAACATGCTTCTAGCTTCTTTTTTACAGACACTTGTTTGATAACAAAAAGTGTTACAAAGATCCAACAAATCAAAAAGATAGAATTGCTGTACTGATCCACCAGTTAATCTAACCCTTCCCTTTTGACAAAAGACAGATATTTCCAGTCTCTAATTTTAATGCCAGTCTTATTCTACTTTAGTAAACAGAATGGTATCCACTAATTGATTATAGATAAAGCTATATCAACATATTTATAGCATACATGCAGTATATTTTTACTCATGTCATATCCTATAGATGGGGCTGCTTTCGTAGAGGGAGGTGAAGGTACCTTTACATTAATTTCCTTCCACATAAGGGAATATTAATTCATGGTCAGACATTTTCATTGCATAAAATTTTCCTTTTTGCTCTTTTCCAACAAATGGAGTCACAAAAAACATGTTCAAATATGCAGTTCTGTGTACATTGTGGTAAAGAGATAATTGAATAGGTTAAGAATCCCTGGGGGAAAACTACAAGGTAATACTCAGACTTCACAGGACAAAAAGGTAACCCTGTATCCTTAATGCAGGCATGACTCCACCTCACTGAATGCCTACAGAACACTGTGAAGTACATACAAGTATCCCCACCTCATGCAGAACTCCCCACACTACTCGCCCTGTCCCAGGAATAATGAATATAAACCAAGACGTATTAAGCCTGATAGCAGCATATTGCATCGCAGAATAGTAGCGTCATAGTGCTGTCAAGTCTCTAGTGATCATGTGGGGAATACAAATACAGCAGGAGATAGAATACGCATACATAATACACATACAACCTGCACCTAATACCTTATAAAGTCAAGCAGAAGATCTATCAGCACAAAAGAATTGTGAAGAGAAACAAATAAACCTCTACTGCATTGAGTGAATGGCCAGCAGAAACAATATAGTAGCTATGTGTGTAAAAATGGAGAGGTGCAGAGGATCTCAAAGCGTAATGTATCCTCCTGTTCAAGAAAATAAAGGACAGTTCTCACCTTTGTCTAAAATTACTAATTTCACTTAGCCAAGTATTTCTTACTGAAACTAAATAGCATCAGCTATAGAGAAAAGGAGGAACCTCTCTTAAAACGTACATTATAACAATGCAATTTATGTCAATTAACATTTTAACTATTTATTCTAGAATAACTTGGACAGAACAATAGATACAAAACCAGAACAAGAGCTGTCTAATGCTGGCTGAGAATTTCAGCAAGAGCATAGACATCACTTACAACAGCTTTTCATTTCTGGATACAATACAACAGAACATGTGCTCATGTGATAGTGAACTCGCCCAAGGACTTCAGAGCCATGCCAGCTGAACACACCTGGCAATGCTCCTTGAGCTTTTCTCTAATTCCAGATACTAAATTTACAGAATTTGGCTTCCCACAAAACTGAGTCTCTGAATGCCAAGGCTGAAACGTTTACTCCTTAAAAATAGCAACCTCTGTCTCCCAGAGCAACTTCTTTTTTTTGATGAAGCCACCTAATAACTGAATCTAGGCAGAAACTAGTACCATTCCTATGAGCAGTTCTACATCTCCTCACTTCAATGTCATAGTCTATCAATCACAAACACAAACAAAAATTAGACATTTTTTGGGCTTTAATTTAAGCTTACATGATTTCTCATGAATGATGCGAGGCTTTGTGCTATACCTACATTCTACACCTGATTTAATCAGCATGAAATGCCACCCTTCCTCTTCTCAGAATAACTGCCACAAAGCACTAATTTGTTGGTTTGATACCACCAGTGCAGATACTTGATAGATATTAAAACTGCAGCCAAGGTATCAAGTATTTAGCAACACAGAAATCAGATGCCAGGACAATAGAGTGCCAAAGATGTTGGCAAGCTCAGCTTTGAAATACTGACCTGATTTGGGGAAAGTGACAGCAACAATCCAAAATGCATTGGTAATACATTCTTTCAAACACATACTTCGTCTAATACTGAAATTGCAAGCATTAATCATTGGGCATTAGTCTGCCCTGTAAATGAGGGAATTCTGTTAATTTCATGAAGTTTCTAAAAAATAACTGAAAGGTTTTGGACATAGCAAGCAAATCACAAGGAAACAAATTGCTTAACAGCAGGTTTCACTAAACTCAGAGCTACATGCAATGGCACTTTGATATGCTTGGCAACAAGTGGAGCCTTGGTTCCATGAAGCAAACAAACAGAAAAATTACTGAAGGCATTTGAAGTCATGCCACTATGAAGTCAAACTAAATAGTGTGTCAAAACCTGAAATGACAGATACACCTGAAGATAGAACACTGTAGATCTCCTTTAAAAAAAAAAAATACTGCAGAACTGGATGCAAGTTAGTTCTCAAGGTAAATTGGCTTCCTTTCTCCTGAATTTAAAGCTCTGGGTGCAACTCTTGAAAGTAAAGATATGGTGTATCCTCCTTAAGAATTATCTTTCTTGGCATCCCTGCTGAAGATGACGAGTAAGGTGGTCAATTAACCACTAGCAGTCTTGCTCAGAATGCTTTTAGCCAAGAGCTATAAAAAAGGAGCACCAAATACAGACTGCTGGCGTTCATGCCAGCATGTAATTTCATGCTAGTAACATGGTACTTCATTACACTGTGGAGAACTCCTGCAACAAACCTGGAATGGGAAAACCATTATGGTCAAGAGGACAGTAAGCGTACTATGTTCCTGCACACACTCTAGCACACCAGATTACTAAAAATATTTTTGAAGTAGCATAGCTCTTCACACCATTTTCATTGCTTTTGAAAAGGTTTCTTGTCTCGCAGAATTTACAATTCTATCTTAATAAGCCAGCATGAAAACAAAGAAAGAAAATGTGAAGGTAAAGCAGAGATCATGCTAAAATCAAAGAAAAGAAGTGACTTATATCACAAGCAAGCAAGATTTAAATGTTAATAACAAGGAATTTATTACAGCATCAGCAAAGGAATGGGCATCATAGGAGAGAAGAGCAGAAGGAAGAATGAGTCCACAGGCATCAGATTTGGTGCTGTATTTGACAGTAAGAGGTAGAAACAAAAAGAAAGACAGTGGGCATACAGGGACAAGAGAGGAGGTAAGAAGAAATATGAAGGTTTGTGTGGGAGAACACACAAGTTCACATAAAGCAGAGTTCAATGATGCAGCTGTAGGAAGCTGGGACTCATGAAGTCCAAAAGAGGTCAGGTAGCAAGACCTAACATCTCAGGACACTAGTATGCTGACACCAGACTGATATTGCTTGACTGCAGCTATATAAATGCAGTAAAATCTAAATGGCACTGTCTTGTGCTATGTGGACTTAAAAAAATCTACAACAGTGTCAGTAAGCCTATCTTGTTCCATTCTAGTGTATTGGCTGGCTCGGATGTCCTGCCCTGTGGACGCAGGAGCGTTGTCTGCTATAAGAGTCGAAAGGTTTGTTTTAAAAGAAGATAACAGAGTATCTTGGCAATTTTAATGATGTTCAACTTTGTTAAGGGAAAGGCTTGTTTCCTTTACTGCTGCATTTTAAATTATTACATGGCATCTAGGACAGATGTGCTCCTGAGGATAAATAAATGAGTGAATAAATATGCTTTGCCACAACAGAAAGTTTCATCACTACCCCTAGGTCCACTGAAGTCACATATTCCAGTATAGGGCCAGCATGTGACAGCCAGTTCAGACCCCCTGGATACAAATGCAGAGTGCTGTGGCCAGGATTCTTCCATGACCCAGTTTCTTTCAGGAAAACAGATCATTTCCACCTGGCTACACAGAAGGTAGGATTCTGAGAAATGCCAACAAGCATCCGATAGAGAAGACAGATGTTGCTCACATTAAAAGACTCATAGAAAGGGCATACACACAAAGACGGTCTTCGTGAAGAAACAACTTTCAGAACCCTGTGTGCATGCTAAAAGATGAGAGGTGCTCTTTTTTTACTCACTATTTGAGGGAACTGTTTTTTATTATAGCCCCTCCAATAAAGTGAACCTTCTACCTTCAGGAAAACTGGGATCTGCAAGACCACATCCAGGTCAAGCCCCACTACATTCACTTTGGTGTACTTTGCCTAGTAATTTTAAAATTAATTTTTTTTTTCCGGAGAACACAAATTTTCTCTAAATTAAACAAATTAGACATCTGTGCAATGTATACCTCCTTTCTGCAATTTTAGAGATGGGTTATTCCCTTCCTTTCAACAGCAAATTAATAATATTTGAATATTACAATCACCCCAATTTTTTGGTCCTCTTGTTCATACTAAAAAAAAAAAATCTCAATTTTTGCAATAAGTCACACACAATGTTTATGGATCCCAAACACTTTCACAGGTGTTGAAAATTCATAAGCAAAAAGCTTATGCTCCTTCCCTCTAGATAAGCAGGTGTTATATGGCAGTTGAGAGAAATAACCTTATCTTTTGTCATCAGAGAATCCTTAAAAAAGATACATGTTGTAATAGCAGGACATTCTTTCTTCGGTTTCTGGCTGATACTGTTATAAATTTGTAGCTAGAAGAGGAGCTCCAGGCACCTAAGGACATGCGGACAGGGAGAAATGTCCATCTGCTGTTGACACAGCCAATTAACAAACTGAACACACTTTGAGAACCCTTGTTTATTTTTCCATAATGTACTTGTGCTCCTACCTTAAATCCACCAGAATATTCACAAAAAAATTTAAGGAACACATTGACAATTTTACCTAAAATGGAAAAATACCAAAAAGCTAGAAAGGATACCCCTTAAGAAACGCAAAAAATTCTTAACACGGCTACAATAAATCATCATGTTCAGCCCTCTGTCAAATTTCAAATGCTTATTTTGGATGCATATGCCACTTGTGAAATTTTTCCCAGATATAACCATACTATGAGAACTGCTATTGTAGCTACAGTTTAAATCCATTCCAATTCAAGAGGTGATAGAAAATTTTGAAGCCCACATTGTAAGCAGAGCTAACACAAAAGTAGTGTTACTTAATCAGTAGCTGATGCTTGAGGGTCTCTGGAGACCGTTCCTAGTGCCCTGTGCATCTGGGAGGTTGCCTTATTATACCTGCTAGAGCTGGTATTTACGATGGTGCTTCCAGTCAGTAGAGATTAATGACATTAAATTTTGGCAGAAAACAGAAATAAAATTCTGTTCCAAATCAGTTTGCAGCAGTTGCTAAAATCATATCAAACCTGATTCAAGAAGGGCTGTCAATGTGTATTCCAACAAAGTTCATTCTGTTTTGCAGAAAGAATAAACAAAATCCTATAGGAGCTTGTGGAGGCAGAAAGCTCTATACCGGTCTGTCTGGCCATAACTATTCTAGGATCCAATAGAATTATTCTCTACCTCAAAACAGGATGCTCTTAGAAATATTTGATTCACCTGCAAAACAAAGCCATGCCTTGCTGTACCAGGGAAAACCTAACTAGACAAGCAGCTAGAACAGGTTATTACTAATTTCTTCAAAGAAGCCCACTAGAAGCTTTCATTTCAACTTAAAGCTTTATTATCCTATTTAGTTAGATTCCCTGAAGTATTCCTTTGGAATACAACAACACTGTCTTGCAGTATTTATAATTCCTGGAGAAAGTTATTGAGCAAGTAGTGACCACCACATCTGCCAATACAACCACATCTGCCAATAACCTGGGTACCTTGCATGGACATGGTATGGAAACCCCCAGTGACAGCAATGTTGATCATCGATAAGGAATGAAAAGTGAGGAGAATGGCCAGGACAAAAATATAGCAAAGAACGCACAAGAATTTGGCACATATATCTGAAATAAAATTTTCTGCTCAGCTTTGGGATTTATACCTGCAGAGCAGTAGTTCACACTCTGGATAGAATCTGTGCTAGGAGCCATTTAGCGTTCCACGTCAGTGAAGGACACTCAGCATCAGAGTACTTCACATATCTAGTGGCCTGTCTTTTTATGAGTCTTCAAATTTTGCTGTTAAGCAAAGAATGTTACCCCTCAATCTGCAGAGAAAGGCCTACAGAATGGAGATGGAGGAGATTAAATGTGTATGCTTTCATCATGAATCTGTCAAAGTTTTAATAACCAGCCACTGAAGATCACACAGCAACACCTGCCACAAAACGAGGAAGGGGCCTTAATTTGATTCATACCAGCTTTAGATTTTGCTGAAATCTCAACTGGAGGTTAAAGGTCATTGCTTTTAGAATAGGGCATCCCGAATTTCCAGGTTCCCCCTCACTTTTCCCTTCAGCCTTAAATGCATACACAGACACACACTTCCTCAATATGCTTATTTCAGAAACTTTTAATTATACACAAACATTGATAATGTGTAGCGTATCTGAACAGAGGGAGACAAAATTGTGTAGCGTATCTGAACAGAGGGAGACAAAACTACAGGCCAAGAAAAGCTCACATTTTGATGCTCAGTTCACTGAAGTCCATATCGATATGTTAGTAACACTATATTATTAAAATACAGAGTGAAGCACCATCAAAGTAAAATCCTGCAGTTGTGTGATAGTCTGTAACATTTAATGCACAATTTGCGGTATTCTTTTACTTAATATGAACTTATACTTAGTAGCAATAAAGAAAGATAATAAAGGAGAGCATGCTAGCACATGTAATAGAGGGGATGTAGCAAACAATAATGTGATGCAAACCTAGAGAGAAATAATCCCATATATTCCATGCTACAGTGTTACTAAATGGGACGCTCAAACATAGCCGTAAATAATCCCCATTTCTTTCTAGCCTGAAAAAATAGGCTGGTATTCTGTCCTAAATGGAACATTACAATGCCTGTTCTTTGTTCAGCCCTCTGTGGAACACTGTGGTATGTAAAATCTGTCTAAAAAAGCAGTCCCTCTTTCTCTCTCTCTTTTTGTCTTACTGCTACCATGGATATGACATCATTTTTGCCAACCGTTGCTAAGTCATGAACAGAGGGAACATTTCCTTTTCTCACATAGAGGGCAGGGTATGAGCCAGAGCTTCCAAGAGACACAATGTTCTCTTTATCCAGCCAGGGAAAACAGCGAGAGAAGGCTGCCCGTGGTCTGGGAAATGGCGGGCAGCCACCGAGCACACAAAGCTCACAGCACTGCCTGGCCAGCCTCAGTTCCCACTAAATTGGTGGCCTATTTTCTCATCTCAAAGAAAAGAAAGGGGGGGAGAGAGGGGAACAAAGAAAAAAGCCCCATTTCTTCACCGCCTCACCCTTGCTGAGGCCAATGTGCTGGCTCCTCACCCTTCCCAAGAAGAGCTGGATCCTCTGTTGGAGAACAAGAGAGGAAGTGATCCCTGTGATGGATCCGGGGCTGCTGCTCCCAACCCTGCTGTGCGTGCTGCACCTACCAACCATGGGTTCTACAGCCGTGGGAAAGGGGAGTTTCCAGAATGGAGAGATGTTCACTCCAAAAAGGACCCAGAAATCAAATATGGCCAAATTAACAACCACTCTAAGACATATGTTTTCAGTATGCCTGTAGACTTAAATGCAGGTCCTGAAGTCCCAATTCAATATTTCCTAGGAGGCAAAACTACTGTGAAGATCAGTGTAAATATCACACGAGAAAGGATTTTCAATACACAGGCTTCGATCATTTCACACACTTGCATAGCCATAGCAACATTGTAAACTGTAATACTGTAATCTATGTTCAACAAATTAAGCCTTTTGGTAATTGCAAAAAGTTCTACGTATTTACCTCTCAGAAAAAGACATTAATGAAGCAGGCTTTTTGCAACACTTAGACAAATCTTATAACTAAAGCAATGTCTAGCTTTCCCCCAGGCCTGAAAACTTTCATAGCTCATATTGTGTGACTGAGAATGAGGAAAGGCAGATGTTCACATTTTCTTCAACAGAACAGATGATTTTTTTTTTCCTTAGTGTAGCTATTAATCACTTATTAATTTAACTCACAAAAGACATACTACAGTTACTTTTGCTTACCTCTGTCCTAAAAGAAAAATAGAATTTCCTATATCTCAGATAATGGTACCAACCAGAAAAATCGATTGCCGTTTGTTGTTTGAAGAATCTGAATGGAAGGTAAAGGGGATGAAATTTCCCAAGGCAGGTGAGGGAGAAAGGAAAGGAAAAAAGAAGGATGTTGCTTCCATAAGACAGAGGATATGTTCAGATTCAATCTAAATACTACTTTTCCATTCCAGTCCAGCCAAGGTTTCCACAAACTGCCATCTCCTACTAGGATAAAAATTTTCCCTAGCTAAGTTACCTCAGGAATAGCTAAAGATTTGAAATATGTGCTCCTATTTTCTCATAATTCTTAATTTTGCTAGAAAACAAGAAGAGAACATAAATACATGTCGACTCAAACCCTGCTTCAGCTGGCTGTTCCTGTAAAACCACCAGTAGGGGACACTAAATGAGTGAAAGATTTTCATACTTATTTACAGATATGTGAAGTTGCTCTTAACACGTTTAATGGTAGAAAGCAGACACATTAAGAAGCAAAGCCTCTCTCAAGTGAAGCCTCCCTTCAATACATATCTTTGGCCTTCCTACAGAAGTAATTTTATGTTAGCAAATTTCATCAACACAGGCATCTTTGTGCCACAGGCACAGGTTTCACTCACACATGACACAGTCGACATGTGGTGCAAGATTGTATGAGTTGAAAGATAAACCCTGTGTGTTTGCATTTTTGAATCCAGATGCATGTTTAACCTGTGAAAAGAAGTTTTTGAGTGTGAACTTTCCCAAACAGTAGTTATCAACTTATTAAAAAATGGACATAAGTAGTTTGACAGGATGAGATTAGCATATAGTAAGTACACAGCCTGTGGCATAAAAGAGACTGAACTTCTAGCTCCTGCTCACAGTTAGATGCAGCATCATGAATAAGCAGTGAGCTTCTGTCCTCAGTCATCAAGGGAGGGCTTGATCCTGCCCTCAAATATGAAGGCAGGTATCTTGCAAAATCAGCTACTATACCAGCACTGCATCTGATATTACAAGATACCAAGAGATGTGTGCTAGCTTACTAAAAAGAAAACTCAAAGCACATAAAACAACTCTCATCCGACAATCCCTGCCTGTAAGCAAAAAAAGAGATGAGGACTGAAAAAAGGACTAATGGAAAATAATCCCATGCCCCCATCTTCAGTGTAAGAAGGGAAAAAAATGGCACTAGATATACATATAAATTCCCAGAGTTCAACTGAATCACAGCATCAGAAGCAAGGAATTTATATTAAGCCTTTTAGAATGCTTTGGACTCTACTGACGGCATTTGAGTTCACTCACGCCTGAATGCCCAGGAAGGAAGCAAAGTGAATGTGCAATGTTGAGCTTGCAGGACATGTTGCTTGATAGGGTGCTGACATCAGCAGGGTTCATTTTCTTCTCAGACCCCAGAGCTGCACAAGTGTATTACTGTGTGCTTTTGTGCAACAACAGGGAAGCTGGAACAATTCCACAAACTATATGGATGAAAAGATTGAATGCATCATCCCACAAAAATGCACTTCTATTTCCCTCCTCCCCTCGCAAGAGATCACTTTAAAGGGGGAAAATGTGATCTCTTTTGTAAAGCCCTCACAGTCCCTTATTTCATGTTTGGACTGAGTTTCCTTTAATCAAACATAAAGTTGGAACTCAAATATTATAGTAACATAAGGAAACTGCTCTTGCTGTGAGAGTTCCCAGCACTGAAGATCTACGCTCTATTACACGTGCAAACTCCATCAAAAATGCCTTACAACTTTGCACAAGAGTTTTAACCCAATCCAGATTTCCGTTGTTTTGTTGGCACTTGCCCACCTCTCATTTGTTCAAAAACTTACATTTCACGCCCCACTCCTCTCTGCCAGACTAAGGCAAGACCAGATTTACATGAATCAACACAAAAACCTGTGGATTAGCAGGAAAAATATCCTAAAACAAATAATTCATCTTTGAGAGTATCTTCTCATCAAAATTCACTATTATGGAAGTCTATTTGCATTAATTATTTAGGACAGTTTACTAAGGAGAACGTGAATAGCATGCCTGTTTTTTTTTTTAGAAGATTAACAACTTTTTGTTAATTAGATACAGAATAACTAGCATCATCAGGAGAGAAATGTGCCGGTAGGGAAAAGAACACTACCGATGTAATGAAACATTAAAAGAGATAATGAACCTAGTAAATAGAAAATTATGTATTTTTGTCAACGAATAGTACTTTTCATATTTGACAAGGTTGAAGCTCATGGAAACTTTGAGAAATTGCTATAAAGCATTGAACAAAAGTAATGGACATAATGGACATGGGCCAAGCTGGTTTATAATGTATTTAAAATAACATAATCAGAACTATGCTGCTTCTTCTCTGTTTCAACTGACATACATGGTGGCAGGGTGAAAAATGAACAGAAAGAGTTTGATGCATTTGCAGCATGGTTAGAACATATCAGTGGAATGGAAAATATTAAAGCTACTGAATCTTTCCTATTGAATTAAATGGGCACCACGAAATAGTCAATCATTTTCTAAAATCAGTATATTGCAATATCTGGGGTATTTAAAAGAGTTAGTGATTTTAAAAAGGAAAGAGAAAAACTGATCAGCTCTGTGCTGAAGAAATCTCTACTGCTGGAAAGCACTAGTAATTTCACTAGTACTACTAAGAATTGAAAAATTATTATTGCGGATAAATGCAGTAAATTTGACGTTTAGACTCCTGAGTGTGGTAAATGATGTTAGGCAAATATGTAATCATGCTCACTGATGTACCCATGTTGGACACTTCCAGGCTGTCACTACAAAGAACCATCAACCATTAGTGTTAGGTGTTGGATAATTCAAAGATGAAAATTTATAGCAAATAAATAAAACTTCAAGGAGTCTTTGGGGCTGATTCTTTTTCAATAAAGCAGTAATTTTAAGGAGAATAGTATGTAGAAAGTGTTCCAGTATTTATTTAGGGTTTTAAAAAGCGTTTGGAGTATAAAAACAGTGAATTGGATCTGCTTTACCATACTTTTCCAGGACAGTGCCCAATCCTCCAAAATTAAATATATAAAAAAACCCCACGGTATAATCTACCCTGATGCAATTAGATTTGTTCTATGTATGTCCTAGTACTATTTTATTCACAGAAAATGCATCCTGCTGAAATCTGAATATAACACATGCATTGAACATTGCATTGGCTGTTTTTTTTAAAAAGTATTAGGATACTGAAATGACTGAACAAGTGTCTCTTTTCAAATATTAAAAAGAATATTGCTCTTTTGAAAGTTTAAAATCCATCTTGATATTTTAATAGTGAAAATCTTATATTTAAAAACCCCTTATCTATTAAAGTTGAGAAGTCTTGAGACATTTTAAACATTCTACATGACAGTTAAAAATATACTTACACATGCAATATATTCAATATAGTATACAAATGTATAGATTCGAATCCTTTTCCAATTAGAAGTTGGGCTGCTAATGATCAAAAAGAAGACTGCAAAATCATATTTGGATAGAAAACTGAAATGAGTATTAT
Organism: Columba livia; assembly: GCF_036013475.1. NCBI lineage: Eukaryota > Metazoa > Chordata > Aves > Columbiformes > Columbidae > Columba > Columba livia. The sequence goes on from NC_088604.1 coordinate 71,546,893, forward strand.
AGAACCATAGGAATACTTTACTATCATGTACTTCTCTTTTATAAAGCCACATTGGGGCTGCACTGAGTGACTCAATTTATTACCCCAAACAAAGTTTCAGGCATCCACTCATTTCCCCTCCAAACAGCAAGGGCTGCCTTGTAGTAGGCTACTTTGCCTGAAGGCTAAATGAAAGTAAATGGATATCACCTACAGAATAAAAAATTTTATCTTGTAGTATGGCCCATGTATTAGAAAAGACTGAACATAATGAGACATTTCATCAGTGTAAGAGTAAAAGAAGAAGTCATATTAATCTCATCTCCTCTTGGAAAAGGATCCATTATAGCCTTCTGAAGAATTTTGGGCAGAGGCTGCTCCACTATAACTTCTCAGACATTTTTCATTACAGTGTGCTGACAGGAAGCCCTGAATGACAGCATTTATGAGTTATGATGGCGCAGACTTAGAACTGTGGATGCTACTACATCTTAAGGTGAGGCTTAGCAAACCATATGGTCCAAATCCATACTGGTCCATATTCTCTGAACCTTAAAACAGCATTTCCATTCATATCGTCAAGTTTCTGTTTTGAAAGAAGCACTCAAACATATATTAATAGGAATTCACCCCACAAAACAGGTAGAATTTTAGGTCTAGAGAAACAGGGGTGTTTTCCAGTAACAAACTGTGCAATAATTAAAGTACAAACTGAGATTCTCATCCAGCATAAATGGAACACTGACCTACAAATGTACTTTACTACTTTTTCCTTTCAAATATCTATTTCCTAGCCTTAAACAGAGATGAATAATCAAGTGTTTAGTAAGTAAACATGACCACAATCCAACTGAGACAACAAAAAAAAGTTTTGAAATCCAGTTTGCAAGACAGTCCAATTTCATTTTGTGTTCTTCCTGAACCGTTCCAAATGGAACTCATTAGTGAACATATACCACATGCAGCTATTTTCAAACTAGCAGAAAGCAGTGTTATTTGTAACTCAGATATTTAATACATATGAAGTTATACAGACTCAACATATATGGTTGAAAAATGTGGAAATGTGTGTATATAGAAGCATACAGATACCTGTGTGTATCTTGAATATGTAATCACACGAACAGAAAACATAAACTGTTTCTCATGTGTGAATACTGGCCACCCTCTGAGAGCACTTGATCAGGAAATGCTAAAAAGCCTGCTGGTTTATTTAGGGATTATGTTTGTAAAAGGTAGGAGACATAGGCTTTGTGAATCTGGAAATATCCGTCCATTTTTCTCAAATACCCACCATTCACCTACGAGCTGATGCCTGGTCACAGCTTGAGACCTCCAGGCTGTTGGGAGTTGTGTTATCTGAGCTCAGCCACCTGACCACAATGCACCTGATGGGTGACCTAAATAGCTGCAACAGATCAAAGTGCTCACGTGGAAAATTCTCATCATCACTGTTAAAAACAGACAACAACAGGAAAAAACAACAACAACCCCAAACAAAAACCACAACAAACCTGTATCTGTAACTACTTTAAGAAAACATTTTATTCAATATATGTCATTTTCACTTGGGATTTTAGACAACTGTTCTATGTGCTAATTTTACTGAAAACACAGTCTGATTTGTTTTCAAAGAGAAAGGTCTGATTTGTAGCCAGTAAGTAGTATTTTTTAGCACACCACAGTGCACACGGTTCAATAACTAAACATGACACAGAGTTTACAGTGAAGTTCCATGCCTTCCTTCTTAAAGGTTTACTTGTGCTCACTCTTTACTGCAACCTGAATCCTCTTCTTGATTTGATATGTGATATAATATATGAACCCACAGGCACAGTACTTTGCCCTTGTGCCCTGAGGATTGTGAGTCTCAGAAAGTACAAGAACTCTTATCAGAGAACCTAATAGGGAATCTAATCCTGCAGATAAGAATAATGTGGACTGGGGATATGGAAGAGGGAAGACATGGTGCAGAATCCATTTAATCACTTGAATGATGCTGTAAGCTCTTCAATTTATTGAATTTATCTACTTTCCGCTGCTGGTTTACATGACTAGATAAACATCTTGTTTTGGCATTTTGATGGGATCATAAAAGAGGAGGAACTTTGAAAAAATAAAATCCTAAAGATCACAATAGTGTTGTACTGAGATTTCCAGTGTCCTTTCCCTTTAACTAAAACCCATAAATAAAGAAACATACTGTGGCATGGATTTATATGCAGCACTCCAAATTGATTTCAGTGGGGTTTGCTTTTGAAAAATCAATGGTGTAACACACCACAAAGATAAAGATTAAATTTTTTCCTACTGTAAAACAACAAAATACATTAACTATGCCATATTACAAATTGTTTTTTAACATTCATTTTAGAAATTTGTTGGATTATGACAAGTACTATTTAGAAGTCAAATAAAAATCAAACCAGAGAACACAGATCCCATTTTTACTTTGCAAGAGCAAAACGGTGTATAAAATACAAGTAATAGAACAAGATGGAAACAAAACTAGTGAGGACATCAGAGCATTTAGAAGCCCATAGTAGACACAAGTACCACCAATACATTAAGCAAATAAGTATGAAACAGGAGTTTATATTGGACTATTACATATGAAAACACCACCACCACCAAACAAAAGAAAAAACACAAACAAAACAACAAAAAAAAGACAAAACAAAGCAAAAAAGACAAAAACAAAATCAAGAGCAAAACAACAAACCCCAACAGCAATAAAAAACACAAACCAAAAGCGTCCTCCACCCCCCCACCAATAGAGCACAAAACCAAACCAAAACAGAACAAACTCCAAAACAGTGAAGTTATCTACATGCTTACTGTTAGCTATGACAAAACCTCAAGTAATATATTCATTTTCATGAGGAAATATTGAAGGGGATATTTGAGATGCTATATATATACCTTCTGACAACCAGCTACCAAACTCTCCACTTGGATAGTTATCAGAAGATCAACAATAAGCCTCCAGTCTATTTCATGTTACAGTGCAGAGGCATAATTATTAAGACCTTGGAAAGAAATCCCAAACCATAAACATTCAAAGCTGTAACAACTAAATTCATCCAATGGAGACTGATATGATGTGCCAGAATTCTTAGCTTCACAACAAAACTAAAATTAAAATTATAACCAAGGTAATAATTATAAAAAACTTAAGATATCCACCCCATCCTTTCCTCTTTCTTGTTCTAATTTTAAGGATATAAGCAAGTGCACATACATTCATAGGACACAGAACAGATAATCTTGCTTCCCAAAAGTGCTTCATTATTTTATTTCAAATTTAAAGCAAAAACATTACACCAAATTCAGTTACAACATATATTTCAACAGCTTACTACTCTGAAGCCCTAGGATACTTTATGGGGTTCTCAGTACCTCAGCACTTGTTACACTTACAGACTGTATGCTGAAGCACACAAAAAAGGTAGCTAGTTAGTAGTAGATGAATTTGTTTAGTGATATTGGAACCTACTCTCTTGGAAATAATTGAGAGCAATAACCTAACTTTGCTCTTCACTGTTTTGATTCACTGTAACAAAACATAATGTCCAGACCTTTCAAAGACTATTGAGACTTTTTTTATCTTGAAAATATGATTGCTTATTTCAACTGTGGTTTGGGGAATACATATTTTTTTAAACACTTTCTTCAGCTTATTCAAGGAAACAAAACACTGCATTCTCTTTTTGAGAAAAGCAAATGAACTGAAGACAAAACACCACTATCTACATGGAAATATTTTTCATTTTGTAGGCAACAAAAGTTCTAAAAATAATGTTCTATATAAGCCACAAGAATCTTACAGTAAGTTGTTATGGCAACTCTTTCTTTTAACAAAAGGAAATAACTCAAGTTTGCACTTGGACAGAACTGACAGAACACTATCCTGTTGAGGATCTCAATAAAACACAACCATTTATGCGAAACTATTGTTATAATTATTTTGTATTAGTGTTACCTGCCTACTCTTTTAGGAAAAGGTACAACCTCCCTGGGGAGTGCGCCAATATGATTACTTGTTACTGTGACCTCTTTTAGTTTCCTAGCTTTTATTAGTCATAAAGTGAGCTTTCCAAAAGTACTGTGTATAGACAGTTGTCATATTTTAATTTCACACTATCAGAAGGAAAAATGTATTGAGGAGTCACAAACACAACTCATCTCTGATGGTTAATGCTTTGCCAAGAGAAGGATCACTGGTGTAATTTGTAATGGTGTCCTGGAAACACCTCCTCATTAGCATCAGTAAGGTTTTAAAATTACAGATTTTATGACAATATCAATGGTGCAATACAAATGATAACATGATAACTTGGGTGTTTCCATATAAAAAGGTTTCTGTAACCTTAATGAAAATCATAGTCACTGGACATCATGTTCCTTATTCATTCTAGCTAAGAAAATGCATCCATTCATATTTCACAGACTAGGGTGGATGTGGGGGGTATGGTAAATAAAAAGGAAAGGCCTTGGTGTCTGTTGCTGAGGATCTCCATTTTCGCTCACATACAAACCTGGCAAAATCCTACCTACACTTTTTCCTTTCCTTACATCCTCGTCAGCGTCTTCACAATGTCCATTTATTCTTCAGTCACATGTGGGTCACTTTGCTCCACTCTATTAGTTATTTTTTGTATAGCTTTTTGCAATATAACAGACAAGGAGCAGGTTTGTTCTGGTGGCCACATACAATTGTGACCAGAACGGCATGCTACAGGCAAGGAAATGTGACATTTTCCTCCTGAGGCACAAAGGAAAAAGCCCTGAAGAAAAGTAATGATGGAGCAAAAAACCACTGTGAGCCAACTCTGTTTTGATATAGACAAACAAAGAGGAGGAAGAATAAATCACTCAGAGCCTCCATTCCATTGCTATTTCTAAGATGTATTGAGGACTATTTTGTACAAGATTGTGCCCAACAGACAAAGACCCTAGTTGAGGGCAGTGCAAAAACTAACTGGCCAAAGTGAACTCCAGGAGGTACTTTGCCTCAATGCTTCTGTTTTACAGACTCAGGGACAACCTTTTATTCAAGCTATTCAAAAAGCATTAACTCAGAGTCTCACCATCTCGTTTGAAAACTATGACATCTTCTTGGAAGTGCAAATTCACAAAAAAATCTTCCTTTTGGTGTAAGCTTAACAGTGATTTCATTGAGTAACTGCCAATTTTTCTACTACACATTGTTAAAAGCAACAAAGAAGGATGAGGAGGAAAGGAGGAAAGAAAGGAGTTCATTGAGCTCAGCAAATTGTACAAAGCTGGGTCTAGAGAGTAGTTCATTTAGCCCTTGCAAAAACATTGGCCTGCCTCCAGAACGGAGACTCTACAGACTTTCTTCATAGCAGTGTCAATACATCCAGGGAGGTTTGCCTTCCCTGGGAAGAAACAGGCATTTGTCTACACATTTTCTGCTCCTATGAAGACTACTGTTTAGGCTTATGACCAAGCTGGCATGGGTCACATGCATGGGCTGCCCGGGCCAATCATAATCAGTATGGAATCATTAAAAGGATCAGTAGCGTGTGTCTATTCACCAGCACAATGCCTCCCCCACCTCACCCCCAATTTTATGAAACAACATGTCCATAGCTTCTGTTTAATGTTACAAGAGCTCTGAGAAAAAGACAAAATGACCCAATTTAAAAGTTAAATGCTGGAGAAGTGAGAACCCACACAAACAGTCAAAACCCTTCTGTGGGCATATGGCATACACTTGTTTCTGCTATGCCAAAAAGCACTACTTTGTTATTTATTTGAAGATTTTAATTCCATGTCACAGGAGAACAAGCTTACGTGTAGAGAAAAACAGCATATATCTTCCATTAAGATCTGCTGGGCGTTTAGAGAATTCTTAGAAACTTTGCACAGCTAGAATCAGATTTTTGTCTTTAAAAGAACTGCCTGGAAAAAGAAATGAATGTCAAACACTGTCTCAGAACCGTTTATCTATAAAGACTATAAATGACAAATTTTAAAATAAAAGAATTAAAAAAAACACAAACAAGAAAACCACCTGATGCAGAAGAACTTATTCAGCAATACAGCAACAGTGACTGTGCCCTTGCTTTAGGCTGTAAAAATCTACAACAGCTGTGTCTAAATTCTACCCCATGGAAACACGTACATTCTGCTTCCTTTACTGCTGGTATCACTAAATCTGAATTTTACCCACACTGTGTGGCAGCCAGTAAATTTTTTTTTGGTTCAATAAGAAAGAGAAGCCATAGCCCATTCATTAAGAATAATGATTTATATGGACATTATTCAAATGTTTGTTCACATAGAGGGATTCTTTTGGTGATATATTTTCTCTCTGAGAACATTTAGTACTATCTTTCTGAGACTGCACTGAGAATTTTACATGGTGGACTGTCTATTCTCATAGCGAAAGTACATATGGTTCTCCTTTTGCACACACCTACTCACCTAAGTACTTGCTGTTTTACCCTCTTAGATACATCAGAGGGAAAGTATACAACCATCTCAAAGCTGTAGAAAGAATGAGAAGTCACATACAGATAAATCTATTTTTCTTACAGTTTTAAGACTGTTATCACATATTCTCTTTGGAAGCTTTGCAACATAAATTAAATGAAATTCATAACTTGATAATAGATAGAAGGCCATTAAGGAAAGACTATATTGACTAGGACATTCTAAGAAACAACTCGTTCTATTTTAATCAAGTCTAACTTACAATCTTGGCTGCAAAACAGCAGAGCTGGCAGAATAGGGGCAATTTAAAATATTTTAGGACAGTATGATGCTCTGATTTTAAAATGCATAGAGGTTCAGTGGACTACATTTTAAATTTAATTAAGGTGACTTCCATATTAAACTCATTGATTTAATAATCATCTAAACAAATTATTCCTTATTTTTTGCTAAAGTTCTTAATTTCAGTAATCTGCTCTGAAGCCAAAAGCCACTCACACTGATATAGCAGAACACTATTTAATCAAAGGTTGCATATGATGATAAATTAGTATGGCATTTTTTCTTCTGCCCTTTTAATGCAACAAAAAGAAGAGGACTTCTAATCAACCTCTCCAGTGCCTCCTTCCAGACCTCTCCTTATTTTATAGGATATTCCAATTAACCAATAATCACAGTTATGCAATACAAAAAGCAGAAAACAACAACAAACAAAAATCTGACACATTTTAAGACTTAAACTGTAAGCCTAGATAACTATAAAAAGTGATAATTATCTTATTGATAGCAAAGTAATAAACTGTAGTCATTACGCTACCAATTGCTAAGTAACAAAACAGACTGGTACCTATGATGAAACACACAGATCTCAAAAGCATCAGGTCTTTGTGTTCAAAAGAAAGCGTATACTTGACAGTATAGAAAGGGCAGCATGAAATGGGAACCAGTGCTGGGCACAAGGCTGAATGGGGAGTTAGGCGCGTACCCCCACCATGCCGCTCACATGCCCCCTCTCCCTGTTGGTCTTCCTAGGGATGCAGCTTCTGTCCTGCACTGGAATAAGTGGGAGTTTGGGGCCACTCCAAAGCAGTGGAGGATCCCCTAGGAAGCAGCCAAGTGAAGGTGGAGGAGGGTTGCACAAAGGCTGAGAGGAGCAAGAGGCACAGGGGAGGGATGTGTGCTCTTGGGATCAAAGCTGCTTCGTACATCCCTGTGTACTTCAGAAACAATGGAGTAATTCTCTTTCTTGCACAGATTTTACACTGTTATAATTCTACAGAAATACCATTGACCTGACGCTTACTATAAAGGGGCGAAGAATCAGGATCATTATTAAAAATGCTAAGTAGTATATAAATCCAGGGTTGGAAGGACTTCTATAATTGCCAGTGTGTGCAGTGTGTACAGTGTATGCAGGGCTTGTATGGCTGCAGTGTGTGGAATCCTTAACTCTCAAAGGAAAAAAAAAAAAAGAGGTAAAGGTGAAGTTGAAGTGAAAGAAAACTACCCAGAAAGGGTAACATCTCAATATCTCCCCCTACCATTTTCTGTCAAAGACTTGTCTATAGAACAGTACATGAGTATACTGACTATGCTTTTTACTCACTCAGTATTCTTCATCTACAACTAGTTGCTGAAACTTCCAAGGAAATAAAAGAATATTTACCCTAATACTATGTTCCTAAAGGGGGGAAGAGGTAAGCTAGGGCATCTCTCCTAGAAGCAATATAAAAATCTGCTTTTGAAATAGCTTAATGCACTACGAATTTCATTTTTTCTAAAGTGTCCTGTATCTTCAAGAGACCACAACTACAACTTATTTGCCTCAAAATTTTCCTGAGAATTGTCTCAGTTTATGAACCTTTATGAATTTCTTCATTGCTGCCAAATATTAATTGAAACAATTAACTGTGAAGAACACGTGGGTGCAAAAATATTAGTACCACATAATCGTTTCTAGTTAAGAGGTCCTTACCAGATTAGTGCAGAAATGCTCTGGAGTTCTAATTACCAATGGAAGTCCCACAAGGTTACTGCAGAACACGGTAATTAGATGACTGTAATATAAGGTGTTAGCAGGGGATTGAGGATTTGTGCTAAGAAGCATGGTGTTTTCATGGTTATTTACTGTGTAGAGTACCAGATTTTAATGGAATTCGGTGGAAATCTCCAGAGACAAATGTAGTTAAAAGGTAGGAGAAATATCTTAATAGAGATTGAGCAGCTGGTGAAGGGAAACTAATTATACTACATCATGGTCTTTATGTGAACACAAATGACTCATGTAAAGATTTTTACAGAATTTTTAAAAGTCTTGATCAAGCATTTAATGCAAAATTCTTTTTAATTTTGTGGACAGTGTATTTCACATAAAGAAAAAGTCCATTTGACCATTGCTTTATCTCTGGTAAAAAAAAAAAGTTAGGTGCCTTTTTGTGGTTGATAGCACACAATAAAGAGGATGTGGCTGATATTGTGTCCAGAAGCCTTTGATTTCCTAGCTTGAATGACAAAGTCCCAAGTTACAGGGTGGTGATAAAGCAAAAGCTCAAGACAAGGCTCAAGCATGTACCCCGGCTCTGCAGAAAGACACTTGAACTATTTTGTTTCAACATTCCGTGCAGTAGAAGCAATTCCATAATTCTGGGTTTTAACTTTATCTAAATGTATGCACAAAATGCAAAGGCAGAATGCTATTTAATTATACTAAGATAAAGGGTAAATTTGGAGTACCTGAAATTGAATTAAGTAGCACTACTGCAAATTGACACCGATAAACGGTAAAGAAAAATGTGGTCCCTAGTGTTCCTCTTCTATATGGCTGAGGCATTCTAAACATGATTTTGCAATACTCAAGCCATTCACACACCACTAATGGGGGAGGAGTAGGAGGACTTGGCACAAGGCTCCCGCCTCTTTCCATCTTCAGCCCTTTATGACTCTGTGAAGTGGATATACAACACTACAGATGCAATTTACTAAACAAAGTGGAGAGCAGTGGAGAATCCATCTCTAAACATCTTCTTAACATTTCATCTGACAGTTATTACTACTCATTTGTTTATGATGACTAACATTCAATCTGATGAACCAGTCTTCTGCAATGCTGTAGGAATAGGCTTCCACAGGACTCTCTGTATAAAGGTGAAATTCCTCTGTCATAGCTAAGCATATATCAGGGTTAGATATCCTTCATTATCAGAATGATAATATTGCCATTTAATCTTCCTTATTCTTACCTGTCAGTAAAACACACCTTTCAGTTCTGTATGCCAGGCTGAATAATGGCAAGTTTGTATAAATCTGAAGAACACCTAATACTTACATTTTTAATTTAAAAAAGCACATTCCTAATTGTCTAGGTATATGTATTTTAAAAACATGTCTTCTATAGCTGTTATTATACTTATGTAAATAACCATGGAGATACACAACGACATAAGCTTCTTTTAAGACACTCATACAAATACATTGAAAAGAAAAATACATAAAAGAATGCTCTGAATAAAAATTTCACTGATATCTTTCAGCTCCTTCTTTTAATCACAGCAAATGTTTTTATTATTCTGATTCTGAATATATGACCTTTTAACATATCATCTTGCCTGCCTCTGTATGTCTTTTGATTTGTGACAACAATGTAACAGTTGCTACTTGCACTAGTTCATGATGGTGACTCATGTCTGTGGAAGTTAAATCCTGGCTTTTATGATCCTGGCCCAATTAGAGCAAGTTTATTTTCCCATTTTTAACTCAACATTAATTAAGAGCTTGTTACCTTCTGTAGGTCTTTCTAATGAAGCTGGAATGAATACGGATTGCTGTGGAAGTAGAAGCTGCCAAGATATGAAAATCCATGTGTCTGTTTTTCAATGGTCTGAGGAGACAATTCTCTCCCAGACAAAAAAAAAAAAAAAAGGTGAAATTCATCCTGAATGGCTGTTTCCTTTCTGAAAAGCAAACAGCCTTCCAAACATTAAAGCAAGGAATTAAAAGCAAAGAGAGAAACCTGTTATGTTGCCCTCCCTTGTTAAAGGACTTATCCTGAAAAGCTGATATCTTCTCATTTGATATAAAAATAATGCCAAAAGGATGAAAGGAGGGAATGGGGACGAGAGGAGGAAGAAGCCAGAAGGAAAGATGAAACTGCTTGAAAGCAGGCACCAGGTTGAAAACATGTGCATCTTCTCTAACACATGAAGCTGTAACAGGAGGATGAGATAGTCAGAAGGTTAATTGCTAACAACCCAGCCTGGCCTGGTTAGGAATCTCAGTTAAACAGGATTTTTTCTCCTCTCCAGGGAGTAAATATCTCACTTTAACGAGGCTAGAAAATACTAAAATATTCACTGAAAGTCCCTCCTTTCATCCACTCAATATGTGCAAGTAAAAGTTTCACAGTGCTTTAAGTTATCCATCTGTTAATGGGAACGACAGCCCAGCATACCTCACAGCTTTCCAAAGGACACTGGGACGTTTTGTTTATTGACTTATTGCAGTGTGTGAAGTGCAAACTGATTTTCTCATTATTATTTAGATGTATCCAAAGCTTTCACATCCAGGGTACTGAGAGGATGTAACTGGCTAGCAATTCTACCAAGTAACACATTTACACCTTAGGGAAATATCTTTTCATGGTATATACTAGAAGTGCTAATTGACTTTTATTTTCTAATAACTGTGGATACTAATAAGTCTGGAAAAGCTGGTGATTTCAAAGAACCGTAAATTAGACATTAAGACATTTTTCAGCCTGTCAAGCCCGTATGTCAAAGTCTTAAAAAGTCAATATTTAAACCTCTGTCTTCTGGACTGGATTAATGAATTTATCGATAAGTCAATCACAACTGTTATAATGCAGGATGTTGAGAATCTAATAACATATATGTAATTACTACTACCATAAGTCATGGGGAAGGTAATGTAATTGCCTTTTCTTGCATCAGCAGGATGGCAGTACGGAAAAAACCTGAGCTTCAGCTGAGACACTTAGGACACATTTGACATTATGCCTCAGGAGTTGGACTTTTGGAAAATAATATTACTGTGTGCATCTGACAGCCTTACTTAGCCTTACTTACTTAAGCCTTACTTACCACTCATCCACCCTTTTTTTTAACACATCGGCTGATTTTGCAGAGGAGTAAAAATTAAAATTATCACAAATCCTGCAAAAATTAGCAGACAGACAGAGGAAAGGGACCTTGTAAGTGTCTAAGGGAAAGGTGGATATAAGAGCTCATGATGTATTAGATGGCAGAGAATCCACAAAGAATACAGACCTTAAAATATCTCAGATGTGAGAAACTTTTCAGTCACTGCTTGTGTGTTCCTAGATACCACAGTCAATTGACCAGGAACCACAAATCCAAGGGAAATCACTCCTCATGGTTTCTTGCAGTTGAAAGAAAACACTGCAATGCCAAACCAGACGACCTTCTCCTGCAGCTTCAGGAACAGAAACCATCTTCAAGCATTTTTTGCCTTAAAGAGAGGCAAAGTTAAGAAAACCAAAACAAACAAACAACCAAAACCAAACAACCAAAGCAAAACAACAACAACAAAAAACCCACAAAAACTCACACGGGCACACAAACAGAACAGAAATCCCCAAACCAAACCAAAACAACAACAACAACAACAACAAGGAGGTATTAGAAAGAGAATAATGAAATTTAGGAAGGGGAATAAAAGAAAAAAAAAAAGAGAAAAACAGAAGACTCTCTCCTTGCAACCCCCCCATCCTCTTCCAAAGAAACCCCAGCCCAAACCCTGAAATGCACAGATGGCAGCATCCATGCCAAGAACAGTGTAAGGGGCTTCACTCACCCACTACTACTAGGCTACTGGAAATAGTGACACCAGGAATATATGATTGGGACACATACTCTTATAAAAAGAGACAGCTTGACCAAATTAAACTGGGCTGTGTTTCATTCACTCCATAGGTTCTGACTCATTCAAAGGACATTAGCAGTCACAGAGCTGACTGCCAACTGCTTCCCTATTCAGTCTTTATAATTGGAACAGAGGTGGGAGGTGATAAAAGCAGGGAAGAGGCATAAAAAGGCCAAAGCACAGACTGAAAGGTAAAGCTGGCCAATGAAGCTAAAAAGAGGGGATGGCAAGCAAATTAGATACCTCATGCTGCCAAAGCAATAAAACAGTGAGAGTCTGGAGAAGAAGAGAGAAAAGAAAATTGGTGAAGTTCAATCAGGAATGGAGGGCAAATGGCCCAGTAAGAAGAAAATGAGTGGCAGATGATAGAAAGGAGGATGGGGTGGGAGTCAATCAAAGAAACAGAGAACAGATAAAGAGACTTACATAGGAGAGCATTAAACAGTGGAAAGACAGTGTCACTGCACAGAGGACATCAGAAGATCTTAGCTGACTAAAGGTGAGAAGTGAAAACACAAAGGAGTGGGAGAGAGATAATGGGGGGAGCAATAATATGTTAAAACCAAAGAATTGAGACAATACCTGCCACTAAGTATTCCAGAAAATCTGAGAGGAAATACTGCAACAGAGCAAACAGGCAAGATTTGGCCACACACGGAAAGTATGCCAAGAAGTGAGACCAAAGGACTTCAGGATGCGGGTACGCTGGCATGACTTGTGAGATGATCTAGTCAGTGCTAGATATAGCAGCACAGGCTCCTTTGAGACTGAATAACTTTATTAATTTTTATTTTTTGTCCCACAACCAGATTCCCTGTTAAGAGTTACAATAGCTTTTGATCAAGGATGCTTCTGGTACAGCAACCAACAATATCATTGCTTCTGGAGCTCTGAGCTACTTGCTGGTTTGCAGTTTGGTTTGGAGCTTCCCAGCACTTGCTGACTTCCAGACCTCAATCCACAAATTCATACCATTTGCTCAATCTGGATACTTGAGTTTTAGTACCATATTTCCACTAAGAAACTCCGAATATAAAATCATATTAAAAACCCAAGAAAGTTGCAATTAATATGAAGCACACTACAAATTCTACAGACTGGCCAGACACAATTAAATTTCTGTGAAAAAAATACATTGTAAAGTAACAAGTAATCCTATTTTCAGTTTAGGTCTGATCCCACATTTATCATGTAAATACAAGTTTTAAAATTATTTCAGAGGAAATCTGAAATACATCTACCAGCCACATGCAGGAGAATGACTCGGTCCTGTCAAAGATGAAGACTACTCCTTTGAACTCATGGATGGGTTTGTTGCTTTGATCATTCAGTGAATGCTTTGCATCTGGAGACAGAAGGCCTTCTGTGATTTTTGTAAGACTCAGGGGATGGTAGGATGGGATCCAAAGGCAGGTTTGACCTCCTTCTCTGGGAGTGACCAAGTTTACTGGAGGTTTCTGCTTTCCTACCTGGCTTGTGCAGTTCCATGCTGGGAAACTTACTACCCAGTGGGTACTTCAGATTCATATAGCCCTCTATTTCATCTGCCAAATCACATGCTATTATTTTATTAATTATCTACATTGTTGGCCTGAAACACACGGGCACACAAAACCAAAATACTCTGGAATCACTTTTAACAGCACTTCTCAAAATCAATATGTCTTTCCCAATGAAGAATTCTTTCAGGACTACACATCTCATTGATGCTTCCATCCATCACTAATGTTCTTTCTCTCAGTAAGCTTGCTATTCAGAAGTGTCCTCCCATTTCATAACTAAGCTAGACATCCAAACTTCTAGCAGAGTTTTTTGCACATGAAACCCAGTTTTAGAGTATTAATAGTTTTCTAAGCATCAGCTTCATTCTGGTTTATCAGGGACTGTACTGCCATACACAACAAAATCTGTTACATCTGTATTATATTTTCTCCTAGAACTGACATTTGAGGTAACAAAAGTCCTTTCCCAGTCACCAAGGATTTTATAAGCATTATCAGTAATGTGGTTGATTGCATTATTTGCAGAGAACAGTCAGCCATTTAGAGTGAAGAAACAGACGGATGTCATGCTGGTCACTTCAGAGAGCAGCAAAGGACTATTAGAAATGGGGGTTCTAATAGAGCTATTGTGTTCCATTTCACTTCTAATAACTGTGATCTCTTCATGTCCTTCAGCAGGGTTTCCAAGATGTTAACCACTCAGAGCTTAATAGCCATATAGATTCTCACTAGCCAGCAAAATTAGATGACAGAATAATTTTCTACCAACTTTTTCATGTGCCTATGTTTATCACAAATGTAATTCCCCCAGTACCTAATGGTATTGCAGTTTTGCTTCTGTTTTTTATCTGTGCTGCATGACTCATCCAGAACATCTTTAAGTCTTGCAACACTACGCATTGTTTGATTCACCTCCCTACACACATTTTAGTATCCTTTTCACTGAAACTCCTGCTTTTATAATGTTCTCTAGAGTCTTCTAAAATGCATCTTTTTTTTTTTTTTTTTTCCCTTAAAACGTTTGTTTAATTGCCTTTTTCATTTCTTGTGAAGAATCAAGCTTACGATACTAAAGACCAACAAAACTCCTCTTGAGCTAGACTGGCAAACAAACTGTTGCTTTAAGTAAACTACATAAGTTTAAAGTAAACAAGACATATGTGAAGAAGTGTTAAACATCACATGGAGTTAGCATATCCCTAGTGTCAAAAATAATTTATTCCTTAAACGTTGTTTTAGGATGTGGGAAAAGTGTCATTAAGAAGTGATAAGACAGAAAGAAGAAAAGTGAATGGCCAAGTAGCCCAGAAGAAAAGGTGAATAAGCAGATTATGCAAAATGAGTAAATGGGCAACTATGGAGTAAAGCTAAGCAGAAGGCTTGAGAAAACAGGCATTCAGCACAGGGAAGAGAAGTCACAGCAAAACAACTTTCTGAAAGTCCCCTTCAGTTCCTCAGAGTAGAGACATTGGCTTCAACATCTCTGTAATTTTTACCCTAAAGACCAAAAGGTGGAGAAAAGGAGGCAGCTTTCCCCAGGGTGTGAAAACAATCTCCCCCACACTGTTGTGATCCTCTGAAGAGTATGGAAGAAGGAGACGTTGCCAATGTTGTGCCTTCTCCCTGCAGCCAACAGTCCCTTTTTCACTTCTGTAGCTGTTTCTACTGTGTGGAGTCCACTTCCATCTTTCCTTTATGTTTGCTTACATTTCTCTTAATCTCTATTCCCACCTTCATTCCTCTTCCTACGCCTACATTAGTTTTACATTATGCTGTATCACATTATGGTAAAAAATATGGATTTTTTAAAAAAATGGAATGATGAATGAATGAACAACAAACATGAAAAATAACTGAATATTCCACAGAAGCGAAAGAATATAAGAATGCAACACAAAGAAATGGTGAAAAACAGAGGCAGAAATTCCCACCACAACCAATCCACTTGCAAAGTATGCATGCTTCATGTTATGAAATTAAATGTTTATAGTTGTTTAATAGTCAGCAGTCCAATTGTTATACCATAAAGTATCATATCCAAATGGCTTCATTTAGAGTTGCAGACAAGTATCTAGAAGGAAAATCTGACTCGAGTAAATTAAGTAGCCAAAGCAGTATGGTAATTTCTGACATTTCTTAACTTCTAACCTGAAAGTTAAACCTTTCTATAAACCTATGTGCATGTGTGTGTGGATAAAAATATATATTGTGTTTGTTTGGATATATATGCATACTAGTCACTCACACTTACAAATATTTATGTTTACATAAAATGCATAACAGGAGTTTGTAATGGATAAAATAAACAGTGGCAAAACCATGAGAGAGCTATGCAAGTCATCCTAACTGAGCAATATTAAGCCATAAACCCCCATCATTCATCCAGTATTCTATACATATTTTACAAATGCATTCCTATAAAAATGCTAAAAAGAGTTTTATAAATTTTATTAGGATTATTTTTCATATCCATCTGCTTGTAAAAGCAGGCTCCCTTAGTACTAAGGTTCCAACTGTAGAGGGCCCTGAGGGAGAGGAATAGTATAATTTTTTTAAAAACCTCTCAGATTATGCAAAGTAGAGTTTCAACATATAAAAAGTGTCATAATCTTAAAGTCTGCTGTGAGCTAAAAGCATGTGCCAATGGAAATCAAGGGTTCTTCCCTAAGAGCATGAAGTTTCCAACTTTACTCCTTAGATTTGCAAGATATCTCTAATCAGCACAGCTCTAACACTGAACTGCGCCCAGACCAGCTCTTCAACTAATCCAACTTTTAGCAGTATTTGTGCACACCCTAAGAAGACAAACACATGAAAAAGAAACAATGTTTCTCTTCCAAGCTGTACTAAAATCTGTGCAATTTGGTATTCCTCAGAGCTCCGGAATTGTAAAGGCACTCCATTCAATCCTAGTGGGCAAGGGTGGGATAGTTGATTAAAGTGGCTGTAACCGCACATAACCACACAGTTTATAAACGATCACATGAATACCTAATGCATGTGGCTTTCTACAATGTGACACACGAATAAAATAAGTGACCTTTTCAGAAGTCTCACTGGCCGAGCGGGCACACGTGGGGAACTGCAAGGAGCGGTAATTGGGAGAGGCCGTGCAGGAAGCTGCCAGCACAGCTGGAGTTTACAGTTGTCCTTTGACATATGTAACAAAATGTAAACAAAAGTTAGAGTTTTCGTCTACACACATGGAAAAGGAAACACGTAGTAAATTGGCAGTAAATTTTTCAACTATGGCTTCAACGAAATGAGCTAAGACAGCCAGAGAAGGACAGTTTCTGAGGGTGATTATCTAAAGAAGCCTGGAAGATCTTATTTCTCCATGGGCAAGAGAACAACTCTTCTAAGCCTAATAGGCAAAGGGATATATTTGCATTGCAAAGTTACATTTCTCTAGCCACTTAGAAAGAATAGAGAAGGACTTTTAAAATAAAGGGAAAGCCTCACGTAAGAGAATTTAAGAACCTACAAAATGTGCTTAAGAGAATTGTCTTTCAAAAATAAGTTTAAAGACAGATAACTAAAGTAATAATCCTTTCTTAAAAGCAGTCACTTTGATTGTAATAATATTTTGTTTTCAGCTATAACTTTATTATAATATAGAGATATTCAATAGATGGTAGGGTGACTAGATTTGAACTACAGCATAAAGCAATTCACTAGTGAATTGAAACAATCAGGAAAATTGATTGATTTATAGCAAAAGAATGGTCAGAGCTAGATTTAGCCAATCTAATTAAATTTAGCTGATAAATGTAGATAATGTATGTACTTTGATGTAAAATGTAATGTAGAGCTAAATAAAGATGTACTTGTGCATTCAAATTGCATTATCTTCCCAAAATAAATTTTTTATCATGATGACATTAGATGACATAAAGCGAAAGCAACATAAAGATATGTATACTTATCTGTACACATATGAAACTTGATAAACAGGGATTGGAAATGTAACTAGAGTAACCTTAGCCTTTTTAGTTCATTTTATAAAATACTCAAAGGAGCAGAATAGCAAGATGAATCAGGACTACTTTTTGCAGATGCAAATCATTACATTCTGCTAAGGGTCTGTTCCAACTGAAGTGATTCTATGATTCACGCAAGTTTCTGAGTGTAAGTCTATGTCTATATGCTGCCAAATCAGTAGTTTGTAAGTAGGTGGCTGAAGCAAGCCAAGATTTCAGTGCTATCTCTTTCAGATTTTTCTGGTGCATTAGTACACACTTTTTGGCTGCAAAAAATAACATACTGTATGTGTCATATTGTTAGTAGTATGCCTTAATTTCAGATGTAAAACTGCCTCTCAAAATAGAGCAAAGAGTGAATCAAAAAAGAATATCATCATGCCAGAACTGTGAGAAACTAGAAAAGACAGAGGACCATATTTTCAGGTTCCCTGGATATATCACAACATATGGACTAGAGAACATTTTATATTTACA
The DNA here is from genome assembly GCF_036013475.1 of Columba livia. Classification (NCBI taxonomy): domain Eukaryota; kingdom Metazoa; phylum Chordata; class Aves; order Columbiformes; family Columbidae; genus Columba; species Columba livia. Next base: position 71,565,191 of record NC_088604.1, read on the forward strand.
ACTTCCCCAAAATAAACAATTGCCATTCATAAGAAGACTCTTGTGCACTTCTGAATTCTGAGGATTAGAGTTTCATCTCATTTTGTCTCTATTGTTGGCATAAATCCACATTTTCCAAAAGTACCTAAGAAAAGACATTTAATTTATCTAAGAAATAGTCTTTGTATTCTGTTCTCTATTTAAATGGCCAGGAAGTTCACTACATAAACATGGGCCCACCAAATTTTCAGATTTGGAAGTGTTGTGTTACTGGGCTGAAATAATTATAAAGAATTTCAGTGTTACAATTAAAACCAAAGACTTTTCAATTTCTAGATTGGAATGGCTACCCTTTTAAACTTTAGGGGACAAGGATTTTAAAACATGGATAATTTTAGCTTAAATTCTTAGACACCATGATCCAGGACTATAAAAGTTTCTAGTAAAAAGCAGCTGTGACTCTCAATTGCAACTAAATTTTGCTTTTAAATATTTAGCCTATAAGATATTATGAATTACCTAGTACCTTTTATTTACCAAAACTAAAGCAGTAATCATCTTCGAGAAAACATCTTGGTCACACATCAGTCCTGATTCCTGACATACCAGAAGTGTGAGTACAAATTTCCTTATGTTGCATGTAATATCACTTTAATTATCTTACTTTCCTGTCAGTCTGTACAAACTGATTATCAACAGCTTTTGGCTGCTTTGCAAGAGACAGAGAAAGTGACCATAACAGCCACACAGCCACACAGCATCCACAGGAGGATCCCGCCAGAATTAGAAAACTGTCCCAGTGCAAGCTGAGCAGGGGCTGCCCTGAATTTTGTGGTGACAGTCTGTTGAAAAACATCCCTTATGCAATTTGTAAGGTATCTGGCGAACAAACCCATCATAGAGCTGGCCCACGCTAGAGAAATACTGTTCTCTTCTCAAATTTAATAATATAGATTTTTTTTTTTTTTACCTTAGTAATCTGGATTTTATATGTCCCACATTTAAATGTCAAATCCAGTACAGAACACCACTTAACTGGGACTTAGAATTAAAAGCAGTGGAACAAAGGAGGAAAAATGCCTTCATGAGCGTCATCTAGTACGTGAAGTACACTACTATTATCTCTGAGTATTTGGATAGTACTACAATGCATGATGAGTATAAATTACTTTTGAGTACAATGTGTTTTGAATACAATGTATTTCTGAGGTTAGGATGTATTCTCAAATATGCTGTAGAAATGGAGAAAAATATGTTTATTTAGCAATAATAAAGCAGTTCAGTCCATCCTGATGACACCAATGCTATCTAGCTATGAGTTTGATGCATGAAAATTCCTCTGTCCAGGAAATTATGCAAGTCCACACATAAACATAAGCCTTTGAGTACCAACCAACTGGGTTAAGCATGTGCTGCTAATTATTCATGTTCCTGTGCACTGCAGACAAGCACTATTCCTTCCTTTGCTGAAGGACTGAAACTAAGCAGCAGCATACCCAGAATTTTCTGAAAAGAGGGAAACAAAGGAGTGAGTTACAGGTTACTTGCAATAAGGGCAAGGAGTAAAAGGTGGGGGAGTCATAGGTTACCCTAGGATGAAACAGTAATGGGGACAGAATAACATAAGAAATCTTTGTTAGAATTTCTTCCTTTTATTTACTGTGGATGTCAGCCAACTGAGCACAAGAGATTAGTTGCTTTAGGGGCAGCATTTATTACAGGCATAATATGACTGTTTTCTCCTAAGCTTTTGGATGTTGCTTCTGTGATGGGAAAAGAATTTCATGTAACATGCCCATAAATCCAGATGCAGTCAGGAGGAGATATGGAGGCTATAACTAGTTTTCCAAATCAACTCATTAGGATTCTTTTCTTGAACAAAATTCCACATTTGTTTTGATAAGGTAGATATTCTAAATGCCAATAATATTTTGCATTTTTAGAAGTAAACCTTAATCTAATTTGTAAGAAAATGCCATGTCAAGAAATTGAGTCTTGACATGATTTTTCTTGACTAGATTTATTATTATGAAAATTCTACTTTTCACCAAATGGCATAAATATACCACTTGTCAATACTTGTGCCGTAAGATATTTTCTGACAAAAATTATTTGTAGCTTTTTTCAAAAATAAAAACTAGTTTCTCAGGTGGACTCCTGTAGCACTTAAAATACACAGCAAACTTGGAGTCACACCAAGTAAATTCAGAATAGCTGTCATGACAGTCCATGGAAACTAGTTAGAAATTCTTGAATAAAGGAAAAACCCCAGAGTGAAAAAAAAAAAATCAAACCACAAATTGAGAGAGGGAAGAATATATACTAGTATAATAAATAATTCCCAATGGAATGACAGATACACTGTAAAATATTACTTATTTTAATTCTGACAGATTTATCTCAGACATTCAGTTCTCTTGCTGGTAACTAATTATGGTCAAAGTATGCAATTCATTATTCATACTATTGTAAGACAGAACTGTCACTTACAATGCAAAGACACTATGCAGTTTCTGACCTTAACTGTGTTCTGGCTTTTAGTAACTGCTGACTAGAGTTCGTCTGATTCATTAGTGGTCTCAAAGCTCCCTATTCAGATGTTGTGACATCTACAAATACAGCTGATGGAACTACACTGCTCATTTTCCCATTCCAAACAGCAGACAGCTATTTTAAAGCAGAAGAAAGTTTGATGCCTTTATAGAAATACTGGAGCACTGGATAGAAAACTAGACAAACCACTGCATTTGCTAATAACGTATTTTTGTGTTCTCTTGGTTTGGTATTTTGGGGTGTGTGGAGTGCTTTTTCTAAAATTCTGACATTCTCAAGCAGAACAGGTCTGTATGGAAATTCATAAAATTCACACTACTCACCTCAGGGGCTAGAATGACTTTCTTCACAAATAAATAATTAGGCAGATTTGCAAAATACACATTATTTTCCCAAGTGACTGGAACGGCTCCAAGCGATTAAATACATAATTAGGTAGTTTTTCTAAAATGCTCATTATTTACCTGAGAGTCTCATCACGGACTCTCTGGTAAATACCATCTCCCTGCTAGCAGTTATTACCAAAAACGCCTCCATAATTTCCAGCCTTCCTCCAGCAGTGATATAAACGGAGGATATTACCTGGGGCAATGGATCATGAAAAACAAAATCTGACTGTGCCAGGCAGCCTATTTAACTGACAAGCTGAGCTTCCTTTGCACCTGGCATTGCACTCTTTCATAATGGAAACACAATAGAAAGCAAACAAAAGGACTTTTCTTGGTACTATAGTTTGTGTTTTAACTGGCCAGAAACCTGCTGAAGGCTGTGCCTATGTGTGCTCTTGTCCATGGACGGATATGGAAGAAAAGACAGAGAAATGAATCCCAAACTCTTATTCACTCTTATTCTCTTATTCACTGTTTTTTCTGCCTGGTCAGGATAATGAAAGAAACATCACGTGTTAGTGACAGAACAAATCAGCAAGCCCTCCAGCCCCACACTCCATCTGACACAGCATTCGCTTTCCCATGCATCTGTCTTCAACCAAGTTATCATAGGGCACCAGCCTTAATCTGCAAATCCTCCCGTTGCCTCTCTCTGGGGGACACACAGTCCCAGCGTCATGTGTGTAACAAGTGAATGTGAATATTCCTGCTCACGATTCACTGGTTGGTGTCTAGGCTGAGCATAGAGAGACAGAAAAGAAAAAGGTCAGGCATTAAGACCAAGTCGGCTCACCTGCGCAGCCAAGGGACAAAACCAAATGCCCATTTCCTAGTGATCGTAGACAATAAAACTGACCCTCAGAAGTGACCCCGTTACATTGGTCCACCTCCAGAGTCAATTTTTCTTACACCTTTATCTGCCCAGAGGCCTCACTGCTTTGTGGTCCTTACAGAAGAGATCAGCAGTGACTGGAATCTCAATTAGACAACAGAGGGCAGGAGGAGACAGCAAAGCATGACAAGGTGAGGGAGAGAAAAAAAAAATGAAAGGAGAAATGAAGAGCAAGAGTAAAAGAGATGGAAAAAAATCAGAGAGTGACCCAGTAACATTTGGGGAGCAGCAAATAAGGCAACAAAGATGGGTCAACAACAAAGAGAATGGCAGCGAAGGACAGACCAGAAAACATCTTGCTTCTCAGAAAGAAGAAAAAAAGGAAAAAGTAAAAGAAATTGTGAAAAGAAATAATGTAGAACCAGGATATGGTTATTCTCGCGGCAGGGGTTCAGGGAGAGAAAGAAAGACATCAGAACAACTAAGCAGGTGACTTTTACTGTGCATACCTTCCTCACATCCAGAAAGATGTTTGTCTGTTCTTTAACACCTTCAACTAAGCTGTTCATGTTTTACACATATATAAAATGAATTCACAGTCACAACAAATACCTTAAACAGGGGTGGGAATTTCTTCGGAATTCTAATTTGATGTTTACACAATAAAATTCTGCCTTGGATGTTTTTGCCATTTCAGTGAAAGCCGTAAGTGTAAACATGTTTTTGAAGCATTGGTGAGTGTCTCGTGCAGGGTGAGCCACAAAGCTGCAGGTGGAGTAGCTGAGATGTGCACCACATGGTGACAACTGCACACTTTGCCAGATCATTGCTTTTATAGCAAGTGCCTCAATTTTTATGAGGTTTAAAAAGAGACATCTAGGGCAAAGGGGAACAGAGAAGATTAGAAAACAGGTACTGACAGGCAGCTGGTGGGTGCATCTGCAAGCACACTAGGATGCTACTAGATGCTCTCAGTTTCAAATATAATTGTTCCCATAACTTTCTGACCTCTGTTACAAATAAATAGATTATAGGATGCATCAAGGTGTTTCAGTCTATACCTGATTACGCACATAATGCGTAACATCCCACATGTTATGTATTCTTATGAATGTTGCTGTATTACAGTTTATTATCATATTTACTGTTGAAATTTATCCACGAGCATTTGGAGTAAGCAAAGTATGCAAAAATATCAACAGGGGATGTTTGAATACTGCTCAAACTAAAACTGTTAGAGAAGGATGCAGCTGGCAAGGGTCTGACAAATGTCACTTCCATAAGCATGTCAGTAACGAGAAAGTCTTATAATAAAAGAGCCTCCCTCACCCTCATTTTCAAGCCATTTAAACAATGTGTAAGCAAAAGATAAGTTCTACTATCATCCTCCACTAACTGTATTTCTTTTGCCTTTTATCCTCTACCTTGGCTATAAATCTTGTTGAATGGTATACTAGGAAAGTTCCTTTTTAGGTGTCTCTAATTCTCCCCAGCCATGCTATTCACCTAAACTCTGCACATTGCAATGTTAGTGTCCTTACACATATTTAAAGGTCAAAACATACAATATTGCAGTAAATATAGGGATTTTAAATTGTTCTGACAGATTCTATTGTCCTGTTACTTTCATTGAAATAACGAGGCTACACTGCTTTTAAAACTGGAAAATGAAACATAAACATTTCTAAACTAGCCCAAACTAGTTGATCAGGCAGCAAAGTAAAACAAGCTAACTGTAAGTCTCTGAATAATTCCCTTACAAGACCTTATTAAGACTCACCATCTGCTTAAACACATGTATTTTTATCTTAAAGGATCTAGACTTATTTTCAAATAAGAGTACTCTGTTATCACAGGGTTGGCAAATCTGTATCAGCAATAGCTTGACCGTTTAGTGTCGTCTGAAGGGAAGTTATAGCCAGGTGGGGATTGGTCTCTTCTCCCAGGCAGTTAGCAATAGGACAAGGGGGCATGGGCTTAAACTCTATCAGGGGAAATTTAGGCTGGATATTAGAAAGAAATTCTTTACAGAGAGAGTGATCAGGCATTGGAATGGCCTGCCCAGGGAGGTGGTGGACTCGCCGTCCCTAGAGGTTTTTAAACTGAGATTGGACATGGCACTTAGTGCCATGATCTAGTAAACGGACTAGAGTTGGACCAAGGGTTGGACTCGATGATCTCTGAGGTCTCTTCCAACCTAGTCGATTCTGTGATTCTGTGATTCTGTCTAATGGAAATAGGCTGTGACCCTGCATTCCAAACTTGCTTGGAGCATTATCTCTTCCCAGGATCCTCTCTTCAGTGTCATTTCTTCATCTTCTCTCTCTGTTCAATGGCAGTTCCAAACCATCCAGCAAAAAAAACCCAAACAAACCTTAAGCAGATAGATTGCAATTGCAATATCCAAGGACCAATTCTTGAAATTGTCATATGGCATCAAATTCCAAAGAAAACAGTGAAGTGGGATACTTCAGTCAATACTCAATTTATCACACCAGCTTGGAGTCTGACACAGTGCGATGTGCAGATGTTCAGATTTCATAAACCTTTTATTTTGTAGTTAGTATGAAAGGACCCTGATAAAAGCACTGCAGATTGCATCTCAGTAGCACTTCATCAGTGCAAATGACACCGTGTTACTCCATCCTTGCTTCTGATTTCTACAAAGTGCTCCAACTACAAAGAGGCAGTTTGATTTCCACACATACACAATCCTTTTCTGCATTCTTAGGGAAGGAAACAAGGCTACCAACTGACAGTAGGTGACATGATGGCTTTTGTAATGTGAACACAGATTCCCCACGGATCAGCATGAGAACACTAAGTTATTGCATACGGACCCATCACCAATCTCAGTCACCACTACAGTGGACTGTATTTGACAGATAAAGAAAGAAAATATTTCTTCTAAATCATCCATCTCATCTCCTTTCCCCCATCTTTTTATTTTCTTGAAATATATTTCTGGGAAAATAGAATTTATTGAGATGCAGTTAGAACTAGGCTACTTTTTATAACCCTCACTTGCATGTACATTGTGCAATCACTTGACACATCTGCTATATCAGGAATAAATCTGATTTAAGAGTTCTAATAAGAACTTGCATCAATAAATTATAACAGATTGGTGATTAGTAGTATTATTTATACGCAATATTTTTGTGCCCCTTATAATGCTGATGTCTGCTTCACAGGGATTAATTATTTTCATAATTTTGTCTAAGTAGTAATATAGAAAATGTCAAAAAGAAAATTAGATTTTCACTTTCCAGGCACGGAAGTTTAATTAAAGCCAACTCCTTGGTGAAGGGGAATGTCCTTAGCTGGTTCTGTGATGTGGCAGTGGCTCTACATGCCGCCATGTGGGAGACCAAGGCTCACAAAGTGACTCAGGGAATATTAATCACCAGGCTTCAGAGACTAAACACATGCTGAATGTGCCACAGTTGGTCCCAGCAGGTTATTTATGGAGTATATAAGGTAGCAGACAGTAATGATTTCATTAAAAAGCTGCTGCTTGTACAGCCCAACTCAGAGATGGCGCTATACGGAAAGGGACCCTTTTCTCAGATAAAAACTGATCCATTAGGAAATCTCTAATTATGCAGGCATGAAAGATCAGCTTCCCCTCATGCTGCTCTAAAAGTCTAAATAAACACCACAAGTACATCCCAGCTGTAAAAAATTAGCATCTTCTACAGTCCGTTGGACATTTTTAGGACAAGCACTCAGGTGTCTCCAGTCTATGGAAGAACAGTCAACATATAAACCACTGAACTACTGTAACTGAAAACTGAATTCCCAGCCTCACCAAAATGTAAGGAAAGCTGGAGGCATTATTTTCTTGTTTAACCCACCCTCCCTCTTTAGATTTTTTTTCTTTCATTCCTTAAATAGTCACGAGGACCTCTCCTTAATGCACTGCCTCTTTTGCCTCTCAGTTCCTTCCCTTCATTACTCCTCCCTATTTCCTGTATATAATTCCTTTCTTTTATTTATCTCCATTATCCATATCTTTCACCCAGAATCATCTTCATTAACATTAACTGCCCACACACTAGAATGGGAGCACTAAGCAAGGCCATTCAGAACTTCAAAGCACCATCCAGTAACAACAGAATCTAATCCTGGTTCAAAGTGAATTTTCAGCCATGAATGAACACAGAAGTTTCTCATTCAGAAGCTGATCCTTCTTTCTTAAAAATATGCTTTTCTGGGGAAGACAGACTTCAAGGAGACACAGTCAAAATCATTGTACTTGCTATAACAGCACTTACATGAGATGAATTAGAAAATAGTTTGAATTAAAAACCTATTCAAGCAGTTGAGGGTAAAGTTGCTGACTAACAAGACTCCATTACTTGATTTTATTGTTCACGCAGGTTATGATTTTTCCCAGTCAGATGGCAGCTTAAGAGTGACTTGCCAACCATACACCCACATCAAGTGACTATTATAAGATAAATCAATATGGGCAGAACCACTTTCTGTCAGAACAAATACCTTTCCAAAGACAAAGTCAGAGCTCTCACTGGCTCCAGCTGAGACAAAATTCACCTCCCCTTCAGCCAGACACTCAAATGATGAAAGATGGATACAACCCCCACAGACACTTCTGCCACTGCTTCAGTATGTCTATTTTACTGTGACCCTGGACATCTCATTTTATAGGGCAAGAAGTCTGCTTTGAAAGTCCATACCTAGTTGCTCTTAAAGCCAATTAATTTCTAAGCAACGTTTTTTCATTATCTCTTGTCCTTCATTATTTTTAACTAGAGCGAGTCTATGTGCACTGTCATCTCCATGCAATTTAAAAATTACATCTATTGCAACAGAAGAACTAGTAAGAGACAAGGGAGAAAAACACCTATGGTAAAGTATCTTGTGCTGAACTTAATTATGGCAAGTCAGATTTTTGTGAGGATCACATGGTATGATTTCCTCATAGTGGTTCCCAGAGGAGAATCCAATGCCTGTCTCAAATATACCGTGGGATCAAGCTCTGCTTGTTCTACAGATTTTGAGTCTGTTTAGATATGGAGCTGGAAATCTGCTGCAATGGAAACAGAGCACAGACTTGAGAAAAGAAACCTCAGTTGCGGCTGCTTCAACTTCAGTCAACACTGAAAAAGAAATGAAGGAGCTGTTACAACTTCTAACGAATGTCCTTTGAGCTGGCCTCATGTGCTTGTGCTAGTACAGGAACACAAAAACCCACTTGATACACTGTTGGTTCATGTTTATTTTATGCCCACAGTGAGAGAAGAACACAGAAAACTATAAAAAGTTACTCGGGAAACTTCTGCAAATTGAATTAACTCTTCAGAATAAAAATTTGTTTATATGCTTTTGGTTCCCTTCACTGTGACAGTCTGGTTGGAATAAACTTGCAATTACTTGACTGAGGTCAGGTTTGCTTCACCTGCTAGACCCGAGTATAAAGCAATCTAGCTGTATTATCCGATAAGCTTCCAACAATTTTAAAAAATAATAGGGGAAGTAGATGATCTTTTGTCAAGGAGGCTCTCTCCTCCAGGGTGCTGCACAGAGTTATGGCACTTGTTCAGTGCACATATAGTCGTGGAGAAAAAATTCATTACTCATCTTAGTGTACTGACCAAGAGTTTGTAGAAAGGAAAAGGAAGGGAAATTAGAGGAATCTACTTTTAAAACACTTTAGCGGTGAAAAAGAAGCAATACGCTTATGGGAAAAGCACTGTAATGAGAGTGACTGCACCTGGGTTCCAACACAAACTCAGCCAGTGATCTCTCGTGTAACCTCTACGTGACTTGTTGCTTTTGCTTCTCATCCCATGTTTTACCTACTTAAATGATAAGCCCAAAGGGACTGACATTGCCTCTTACTAAGAAATATATACGACTAAGTCAATGGAATATGTTCAAACTACCATAATATGAATAATAAAATAGCTGTAATAGTATGAATATGAAGAAGGAAAATAATCCCTAGTAAATAGTTATTCTGCCCATAACAGACAGGAAAAATACAGTCAGAATTAATGAGTAGGCTGAAAATCTGAATTATTCTTATATAGGAAAATGATCACAGAATCACAGAATGTTAGGGATTGGAAGGGACCTCAAAAGATCATCTAGTCCAATCCCCCGACCGGAGCAGGAACACCTAGATGAGGTTACACAGGAATGTGTCCAGGTGGGATTTGAATGGCTCCAGAGTAGGAGACTCCACAACCCCCCTGTTCCAGCCTTCTGTCACCCTCACTGAGAAGAAGTTTCTTCTCAAATTTAAGTGGAACCTCTTGTGTTTCAGTTGGAACTCATTGCCCCTTGTCCTATCATTAGTTGCCACCGAGAATAGCCTGGCTCCATCCTTGTGACACTCACCCTTTATATATTTATAAACATTAATAAGGTCACCCCTCAGTCTCCTCCAAGCTAAAGAGACCCAGCTCCCTCAGCCTTTCTTCATAAGGGAGGTGCTCCACTCCCTTCATCATCTTTGTTGCCCTGCACTGGGTTCTCTCCAGCAGTTCCCTGTCCTTCTTCAACTGAGGGGCCCAGAACTGGACACAATATTCCAGATGTGGTCTCACCAGGGCAAAGTAGAGGGGAAAGGAGAACCTCTCTCGACCTACGAACCATCCCCTGGTAATGTAAGGTGATGTAAGGTTCACTGCTCGTGAAACCGATACATGTGTATAGTAGTTTGTATAATCTGCTTTTTATGACAAACTTTTTGGAATTGACAGGAAGAAAAGGGTTTCCTTCTCTGTAATGTTCTTGACCAATGCAGTCCTTGCATTCCCTCTGCAGAAGGACTATTCAGCATCTCCTTGGGGAGAATGAAAAGAAGCAGCTTGGTGGATATAAAATCTCTCTTTAGACTAGATAGCAGCCATGGGAAATTAACAATAGAAAGAGTTCGGGAAGAGGGGGAAAAAAAGTGTATTATTGCCAAATGCCCTTTCAAAAGATGCTCATGTACCCCTTTAAGAATATGAATAGAAAACATGGTCTCATATCTGCATTTTCCCTGTCACAGGCAATGCTGGAAAAAGCAAAATACAACTAGAACTGACTCCTCAAATGCCCTGAAAACTGTAATTGCTTGTTTATTAATTCTGCAGAGTGGAAAAAGTATCTTCTAAAATGTACACTTCTGTACACTCAGATTTCATACCAATGAGAAATTACAAAAAATCTATAGTTGTCAAGAATCTAATATTCCCTACATATTAAACTTTAGGAGCACTTTGAAAAACTTCCTAAAGCTGCAAATGTGTGTGCTTTCAACCTCTTTTATTTTATTCCTCTAATAATCACTGCCATTTCCTGCATTCTCTGATTTCCTAAGTTACACCAAATATTTGTAAGTAGGGTTATTGAAGAACACAGATTTCAGAAACTGTTAAAATATCGAGGCTTCATACCACGTAAATCTTATTTCTTGTACCAACTGGTGCACTCTTCCATTTTAGGCCCCACTAAACTACACCTACGTCCTCATCACATTCTTGAGAAGGCTCTCTTCATAGATCACTGACCTTCACTTTAAAACACCTTCCACACACATGCCTCCTTAAATTTAATAGAGATTTTGTCTATAACAGAAAAGATTCAAACACTCTATTTGGAGTGATCAATTAAAATATAGGCTTTGTCCTCCCATTCACTTGCAAACTTGGCTTAGGCTACCTGTTTATTCTCCCCTTTTCCTTTTGGGTACTACGATTTTGAAAGAAGATTCAGAGATTCACCACCACATTGATATCTCCCACATGAAAAATAACAGAATGTTATTATACAAATAGTATGTAATGGGGATAAAAAATTTAATCGTAATACATATACCTCCTTAATCTTCCCCCAGAAGCTTTCTTTCAATGGAACATGGCTCCTAAGGCAATTTATTATATTTAAAGCTTTAGTTCTTTTTTATTAGCATTTCCACACACAAACTGTAATTTCACTTATTTGTTTATATATCTGTTTGGTAAAATCAGATTACTTCCAGATTCAATAGTGTTTTACAGTCATCAGAACTGTATCTTTTATCCGGATTCCTTTACAACACATCATGCATATGATTACTCGTTAGAAATAAAGTAATGCAAAGACATTTTTGCAAAGTGCCTACAGCAGTGTTAAACCTTGCCTTTCCTTGGCCTCACCGACTTTTCTTCTACGAAAGATCTGTGGAAGCTTATTTTACCCTGGGGACCAAGACCCATAATGCTGTAATGCTATTTTTAAAATGAAAGGGTGTTCATCAGAACAGTATGCGTTTAAATAGGGTACTACTTTGTATATTTGTATACAATTCCTGCTTTGAGGTAATGCTATGAGATTCTTTGTCTTGCACAGTAACTAAATAACTATAAATGATCTTTCATGCATATGCAAATCTATCCCCCTAAGCACCTTATTAATTATTTCAAAGATACTTGGAGGTCACCACTCATGGAAATTTCTATGCATGAAGCCTCATTAATACAAGACACCATACAGAGAGATGGGATAGATTTTTGTCACCATTTAACAAGGGCAGAGAAAATATAATCTGTAACGTTTAGTTTTTTATTTTAATGACCAATGAAAACCAGCCAGCTCTTATCTGTAAGTCCTTGCTCTGAGCCGATACAGCGGGTCTGAATCATGGGGCTGCTGCCACACAACTCTGAACAGCTAATCCTATCAATGCACCAGTTACCGTGCTCAGAGCTCTGGTCCTCAGCGCTGGCTGCTCTCAGCTGGAGTAGCACTGCCTGACACTAGATTAGCACCGAAGCACTAAGGAATTCACTTTGTTCCTCCAAAAATCACAGCAATGACACATTTTGTGTTGGAACAAAGGGAAGTCATGGCATTACCAAGGTGAGATACCATAGCTCGTCAGCTGAGATGATAGCCTTCTTTTGAACACATATTATCTCTGCTTAATGAGGCCATGAAACAGAAATCAAAGAAAAGCAAGAATATAACCACACAAAATACCAGAATGCAATGACAAAATGCATCTTCTGGTATACCTGTGCCAGTAAGCAAGAAATTAAACACACTTGAGAAGCACTGTTTATCTGAAGTCCCTAGACCCTTCCCGGCTCAAGTTATCACGCACATGTGATAACACTGATCTTGTCTGTCACAGTGACCCTTTGCTGTAGCATCTGCTGTTTATTTTTATTCTGTTGTGTGTGCAGTGCTTTCATCTCTAGATTGATTCAATAAAAGATATAAAAAACTTGCTATGTTGGTACATTCCCTTGATAAAAATCAGGAACAGTGAGTCAAATGTTAATGGAAACTGCAGGCTGTGTTCATTATGTTATCTCTATTTTTGAAAAACACTAGAATGAACAGAGCTAATTGGAAGTGCAAACAATTTAAATAGGCTTAATTACAAAACCAAACCCTCCTGTACAGTTCTAGCGCACTGTGTGCACATATGCCTTGAAGAAATGAGCTATTTTTTAAGTAAATCCATCCTTACATGAAAATGGAAAAGTAAAATAATTTTTACAAATTCTGAACTCAGAACATCAGTATTTTCTGTTCATGACACCATAAATACTACTTCAGCATTAGTCTGTGATGTTTAAAAATACATGTATTGATATAGACTGTTTTGATATATCTGTGCAACCTGGTCATCTACCATAGTGAAAGTTGCTGGATTCACACCTATGAAGGACTAAAATCCTTTGTAGCTGAACAATAAGAGAGAGTGGGTTGGCAACTCAGGCATTCTCTTTCTTCACAGTTAAATGCAACTCAGCCTCATGGCTTTCTAAGAGGACAAAAAATAGTCATCAGTTCCTAACTCAAATATAACCTAATTCTAGAAACAAACTAATTTCTCGCATACCAGAAAGTCAGGTTCAGGTAGCTGCAAAACGAACCAGCAAAGTTACAACAGGATTGATTAGATTCTTCATGTTGAAAGCAGTCTGACAGATAACGCTAATGAATACTTTTATTGATACAGAACTAAGAACAAAGCAAACTGATGGAGGTAGCAATCAGTTTGAGGTTTAAATGGAATATTGTTCAAAATTGCTGAATACTCAGACATTGTGACTGAGAACCTCTCCAGCACAAAACATGCCAGCACAGTATAATGTCAATACTTCTTAGAGACAATCAGGCTGTCTCAGAGTAAGCATGTTGCCTAAGACAGCACCACACACCACTGTGACCTACTAGCATAGGTCCTGAAGCAGTATTCGTCCAGTCAGTCCTCATCAGCCTACCAGAAGTGTCAATAGCCCAGCCTATGTGCTGTACTGACACAACTATAGTTCCCTTCAGCAACATGTCTAGCTCAAGAATCTTGGTACTGTGCAGCACTGCACTGCAGCACAACTAAACCATGCACTGCCCTGGCACAGGGCAGCACCTCTGCAGAAATTTTTCTGAGAAACACTCTTACTAACTGGAGAACAGAGATAAAAGTATTGCAATTGTATTATTATTATTATTATTATTATTATTATTATTATTATTATTATTATTATTATTACTACTACTCTTAGTACTACTTTTATGTATAGTATTTTGAAAACAATTTTCTGATCTGGGGAGTTCTGAAACTTTAGATTAGAAGTATTTTAGCATTTCCATATTTAGCTATTCTAACTTAAAGTTAACACTTCAAGTATAACACAGCTGAGGCTAGATTGGCAGCAATAGCTGCTTTTCTATTCCCACAGCCAAATCCTGTCTCACTCGGAACAGTACAAGTACATCAATCCTTTGTGCAGCCTTTATGGTATCCCTTTTTAGGCCAAGCCTATGTCTTCCTCACCTCTCAAACACTGAAATTGCATCCCTGAACATTTCAGCTCTCTCTTCTAGCATTTTCTCTTCAACACATCCCTACTCTGCTCCTACTGCTCAGTTCCCATAGTGTTTGACGCACAGCAGAGAGAAAAGACTGGCTTGTTACTGCCAGCCAGGGCTAAAAACTTCTGAAAACTTAGTCTCCTCTCTGAGAAAAAAAGGACAGATAAAAGTTCTGAACTGAACAACTGGAGCTGCAAGATTTGTGGAGAAATACTAATAGAAGTTTTGTAAAGCGTGACTAGCAATGGGTTTACACACACAAGAGGCAGAAGGGCCTTTACTTTAACATAACAGCCTGAACTGGAAAAAGCTCTGTGGCACTGGCCATGGTTATGAGGAGGCCCACAGGAGAGCAGAAAGAGCAGTTGCCTGCTGCACCACTGGGATACCTGATTAAGCTAAGGAGCTAACAGAACAGGGAAGGGAACTGATAAATGGGGGTGGGCAGGAAGGATGGATTAATCTTGAGTAGCTGATCAACTTGTGTGGGAGCAGAAAATGGATTAACTTTTGGAGCAGCAAGTCGGGAAGCTGAGAGTACAGACTGACCACATAGTACTACAGTAACATCAAGGTCAAGGAAAAAGCACTGGGTAGAAAGTTCCTGTTAGGTTCCTCGTGACAAGCTTTCTTACGCAACATTAAAAAGTGTTTTGTGCAGCATGACATCAGGGTGCAAATGCAGCAACAGATCAAATTGTCAGGGGGAGGGACGGAAGTAAATCGAGATCTGGCGAGATAGCACATAAACAGCGTTCTAGTAAAATGTGAACTGATGACCATTGCTAGATAGATCCTGAAGCAACTAAAAATAAATAATTTTAAATGGTTCCTACTACTATACTTTCAATATCTTCAAGGCACATCCTGACATTAAGGAAATGCTGCTATAAGGGAAGAAATTTTGTCAATTTTTCTATCATCTAGTGATTTGAAACTTATTTGTCATTTGCTCAGGTAACCAGGCAAATCTATTTTCTACGCAGCTTCTAATATGGTGGAAAATTATTCTTATACCACTATACAGTACTTGTGACAAACACATATGCACATATGCAAATTCAGTAACAGAAAAAAAAAAATCCAATATATTTATTCACAGCAAACTTTTTGAGAATTTTGCAGTGCATGCGCCCGTGTAATTGAATCAATTCTCAAACACATCTTCCAGATTCAGTGTAAGCCTCTGTTTAGTTCAGTCAAGCTTTGTTTCCTACTCAAGTGAAACAGATAATTTATCCATCTTCTCAGGGTGATCAACATTTCATGCAATGAGATGACAAGTAGTAGCAATAACTTCATCAACAGGAAGTCTACTTGAAATTCCTGTTGCAGTCCTTTTTTATTAGTACTTGAAGGCAGGCCAAGAAAGTTAGCAATTTACCTAATTTGAAAGTGGAAATGTGGATGTCAAGGTGGCTTTTTTTTTTTAAACTAGAGTGTAATGCTATCATCTGCTAGCACTTCATGATTATATAATACTAATGTGAAGAAAGTATGCATTTGCTTTTAAAAGAAAAGCCCTTTGGAATCCAGTTAATTCTCCAGTTCACATGCTCAGCAAGAATCACTTTACTATTCAAATATTTTCTCCATGAAATGAAATGACTCCTATAAAAACAATACAATTCCACAGCTATATTCAAACACAATAGGTCATAAGAAAAAATCTTGCCCTGAAATCAAAATCACATAAATTTTTAAAAAGAAAATCAGCTAAAACATACCTACACAAGGGAGGGAATAGCCAAGCTCCGGGTCATGGATGAACTGACGGTCATTCAGCATGGTCACACAGTACAAATGGAAACAGTCTAAGCAAATGACATGGCGATGCATGCACTGGAACACAAGCACAGGACTCCTGTTAAAAACAAAACAGTGAAAATTCTGAACAAGGACTGGATCAAACTTTGTTTCAATCTTCTAATTTTATAATACTTTTTCCTTACTAGTACACAAGTTCATTATGTACCTTAAGAGAGAACTTAGCCTGGCATTTTGCAGCACTTTTTAAAAGAGGAGGTTTCTAACATGAATCAGATTAAGGGAAAAGGAAATAAGTTTTTACAGAAAGTTGAAATTTTACTGAAAACTGGAACCTAAAGTAAGAAAATTCTTTAGTAACAGAAATTCTTTGTATGAGGTGACGTAGGTCATATATGGTAAAACATCAAATGGTGGTAGGTAGGATTAAATAGAAATGTGACCGGCTAGGAAAGCTTTGTGAAGACTACCTTGTGCCTTCACCCTCTCAAGGCAGCCCTTGGAACTCTACATAGAGGGCATTTCCTCAGTAATAATGAGCAAAATAATTCACCTTCTGGTCAGAGGTATGAGATTCAATTTGGGAACAAGATACCTAAACTTTAGCGGGAATTTCTCACTTAGCTTGCGGGTAGGTATTTGTATATAGCACTATTGTCAAAACACTCAGTGGAGACTGGAGCTGATCAGCCTCCAGGTACCTGCATTAGGGTGAGCTGAATCACCCACCTGGCTCCATTGTCTGCATGGAGTAAAACTCCACAGACCACTACAGGACCACACATGGGGAGACCTACATGGGGACAGCTAAATACGGGTATCCCAAGCTTGACAGGATACTTGTGGAGATGAAGAGAGAAAACACTTGAAATAAGAGAGAACAAAGAGTTTGACTCCTGGGCTGGCCTTTTGCTCAGAAACATTCCAGCAGAGACCACAGCAATGAAGGGCAGCAGCTCCCAAAATCCTGCTCAGGACCAGTACACCGGTGGTGAGAGAAAAAATGAGTAATATAGGAAATACTATATGCACGTGAAATGTGTCTTCACTGCAGGAACACAGTGATAAACCTAATGGGTTTGCTCTAAGTTAACTTCTGCTAACTCCTGACATACATACCTTAACTGTCAATTCCAAAATAATGATTGTGGCCCATCTGATAGAGTTATGTGCTCCGCAAGTGTTACACAATACTGCTTTCTTATCTCTTGTGCTTGAGGAGTATTACCAACCCCAAGCATAAAAACTGGAAAAATAAAGAGAGAGATAAGCTGGAAAGAACAGTGAGATTCCCATTTAAACACTGAACTACTTTACTCCTTTATTTGTGTGTGGGAAAACACAACTAGAAATGGGTTAAATGCTACATTTTTTTAGTAACTAAGGAGAAAGACAATTGTTTTAAAAAATAAAAGAAGAAATTCTCACATATTCGCTGTAGTCCAGGAGATGGGTATTAAAATACAACATCAAATGCAGTAGGACTTGTGATAAAATCATTAGAATTAGCAACACCGCTATAGCTTCTATAAAGCCTGCTAGACAGTGCTTTGAAAATCCACTGAAACAGTAAATCACCAAGCCCCAAATGGGGGAATACAACTGCAAAATGTAATCAAGAATAATTTCAGATCCTGTATATAAGTATTTAATCTTCCGTGAAAATATGCTTTAGAGTTGCATATACTATAGAGTTCATGGCAGCATGTTGGTATCCCCCAAAACATATACTCTATGTTTTAGGGATTTTGTTGAATAAAGCAGCTTAAAAATGGAATTAAATAAAACCTCCCCATTACTAATCCTTATTAGTTCCTCACTTGCTGTTCTGAAGGTAACAAATAATAGCTTAAAAAAGACCACTGTAAGGCCAAATGAGAAGTTGATCTGTATCATGTTAGGTCTGGAGGTCCCAAAATCATTAAAGAGAGATGGAGGAGCAGTTATCTTGTCCCTATGGCACAAAAGTCCCCATGGCACAGCAGCCAAATGTAACCTTAAGAAAAACACCCCAAAGATTTCTTCCTGAAATGCACATATAATCAAATTTCCCTATAGCTTTAACGCAAATCTCTCTTTTAGGGTGAATTGCTCATTTTTATTACTTCAGTATCTGAGTATCTTTTCAGTTTAATGGGAAGCTTCCTGGATCTAAATTCACACCTCTCTGACCTTCATTTCAAAGACATATCTCATGTGTGAAGAGAGATCCACAAAAGAAAGCCATCAAAAGTCAAGCTTCTTAAAAAACCTCGCCTAGAAATGATAATGGCATTATTAATACTTTCACCTAAACTTAGATGAAACCAAGACTAACAGCACTTGATTATGAAAATGAACTACTACAATCAGTTTCTGAGGTAAGTAATTTTGTGATAATCAATTTTGCTTCCCAAGATATTACAACTGTTTGAAAGCAAACTATGCCTCCAGAAGGGGCATAGCCATATATGCACACATTTAATCCGCATCTTTAGGAACAACATTAATGTTGAAATGTGTCATCTTTTAACACTGTCAAACTGGCAAGCAATGCGTACAATCTAGATATAAATCTGGGTTCTGTGTCACAGAACACAAGCTTAGCTTTCACAGATATTACACTGTTCACTAATTTTGCAGCCCACAGTATCTGTGTTGTAAGGCTTTGAGAAACCCAATCTATATGCAATGCAGCTTTATCCAAATTCATTCAGCATTGGAACAGTCACTATGTTCCAACATTTGCAGATTTTGTATCAAAAGAAAGCACTTCTAGTTTAAAAGAGATATAAAAGTTTTGTTCCTGAGACCAGTAAAGATGAAGAGATTATGTTAATGGTGCCTGAGCGAAGCTAGGAAATACTCCTTTAGGATAACCTCAAGAGTTATTAATAGAAGCCTTGCTTGAACCAAACACAATTTAGTTTAGAAAGGAGTATTATGAAAGTTTAAAAAATTGCCATATAGTGTAACAAGGGCCATTGCTCAATCTAACATAACAGTCTAGTAATGTAAATCTGATGTATATTTTAGAAGGTATTTCATAGGTTCCATTTACATAATGTGTTTGGCTGAATTAGAGGCTTCATGAGAATAATATATAAGAAAAATGTTTCTCACAGCAAGGGATAAATTGGTCCTTTTTGTTCACCAATTAGGAATGTAACCACTTTCAAAAATTGAAAATCCAACGTTACAATGCATCACAGAAAATTTCCATAATAAGTCACTCGCTCCTGTGCTCTGATTCCTTTTCATTAGAATTTTATCAGCATGCATTTACTTAAATGAAAAAGAAAGGAGAACCTAAATGTTTCTGCTTCATGTTATTACTATTGGATAACTGTGCGGCACAACAACAGCACAGTTGGAAGCACTATCTGGTCTGTGCGCTCTTTCCACCTTCTCATAACTGAGAAGCCGCAAGACACAGATAATTCTCATACAGACTACAACAGTATACTGGCTAAATAAAGGTATGAAGACTTGATCTTGTTTAGATAAGAAGCCCACTGGGAAACAAATTGTTCTAGTATATCCCAAAACCTTGTGATGGTTATTAATGTACTGAGGGTGAGTACAATGTCTATGAGCGTGAGGGGCTACTCAGCATAAGGAATTATTTGCACATGTAACCATGGATTAACTGATATATCTTTCAATGCCTACTGAAGAAAAATGATGGGCAATTTGTCCCTCATTTGGCCTTTATCCTTCATATTTTGAAAAAAGCTTGACTGAGTAAAGGTTAAATAGCATACCACATACATTGGTCCATTATTTTTTAGAAAACGTGAGTAGCCACTGTCTGAAGCAACTTGAAGCAAGAAATGTATCTAAGCCTGTAGAGATCTGTGAAAAAACATGTTGGACAAAACTGTGAAACACCCTTGAGGTCATTTCTAGGTGACAGTTGGATTTTTCTCACCTCAGTCTCAAAATCTTCACCCAACAATAATAAAAAACCATAGCAGATGTCTAGAAGGCTGCCTTGCTGGGATTACAGTCACTAAAGCAAAAATAGCCATTTGGGATTCATTTCTGTGCAGTAAATAAACCTGAATGCACATAGCTATATCTCAGTCTTTAACCTCAGCTATGAGTGCTATATTTATCATAACACACTTCTGCATTTCTAATACTTTTTACCCTTTTTGGCAATCATCCTCTACCTCAAAAAGCTTTCTAAATACATACCATGACACCACTTAATTTACAAATGGATCTCTGTGCTATTCCAAAATGGATCTTTGTTAACTTACAGGTCAGATCAATAAGCACCATTCAAGAAAAGATGAATCACTGAATAAAATGTGCAAAAACAATTATGGAAAATATACACTTAGGTGACACAGACACTATAGGCACTTTCCTATTTCATAAAAAAATAAAGTAATTAAGCAGAAATACTGTCCTTGACTAGCACTTGATCAGTTTTGGCTCTATCCTTGTAGCAGAACAAAATTACAATGCCTAAATAAACTAAATTATTAATCCATCATATGACTTCCTCCTAGAACTGTGTGTAGGAAGAGTAGAATCTTCTAATTCATACAAAGCTGGTGCCACATCTGGTTTTCCTGCCTATTGCATACAGTCCACAGTCCTATTCAAAACTATTTAAAGAACTGACTGCTTATAATGCTTTAAGTGCATGGTTTTCTTACCATGAAAATTCTTCTAAATACTTCCAGTTAGAATAGATCATCAAAATCTATAGAAACATGTTACTATTTATATAAAATATAAATATAGAAAATACAGAAAATTACCACAGTGATTTCTGTTTAAGAACTGAGGCAATTTGAAGGAAAAATAGAAACAAATCCTGTCTTTAAATGAGCAATGCGTTATTAGAGGTAAATAGAAACAGACCCAGAAATTGCAGACAACCTGTAAGTAACAATGCAAGCCTCTAAATATTTAGACAAGGGTAGGCATTCGAAATAGGTATCAAGACCTTATAAGAGAAGAGAAACAACTGTAAAGTACTAAGAAAGAAATCTCCTTGATATGACTTTGCAGACAAGAAACCATCTTTCATGGACTGTTAAGAACACACAAAACGTACATCCCTGCTTTCCCCTTCCTATTGTGTGAAAATAAATCTTTACATAGGCTGTGCCAATTAAAATCCAGTATATATAGACACAGTATTCTCAAAAAATTGACATATTAAATCCACTTGAAAACAAAACAATACACTCCCCCCCCCCCCCAAACAAAACAAAAACCAACCAACCAACCAACCAAAAATCCCATCCCCCACCTCCCGCACACAAAAAAAACCCAAAACAAACTGGTT
Source organism: Columba livia (assembly GCF_036013475.1). Classification (NCBI taxonomy): domain Eukaryota; kingdom Metazoa; phylum Chordata; class Aves; order Columbiformes; family Columbidae; genus Columba; species Columba livia. The sequence continues at coordinate 71,586,822 of NC_088604.1, forward strand.
TTGTATCTTTGATCACTTGCCACACAATGTGTCAAAGGCCATAAAGTGAAGGTTAGGAATAGCATGAGACATCTCTGTGTAAGCTTAAATTTTTTGGCTGTGCTTCTGTGTAAAAATGTATTCTGACCCACAGCCATTCAAGTGACATTGGCAAGTGAAATCTGACCTACTTTATCGTCTCTTATGTTACATGTTTTCCTTTAAAATGTGCTTTCATGTTTCTTATTTCTGTTGGAAGGCAGTACCAAGAGGCCAGAACCCAGGAACAGCCTGACAGTAATAAACCAGAATATAAGAGGGAGGAACAGGCACAGTTAAAATTAGTGCACATGATGGCAAGTGCTCTTTTCAGCAGGGCTCCTGTTAACTCTGCTGTTTTTTCTCATGCTGTGGAAGTGACACGCATTATTGCCTGTTAAATCTGTGATCCCCGTGGCAGGCAACACCATCAGCCTCCTGAGGACACAGGTAAGGGAATTCTATGTTACATGAACTGGTACATTCATATTGGTACCCGGTGTTAAATAGTGCTATGCCTGCTTACTTAGACATGCCTTGTCTGAGCTCCATATTCAAACATGATAACCACCCTTAGCACTAACAGATGCATCTTATGATATCAAGGAACAGACAGTGCTTATGTTGGAAAAGAAACTTTTCCTGTAATCTATCAGACTAGCTGTCTACAGAGCTCTTCTGCACTGCAAATAACTGATAAATCAGCCATGCTTTGAAAGGAGATCAGTAGAACCTGCTCGTTTTCCTCCATCTATGCTTTTAAAACCTCACTAATGCTCCACTGGAGAAAAAAGAAGACCACCTTGGTAATGCAAGCAAAAGATGACAAACGTAAACAAAGGCAGCAGCTCATAAACTGCCCTGACCCGAGCCCTGATGCCAGTTGATGGTGGGAATATAAGAACAATCAAGAGGACAGTGTAAGCATGCAGTAATGTCTTTGTTTTTCACAGGCCATGGAGGACTTTGCAAAGATGTGGTTCTTCAGAGCTTGGGGACCCTTGGATATTGCCCTGCTCTACTCCTCTCAGCAACGTCCTGGGAGCTCAAGAACTGTCTTGACATAAGGCTCACCATGATTTTTTTATGGCACGGTGTTCAGTAGCACACCAGAAGTAGCACCATAATCATCAGTAGGAACACAGAAGGAATTAAAGAATAGCCTCCTTAAATATTAACTCAGAACCTTTGTAGTTTACTGTGCACCAGTTCTTCCATACCATCTCCTTTGCATGCAATGACCTCCTAGAGCCAATGACACTTGTACCCTCAGCTTTTGTCACTGAAGGGCAGCAAATGCTTCTTTCAGCTTTCCCTGGATGTAAGTGGGCTCACAGCTGACTCTCCTCTCTCCCATAGCAGCACCCGGCCTTCAGCAGCACAGGCACTGCTGCACATCTTGTGCACTTCACACCAGCCACACACTCCATTTTGCCCAAAGAGCCTCCCTGTCACAGGCTCCTAACTCTCTGGTTAGAGACACTCAGCTCTCACAGAGTAGAGACATACAGTCAGAAATCAGTCTAGTATGGTTTTCAGAAAAAATGAAAATTGTATCAGTGGGGTAACTGATGATGTTGGCAGAATGATGGGATATCATGGTAAGAGGATGAAGGGCTAACTCTACCTGCACAAGTGGCATCATGTGATCCTTCAGTAATTAAAAAGGAATAAAGAAAAAAAAGTCAAAATGCCTTTGTACCCTACTGGCCTCTTATTTCCCTGACTGGTTCTTGAGAATCCCATTGATTTCTTCCATGGATTTAAACTTCATTTAGTCTTACTACCTACATCAGTGCTGACAAAATTGACATTGTCAGCAAAAGTTCTTATACCACTGGAATGCAACTGTCTATGCTGTTAAATATTAGAAAGGGCCCTGGCATAGTTTTAAGCTTGCTAAATAGCAATGTCCCAAATAGTTCCTGGCATGGTCGAGGGCATGTGTGGTCTCCAACAGGCAACAGCAAACTGCATGTGGCCACTATGCTTTAAAACTGAAGAGAGTTTAATAGTACAGATTAGTTTTATTCTAGGACCCTGCTTTTAATACTGGGGTTACCAAATTATTCTCTTTTGCCTTATTCTTAGACGCACACCTCCATTCCCCAAACCAAACCTATTCAGATAGCCTGTGAATTATGTTGTCTATAAACACATAACACAGAAGAAAAGTTTTCCAACATGAAAGACAAGACCAAATCGTGACCTCTTTTTGTCTTCTTGTGGATGCTGAAACCCCTGGAAAGATACGTAAGGAAAAGAATATTGGACATCATCTTAAGGGACACTGTCACATTACCCTCTTCATTCCCTGGGACTCCAGGAGGGACTAGGACTGTTGGATACAGCATGTTTCCAGTGTGAAAATTTCAATTATTCCCTTCCAGTTAACTTTGAAAATACACTCTGGTGCATTAAGACCATGTCTCTTAACATGTACAGAAGAAAAGAAGACTGGAAAAGAAGGTAAGGTAAAGAAGGGGTGAAGGGGAAGAGGAAAGAAGGATGTAAGAGAGAACAGGAGATAGAATGACATGTTAAATGCGGTTACTCCTAGAGAATTATCTTTTACCACCTTAACATTTTATTTTATGCTTTTTCTCATCTTTATTTTCAAGTATGAATATTCAAATTATATGTTCATCCAAACAATAACTTGAGGGCTTCCCATTAAATGAGTCTTCAGTCTCAACCAAAGATATGATTATCTTATACACAAAAACACTCTCGAGTTATTTGTTATAATAAAGAGATTTCTTTATAGAAACCCACTTTTTTGACCTCCTCAACATCATTACAATTTTGAAACAATATTTCACCCTTTCCTCCTCAGGGCAAATACTTTAGCATAAACATAAAGGTGCAGTTATCTGAGAACACCTCCTACATCAACACCCCCACTCAAAGGGAAAAGAATGAGCCTTGGGCTAGCAAGTCTCACTGAATTCATTCCAACTTGGTAGATTGCAAGGGTACAAAGCAGCTAATTCCCCTTAACAGTCTGAAGAAAATAGTTTGCAATATCCACCAGACAATTGTACTAGCAGTGAGAATGGCTTGTTTATGTCATTTTTCGATATTGCTTACAACCACTATCATAAGATATTCATATGGTGATTTTTTTTTTCTGATCTTGTTATGGCCCTTATCACAAGTGTGGAATTTAGATGCCTAACATGCACACAGCTTTATGTTGAAATTTCTTAATTTGCCTCCTCCATCTTTTTCCCTACAAGTCAACTTCTATTACATAGAAGAGTAAATGGAACCAACTTTCTAATAAATAATAAATAATTTTATGTGTCTCTTTTCTGTTTTGTCTCAGCACACATATTCATTATTTTTATACTGCTTAACTGGAGGCTGCCTGGTCCTCTCTGTACCTGCTCTTTGAAGGAATTACAGTATGTATTAGGACTCAGGTAATCTACTGTACAGGTACCCAGGATCTTCTCCCTTTTGCCCACCTGACCTAATAATCTCTGTAACACTTAGGAAAACTGACATTCACCCCCATATTATAATATAACTTTGTATTTCTCTAGGATCCTTCAGTTCCAAATCTTGATACGCAAATGATGCATGGAGTACAGTGAAAGACAATAATGAATAGGCCTGTGTGAAATTCATCGGACTTTTAAATTTACTGAATATTGTAGGAATGGAAGCAAGAGTATTCGCAATATTGCTTTTGAATATCACCTCTGACAATCCTGTGGAAGCTGTGATTCCAACACGAACGGTCTTCTGAAAGAAGACATATTCAAAGAAAAATATCAGGGTGGCCATTTTTTCTGTTCTTCAAGCAGATCAGGTTTTTAGTTAACGAAATAGCAATAAAGTATTCACATAAATGTCACAGAACTTATGTGAAGACACTCATTGGAAAAAGAGTGTGCATGAAAGGGTATGTATCTTGGGAACCCTCATTAATACATGGTTTTTGCCCATCTTTCCCAAATTTTGACAGGGCAGTAGACTTCCTACCTCATACTTAGCTAGTTATGTGGTCTGACACATGGGCAGGGAAGGGTGTATGTCTTTCTGATCTTACTCCCTTCCTTGTCCTGGTTGAAGTGCTTGCTCAAAGAGAAGGATACAGCAAGCAAGCTCTAGAGCTTTCTCAATGGGGAAGTAACAGCCATAATTGTCAGCACTAATGAATACTTTTGACTTCTCATATTTATCTACAGCTTTCCCAGAACACATAGATCATTCCCACTGAGACTACTCATATTCACTCTTCTGTTAAACTCTCTCTCTGTAAAAGGAAGTAATCTGGCCTCAGGAAAGAAGGACAGGTTATAGGTGGAAACTTTATATGTAACTCAGTAATTTCTGAGAAAAACTAAGACAAATAAATTAAGAAATATTAACAGGCATTTAGTAAGTTAAGTTTTCCTCTGCCTTCAATTACCTGTTGACAACTCCCTCAACAAACCATACTTACTGTGTATGAGCTAGGGTTCGGATTATAGTCTAGCTAATAGGGAAAAAAAAAAAAAAGGAAGAGTAAAAAGAATAGGGAACTAGAATGGAAAACAATCAAAACAAAATTTAATGTAATCAATCAAACTCATTTAACAAGTGAAATAATATAAAGTACATGTCTTGCAATCATTTGGCTAACATCATTATTTAGCTTAATGGTCCATCTATATTCATCCACTGGCTGATGAAAATATAAACAACACACAGAAATCTTCAATTAAAAATGGTGAATTTCTTCCATTACAATGGTGAAGAGAGTATATTTGTACAGGTGGGCCCTGGCTTATCCCTAAGAAAATATACACCACAAAAATGTGTCCAAAGAATATATTCAGGCTTTGTGACAAAACTGTTACCTCTCCTTCTTTTGCTCAGGGAACAAAAAGAGATACATTATTTCTCAAACTACATTGACAAAACAAACAAACGAGTCTCAGCTAATTGAAAATGTAGGACAAAATAATTAACGTTTCCCAAAATAAATGTTTCTGAAGCTCCTACATTTTCTTTGTTGCATATTATAGAGCAGTACCTGAAATAAATGGTAGCCTCACCTTATTTAAAATGGTATTTACCAATGTTCATTGGAAATTAGATCACTAATCAACCCCTACCTCTTGCATTTAAGTGAAAAATTCAAGCTATTGTACTTATTCTTGTCAGTTAAAATATTATATATGAAAACTGTATTCCAAGCTATATCTTTTACCCTTAAAATGCAAAGTTTAAAAGTTTCACTTAAAGATTTTACACTCATAGGTTTTTTTAAAATTAGTGTTGCTCAAAAGACACAGGACATGTACCTACTTAAAAAAAAAAAAGCCCAGGACATTGGAGAATGGCATGATAGGATTTTGTTTTTTTAATTTAGTACTATGTAGAAATAACCTCTGGGATTAAGATTGCACATGATTAAAAATAAAAACTTTTTTAGGATGTTAGTAATCAAGCCTGTAGATTCTGTCAATTAAAATAAGGAAAAAACTAGAACACACACATACACAGAAAAACCAGATTCCCTGCCTCAAATCTCTGCACTGCATCACCTTCAGATACAAAAAACCACTTACAGATGCTTTGGAAAAAGATCCTTTTAAGTTAGGGAGTCTCAATTCTTTATTCTGTTTAAAAAAAAATAAAAATCTAAAAGGCCACATGGTATAAGATTCCATTCACAGAATAGATGACAAGAACTTACATGGGATATTAACATCCATATCCTAACATACAACTCCTAATGGCTCATGTAAAACATGATTAAATTATGCTGTTATCAAGTTTACAGGTAACAATGGAAATGTCAATGGATGTTTGATATTTAATCTTTAAATACTTCTAATTCATCTGTTTTCTAGAATACATATGATTTTTCTGCAAAATTCTGGTCTCAGGAACACAGAAACTTTTCTGGTAACAATGAAGAGAGCCTTGAAATTCAGTGATGAGGAATGCAGGGCACATCGAAAATACAACAATTGTGCAAATTACGTTAACAAGTAGGACTAGTAGGAGTACAAACTTGTCTGAAGCCATATATCCTGCTCTCACTATCATTTAATGTCTTTAAAAGTAGGCAATTTAAAAGATTTATGCTTTCTTCAAGACAAAGTGCTGTATTGTGCTCAGGTCCACTCATCTCTATACAGGTGAACACAGCACACTTTGATGAAAGCAATGACTGATGCTGGTAGGAATCTGGTGTTCCTTTTCTGAAGACACTACAGAAATGTGTTTGGTTGCAGTCTGCAAATGGGCAACTAATATCACAGCAATGAAAAACAATAGAGGACACTGGCAGGGAAGTGTCAAAATAACTAACAGAAAAGTTATTGGACATCATGGCATTTTCAAGTGAAGAAAGACAAAGTTCAGTTCCGAAATAATATTAACTGATAAAAGTTTTACTGGAATTTCCTTGTCTGGCAAAACAGTACCTTTCCCTCTGCACTCCAAATAATATAATCAACAACCTGCTCATACCACTTATCCAGGAGTATTGTGGACTGGTAACACCAGTGAATCTCACTGCTGTGCTCTGCCTGACCTGATTTGGAGTTCAGAATCAGAGAGAACAAAAGTTCATCAGCCAAGTTAAAGCTGAAAGTGCAATAAGGCATCATATTTAGGATGCTCATGCTACTAACTAGACTAAGCTTCCTAGCAGTTACATCTTCAGCTTCACAGGTACTGGAGCTGACTTTGCCCCCTTCCTCTTTTGTGGCAACTTCATAACCTCCTGGTAATGTGCAGAGTGGGAAGGAAAAACAAAACAAATTCTTTGACGTGACAGCTACTAGGAATACTAGAAATACTAAGCAATCCAAGTATGTGAATGCAATTCAAAGCTCTTCCAGAAGCTGCCAAACCCTGTGAGCATGATTGATCCTCCAAAGAAGGTTCAGTCCAATTCTTATCAAAACTGGCTCACACACTCCCCATTATACAATGTACCAATTATGTTTCCCACTCTCTCTTACATTAGCTAGCCTGACAGTGATCTGTTCAGTCATGTGTGATTCATCAGGTTTGCCTTCTGTTTCCCAACACAAACTATAGAAGAGAGCAGCCCTTGAACCCCAGCCTGCTTTGGCAAAGTGTGACAAGTCAATAACATTTCCTTGGCTTAGGGCATCAGAAACCAGGCAGCCTCCTGGGGCTTTGAATCACCAAAGCACACGTGCTCGGATAGCGCTGGAGCCACCCAGGTTTTATAAATAGTGCCTGCAGAGGGTTTCAGTGTACTTGCGTAAAGGACATTTTTATTTGAGGGTTGGCCTCACTACAGACAGCCTTATTACAAGGGGTGAAGTTTATCGGATTAGAAGCAGCGCTATTAGTATTCAGGACACATTTCCAAGTGCGTATGACATGTCAGCTGCTTACATATCTTCCAATTCTGCTTCACATATTCCTTTTAAAGTTAAACATGAAGTGACAGAAGTGTAGAAATATCTGTGTCCTGCACTTTGTGAACATAACAGCTAAAAAAACCACCTTGACTTGTCAGCTGACAAAAGAAGAAATATCCCTGACCTCTACTGAGGCATTCTCATTTTCCTAACATCAACTACTTGTAACAGAGAGAACTCAAATACATAATCATGAACTCCACAATTAAACATATAAAGCATGGAGGATTTTGTTTGCATGCCCTCAGACACAGTTTCAGTCTTTGCTACTATTTCTGTGTCTGTGCAATTACCTATTCTACTTTATATCCCTAAAAACAGGCCTGGCTAGTTGTTAATTTCATGTATTAGCAGCTATTTTATTTTAAAACATATTTTCATGCATCTTCCATTGACACAAACAATGTTTTCAGCAGCTAGTTCTTCCATCAACTGGTGAAATAAACAGAGCACTCCCTGCAGCAACTTCTTTTCCTCCAAAATTAATTCCCTACTACTTAGTTTTTTCTCTGTCCTCAAGATTCTTGCTTCAACACCTCTCTAGTTCTACCTTCAGCTACCATATCCAAATCAAGGCTAGCTTGGTCACCCTGGGTTCCCGTGGGGCCAGGAATTTAGTTCAACAGAAGAGAGTGACCCTCCAATCTAAGTGATACTACATTACATTTTTCCTGTTAGTCTGATTATACATTCTGTATTTACTGTTCAAACTCAAATTTCTAGAAATATAGGGGCAACAGGTATAGATTCATTTATGATAAAGACAGCACATTGTATGTTGCCAAAGGATTTTTTCTTAGCATTATTCACATCTTAATTCTATGTTTAATTAAGTACCAAGAAACTTTTGACCTTTTAATCTTCAGTATTTGAGCAGTACCTACTAGTTGAATGATGGGGTTGGTTATGCTTTAAATGCACACTCTCGGGAGGGGGGGGAGGTGGAGGAGGGCGGGGTGAAGCTGCAGCTCTTTAAAAGCCACATGTGCCCACATGACCTTCAACATCCTGCACATGCTATGAATTGCATGGGAGACATTTGTTATGTACCTTGAAAGGTGAAGAGCTTCAGTAACCTTGTCGAAATTCTTATCTGTGCTCAGAGGATGGGGCCTAATTTTAATCTTGCTTAGTTCTGCATTAATCAGAACTGACTACACACTGAGGACAGTAAAACTGGTCAACTGTAAAACTAGTGGGAGGTCAAAATTTTGTGGCAAACCAGGCAATCACAACTCTCTAACAGTATTTTTCAGATAACGGGTCACAATCAGAACAATTGTAAAATTGCAGTAAAAAATGTCACCTCGATTATCATGCAGAGAAAATAAAATTAATACAAGAGTCTTAAGGAGACCAAAACCTTCAAGGTCAGGTGTTACAGGTTACAGCAGTGCACATTTTAAGGGTAAGATGAAAGGAGGCCTATTCAAAAATATGTGTCTTCGAATTGGGCAAATAGGCCACCTAAAAATTATGAGAAATTCATCCCTAGCCATTTATACTCATCCCTAGCCTTTTATTACTTGGTATAGTTATTTGTGTAGCCATCTTATATTCTAAAAGGTCATTATCTCTTATATTTCAGAAAAGTCTAGCTGAGATAAAACTAATGAGCCTGTTTCTGGGAAGAAAGTGCCTTCAAGTGTTTTCTGATGGTACTATTAATGGCTCCACAGTAGAGGTGATACTTAATCACCCTGGACACCTACCATGTGTAGTGCAATATATAGTTGATAAGTGAAATGTATGAATGTGTAACTTCCTAACCCAAGTATCAGAGGAGCAACAAGGTGAGGTGCTTTGCTGGACTTCATGCTCGCAAACAATGAGGGGCTTGTTGGGCCTTTGAGGGCTGAAGGCAGCCTTGGCTGCAGCACCCATGAGATGACCAAATTCTAGAACCTGAGAGGAGGAAGCCAAGCAAAATGCAAGACTGCAACCCTGGACTTCAGGAGAGCAGACTTTGGCCTCTTTAAGGATCTGCTTGGAAGAGCCCTATGGGATAAGGCCCTGGAGGGAAGAGGGGGACCAAGAAAGGTAGTTGATATTCAAAGATCACTTTCCCCAAGCTCAAGATTTTGCTAAAACTCAGGCAAAAATGCCAGGAGGCCTGCATGGATGAACATGGAGCTCCTAGGAAAACCCAGACATAAAAAGGGAGTATACAGAGGTTGAAATCAGGGTCAGGTAACCTGCAAAGTATATGGAAGCACGGTCCAAGCATACAGGGGCCCAGTTAGGAAAGCCAAAGACAATCTGTAACTGAATCTGTTGAGAGATGTGAAAGGCAACAAGAAAGGCTTGTATAAGTGGCAAACATACAAAGCCCTGCACCTGGGGAGGAATAACGCCAGGAACCAGTATATGATGGGAGACGACCAACAGGAAAGCACTTTGCAGAAAAGGGCATCAAGGTCCTGGTCTGTCCATGAGGGGTCCTGGACCACATATTTTTTAAGCAGAAGAAAGTTATGGGAGAGGATAATTTTAATTTGTTGGGATCATATATACTAACTTTAGAAAGCACAGTATCCTTTCCCTCCCGTGAGAAACAAAACTGCTCGCAGGGCTCCTCTGTACCCTTGTTTAATCTGTGACACCGCAATTGGAATTTGTCACTCTAGGAGCTACATCTGATGTTACAGCCTGAAGCAGAGCTAAACCAAAATAAACAATCTGCTCCATTCTGCTTAGACTAATACGACAGTGATGTAAGCCCCAGCACAGCGGAAAATGCATAAAGGGGCTGCCACAGAGAACACGCACACACAAAAACAGCAACACAGCTCAGAAGTTTTATTACTGATACACATTGGGTAAAAGAAGCCTTGCTTGGACTTTCCATTATATTTGTGCGTGTGTGTAAGGTGGAAAATATGTTTGTTACTTCAAAAGGCCTGAGGATTTTTGTGCTGCACTGAGATGACGTGTTTTCCTAAAAAAACAGTAAAGTTTTGCCGAGTATTTGCTTCACCACAACTTCTGCAAACTTATTAGGGTAAGAGAGCTGAACATGATTATTTTAACATAACCACCCCACAGTTACTGTGCAAATATTTGTCCCACTATCTTGTGCTTGAATACAGTATTCATCCCTCTGTCTCTTTCTATCTCTCTGGTTTTTGATTTAGGGTCTCTGGAGCTTTGCCAACGCTAGGCTGTTCGTTCCAGTTGCAAACAGCCACATTGATGCCCTAATCTGGTTATTTCTTCTACTCAGAATCACTTGATCAGGATGAGGATGGGGATAAAAAATGCTCTACATAATTCTGTTAAATTCATCAGCTGGAATCGGCTGACCTTAAATTTAGTCTTAAATGCAGTCATTTTTCCTTTTCTCTCTTCCCAAGCTAAGAAAGTCCTGCAAAGGCAACTGACTGAGCAGGTCACATTTCTATAAAGATACAAAGAGGTTATCTTGTTCAAATAATTTTATTTCAGGAAAAAAAGAGGATGGAGTGAGAGGGAAAGAAACAAGGTCACTTCAATAACATAACAAGATATTTTATCTTCTAACTGCTTTACTATTTATATATTTTCAACTTCAAAGATACATTTTCATTTAGAACATTTTTATATTAAAAAGGTAAAAAAAGAAAAAAACAGCAACCCCCCCCAAACATTTAATGTGCATAGAGCTTGTGAAAGTTAAGGGCCTAAGAGCAAAAAGCCTCCTCTCTCCGTATCAGGCACAATTCATATGGCCCCAGTGCAAGCTTTCTGATATTATCCTGTCAGTGACCTCAGCCCTCATCTGTAAAATCATTTTCTCAAAGGAGATGAGGTTATCTAGCCTGGGTGATAGCTCAGCTCCTGTGTTTCTTCCCATCAGAGGCCCCTACATGAGCCCAGCTAAAGCATAACAGCTGAAATTTAAAACTGATGCTAGGGAGGACACTTAAAAAGCAGCGGATACCCGTTTGCATTTTGCAGAGAAGCAGCCAGCCCTTTACAGGCACCCTGCTCTGCTTTCTCTCTCTCCGGACTGTCTGTCACCCAAACTGTGAAGCGCTTGACTTGACCCCCTACCCAGCTCCTGTACCGGGGCTGGCCGGGCAGGACAGGCCTCACCGGCCACTCCTGCTGTGCCATGGGACCACAGCACTGCAACCTTAGCGAGTTTAGAATTCTACCCGATTTTTCGAATTCTTACTTTAAGCGGCTTCTTCTACCACATCCTGCTAATAAAGGCATCGCACTTTGCATGTACTTGTTTCTACTTGGATATGGGTATTTCCCAAAGCCTCCCTTCCCCCATCAAGCAGACTCCAGACAGCAGAAATATTCAGATTTACCCCTAGATGGGGCTACCGTCCACAAATCGCTGCACAGGGATTACAAATTCAATTCGCAGAGCACAAGAAACTGAAATTAAGTACTGTCTACAAATTAATCTCTGCTCTATTTATTAACCCCCTCATCCTTCATACATTCTTCTCTGGTCTAGGCTGGCAGATGCCAGTGATCATATTAAAACCTTTCACTCTTTCTCATCCCTTTTCTACCCTGTAATAAGAGCTTCTTTCAAATCACATAAAACTAGACAGAAAAAAGGAAGAGCTTACTAGTGCTTGGAGAAATCTCTGGATGCTTCCTAGGTTAGCAGCAGCCAGCAAGTGATGTAGGGACAATTCTGTCATGAGATCCTATACTGAAATATTTCCATAAGATAGAATAATGTTGTAAACACCTAGGGGATGAATATATTCATTTTTCTCTTTAACTCATATGGCACATAATATCTTTCACATTTATTGTCAAGCAAGTTATCTCCTTTATATTATTTTCTATTTGCAGCTTCACAGTTTTCCTAGCTGGTTGCAACTAAAGAGAGCTATATTGAAAAGCCAAAGCAAATCCTTAAAGAATATGTTTAATACACCAGTAAAATAATTTCATGAATTCTTCACGATCGTAGCAAGACATCAAGAGTGATTCCACATAGCAGAATGAACAGTGATGATATAAAAAAATCAAGCAAAATGCTTTGCATATTTACAGGTCCTTTCCACGTGGGAACAGCTTTGGGAATCTGTTCCATGCTGACCTGCACCTCTTAAGCTCACTTCCGCTTACACTGAGCATGCAACTCACTGTTACTTGAGTTGGAAATCTTTGTAGCCACTATATACAAGTATAAATGGACAAAGACAGGAAGGAAAGTCTCTGCCAAACTGATTATTACATTATTTCTTTCCACTTCAACTTCAAGACAGAGAGATGTTGCTGTTTGTTTTCTAAAACTGCTTCTAGAAAGCTTGAATGTTCACCTCTATGTAAAAGAAATTTATAGAAGAGTTGTTGGTACTGCTGTATGTGAAGATGAAATTATTTCATGCAAAGCTAAAAAAAAACCCAAAAAACAAATAAACAAACAAAATCCAAACAAACAAAAATAAAGAAACCTGAAAGAAAAAATGAAAAGGAATAAAAAACATGCATAGTGGAACAAAGCAGACAATCAAATAGAAGAAGACAGAATAATTATAGATGTCTGAATAACACTCCAGATGGCATTTTGGGCATCACAGTTAATAAGCAGGCTGTTTCAGGGAACCAGCATGTTAGCACATTATTGCAACAACTGGAAACCAGCAGCTGAAGCATGTCTGTCTGATTATCCAGGGAGCAGGCTACATGCAGCAGCCAAAACCAAGAAAAATACAGCATCTGGATACTTGCTGGTATGACAGGTTCAGGGACCCATTTTTCTTAACAGTAAGGACATGCTTAAAAGAAGTTGCCACAACCGTAGCTACCAGTCATTTCATAAGGAAGTGGCTTTAGGCCAGTTAATCTGTCCTGAATTTTGGGCATCTAGAAAAGGTATCTTTTTGGCATTAATTACCCCATCTATGTATTTAAATTAAAATTTCTGCACTTGTGGTCAGATGAAAATCAAGGTGGTTCCTGTGTTCTTCTTCCTCTGTGCAAATTTACTGTAGTAAAAGCAACAATAATAGCTGAAAGGGAGTTTACACTAAGATTTCATTTTATTCCCTTTTTCACCATTGCAATCTAAAAACTACTTGTGCAATTGTAACTGTTGGGGTTGAATGTTAAATTGTCTCCAAAAACAAGCTTGATATTCGTCAGTTATCTTTTCAAATGAAATAAATCATCTTCAGTACAGTAAAGAGTCCCATTGCTGATATGCAGCCCTCAGGAAATGTATTCGGGAATGGAAGGTCTGATATTTCTGTCAAGTAGAAGGACCCCTAGCAACACCCATCTCACAGTAAGCCCTGAATTTATTCTAAAACGGCAATTATGTGAAAACGTAATGTATGATATTCTCCTAAATTTCAAAAATAATGTGCCTTCTTACTTTCAATTTCAAATCAAGGTTACACCATAAAGCTCTTACAGATCTGAAATCGGAGACAAACTCCACAGTTTCAGTTCTGGAATTAGATATTTTGGTACTGCGTATCCTCATTCCTTTTCTTTGATTCCTGTCTTTAGGTTTTTCCATTAATGAATCCTCAGGTGTCCTTGTACCTGAACAGATCTACATATAAAAATCTCAACAAAGCAAACAAACAAATCTTTAACACTAATCCCTGAGATATAAGCAGAAACAAAACAGAAAATAAAGATATTCGACATTCTCATTTTAGCTCATGGTATGGGTTTTAACTGTTTGCATTACAAAAACAGTTCATTACTTCTCTTTGCTTCACAAAAAATCCCCTTATAAATGCAGTAGAATGCATTTGTCAATTAAAGCATTTGCAAAGCCTTCCTACCTGCCCACGGTTATTAGTTGCTTGTTCTGAAAACAGAAAATATATATCTTACAGTGTTGCGGGGGGGGGGGGTGTTTTGTTTTGTTTTTTTTGCCTTGGATTGTTATGCCACTATGTCATAAAATAATAATAATAAAAAAGTTTGGGTTGGAAAAGATAGTAAAAATATGCAGTAGTTTTCTAGCTCACTGTGATATAAAGCATATTTACCTATGTATACACATTTCACCCTTACTGAAGAATTTCCTGTTGTAATACTGAACAATATCAAGCTTGATGCACCTTAAGGCTGGCATGCATACCCATTCCTAATATCTTTTATCCTTTAGGAAGAAAGAAAGTATCAAATACATCAGAAAAGAAAACAATTTATGAATAATTCATAGTGACTTCTTTGGTTCGTGTTTTCTTACTTAGTATCTATTTCAGCTTGTCTACATTTATGTTAAAAGAAAAGAACTACAAAAAATATCCAGAAAGACTGTCACGAAAAAAGTACAGGTAGGAGCTTCACTTGGAAAATGATCCTGGATAGGATGTGCATCCTAATTTGGCAGGGTACAATGGTTTGCAAGGTCTTCCCTTTTTCTTTTTTCTTTTTTTTTTCCTCTTCTTGATAATGTTTAATGATGTGGCAAAGAAAAACAAACAAAAAGGTCCAAAGCAAAATGTAAGTTGAAATGCTAAGAAATTAAACATAAGGCAGAAAACAGCCAAGGGTACTCATTCCTAAAACATAAACTTACAGTACATACTTTAAACGTAATTAATTAAGATGTAAATTCGACAAGGAAAATCAGAGTACTGAGTATTATTAATGTCTAGCTTGATTAAGTAAACTTTGTGGGAGAGGTTTTAGCATTTCTTGGACTAACTCTGAAAGACTGCATGCCAGATAAGCCACAAGGGAAAGAAAAAGCATAAAAAGAGCTGAAAAATTTAAAGGCTGCCAAGTCCCCTATGGTCAGTTCAAGAGTTCCCATCCATCCTGTACATGGAAATCTCCTTGAGCAGCATCTAGACCACTGAAGTAAATTACGGTAACTTTAAAGAAACAGAAAAGAAATGTAACGAAAGTTTGGTTTGCCGGCATCAGAGCAACATCTCGCATACTTGCCCTGGAGGAGACAGTAATAAGAATGCCCACCTCTGCCAGGAAGGATTTAAATGGAGTTTGGATCCTAATATGCTTTGGTATTTCTCTGACCTCCTTTGCCTTATGTGCACTGTGTCACTATTCTCTGCATCTCCCTTTACATGTTGCTAAAACATTTGAGAAAACTTCCAGAGACTTCTGCCATTCTACTATTAACCTAACCATCAGCCAAAAAGGTTTTTCTGTGAACTAAACTAATTTCCTTTTAAAAAATCACTACAGATACATAAAACTCTTACCAAAGACAAAATTCAAAAAATGCAGTCAGAACTACATACTATATCTTGCTCAGATTACCCTTCTATTTTTTCTTTCTTCTGTTACTTATCTTAAATGTCTTTGAGTCCACAACACAATTTTTTGAATAGTGGTCTATTCAACGTAAACAACATATAACAAAGAGCAGAAAGGAGAAGAAAGGTTGTCCTCATAGAGGGTATTTTCACCTGGACTGAGTCAGCAGTAAATTGCCACAATCCTGAAATGGTACATGAAGCCATGTCACAGTCTCTAGTTAGGCACAGTCATACAATATGTTCACTGCCTTCAGAGGAAGTCTGAGATTAAACTCAGAAATGTGGCTTTGAATCGATTGAGAGCTCTTCAGTGTTAAGGCCACTGAGGAACCACTACCAAAGATGGCTTCTGAGTTCCAAAGTTTTCCAGGACTTTTCCATTCTAAACATATAAATCCCCTTCATTAAAATAAGATTAATCAAGCTTCCTGTTTACAACAGAAGGAAGATACTCATGAAGCTTCTCTGAATTCTCAGTTCATGAAGACACCACTGATTTACAAGATGCTCAAAGATAAAGGTGATTAATACTCATTATTTGAATTTTAGTCATACCAGAAGACACAAGGAAGATTGATCCCTTCTTATGCTTGGAACAACAAAAAACACAGAATGAAAGACAATTCTTGACATAAGAAAGGTAAGAATCTAAATAAACAAAGGAAGTAAAAAGGCATGGGGAAATAAAACAACTTGTCTGGAATAACAGGAACTTTTTTACCAGGTGAACAACAGAGACAGCACGTAGGTGTCTTGAAACAGGATGACTGCCTGATGTCTGTGCTTCAGAGCACCACAGTGGGAAGAGAACCAGTGTCTTTCACAAACAATCTCAATCAAAACATTTAACTCAAAGGGAGAAAAATTACCAGAGCCTACAATTACCATGATTGCCACGGTCACTGTGAAAAATTTACTTATTTCTTGGGAAGTCAGACAAAAGGAAAGCTCATTAGGCAGCCAGCTTTATCTGTAGAGAGATCTGCACCAATACCAGACACTGATGGTGGATAGAGGAAGGCAATCCTGCAGAAGCTTCCTTTGAATGGTTCCTGGGACCAGCAATGAGAGAGCAGAATATCACAGACCAAAGGGGAACTCAATTCAGACATAACATTTTGAATAAGAGTGATTCACTGAGAAAAGTTGCATTTACTAAATAAACAATCAGATTAATCATCTGTTAAACTAAAACAACAAAAAGAAAGAAGACAGAAGATGGAGTGAAGCCATGATGTTCAACATCATTTTAAACCTTTAAATGGTTTTCAGACAGCAGCTTAGGTCACTAACAAAAAAAAATTAGTTTATTAATGCCTAATCTGCTTCCTTGTGGGGCACAGAAAAAAACCCACAAAGTTCATTATGATAAGAGGCGTTTTCTGTTTGTGTTCCACATCGAAGACCTGGATTCTGAATATATGGGAAGTTGATCAGGATAAAAGAGCCTGTCAGAGCGCACATGAAAACTTTTGAATTTCACAACTGCTTTACATCTCACTTTGGGCTCTTACTCACGTATTTTCAACATATTCATATTCTGTCATCAGGATTTTTAACATAATGCTGAAAAAGAGTAAGCCTGTGAAATACGACTGCTAAATCCCAGCTTTATTCTCTAATGACTGCCTATCAAATATGTTCAGGTTACCTGTCAAAGTGAAGATGGTTTTAAATTTCTAGTTCTCCAAGCCATGTAGGAACCCCAAAATCCCAGCACTGCTGCCTTTGACAATCACAACAGTAAAAAAAAAAAAAAAGCAATCAGAACTTGAACCTTTATAGCTATTATGTTTCCTAGACAGGAAAAACCCCACACTTCTCTGTAAAAAAGGTAAATATAAATATGCTAGATTACATAGTTGCTGTTAATATAAAGCCTTCTTTTTCTCAAAGGACTGTAAGAACGCAAGAATTTGTACCATGAATTTTCACGAAAGGATTGATGTCCTTGTACCTACGCAGAAGCTTAAGCTTTGGGAGAGGCCTGCTGAGGTTCTTCTGGGCATACACAGAGAGAAGGTCTCTTCTCCACAGGCAGCTCACTAGAGCAGATATTCAGGAACAATTATCCCACAATAAATATCCTGATACAATTACCATGTTTGAAGTGACTATACTGTGCAGATATCGTGTTCCAGAAGAATATATTCTTCTTTAGAAATACAGCAAGACATGCAGAGTGCAACAGTTATTATGAGAATAGCTTTTCCATTTAAATCTCTTGTTGCAAATAAGCCTTTAACAACACTTACATTTTACAGATGAAGAGCTGAAGCAAATAATATTTCCCTACCTCAAAAAAGAGAGTAAATATGTTAAAGAAAGAAAAATCCCAGTTGTGAATATGTTATAATTCCCTTAGTAATGAACACAATATAAAGTATTTTGAGTAATAAAGTCAATAGTGAAGTAAAGCATGTAATATGTATAACTTATGCTGCTTCCTTTCAACCAATGGAAAGGATAAACAAAACATCTTTCCACACTCTCAAAATAAATTGCTGCTTTAAAGTGTATAAAATATAGCATACTTCATTATATCACTGCAGTATTTGAGAAGCTAAGGACTGAAAACTCCTAGGAGGGTGGGCATTATATCAAACATTTACCAATGAAATTTGCCATAGTGATACAAAGGTGATACTTCTGAAACCTAAAAGAACGTCATTGTGACTTGTTTTGTCAAAACTCTTTTATTACCTACTCTTTATGGCACAGATTTCTGTTTGTCTGTATAGGCATCCTTCCTCAGAGAGCATTTTACTGAATATACTTTCTGCTCAGAGACAGAAGCTTCCAGGGCTCTGATATCCGTAGCTGTAATAAACAGCATGGTAACACTACCAGATGCAACAGAAATCTGACAGAAGGAGAGAATGGAAAAGGAAGGATTCATTCTAACCAGATCAGACTTTGAAATTTTTTAATGTAGATTATTTTTCAATATTACTATATTTTTACTACAGCCACACAAAATAGACTATATACTTTTGCCAGCATTTTTCATCTTTCCTCTTATATGCCTCAGTTCCATTTCACTGGTTCCTTTGAATTAGACTCTTTATACATGACATTAAATTACAGGTATCCATGGCTGCATTTCAGGTAGCCAAGAATACTGCATCTTTTCAAAGGAGAAAAAACATTTTTCTCTTTTTTTTTTCTCTCTGTTTCTTTCTTAAGGGGATTATTTTTGTTTGTTTGTTTTTGGAGTAAAAGCTTCAATTACTTCCTCTGGAATATTAATATACTGAATAATAATCCAGATAATTTTCCAACACTTGTGCATTTCCAGATGGAGTTAGAGAAAATTAAAAGGAAAGCTGATAACTGTATTCATAACATTACTCAGGTAGAGCTGAGAGTCTTCCCCAGAAGACAGAAAAAAGAACAGAGTCCTGGGCACTGAGGGGACTTTCTCTGACCTGCACTGCAATTCTGCTCTAGAGTTGAAGCAGTCAGAATGCTTTGAGGGACAGTCCTTAAGTGTGTGTTAACTTAAAAACCACTGTAGGGTACCAAGAGTCACTCAAGGACATACAATAAACTGTCTCCATCATGGCAGGGATGCCTTAGCCAAATATTCTTTTATACATGCAATAAAAATTCAAAGAGCACCAGATCTGCAAACACAATAACGATATCGAGTACAGTGCTGAAAATACACTGGAGACTAAGGAACACTCCGATGTTCAAGTACATTATACGTATTACTAAACAGAATGTGCGAGCAAAACTGTATAAGCAGCAGAGATTTTGTCTATATACAAGGCAATACAGATCTCACCCATGGAGGGAACCTTTATCCCTCTTAGATACATGCTGCAAAACTAATGAATTGGGGTAAGACCACACTCAGTGTGCAAACAATTAAACTGTATTAATTATTATGGCTTTTTTCAATTCTCAAATTTTCAAAAAGCAAAGGAGTTTGAATATAGTCTAAAAATTCGATTGAAAATTTTAACCAAACAAAAAAGTCTGTATCTTTTTCTTTCTTAATCAATATTTCCAATGCAAAGGTGCAAAATATAAATAAATAAATACTTTAGTAATGCAAACCAAATAGTACCTGTTGAGGAGCAGTGATATCCCTTAAACACTACTCCTGACTGTATTAATGTTCTCTATAATGATTCTGTAATGGTTGTTTTCTAAAAGATACCATATAATATCATATGAAGAACATGCAGATTATATTTGAGTCTGCTTAAACAAAACAAGAACTGGCTTAAAGTTAACTTTACTGTTGTTACAGCATAAAGACAAGCCAGTGACTTTAAACTGTTCACGGTATTTATTATCTGAAAGCTGCTGCAAAACGCATTTTTATAGCCTCAGCACTTGGTAGGCATTAAATAGCTGTCAGAGGAGATTTCAAGAGTAACCTTGTTAGGTTTTAACACAGGTTTCACAGCACAGCCAACCTAACTCACCAAAATTGCCTCACTCAGGTATAAGCAGCTGAATAGCGCAGTCTTACATAAGTTACTGCGTCCTTCCCTGTCTTTACAGGGCAGTAAAAATCTTCTCCCAACCCAGCCTATGTCCCCAGAGGAAACACACCTCACTCTTTGTGCTCCAGCACGTTGAACTCCCTTTACACCTCCGTGCAGTGAAGGTCACTGGGGAATCACCAGACCTTGAGTGGTTTGGTTACCACCCTGGTTACAAACTGTGCAGGTCAACACTCCAAGTGAATGAGAAAATATTCATCTGGCCATGCGAGTCTACAAGCTGTATCAACTAAAAGCACGATTTAATGGGCAGATTTCAAACATGGGCATTCTATACCTGGGAAAAAGTGAAGTCTAATTCTTCACTTGAGGCATAGCCTAACACTGAAAAAAGAGGATCTACTACCAGTATAACTCAGTACTTCAATAATATAAACAGTAGATATAGATAAATTAGAAAAGAAAAAAAAAAAAAAAGAGAGAGAGAGTATATGTGCACTTTCCCCCCCCCTCTATCAACACCTTTATCTGTTACTGGCATGGAGGAAAATGGAAAAAAAAGAGTTTGAATCATGAAAATTCCATGTCTAGAATTCCATGTCTAGAGCTAACTGGTTTGCAGTTCACTAGAACTTACTTTGTCTGCTTTTCATTGCCTGTAATTCACTAGTATGAAGGACTTAATTACAACTATCAATGATGCTTTATATGGTAAAATGAAAATTCATAACGATAAATTTAATCAGAAGTAAATGAAAGAAAATTCCAAAATTCATACTATTTGGTCTTAACCATATTTGGGGTTTGTAAACATATGGACAAGGTGACTCTGCAGCATCTGCAATCAATCCTCATAATTACATCAGTATATTGAGATCTGAAATGAAAACCATTTTATTTAATCCCAAAATAATAATGTAAAATACTTTATCAAACTCCTTCAATAACTGCCTAGGTTTCATTTTGAGACCATAAACACATCGCTCAACAGAATGATAGGAGAGAAAGACTACTTATAAGCAATACTTTTGAATTATTTGCTATGAACAAAGGAATAAGAAAATCAGAGAGAAAGAAATTACAGTTGCTAGTACTGGAAATATTTTCAACATGTCTCTGATTTAGACAGTAAACAGAAAGGTGCTGACAGATATTTTCACTAATGAAGAAGAATGAGAGACAGGACTGGATCTTAATTAGTGTAGTCATTTTAACAGAGAAAAAATACAAATGTTTGGAATTGAGAAAACACTACAAAATTTCAATTTTTGTGTGCAATAGCATATAGACAAAATCAGCAAACCTGAAGTTTTGCCTTTTGAGAAAAGCAGGTCTGTGTAGGTAGAAAGCTGAGTGAGCTGGCTCCAGCTCACAAGACCTGGGAGTCAAGTAGACAATGCTCAGTGGGATTGTTCACTGAAATTAATTGGAAAAATAAAGTCATGTGAAATGCTTCATTTGTCACAGTACTGAATTTGCCTACTACACAGTTTCCTCAGTGAAACTTTTGACAAATGTGATTTTACTCGAATTCTGGGCAAGTCTCACAGGCTGACGGATTTAGGCCCAGGGTGTTGGGAGTGGAAGCATTGTCAGCAAGACTGGTGAGTAGATGCCAGGTGGACAATCTGGAAAGCAAAAATCTGGATTACTTTGGACCCATGAGAAAACAGAAAATTCCAAGTTGAGACAGGGAGGACACTGTGGGCTTCTCCCATGGGGGACAGATTTAGAATGAAGAAGCAGGTATGGAAGTAATTTGCAAAAACTCTCACAGTTGAAAGTAGAAAATGAGGCAACAAAAGTGCTGAAGAGAAAAATCTTACAGCATGCTAAGAAAGAGGACTTGTATGGGAGAAACTTCAAGAACAGCCCCTACAGAAATGGGAGGAGTGAGAGCAGAGCCAAGAGAGAGCTCTCATGAGAGCTAGAGGATAAAGGTGCCAAAGAAGAGGAAAGGGAAGTAACCCAGAACAACAAAGCCAGCCAAAAGTTAGCATGAAGTTAGGATAGTCTGAAACACTGACACTGAGCCAAAAAATGTATTTGATGGCTTCACTGCGAGCAGGTTCTCTACAGTGGAGAGTGTGGCATCTGTTGAAAATACACGGGGCAACATGGTCTAATCTGCTCTGCACAGGTACTTACAACATGCTCACCACTGTAATGCGAATGCCTTCCAGCAGTGCATTAAGCTACATGATTAACATCTGCTAGCAGTTGTGCTAATTTCCATCATTCTATCAGGTACTGCAAAACCAGTGAGAGTTAAAGAAGCTCTTAAAAACAGGCCTTTTCAAGGCAGGAAGGTGGTTAATGGATATTCAGGTTAATATACATCCCACTGAGTTCTGTCAAGACTGTAAATCACCAACCTAGGATAAATTTACATTTATCCAGAGACTACACTGTTCATTGGAGGTAGCATCATGACATAGTCCTTGAAAGGCCAAGAGTTACAGGAAACAATTTTCCAAGTAGGCTGCCTACAGTTTACAGCAACATTTTTACACAGACCCATTTTAAAGCAACATCCCTGAGGCGTGATTTTTCTTTAATTTACAACTAGTTGATTCTTATGTAATACCCACCACTTTCAGTACTTTTTCCTGATTTAATTCTATATAAGAAGAAAACGATTTTCAAAATTATGGTCAACTTCTTCCGAATTGTTCAAACTCACAAACCATAAGCAGTGATCCATGTATTTTGAACTATATGAAAGAATATTTCCATGAGATCAAGGAACTGAAAAATGCAAACTCAAAGTTGTTTTATCAATGCCATGCAGATTGGACCTCTCTAATGTGAAATAAGCCTACACTCTGCACTGACATTAAAAGGAGGCACTATGTGTGTTGAGAGCTCTGAAGATGACAGGAGGCACAGCAGTCATGAAGGCTATGCCTGCTTTTTTCGCTACAGCTCTAAAGGAAATATATCTATCTCACACTTAGATTATATCCCTTTAGAACTGCCACAGCAAGATTTATGGAGGTACCTGTGGAGATTGCCTACCACCCATGACGCATCTTCCTGTGGTTCAAAAAACTGATTATACCCATTACATTGGGATGGAGGCTCGTATTCCCCTTAAGTTATCATCAGTGAAATGAAGATATATTGTGCTTTGACAAGTTTTATTAATTACTCAGCATTACCATCTAAATCAAAATGTTTTCAACAGGTAAGTACTTTCTAAATGCTTCCACTGTGTGGCTTTATGGATGCAAAGATGCCTGTTTTTAAGTCAGAGCACTGACTTCTATGCCTTCTGATATTTTCACTATCTGATTCCATAAACATGATTGCATTTCACCTGTTAAACCACTGGGCAACAAGCCCCCCCGCCTCCCCCCCAATATTTAGATTCAGTTTAGAACAATAATCTGAATTTAGTAAACACCTCAAACCCTGGATCCCAAACTATGCTAAGTATGCCATTGCTGGTATGTTCGCCCCATGTTCCACCCTTTGACTTCATGATATCTTTTGAAATGGCACCTGAACCAACCAGAAGTCCAGTGGTTACCAAATTAGACATATTTCTTCTTCCCGTTTACTCCTATGGTTGGAAGAAATCCCTGTCTCAATCTCCTTGTAGTACACTAGCACAGAAACATATCAGCAGAGTGACCGTCCGGTATAAAAGACAGCTACATCACGTCTTGAACAGTTACTTAAACTGTGATGAGAATGAAAGACACTTTCACCATTCACTTTCAGTCTATCAAGTAAGTTTAAGTACTGAAAAGAATTAAAAATAACCACTGTAGTTTTCCAACAAGGTGGCTGCCTACTACATAAGATGTAATTGTTCCTACCTAACATGATGATTCAGCTGGTGTTTGTATGATTCAAGGATCCTGACATAAGGTTTTCCTGAGCAGGATTTTCTTTTCCTGATGGGGTGAGTACCATAAAGTCACATTAATAAAAGGCCTCTCTTTACTCCTTTCAAAAGAAGACAGAACAGCATTATGATTGTCTTTGGGATCAGTAAAACGCGTGGGTGGCTGCATGGAAACGGTATTATACGGTGTGGGTAATTGCTTAGTCGTGCCTTTCAGTTAACTAAGCTTAGGCTTGTTTTTTTGTCTTGATTAGCCACACAAGTCAGCTTGAATGTTTCACTTCTGGGATAAATTTCACAAGCACCTCAGTCTTCATGTTATTGTTTGAACAAAAAACTAATACTGATAAAGAACCTTACCCAGGTGAAAGATGTATCACTGACAAAGAAGCATAGAATTAGAATATCAATAGATGTATCACTGATGAAGAAGCATAGAATTAGAATATCAATAGGTGGTTACTGAAGGAAAATTGTCAAAGATTTATTAATATGTATCCTCCTACCACTGAAGGAAGTTTGTACCTCTCATTCTGGGTTGATAGCCGTTAAAATATTTTTACAGTACACAACTCACTATAAAATGTTTTTCAACTGGGGTTGCATCCTGAAGAGAAGGAATGTGAACAAAAACATCAGCAGTGTGCACATTGATCTTTACAATATTGTTGCAAACTAATGGGAGGCAAAAGTCTTTAGGAAAAAAAATATTCTGAGAAATTTTATACACATAAATAAAAATCAGAAGGTTTGACAGTGTTCTGTTCCATGGGATGATTGTAACATTTTTGGCACAATATATCCTAAGGGTAAAAAAACCCAAAACCACAACCACAAGCCCACAAAAAAAAAAATCTCCAAACAATTTGGTTTCTAAAATCAAACCTGTTTCCAGCATTAAAACTTAGTGTTATTTCCCTGAGCTGTCACCTGTGATAAGGAAGAGAAAGACAAACTTTTTCTTTTCTTCTAAGAGCTGCTATTCCACAAGCCAGCTCTCCTGCCATGGTTTGATACCTCTTTGTAAAACAGGCTGTTCCTCTGCATAGATGTGCCTGACACACTGCAGATACCAGATGGAAGACAAGCTGCAATGGTAACACAGCCCCAGGAATGATTATATTACTTTAAAAACAAACAGAATAAATCTACCTTCAAAAAATTCATTGTAAGTTTTTTCTCTAGCTTATAATGAATGTATGAAGGAACATAGAATAGGGGAATTGTTTTGCAGCTGTGAAATGCAACTATTTCCCAATTTTTTTTGCACCTTTTTTTTAAAAAAGGTCTTTGTTTTAGGCAACTCCTTGCCACAGATGGGCTTGTCCCTAAACACTCTAAAAGAAGACTTTTCATTCTGTAGAGCTCATACGAAGACTGACAAATTATTTCAAAAAACCTGGAAGTTTGGATTATGTGTGATGATAGACATATTTCCTTAGAAAATTCTGCCCTTGCTTCCCGAGCCCAACCCATACCAAGCACAAGAAATAAAGCTGTGAACAGGTGACTTGTTTTATGGCATGAGGGATGGTTCAAGCCCACTCTTATAGGCATAGATGAAAGAAGCTGAAAGCTTTTTCCGAAGAATGCCAAAAAGCTGAGCGCCTCAGAATACAGCTGGAAACTTCCGGATAGTTCAGCACTTCAGATGTGTTCTGGCCGTATCTCCTCTGATAGCAGCTTGACAAGGGGAGGCTAAAAAGGATTGTTAGCTCTAGGTTGCCCTTATGTGAAAGAAGAAACCAAAAAGTCTAACTAAACCAATCAGTCACCTGTTTTATGCTACTGAGACAACAAACGCAAATGGCAGAACATAACACCAACTCAGGATAACCTGTGTAATTTTCCTTGCAGAAAACCTTGAAAATGTTTTCTGTGCTGCTTTGTGTCTTTCTCTAGAATGTCAAATGCACTAGAGAACACAACAAAAGGTCAGAAAGAGTTTGGGGCAAAAGTACTGAAGGTTTAATCCTGCCCTGTTAGCCTAGTTTGGCAACACGAAACACTTAAAAAATATAATACATCCTGTGGTGTTCAACATGCCAGTCTGCACTTCTTGCCTCTGGTTAGCAAACAGTGCAATTTAACCACATCTCAATTTATGGCTGTGTGATAGCCAGCTTCAGTTGCTGTCAGTCATCCGTTCCCTAAGGAAATTAATCATAATCATAATTTTGCACAGTGACTCTGCAAAGAGTTTGTCATTAAAGAGCTTGATTATCCTTGAGGTTTTTAAACTTTTAGATACAACAGTTTTTTCTCAAAGCTTGGTATTGGGAAATACTGCTAAAGACAACTAGACAAAGTGCTAACTCTCTTTTTTGTTTCCTCTGCTAGAATAGATTCTTGATTCTAATTAATTAAAGTACACTTCATGTCATGTGAGGAGCCATTGCAGCTGCCACAAGGATATTACATATTTTTGAACAGAGGGAAAAGCTCTGAGTCATCTTGACATGAAGAAAGAGTTTTTCTCTTTAGATGTCAGAGCTACACAATCAGTTTCAAGACCCCCTTTTTTACTGTTTGGCATTTAGGATGAAGTGATCTGGAAAGGATAAAGTGATTTATACCCTAAGGTGGCATTACTAGTAAATAGCTCAGACCACATTGTCAGAAAAGTAAGGTTAAAAGGAAAAAGTAGTCAGAGAGCCGACGCACTACCTCAAGAGCAATGGAAGAGCCAACAGGATGGCTCGGCTCCAGTCTCAGGCCAGAGTGAGGATGCTGCGGCCCCAGGGTGCAGACAGACCATGGCAGAGGGGGACCGGGCAAAGCAGCCACCAAAATCAGAGTTGCCCAAACGCCTCCCTGGGGTCCTACAGCCCACAAGTAAGGTACAACAAGGTTTGTTATTCCTTGTTTCCAATGACTATTGAGCTTATCTTTTGACATCTAGGAGTCAACAAAGAGCAAGTAAAATCAGCCTCAAATTTATCTGATGATGTAATGCAAATGGGGCTTGAGGGTCTGGAGCACAGATATACTGATCCAAACAAGAAAGATGTGATAGCAAGGCAGTCTTGTCAAGCTCCATAATGGAGAAACACTAAATTCAAATGTCCTTTCTTTGATGGTGCATCCTTGTTGCAACTATATTTCTTAATGTATTAGGGTAAACAGATGGAAAAGTGCCAAAATGATAAAAATGAGGCTGTTGTATAGAAAATATGAAGGAAATACTATCTGTGTGCCTCCTTTAAACTTGCGATCCTGTGCAGAGCCATTTTACACTTAAGTGAAACTGTCCCTGATCAGAATTTCCTGCAATACCTTAGGGAAAAACTTGCATGCAAAACCACTTCAACAAATGTTTCTGAATACAAAGGTCAGAGAAGAACCAAACTGTTTTCAAGATTGCATTATCAGGAAAGATTCCCAGAGTGAGTGAAGCATCAATCAAAATAAAAGAGTCCTGAGAACACAAGCTGAAAATTGTTTGCTTGCAATTATTCCATTTATTTCTGTGATGTGCCTTTCTGTTGACACATTTATCCCAAAAGGATACTCAGTTTTCACAGTAGAAATATCATACAAAGAATATGGAAACCTCTTTCAACTAAATGTATGGAAGCACACACTAAAATACAGAAGATAATTTTCTGATGCTGATAACACTGACTCTTGATTACTTTGGTTATCTCTGCTATTCAGTGACCAAACAGCAGAAGGGCTAAGATCCTGGTATTTTGAATAAATAGTGCAATTAGTAACCTAAGCAAGAAGAAACACAAAGTACAGGAGACAATTTACCTGGGAGGGGGGAACGTATTACGAATTTATTTCACTTCAGCATTTATTATTTTAATATGCAGGTCTTTTATTTTGCAGTCTGTGCAACTGTCTTCATTAAAAATTCTGAAATATACAAATATATACTCAGGCCTTAGAGACATTTTCCAGAAAACATATTTGTATGTATTTCATGTAAACATTGGCAAGCATTTAGGTTACTATTTAAAGAGCCTAGTACAAGTGTGCACACATGTATTCATTTAGGACATATATCTACATATGCAGATCTGGTAACTCTGTGACATTTTGCATATGTAATTACCAAATTTGTTCACCAAAATACGTTTTTTCTTTATTTCTGGTGAAATAGATAATACTCCATAATTTAGTTATTTCAGCCTAAACCAAATAGTGCAAACATGAGAACCCATGAATTATTTCAAGCACAAGAGAAGTGCTTCTGACACAAGTTACTCACACTGTAATGCTTTGACAGGCAAGGCTTTATGCAAGAAAAAATGTGTCTAATCTAGAAAGGCATAGGGCTCAAACCTTTCTCTCACACAATCACACCCAGAATTTTAAAGAAATAAGCTGCCAAACAGTTTTTGAATACTGCATATTAAGGCGATTATTTTATCACTTGTGCAGATTTTTGGACAAGGATAAGAAATCACAGATGAAGACAGATGCCTGTACTAATATTGAATCTATTAACTGTTTTGATTGCTGTCAATTATGAAAAAAAATCTTTTTCAGAAAGCAACTGATTATCTGAATGTCCTAGTTTTGGTAGGATGCAAACTAGCCCCTTTTCAAGGGTTTTCAAGGCTGAATTAATGGCATTTCTTGCAAAAGATCAGTTTCCACTATTTTCTAAGGATGCTCATGTCAGTCCCAAATTAAGGAACCCCTTCACCAGCCCTGCATTTCCAAATATAAACTGCATATTGGGAACAAATAGGGCTGCTCTATAAGAGACTCTAATCCTTCTGTACTTAGCACTGCCAAAGAGAACTGTCAGTCATTCCTATGATCATTATTATATGAAATGCTACAAGATTTCTTCTTTTTCCTTGCTATTGACAAATATCAATGAGTATCTGGGTGCTGAAAGATTAAGTAAGGATGTAAAGCTTTTTGTGCTCTCTGCATACTGCTGAAAAGCAGCTGCGTAGCCACTTTTTCCATCTAACTCAGAAAATGCTGCCAAATACATTACAGAGCAGCTGGTCAAGACTGAATCATATCACTAAAGACTAGTTGGTAAAACCGAATGTCAGGGAAACGGATGTGATACCAGCAGAGTGGCAGAAGCAATCAGAGTTAATGTCAAGATTACACATGGCCCTTTTTCTGAGACTGTGCCTACTTATTACTCAAATTTGCAACTTGGGAATACTCTGTCTCCTGTTGCTACCAGAGAATAAAACTGCTATGGTGGTGTGTTTTTCATTGCTGCATGACCAGAAGACTGCAACTATCCTATTGCTTCCATCTATTTGTACTGAATTACCATTCCTTTTCATTGTGCTCTCCTGGCCATGAGTTTATATATTCCTTTAACTAGAACATTGTACCTGCCTTAGGTGTCTTTAAGATGCTATATCATGTAAATCCTGAATGATAAATGACTTCCATTAATGAACACTGGATGGCAATTATGACTTCTTATTTGCTTTACAGTTATGCCTAGGTGTTTGTGCTAATATCAAGGCTGAGTTTTCCTAGGACATAATTTGTCCTCCAAAACCCATATAATGTAAGAGATGGCTAAAAAAAAATAAAAATAAAAAGAGTAATTGAGGAACATGACACAGTTTATCAGATAGCATGCAGAAGAGGAATAGCAAGAAGCATTTTAAACCAGTCTTGTTCTCTTGCCTTGTAGACCAGTGCTTCATCCACTGGATTGTGTTGCATTGCTGTGAACGATTCCCCTCATGCAGTTTGCAAGATATGATTAATTTTGCATAAGCCATTTACAAATACAACCCTAAATCTTATAAAACAGGGACTGCAAGGTAATTGCTTCAATTTGCTTCTTTGAAAGTATATGGATTCTGTATTTAAAAAGAAATCCTGAACTCCATCTATGATTTGTGGAACATGATTATCATATCTAAAATTTGAAAGCACTAAAAGACAGAAAATTAAAGTAGAATATCAATTGTTCAGCATCAGTGCCTCATTATAGGGAGAAAAAAAATATTTGGAAAGGAATGGATGATGCCTGAAATTCACACTGATTTAGCCTTTAACAGGCTGGCATGTTGTATTTTATGGTGTAATGTAATCACAGTGGCACTTTTTTACAGTTCTACTCTTTTGTATCCTGCAAATGGCACTAGATAAGTCTATAAATAATAATGTTTTAGCTAATTAGGTCACAGCTGTACTTTTTTACTTCTTTAATGCATTCTGTGCCATAAGAGCAGTGTGAGGCTGGTAACACCAGCAAAAATAAACATTATTAGCTTTCCCTATATGCAATTGTACATTTCAAGATCTGGCTAAATGGGTTTTTATCACACTACCACAAGTTCAGAAAAGTCAGACCATTGAATAAAGACAAAATCAACTATGGAAAAATCTTCATAACACACTACAGCATTTTGCATGCCATACCTATGAGGAGACTTCCAGATGTTTTAGTGTGACAGTTCTCCTTCATTCTTACTCTCTTCTATATGGACAAATAGCTTATGTGCTCAAATTCAACTACAAATGGAGGATGAGAAAAATCATATCAAAGACAGCTAAGAAAAATTTGCAATATCTTTTTAAAATATAACACTACAGAAATATATAATGATAAAAAAACATGACCTCTCACAGTCTTCCAGGGCAGAAAGTGCTAGTTATAGACACTTTTGGCTAGCATTCCCCTTTTCTAGCCCTGAGTAAAGACGAGCACCATTTCAGAAGGCATAAGATTAGGTACTGTGGCAGTAAGACCAAATGGCATGTCGTGCTTTTAAGAAACATACTAGTAGGTTGAACATATATGGACTGCTCCAGAAGTTTTAGAAGGACTCTCATACTAAATACCCAGCATATTATCATTTAACCAAACTTTCTCTCATGCTCTAGCTACAATTTTCTCAATTAGAATATGTAATAGAAATCTCAACCTATTAATGGGTACAGCCTTATAGGTTTATATGGTCTTAGAAGCAGAAACTGTATGGTAACCTTGAAATCACCCTGGTGATCTTCGCCCTTCCTTGCTGATGATTTGTTACTTGTACAGTATTTTATTGTAACTGTTGCTGATAGTTTAATGGAAATTCAGGCCACAGTGGTTTTGATATGTTAAAATACCTTAAATTTTACACATGGATATATTGCACTCATTAAATGAACTTTGTTGTACAATGGTCTGATTTTTCTGGATTGGTCTACCATTTTATCCTCAGATGGACCAGACTCAGTTTACTTGATGAAAAAGCCAACAGTCTGTCCAAAATTTGATAGGAATTGATATCAACCTGAGAACCTTTTCTAAGAAAAAACAACCTAAACTCCAAGGAACAAATCAAACAAGAAAGATCTTCATTTTTGTTTTGTTTTTTTTCCTTCCTCGGTATTTAATCAATTTGATCTGAAAAAAGAACACATGATTTTATAAGTAAGCTCCAAATCTTTTGGTGGATATCATCAACGGGCTGTCATTATCAAACAAAACAGGTTTTCTACTTCATATACTTTTTCTTGCACAGTTAGACAAAGAAGGAATCTTAGCATCCTCAGTGGGCTTGTAAAGAATATGAATCTCCAAGGGTACATTAAACACAGAATACTAGGACAGAGCCAGAACCAGGGGAGGCCAACAAGCCATCTAAACAATGCAGTGTTTCCCTGGTCTCATCTGGGATGGAATCTCAGCATTCATTCTTTCAACTCTTACTCCTGTGATTTATTTTCTTTCCTGCAAATAAATGATGTGGATGTTTTTTCTTTGTTTTGTTTTGTATTTAGCTGAGAAGTCACATGCTCCTTAGCCATGGTAGCCTTCTAGTATTTCATACAGTTTAAAAATTAAGTTTAAAACTGCCAGAAAATCAAGCCCGTTGGATTCACAACGTAATCTGGACAGGTCCTCTACCACAGTCTCACAAGCAAGCTGGGAAAACACAGTTTAGGTAAAATTTCTGTCATGATACATACACACCGATTAATGCTTGTGCCTAGAGAAATTATCACTATCAAGCCTTGAAACTTCATCTATTCAAAGTTTTCAATAACATCTTGCAGAACTGAGTAGAGAACACACCTTTCACCTCTAGCACTGGCCTTGGAAAAGTTACAAATGTCAAAGGGACAGGATCAGAGTTGAAGAGAGAGCTCTCAAATTAACCAGATAAAGGAAGAAGAGCAGTTTTAGAAAACCAAATGGGAATTGAAAATGCAGGATAAGTCACTATGCAGAAGATACAAACTAATCATGAGTTATTCAGAGCAATGTGATCATGTTGCGACGTACTTCACAATGGCACATATATGACGTATGTAATACACTGAGGGCAATTATTGTGCTCTATCTGCTGCTGAAGAACACTCAGCTGGAACACTCTACCTAGTCTTGAGCATCACAATTTAAGGAAAATATGGATATACTTGGGCCTTTCCAAGCAAAACAATAGAACATTAAGTCTTTTATTAAACATGAGTTATACAAAGAGGCTGAAGGAATTAGCTTTGTTCAGCTTAAAAGAGATAAAGGAGGTAGATATCATGGAGGGTTTCCAATAGGCAAACAGCCAGAAGAACACAGGGACCCTCTGCTCTTAATGTCCTCAGAAGAAAAGACTTAAAAACATCAGCCTGCCTACCAGAGCAGAAGACACAGACATCCTTTCTTATAGTGAAGAACAGACACTCCATGGAACAGACTGCTTCGAGGGTACAATATTTCCATCCTCAGAGGTTTTTAGGAGCAAGCTAGACAAGTATCAGTCTGGATAAATTTCAGCGTATTTGATCCTGCCATGGATGAGACATTGGATTAGGTGGCCTCATGAGGTATATCTACTTCTAAATTTCTATGACAGTTTTCATTCTGACTTTTCTTAATCAAATTAAGTCTTAAGCTTTCCAGTTATTTATCTCCCTGCAGACTTGCCCAAGTTTTACTCTATTTTTCACTTTCTAACAGTAATGTGTTAAAATCCCCTGTGCTTACCACCAGTTAAACACCTTCTCTGGCACTCTCAGGTAATTTGGCCATCAATCTAGTTCTCTCTGAGTGTGGAAGTAAATAACACAGTTGTTGGAAAATGTAAAATAAACCAATGCAATGTACAGATGACATCTATTGAAACAGATAATTCACCAAAAATGAAAAATTATAGACAACAATACAAACTCTATACCAATGGGAAGGAAAGGTTTATATTACTTCACATTGAAATCATGTTCCAGAAACTTGAAATTTTGACTTCTGAAATATTAGACTTCTTAAACCAGAGACAGAAAATTAGATGAAGTTGCCTATGAAGAGATCCTTCTTATAGCTAGTTAACTACTTTGAATATTATTTCACTTGTTTCATCACATATGCCTCATTTTTCACGTGAACTTGCAAACCCATTAATATTGATGCAATTTGGAGGTAAACACTAGATAACTAGTTAAACAGAAATTGAGCTAGAAGCTCTCTGTTGTTTGTTTTTTGTTTGCTTGTTTTTTAATAAAAGATTCTGTTCTAATAGTACTTTATATCAAATGTTTGATTATCATAATTTGTTCCTCCGTAATCCAGAGTTCTTCATTATATGATATTAATCTTCTCTATACTGTAAACAGTCTAGAACATTAACTGCAAGTGGAAACTTGAGCAACTAAAGAAAAAGCAATAAAATTAATTTTTCAAAGCTGACCTCAATAATTTTCTCCAATTTCAATAATTAAGAACACTTAAGTGTATTTCAATAAAGCATAATGCTTGTCAGCTACATTAAAAAAAAGGCACTGAATAATTGGTATGAATAAGAATTGGTCTGTCTGAAACAAGACACACATGTACCCTGTAACTCCTAGTAAATTTGACCATGAAAACTTTTACAAGGATAATTAGAACCAAAACAAATATAGGAGAAATAATATCAAAGAGAAATGATAACAAGAGAAGTTTATCTAACTTTTTTCAGCTATAAATTTTGTTTGGATTAAGTTTGTAATCAGTGTATTTTGGTTCTGTGTTTGCTCAGGCTTTGGCAAATTGTCAATACTTTGTTAAAGCAGACAAATCTGTGCTTGTGACATTTTGATACTAGAACAAAAACAGAGAAGAGACAAGACTTTTTAATGTTACTAAACTATGATGTTTTGAGGATATTATCAAAGTTCTATATAACATTTAATACATAGTCAAATAATTATTTAAATTACTTTTATTTGTAAAGTTTAATTAGAACACTGACACGTTCAAATGACTGACTCAAAACTCCACTCCCCAGCCATGTAGGCTGTAAACATCTTCAGCTTTGTTAAACTCAGTTCTTTATTTGAGTTATTAAAATGATGCCTCCTGCATTATTATGAGTGAACAGAGAAGTGCTATAATGTATACCAGAGTTATGTGAAATACAGGTAAAATTGAAACTGATTCTTGTATGTATGATTCCTCTAAAAACTTTTTCTCCAGGCTGATTACAATGGACAGTAAAAATCACAAGTTAACACAACTCACATACTATGTATTTACAGCTCATCCTTACCATACAATTACTCTTTATTTCACTAACCTAAACCAACTCTTTTTTGTCTTCTCTTCATGTTCATTTCCAATATGTGTGTACTCTAGCACCATCCAAAAAAACTGAAGACAATTATTGTTTGTACTGTCTCAAAGGGTGGAAAAATTGTCTCAGTACAGAGGCTGTTTTTTAACACAGTCCACACACAGTAGGTTGTAGTAATCCTGTATGACTATATTTTAGATAATTATCAATTAAGGAATAACTATAGAGTACTGGGTTGATTTTGGAAAAGCATGTTTCAAGTACATTTGGAAGTGTGCTTCATTCTCATTAAAGACTAAATATTTTCCTGTCATATTCAAGGTGAGGTGCTACACAACTCTTGCTTGGCTTCATCTATGACAAAGAACAAGCACAAAGTCCATTTCTCCCAGCAGTAAAAACCAGGAGACTCTGCTTCTGGAACCCTAAGTTCATGGACCTACCTTAAAATTAGTTAAGGCTGGGGTGGGTATTCCCAGCATCATTCTTACTCCGAACCTCTCCTCTCATGGCTGGAGGATTCTATTTTTTAGCTTAAAACTGATTCCTGGTCAGGAATTTTATTTCTGCTGATCAATAACATTTTAGATATTTTTCTTCAGAGTTTTTTCATTTCTCAGAATGAATTTTGATAAAAATAATATACTGTAATATAATTCCAGTGGAACACTGATTCTCTAAGAAATCTTGAAGTTCTAATTTACAGAAATTGCAAACAACTCATAGAGAACCAAGGAGAATGTCCACAGCAGACAAGTTGTGCATCTGTCATGAATGGTCCCAGAGTAACTGAGAAAGCCCCTGTTGAAGTTTGTGTCTAAGACAGACTGAAGGAGTTACTAGCAAATATACGTATTTGTAACAAGGGCTAAATAAGACACTGAGGATACCATTGCCATTTAAAGCAACTCCTGGGGCTGCCTGAAGTTGAAGTGTGTTCATTTCTGCCCCCCATCAGAATCTGCCACAAGTGTAGTAAAAAAGAGTAGCACAAGCGATACAGATATCAATGTGTTAATATGACTGGTGAGAGGATTAATGTGGAGGATTAATCTGGATATTAAGTAGGCATTACTTCACACTATCATACGAGACTGAGCAGGAAAAAAATGCTGTTAGCAAGCTA
This sequence comes from Columba livia, assembly GCF_036013475.1. NCBI lineage: Eukaryota > Metazoa > Chordata > Aves > Columbiformes > Columbidae > Columba > Columba livia. Next base: position 71,622,370 of record NC_088604.1, read on the forward strand.
AAGACTATTTTTAAAATGAAACCTAAAAAGGGATGGAAGTGGAACATAAAATGCGTCATCTCTTCAAAGTTTATTATGATGGCTACGCCTCTGGCTTATACCGGCCCACAGATGTAATGATGACACCAGGTGTATCAGGATTTAATATCCTCATAAGTGCCCCAGAAACTGGTAAAGGGGATTTCAAAACTGCTTCAAAAGTGATAAAGTAGCAGAGGTAAACAATTCAAGGCTGGGATTTGAAATTCAGTGCAAGTAAAAGGGGGTTCGGACAAGGTGTCCTGGTCCAGATTTACATCTGATTAAAAGATCACTGGGTGCATGGATATAGACAGAAAACACAGACCCACATGTAAGATAACCGGAAACAAGAATATTCATAGTTCTTATTAAGTACACTCAGCTGCTTGCTTGAACAGGGCTCAAGAGAAGTAATGTCTGAGTAATACTGTGACGAACTGAAGGAGGAGTGTAGGAGTGCTAGGATAGCTTCCTTGGCAAGCTAACTTGCTCTTATCAAACAACACTTTTGCTTGCTTTTTACTGCCAAGGTTGCCTGAAAGTATATTGTTATGAATGAAGTACAGATATCTGGGAAAGCAAGAAGAATCACTGGAAACAGGAAAGATATAATAAAACACTAAATGATTCCCTAAATTTTAATTGTGCTGTTGACTCCTGTGAATTGGTAACCTTTTAAATAGGGCACCAAAAAATGGGCAACTATCGTATCAAATGCTCTGCAGACATATCCACAGAGGCAGAGACAGCTGTGCAGAGCTGGCACAGATGTTTTAGTTTTATTTTTGTTAGTTCTCTGTCAGATTTTAGGGGGAGATTACTCACAGCTGTTGCTCACAGAAAAATAATGCACTGTCACTGATCCTCAGCTACAACAGAACTCATACTACCAGTACTAGATGTAGGCTTACTTGCTGCTCCAGGCAAAGAGGTGAATGCCCATTTCTCCTGGCCTTCAGTCTTTCAGACAATAGTCATTAAATTTTGTAGCCCTAGGTGAATGTTTGCACAGTGCTACACGTGTCCCTAGGAGGTACTGCTACGACACTTCAGATGAGTAAGAGCAGCATCTGCAGTCACATTCAAGGGGATGAAAATTATAAGTCAGAAAGAAATTTCTCCCTGTGGTACAGTATTACACAACTAAGTGCCTTATAGGTTTTTACAGTTTTCTATCAAACATCTTCCACTGCTCATTTTTGAAAAATAATATTACAATGAATGTAAGAATTGTCACATACAATGAAACCTACATTTGTATGGTGTTTTCACTACTCATATCTTCTTTTAGCTTGAATTAATATCAGGTCATGAAATGTCTCAAAAATTAAAAATGATAAGTTGTGGTGGATTCAATTAAATTAGCATATACAACCTTATGTATGTTTGTCCCTTGGTGTTTAGGACAGGCTATATTTCCTTGTCCATGTTGTTTGCTGAATGAAAAAAAAAAAAGATGATAATGCATTATCACATGTTCAGAGTTAAGACCACAATTTTATTTTTAAATTTAAAGCAAAACCAAGTAAAAAAATGTTCTGCAATAAGAATAACTGGTATCACTGCCTGCACAAAAACTTGTCATGCAATATCTACTATTTTATATGTTTGGGCAGAGTTCTTCATATGTACCTTTACAATGCTTAAATCATTGTATTTTGTTTAACACTTTAGTGGAAACTGAATGCCAAAGGAGACATAAAATTTACAGCTCCTGAACTCACAGGTGCAAACAAAAATACAATACCAAGGTTTTGTCTTTACTTTGTTATTTTCTCAAGTCTATCCTCTATCACTTCACTTGAAAGGAGATACCCCCCCAGTTTCTTCAATCACCTCAGTGGCTAGTAAAAGATCTTTTGAACTTAGTTACTCTATTGTCAGATTCAGTGGTTATCTACATAAGAAGGCATATTTGAGATCCCTTCCAATCCCTAACATTCTGTGATTCTGTGATGAAAATAATTCCTAAAGATCAGATTACTGAAATCTACCTCAAGGACATTCTGCTTTCCTAAGACACTCTTTCCAGTAAGGCATCATTAAGTCCCTCTTCATTTTTCAAACCCCTGAATTTCTGTTGAATCGTACAAATTTAATAGTATTTTAGGATTCAAAAATAAGTAACAAGGCAACTGTGAGGTCATAGTCACCAGAAGTTCTGCAAGGATTAAACTGTTCCTGGGTGCTACCCATTTGTCACCTGCTCTGAAGTATCTCTCTAGAGAAATCAGCTCATCCACTCGAGCAAGAGAAACAAAAAGTAAGCAGGCCAAAGGGAATAGTCAGGGTCAGTGGATCTGCAAGCATGCTGAGCAGCTCAGATCAGTTTGGTGTAGACACCTGGATCAGTCCATGTTCACACTGAGTATTTTTATGGAATTTGAGAAATGCTTACATATGCTTCAGACACAGACCAGAGTCCTAAAGATATGACAGGAAATATAACCCAGCAGGTACTTCACTTTCCACACTGAGATAGGATCCCAATGACAAAGCTGGATCAGAAATACGCACTTGAAATGATGCTTATATTGCATATGCTTCATATAAAAAGAAATACATTTTAAATTTTCATGGCTGTTACTGTTACATGAGAATGAAGCTCATCTCCATTTTAGAGAAATATTGCCACTCTAAGAATTTTAAATGGAAGCACTGCTGTTGGTTGGCCAAGGGTCTGAATTAAATCTCTGACAGTAATGAAATGCTTTTCATTTATCTGTTGAACAGTGTACCACAAAGGGCATCTGAATATGACTGGGCCTTCCTTATTTTACGTAAAACAGACTTCATTCATATCTAACATCTCACAGATATCTCACAATCCAACATTATGAGAGGTCATTCAGGGATGACTAGGATTTTTAACATAGATCTATTACGACAAGACAGATTTTAGGTGAATGCAGTTCAAAAGAAGGAAACGTATTGTGGGCAGTAATCACAATGGAAAGGCTTTATCTGAGATATCTAATATTGAGCACATCAGTAAGGTGAAAGATTTAGTGATGTGAGATATATTGAACAGGTAAAACCTGTATGGCAATAGTAAACTGTTAAAAAGACCTAGTGATACTTGACTAAAATATTTCACAATCTTTCTTGAGAAAACTACTTGTTTGTACAGAATAGTCACACTAAGACAGTAGATACACATAGATACTCTAACTGAAGTGGAATATGCTGCATACTTGTCCCAGATGGCTTGCTATGAGTAATCTACATGTAGATTAAGGAAAATCTTTGAAGATACTTCAAAACATTTGAAACTAGACACACACAAACTAGATAAACCTCTCTAGAAGTTCCTGTAATATAATGTAATATTGCACACATATGCAGGGGTAAGGTAAAGTTTCATCTCACAAATTGTTTTTCTTAGTTACAATCTATTTTCAGTTTCCATTTTTCACGTTTTGAAATTCACTGCAAGTTCATTGAGGCAAGCATAAAGTGTCCAGTTTGCATTAGTAACTCCACATCTCTTAAAATGCATGCAAAATCGAAAGTGTAACTACTGTCATTATGTTGTGCAGCTAACCAGCTGTTCACTTTTTCTCCTACATTGACTTTTCCATGTCTAGAAGAGTGCCAAATGCCATTGCAAAGGTTCTTGAAAGACAGAGGTTTGCTTGTTTCTTTACTGGAGATAGCATTTTTGCTTTCTCTTTTTGTTTTTCAGTATTTTTCTGAATTTTTGTAAGATAAATGCCACTCGGAACACAAATACATACTTGCTTTTACTATTTAAAAAACAAATTTTAGACATTAAAGCTAGCACCTGCAATACTGGGTCTTACGCTTACAAATGAACCCAGTAAAACTGCCCTAATCCTACTGTTTAAGAAGTAAAATAATAGAGGCAGCAAAAAGTTACTTCCCGTTGAGCTCAGAGAGAAGTCCAGGTGTCAATAAAGCAACAGTAAAGTCTAATACTTTCATCCAGACCACATATGCCAAACACATCTGCTTGATCACACCGTAAAAAAAGACAATTTTACTACTGCAACACATTTAACTGTTTTGGTCCAGAAAAGCATTCACTAGCTTCACAATTACATTGATTCTTCCATGATGGACTGCAGCCCCTTGTCCTAGTGATAGCAAATGTGAAAGACAGTACCAAAGCAATAAAAAACAATGAGGATATTAGATAAAGAAACTGCCTGCTCCCACAAGGCTTTACATCAGCATTTCTTAATATATTTTTTTAAAAAATAACAGATATTTTGGATCCTTCATTTTTAATGAGACAATAAATGTACAGATAATGGTTGCTTTAATCTTCTTAAAAATCCGTATTATTTTTGAGACAGTTTTGGTGGAAGAAAAACGTGGTCACCCTGCATTCAGTTTTGGTATTTTCCAGTTTTGGAGCGCTTAACTTTTCTAGCTTCATAGTCTTTTGATGAAAACAAAACCATATCACCTGTACAGTACCTCTTATAAATGGTGTGATATCTCAGGTTATTCTCTGTGAGAAAGGGTTCAATTACAGTAATCCGTATACAAATGTGAACATGTGATTCACCTCCTTAATTATCTGGAATTATACACATATGTATTTTTATATATAATACATAAGTTATATATATAATATTATAATTCAATGAAATTCTAAAACTTTTATAAAACAATGATTTGACATTTTATAGATATATATATCTATAAAAATAACTTTAAATCACACACATAAATATATATATTTAATACTTAAATTCATTGTCCTATAAAAAAGTTGTAGAATTTAACAGCTCCAGCCAGGCACTAAAACCCAGCAAACCAGCTAACTTTTGCACTCAGTGAAGCTGCTGATTATTTTTGAAACACCCTGAAATCTGCAGCCGTTGAAGTGATACTTGAGGTAAGTCTCCTTCCAAGATAGATAGCAGGTGAGAAAGATCTGGAAGATTACAATAACTGCCAAGGTCAGTCCTCACATACCAATATGAAGAGAGGTATCAAGTAGCAAAGGTACCTCTGCTTGCAAAAGCAGTCACCCAGAATGGCCACTGTAGCTTCTACAGCTGGGTGCAAATTTGGGAAATTAACAGAGCTGGAGCAGCCAGTGCTACTGCTGGCACAGTCCTGGGAATGCAACAGTGACCCAGAAGCAAGGGCAGAGTTGGCAAGTACTAAAATTACTTATTTCTTGACGTTGAACCTCTGCAGCCTGCCATAACAGAATACATCTCCCCATCCTTGTTTTTTAACAACTTCAGCCCATTCATCCTGCCTTCTGAATATATGTATGCATTTATTTTTATTTCTCCACATGAATCCTATCACTGTTTCTGAAAATTTACCCTCTGTTTTCTGCCAACTCTCAGGGTAAGCTAATTGCTACATGTGACGACTAGAAAAATATTTGGCTGCAGTGGCAGGTAAATATGCTTTATCTGAAAAGCAGCTCTATGAAGAATCATTGTGACAGATTCTTGCCTTTGTTGGTTAAATATTTTAATTGGCAATAAATTAAGCTAATTTCGCCCAAATTCTCTCCATTTTGCCATGACCATAATTGGTAAGGGAATCTTCCTGTCTTTATCTTGACCCATGAGCTTTCTTCCTCCCATTTTACCTATTTTCTTCCCCATCCTGCTGGGGAAGGGAGGACTAAGCCAGCAGCTGGGCAGGAGTCTGTTAGCCACGTCTAGCCCACCACAGGGGGATGGCTTCAGGGAAGACTTCAACGCTACTCTCTTATATCCTGGGTGTATCACAGGGACCACAGCAAAAAACAAAGCACAACAAGAGCTGCAGCTGAGGGAAGTTACAGAGGTATGTTTTATACTAGGCCACACAAATAGAGTTACTCATTCTTTATGGACTTGGGAGAACTTCACAGAATAATTATCCAGTACCACTTGTTTTGAACATATCTCTTTCTTTATGTTCTCCCTATTATTGTAACCATCTTTGTGTTTCTCTGAAGCCCACAACATACGGAAAGCTGATTATCTGTATCTTTTTTTTCCCCGAACTGAAATTAAACCTAACCTTTCTCCTTGCCCTCTGTTGCCACATCTTAAGTTCATTCACTACCTTATGACCACAAGATTGGCCAAGATATCAAAGCAGCAGGTCAGCTTGACCACACATCAGGAAATTAAAGTGAAATAATTTTCTGGAACTGAAATCTCATTATACTTCCCAGCCCAAACTCACTTGGTCTCTAGGGAGCTCACAGTTTAACACTAATAACAAATAAATCTTCATTGGTTTATTTTTAAATGATGCTGGTTTTTAAAGGGATAACAAGGGAGTTTCATGGCTGCCCTACACTCAAAAAGCACAGAATTCACTGCTGAGAAAAGGCAGCAGCTGCTGCTCCAGTTCTGTATCAGTCCAGGCACAGATGAGCAAGAGCATGGCATTCACTTTGCTCTGCTATTCTTCCTTTGTTGACAATATAACAACTGTGTTCCTGGAACCCTAAGGGACTACTAGGAGCTGCTTCAGTTGCTCAAAAGCATAATATGAAAGTCTTCCCCCCAACCCCCCTTTTTTTATTTATTGAAAGACAGTTTATTTGTGTTAAAGTAGCTAGGGCGCAAAGGGACCAGGTTGCATTGCCAACCATTCTTTACTCCCGCCTATCTCCCATCACTCAGTGTGTATAGTCCCCAAAAACAATCTTTGAAGAGCCAAGGATGACAAGGATGATAGCAGACATCAAAATGCCGGAAAAGATCTTCCCACACAGACTGAAATAGATGCTAAATACCCCTGGTAAAAGAAAGGTCCAGAAAGTCTCAGTTGGTCTTTTTTGTACCCTAACCTTAACTTCTACCAGCCACGCACCACTTCAGAGTGGCACCCTGTGATCAAATACCATGTCCAAGATGTCATATTGCCAGTTGTCCCACACTGTCATGACTGTGATGCAGTTACCATAAGATCTATACATACAAAAAGTATATATACTTTGCAATATAGGCTAATACAAAACCATGTTTTTCCAGTGCTTGAACAATAATAATACACTAATATCTTTGAAGAAAAATTCTATAATATGGATCTATATTTTTCAATATAGGTTGCAATATCAGCCTCTCATATTAGTGCCAGTTTATTTAATTAAGTAAATAGTTAATATGTAATTGATGACCGATGTAATTTAAAAGTTTAGTTTTCAAGAATTTTCTTTTTTAGTTGCTCTGACAGATAATTTGGAAGTAATTTAATACACTTAAATCACATTAACATGCAATCTGATTTTTAACAGAGCAGAAGACAAAATATTTATTTTTCTGAAGTTTCATTATTTTTATTTTCTTCTTTTAGAAAACTATACACCAGTTATGGAAATAATTATATTTTGCAGTAGTAAAGCTACAGTGTTTTTATATTACTATACACAGTGATAAGTTCTGTTTTCAATAAAACTGTATTTTGATTATTTTTCCCCCCAGGTGATCTTGATCACAAACATTTCTGCAATTCACAGTTGTCTGCAAATAGAGGCTCAAAAGATTTTCCTGTATATAAAGACACAATAACAAGTAGATATTGTTTTGAGGAAAATCTAAGGATTAACACATTGCAGGAAATAAACAAGTGAATGCAAAAAGTTACAGATCTCCCTTCCTAATCGGCTACCGATTTTATTTAGATTATATGATTGGAGCCTTTCTTGGAAACAAAACCAGAAAAGAGAACTTCTAGCTGAGCCTTGCTTGACACAAGTTGTAAATAATTAAAGTCAATCTGCTCTTTGCACATTGCTGTTGAAGAAGTTGAACAGATGTTTTGCTGCAACACACAAAATAGGCACAGTGCAGATTCGCTTAATGCTTTTTGGGAAACTGGCTTCAAACTCATTGTGCCAGAAAGCATATAAAGATGGCTCTTCCTGCAAACTTTGATCTAATTACAAGAAGAATGGAGAGCCAATTTACCACAAAGCACAAGATTACAAAAAAAAATGTACAGCAGAGAATATATTTTTTAAAATACAATTTAAAAAAAAAACCTATATTCAACTGATACATTCCCTTGAAGAACATAAAATAAGTCCTAAGTGTCCACCAGAGGATATACCTTTTTTCTGTGGAAGAATCCAATTTCTTCACTGCAGGTCTTTGCATGAATACCTACCATTTTGTCATGGTAAAAAAAAAAAAAAAAATAGTGAATCAATTTTCAAATTACCTTTTTTCAGTGCCATTCAATGCATATGGAAAAGAAGCCTGTAAAACTTTGAGAATGATCTCTTGCTTTTGCTACGCATCTTGAAATGCTGGCAAACATTCACAGTTGTGAAACAGACCCTTACCAAGCCTTTCCAACTGACAGTTTTGGGTTTTGTTGTGGTTTTGGGGTGTTTTTTTTGTCTAACTATTCTGTCTACTCCTATGTCATTATAGAATTAATAGAGAGAACCCATGCTTGCCTAGCCCTGACTTCTATGAGAAATGTCTTCTCAAAATTTGTACCTACCTTTGCAACACTGTTACAGACTAGCATGACCATTCTGCTCTGGGACCTCAGCCTTAGACAAGACTATGCAACTTTTTAAAGGTCACAGAGCAAGTCTGTATCAGAAAAGGAATGTGACTATAGGTTTTTCTTGATTTAGACTAGTCACTTAGGCATCCCTTTTCTCTTACCTCTCCTTGCTGACATCGTTTATAACACCTGTGGCAAGGGGCCACACATGGCCTCTAGGTTATACAGACATTTGTAATAAAGAGAGGGGCTGAAGTCACAGATCTGTATTTCCAGACTGAGTCATATTTTCTCAGTAAATGTAAAGAAACATAAATAAATCTGTAAATTACTTGGAGATTCATTCTGATAGAATGCACATAAAATAAGAAAAAAGGAGATAAATCATTCCTACTTTGCCATTGATAAGGGATTACAGAGTCTCCAAAGTCTATTTGGTTTTATCCACTTTCTTTCTCTTGATTTTTGTGCTTTGTCCCTGTCCTTAACCTAAGGCCCAGAGAAAGAATAAACAGCTGCTAACAGTGCCAGTAACATTCAATAGTTCATGTTCCCTTACTCTTTACCCAGGCTGAAATAACTACATTTGGTATGCATTCCCCTCTGCAGCATCCTGGAAACCTGCAGTTTGAACCCGTTTTTCAATTTAGCAGCAATGCACTCTGAACAGCAATATGTTACACAGCCAGCTGGTCTTCCTTAGCCTTTTAACCTCATAATCTTTTAGTGTTCTACGGCAACCCTCATCTACTCTCGGCTGCTGTAGCCTTCAAACATGTATCATATTTGTCGTATTCTTTTACATTGCCTTAACCTTCTTATTGTAAAGGGTGAAGGCACTGTGATTGGCATTAAAAAACAAAGTAATCTAATATTCTGATTAATTCAGAGTTTGGAAGCAAATCTGCAGGTAAAAGAATGTGAACCATATTTGGTGTGTATTTAAAAACAAAACAAGAACAAATATGAAGAAATCTAGCTAATTTAAGTTTATAGCTCCTTATTACAGAATATAATTCTTAAGTCTATATCATAGAATGTCCCAAGTTGGAAGGGCCCACATGGATCATCAAGTCCAACTCCTGTCCTTGCACATGACAACCCCAGAGTTCACACTATGTGTTGGAGGGTGTTGTCCAGTCTTGAACACTGTGAGGCTTGGGGCCGAGACTGCCTCCTTAGGGAGACTGTTCCAATGAGAAATAAAAAAGGAAAAATAAAATTTATAGTTCCTGAACTCACAGGTGCAAACAAAAATACACCACGAAGGTTTTGTCTTTGTTATTTTCTCAAGTCTATCCTCTATAAGTTCACTTGGAAGGAGTTACACTATAGTTTCTCCAGTCACCTCATTGGTCTATGTTATTTCTGGCTTGCCTTTTGCCATTAACATATTTTTAAAAGCCCTTTTTATTGTCCCTCACAGTACTGGCCAGCTTCAGCTCTAACTGAGCTTTGAATTTCCTCCATGCATATGTGTACGTACAAGTATATACATCTATATATCCACGCACCTGCACAGGTATGTAGATGTACTTGCACATGTATTGCACATACCTGCACAGACATACTCATACATTGCGTTTGCATAGGCAGTCACAGAAGAACAAAATATGTGGTTTTTACACAATGATTTGGTTAGGATGATGATCATAGCAAGAAATGAAGGTAAAAACAGAGAGGGAAGCAAAGACTCTATTTAGAAGTTTAGTCAAACTGTCCTCAAATTATAGAAATAAAAAAAGGCTGACTTTGCAGTTAATTAATGGAATTAAGAGAAAAATACAGAAAGTGTTTAAACTAGACATGCATTAAAAATCTCAAGCTTGTCAGGTCTTAAGATACAAAACATATTCAAGCCTTATTCTATAAAGTATTTTCTGTTCTTTTGGTCTAGTGAAGATGGAGAATTGTATGGATTTCTCTATACACATTAAGAACTTCAGCAATATAGGATATGATATCAGCAGTGGTCATATCTGGGCTTTACTTAGTAAGGTAATTCTAACTGAGTTCTTGTTACTGTTCTGTTCCCAGTGATACATCCAAAGGAAAGAGTTTCCAACTAAAGAAGTACTTCTACTGTTGTACCAAACAAAGAATATTAATTACACCATAAGGTAGTCTAATATGGTTGGACTGCAGCAAAGAAGGCATAAATTTAATTTCATGTAAGTTTGGTTTTGATTCACTGCAAAAAGAATAAGTTGTAAATAAACAAAAATGTTTGCTTTTTTAAAGTTTGATTTTTTTAGAGAGCAGTAAGAATCACCAGTACTTGGCAAATATAATTTACATTTTAAAAATTCAGAGAGTGATCCTTTTTCTTCTAAGGATTAAAATTATCAAAACTTTTTTGCAGCTTTTACATTACTACAGTTGGAAGCTACTTGTGAGAGCACAAGAAGCATAATGAGAATATAGAAAATCAAGTGAATGTGTGTCTCTTCAGCATCTGCTTAACTAGTAAAAGTGACCAAAACTTCACCTATTAATCAAGAATCAGGTGACACTGTTTAAGTTCTAGCATTCTGAATTTATAATCTTAGACAAAGTTCTCAACTCTTCTGAATTACAGCACAAACATGATCATGAGTACATGCAATATAGAATAGTTTTCAGACTGAAAATCTTAAGTATAAAATTTAAAATTCTAACTTACACTCTGAAATCTCAGAGATAAGCATACATATGGTATTTTGAATTAAATGTTAGCAGTAGAAAAGAAGCAATTGGTGTCCTAATAATGTCTGTATCTATTTCTTATTTTAGCTTGACATCTGGTATCACAGCAGATTTCTGCCACCTGCAAGGTCAGGAAAACACAGACATCCCAACACTTACTGGCTATAGCGAGCATTACTGTGAAGATTTTTGTATGGTTTGGATGGCTTCTATTTCTTCCCAAGTGTCTCACATATATAAAATAATAACTACGAAAAAGGCAATCTTAAAAAGGTATGAAACTGAAAATCAGCATTAAAATAATCCTTCTGGCTAATGACAGAAACATTTATGGCACACAACCCTCTAAATGCAACTAAGTCAGAAAGCCATCAAAAAGTCAGACATAATGGCTTCATAGTTTGTTATTCTGCCATGGCATATATTAGCCCATACCTGTAGAGGATGCTGTGTGCCAAGTATAGCTGTAGTAGCTCAGCAGTGTATTGTCCACAACCACTGCATTACGCACACATCCCATCAGCCTAAAGGCTCACATGCGGATTCACCTCCCCAGCTCCTAATGACACACAACATCATTGTGCTACATGGTATCTCAAAAAAAACAACAAACTCCCACACTTCTTGAGCAAATAAGCTTCTGAGTTCATTAAGCTTAAGAAGCCAATTGTTTCCCTTACCATCTGCTAACTTATTACATCCCAAAGACTTGCCTCAATCTCACACACCATGGAATTGTCATCTATCTGCCTGCAATATGATTGGCTGGAATATTTTTAGACACTAATAAGAGAATTCTTTTGTCCTTGTGCTGATGTTTACAACTCTACAGCTATGGACAACTCTTCAGCTGTGGACTACCAGAGAACTCAGCCCCACTGAAGCAGCTGAGACAGGAACAACCATGATAATGGGGTAGGTAGCCAAGCCTAACCTGGCACATTAACTGATGAATCAGACCATACACTGCAGTCACATGAGACTTCTCTGCAGAATATTGCTTTCTTTCCTGTTAAGAAGGTGAACTCCCTGACCTCCACTTCAGGATGATGTGTAGCACTTTCAAAGAATATAAGCAACAGAAATAATTATTCTTGTTCTTTTATAAATATGTTTGTCTTCTCAACAATATTTAATAAACATATACTGTAAAGCTGTATTAAAAAGCCCCTTTCCAGTATCAAATGAAGTACTTTTTCAACTGGTATAGACACTTTTTTTGTTTCCTCACAGAAAACTGACATCTAGCTCATATAGACTCAATGGGCCAAATTATTTTTTTGGCTAATCATTGGAGCTTAGCAAAATTACACCAGGCAAGAATTTGGAACAAACATTTTGAAGATACACCAGCAAGAAAATGCCCAAACAACTTAATCTATCCCATATTTTGCAGTTAAGCTGAAATACCAAAAAACTTTCTACACAACCAGCTTGACTCTAAATATATATAAGCCGGTAACAATTATGAAAACAGTATTACCTTCTGGAAAGCAAGCAATTTTTGATACTACTGGAGTGAAATGCACTGAAGAATATGTGCCCAATATCCAGCCTGGCCAAAGTGTGACAAAGGTAATTCAGTCACAGAAAATACACCTGAAGTAAACATAGTTTAATTTGTGGAGATATTATGAGTTGCAGTTTTTCCATTTGCTGTTCTTCCAGCTGCTTCATATTTAGCTGTAGACAGAAATACTGTACATCCAGATGGACTAAACAGCCTTCGTTTGTTTTTTTTTTTTAAGTTCACGTTACTCCTTGCTTGGTCACAAGAGATGTATAAGAAAACCATAGCAGACCTTCTACATTAATATCATTTGTTATTCATATTATAGTAACCAGATGCCTCAGTCAGGAAGGTACACTGCTTTTTCAGATAAAATCAAAGACAGAGGCACAGATGATATTTCTCTCGAGGAGCTGAAGAACCAAACTAAAGCAGGATGACAGAAATGAGCATCCTGAGGTCTGCCCAGAGCTCAGGCTGGATGCCTTTGCCATCTGGTGCCTGCAGGAGCTGCCTGGCAGCTGTCTGCCAGCCCAGTGCCCCAGCAGCACCAGGGCAGGAGACACTCCAGAATCCCGCTGGCAGCAGAAGGAGCAGCACAGAGAAGACTTTTGTCCCTACTCTGCAATTCACTGCATCAGTTGGAGAAGTTCTCTAGACTAGTAGTTTTAAACATGAATTTCTGAGGATTACCATTTTGTTAGCTCGACAAATAATCTGACTGAAAGAGGTTGCAAAGACATCCCTTGAGAGTAAACGAGATCCTCAAGTGTTCAGCAGATATCACACGCTGCTTACTTCGGCATTCCCTAGCAAGCCCATGCCTTTGGATGTGTTGGTTCTGGCTCCTCTGTTTCACAATTATTTCACCTACAAAATGGACGCATTAAACACTAAGCTGGTATTGTATTTTTTTTGCATCAATTATCACAAAGCATCTGAAAAAACTAAAGACAGCACAACACAAGATAGCATACTGCTTAAATATTAACTGTTGCCATCATTTACTTAGCAGGTAGGTAAAGCAAGCACGCCTTCCACATCTAAAATACAAGGAGGGACATGCAACTGAGCATGGTTGCAGCTATTCTGAAAAAGCTAACAATTCATCAGAGGCTGGATCTGGAAAAATATCTACAGAGGACATGATTCTGCACCTTACTATAGCAGAAATAAGCAGTTAGCCAGTTAAAGCCACTGGAGACTACTTGCACCAATGTTGCTAACATATGCTTGCAGAAGCAGGATCTAATTTCTCACAGTATCAATGTTCCAGTAACATAGACTTCTACTCTGTGGTAACATGATTGTTTTGGGCAGGACTTCCCCTTGGGGTGTGTGTCCTTAATTTATTGCTGCAGGGTTGAGTAATGTACCCATCACAGAGCCATTCATGTTTTATTAAAATTAATTTCAAGGGAATCTTGTTTTCGTGAACTGCGTATAGGACTATTTAAATGCTTTGGCAAAAGAATACCAGCAATAAGGAATAATGAAAATGTCTCCTTTTTTTTTTTTTTTTTTCTTTTTCCATTCCTTTAATCTTAAAGCAAGCAAGTTCTAGCTTCAGCCTATGCTAAGGAAAAAAACAATGGGAAACTCCTGCAATTTTGTTCCAGTTGCTCTAAGTTCTCCAGCTTGACTGTCTTACATTGCATCTCCTGGAAGTAGTTTCCCCTTGCTAACACAGATATTTAGGATCTTTCTGCAGATCTGGTTCAGCAAAATCAAGTTGTTTGTGAGACATGGCTCTCCATACCCAATATAGATGTTTTTTCTCTAACCTCCTCATTGATCTTCACATGAATATGTGCCTGTTTTCAGATCTTTGCTAGGTGTGTCAGAACAGCAGAAAATAATTGCTCTGTCTGGTAGATCATTTATTGTCTGAGAGACCATTTTAATGTGAAGAGATGCCACCTGCTATGAAGTTGTCTCATTGTCCTGTCCCAACAGATGGGATGAGGGATGAGTTAACTCTGAACGCAACACGGACCTTGACTCAACAGATGAGATCAGGCGTGAGTTAACCCCAGGTTAATTCTGCATGGTTATGTGAAGTGAATGACATATAATCACTCCCAGGGTCTAATTAAATTATGAGTTTTACCAATAGTATGTGTTGGAATACTAGTTACAGTGAATAGTGGCTTGGCAAAAGTATAACAGCAAGAGTCCTTCTACAAGCAACGTATTGGCAACCATTAGTGGCTATAATACAAAACAAAAATCCAACAGCAGAGCTTAAGATAATGTTACTCTTATATGTTCAAAAGCAAAAGGGAGAGTGATAGAGGGGGGAGGAAAACTAAGGTATAAGAGAGAGAGAAAGATATAAAGAAATAGGAGTATAGAAGAAAAAGAGAGAAAAGCAGAGAGAAAGGAAGAAAGAAAAGGATGAGGGATCCAGCCACTCTTATGGCTGCGCAGAGTGGATGACAAGACTTGTGTGGTTATGTACGGCCTCTGGTGTCCCGTGGTGAGGGTGCTGGGATTTGTAGTTCAGGAGCACAGCATTGTCCGGTGTTTGGTCCAGTTCCCGTGGTGAGGCTGGTGGGCAGAGGGTCCTCAGGGTGGTGGGTTCCCTACCAGTGCTGTTTTAGGTCGAGCTTTTTTATAGCTCTCCAAGTAGAGGAAAGTCTGGGGGAAAGGGGTGATTGTAAAAGATCTACAAGTCTTGGGCCATGTTGAAGGGTCTCAGCTTTTCCCCTTCGTGTGCCAAGCTGGGCATATGAGAAGATGGAGCTATGTGCCCTACAGCTCATCCCCCACCTCTGGTGTCGGCCAGCCGGCCTGCGCTGTGCCTTGTTAGCTTGTCGTTGATATGTAAATCGCAGTTCACCCTATACTGATTGTATCATCTCCTTCTACAACGTTTGAGGCACGATTCCTTTTAGCCTTTGACAATCCTGGGGCTGGAGGAACTAGTTTTGCGCCAATATTTCAGCCACGATCCTTATCAATGGAAATGGCAAGAAAGAAATGCTGACAGTTTATTGGACCATTTCAGCCACTTCAAAGTAAGACCAACCCAGAAATTCCCATCTTACAAGGGAGAGAGAAGAGGAGGTGGGGGAGAGAGAGTGTGCATGTGTGTGTGCCACTGGCTGTGGATATACTCAGAGAAGCATTGAGAAATATGACGGTGACTGTGACTACAGGCACAAAGGTCTAACAATTTGTATGACAGGCACACACAAAAGAGCAGTCCTATCACAATAACTAGAAGAGATCAGGTGCTTTCTGTTACACAAATTGCACTGTTTCAGATATACACAACTAAACAGAGTTCATACATCACCATGTACAAGTGCACACCGCTGCTGTGGGTACTTCACATATGCACCAGATGTACTGTCAAGCTGGTCTATATAGAAGAATCTTTTATTTGTCAATGCAGCATTTTCTGAAAACAATATTTAGTGTGGTCAATAGCTTCTGTTATAAGGAGAGCAGAACAGTTAATTTTGTTATTGTGTCACAATGCCGAGAAAAAGAAATAAAATTAAAATACAAAATGACCTATCAAATTTGCTTGACAGGTACTAATTCACTTTGATCTATCCCTCACCATAATTTCATTGGCAGGGAAACCATACATATTTATAAAAGTGGGAGCAGGCTGCTATTGTTCTGTTTGTAATTTACAGCAACAAAGAATTCATTTAGATTACCATACTTGAAGTCTCAAGGTGACTCTGCTGTGGTTACAGGCCCCCTGCTACGCAGGATACCTAACATAATAAAGAACAAAGCAAAACAATGCTACATCGAGACCAGGGCTCCTGGGTAATCAATTCAGGTATTTACAGCTGAAACAATAGCTCTGTGCAAATCAGCATCATTACTACAATTTGCTGATAGAAACCCCAGGGAACTCAGGAAGTGTCTGCCTGCAAAGCAGCTGATTAATCTGAGTTACTTGTTTTGTTAAAGCATTATTGTTTCCCATCATAATTAACAGTAAATGATTGTTCAAGAAAAGGGCAAGGGAAGCACAACCGAATGCGCAAGATACGCATCTCTTCTACCATTTCAGCATTCCACATTGGTCAGCAAACATATCTGTCACAAATAGGAAGTAGGCCAGTTTCAACCCTGCATACTGTGAAGTACCATTACCACTCACCTGATTTATTTATTTTAAAATGCTTCCTTCTAATCTTACAGAGTTTTGAAAAAAATGCAAGTGTGAACTCAGGGAGAGCCGATTTAATCAATCTGCTGCTTTTTCTCTTTTTGGCACATATATAGGGCTTGCTGTTTCCCCACTTTGCTTTTCCTATTGGAAAAGCAAAGTAAAAGAAATTTCCTTGTCACTGCCTCTCCTCCAGTGCTTTGTCTGATGAAGGCACAGTGTCGCACAGGACCACATCTCTCATACATAGTGGAAGAGACTCTAATTCTGCCTATTCATATAATTCCTCAATGTTCCACTAATGTAAGGAAAATGGCATTTAGGCACACTTCAGAATGTTCCTGCCTAGAATTAGCAATTCATCTTTAAGAAAGGATGAGGCAGACTCACTTGCCTTGTCTCTCCATGAAAACCCCTGCCATGACACAGAGTTGTATGACCGTTCACATCAAATTTGAAATGTGCCTTAAATTTGCAAGCTGCTTAGAAAAAATTTGAAGCAGAAATTACTTCTTAGGTGAAGGATGTTTTCAACATTTTCCAAAATAAAATCGTACACAAGTTTAAGAACATTTCTACCCATAAAAAAAAAAAAATTAGATGGTCTAGTTGATACACCATCACCTGTAGCACCAGAGTAATAGTTGTTTAAACCTGCTTTTGCCTCAGCAAATGAAGTCAATATTCCAACTGTTCCTATGCCTGCTGTAGGCTGCTCCTAAAACACCTACCCAAAGAGCAGAGAGTTGTACAATGTGCAAAAATCTCTGAATTTCACATTAGCTATGACTAAATTGCCTTTTAAACTGAAACATGTCCTATACCTCAGTCACTAGTTTGTTTTCATAATGAATATCTGAACTGCTTCTGCCACTCTTATATTTTACAAAAGCATCTATTTCATGTTAATTTGTTGAGTGATAAGGAATATGAGACCAAAACAACAGAGAAAACCATATTCTAAGCATAAACTGAAATTCCTAGAGCATTTTCAGTATGGATCCATTCCCTTGCAGCAAGCAGGACTCTAAGGCAAGGGAGTCCTTGCAGACTAGGGAGTTCTGCCTTCTTTCAAAATGTTGCCAGGTCCAATTTATATGGACTTGGGATCTGAGGAATCTCTAGATACTGGATGGAGCTGAAGAACACTGCAAAGTGCATTGGAGCCTCTTCACATCTGAGTAGTGAGGTTCCTCTGTGAAAAGCTAAAACATTTTTCCTTGAAATTGGAAAAGTATATGCTGAAATTCTTACTGCTGTGTTTACATGATGCCCATATGCACATTTACATCAAAATTGGCACCATACAGAGTAACACAGAAATAGTTTTTCTACAGACACTACCATCAGTAGCAAAGGTCCTTAGTGAATGACACTGTCACTGCACTTAATGGGATTTTGACATTTCATGGACTGATAATGAACTGAATTGTGATTATAGGTTTCTGTGATAACACACATCTGAAAAGTATTTTTAGAAAAGAACAATAAGAAGACATCCCTAACAATATAAGAAACAAAATAAGATATATATATATATATATATATTTTTTAATAAGCCCAACAATAACCTCACAAAAAAAAAAACAATGACTGAAGCAAGGTAATAGGAGTAACATTTGGGGGGGATACAACTAATGTTTGAAGCCAAACTTTGAATGGCATTGCAAAATAAGTTTTGTGCCGATTTCCAAGTATATATTCAGGATAAAAATAAATAAATAAATAAATAAAAATTTTGTAGAAAGGGCAAGAATTATTTAGTTTGTTCCTCCTATATATGGGTTAACCTCAGCCGAAGGGTTATTCAGGCCACAGCAAAGCTTTTGTCACTGTGTTATTTGTTTATGCTTTTAATAGCTTTTCTGATATGTTCCCGTGTGACAGATTATCCATCCAAAGCAACTACCCTTCTCCCAAGAGATACAGATAACTCAATTATACCCCTCATGATTCAACCTGCATTTTCTGTTTCCTACTTTAACTCACTGTGCATAGTACTTTCTCACAGAATAACAGGGACAAAAGCTCCTTCCATTCCCTGCTCAAGCACAAAAGTATGCTGTTTCATTTGGTCACACTTCTAATACAAAATTGTAATTGAACTGAGCTTTCAGAATTGCCATCCAAGACTTAGAAGTATCAACCATTTAGAGAAACAGATTCCTGTAGAAATTTGGAATCAGTAAAGAACAGAATCCTGCTCAGTTCAGACAGGACATATGGTAATCTTAATTTTGTTAGTAAGTTAGTTTTTCAAATGAATGGTCAGTCTCTACAATGAATTTCAAGTGAACGTGGGGCAATAGAAACCTGTGAAAGAAGGAAAAGAAAAGAAAGATAGAACAAAGTATAAGAAAAGTGAGTATAAGCCAGACTGTGCACAATCTTCAAAAAGGTATTTACTGGAGAGAAGTAAACTGTTTTTGTGGATCTAACAAACGAAATATGAACAATTTTTTTGTCAAAACTTGTTACCTTGCAGTTGGTCAAATTTAGCCCCAAACCCAAATGCTACATGCCAAAGCAGATTCATGTGGAAATAATTTTCATGCACTCAGGGCAAATAGAGCTACAGGCAGCAAATAAAACACAGCTGGGATTCAATTCTAGGTTCAAAGCATTATGCTTTTAGTTCAAATGACTTCAAACAACATGATTCTCACACACACGCGAAAGAGAAACGTGAGAAAAAAATGAAAGAAAATAAACAGAGAAAACAAGTCTAGGATGACAACGAATAAAAAGAGGTCAATCCAGCCCAGAAAAGCAGAGTAAATGAGACAGAAAGGATGAGAACCTAAGATTTTACTTTAAAAAGAAAGCATGCCTATTATTTGGAAAAATGGGACTGAGATTCAACAACTGTAAAATATATTCTTCTGCAGCTAAGTGATATTGGGAAACATTTAAATTGGATACTGTTTTCCTTCCTGCTCCCCCTCCCCAAATATGTTTACCTCAGCTAGATATGGCCCATAAAAAACAATGAAGTCCAACTGCTGTCTCATACCCCAATATTTAAGGAATTCAGAAGTAGTGAAATATCACCACCTCCAGTGCTGGGCTTCACACTTGTTCCCTGCTTTATGTGACATTGCAACATCAAGTACTGAGCAGAAAGATTAGAGTGGTTTCAGAATACTGAAGGTATAAAGCACACAAGAATAAGAATGGTCAAAGAGTACATAATAACTAAGAAAGAGGTAAAATTGAGTACATGCAAGTTTATCATAAACTATGAAAAAATCCCTCGAGATGAAACTTATGAAGATGGGAGAAGGATATTCTGCAAGTCCTGTTCTTTAAAGTCATTTGATCTTAACAAAACCTCACAGGCTTTCTTACAATACAATCTTACACTGGAAAGACAATCTCGATAACCTTAAGGTTTTTGTTTGTTTGTTTGTTTTGTTTTATGTTTGTTTTGGTTTTTTGCTTATTTGTTTGGGTTTGGTGTGGTTTTGCTTGGTTTGGTGGTTTGTTTTTTTTTTTTTTTTTTTTTTTTTTGGAAAGATCACATTTAAGATGCAAAAACGGCCACAAAGTAAGCAGCACAATCCTGTAATTGGCACCAACTTGGCTGTAATTATGGTCAGGAGAATGATCCATCAGGATAAAATGTAAAGTATAAAAATGGTTGCAGGGGATCAATCTACTTCAATTTTGCTTTTGGGGGGTACCTTGACAAGCATTACCCACGCTACTTAGCAGCATCCAAGAACTATAAGAATATCAGCTTTATATTTGACTCAGCTGTGAAGAATTTAATTCTAAAAGCCTTTCCATTCCAAGGTAAATATCTCTCTATTTTTGTATTTGGTTAAAATATGCTTTGTGAATTATTTATTTTATGCTCTTGAAAGGCAAAAGTATTTCAACAGTCACGAAACATCCTCGATTGTCAAAATATACATGTAGGTCACAAAGTAAGCAAAGTTTAAGCCACAAAGCTGTGTCTTCCCATGAAATTATCTCTTTACCTAGAAGGCATCATTAGAAGAGATTTAGAAAAATTAAAATAAAAAAAATTCTGAAGGCAGGAGTTGAGAAGTTTTTAATAACTCACCCAGCACAGAAAATTCATGTCATTGCCATTTAGAATCATGACAATAAAGCTATACTCATAAAATCAGCACATAAAATATTTCACTCTATAAACCTAATTGCATTTAAAAAACAAAACAAAACCAAACCAGAAACAAACAAACAATGCTGAAGGTTGCCAATCAAATACAAATAAGCTAGAGTTCTGAGGTTCTGAAAAATAAAGAAAAACTTGCAGACCTCAAGAGATTAAGTCAGGATTTTTGGGGTAGAATGAGTTGGAGAGGTACTTTGTACAGAAAGGGTGAACATACTTTGGCAACAAAGCATCAAGAATTTGAAAACAGTGAATCAAACTGATGAAAATAATATAATTTGAACCAAAACTGTTATGAAGGTCTGAAATTGTCTCATGAAAAGAGTATAACAACATAGGGACAAAGACAACACTATGGATCCAGGGACAGACAACTGTTATTCTGCTATTTTTTTCAAGGTAATAGTCTCAAACTTCAAACCATTCACTTTAAAAAACAGAAAAATACACATGGGGGAAATGCTAGAACTACAACTCAAATTTTAACAGAATTAAATAGAAACAGGTGGAAAACATACATTCATATGGAAGAACTGAACCAGTTCAGTTGCAATTTTACTCTGATCGAGGTGGCTTCCATAAAGGTTTCTATGGAGGTGTTTTAGAAGACATAGCTGGTGGCACAGCTTGCTGTCACCTCAAACCCAGCCATGTCTTTTGGAAGCTTATATACCAAAACTACATTTATAGATATGCTTTATTTTTTGCATGTTCCATAGCTGAAAAAACTGAAGGCCAAGGTCAGAACATACACTTGCTCCTGGAAAGGAAAAAATACACAAGATTGATTCTAAATTAACAGAAATATAAACCAGGTTTTCTGAAGGGCAATGTTGGGTTCTCATGCAATACCCTTCATTTCTACATAAGTCATGTGAGACAGAACAAATCGCGAGCAAATCTGCAGATGACTGGGCTGATAATCTCCCCAGCATTCAACCAGAACGTGAGAGTAACACTGGTCAACATCAAAAGATAAGAGGATTTTGTCTGCCACCTCATATAATTGGTCTAATTCTAGAAAAGCATTTGTTTGGGTACAAACTGTACCACTGCCATGCAGAAACCACTTGTAAATTCCCTGCAATAGGGAAGGGGAAGAAAATTAATGGTGTCCTGTGGAGGGGTTTTGATAGATAAAGATTTGTTGCTGAATTAGTCAGGCTCAAAGGAATCTCAAGGCCGCTTCGAGAAGCTGAGAACAGAATCTGCTGTGAGAAAGAGGGGCATTCCTCAATCACCAGGGTCCTGGCGTGGAGTGAATCATCGGACGTATCATCAGTGAGACTCCAGCGCATGGACAGACCACGATACTCATTTAGCGAATCCACGCTTGGAGCGTGGACGCGTGATTAGAATATAGTTGCATATATAAGGAGGCTGGTTTCTGTAATAAATGGCTTTAGCGTGATTCACATTGAATCGACTTGTTTTGCTGAGTCCTTATTTCGTTCCAACAGTGTCCAAAGAGCAGCTATGAGATTACCAACAATTTTGGACAGGAAGAACATTTTCAAAGGTGGCATTGATAGAACAGCCTAATAAGAGACACTACTGACATGCTGTAGTTTTAAGCTTCAAAGGTAATGTAAGTCTCAATTATTCCCAAAGTAGGTATTAGGCTTTCCACTTCCCATTCTAAATTATAGCCGCATGAATACGTTCTGTGTTCTATCCAGAGAACAAGTACGCTAGCGCATCTTAAAGGTCTGCAGGGGCAAAATGGAAACACATTTACACAGAACTAAATAATCACTTGAAACTTTTCATCAAGATTAAGCATATCTCCCCAAAGCTCAAGGACACATAACACAATTGCCCCTCCACATTCTAAACTAACAAGAGAAGGATTATTTATTAAAAAAAAAAAACAACAACATTTTTTTAGTTGCTCAGCAAATCAAATAAATTTATTCATTAGATACCGCCATCCTGTTACCAGTGAGAATGGATTTTGACTCTTGATGTGTGTTCAAAATCGATTTCATAACTGAATAACATTTATTTTTCTTTAGGTTGCTCAACACTGAATCCATGAAGTGTCAGTTGTGTATAAAAATATAATTAAAACCAAATATTTCCACTGTGTTTAAAGTCCTTTGTCTTGGCATGCACAAGGATGTTAGTCTTGATTTTTTTTAATCTCTGTCTGAATTGTAAGCATTTTTGTCTAAGCATCCATAGTTTTTCTGACAAATATTTTCTGAATACTTCCTATTAAGGTGTATCAAAATACCAAATAGATCAATCTCATTTACAAACAAAATAATATACAAACACTTTCACTGGATCTCAGACCTAGAATCAAAATCTTATCCATGGCAGCAGTTAACACCCTCACCTGAAACTGGTGTTTAATCCCCAGTCTCATGGGGGGAGACATCCTTAGATCTTTTAAAGCCAGGAAGAAAACCACTTTTATTTGCAACCTGTTCCATGGATGCTTCGTTTGATTTAATGACTTGTGACCAGAGATTCCTTTTCCCTATGAAGTCATTCTAATTGTGACAATTCTTATTCGAAAAAGCTACAGTTTATCTGGAACCTGAAGATACAACAGTATTGCTGGTCACACCATAGGGCTTGCTGGTCGTTTGCCTTTTCCAACAACAATTTGCAAGCAGTAAGGCAGCTTTGTTAGCTGATTCAGTGCAGTCATGCCAATTCTATGCTAGCCTCGCTAGCAGCTGAGCAAAACTGCAAGGTTGTTTACATGAAGTTCTCTAGTTCCACTTACATCTACAAAGCCTTTTAAAAACAATAAGCTGACCTTTGTGGGCAATATTATCATTTACCAAGGACCTGCAGTTAAGAAAGAGTAGGCTTCTTCATTTTCCTTGGTTGCAAGTCACACCTGCAAGAAGGCAAGCAAGCAAATCTCCCAGTATTTATTCCAGCATATGAAGGAAGTAGCTGGCATAATCACACCCAAACTGGAAAGTATCACATTCCTCAATTGGAAAATCAGGATATTTAGATTGCCAGAGTCAAATCACAGTGTATGGCAACTGGTACTAAATGCTCAATCGACTAATTCCATCTTGCAGTATTCAGCAAGATGCAACCACTGAATGGTTCAGTTTTAAGAAGAGGTGTCAAAACCTCTGGATGAAGCCCATGCAGGCATAGTGACTCCAACAAGCCCTGAACATTCAAACAGAAAATTATAATATAGGTCTGGATCTGAAAAGTCTTTATGTATTTTACTTCGAAGAAGCAACTATTGTAATTCCAGTTACACAAATGATGTTTCAGAAATCCAGGGAAAAAACTGTTCACAGTATCACAGTATGTTTGGAATTGGAAGGGACCTCAAAAGATCATCTAGTCCAATCCCCCTGCTGGAGCAGGAACGCCTAGGTGAGGTCGCACAGGAACATGTCCAGGTGGGTTTTGAAAGTCTCCAGAGAAGGAGACTCCACAACCTGCCTGGGCAGCCTGTTCCAGTGCTCTGTCACCCTCACTGAGAAGAAGTTTTTTCTCAAATTTAAGCGGATCCTCTTGTGTTCCAGCTTGATCCCATTACCCCTTGTCCTATCATTGTTTGCCACCGAGAAGAGCCTGGCTCCGTCCTCATGGCACTCACCCTTTATATATTTATAAACATTAATAAGGTCACCCCTTAGTCTCCTCTTCTCCAAACTAAAGAGACCCAGCTCCCTCAGCCTTTCTTCATAGGGGAGGTGCTCCACTCCCTTAATCATCTTTGTTGCCCTGCGCTGGACTCTCTCCAGCAGTTCCCTGTCCTTCTGGAACTGAGGGGCCCAGAACTGGACACAATATTCCAGATGGGGTCTCACCAGGGCGGAGTAGAGTGGAAGGAGAACCTCTCTCGATCTACTAGCCACCCCCCTTCTAATACACCCCAGGATGCCATTGGCCTTCCTGGCCACAAGGGCACAGTGCTGGCTCATGGTCATCCTGTTGTCCACCAGGACCCCCAGGTCCCTTTCCCCTACACTGCTCTCTAATATGTAATTTCCCAGCCTATACTGGAACCTGGGGTTGTTCCTGCCCAGATGCAGGACTCTACACTTTCCCTTGTTAAATTTCATTAGGTTATTCCCCGCCCAACTCTCCAGCCTGCCCAGGTCCCGCTGGATGGCAGCACAGCCTTCTGGCATGTCAGCTACTCCTCCCAGCTTAGTGTCATCAGCAAACTTAGTGTCATCAACCCAAGCTGTTACCGCTCTGGTTTCTGCTGCCAGTTACCTGACCATACCTTTTTGCAAATCATTGACTTCACGCTTACTGTACTGTCTGGCATTGTTACCCCAAACTAATTAAACTTAAGAAAAGTATACTGCCATGAAAGTAGCAAAGAGGATTTAAATATCCAAGAAGCATGACACTGTATGGAGACCAAGAGTTATTTTTAAAAAAAGGAACAATGAAAAAAGTGTCCCAACAAGGAAGGAATGTTCCAGCCTTTAGTTCCTAAAATGATTTTGCCTTTTAAGCTTCCTATTCCCACTAACAAAGGAATTATTGATTGTTCTTCTGCCCCAGGTCCTGAAATCCAATCATCAGGAGACTGGTAGTTAGCGCCACTGAGAGGTTACAAGCACCTGCTTCTGTGGTGTCTGTTCACCTTTGTTCCTGGCTCTCAAAATCTACATATTCTGATCTAACCTTGACAAGGCAAGCCACTAGAGAAGAAAAAGATTAGTAAGGAGCAACCAAAAAAAAGTTAACGTGAATAAGCCTTTCTTCTTCTGTTGGTGTATTTAGCCACTACTCACATGTTAAAAGTTAAACATATGTTTAAACGACATCCCATGCTAGCACTTGAGTACTTTACAGAATCAGTTTTCCCATGGCATCTGGTTATGTGTGTGGTAAGAAAAGGCAGGCTAAAATAACTGCAAAATGCCATGTTAAAAACGCAACTTTGAAAAATAACTGAAAATAGATCATTTTACCTGTGTGTTTTCGATTCTTGCATACAGAAAACAATAAGACAGATGTCAGTAAATGCCAAGTGGAAAATTTTCTTTTCAGATTACTATTTTTATGGAATGTTCTGCCCAAGTGACAAAAACTACTGTTCAACATTAGAATTTAAAATTGAGGAAAATACAATATTGACCAAGCTGTTTCATATTGCATTTTTTAAAAATCATTTTATAGTACAATTCAACTACATGACTGCTTACTGCACATATATAAAAATCTAACTCAACATTTTTATTTTAAAATGAAAAATAAAGGAAGTAAAGATGCTTTTTGTATCAAAAATGTCCTCCTGCACATTCTTGACAGATCTAATGTAATGCCTTATTTCTTTTTGTTCCCTCCCCTTTTGTTTTTGATATAATAATAATAATAATAATAATAATAATAATAATAATAATAATAATAATAATAAGTCTTTGCAGAATCTAATAAGCATAGCAGGGAGAGGGAGAGGCACATGGGAATAAAGGACATCACAGAATATTCTCCTGGCTTCCCTAGGAGCTTAATCAAATCTTATGAATCTTGTGGAAAAGAAAGAAATAACATTCTTACATTTGGAAAAGAACAAACAAACTAGAAAAGGGAAAGGAACATGAACACAGAACAACAGTACCCTATTTCCTGATCAGGAACTGGAATCTGAAGGAATGCTCACTTTCTTGTAACACATTTGGAAATGCCAAAAATATTGTCTACCATGCTGGGAAAAATATTCATTTTCATGAGAAATATTTTTAATGTGTTTTAATACTAGGGTAAATACTCTAACCCTTAGATAAATACCATCTGAATTGTAAATATATATAGTGTATTTTTTGGAAACTGGAAGCTCTGACACAGTATGAACAAAAAATACAAATAACTATCTGAAAACAAGGGGTCATTACAAGGTATCAGGATAAACAGCAAAGTGAAGGATAAAGTATACATAATGAAACTTTTTGTGTAGATACAGATTAGAAGAGATCACTAGAAAAGATGGCAAATGGTACAGGAATGAGCCCTCCCCAGTGACAACCTGATTCTCCTGACTCCAGATGTTTCCAGGAAAAACTGTCTTATTCTCACCAGGAAAAAAAAATAAATCAATTGTCACTATTAGGTCTGCTTCCTGTGACAAAAACCATTTTAAATCAGACCTCACAAAGACAGACTCATTAAAGATAGTCCATGACTACTTTTTGGATGTGAAGATAGCATTCAGAAAAAGAAGAAGGATTAGACTGGATGAGTCTAGGCCCTGACTGAGGAAAGCACATATACTTGCATTTAAATCCAGTTTACTTTGATGGGATTATTTAGATAAAGTAAAACTAAATGCTTGCTGAGCTGAGGCCACAATTCAGGTCTGAATGGTCTGCAGAACCTCAAACAATCATAAAAACACTATCAGCATAATAAGGACACCTCTACTCTACAGAAATATCTCATCCCTGATTTACAAGTAATATTAAACAATGTATTAAATTAAAGACATGAGAGAAAAGAAAATTATTTCCCAGTAAGTTAATTTTTTTTTTTTTCTTTTTTCCTGGGGTAGGGAAATACATTAAAACCAGAGCAGGAGTTGCCCAGTGGCCACATTGCCACAGTGGCACGTGAAGCAATCACCTCTCAGAGGTGCGTGGCCCCTCTAACACACTAATATAATTTCTATATATTCTCCTCATTCTTTCTATCTCAAGGAACACTGGAATTCCTTAACTTTGACAGACAAAAGTAACCTACAAAAATGTCTGAGTTTTTGGTACTCGAGCTTTTTAACAACAGGGAATACAAAAGCAGCGATGGGGGAACTGCTTCCTTTAACACTTCCTGTACCTTGGCATATGATGCTGTCTTCAAGTCAGGCTACTATTGAACCTTGCCTTCTGTTTTCATTGTGTCACTTAAACAAAACGTGCTTCGATGTTCTTAGCTATTCATACTTCATTAAGGAATGGTCAATAGATGTTCCAATTACACTGGAGATGTGCAATGAATAGTATGGAGATCACAGACTTACAGAAAGTAGGTATTATTCCACCTGCTGACCTGTTGGACCCTGGTTCACACTTTCATACTAATATTTATTCAAAGTATACTGAATATTTATCAGTTCTCTCGGTACTTTTTATGAATTGAAATTTAAAATAAAAGTATGAGCCTTTTATTTTGAGCATCAAATACCTTAAAGAATGCAAAGGAAAGAATAAAGCATTATCCAGTTTACTCTAAAGAAAATTATTATAGACTAGCATCAAAGATGAAATATCACTTACAGAGTACTCACATGTCCTTCACTGACATTTAAGTCTGTAAGGGTCAAAAAGATGAGCAAGACTTTGACCCATTCACTCATACCTGAACAGAACCCCTCTCATTGAGCCAGCAATGATATTGTATTGCTGAAGTGTCAGGGAAAAACCCACTCCCTGCTAGAGCAGGGAGGCTGGATCACATGACCTCCAGAGATTTCTTCCAACCTCAACCAACCAGCAATTTTGCAATTCTGTGAAATACAGGTACATACAGGAAAATTCATCCCACGTCAAAGACAATACTAGTAGTAGCTCCAACTGTTGAGACCAGTCAACTCGTAAGATGAATGCCACTGATTTAATTTCAGATATACACTTTTTTTTTTCTTAATAAACTCAGAGAATCAGCATTTCTCTGGTTTTGTTACAAGATATTTTAGCAGCAAATAGAGAGCTCTAACTCTTTTGCTCTCTACAAATATTTTCTGGATTATCATTAATGACCATCAGTTCATAGAATGTCGTGAGTTGGAAGAGACCCACAAGGATCATCAAGTCCAACTCCTGGCCCTGCATATGACAACCCACAGGTCATACCATGTGTCTGAGAGTGTTGTCCAGTCTCTTCTTGAACACTGTCAGGCTTGGGAGCGTGACACGTCCCTGGGGAGCCTGTTCTAGTGCTCCAGCACCCTCTGGGTGAAGAACCTTTTCCTAATGTCCAACCTAAACCTATCCTGGCACATCTTCCTGCCATTCCTTCGGGTTCTGTCACTGTCACTAAAGAGAACAGTCCAGTACCTCCCCTTCCTCCTCCCCTTGTGAGGAAGTTGTAGACCGTGATGAGGTCTCCTCTTAATCTCCTCTTCTCCAGGCTGAACAAACCAAGTGACTTTAGCTGCTCCTCATACAGCTTCCTCTCCAAACTCTTTCAACAACTTTGTTTACTTCCCTACTTAAAAAAAAAAAATAATAATATAAGGAAATAATAATTGTATTTACATGAAATATTGGAAGGAAAAGCATAAAATATTAAAAAAAAAAATAATCCAGTGTTATGAAGGTCATGTTCT
Source organism: Columba livia (assembly GCF_036013475.1). Classification (NCBI taxonomy): domain Eukaryota; kingdom Metazoa; phylum Chordata; class Aves; order Columbiformes; family Columbidae; genus Columba; species Columba livia. The sequence goes on from NC_088604.1 coordinate 71,651,594, forward strand.
TGAATTCAGAGACCCAGACTCTGTGGCAAGTTTTTTGAACACAGACGCTCTTGTAAACTGGAGATACAGCCATAATGGAATATCTAAATTCAGAAACAATAAATAAATTATTCTCCCTCTGTCCAAGGAACTTCTTGAGGCCTGTCAGAGGACAATAGCAGAAGGTCATGTATTTTATTGCTTAAATAGGCCAATCTGAACATCTCATACAGGGAGGGAGACTATTAATGTGCTGCCTGACTCATGTATAGGCAGCACACTGGGAGAAAATTCCTTTGCCTGTATTACCAAGCAGGTACACTATAGTCTTGATTCTCTTCTCATTTACACCTGTGAAAAAATTCAGGCTTTTGCAGTATTTTAATTTTCATCAAAAGCTATGAAAATGATGCCTAGAATATTTCCCAATAATTATTTTTTTAATTTATTTTTTAGTATTATATGCAGCACCTTAAAGTTATTGCATTGAAACAGGAGAAATGTCAATGAGCTGACTGTAGAGCGTTTTTCCCTTTAGTATTCTCTACTCAAAGCGCTCTGCATGCTTGTCACAAGTACTACTTAGTTTTCAAGTTTAACTAATCATAACTGTCCTTAACTTTTGATCTTCTTACTGTGCCAAAGTTTACGATTTTGTAAAACTAATAAAACAAACCAAAATACCTGAATAGCTGGAGAAGTGTATCAGACATATAAAGCACTTTGTCTTTTAAACATGAAAGAGGGGTTCTAATAGGATAATTCATAAAATCTGTAGCAGAGAAATTAAATAAAGAGAAAAGTACTAAAGATTGCTATAAGCCAGAATCACCTAATAGCATTAAAGAGAAAGGAATGACCATTAGAGTCTATGAGATACTCTAAGTACCCCTCAAGGGCCTGTACATGCTTCACTGCTTTATGTGAAGCCTTGCATCCTTTAGAGTGCAATCTTGTTAATCAGCTCTCAAGGTCACAGCTGAATGCAAAAGAGCCAGGCTGCGCATCTGTAAGAGATACTTATTTCTGGAAAAAATTATAGTTCTATTTATGTGTAAATGATATGCAGTACATAAGTCCAAACCTGCAAACACTTATCCTCATTGACATTACCAAAAAAACCCCACACTACACTACCACACCAATCCAAACCCTCAAAACTGTTTGCAGAATCAAAGCCTGAAGTGTCAAATGAGAGTTGCTCAAGGCGCCTGCACACCCATCACAGGGTTTCCAGATTACAAGAGAAAATGCTGAAGGTGAAAGTGTGTGCCTCAACCACAGTAACATGTCATTCTTATTCAAATCTGGGTAACTATGGGATAGGCAAGATGGGATGAATGGTAGCAGTTCAGCTTTGTTCTCTTCTTCCTCTCTTGAGCTGCCCAGTGCAGCTTCCTCTTCCACTAAAGGAGGAGGTGGGAAGAAAACAGAAAGACTGGCCAAGAGGGTAGAGCAGGGACCAAATTGCAACTCTGATCAGCCCTTCTGTTTCTCCACTGAGCCCAAGACAGCACAATTATACAGTGTTTGAGTAGACTTATATTTTGCTAAGTGAACTATAACAAATTATTGGGTATCAATATGTTGCCAGACAGTACTAAAACTTGATTTCTGAAAGTAAAGTTTCAATAAGACAATACAGGCACAATAAAAACTGTGGAGTAATTATAAGCCAATAAAAGAGTGGACAAAATACCCTATATCCAAGGAAAACAAAACAACAAAAACTAAAAAAAAAAAAAAAAAAAAAAAAAAAAAAAAAAAATCCAAACAGCTTTTCTAGCTTTGTTTAAATAAATCTGCCAGCTAAAGAAATACAAGCAGCTGAAATAAAAATGGATCACATAGTTAAGCTGCTAAAGAAAGAAGGGGACAAACTTACCTTAGTTTGGTATTACTCAAACATCATTTGTCTTCCAAGAGAGAGTCAAATTCTGAAATCTCACTGATGGAAAAGAGCTTTAAATGGGTCTTAATACCATCCCAACTTGTAATTCCTAAGAATGACCAAAGAATTTCTACTGGAGGGTGGTTTAAGAGAGCAACAGTCCAAAGGTTTAAGCAGACTCAGAAAGAGAGATTAATGGTTCTGATGCAAGATGGAAATCACCAGAGTGATCGAGGCATAAGAAGGTAATCATTTCTCCCTGAGAAGCAGCTTAACAACCTTACCATTCACACCTGTAGGACCTGATAGGGACTAGTTTATACAGCTGCATTATTGTGACCATTCTTCACTTAGCACAAAAAACATGTGTATTTAGAGTCAGAATGCTTACTTGAAGGTTCCTCTACTAGGGACCATTATACTTTGAAATATGGTGAAGAAACAAAAGCTTTTAAGAAGAATCAGTTTGATTTAATACCTACTGCAGGATTTTTATTTCTTTTTTAAAATGAGTCTTTTTAAACATGATTACTTTATTTGATACACACAAAAATAATATGCCCCCACAAAACTATAACTATTTTGGCTGAAATTATGAAGATAGATAGATAGATATACACAAGACAGAAAAGGAGCTACATCTTGAAAACTCAGTGACAGAAATCTTTAAAATGCCTTTTCTCTCTCCTTACTCTGGTCTTTTAAACACAAGATTAAATTACAAATGCATCGAAATAAACAAATGACTTTCTGAAGCTGTTTTATCTTTATGTAACCAGAATGAACCACATTGCAGCTTCATCCTCCCCACATGCTTCCTTATCAGAATGTGGTCTGATTCCTTTTCAAGTATATATACCAAAAGTGAATAAATATAACTTCCTTTGCCAGAAAATCTAATACAAGTCAGCCAGTTTGGAGGTTCTGTAGGGAGCAAAGGCACAGTCTTGCTCATGAATATAGTTCAAGATTGACATCAGCAACGTCAACCTGTCTGTGAAAACAGGTTGGCCAGATTCAAAGAGGTCACATCTCTGGGTGCTGCGAGCTTTGCTGTACTGAGTATCTCAAGAGGCTGGTCCTGGGTTTCTTGGCAGCTGTTTGTGTGATACTGGCTCTAGTGTTCACAGAGAATGTACCTTGTGGGAAGAGGTTTGTCTGTTCTTTTTGTTGCAGCGAACAAAACAAGAAGAAAGAGGAAATGAATTTGCAATTTGAAAAATGCAAATGGCATTCTCATGCCAGAAGAGCACTGTCCCTGGTTCCTACTTTTACCAGAAATATGGGTGGATTTGTCTCTTGTGCAAAAGTGAAATAAAAATAGTGTAATTAGTAGGAGGAAAATAATTTAAGTTTAAAAACATGCACTTCATAAAACTAAAGAATATATATATTCTCTTATAGAGAAGACAGCAAAACAAATGAAAAATATACCTTTGTATATGTATATACACACATGCATGTGCATATATGTATACACATGCATTATATACAAGCATATATCAAGAAATTAATCAAAGCTGCATTTTGCTTAATAAACACATAGGAACACATAGCCTTGAAGAGCCACAGAACTGAAACTGACTCCAGAAAGTTTTGTTAAGATTTAAAGCTGTAGAAAAACTCTGATGAGGCTCTGAAATCTTTGCACACAGCAGCGGCATTTGTGCTAACTCATGTATCCAGCAGAGTAAGCATCATCTTTCTCTTGCCATCTAACAATGTGTGCTCTCCCAACTAGTTTAATCACTGTTCACTAATACTAAACTCTTCCATTAGCATTTCTAACCGCAGTCACAGTTGATCTCCAGAGACCAACTGTCTCCAGAGACCAACAGGTCTTCTCTGCAGGAGCTGGTTCTATCAGTGTAATTGGAGAGTTGATATTAAAAAAAAGATTGAAAACCATCTGATGGACAACTGTGTTTGTTTTCATCCTGCTTAATGCATTTCAGTGTACACTGATAAGGAATTAGTTTGAAATAAACATCTCAAGTGAAAACAGAAGACTTAGCATAGGAGTTTGTACCAATATAAAAATGTGTTTTATAGTTGCTGCCATTTTTCTTGTAGTATGCTTACATTCATCTGCCAGTACAAGTATCACAACCATTTATGAACTTGTACTGGGGAAAATGATCGTTCCCTTGATGGTGTCCATTTTCATCAGTCTTCAGATGTCTGCAGACAGTTCCCTTACTGTGCCACAGACATTGCTGTACTTAACTAGAAAACCCCTGTGATTTATTTCTTGTCATTTTCCAACCACATTGCAAATCAGTACCTTTTTTCACCAAATTTGTAACAGTTACTTATAAACAATTCTAATTTAACTCTGCCTATGTTTAAAGTTCCACCAGGGGACTGAGTTAGTTTTCATTGTCCCTGCCTGACCTTGCTCTGGATTTTTCCTTTCTAAGGAAAATATAGTTGTGTTGATATTTTAGTTGGTAACAAACTCAGTCTGTCACATCACAATTTACACTAAAAAGTTTACTATTATTTATTATTATACAATTATACTGTTATTACAATAATTTAATAGTTCAAGATGAAACTTTATGCAAGGAATTTCTCCACAGAAGATCTATGAAAGATCCTTACTGGTTTCTCTTATAGAAGAAAATAAATAACATACTCTTTGCAAGACTGGCTTCAGAAATGGTCTCATCTTTGAAATAAAGATTTAGCAGTGTTCAAAAAAGGAGGAAAAGGCAGAAAGAGCTATAAATTATCCTTAACTAGTAAGTGGGAAAAAAAAAAAAAGTATTTCTAGCTAGTAAATTCCATTTAAGTTCCATCAATTGATTTCAGATGATTACATGATTGTAATTCACTGAGAGCTTTGCATACTCAGATGTTTATAACTGTTGATAGAAAAATGTGTGAGCTATTTTCCTTACACTAAAGTGAACTCAGTACAGTCCTATGCCAGTATATTCTACACCATGGTTTATGGAGAAATAAAATGTGCTAATTTATTATAGATGTATAAATGAACATATTTTTCAACCCCTCTTTGTTTTCCTGGACAAAATTTTATACCGATATGCCCCAAAAATTGATACATATCAAAAATATGAATATAGAATTTGAGATTAGTATATTGCCCTTGACATCCATGGAAAGCATTATGTATACACTTTCCATCAAATTCCATACAAGTTATTTTCCCACAATGGTTACTTAAATTAGACATTTATGAAATCTGAGAACAATCCCTACTGAGCTATTGCGCTGAGGAATTCAACAGCTATTAAATACATGACCTAGGACAATAGTTACTGTTCCATATTAGATCATGAAATGAGTCTATGAAGTGACAAGCAATATTTAACAAAGTACCCTGTATAACAGGTTCTCTGTCTTACAAACAGTCCTTCACCAGCTTGATTTCAGAAATTACAACTTGGTACTTTTGCCTGATACAGCTATTTTCAATTTTTCAGAAACTTCTCCAAATCAACATCATTCTGCTGTGTGCATACTTAGTCTGTTTCTTTTTATGTCAGGTTGCTTCATTCTTTCTCTAATACTTTCACTCTTGTTTCTCTATGCTGTACATGTCTGCCACATCTTGCACAAGTACTTTTTTTTCCTTTCCAATTCTTGATAAACTACAATAATAAGAGTTTGACAGTACTGCTATAGCAGATGTCAATGATCTTGCTATGATTTTATGACTCAAAAATAACCTAGGGAAAATGAACCACAGTGGAAAGCAAATGTTCGCATAACTTTTTTTCTCTGTAGAACTTTATAAAGCTAAATATACAGAATATTTATTCTTCTGTATATCTAAAGCACAGTTCAATTCATTCTTGTAGATCTTACCCAAGATATAGCAGCCTAAAAGGTTTATTCAATTATGAATGCAAATCCTAACAAATGACTAACTCTTTATGACTTTGTCAGTAATAGATTTATTAGGTCTGTTTCTTCCACATTAAACAACTGTCTTACAAAGTCATCTTCCAAAAATTAGGCTTTAATGGATTTAGTATTCATCATTTTTCAATGCCTTTTATAAGAGTGTTTAGGAATTTACTTATTTTTGACTTCTGCCTCAATAATAGCCTACACTCTTTACATATTTTTCAATTCACTGAGTAGTACTAGTGGAATTCACTTATTTCCTAATCAACAATTGATGATAATGAACTAAAAATTAATTTCTCAAAACTAATTTCAATTAAATAGATACTAATGTAGCAAGCAAAATTATTTTCAGTGTCCTGGAGAGAAAGACTATATGTAGAACAGAAATTAGGAATAAAACAAAAACGAGAGTGGATAAAACTGAAACTGTGAAAACGAAATTGAGGAGATGTTCCGTATCTCATACGAAGTTAGACATGTATGTTGCATAAGTCAATTCAGAACAGAAGTAAAATTCAGTTGTGATTGTTTCAAATTCTTCCTGCCTTTGATAAGCTCTTTCAGGGAACCAGAAAATTAAGGTCGTTTTCTGCCTTTCCTATTTCTGCTGATGTTCAGTTAATCAGGATAGAGTAGTTCTACCCCCAAGTAGCCGTTGGATGGCTGTGAAGGAGTCATGGGTGGGAAAGCTCGAAAGATATAACAAAAAACACACACCTCATTTGATACCACGGACTGTCTCTCAGGGATGTGTTAGATTTCAAGTCTGCCTCAATCCAGTTGGAACAATACATAACTGTGAGTAAAATGGGATGTAGAGCAACATTCTTCACAAAATCAGCTTCTCAGAGAAATAAAATTATTTAAGTTTTAAAGACATGTTAGCTTTTTTAAGACATCCTATCAATCCATATATATATATATATATTTGTTTTTTTATATATATACACAATTAAAATACAATGCTTTACCTGAACTATCTTTGAAAACAACTCTCACACAATACTTTATTTCTCCATACTTGGTTTCCAAAGAACACTTATGTTTCTACCATCTTCCATCAATAATTCATTGAGTGTTAGTTACTAAATGTCAATTCATTAAATACATTAAAGCAGTGAGTTGTTTTTTTTTTTTAATAAGGCAGACTTCTCATCATTGCACTTGATTTTGTAAAATTTTTTTCAGCTGTCACATAGTCACATTCAATTATAACTACCTGATTTTAAAATATTTAAAAGAAAGTCAGAGTCAGATGGTCCGAGCAGCTCCCATGTTACTGAAGTGCATGATTAGGCAAATGGGCAGCTGCTCAGCAGTCAGCAACACCAAAAGTTCCTCCACAAGACCTTATCCTGATACCTCAGTTAAGACCTGAAAGGAACATCTCTGCAATTTGTTCACCTTGTTCCTTCAGACCCCGGGTCTCTGCTGAGATTATAAGGTTTGCTAAACAGTATCACCTGTGATGGTGAGTTTTGAAATATGGAACACTCTCCAGAGACAACTGGATTGTGACCTCCAATAACATTTCTCTAGGTCACTATACTACTATCAGATAGTGATAATATTCAGCTATTACCAACCTTGCCCTAGAGCAAAACCAACCAGGGATGAAAACTCCTTATCTTCTGTGTAAAATAATTACATTTTGCGCATACTAGTGGTATTTTGCGCATTTGCGCATACTAGTGGTTACAATTAAATGGCAAGGCTTGTCTTCTAGAAGCCCTTGGTATAAAAGTTTGAGTATAGAACCCATAGTGTGTGCAACTAAATAAATGAAGGTCACTTACTAGCATTATTAGATTTTGTTCACATTTCAAGATACCAACAAAAGTGCCAGAAAATGTTTTCTCTGTACAGTTTTGCTTGTATCAGAAATGAAATATTACAGCTGTAATATTCAGGCTACCTTAGGGGAAAAGAAAAAAAGGTCTAAACCAATTAGTAACAGTTCTTAGTTTGATATTTGATTAATTTCTTACTTTAAATAAGTGATTCTTAAGAAATCCTATTAATTTCAGGAGCATTAACAGAGAAAGCAGTAGACATTGTCCCTAATGGTCATAGTACTTAGACAAAGTAGATTTAATTCTTAACATAATCTTTTCCCACTCCTCTTTGAATTACTCAAGGTATATAAATGACAACAGGATGTAATAGGCAGAGAAATTTGGAGCAGAGACAGCATTATCAAAATACATCACAGAGAGGGAAAACACACTTTAAAAAAGATGAGTTAAATACAGATTTAATAATTGTTTGGCACATAATGGTCTAAGGGGTAATTTTAGGATCCTTTAACCCCAGAAGTGAAGAGAAATAGCAATTTTAAGTCTAGAATAAGGCGCTACTTACTCTTGTCTTTTAATGGACACAGTTTCCATTTTCATCTCGGAAGGGAACAGCAGGTACTTGTAAAACTCTCTTCAAATAACAGCAAAATTGACCTGAATCAGATTTGTAGGACAGCTTTTTCACTTTGAAAATGCTTACAGTTTGGATGTGGATCTTTATCAGAAGCTGAATTTTGCAAATTGTTGCTTCAGCTGTAACATTTGATTCAAACAATGAAACTAAAGATTCTGGAATTATTTGTATTTTTCAGGTTTTGAACACCATGGGAGACCGGCTGCCTCGTATACTTTGTGTAAAATTCACTGCTATATTCCTCCTCTGATATTTTTTTTCCCATTTTTTAAAAATCCAGACTGCATTAAGACCATCTATTTACAGAAAGGAATAAAGATAAGGCAAATTATTTCAGACTTTTCTAAACAATCTTTTAGACTGCAATAAAAGAAATATTTTACTTCAAAGCAATACACAATGTTAATGTGCAATATGGGACGGCAAGTAGCGGTTAATAAGGAAATTGGAACACTTTCTATATCAACAATAATGCAATCGAAATCAAAATCGAAAATATTACATTACAAAAATCCTAATCCCCATAAAAACATGAGAGTGTCAGTCTTCCCTTGGCAGGGAAAATCCACAGGGAAATCCACAACTGAAAATAATTCACATATATATTTACTGAGAAGCAAATGATTCAACCCCGTACCAATTTGAAAATACTACACCATAAAAATGAAGCTCATGAGTCTCAGTCCTGCCTCTACAGTAATGGAAATGAGTGAGTAAGAGTGATAGAGGGATGGCACAAAGTACTGCTAGGGGCAAAATTCTATAACTTTTACTTCTTTTTTGTTTTCTTCAGGAAAAAAAGATTAAAACAAAAACAAAAACAAAAGCTGATTAAGAGCAAGTGAGAAGCTTAAGAGGCTCAAAGTAGTCCCACCAGAACCAGATTAACACACAGCGATCCCTAATGACACACAGTCATTCATTCTTTATTGACTGAAGGAGAAATGAATTTCTAACAGGACTTCCTATAGTACATTCCCTTGGAGCTTTCCCTCCAAGTACTGACCTTCTCCAATATTCTCCTGCCCCTGGAGTCTAATGTGATCACAGTTTGAATTGATTTGGTTGAAAAGAGTAATGATGAAGACCTTATACTGCAGTTACCCTTGAAGAACAGTCAGTGTATGCACTTCTAACTCTCACCACTAGCAAAACGACGCTCTCGCTTCAACTCCAGTATTAGGAAGTCTGAAGAGCAGAAAAACATATTACAAGATTCCATTGTCTAAAGAAAACAATACATTTTTTTGTCCAAGATTATGGAGTGGGGATTTATTTGATAAAAAATTCTGATGATATAACATTAAATACTTCTCCTTCTGGAGAAGTATTTCTACCTATTTAGCGACAGCAAGCCCTATATATCATTTACACTTATGTGTATCTGTTGGAAGCTAAAAATAATGGTGCCTTTAGGAATTGTACCCTACCTAGTTTGTGAAAGATGATGTGAGGCACTTCTATTCTGCAGATTTTATTTTCACACTGTTTAACACTGCTGCTATTCCTGAGCCTGATTTATGGGTACCCTGGGGTACTCCTAACCCCCTTTGATGTTATTTCTACTCGAAACACTTGACAAAAGCAGATCTCCCCTTGAGGACTGCAGAGTTTTAGTATTTGTTTCAACTTTCAGCCATTTGCTCAACCTATTAAGAGCTTCCTCAAAGACATAAAACAGCAACCCATCACCTTGAATGCTACAAAAAAATAAAAAAAAGAAGCATAAAGGCTGCAAATTCACACTAATTCTGCTGTAGATAAGCAGAATACATTGGAAGCCATTACACTACATGGAATATTGCCTATGGATTTAGCATAACCCTGCAAGGGTATTTGGCTCTGAAGTATTTCTCTCTGTCGGTCAGAGCTGCATGAAAATATTCATATCAAATACAAACCCAAGGCAAACAGAAGGTGTGCCTAATGTAAACTTGAGAATAAAAACTGGCAATAGGCTTAAACATTACTTCCATTTTGTAATTTTTCTATATACCATGGAGTATACTACTGCTTGAAATATGATTTTTATGAGCTCTGCACACCAAACCCATGTCGTGCCTAGAATCTTGGAGCTTAACTGCTCTGTCTGTGGGGGACTAACTGTCCATGATAAATGCATGGAAACAGCCGGAGAAATGGTATATCTTGCTGCAAACAATATTTTTAAAGAAACGCATAAATAGTACCGGGTTGTCATCTTTTCCTGGTTAAGTTTTTTTCAGCAAAAAGGAAGAAAAATGTATTTTGAAGAATAGATTCTTTTTAACTGTACTGAAGCTAATACAAAGTAATAGTTAATGTATCAAATATAGTTATTCCTCTTTTCCACCTGAATGCTACAGAATGATGAAAGTAGGTTTCACAAAATACTAAAAACTGCAGAGTAGCCTCGATGCTACTTTTCAGCCACATAGGAATATTAGAAAGTAATCGCTAGCACAAATATGCAGTCACCTAAATCTTTAACTAAAGTAAAATGGTTATAAGTATTTGTGTAATTTCTTCGAGTTATATGCAAATATTCCAAGAACACTAAGCTGGAGAACAGAAATAGAAACTCCAAAAACTTAGCAGAGATTCCATAAGCAGCTTAAGAATTTGCAAAGACCTTTGTGCAACACTGATAATTGATTTCAATGTCCAATCTCTTGATGTTTGCAAAAAGAGCTTACCTTTGACAATATTTGCAACTGGAAAAAAAAAAGTAAATCAGAAACAGAAACTAAAATAATTTCTTTCACAGCTTCAACTGGAGAATTATTTCATTCACTCAAAGATACACGTGAAATTATATTTTAACAACTCACAAGATTTGCCATACAAAAAAACGAAATACAGCAAGGTCTTCCTGGTACCTCATTCCATGGTGTCACCTACGCAAGTTTAATATTACAAAAAATTGAATAATATACTTTTATGACTTTAAAAATTAAACTTCTTAAAGATAATCAGCATTTAATGTATGGACACATTCTCAAACTTTAGAGTTATCACAGAAATGTGTATCAATATTTTGACATAATGAGACAGAACAATTTATTTTCTTCCATTTTATTTCTGCTAGCATTGCTTAGAGAAGGGGTTTTTAGACTTTTTTTTTTTTTTTTACATAGGTAAACTTAACAAACACACAGTAAGTTGCCAGGAACAGACAACTTTTCCTGCAGTCTAGAAGTAGCTACTCTTTATCCCACGAAGCTCAGTTGTTAGTTCAGCAATTTTACCCCTTCATTGTACTTGATGGTGTTCAGTGACCTCTTTTCATGCTTCCCAAGCCCTACATAGGGAATACTAGGACACCAATAACCCTCTTCCATGCCATCTTACTGCTCCGGTAAAAAGTACACTTTCACTGCAGATCTAGTTTCACCAACGAGCCTTGCTACCTACGACAGTACTGTGTAGGATACCTGTCAGTCATTGCCAGTTGGCTTGGGATCAGGGATCGGCCACTGGCCCTCTTTGATTCAGCAGTGCAGACACACACCAGGGCTCTGCACTGCAGGAGGCCAAATCGCTCCTCTCACCCAGTTAATTGTTAGAAGGGACAAGAGAACTACTCTTAAGTAGTTTGTCTGCAGCCTTGCTGCAAAATGCTGAGGTATCAATTTGACAGAAGCTGGTATTTGGCCTTTAACCTCTATCTAGGAGCCAGTTCTGTAAATATACCACAGAGGATGCTGTCAAAATCAGCTCTTCCCAGAAGATACACCATATGAATCCAGTAAAGATTTGAAGCATCCCTTACAACTTTTCTCTTTTGACCGACAACTATAATTTCACAATTCAACTTGGTATATGTTTTCATGTAAGTAACCATGCTGCCTGCACTGAGGCAGAGCCAAGGTACCATACAGTGTGTTTCAAGAATATGAACCAAATTTGCACTGCGCAACAATTATGGATTGGGTCCATCTTTTTGAAACACCGTGTAGTTTCATGTTAGCTAACCATTAGAGACGAGAAAGTGAAATAATATTGCCCACTTCCCACCCATTTAATCTTGTGCAGTTCCTACAGCCGGTACAAAAGCCCTGCTCATGGGTGGGAGGAGATTAGGAGGTGTGCAGGAGAACAGAGGTCACACACAAAAATCTCATGAAGTATAAAAAAGGCGAAAGACGGAATATACTCTTCATCATTTCACTGCATCCATTGAAGTACAAGAGATGAAACCCATATCTACAGCTCCAGGACATATGAGAAGTCAGATTCTGGCTACATAAATGTATTCATGCATTTACAATCTTTAAAACTGCAAGAAGGCTGCTGGAGTACTCTCCTGCTCACTTTTGGGATAATAACTGATTTCGCTGCCTCCTGACAAACATTTAATTCCATGGCCTACAAGACATACTGGGTCCCAGGAGTATTCCCCTGACATTTTAGAAAATGAAGGGGATAGAGCTGCTCTGTAGACTGTTTTTATAATGTCTGCAATCTAATCCTCTTCCCATGCCACAGGCTTCGGAGATCTTGCCATGATCAAATAAAATCTGTCAGCTGCTCAGGAAACAAAACTGAACTTCCATTATCTAAAAACTATCTCTGTGTTTCATAAGGGAAGACAAACCTATTTATGAACAACCGAATCTGCTACACAAAATAAAGACTGAAAGACTTATGTGTATGAGTAACTTCTAAGAGCCTGTTGTTCCCATCATGGATGGGATAACTAGGAATTGCTAGTGCTTTGTCAGATGCTCAGGCACACAAATCCTACCCTGTTTCTTAGAGTACTCAGTAAGAACTCCTACAAACTTTTAGAAATAAAATACTTAAAGATCACCTAACAGCATCTCAGAAGGTCCTGTAAGCCATAAAAATTCTGAACAGCATGAGACCAACAGGAAGACACATCTTCTCTCCCTATTTAGTGTATAAATTCAATAAGCTTATTAATAAATAACTTTGCCAGCTTGTGTGCTGAGCCAAAAGACTACTGAAACTTAGGTCTGCCATAGTTATTTGATGACTTCATTTAAATTAACAAGGATTCATATGCTTTTCTGATGTGTCAACAAACAGTCCCACTAAATTTACTAGTAAAGTTCTGGAAGACAACAGTTAGTCCTGGAAACAGTTTAGCTAAGCAAATCCAGAAAACTAAATCTCCCTTTCCTTCATGATTTTGCCAAAAAACAGATGAAAAAATTACAGCTTCATGAATATGAGTAAATAGGTCTGTTCTGAACATACCAGATTCAGGAAAATGTCAACATATTTATTTAAAATTTTATTTAAATAATTATAACTAGTTGTCAAGCCTAAGTATGTCTGATATTCTTCCCTCTTGTTCTTGGGTAAAAGAAAAAGCTGGGCTCAGAATGGAAAATTCATAGTGTCCTTAATTACAGAGAAGTTAATACTGCTGCATACCTAACTAGGGACAGCCTAAGTAATTCAGCAGTTACTGCCTGCATAGTCTCTGAAAGAGACACATGGCAACACTGTAATGGTGTGTATATGGGAAATGATGGACACCATACTCTTCTTCAATGCACAATTATCTTTTAATCTCTAAGACTCATTTTCTTGAGCCAAATAGTGTCAGCAGCCAATCAGCTGCAATCAATGCAGCAGCATGGAAGCACAACACAATATAATTGCACTGGTTCTGGGATAGAATCAGAACAAGCATCTATTATTTCCAATAGGAAGTTCACTTCCAGGAATCCAGCTTTTCTTCCCCCAAAAGATAACTAACAGTTATCTTTTCAGTCCTAACAGTTTCAGTCAAGCTTACTGCTAACCTGTAAGATTTTTCTAAATTCTTTCTTCTATTGCAAAATGCAGACCAATGCTTACACTGTATAACATGGTGTTATTAGTTCTGAGGTTCCAACTCAAAACATCTCCTAAGCAGTAGATAAATGTGTTTTGGGTAATTCTTCAGAACACTGGTAACTGTCTTTCTTAGGCAACTGGTTTTTAACTCATGCATTTGTGAGTAATTGTATTCTTGAATGTAGGTGCCCTAATACCATACAGTAAAAAGGATTACAGTATTTAAAACTGCAATAAACAAGAACAAAAAATCAGACGCATAATAAAAAATTTTGGTTTGATTTATAAAACAAACACCAAAAAGTTCCTTTCTGCAGAAACAGTCTGTCCCCCTCAAAGCTGTGCTTTCATTCAGTGGCTCTTAAATATGGATTAGCATATGTACACACTCCTGCCACCATCTTGAGCACTTAATGTTATAGTTAGAACTTATGCAGTCAGTCTTCTACCTGCAGCTCAAAGGCAGAAGAATATAAATGTTATTTGTACCAGCAAAACAAAGAACACACCTGAAAATGTGTCCCATTTTCCACCATGATACCAGGGAAAAAAATGCTTAAAACGAAAACCAGCAGGAAAAAAGCTCTTTGAAAGTGATAAGTACTCTGCAGCACTGAGACTGTCCATCTCTGACACTTTTCATTGTACTTACCTAATATCTGTGCATGTTATACATGTGATACAGCGAGTGTTTGTTGTAACGAGGTTCAAAGCCACAGATGTTTCACTGTCAGTGGTTGGGTGTGCTCCACATTTAAAGTAAAACTCCTGAAATATTGAAGGAGAGATAAAAAGAAGATTACATAGCTGCCGCTCACGTCCTCTCTTTATCTTACGCTGACTGACACTTGAGACAACAGACAAATCACCACTGCCAAAAGAAAAAGAGAATCATTAGGAAAGGTTTACAAGGAATCCCTTGCAAAAATACCAGTCCAGGTGTGTATTTTGTTCAGTGATTTCTCTAGCAAAGAAGATACCTACTTGCGTAATAATGTGCTACCAGTATATGACACATTCTGTGATTTTCTCGATTTATAGAAAACAAATTACTTCACCTTGAGTTGATCTAAGTATAGTTATCAAAGACAGAACACTAAGCATTGTCACTAAGCTTTAATATTTCCAGTTTTTTTGTTGTTGCTGTTACAGACGTTATTATTTTCTCAACTGTAGGACACAGAATTTTAGCTCTAAATTATTAAATGTGGCCTTACTTTTGCTGGAAATCTATGATACAATTTTGCCATCATATTAAAAGGAAGCTTTAGCTCTCTTGGGACACATTACATTTTCAACTTTATATTATATTGTGTTTCAATTAAGTTGCTTTAGTCCATACTGCTCTATATAGCCTATTAGACTGCTTTCATTAGCTTAATACTTTTTACAAAATTGTGTAGTTTGTTCTCTTTTCCACTGCACCCCAGGGAAAGCCACAGCTGTCATGTTGTGCTTTGATAAGGTTTTGTTCTAAGAGATTGTTTTAAATGTCCAAATCGCTCTATGCTTGTGTAAACAAAAGTAGTCTGAAGACATGTACTTTGCAACAGAAGCCACGGATGACAGTTTGCCATTTCTTTGTTCCTCTGAGACATTTTTGCCCATATCAAATTGTGGAAGCTTGTAATGAAAACATTGAAAGTGGCATAAACAAATTCTGAATTGGAATGGCATAAAAGTATCACAAGTTATGAGAAGAAAGCATGAAACAATGACAGGAGTTCATGGCACCAAGATATTAAGATCACAGATGATTCTCAAGACACCTAGACTGAGGAAAAAAATCCTAAAAAAAATATAAAAAGGAAGGGATGGGAAGAATGAACTGCAGCAAGAGAAAAAGACACAGTGAATAATCACCAGCATTTCCAAATGACTCACAGTGGTGGGACAGAATGAAAGAAAAAAAAAGTTACAGTCACTGTGAACTTATTTAGGGCACAAAAGTCACATCCAAACCCAACATTAATAACCCAAAAGCCATGAAAAATCTTGCTGAGTGGTGTTTCCTAGTGTCACTGCAAGTTCCTAGCTAGACTACCTGGACACATGCTTTAGTGCTTGCTAATATATAAATACAAGAGAATGAGTGTGGTTGACTGATTATCAGTTTTGTTTAATACAAACTCACCTTTCCCTCTACACAGCCTTGATCTGAGATTTGCTACAACACTGCACTAAAATCAATTCAGAAAAAGCTCTTACTTTCTCACTGCCTTGAGCTTTGCAGTAGGGAGTTCTTCGTCTGAGAAAGAGCTGTCAATTATTTTTTTTTCTCAGAGGTGATAATTCAGATACATTGCGCATTTCTACATGAGATAAATACAGCACTGTGTAGCAATACGTCTCAGGTGTAATCTGGTAACTGGGATACAAGAAGTATTAATACAATCTTCCTCCTAGTTTAGTCAATCCTGCTTCTCAGAGAATCGCTGGTATATGCAATAGATTCACCACAAATAAAATACTCAAACAGCACTATAAGTTAAGGACTCATTGTCTGAAGCATGTGTTAGTAATAGTTTAAGGGAACTAAGGGGTAAGAGGATAGCTTAAAGCAAGGCTATTTTCAAAACCAAATAATTGTTTGCAGAACTTCTGAAGTAGTCACCTATATATATTTACACAGAGCTAATTTTTTTAATAACAAAATCATCTGTCTGTTCTGTTTCATAACATCAGGAAGTAGTCCCAAGTAAAAAAAATATGCTTCAAGTCAGCCTTAGATGAGACCTTAGACTTCCCATGTTTCTCTTGTTCAAGACCCAGTTACACACAGACCTTTTAAATATCAGCACAACTTGGAGCACATCAGCAGATGAGAACGAGACAAGGCAACTACACATTCATCTGGGGATCTGGGGTACATGAAAACCTTACACAATCTGTAACTTTAATTTATTTTCAACCTTTTAAAACGTATCCATTAATCTTTGTATTATTTGCTAACGGGTTTTGGAACTTGGGTATTCTTTGCCCTTTAATTTTACTTTTGTTTGAATTAAATGGTAAGAAGTATTTATTTCAATTCAGGAGGAGTCTTGAAAATGTCTTTGCTTCAGTACACCTTCTGCATACAACTAAGAGAATATTGACAACCCACTATTCCAGAACGCAAACTATTGGCAAGGAAACATATAAAAGGAAAATAATTTTTGTTAAAACTACTTACCCACTATAATAAAACTTGAACTGGGTCACAAAAAAAATTAAAAGAGTAATAAAGTAAGCTCTAAAACACTTGAAAAAGCTTTAGACTTTTTTTTTTTTTTGAAAGAGTGTGTGTTTGATAATTTTAATTGCTTTTCTTAATACCTCACAATGACAAATTTTCCTCTCATGAAAATTTTTTAATGAAGATGGAAGGGAAATAAAGCAATACATTTCTTATTCTATTGTCTAAGATATATGGAACAAGAAGCAAAAGAAACAAACAAAACCAAACTAACAAAAAAAAAAAAAAGAAAACAACAACAAACAAACCACACAACACCACCACAACCCCCCAAACAAAAACCAAAACCACAAAACCCACAACCTACACATCACCACACCACCACAATCAAGATTCTTGGGCTACATTCCCAAAATACTTTCTCTGTAGCTTTAGGAAAACTATCAGCCCCAAACCTGCTTTAAGAAAATTCCTCTGACTAATTATATTTATAATGTACTTTGGTGTTGCTGAATGAAGAACATTATGGAATCTGAGAATACTATTTGAAATAACAAAAGAAAATATTGCCACTCTCCAAAACTATTCATTGAAACACTTCCTACTTCAGTAAACTGCAATTAAAGAAACCGCAAATCTTAGTATTAAATGCAAACAGAACAGAGAGTTTGTTAAAATTACAGGAAAAAAAAAATCCCTCAAGATTATGTGTCAGGTATTTGTTCAGAAGAAACATTTAGAGTGTTGAGATGAGCAGTACAGTAAAACTAAAGTAAAACTAACTCATTTATAAAGTGTTCACACTTGCCAAAACAAAAGGAATCAACCCACAGAATGCACAGTTCTATAAAATGAACATAAATCTGTAGGCCTGAAACATCAGTGCTGTAATGGGACTTCAGAAAAATAAAGAGAGACTGAAATCTGAAAAGCTTTGTATGCTGAATGCCTGGCAGTTCTGGCACAGTGTGGATTGCACTTCCACCTTTTTTTTTTTTTTTAAAAGCCATAACATCAGTTAGGTTTCTTGTTGCAAATAAAAACATATATGGCCTCATTTTACACATTGCATGAATAAACAACACACAAGTATTTGTTACATCTACCAGATTTCCCAGAGATTTAACATACTTCTTGTGATACAAGCATAATAATTTTTTGCCAGGGCACATGTGTATAAAGTTATGAAAAAAGATAACCCATCAGCACAAGTTGCTTCTCAACTGACTCCAGCAATGAAATTTCTGGGAGAGAAATATAAGAATGAAGAATTTAGCCACTTCTCACTGTCCAGTTTGCATGTCAGCAGGCATGTAAATGTAGCTATTCTTTTATATACTCTCTCATTCAGTGTATGATTGCCCAAGGAGGGAAATTTCCTGGATTGTTTCATCTAAATAATATATGTTCCAGTGTTAATCTCCAAACAGGTGTAGAGACCTTGGAACCACCTGGTTTAGGACTATGCCTCTAATTTGGCCACAGACTGTCACACTCAACATGTTGCTCCAGACTTAAGTTATGTTATACTATAGGAGACAATGCTTTCAGTATTTTAACATTATAATAAAAAAACCCTTACATAATAACATAAATGGGACAGGCAAATTCACATGCAGTCTTCATCACTACCTGACCATTTCTATAATATTTTAAAATAGAAGAAATCACAGTATTTCCCCTTTCTGCACTTTTGGTCTCATTTGGTACAAAAATTCCTGATGAATGCTGCTTTCTTGTTTTAAGTATTTCTGTCCAACAATGAGTAATGATGTAAAGAAATTACTGTGAAAACAGAGATAAAAATCTAGTGCTTTTTTTAGTTCTGAAAGTGTGTAGTTTTATGCTCACCTTTTACTGCAGTGAATACCTGTAGATCATTTTATTGCCTTAAGGCATAGGTCCCATGAAATTGTGAACATTCAATTTAACGCTACAAATGTCTTTCTTTTAACAGTGTATCTGATAGATTGTTATTCAGAGAAGGGAGAAGGCATTGCTCTTACATACTTTGACATATTCTTCACTCATGTTATCGCTTGTGTGCCATACAACATCACAAAAAGTGCAAGAGGGAAGAAAAGGTTCAAAGACACATGGTCAGCATTAGCCACTTCTAATGAAACTCAAGAAAATGCTCAGATTTATAAAAACAATAAATTCCTTTGGTATTTTACCAAAAATATCCCTCCCTAAATTCTGTCTTTTCAAACAAAGCAGGGGTTTGCATACCCCTAACTGCTGATGATAAGCAAACTGTCTTCTCTGGGGTCAAGTATGGCAAGTCTGATGAGGAGCAGCTGAGGGAACTGGGGCTGTTTAGCCTGGAGAAAAGAAGGCTGAGGGGAGACCTTAACGCTGTCTGCAACTACCTGAAAGGAGGTTGTAGCATGGAGGGTGTTGGTCTCTTCTCCCAAGTAGCAAGTGACAAGACAAGAGGAAATGTCCTCAAGTTGTGCCAGGGGATGTTTAGATTGGATATGAGGAAAAAATTCTTCATAGAAAGGGTTGTCAGGCATTGGAACAGGTTGCCCAGGGAAGTGGTGGAGTCACCATCCCTGGAGGCGTTTAAAAAATGCATAGATGAGGTTCTTTGGGACTTGTTTTGGTGCCAGTGTCAGGTTAATGGTTGGTCTCAAGGACCTTGAGGGTCTCTTCCAACCAAAATGATTTTATGATTCTATTCTATGAAATATATAAATCAACCACTAAAAACCAAAACAAAATACAAATAAACAAACAAAAAAACCCACAAAACAAAATCCCTCACAAACACAACAGGATAATGAATGTGATTCATTGCTCAGTCTTCATTAAGACTAAGCAGGGCAACAATTAAGGTTATTAAATATCAGTGGATTTGAAGGCATAGATTTTAGCATAGATTTTAGGAATACTGCAATGCAAAAATTAAAGATGTCGGCCACTTTAACCATTCACATACCAATACTCAATACAACATTTATTTGCCATTAAAAATAAAAAAAATCTTAAAGTAATTTTTCTATTTGAAAGAAAAGATCCTATGAAAAACTCAGCACTTGATCTCAGACCTACATATTCAGAATGGAATCAGAATAATCACCAGGAATGAAAATGAAATTATGCCACCAAAACCAGCACATTCGATATATATTTCTACACAAATTTCTCCCACCTTTCCACTTTCAAATCCACAGAATCCATACTGTAGAACATACAGCAGAAGGACAGCACACAGATCGTGGACTCTGTAAGAGCATGAACTTGGAAAGAAATGTCTTTATGGGACGCAAGGAGAAAAAACAGTATCCCAGAAGAGATCAAATATTATATAGTAAGTTTTGTTAATATACTGCTGATAATTATGCTGACCTCAAAGATAAGTCGAAACATCTTTTGATGTGAAGAAAGTGCTGGTATATTAAATGTCCAAGTCTACAAGAAGCATGTATTTATTTAATTTGGCAAGAGACAAAAGAAGCATAAAAACCCAGAAGAAATACAAGCATCTCACTAGTATCTGCTTTCCGATTGAACCCCATTGCCCTTCTCAAAGTGCCTCTGGCTAAGAAGAAAAAAGATCTGTTATTGATGATAAAAGCTCTTTAGGAGGAGTATCCTCTGCCAGCTGTTCACTGAGGCTGTCTAAGTATGTATGGTCTCAGTGAATACATCAACTTTGACCTGCGCAAAGGGTTGGGGAGGCAGGAAGTTAACTTTAAAATTATTCTATTTTTGAGGCAAGTACCAGTTTGGGGCAGAAAAGTTACCCACTTGTATTTTTCCAGACTTTCTTTTCTAGTTAGCAGTAACATTTGCAATATAAATGTGTCCAAGTGACTAAAAGACACATTGTATTTCAGAGAAAGAAGTGTCAATACATGTTTACAATAGATCTTTTTTATTCTTGGTCAACTTCAAATAAGTTCAGTTAAGGAAAACATTGAAAACACACCGTTCCATTTCTTTCTCCCAGAATCAAACATATTCACCGTACCTTTTTGTTCAGTTGAGGATATTAAAAATGATTTGTTACATATCAAACATTTGAACACATAGCTTATGATACAGAAAATATTTTGAGTGTTATTGGATAGGATTATTGGATAGGAAATGTACATGCTATTCATCATTATTTACAAGACCTAATGTTATTGTCCTAGCCAAGTCACTTAAAGCCAAATTTTAGGCTTATAAAAATGTATCTAAAAACTCAACATAGGTAATTTTTTGAGACATTTTCAACGGCTACAAAACAGCACAGCCTCTATTCTTATCATACACAGATCCCACTTTCAACCACATTCTTAAGAAAGTCCCAAACACACAAATGACAAACAAATATTTTTTTTTATTTATGTATTTACACGCCTTGCAAAGAAAACAACACTTCTATCTTTCATTTTTCAATAATTCACTGGGAGAACAACAGAGGTATTGTTCAAAAATTAGTAACAAGACAGCTATAGCTACCATTCAATTTTAATCAGCAGTCTAAAGTGATATAACCAAGATTATTAATGACCCAAACAAAAATCTTACTAGTAATTTCTGAGGAAGCCTTCACCTATTACATGTGAAATCGTATGTGATTTTCAGTGATTTATACCAACAAGGCTGTTTTTGTACAATGGTGCATACAGCTTGCATATCTATTGTCTGCACTACAAAAAAACTCCCACAAAACAGTTATTACCTTTCTGTTAATAATTTGTATTAAAATCTTAAAGGAGAAGATGCATATAATTAAGATTCCAATAACTGGCATGATGGGTTATTAACTATACAAGGTTTTAATGACATCTGGCCTCTGGAGATACTGTGCAACTGTAGTTTTTAGGACTTCAGTGCATAAGAAAAGCAACAAAAAGTGCAGTACCTATCATTTATTATCCTTTCCTTGTATACTAGAAAAGACAGTAGAAATAAAGAGCACAAATGCCTTGGGAATTCCCTGGCTGCTGCTGCCCAGACAATGCTATTTCAACCACACAGGAAAGTCCTCTGTGTGAAAGTGAGTTCTCTCATTTTTAGCAGCAGTATTTCTCATTTGCTTTGCTTGTCTATAGGTAGCCACACACTGTATTTGCTTCATTTCTCTGCAAGTGGTGGCTCAGGCTCAAACAATCCCATCACTGATTCTGCTGTTCCTTCAAGTAGCAATATTTCCTTGATACAAAGACACAATGAGCAGGCCTCTTCAGCATGACCCAGGCTCTTCTATCAACCATTTTCTCACAGTATAGACAAAGAAATGAAGGCTGCAGGGCATTGTGTCTCCTTATAAAACAGATAATTGCCTGTAATCTTACCTCACAGTGGAATCAAAGACCCCATAGACATTTAGCCAATCACCAGAAATGCATAATTAACCTATTGCAGGTACTATAATGTCCATGGTATGCAAAGATACAGTAAGACATAATAGTTTTAAGTAAACAACTTTTCAATGAGAATGGCTATGTTTTCATATAAAACAACGTGAAACATTTACACCTTCCTTCCCTTCTCTGCTCTGGACTTCTTTCATACATGTTTCCTTTAGAAATACAATCTCTGTTCAACACTAATTTCTGGGCGGAACCAAGACTGCATTTGTCAGGAAGACTAACTTACCTGGCCCAGCCTCCAGAGCCCAACTCAAACTGTTCTGTTGAATTTGTTCACTGGGCTTCAGAGTGCATGAAAGAGTTTATTTTGGAAAAGCTCGTTTGAATTATTTGAGCCACAGAGGAAGTCTCTGTTTCAGAGTAGCTACTTAGAATGCATTATAATAATCATATCCTGAATATTAGTGCTGATTTCTAGGACTTAAACTTTCCCATCAGCCTCTTTCAAAGTAGAATCCAACTGTTTAAATCTGTTATCAAGTGTTTCCTGTAGAGAATCATTCCTTTACTTTGAGCTTAATTTCCTCTGGCAATGAGATTTGAATCTCTATGTGAATATAAGCCACAAAAAGGGCTCAGGGAGGGAAGAAACTCAAATACTATATGATATCAGATCCTTAGGCTGTGTTTCTTATGGCACAAAAAGTTGTTTGCAACTACAGGTTTGAGTGATTTGTTTCATTTTCAACAATGCTAACACGCACTTCGGGTAAAGATAGTGAGATCAAAAATTCAGAATGATTCCAGAAATCTAAAACATATAAGAGACAGAATTCCCATAACTGTAAACATTGCACTGGTGACATTATGTTGTAAGGTTTCCCAAAGAATCTAATTTTGAGCTCTGAAGAAAAGCCCGCAGAGTTAACAAGCCACCAATGTCTAAGAAAACTACATCATTTCTTTAACTAGCTGTTGCCTTTCATGAGCATTCTATACAATATAAGTGATTCCACGGTATAGTCTGTAAATATTGCTGTGTTTCTACAATATATGCAGTAGATTCCTATCCATCTGATTATATTACAACTGAAACATTTATATTTTGTCCATCCCTTGATATCAAAGGAAGTGGTCAGATTCAAAGCTTAGGAAAAAAAAAAAAAAGTAATTTTAACTCAACAGCTGTCTTAAAAAAATGACTGTTATTTTTGGTTTTAGGTTTTCAGCCTTTAGCTAATATAACCAATGTTCTGGAGCCTCACATCCATCCATTAACCATAGAGATGATCTACAAGTCTGTAACATAGCTGAAAGGCAGTACTAAGATACCTTTCATTTAGCACTAAGGCTGCCTCTGGGGGAACATCAGTATTTATGTAAGGACTCTGGGCAGACAGAATTGGGCTGTAATACTACAAGAATGGCTCTTTGCCTCATTTCTGCATCTCAGTTTAGAAAAACTGGATGGTTTGTTCTGTCATCGTTCCAATGCCTGCCATAGATCAGGATATGAATGAGAACAAACTTGCCAAGACGCTGCCCCGTCACATTGGAAACAGTGAGAGAAGGAATGGAAGGAAATGGCAGAAATGTTTTTCTCTCCCCCTGTATGAGATATGCTTACCTTTTGCTCTGAAGGCTCAAAAATATACTAATGAATGTTTGGCACCTTCTGAGTATTCATTAAATAGGCAATAGGTTTTTTGAAGTCTATTTGCCACCCAGCAGCTTGTTGTTTTTCTTTTGAGGCACATTCTTTGCCAGGACCCTGTTAGCACACCGACAGCGATGCTGTTCTTATAAATAGAGTTCTACTGAATCACTGGTGTTTATGCTCCTAATATTCTCCTTTCTACAAAGGTGCTAAAGAGCAGGTCTTGTGTTCCACCTACACACACAGAAGTAATCTCTAAGCCACATAGAGCAAGACACATGAAACCCCAAAGATTCAGGGAAATTCTGCAAAATTTTTCCAAAAGTAGTTTTTCAGAGTTGTTTAGTTGCCAGAGTTGATGGAATTGGAAGTGAATTTAGATGTGTTTGTTTCGTCTTTTTCTCTCCCTTGAATCTCTGGTTTAGATCTTTCACTTCTATATGGACTGAGCAGTCAGGTAGAATATTTGTGCTGCATCACATAAACTGAGGCTTTAATTAAAGAAAAAAAAAACAGCCAAAGTATCCTGCATGATCCCCAGAACTTATGATAAACAGAAAAGGAGGAATGATGTTAAATATAGTCATACAAATACACAAAAACAAATAGTTGATTCATACTGCCATCATCCAAGGAGGAAAGAGGGCTATGTATGTGTCAGGTAAGCATAATCTGTACATAACTCCTTATACAAGGAATGTTCCAATTGTTCGTTCCACTTCCTTGAAATTAGATAAAGATGTTTCATTGGCAAGATAAGCATTTTAGATAATGTTTTTAAAAGCAAAATTTGAACTATGAAGTCTAGTAAAAACATCTCACAATCCTGTTATAATTTTTAATATATAGATGCATGATTTGTTACTTCAAACATATGAAATACAAATAAATGTCCAGTGCTTTACATGACTCATAAGGTAAAAAAAAAAAAAAAAAAAAAAAAAAAAGGATACAGCATTGTTATGGAACTGAATATGCCACTACCTAATAAAATGGCATTAGTGGCTGAAGTCTTGCAAAAGCACACCCTGGAGGTTCATACAAGTTACTAGATATTTTTGAAAGTTACAGAGGGCTGCAGTAAATGAAGTAGGTTGAGGGGACAAAACAAAAACCACCAAAACCAACCAACAAAAAAAAAAAAGCCCACCACACACCACAAAACCAAACCCACACAACAAAAACACACAAACCCCACCACACAAACAAATCACACCAAAAAACTTCTTGGCTAATCTTGTATTGCCAAGCTCATTAAAATCTTAGCAGTAAACTGTCTTTTAAAATATATATCTTCTTAAAATATATAATATATACACATGAGCTAGATGCAAGATAAGCTAGAAAACATAACTCACAGAGGGAAATCATTATCTCCTCTATCATCTTGTTAGGGAAAAAAGAAATCTATGTTTGCATTGCACTCCTACCTATAGCTTCTAGTATAAGGAATCTGAAAAATGCAGCAAATAAGTTAAACGATCATTTAGCACAACAAACATATTTCACGTGCATACCAGTAGAGAAGAAGCCAACATTTATATGTAGTTGACAGTACAGTATCGGATTTGAAAAGGGATTTTCTGTTATTAAAAACAGAAAAATGTGGACATTTTTCCTTTGAGACAATTTAATACATAGACATACGTAGTGTAGATGGCTATTAGCATGGCTTTAATATAATGCTGATGGAGTCTTGATAGTCTGTTTTCCCTAAAGTGATTTAATTTGGTTTTCCCAGCCAACCTTTTGTCTATTTACACTGCCTTCATTGTAAAAACAGCAGCAAAAAAAACCAAAACAAAACACAAAAAAACAAAACCAAACCAAAAAGAAAACAGAAAAGTTTTTTCCTAACATAAAAAAAATTGTATCCAGGGGAAGAAGGCTACACGTATATTTGCACACAGCTTATTGTCAAAGAACATCCAAGAGCATTTCTGGGTGACTGCACACAGTCATCCATACAGCTGCAGGGTCAGCAAGGTCCCTGCTGTGGCTGAGCCGGTGCCAGCAGCATCTCTCACCAGAGGAGTTCAGGAGTGGGCACACCAGGCGCAGCCCTTGGTACGTGGTTTGCATCCCTGGTCTGGGGACTGAGCAAGCTGTGCTGTGCCATTTGGCCTGCAGGTATGAGGAATTTTACCAGCAACGTTTGACCCTGTGGTCCTCTTACGAACAGAAAGTGGGGCATGGTTTGCACCTCTCTATACTTCTGGAAACACACTTTCTTCCTAACTGCTACTATTGCCTGGTCCAACTTCCTCTGGTCTTCTGACCAGGCCAGCAACCAGGGGCAGGACTCTTCTACTCATTGCAAACTCTTTCTGATCCCAAATTTTACTAAGTAGGTTTCTACCAGCAGAAACAGCTGTAAATTCATCCTTCATTTAGTCAAAAGAATTTGCGTAAACAGAAATTCATACCCTCAGTTCAAAAAAGGAATTTTGTTTTAAAATGCACTAAAAAGGGATTTAGATGACAGAAGAATTCTTTAAATTAGAGCATGAACAACATATGAGCAGTATAATGTGTTTTGCAAAAACAACACACAATGCTACATTGTCCTTTTGACATTTCAAAAATTATTTTTCTTACAAAACAACTAAAATGACCAAAGTTTGAACTTGCACATTACCTTGAAAATGCATTTCTTAAAAGAACTACTTTACTTCAACTTTATGTAAAGTAAACCAATAATGTAAAAGATGCAAATGCATGGCCAAAATCATTGTCTTGTAATGGGCTACCAGAAAAAGAATGGAAAACCAGAAAGACAGATGTTACCACAGACATTTTAAAACAACTGTCCAGAGGCATTATCTTGTTCACAAAATCTCAAACACATCATGCTGAGTCCCCAGTGCTGTAAATACGTGGGTGCTTGTGTATTTACAGCACTGGGGCGTAACTCATTAACTCACACTGAGCACAAGCAGGGCTCTATTAAAATAACCACTGGAAATTAAAGCTGTCCCTGACTGACAGGTACGTGGCGGCAAAGCCAAATACAGAGATACTGATCTGTTTGGCTCGAGTTCCCTGTGTAGAATGTACCGTTTGTAGAGGGAACTGAGCCAACAAGATGAATTTGGCCTTGCAAATGTTGTATGCACACAAACATAACAGGTCTATTACAGCATTTGTTGTGACAAATCTTTTTTCGGACTCCAAAATTCTCCCACAGACGCCATAAGCAATTAAAGAGCTAGTATTTGCCATATCCTGCCATGCACTTACTACGGCCTTTGTAGCTTCCTGACTGCTATGTTTTCTGCACAGGCATTATCTCATTTAAGAGCAGCAATGTTCACTCGGAAAGCCCAAAACAACTTGAAAATAAAATTTCCATCACAGAGCTACATGTTAAAGAATATCTAATGCATATGTTGGAAGACCATGGATAAGAGCATTGCTTAAAATAATCCCTTCAGTGTAATGAGAAGTTAAAAATACATTTGTCTGTACAACATACACACTTCATTTAAAGGTGCAGGCCTGTAACATTATAAAAATGCACCCTTCCATTTTCAGACAGAAATTACAGCTGAGTATTGAATGTGGTTTTGCTTTGCTTTTCCCCCTTCACATGTTTACCGTTTGAACTTATAATTTAACTATAATATATCACACCATGACCTACTCCTGAGGAATCCAAACCCATCACTTCTAAAACACTAGTTACTACAGTAAAGGAATCCAGCCTTTAATATGAAAAGTAACCTTGTCAGTCATTTTTTCCAGATCCATAACAGGACTTTCCTCAGCAACACCTTGGAAAACACACACATTAGTACAAGAAGGAGAAAACCTCAATTCAGCTCCTAGAACAGTGAGCATGCAACTACATTCCTACAGACATGAATACATAGTTCATGTGCTCCATATTTTAAGCAGCCCATTATACAAAATGCTTAATTAGTGTGGAGGGCAGCAACTAAAGCCCAGGACAGTACAGCCTAGGGACAAAACTTCACTACACTCAAGATTAGCATCTGTCAAAAAAACCCACAACCCATGCCCTCTTTCTCAAACAAAGGTCCCCTGAGTACTGCTGCACAGAAACCGCAACAACTGCCAGTCACAAGCCCAGTGGGGCTGGTGGTGTCCTTCTGCAGTAACAGAGCAGGTAAAGCACCCTTTCCTCCACAGGCTAGATGAAATAGCAGCAACCATTTTACTCATAGGAAAAGACAGTCCTCAGTGGAAATGAATTCCAGAGAAGTGCTTGCTCCCTCACACCTGATGGTTATAAGGAAGCAGGGCCAGGAACAAGCTGTGGGCTGCACCCATACAACTTGCTGAAGGCTGGTAGACCAGTCACACCATAAGTTTCTCCCATGTGCAATTCGCTTGTTCTTGGGAACAGAAGCAGCGAGAATAGAAATTAATGGACAGTAGAATGTTCCAGATATAACACACCAATGTTTTCATGAAATTTAAAGGCAGTTCCAACTGTGTCACTGTCTTTCATCTAGAGACGTGAATCTGGCTCTAACTCGGATTCCAGAGAGATATCCTGAAACTCTGTGCCCAAAGCTGGATGTGCAGCAAGTATATCCTAATGTTACTAAGAACAATACGGCCTTCTCTGCAAGTGTGAAAAATAAGTACAAAATGAACACAGAACACCACTTCATGCAAGAATGACCTTTATATTTTTCCTAAGAAAATCTTTTTGCTACAGTATGCCATCTCCTAGGTAACCCACACTGTTTATGCAGAGCCTCTCCCAGTCACAGGAGCTTTCTAAATACTAAAATGAGAAACAGGCCCTCAAGAAGCATGGTCCAAAACACTACTCACACATATTCAAGATGAACTCAGTATCTGAGACACATTTATAGTCTTCAAAATAAAAACAAAACATACATGGTAACTGGAAAAACTATGAGTTTAAATGTAGCAGCAAACATGCTAACGCATTTGGGCTATTTGTTTTATAGGAGGTTCCAACATTCTAATTTTTGCCAATTTTTGTGTGGGGAGGGTGGGGTTGTCTTGCTGTTTGTTGGAGTGTGGGGTGTGGTGTTCTTGTTCGTTTTTGGTTTTGGTTTTGGTTTGTTTTTGGCAGCGTGGTGGAGGGCAGTAATATAGACCAAATGTTTTCCAGTATGGTTCTCTTGTTCACGTACTTTGCATATTTATATCTAGATTTTTTCAAAGATGAGTTATGACTTTGGCTTTTACAGTTACTTAGAAAACTAAATATTTCAAATTAATGTTTATTTAAACTGCACAAGTTTCTTAGGTCACACTTCTCCAAGCTAGAAAAATCAGTTGAAGGAGACTCTCACAGAATTTCAGATTTACAAAACTGCGAATTACAAGAATTAAGTTACCACAGCAAATCCTTATCGGCAGGTTAGTGATCTTGCAAGCAAGGCACTATTGCCTACCAGTGTTTAAGACAAAGCTTCCAGAAATCAATCCGTTCGTGGGTGCCACCTGTAACACACTTAAAAGTCATAGCACCTTTAATGGATATCTCCAGAGTTATTTTTTTTATCATTCCCTTTACAAGCTCAAATCCATATGGGCCTGATATTTTTGTTTGGAAAGAGATATGCACAGTTACAGCTTCTCCTAATGACATGTAACAGTGGTGTTCAGGGAGAAGTTATTTCTTAGTAATTACCACACAGGCACCAGAAGTACATGGCTTTTCTTTAAAGCAGAAGACAACAAAAACCACTGATGCAACTTGAGTACTCCTGTCTCAGTTCTGGTGTTGCAATGTTGGGCGGTAGCAGGAGTGTGAGACAGCTGTATGCATCAAAAGGACAAAATTCACTTTTCACTAGAACACATTTTCCTCATCTCCTGGCAGCTGTTTAAGCATGTGCATCTTTTAAGAACTACTCATAACCACAGTTACTTTGCCCACATACAATGAAGTACCACAGTGGAAAAACTCAAACACTTCCAGAGGTCCCAAAGACCTGCTACAATATACTGTACAACTGATCAGCAAATGTATTACTCAGACACATGAGATTTCACAAAGATTTGAAAAAGAACCATTGCAATACATAATGTCAAAACCAGCCTGTGGATAACATGCTCTTCACAAGGTGTGGTTTGTGTTTGGTTTGCTGAAGCAAGGGAAATACTTTACTTTCAAGCATTCTCCCAGCAAACAGGCTAGGAGGACTTAGAAATTAGTATTTCTAATGACACTATTAAGAGCTTCACTAAGCCATTTATATGTATTTATACAGTTTATGTAGTTGAGATATTGTTCTGTTAGGGCAGGTGCTTAAAGCACAGAGCAGTGTTAACTTCAACAGACTATTTGTTTATTTGAAGCTGGGTATGTACTTCAGGTATCTTCCTGAGTTGGGTCAGTAAGGAAGAAAATAGAGTCAGCAAGATATTAATTTTTGCTATTCAAACTTTCTAGACTCAAAACAATGGAAGTTTTCCTTATAACCGACTTCTCTGAGCTAGAAATACATGTTGTATACCAAAGACAACTACATTTGCCTGGAGCCATACAGATATACTACTATGAGAATCCAGGCATTTCTGACAGTAGTTATTCAAGAACTACTCACTGTATTAGTGTGAACCCTGAGAGATAGAGCTCATAATTTGTAGCAGCATTTCCAACATGAACTGCCTTGCAGCTCAGAGGTGATTTCATTGACTACATTATCTCAGACCACCACATCCTAAAAACAGCATGTGCTTTTTAAATATTTAGTTCCAATTTGTAAAAATGAGCTTATTTCATAAGCTGTATGCACAGAAGTAGAAGACACAAATGAAAGAGTTTACAAACTGATCCCAAATCAGTTACAGTCGCAATCTCTTATGAATATCTAGACCAAAAATATAGTAGACAATTGTTAATCAAAACCTAATGCCTTCACATTTTAGAATTTCAAATCAGAACAAGACGCATTGGAACTATAGGTGGGAAAAGGATTTTTTGCAAAGGTAAATTTTATAGCAGCTTTTAGATCTAAAATAACATATCACATAGTGCATCAGTCTGCAAAACAACACAGTTGTTAAACACTTAATTACAGTACTTGCAGGATTGGAAGGAAGAAATTGTGCTCTTCCACATAAATGCTGACATTTCAGGAGAAAAACCTATATAACCATACTGTACTCTAACAAAATCACCTTCATCTGGTTTGATTGCTGATAGATGATTACAAGAACATCTTGCATGCTTGAGTGAAAATCCAAGGTTTCAATCATCAGTAACAAATTTGCAAAAGCTGCAGACAGTAGCATATTGTTTATATGTCATGTGCAGTGAGCAACAAAAGATTCAGTCAAAGTGTTACTGAAATTCACTGAATTACAAAAAGGTATCCCTGAATGCATTAGGCATGTTGCCAAAGCACATGCAGAAATACATATAAACAACCTCCATAAAAAAAAAAGTCTGATCTGTGAAACAAGTGACAAGTGGAGTGTATTCTACAGTATATTCTTGAGTTTGTTTCTCTGTTTTTAATATAATAGCAGTTAATTCATAGGTTTCAATTACTGCTTTCCAGTTTGTTTAGGCCCGCAAACGTCTGCAAGTTTTCCAAAACTCTAATAAGTCAAATGCAAATAATACGCGTAAATGACTCATGGAGCAACATACAACATAGAGTAACTGTAATGCTGCTCTCACTACCAGGCTTAGGACTATATTATGGGAATAACACATGCCAGTGGGAGCAGTATATGATATACTGAATTTGGAGTCCACTTCCCCTTAGTATTCATGCTGGCTGTAACTAAGACTCAAGAAATACATGCACATGTATACACAGAGTGTAAACTTAAAAAAAAAAAAAAAACAAACTAAAAGAAAATCGAGCATTTATATAGATCAGGATAAAAATACTGGTCACATCCTTTATCTTCGTCTTATAACATCTGTCTTCTCTAAGAATCTGTTCTGGTAACATCTGGTTGTTTCAGGAATGGCTGCACATAGTTCATGTAGCCCAACATCTTATCTCTAATAGGAAGTTCACAGTAGATGCCTAGAATGCATGTTAAAAAAACAACACAAAACAAACAAAACCACACTGGACAAAACTAAAGAGGGATTTGCCTACAGTATGTTCCCAAGCTCCAGCAATTTGTGGCTCAGAGACTTCCCATAACAGAAGGAGTATCTTCACTTTAAGTTGTTCTCAATGGATTTTTCTTCCATTGGTTTGTCATTTTTTTAACCCATTGTCACTTCCACAATATATCATGGCAAAGAGTTGTGCGGTTTAATTACATACCGTGCAAAGAAGAATCTCCCTGTGGTTGTTCTGAGCATCACAATAACTGGATAAGAATACTGTATCAGGCCAAACCAGCATGGATACAAAACAAGTTCCTGGCTGCAGTGCATCATCAACATATTTTTCAGACACATCTAAGAGTAAAATCCCTTGAAAATATTACAGGTGCATCTACATTCAATTTTGGTTTGTGAATTCTATTTACCTTTCAGCACAGTCAATAGGGTTACAAGGGCTGTGAGCGATCTAGGATTTGGTCAGAAGAACACAAGCTGCCCTCTGCTCACTTTCTATAACACTGAACCCTTGATCATGACAGTCTCATGGAGGATATAAAAATTATCATTTATAAAACATTAACTCCTTTTGCAGTGAATCCAGGAGCATCACAAAATTTGAAAAAAAGCTGTGTTGATCTAAGGTATCAACCTTGCCAAAATTCTCACCGATTCCTGCTATGGGACAAATCTACACTACACTATCTGAAAAATTTCCCAAGGACTCCATCACTGAAGGAGATGTGAATTCGTGTTCAAAACAACAGCTTATTTTTAAAAGGCAATTCTGAAGGACCAGCAAAACCTAGTAGCTAAGCACGATCATGTAAAGCAATTGTTCATATAAGACAATAAAACACTGGGAAAAAAATATCATTGAAAGTATGCTTAATGCTCCTGTCCTCAGATAAGATTTTCTGGAACTGAACCAGAGATGCATAAAATTATGAGCAACAAAGGACTTTTTTTAAAAAAAAAATTCTTTCAGTGGCAGTGTTAAGAACCTAAACGAACATCAAAGAGCAGGGGATTTGTTTGAAGAAAGCATTATAATCTTCAGCATATTTTGTTAGATCTTAAACAAAATTGTGACATTTCCTCACATGTGAATAGAAATGGTGGTAGCAATACACACAAGAACAGCTAAACTTCCTGAGGCCGTTCAACACAGGGTACAAACAAGAGTTTCCCTTGGTTTGCCAGAACATTCATGTAATTCCAGCTCACAAAAAAAGCTATTAGCAACTCTTCACTCTTCTGGTGAAATGAGAAAACTGAGGAACAGATCCAGAGACCTGGCTTGATCTCAGCTTTAGGATTTTTATAGTGTCAAAAATAATGCATTGTTTAAACAAAATCTTCTTAAACAGTCAAAAGAAAAAAAAAACATTTAATATATAATAGGTGTGATTTAGATCAGTGGGTTACATTTGCTGGTGGCGGGTTTTGATGCAGACACCATTTGTGGCCCATAAAATAATGTCCAATATACTGCTGAAATATTGTATTTCCACGCAGGGAAAGAGTGAATATGTATTCACTCCACATCCCTCCCCCCATGAGGATAGGTCTTAATTTTAAAAGCTTTAACTTTTCTTTCCAACATAAATAATTTAGCTTTTTCATCCTTGTATAGCATGAACTCTATTATATAATTCTCTTTTTACCTATTATTGATTTTTCTGCACTAAGTGGAATAACATAATTTTGTTATAAAGGAAAAATTGATCTACTCCTGAATGAGGCTACTTTGAGACTTTCTTTAAAAAAAAAAAAATAAAAATCTAATTGTAGTTTATTAAAGAGATAACTGAGAAGAAAGAGTTGAAATAATTTGTAACTCCAATGCAAAAAAACTCAAAAACATATAAAAACATATCAAATATATTTAAATACTAAGAAAGGTCAATTGTCTTGTTTCTTTCTTCACTACTCGTGTGTTTGTGTTAAGCATTTTTAATCTTTAATTGCTATTAAGGACATCAATTTAAAGGCCTAGCAAAAATTATCATAATATAATCACAGCACCTTTGTAGGTTATTCCAGAGTCCTATAGGTGCTGTTTTCACTGTTGTTGCCCCTTTTGTGCTCCTCAGAAAATGTACCGGTGGCAAAATAAAAGCACCCACATTCAGAGATAATTTAAAATAGAGAGCTTCACAGGACCACATCATGCCACAGTTTAGGGCAGCTTTATATGAGGCAATCTAGGTAATTATAGGCATGTAAGCCTGACACCAGCCCTGGAGAGAATAAACAGCCAATATGGTACTTGATTAATAAAAGAAGGATGTGTAATTAATGTCAATCAACAAGGATTTATGGTAACTAGACCCTATCAAACTAACCTGACATTTTTATGAGATTATGAATTTAGTGGAACAACATGATAGCAATGTTGCCACTTACCCAGATTGGTGTGTGGCATTTGATACAACACTGACATTTTGATTAAGAAACTAGAACACTACAAGATCAATTTAGATGGATTTAACTGATATATTTCAAAATGCATTCCCACGGTGATTCATCAAAAGTCTGTTTTTCAAGGTGGTCTTGCAGTGATCACTTCCTAGCCCTACGCTACTTAAAACAATCATTAATGATGTGGAAGAAAAAGTAATTACACATTTTTCAGATGGCATAAAATCTGGGAGAGTGGAAAATAATGAAAAGTAAAAGTCGGTGACAAAGCCACGCAAACAGCTCACTCAGCTGAAATCAAATGGGTAATATGCATTTTAGAACAGCCAAACATGAACTCACATTTTTAGAGTTAAGGGCGATGGAATCTGCCCAGTAAGGCAGCAAGTTGAAATGACTGAGGTTTTTGGTGGATGATCAGCTGAATTGGAGCCCTCACAATGGCATTATGGTTAAATTGTCTAATAAAACTGCTGGATATCAACATAAGCAAGCAGATTATATCATCCCTGTAGCTGGCACTGATGGCATCTCTGCTATAACTGTGCCTGGTTCTGATGTGTGAAATTTATGAAAAAATGTTGAAGACTGGTGAGCATGCAAGAGACAACTGAGCAAATGATTAAGAACTGGAAAATGAGGTTTTATTGCTTACCTCCCAGAACATTCAAGGAAATGCTAAGGTATATATGAACTTCAGCCTATGGAAATCCAGATGCAGAAACAGAGGGCTCTTGATAATAAAGGGTAGTACATAGAAACTGAAACTGGCCAGAAAATTTATACTAGAAATAGTGCACATTTTAAACAGGTAAGGTAATTAATTAACCACATAAATCAAGGGGGTTTTTATTTTTTTGTTTAATTCACCACTGGCTTAAGTCAAGGACATACGTTTTCCTGAATTATATATTCTCATCCAAAAACCTATTATTTCAGGAAAGGATCACAACTTCTGTTAGACAGGAGGTTAGGTGAAATGATAAGAATGTTCCTTCTGCTCTTATATATAGGGATCACTTATTTCCTACCCAGGCATGCCAATTAAATAATTCAAAGTGTCTGTGGTGCAAAGGATTCCCTTAGTCTGTGTTTCAGGCTTTACATTTTGTATCTCAGCAGTTCTGGATTCTCATGCAGTTCCATGGTACCAGAGAGGATCCCGAAATGTTAGCACACATACCAGATTGTCCTAACAAATTACGCTTTGGGACACTACTGTTCATCATTGAAATAAAGGGAAAAAAATGAAACAACACAGAAATTGGAATATATGTAAAGAAGGCAAAAAAAGTGCTAACATGTCTACGAAAGTTTTTGAAGGATCAAAGCTAATACATCCTAAGAAGGGCTTGTATGGTTCACATAATTTAAAAACAAAGTAGTTCAAAGCAATTTGGTACAGGCTTGCATTTGTATCACTACAGATGTGAAAGGAGAATGATAAATATGCTATTGTGATTGATTAGAAGACTTGCAAACATCTTACAGATGACATTTAACAAGACCAGGAGTTTTGACTTAATGAACTGTAAGGTGTCAGCTGCTGTAGTCCCCCATGTGAATTCTTATGTTTTTCTAGGGAAATGAGGGTTAAGTAATGGACTTGATTCACTTATGATAAGAATGAATTATTAAGTTGTTACTATGTCTGCTCTATAGTAAAGAATTGTATGTACATTAACTGTAGTTATAAACTTCAAAGTCAGATTAACTTTGGCCATTGTTCTGCTTAACTAACTAGGCCTTTAAAGACATTCCTCACAAACAATACAGAAGTTTCTTACTTTATGGAAGAGAAACTTGGGGGTGTCCGAATTGATTCTCAGCTCCACCACAGAAGCATAAATCAAGCCAAACCATGAGAAAGGTTTAACAGGACAACTTAGTAATTAAAACAGAGTCATTTAAATCTTTAATGTGGTGAACGGATATGTTTCTGAAGATAAGTGAGTTTAAATAAGAAAATTTTCTGAAATTGTTTGCCCATTTGTTAGATACATCCAGAATAGGAAAGACAAAGTTAAACTACAATGATAGATCTGGTTTGCTTGTTACTTAACCTGCATTTGTGCTTTATTCTGTTTACTTGCACTAGATTTTCTTACTATATCATTTAGCGTAAAATAATATAACAGTTCCTAAACAGTAAAAGCAATGGTCTCAGAGGCCTCTGGTAAATGAAAAATACTCTGAAACTTGTCTTGTATGAAACCTGAATAATTCTCAAGTCTGTATAAAGAAGCTGACAAAATCTTACTTCACTGATATTAGGTTGTGTTACAAGAATTCTTATCTGGTATTTTAATTACACTCCTGTTCTACCATACTCACTGTGAATTTTTTTTTTAAAGCATAAAGCAAACTAACATGGACATCGATGAAATTAAGGAAATATGAAGTCAAGAGGTTTCTTGCTATCAAGAAACATGTCAGAATTTTAAAAATTACTCAATAATATTGTGACATTGAAAATATTCTAATGTCTCCAAGGACAGACAGACATAGCTCCTTTTATAAACAACTACCTACCTCCCTGTAAAAAAAAATAATTAATAAATAATATAGCAATGTATCAGAGCCTTCCTGTAATGCGATGACAGTGCTTTAGTTTACTGTATTCACATTTCGATAATATCAACTTTATTCTTGATACTTTAACTGCTACAGAATTTATTTCTGTTCTCAGCTGAAACTGAGGTCTGAGCTGATCAAAGCAAAATAGGACGAAAAAAAATGAAGCATGTTTCATCTGAACAGTGAGGTTTGAGAAGAATAGCTTTGGATGCTTGAAATAAAAAACATCTGGTAAACTGCATATTTAAAGCATTCAAGCTGAACACTATTCCCTTGTTTTCTCAGTCCAGCCCGTTTCAGATGAGCACCAACTCCCTGTGGAACAGACCAGCTATGAAAAGATTACATAATACCGATGTCCTCAGTGCTAAACCTAATCACAGTAAACATGCAGGAGAAGGACAAATATTCATGAAACATCTTCAAAAAAGTCAATATAATTGCAAGATTCAAATCACACAGCCATGTCTTTCAGAGACTGATGCATGTTCACTTGAGCATGGGACTGACGTGGAGCTGATTCCTATGAAATCATCACTTAAGCATTTTACAGTGATGTTACAGCTCTGGCTTTGCCTACGTATGAAGAGAGTCATTATTTCTGTGGCTCTTTATGAGTTTTGACTAGCATAAGCCTATGAAAAAAAAATAAAATGGAATCGCATTTTTATACACAGGAGTATAAAAATCCTCCTCTTCACAATCAGAAATTCACTTCATTGGATGGGAAACAAAGTATTCTGTACACATTTCAAAGAACTGCAGAAGTTTGAGCCTAATAAGAACACTTCTTCAGGAATATTTTATTTGAACAAGGAAAGGAATTTACTGACTAAATAAAGAGAAACCCAACAGGACAGAAGATGAAATTTCATTTGAGGTACAGTATCTATAATTTTGTTCAACTACATGCAACAACTGTATTTATTCAGCAGAAAGCATATGTTCCATTTATTAGCATTACATTGAAAACAAAACCCAGCCCCAAGATAGCTCCAATAGCACTCACTGAAGCTTGCAATCAGATGAGAAATAACTTGTTTCTGTCCATTTCCCACAATTACTGGAACTGATTTTTTATAATGCTCTGAGAAAAGCAGCTCTTTAATTTTAACTCTGTGGTATGGTACATTCTACTTAACACAAGTTCTACATCGCTGATACTATGCTTTGTATGTCACAATTGCGATATTTACCTTTTATTTCTCTTCTTTTGCTCATAATTATGGACTATAACAATAAAGCATCACAAAATACTTTGTTTTTCACTTCAAGCTCAAAATAAGTTGGAATTACAAAGCACACAGAGTGTATAATATGAAAATTTAAGTTCAGCTAGTTTATATTGAGCAAACCCACAAAAATTAATTGAATACATTTCCTATTTGTAAGCACATTGGAAAACAAATTGTATCCCATGTGCATTTATCATTAAGATATTCATTATAACTTTTGGCAATAATTTATACATTTTACTTAACTAAATTGAAATTTGATTTCTACTGCTGTGTAACATTGTAAATTACTCTATTTTCATATTTGCAACCAAAATAATTGAAGCCTGTAATTTCTGGCAAGAGACTAATTTTATAATCAAATAAATGTATTTATAAATATACACAAATTAGTATTTCAGGAAAAAAACACATTGCCTCTTGAAGGTATGTTACAAACTGGTGTTTATGAGAAGTGGAAACCAATAAAAGTAATTTTTAAGCAAAACATTTCTGTTTTGGGAGAGAAATAATGGAGGAATCTTTTCTTTTTTATTTTCTTGAACAGCAGTATTTCCTGTTTGCTGCCATTATAACTGACAACTAACAGTCTCAAAGTTTATTGTTACCCACCACTGTCAAGAGGCATGTATAGTGTGGAACTATTTAAAACAAAATATAATTGTACAAATTTTATCATGAAAATGCAAAAACGAACACTTAAGCCTAAAATTTGACTTAATCTCTCAAATACTGTAACAGCAAAGAAAAGCCTGAAGGTTTTCACTTGTGAATTAGTCAAGGTTATTATTTCTCTTTTCCAAGGACGTATGATACATTCATGAAAGTCACACAGGCATGAAGTTCATCATTCATTCAAAAAGAAAAAAAAATACAACCCAAAACCAAGCACACACACTTACCAAAAAAATCAAGAAAACAAACAAACAAACAAAACCCCACCACAAATCAAAAGCTACCAACCAATCAAAAACACAGAAAGAAAAAAAGCCAGATTTCACATGTACTGGAAAGGAAGTTCAGCCAGTTCTTGGGCCCATTTCCAGAGAAAAGATCAAACTAGTCCCTAACTTCTGCAGACAATTAATTCTTCCTCCAGATGATAGTACAGAGACGACATTGACAAAGAGATGCATTTGGCATAGCCCAGGTGAGTTATTATAGCTACTGTCCTCATTTGCTTTTGTGGTGAGGTTTAACTATCTGGTTGCAGGTCACCTCAGGAATCAGCAAGAGGTTTTATATTTGTGGTACATATGGGATTTGGGAACAAATGGATGACATCAAGTCATTATGACTTCAGGTAGGAAAATCTCTGGGAATAGGCACACTACAGGTAATTATGCTGTTTTACCAGAGCAGGGGAGAGTGATAAATCCCTGGCGGAATCCCTCCTAGCAGAAGCCTGAAAGCTGTAAGACCTCAGTTTCTGTTGGGGGTGCACAGAGACAGGCGTAAATCACGTGCTGCAACTATTTGTTGTCTCAAGTTAGATAAAAATATTTCCTGACATAGTCTGTGGCCAAGCAGAAGACACCTATGGAACCACATGGATATGCCACTTCACAACTGTCTTGCTGGGGAAGACAAAGAGAAGACTACAGCACAGGAGGGGAGCACCCTTGAAGAAATGCACTTCTGTTGCCCCTGTCTGCTGGTCTCTAATGAACAGAAACCTTTCACATATACAAAGTTTTGTGTTCGTCTCAAAAAGCTGTACCCATCAGGAACACCTCAAATTAACCTTTTTCCTGAGAAGGAAATACCTCTAAGACCTCTCTAAATACTATTGAGTAATATCTAACACATAAAATATATAAGTATACATAAGTCATGTTTTGAAAAATCTTCATTTTTAAGGATTTGAGATGTCTATGCTGCTTCTTACTCAGGCTTTTCATTGATGTCACTTTGAGAAACACTTTAAAGTAAACAACAGTATTGAGCATGTGGGAGAACAGATTGTAAAGTAATCAATAGTGTGAAGAACCCGCTCTGTGGACAAAGACTGAAAATCTGATATGAAAGATCTGATATGCAAGATGACACAAATTTGAAGCTTTCAGTGCACTGATACATACACAATAATTATAAAATAAGCATTGACATATAAATGTAAGTATTACATTCTCCTTTTAACAAATGTATACTTGAATATCTAAGAGTTCTACTTCAGTGAAAAGAGATGACACAAGATCATTTCCTCATTCATTCCAAGCAGCAACTGCCCAAGTTCCTCCCTTCCGCTAAACGTTGGAGACATAGTATCTGATGCTCAACAGCTATTCAGAAGTGTACCATACACGGCAACTTACATTAATTTCTACAATTCTACCATGGTTAAAATTGCTACAAACAGTTATTCTTATAAGTGGCACAGTACTTGGAGAAACAAGACAAAATCTTACCGCAATGTTTCCATCACACCTTTGGGCCTGGCAAACACCTCTGATTCTGTTGGGAATCAGCACATCATCCCAGCAAGATGGGCCCTTCAAAATAAAACCAAAACATAGAAACTTTTAAATCTACTTAATAAGTAAATATACAAAAATTGGTTTTGTTGTCCCCCTTTCTATCCCTGTTTCTTTTAAGATTTTAGCTAGAGTTTTATGATGTTTATGCTGAATAAGTTTAGCCAGATTATATGACAATATTAATCAATAAAGCTCCATCAGTGAGACAGACAGTCCCTCCATCCTGAGGTCAGTGTTGTGAACATGAGTCAAAAAGTAGTTACATTTTCCCAGCTTGAGGCAGGGACTGACTTAATTATGATTAAAAAGCTACAAAGACTCATCTTCAACACTGTACACCCTTGCCTGCAGCAGACTAAGTGGAAAAAAGGGAAAAAACCCCCACAGTAGCTGGAAGTAGCACACAGAAAGATTAAGCATAACACAAAGACTGGGTCAAGTAGCCTTTCTGTATTTTGTTGTTTAAGTATCAAATGGCTCTAACTTTACTGAAACCTGTTTCTGTTTTCGTGGGCTACTGTGTGAATTTTGATAATGTTTGCTGTAAACAAAATAGACTTCTTGTCACCAGATAAAGCCTTTACCTAAGCATAATACAACGTAACAAAAAAGTGAAGTGAGGACTGTTAGTAGATTCCTGAATGTTTATATTAGGTTCAAGATTAATAAATACAATAAAAATAATACATAATTTAAAAAAAATCCTAGCACGAAAACCCAGAAAGAAAATAGAAAATCCTTAGAAAACATTTCTATGACTTTTTGAATAGAAGTAGTTCATTTATGAGTGTACTAAAAAACACAGAGTAAATTTCAATACTACAAATCAGCATTGTTAATATTTCACAACTACAAAATAGTGTGGTTAATAGGATGATCTATCAATGAAAAATATTCATATATATGGCTTCATATATAGGAACATTCATAAAAGTATTTCCCAGCACATAAAAATTAAGTGACATTAGTGCAAATCTTCTCTTTTAATATTAATCTCACACTAATTAATATTGAATTTGTAGACAATAAAAATTAATCTGAGAAACATATACGAAGTTTACAGGTATCCATAGACATAGCAGAAACAAACTCAGAAGGCATCAATAATTAAAATATTTTCTACTTGGGATTACTTAGTGTTTGGGATAGTGTCACTACTCAGTAATAGCAGAAAAACTTGACTCAGAGTAGAAATTATGGCAGTGAAGATGTTTAACTGCATTAGTGAAATTAGTGCCTATTTACATCTCTGTTGGATTACAAAGTAATCCAGTACCACGTCTAAATCCACCTCCTATTAAATTCTGTATGAAGTATTTCCTCTGCACAATGCAGCATGGCTCAGACAGCTTTGAACTAACTCAGTAGTAGGAATTTTGCTACAAAAGGTTGATCCAGCCTATCTGAAAAGTTAAGTAAAACAGCCTAGTCTGTGCTGAGCTCTGCTCTCTACTATCATAGCTGAAGTGGTGGCACCTCAGATACGTAAAAGAGCCTGAACTTGTGGAAGCTGTATTGCATGCCAGGATGGCTACTGGTAGATTTAACACCTCAAAAGAAAAGCAGCTGCAGGATAGTGTAGTTAGTATAAGGTAGTACTTCACTTGAAATTGTGGGAGAACACCACCCTTGAATTCATTTTTTTAAATGATTTTTAAAATCAAGTTTGCCATTACTCATTCCAGTTAAATTTTGACCTCCTTTGAAGTTTTAGCATTCTTGAGATTTTGCAGGATTAAAAGCAGAGCCTCTCTGCATAAAGAACCATCTCCTTTTAATTGTGTTCGACTCAGGAGCTTAAGGTTTCATTCAATGCTCCTCCATATATTTGTTCTTCTTCATGTTACCAAAGACTGCGCAGATCTCTAGCACATCTCTCACATCAGCTTAATTTCCAGGAAGAAAAGTAATCTACCTTGCCATTCCTCATTTAGATGCTGTTACTTACCTTTAATCGGTTTCTCACTCTCTCAGTAGCTGTTCCAGTTCTACTCTATCTTGTTAGAATATGAGAAACATCACACAGGGTACAAGACTTACATACGTTCTGGACTAGTGAATGGGAAGACCGTGTCTCTGAATTTTAATAATTATTTATAAAAAAGAACAAAAGTGTTTTAATATGCTGATGGTTACTAAGCACCAAGGCAGCATATGGATAAAACATCTATGTAGAATTCCCAGTCCATATCACTTAATATTAACATATATTGAATTCCATCTGCCATTTTACCAGCAGATCAAGTGTGCATCCTAAGGTCTGCAGAGCCACTGCCCAGGTTGCTCCATACTGAATCCATCTGTTTGTTCCCAAGGATGCACCAACTGTGTATCTCATCCTCTCCAGTGTTTTTGTGATATAACAATCACCTAGTGAATTTGTACATGTTCTGCTCCTGCTATACTTTAAAGGGACTCAGAAACAATTTTTCTGCTGTTTGCAAGTTATAAACTTTTTTTGCCTGCCTAATTCCAATTTTATATTTAGGGTGATGGAATTATATGTTTGCGGGTTTAGGTTTGTTTTTTCTTTTTTTAAAAAAATTATCTGTTTTATCGCATTACTCATTCATTTTTTATGAAAGATGCATCCTTGATTCTAATAAAGTACACTTTTTTTCTTTTTATTTCTTTTTTTTTTTTTTTCCATCCTCATGATTTAGTCATATTAGCTTCTGCTCAGTTCTCCTTAAATTTCTGTGCACATAGTCTCTGACTCTGGTACAATTTCCACGTATCCTCCAAATCAGAGAAGACCTTTTACCTCTTTATAGCTGCCCCTTCTAGCTTCTTCTCAACAAGCAACCTCACTTTTATGTAGCTTCTCTTTTTTAAAATTAAGCACAATATTTACATCTTGCTCTGATTTGGGGAAGTTGCATGATATATTACATTCATGTTAAAGAATAGGTCTTTGTTAC
This sequence comes from Columba livia, assembly GCF_036013475.1. NCBI lineage: Eukaryota > Metazoa > Chordata > Aves > Columbiformes > Columbidae > Columba > Columba livia. Next base: position 71,695,373 of record NC_088604.1, read on the forward strand.
TAACATTATAAACCAGGCCCTCTGCATTACCTTCTCTTGCAGGTTCTTCGATCAGGTTTCTGTAATACAACCTGACAACATTTAAAAGTTGAACATGGCTTGAGATGGTACTTACCTAATTTACACAAAAGCAATTTAAATATCCCATTATAATGCTTTTCCCTACACTTTCAATATTTATATTTTCCCCATGATGTTAGACCTGCTATCATCATCTGGGTAAGCGGCTGTTAATGAGAGTATCTTTTTTTTTGTTTCCCCCTCTTTTTGGGTCTAGAATTTCACTCCATAAGGATACTGCCTAATGCACTGACTCGTTAAAGACAAATATGACTAACAAGTTAACATTTCCCTAACATCTATCCCTCTTCATTTATATTCAAATTTGTTACTATACATTTATCAGAATTTTTATTTTTCCAATTTAGAGGAATTCAGCAGGTTTGTATACCTTTGGATAATCCTTACATAATTTACACTTGGGAAGAGGATAATAGAAAGAAAGGGTGCAAAATAAGAAGCATGCTTTATAAAATTTGGGGGTGGGAAGGGGACAGGGGTCAACACTCATTAAAAAAAAAAACAAAAACAACAAAAAAAAAACAACCAACCAAACAAAAAAACCCAAACCAACCAACCAAACAAAAAAACAAGGTAAAAACCCCCCAAACACGCCAAATAAAATTCGCACAAATCCCAAGCACCACCACTTTTTCCTGGTCCTGATAATAAACATCAACAGAAAATCTTCCTTGTACTTCATCCCTGTGTGATTAATGAAACTCTCAAAGTTAATAATGCTATACCAGTATACACACAAAAATAGCATCACCAGATTACTACACAATAAGTTATTTTAAAACAGTCTCACAGAAACAGTTCCACAGGTATATGTTATGAACCTTGATACTATCTTGATTTCATAAGAAGAAAATATTTCAAGCTAAACTTTCTAGAGGAATTAATCCTTTAACTTCACTGAAGTTATTTCAGGAGAAAACTTTTCAACTATTCAGTATTTTACAGGTCTAGGTCCATAATCACATGAACCAGACCCAGCTTTAAGTCAACAGCATTTTTCCTTTGTTCTAGCAAAACTAGATCAGGTTCTTAAGGGACAAAACAATCCAGCAGGATTAAGTCCAAAATGAACTAGCAGAATATCTTGGGTTTGTGTTTGTCTGGCAGTGAGAGGTGGGGTGGTGGGGGCAGGCGAAATAACAAAAAATAAAACCCAGCCAAAAAGAATAACGCCCCCCCCACCCCCCGCACCCAGTTCTATGCCTCACTTTCAGAATTTGTGACAAGGAGAACATCTCCTTTCCCACATCTGTGCTTGGCATTCTTCAGGTCCTGTTTTATTATTAATGATAACATAATATGCTTATAAAAGATTTACTGTGCTTGCAAATTTTAGTTTTCCACATTCAAAGAAAAAAAGCAAAAAAAGACATTTGTCCTTGAAAAACACTGTGTATTCAAAATGTTAATGTTTCTTTAGCAACAGCACTACTAAATGTCATTGCTATAATTGCATCAAAATAAAATTAGGAATTCTGGTAAGATAAACCATTTGAAATGCAATTTTTGTATCCTTCTTTCTTGAGTCTAAGAAAAGCCTGTCAAACTGCAGGCCAGCCAATCACTTGTGGTGTCGTAACACTGCACACTGTAGCGTTTGTAATTATTAGTTTGTACTAATCAAGAACACACTATGAGATGAACAAAGCCTCCTGATTGTGAGATTACAGGAACCGCCCTCTTGTACACAGCCAAATGGCTCACAGATAAAGCTATGCATTAAAATGGATGTATCAGAGAAGGTTTTTCTGGTGTATAAATGGGAAAAAGACAGAATTTAAAAATAAATAAATAAATTTAAAAACAAAACAAAACAAAAAAATACAAACACAGAAAGAACACCAGTATATTCCTGAATAGAAAAAGTAATGTAAGACATAGTTGAGTATTTTCCAAACAACCAGGCATGTAAATTTTTGTACTTTGGGAGTACGGCAGTTGTTCCTTCCTCTGAGGGGGAAGACAGGAAAAAGGTTGGCAAACTGTATATTAAGTTTGAACTGAAGCTCCTATGCAACATATGAAGAACAGAGGGGACTGAGGTGTCTCTTGAATGTACGAGAGAAGTACTGGAAACTTGTGTGCATTCCACCAGTGTATGGTACTGGTGCCCAGTACAGCAGACAGTACACTCTACTCTCATTGTACCTTCCATCCAGTAGCCAAGATTTGATTTTTGTATTGTAGAACTCCAACTTAATTTTACTCAAGAATCACTTTAAAAAAAACCCAAACCAAACCAACCAACCAAACAAAACAACCAACCAAACCAAACAACTCTGAAACCAGAAATAGTATCTAGAGATCTCAGATGACAAATTATTCAAAATGCAGTTGCTGGCAGAACTGTTGACCTGTGAAGTCAGAGACAAGTCAGAAACCGAGGTCAGCAATAGAAACCAGTGATTCATCAAAGACTTTGAATCATTTAAAAGGCTAGAAACTATCCATGTACTCAATGCTTTGCAATTTCCTTCCTTTATATTCTCCCTCAGTGAACAATATGCAGCAGAATGTAATTAAAACACATCTTTGTACCTGCTAATATCTACGTGAGGAACAGAAATCATTAAAATGTTGAGCAAATGACCAAACTTCAGCCTAGAAAAATAATTTTACAAGGGAATGCACATTTTCCTACAACAGCATAGACATTTTTACTAAATAATCAGAGCTGCTTCCCTCAGCACTACCTGACTAAAGCTTGTCTGCTTCTCTAAAATCTAGCATCTCCTCTCTAATATTTCAGAGCAAGTGACTTTCAAGATGACTCCAATAGTCCTGGAGGCTTGCAAATATCTCAGAACAAATGGAGAAGGCTAGAGAAGGGTCAGCAGGTGCTAGATCCCCAAGGAACTTGGCAAAGTTAAGAGTCTATGAAAAGGATGAAAGAACAGGGTTTTTTCTTGGAGAGACAAATTGGTATTGATTTAGCCTGATGTTACTATTGGTAAACCAGTGCATTCACTATTTTTCTCAGCACCCCTTACTCAGAACATTATTTGCTCTTCATGTCCCACACTTGTCATTAGAGTTGCATTGCTGAATTCTAGATTATTTCTTCTGAGCATAGTAGGGCTATAATGCATTCAAATAATAGCTTTCATCCTATTTCATTAATGCAGTAATGGAGATGAAATATTAAGACTTTTAGATACACTGATCCACATTTTGCAAGTACTTAACAGGCTTAATTTAGGAGAGCAATCTGATCATCTTTTGAAGCACTTACTAGGGAAAATCTAGCTGTTACATGAGCAATACTCAATTAGACTCAGCAGAAAAGATTTGTATGGCATATTTCTAATAGCGAAGACATTGGAGAACTCATTTGTTTCGAAGAAATAAATTATTTGAATCATAACATTCTTGTAAAGCTCCCTATTTATTTCAGCATTCTTTATCTTGACAATTATGAAAAAACTAATAAAGATACTTGCTAGATTTCTACTGAAGGTGCAGATACCATATAGACATTATTATTTTCTTCCCAACTAAAACTCCACAAACAGTAGTATCTGGTTAACCACAAAATGCATTTCTCCAAATTCCCAAAGCACAGCCTAAAGCATCCACCACCAAAGACAAAGTCCAGTTCCTAAAAGAGATTACTTCTGATTTAGCCAGGAAGGGCTTGCTAGCTTCTTAGAGTTCTGTTTAAAATACTTGAAAATTTATTATGTTAGATAATATACTGGAAGTAAAACACGCCAGATTGCAACCTTTATAACGAGAATTCTCTGCTTTGCTACAAAGCTTTTCACAAAGGCAGAAGTAATTAAAGCCCAGGCATAGTTCACACAGACCTTCAAAGGCCACTTCTAGCAGTGAGAGAGTAGTTTTTCTTTCAAAACTCTTTTTTGTCATTTCTGCCAAGACTGATATAAATAACTAGAACACAGATGCTAGGACATATGATGTAAGAGGTAACCCATAATTTGTTTAATAACACAGTGGAGTTCTTCTCACCTACATCCCATATTTTAATAAATGCTACTGTGAATGATGTGACTCTGCCTGTCACACCAGAGGAGCTGAGAGAGCCTCTCCCACTACACACTTCACTGCAGGTAAAACTAACCAATTTGCCACGAACCAACTTTGACACTTCATCTCGCACAGCAGGGAGCACAGTATAGAAAAGCCTACTATTAATAAATTAGTCTTGGGGCTAGTTTTAAAGTGGTTTGTAGAATAGGGAAGGGAGGACTGAAGTTAACTACTTAGTCTACACAGCAGTAGAATCCATCAGAATATATCTTTTTATTATTATCTACTTCAGTCATTAAAGCAATTAATAAAGCATGTGGATAGTTTTATTCATATGAGAAATAATACTGAGGTAGAGTTAATCACACATTCTAAGCCTTTGTGAGATTGAACCTACTGGTTTGATTTATAGTGGTATCTTAAAGAGGAAATTTTCCTTTCACAGTGCCCAGACTAATTAGTGGATTGACAGTTTTCCATCAATAGTTATAACTCTTCCAAAATGAAGTAGCTGACAATTTGCTAAACTGCTCGCAGTTGTGCAATTAGGAAGACTTCCTGCATGCTAGTTATTTCAAATCAAAGATCAGAAACATCACATCTTTAGCTGAAAATGCAGGTAAGTGTAGTAAAAATAATTTCCATTGTTATTTCATCGACATTACTTTTTCTTTCTTATCACAGGTATCTGTGTTAACAAAAAAAAACCCAAACCTGTTAACAAGATGTTTTTAATAAGTTCTGGTCTTTTCTTTCATATTTTATTATATGACATGGATTTACAAGAGTAATACTATTGATCTCAACTAAGTAATGAAGGCTCATATGAAGACACACAAGATAAAAGTCTCCAGAGTCACTTCTTCATCATTAGTATTATATTTTAGAATGTATACCCTGTTGCCAGTGCAAACAATTTTTATATAATAAGCAAAAAATAGATTTATAATGTGCTTTTGGACAATTATTTTGGTGAGCCCTCCCCACCAAATATAACAACTGCAACTGAGAAACCAAACTGGAAAAAGTGCTGTTGTTACTTGACTGCTTGAGAGGGATGTAGTTAAACTTCAGTCTTGAGAGAGGGAGATAACTACAAAAGAAGTGGATGTAGAATCACCTAAAGCAAGAGAACCAGATGATCTGTCAAACTAATGATTTCTGCTCTACAGATACAAAATACATTACTCTTTGTCTGGATGCCATTAAATACTTTTTCAAGATTGAAAGAAGAAAATAGAACTGGAGAAAATATCTGTAATTCTCTGAACATGCCACGTTTCTACAGTGTCAGTATATCCAGGATGTCAATATATCCAGGACCAGAACTAAAAAAAACACACAACACAGAAAACATACACCACACACAACCCATATACCAAACAAGAAGCTCACAGGCAAGAGAAATCAAAACCTCCAACATGTATCCTCCTTCTGGGCTGAGCCAGCAGTGACAACACTCATGTTTTTATGAGCTACAACCTTCTATGTTAAAAATATTCATCCTTATTTTAAGGGCTTTTGGCTGAAACCAGAAAGCACAAACACTATTTTCAGAGTCCACCCAAAATACTGCCTCTGTTCTTATCCTTTCCACCTCCAAGTCACAGTTACAAGCCATAAACTAAGCATGAATTAAAACTTAATTTGTATCCCAGCTTTTTCTAAAACAGCAGCTGTCTGCTGCCCATGGATTTCATCCCTCAGGACTTTCTGGGCTGTGAGGAGCAGCCCCAGGGGAGCCCCGGGCCTCACCAGAGCCCAGGCTGGTGGAGCAGCTCTGTGTCGGGTGAAAGGGGCTGCGGGGCAGGGCTGCTCGGGCCTGGTCTGTGCCCTCAGGGCCCTGCCAGGCTTCATTAAACATATTTGAAATTCAGTATGAATACGTGCTGGTGATACTACAACTAATAATAAATAGGAGTTACAGTGAAATTTTCCTTCCTTAGGGAGAACCTTTCAGAACAGAATAGGTAGAAATTACATTGTCTCTGTGAAGGTATTTTTTTCCCCAATTACAATTTCACAAACTACAATATTATGTAACTTAATTCAGATGTGATAATTGCATGTCACATCACTTGATTTTAAATATTTTTCCTTGGCAAGGATTTTTTGATTTTTTTTTTGACATCTCTTGACTGAGAGATAAAGAGTATTCCTCTTACAGACAACACCTGGAAAAGCCATCAGCTCATTGATTCACTTTCATGGGTCATCATCAGACAACATGTCCAGAGACAACACTGAGATCAACTACTCAGGATGTGCGAGACCTGTAAGAAGATATTGCCCTCAGCCACATGTTCCTGCCATTCCCTCTCTGTGCTATCATTGATTGTGCCACTATTTCCCCTGCTTTTACTTTGTCTGAAGGGTCTCCTTCCCATTCTCGTGGAAAAGTCCACACTCTGGGGATCCTAGACACATTCATTTAAAAAAAAAAAAAAAAAAAAAAGTTAAAAAATAGCCAAAACACTGATATGTTCTAAGAATAAATTTCTTAGCTAATCAACACTAAGGTCTAAAGCAGAAGAGCTGCTAGCAAGTCTAACTCCATAAGGTGTTCAAGCAATTTTTTCAGTTACAGCAGTTATATGAAACTGTAAAAATCAAGATTACACACCACAGTACCTGTAGAAAATAGATTGCTAATCCATTTTTGATTTTACACATAATCCAAAATGCTGAAAGACAAAACCATACCAATTTCAGCAACAATATTCCTATGTTCCAAAGGAAAGATAATAGGATAGCAAAGGCTAGAGAAGATGGCAATGTTATTTGCCATTTTTTTTTGTTTGTTTTTTTTTTTAACCCCCAAGTGCTAGAATTGTTGTAAACTTTACATGCCCACCAGAGCATTCACATATGAATGAATGCATCTTCATTTTAAGTATTCAGAAATACCGGAAACCCTGCATCAGGTGCATCAGGTGGATTATTCACATTTATTTGAGATTCATTTAAAGTTACGCTACAAGCATGGTGGGTTTTCACTGTTGTTTTTAGGGTTTTGTTTGCCTTTTTTTTTTTTAGCCCAAACATGATCCTGCTAATAATCATAAAAGAAATTAAAAGATTACTAGTGCTAAAGAACTGAGGCTGTGCTACACAGGCTAGTGAAAGCTTTATGAGAGATCTCATCCATCCCCCGGCTGGCAGGCAGACATCTGAGAGCGCAAACACCAATGAGAGCAGTTAGTGTGACAGCCCAGAAAAATTAAGAAGAAAAAGGAAAAGGGATCCAAAAACTAAACAAAAATAAGCAGGGAAAGAGACAAGTGAGCATCCAACCCAAAAGTGCTGCTCTGGTTTTACATGATAGTACAGGATCTCTTATCACAATAGAAAATCCCTCAGCTAAGAACATGTTTTGGATTACAATACCTGAATTTTATCTGAATCTGGTCTGCTATGCTAAATCCCTTGAAGTATACAACGTTAATTAAAAAACAGTCTTCAGATTATCTCCAGTAAATTAAGAGGTCTGACCTCTAGAAATCAGACATAAGAGCAAAGTTCAGGTTCCTGCCCTTGCCATAAAGGTACTGCATATACGGGGCAGAGTTAGACTTGATCCAAAACAGCCACTGAATAACTCTAAAGGAAAATCTCAGTGTTATTAGATAATGTAATATCCAAATCTCAGACTACTTCTTCTCCTGAAGCAGTGCTTTAAGGACTGCAGCTCAGCTTTTTTTCATCTCTCTCTCTTTCTCCTCCTCTGGCTGCATGCATTTTGGACTTCTTAAATTACTCTTATTTTCTGCATACTGGCACAACTGAAAAATGCCACAAGTCAATATTTATGTTTTTCACCTAAATGACAGAAAAGGTGAACCAACTCAGGCTAAAGGGGCATTTGAACCCAACCTGCCTATTTTCTGACAGAAGCTCCTGAGGAGTCCCTGCATAAAGGTAAGTTGTGCCCCTACCACTTGAACTTTGTAAAAACTCAATCTTGTTTGTGCATACAAGGTGATCTCTGTAAATGTCTTACTAGATCAGATTTTGAAGATTAAGTTAGCGGAAACGCCTTGTTTCTTTATATCTGCTCTGAATTGTTCATTTAATTCTAGGAGCAGATTTGCTTAAATAAGAGGAATTTTAGGCATATGCACTTAATTCCCTGTGCTCTGGCTTTCTGAAAAGACAGACATGTGCAAGTTTAAAAAGGCAGCTGAGCAAGACATCATTTGGATAACTCCACTCTGCAACCACCCTCTTTCAGGCTCATCAGTGCTTTCCTAGATTTAACTTTTGGGTTCCTTCCTTTGTAGAGTGAGATACTCTGCTATAAAATGAATAACTCTGAAGTCACAGATAGTATATCTGAAGTCCCCTTCAAACATTAGAATGTATAGAAATAAGTAAAGGTGACTGCTAACGAGATATCTTGAAATCCATAAGCCAGGATAGATCATCTAGAAGCTACATAAAATAACATTTAATTTCACAATAAACTACACAGTTCCACTGAATTCTGAAAAGTGTAAGTGAAAGAGTTTAGTTTTGTAGCATGATATCTGTATTTCTTTTATGGAGGTTATGACTTGCATTCAAATTATGGAATCCATTTCAGGCTAAGACTACTTGTAAAACAAGTACACTAATAATTTCTTAGTTTTAGAAATGAGCAGGTCCTCAGACGTAAAAATCGAGGTACTTCTACATTGGCTTGACTAATGTGCATTTCCATAGACTTTAATACATTTTATTCTGAAGATACAGTTTCTTTTTCTCTTATCTCAGTCTCTTTTAGTATCTATTTCTTTTGTCACAGGGACAGAGATATTATTTAAATGTTTAGCATTTTATCATGCAAGACTAACATTCTAACCATCACTTGATCTTGTTTTCTTTACTTATGGCTCAGTGTAAACCATGACAACAAATAAAACTCAGGTGATTAAATAGAATTAATATTATGACTAATTCATAGCTCAGTGCTTATGGCAGTGGTTTAATCAGTACTTTTTATTCATTTATCATCATCAGGCTTAGCTATAACAAATGTAGTTATAATATAAAAAGGATCTAGAACTGGCACTTTAACCAGAACATAAATGTGCAATACAGCACAGTATATATTAATAAACAACAATGTGTAGAACTTCCTCGAACACATGCACTAGCCCAGCTGTTCCATTCTACACACCTGCTGCTTATAATGTGTTCCACCATCCCAGGTCTTACACATTTCTCCAAGACTCAGTTTCTCTATTAGGTACAAGTCATTATTCTTTGTTATTTTATGCTATGTATTTAAAGTTTGGGTCTGCTATAGTCTGAATAGACACTATATCTGTAGCGCAGCTAACAGCCCACAACTGCAACAAGATAATTATAATTTGAGGCAATGGCTTGTCTTCAAAGATAAAGAATACATAGTCCTATCACCTCTATAGAGTGCAGACTGTAGACAAGAAAACGTAGTGAAGTATCTCCTTGTCACAAAAAAATGAACACCTCTGATGAAAACCAAAAGGTTTGAATACACTGAATCCTTCCTGGATGAGAGGAAAGCAAGTAACAAATCACATTTATACTTTTCACCCTATCTCTTAATTTGTCAGTAGATTGTTACATTATAAACACACAGAAATCCAATATACACTAATAAGGGTACTATTTTATACATCAGTGTTACATTACTTTCCTTTTAAATTTATACCAATATCCATTAATACCACTTGAACAATTTCTGAATTGTCAATGCAAGGTTGTAAGTCTCATGCAGTTTCTACAAGTTTGCACAGTGCTGGAACATCAAACAAATATTCTCAGACCACTGTGTACTTTGAAAATACATTTAGATCTAGAAAAAAACAAAACAAAACACACACAAAAAACAAAACCACAACACACACACCTTAAAAATTTCAAAAAAGAACATATTCATGGTCTCTGATTCTTGATCTCTGATCCACTACCTTATCACAAGCTTTCTCAGGTGGAAAGGTTCTTTTAAAAATCAGACATATTCTCTATAGATTTGCTGCTACCACCACATAGACTATAGATATATATTGATGCATGATAATTATTCATAAGCACTTAATTACACTGTTCAAATATCCATGCACTGCATTGAACAAACTCCCATTAGGTATAACTCCTTTGAGATAAGAGTCACACAAGCACAGGACACAATCTTATTACAAACAGGAAGGAGAAGATTGCAGTTTTGTAATAATCAATTTGCTGTATTAGAGCAAGGTCTTCTAGGCCAATATTTAATAGGAATAGCACTGGACTGGGATTTGAAAAAACAGACTTCTGTTCAGAACTCTCACTTGCCTACTGAGTGGCTTTGGCAATGACTCTTTTCCCACCAGTTTCTAACTCCATAATATACTGATTTCCCTCATATTTCCTCACAGTTATTGAGAAGTCCTCACTTTTAAATTTAGCATAACACATAATACAGCATACATTTAACAGTATTAATAACAACATTGATTTTAAAAAAATATAAAGAAATAAAAAAATGAAGTAGTCCTACTGCCTCTTGTTATATAATTGTTTTCCTTTGAAATCAGAAGGATTTCTTCTCTACTCAGATCTTAAAAAAATAAAGAAAAAAAATCCCTGAACCAGTATTGTCTGTCAGTATTACAAACAAAAAACGTAAAAATACCACCAGCTCTATACTTCAATTTTATTTCTCTTCAGCAGACTTAGAGACTGTATTTCCTATTACATTAGCAGAAACCACCCGATTTTAAGCTCAGAAAAACAAATTGTTGTCTTTTACAATCACAGTTTGCAATTAACTTATCAGTCTTAATATAAGTACAGAATCAGTCTATCAACTGATGCGTTATCACTTTTTTCTAATTATACTATATGATTACACAAACACATTACATTATGGAAAAAAAGCACGTGTTGGCAGGTCTCCATACATTCACTATTTTAAAACATTTCCTTGGAAAGCTAACTCAAGGAGGAAATGGGAAAAAGCAAACAGACAAACAAACAAGTAAAAAACAACAACAACAGCAACAAACCAACCAAAAACCCCCCACAAAAGAAAAAAACACCAAAAATCCCACCACACATCAAGAAGCCCAACCCTCACCAGCTTCTTTATAGCTGTTTTATGTTTTTCATGATAGCAACCCGTTATCTCAAATTGATATGCACATGCCAGCTATATGCAGCCTTGCCTCATTTGTTATAAAAGCAATGACCTTTCAAATACTTTCCTAGTCCTCTTTTAAAAGAAATAATCACAAACATGTGAGTGCCAGTGAAGTGGAAAATTAGCCTTTTGAAACAAGTAAACCATCCTCCCCATCACGTTAAGAAAACCCTCAGACTGAACAACAACAAGAAAAGCAGCATGCTGAACTATGTAAGGCTGATTTTACTGTGCATGCTCCAAAAAAGTCCTTGACATTGCTAATGTTTGTCTTGCGTACAGGTCCCAGAGCCAAGCCTCCATCTGGAAAAGATTTGAACTACCATCCAGAGGCATTGCAGGGTATCAGAACCAAAAGGTTTACAGCATTACAATCCAGTTAATTCTATTGCTTCTAATTCCAGCTGGACTTAAAGTCTTATCTCTGCAGTCCAGGCCTTCAGATACAGCCTATCATGGTAACACCAATTCCCAGAGAATTCAACTCCATGACCCAAGTGAGATTAAATCCCTCCAGATAGCTCAAGTAAATGGCTCATAACTCGTTTCTGCCACTTTTGCTAATGCCTTTGTACCGTGAAAGAAACCAGCAAAGGTGTAAATATCTACAAATTATTAACTGCACTTTTTCTCTTGACTCCTATCAGCGATTCCGGTTGTCTGGTTCCTGCTGAGAACATCACAGATATTTACTGGCTGAACTTTCTCTCTAAATACTGTGCTAATCAGCTACCGAATATTTGTTCTCTATCAACCTGAGTGTTGTTACTTTTGGTGAAACATACAAACAGAGACAGAGATATAAATAGACAGAGAAATACTGAAGGGAAGAGGAGAAACATATATGATGTTAGTTGTACTTAAACTCCCTCAAGTCAGGAAATTCCACTGCACATCTCATGTTAAGTAGTTTCACCCAAAATAAAGTGGACATAAGCTGAAAGGGAGTATTTCAAATGTACTCAACATAACACATTTAGTTTCCACTCATTGGGAAATAGTTATTTTAATGAACCGTAGAAGATTCCCAAATATTCATTGGGGACAAATGGAAGAAAAAATAAACACCTCCTTAAAATACTATTGATTAATAATGAAATATGTTTGTGCAAATCAAAGCTCCAAAATTATAGCGCAGTCTTAGGAACTACTCTTAGAGATAGGTGTTGTTAAACAAAGGTAGAGGGGCTTTTAATTTTTGCTTTGGGTTTTTCTTCTGTTTAGTTTTGTTTTCCCAGAGAAGGGAGGAGTTTGAAGTAGAACAAGAAGAAGGGAAGAAGAAAGGGTCTAAGTAAACCGAATGATTACCTAAAGTAGTCTCCAGCATTGGAAGGAGTTTTGTTTTACAGAAACTTTTTAAAGATCTAAGTAGAAAAAAAAAAGAAGAAACATTTAAGTGCTTTAGACTTTATAATTCCAGTCTGCTGGAGTTCTGTCTATCCAGAGAACTGTAGAGGGAACAGGTAAACAAAGAAAATCACCTACCTGAAACTTGCCTCTTTTCCTTCCAGCATAAGAAATGGACCCTAAAAAGCCTTCGAGGGTGATAGACATCAAACAAACACTGTCATTGCACAACAGCAATAAAGTTCTCCCTCGGTGCTTCTATCAGGAGTTTTCCTGAGAGACTGTGGCTGGACAAAGGGTGAGGAACGACATGTACACAAGGTGAGTGGGATCATCACTGACAAATCACTCACTGACACATCACTCACAAATTAGGCAGAAGAGGTGGCCTAGGCTAATCCAGGGAAAGAGTGAGGCAATCCAGAGATGGGAATAGGAGCTTCTGGTCTCCACAAATGCCAGTGGCCATACTTAGGTCACCTTCTTTCGGGTAGAGAATAGGGAACATGGGCAACAGACTGAAGTTAGTCACATCTCTGTGTTGTAACCTGATACTGTGGGGTGCTAACATTATTAACGGGAAGATGCACAGACACAAGCTTTTCTGGTAGTATGTCCAGATAATACTATACCCTTAAGTGTTCTCAGGGTCTTCCCACCTGAATGGGCTAAAGTTATCTGAAAATTACTCAGAATTTTAAAAATGCCAAGGAAGCACTTTCTGTTAACAGTTAAAGTAATCACAGAAGCTGAAACTCATGCCTCATTTAGGGACCTGCAAGTAGAAAACGACATTGTGCCTATGCAGCCCCAATGAAGTTCGATCAGCAGGGACAGACAGTAAAAGGGAAATTACTCAGTGTCAGTGAGGCAGGTGACTTGTACTTGGTTTTAATAAAACTAAAAGATGAGAAAACCTAGCCAGCGCAGATCAATTAGTTTACTACAGAATATAGATCCAAAGAAAACTCTGTACATCCAGTAGCATCCCACATATTTAGTTTTACTTGAAGTAAGCTCTATAACTCTGAACAAGGTAAATGACATGTCTTAAACAGCTGCGGGTGAGTGTTTATTCGACTTCATTAATACTTATGCAAATTACCAGCTTGGTTTATTGGTATTTATCCAAAATACTGAAACTACGAAGCACATTTTATTTCTACTCTGTTTACCCTTTTCAAGTGCCACACCTTTTAACCAATAAGCAAGCCAATATTTTTTCCTATATTAATACTGACTGTCTATCTTGAGAGAAAGGTTCAGATTTTTAAGGTTTTTTAGACACTGCACCACTCAGTTTTGGAAGGGTTATGCAACTAAGACCCACTGTGGAAATACTGAGGCACCGGTAAATCACAGTTCCACTGACAGGTTCATATCCACCTATGATACTGTTAAATATGAGTTACATGAATCTCATGAACATCTCAATGCTGAGCATATGAGCAACATAATATCAAAGAAAGTCTTGTCCAGAGACAACTACAGTGGTATATATTTAACCAAATATAGATATTTATGACTGAGCAAGAGTTCCTAAGTTTTCTTTATGACGGAGAAAAATCCTTAGTTTCTTGAGTTGGACTCATCTTGTTCTCAAGTAGGTGTCTAGAACACGTCAAATGAATTGTGTCCTGAAATTGCCTGTTCCTTTTTGCCAATATAGAGAATGCAGAGTTAACTCAAACATGGGTATCTATGTGATAAACGTTAAGTCTAGGTGAGGTGAATCTATTCCTTACTGATATTCAAATGAAAGAAAATGTTTTATCTGCTGGTTTTGATATAAAAATTATTGAAGCATTGTTTTTCATTGAAACAACTGCTGATATTAATTATTTGTATCCTTTGGCTTATATGAGGACAAAGAAAATCTGATTCATAATAAAAGGGGCTTACAGTGTTGACATGTCTTTAGCACATGGTCATAGAGTAAATAAGCAAACAATAAGTATTTGAATAATAATAAAGACATTAAATAAGGCATAATAAAAGGAGTAATGGGAATGGAGTGGCATTATCCACATACAGGTACACGGCTTATGGGAAGAATTACTGTTTCTAGACAAATTCCCTTGGCCACGAAGCAAAATACAGAAATTAGGTCCACAATATGTATCTGATGGAAGTACACAGGAACAGGCAAGAAATTTTGAAATAGAAATATTTTCAAAAGCAATAAAGAGTACACTTGTGCAGGCCAGAATTAGATGCTTACTTGTCAGTTAATGTTCAACTTAAAAAATAACCAGTACTTAGGATCCTCTCTTGCATAAGGATGAATAAGCAAAACTGCAGGCTAAAAGAGAAGTTTGGTTCCTAGTTTTGCTCTTCTGGAGAATGCTGGGAATACTAATCTGAAATCAGATTTATCAATTCATTACAACTGTATTACTGAACATCTAGTTAAGGCTGAAAGAACCTTTATTTTATAATGTCTCAGGTGTTGTATCTTAAAAAGAACCCTGAAATGTTATTACCTATGAATGATTTCCATTCTTATTTTTATATCTAGCTTACATCCTCATTTGAAGATGCTTGTCTTTTTATTAAAGAAGCCTTTTAATTCATGACAATAGTTTGAACAAAATTAAAAAAGGATGTAATGTTTGGGCTTTCTTGCATGCGATTGCATGCCAAAATGCTATAAGTCAGATTGATAATTATACCAAACGCGAGAGTAGCACTATCATCTATCAAGCTGAAGATGGCCAATACACGTATATTAGTTAATAGTATAATAATGCATGTAAAACAATAATGAAATAAGCAACAAGCAGACCCTAGTATGCCTTGGACAACAAGAATGGTCTTGAGCAAAGCTGTGTTTCCCTTTTTCATCTAGATCTATACGGCTTCTCATGTGGGAAGGTAGGGGAACATGATGAATTTGGTTTTTTGTTAATAATTATGATGCACAATACAAATATACATCCTATTTCTCTTGACCCTTAAGTTACACCTCCATAATGCCAGAAGAATACCTCTTTATTTGAGCAGGTGTATATATTTAATATCAATAGCGAAATGGTGGAAGAATTCCCGTGACAGGTCAGACTGGCTCAAGAACCGGCTGTCACAGCAGTCCAGCTGCTTAACCAAGTCAGAACATAGTGCTGTTGCATGGCAGGGAAGGAATTAAGCTTTTAGAGAAGAGGAAAGCTGAGTTCAGCCCCATTAGACTTTATCTCAAGTAGGAAGCAAAGAAATAGAGGGCCTTCATGGAAGGATGACTAAGGTATCCTAGCAAAAAGCTTCTGATGAGAAAAATTAAATTTGGACATTTGTATTTTTTGTCTCTTGCTTTTAGCGAAGCTGGTGGTGATTCTATCTCTGCCAGAGGCTTAAGATTACACCATATCAAAAAAAAGTACACTGAGCTTATTTTTACTCATTTGCAGTTGCATATTAGTTTCTATGGCTGTTATTAAAAAAACCAAGCAAACAAACAAAAAACCCCAACAAAACACACACACAAAAGGAAAAACAAAACAAAACAAAACAAACAAACAAAAAACAAACAAACAAAAAACCCCCACAACCCCAACAAACCAAACAACAAAAAAAAGGATGTGTGCTGTCTTTGACAGCACAGATAGTAGCATCAATTTTCACCTTCAAAAGAGCTTGCCATTTTCAACAGCAGAACATATTTTATGCCAAAGTATTTTTGTCTAGAAATGAGGCTGGTATAATGCTAAATTATCCTACAAAACAGCTCATATACGGTTGATATGCTTCTTGTTAATTTAGTGTTATTAAGATCTTTTTCTAGTGAAACATTTTGTGTTCTTCTCTCTGTCATCCCTGGCTCCAGGCTGCAACATCTCCTTAATCACTAATACAATACATTGCAATTTGACATGAACAAAATAAAAATCACAGTTATGCACAAAGCTCAGAATAAATGTTAAAATGTACTGCCCGTCCACAGGCTGGATATGAATTGTGCCTTTGCACAGCTTTTTATTTCAAAGCCCTGTACAAAATGCAATTCTGAGACCTTGGTGAGTGCAGATCACATTTTTAGATACCTACCTTAAAAGAGGACTTAAAGGTCATCAAGCCTGATTACATTCTGTTCAACACAATAAAGTGCAGCCATGTGTAAATTATTATTGAGCAAATTATGAATGATTCATGGCAGATTTTTCATTAGAATGTAATGTCTCCTTTGCTGTAAAGTCAACATTATGATCTACAGTTATTTCTTAGCACTCTTTCTATTAAACTGAACAGGAGAGATGCTTTTATTTGTACCATTTATGTCTGCATACAGTACAACAAATAGTGAAGTTACATTCATACTGCTCATCCCTCTTCTATTTCAAAGCTCTCAATCACAAATTTAACAGTAGGAGTTCTTTCACACAATACCTAAAATCTTTGGTACTATCCTTAGTATTTGTTTTGTCAAGGTAGGATTATAATAAATAAATACAATTTCTTATAACTTGCTTAAGCATTACTTTCTGTCAATCTGCAGCTATGTTTTTCACTCTATGCATGATCATCACCCCCCTCTATCTACTTCTTAAAGGTTACTGAAAAATATCCTTGCCTGCTCTTTAGAAGATAGCCACTTCAAAGACTCTTTTGAGCATCAACAGCCTTTAACAATGTTTGATACAAAGCCAGAAAAGGGCATGGGCTAAGTAACAGGAGAGGGAATGCTTAAGTTAGCGTTGTCAGAAATAAATGCCAAAAATTCAGTTTATCATACAAATGAAATTCTCTTTTCCCCAAAAAACTCAGTCCTTCACACATGCCTATAGCCAACACCCTTCAGTGCTGATACCCATAAACATTCATCCGCAAGACCCTATTCTCAACATACCTTGCTCCAGTACTCAGACTTTGTAATGTTTGGTGCCAGATGTGGCCTTAAGCTCATGATGAGCTTCTGGGTCTGAGTTTTGGCATTGTGAGTGGCTGGTGTTTAGTTTACAGATTTAAAAGAGCAAGTGATGCTTCTGTTCAAAAGAGAGGAAGTGCTGCACCCAGCCAGCTTCTCTTGGTTTAGGAGCAGACCAGAAGGTAGCATTATGTTTCCCAATATGTTTTTCAAAAGACCAACATTAACAGCAGAGAGAAAATTATTTAAGATCATTGCTGTACAACTACCAAACAAACAAGCTTTTAAAGAGAATAAAGCGTTATAATAGAATGAAATGGTTTGGGGGTACTTTATAATTTTAAAAGATCATAAATTTTTATTTCAAGTGTAACATAAATCCAAATTATATATACAAAAAGAGTTACAATTAAGTAATTGCTGCAAAGAATTTCATACCAGATAGTTAACTGGAGGATATAATTATAAATTACAAAATAAAATATTTCAAGGGTTTCAAGAGATAATTTTGGCTTTGTTTGCATGCTGGAGGGAATGGTGACAATAGCAAACTGTGTCTGAAAACATTTATGTCACACATTGTCATACTAGAGGAGAACGTGAGATGACTAGAGTAAGAATCCCAAATGGAAGAGATGACTAGAGTAAGAATCCCAAATGGAATGTTTCTGGTCCTTGCTGGTCCCATTATGGAGCAACGGACAGGACTGTAAGGCAAAACTTCTAATTTCTATACCCAGCTTTAGAGCTAAGGTTCTTTTCCATACTTGGAAAATTTCGTAGTCTGAAACTCATTTTCAGAATGTTGACTTTCAGGGTTGCTTTATACTACAAAATAAGCTAATTAGATAGATATTTTATAATAATCATGATTACCTGGCTCTAGAAAACAGACTTTGGATATTGAATGCTAAGAATCTACATATATATTTAATTATCTTACTAAAAAGGATCTGATTTTGCAGAACGTAAATCAATGCATGAGTAGATACTTTTCAAAATAATCTCATTTTCCATTTGTTTACATATCTAGAAATTTAGTGGCTATGTGCCAACTTTTGCCTTCCCTCTCCCACATGAAAATTCCTTAAGACTATAAATAATATTAATTGCTGCTAATAAGTGGGAGAGATTTTATCAATTCATGTTTCCTCTATGTTTTAAGTCACTCGAGTGGAAGAAATACAGTCCATCGGCCAAGAATTATTACTATAAGAACTATCGTGCAAGTAAGGTGGAATAAAACCATTTCACAGTCACATGTGCCCTGAAAATGGCCCTGATTCAGCAAGGTATTCAAGTGAATGCTAGTCCCGTTGATTAGGGCAGCTACATGCTGAAAATTGAATATAATTTAAACTGGATATACGTAAAGAAAAAATCCAATCACTGTTTGTAGCTGCATTTCCCCAGTCTCATTCGTATTTAACTTTTGACTTACACTGTAACATAAAAAAAAGTAATGCAGAATCCAGAAACTTAGCTCCTGGAAATAAGCAAACAATATTTTATAAACCTCTGTTTCATAAGATTGAAATGTCAATTATTCAGTGTGGCTTTTAGTATTACATTCCAAAAATTAATCTGTTAAATCTACTTCTATCTAGTTTTTCTAATGAAAAAAATAATTAGACAAACGAAGAAGCAAACATATTAGATTAAAAAGATGAAACTCATATAGTCTTGAGAATAAGGTTTGTGATCATATTACTGCTTCTCAGTTTTCCCTCTCCTGCATTGCCAACCTCCATTATATTTAATAGAAGTTTCAGTTTTAGTTGTCCACAGGCATTTATAATCACTAAAATATTCACAACAATAATTTTTTACAAAACAGAAAACCAAATCAAGCCTCAATAGACTAATATGAAAAGTAATACCTACAAAACTCACACTGAACCTTTTAACCACCCACAGATTCTCACATGAGCTCACCACTGATGCAGGAGGTACCCGGGGACCAGGTCAATAGGTAGTGAAGGCTCACGGAGAAACTCCTGACAGTCTTCAAGAAAAACAAATTACTACATATGGCAAGGAACGGTCTTAACATTTTAAATGTAACGGCTTCGACAGTGTTACAGTGTATTTACAGATACATAGTCAAGACCAGAATCCTGTTCTTGGTTAATGATCTGTCATCTGTCACAAAGTAAGATTTTGCAAACATTGAAAATGGAAATCCGTCCTTTCTTAACAAGACATATATAACCTGGAGATGTTAAAACTGACCGTAAGTTTAAGAAGGCATCTTTAACACTACTAAAATGGGTAATATGTCAAAACTATGAGTTACTGTGTATCAAAGATAAACATATATTTCATTTTGGTTTTTCAAGAAGGTAGTTAGTTTAGATCTGTAATTTCAGAGTTCTCAAAATAATATATACAAAACCACTGATAACCATTTGCTCTGTCAACCAATATATTAATGCTAATGCAAGTCATTCTTTATATAACCAGTATGTCTTTAAAAGCCTTAACCCAAACAACTCAAGCACAGGGTTTATTTTCAAACAAAAAACACTTTCCATTAAAATAACGAGCTTTGCTTTACCTGGGCTTGAGCTCATTATTTTTCGTGAGTCTTATTGACATTCCTGAACTTATATAGTTGTTGCACATTACAATGTATCACCGATAGAAGATAAATGCACAAAAAGCCATGTTGTGCATCCTAACATCCACAGCACCGTGCTTTCAACCATTTATCTGAACCTGTGAGGGATGCTAGCTCCCTGAATGTCATGAGAAGTCCACATATCTAAAATATGAGATGAACTTTTGGTATATTTAACAAAGCAAAAATAATCTGAAGTAAAACAGTGAGTTATGATGCATTATAAAGCAGTGCCAACTGTGAACAGAATCTGATCTGCAATGGGCTATTTGTGAAAAGAACAAAATCTGACTCAACAAATTCATTCTGCATTCATACAGCTTACTGTTTCTGGTTTTCTCCCCTAGTAAGTTCTTTTGCTTTTATTTACAACAGTTTGTCTCAGAATGCTTTCATTAATCCTTTAATATTTATGTTTTCTATTGATAATAACTGAGAGTCATAGCAGAGGCTAATCCAAAATAAATTCAATGTTTATGTTTGTTTTATCTGTAATTGCATTGTAATAGCCTTTCACTTGGCCATAAGAGTAATTAAAATAAGACTAAAGCATCCTATAGCATAGGGACTTCCACCTAAACAGTATTTTTAGTTAAAATATTTGTGTAGCTTCTCAGATACTGTGGTAAGGAATGTCAAGAATAAAACAAAGAGAGACTTAAACTAAGCAAGTAATTAAAACAAGCATGTTGATAACCAATGTTGCTGAGATCTCAGGGTAAGAAACATGGTTTAATGGAGACAGTTTAAAATCCACAGAAGAAATATATCACCACACTCAGTGTTATTTGCCTATTAGACAGATTAAATGTGTTTCAAAAAACATCCGCATGTGACCATACATTTATGTTTTTTCCTCAGAAATCACAAGGATACCTTCCTATCTATTTCCTTTAAATTATCTCCTTGCTGAAATAAAACCATAGCACACCCTTGAGACCAAATTAATTACAAAGTCAGTTCTCTACAACTGCAAAGCACCGTAAAAAGCTGTCAAATTCAAAAGTGTCTATGAAGTATTTACTTTACACACTATTGGATGATGACCACAAACTATCTTTTATGCCTTAAATCAAACTTAAGATCTGCAATTAAAAACACACACACAAAACCAACCAACAAACCAACTAAAAAAACCAAACCAAACAAAAAATGACCAAAAAAACACAACCAAACACTACAACTTTATTGTTACACAGAGGCTGGCAATTAGTTTAACCCTAAGCACATGAGCGGGATATATCACACAGGCAAAGTGAGAGGTTTCATTATAACAAAAAGCAATGGCATATATTTTTATCAAGCTGTGCCTTTTTCCATTACTTCTGAAGAGAAGGAAAAACTCAACCCCAACAATTCAGGCCAAATTATGTGCCTGGGTACTGAAGTAATCTCCCAGGCCTCCCCAAATTATTAGCAGAAATCCTGAAAGCATTGTATTAAC
Source organism: Columba livia (assembly GCF_036013475.1). Classification (NCBI taxonomy): domain Eukaryota; kingdom Metazoa; phylum Chordata; class Aves; order Columbiformes; family Columbidae; genus Columba; species Columba livia. The sequence goes on from NC_088604.1 coordinate 71,716,860, forward strand.
AAAAAACAATATGGTGGATTGACCTTGTGTCACAGAAGAGTGATTTAGGGTCCTGCTTGCTGCAGAGCAATGTTTAGATCACTTAAGGAAAAGTGCAACTTAACAGACTTTGATGGCAAGGTTTACTCTGTTACTTGCTGCATAGTGGAAATATGCCAAAGAGAATTGGGTGAGAGTTGTTTTAGAGTGATTTGTACCTCAAGAGAAGACAAGAAAGGGTAGAGGGAGGCCCTCACAAGTCACAAGGTTCAGAATGGAGCCCCTTGCTTTCTAAACTCCTTCTGAGAGAGGAGTCTAGGTTCAGTGAGATCCAAACTTAGTCTCAGCCTTCATCAATGGTTTGTGTCTAAGAGACATAAAGGGTAAAGAAAAACAAGTAAGGGATTATATGTATTTATGGCCAAAGGATTATGTGTGCATACCCGATACTTCATATGGTGTTTTTTTTTTTTTACCGTGCCCTGCTTTTCCCACAGTTTGCTATTTGCTTATCCCACTTTAGTGTGACTATACCCTCACTGCCTGCCCTTCTTCCTTTCCTTGCCCAACAGCCTTTGTTCCACAGTCTACCAGTTTCCCCCACCAACCTGTATTTCTTTTCCTCTTCTTCTCTCTGGGGTGGTCCAGGAGCTACTTTCCCTGTCACTGCCCTCTCATCGCTTTCTCCCTGCAAATGCATTCTCCCCCAAGAACAGTTCAGCAGCCTCTTCTGGACTGCCAATAACTTCCTCTCCTGAATTTCTATTAATGCTCTCATTTTACTTCCCTCAGCTGAGAATATTATTTGCCACAGCTCCACAAGCTCTCATCAATCCTTTTTAGAGACAAAACAGAGAAACAGCAGAAAGTGCATGTCAGAAATCTCTCTGTGGTAATGAGCTTTGTCATGATTAAAATTCACTTGCTGGAGGAGGCAAAACAAATCTATAAAATAACCACATGCTTATCTCCCACAGAAAAACAGGGCTTCCCCTCCAAAGAGGATTTGCAGGGTTTTATTGGCAGGTGAGCAGCAAGGGGTCCACGGGGCTCCTCGGTTGTGGCAGCAGAGCAGTGAGAATGTGGCAGCCGGCTACTTGAGCTGCACAGAACTTGACTATTTTTCAACTCCCTTTCCGCATTTTATCAGAAGATGTATTAGAGAATGTGGAACAGGATACAGATGATTCTTAGACATATTTTTTGCTGAACTTCAAGTGAAGAGAAGAAATGGTCTGATACAAGGGCTAGCTCTTGCTGCGTACCACAGAAGCTGCTTCCATACACATTTATGGGCTACCTAAGGAACTCTGAGAGGAAAGGCTTAAGGAGGGTCAGGACACTCAGGTAAAAGCTCACATAGCCTTTTAGGAAACTATTAGCAAAACCAGAAAAACAATAAGAATTAGAGAGTAAATTACACCCAAATAGCAGAGAATGACCCTATAAATAATTTCCTACCCTACGTAACAGAGTGCTTTATGACCTCAAAATAATTGCATTGCATAATGGTACAACAAATTTAATAAAAACACATGTTAAATGGAAAAGTCCTGGAAAACCATGTTACCTAGAAACACTTTAAATCAACTTTTCCTCACTCATATTCATTTTTTACACTTGAAACTTCATCAGGAATGTTGCAGCCCATTAAACTTCTAAGATAAAGTGTGTTCCATGCAATTTGCTACATGAAGCACCTCTCAGTTAAATATTAAAAGCTAGTAATGATCAAGAGCACCGAGCACCAGAAATTCTTATACACTTAAAAGGAATTGTACTTGCTCAGCACCTTTGAAAATATGAGTTAGTCCAGTTTTGCATTAGCGTGCATACCAAGGCAGCACTGCAAAATTTGCATCTGCATAATTATTACCTTATGCCTTTATAAAAGACAGTCAGTAATGTGGCACTTAGGAGCACCCAGCATGCCTTAAATTTTATAATTAACACTTTTTTTTTTTAAAAAAAAAAGCAATAAAATGCAGTTGCATCAGTATCTCTATGTAATTGTTCCTCTGTCCCCACTGTAGTAATGAGTTTCATGCACCATTTCTCTGTGTGCTTGCAGCTCTCTGAGCTACGAATCAGGCACTTCTCTATGATGGAAAATGTCATGCCTGACAGTTCTCAACAGTAAAGGCTCTTTTTTTCTCTGCACCTTAGTTTAACTATCTGCAAAAAATACAGGATAACAATTTCTATTTCCCAGCATCATCACAAGAGTACATAATTTGAGTTAAATACTGAGCAATGATTAAAAACAGTCATAATATCTGAGAAGCTATTTGAAGTATTTGATAGAAAGATGCAAAGGTCACCATAGTGCATTAAAAAAAAAAAGTGTATGTCAAAGAATCACATTTAATTTCTGTACACCCTTCTGGTCAAGAAAATTTCAGACATAAAGAAAAAATATATAAAAATAAAAAAATACATATAGAGAAAAAAAAAAAAAAAGGAGCAAATCCAGGTTTTTTTTAAAATAAAAAAAAATGTGCGTAAGCACATTTAGTTTTTTCCTTATGAGCAAGATCTTATTCTGCCTGTCTGCACAACCTACTCCTGATCTTGGTTTTTATCTGTGGAGTGTGGGATAAACGTCATCATTTGGACACGATCCACAGAGATAAAACAACTTCCTGAAACTGTGATATTCTTGAACATAGTTTATAACAAATAGGAAATAGAAACTTTCCAATGAAATATTCTGGTTCATTCAATGATGTAATTCATATTCTGTTTTGTACCAAAATGCTCTGATTTTAAATTATATCTGTTGTTCTCCAATTTTGTTTGTATTTTAAAGTTCTTTCAGTGGATTCTGAAATGCATAAACTATATGCAACTTCCCAAATTCATTAACAAACAATTTAGTAAAGTACAATGGTTCATAATTGCCAAACATGTTTCTGTAAAAATCCCAATGGAATTTGTGCACAATTAAAAATCAGGCTATTGTCTTACTGACAGATGAGTATAACATGCAATGCTTCTGAATAGAAGCTTCTCCTCACAGACAATTCCTGAACTGTCCACGCAGAAGTACAGTATGCACATTGAATACCTAAACAGTACAGAATATATGTCTCATGAACATGCAAATCAATCATCCTTCCTGTGTTGCTCCCCAGTGATTGACGCAAACATTCCCACTGATTTAAATGGACTTTGGATAAGATCCGAAATACTCTTGTGTCTTTTTTTCAACACACTGCAGCAATTAGGAGTTAGATGGAAACAATCGGCTTTTTTCTCTTCAACTGAAGCCCAAAGACTGCAGGCATAATTCTCGATTCTCTGGCACGCACCCGTAGTCCACGGATTCTCCCTCAGTACTAGGATGGGGGGCAGGGGCAGGGACACAGAGAGAAGAAAATTTGCATTTGATCCTCAGTCTTTAAGGAGCACCTGTCAGAATTTTGTTCCTTTTAGAGATGCAATACAAAGACTTCTCAGGGCTGGAGCTGAAAGTGAATCACTGTACAGTTATGGCTAGTTGCTCAAGTCATGTTTATGCAAGAATCACTTCTCTTAAAAATGCCACATGCTCATTGTTATGAGAGAAATAGTATGGAGAATATTCTTGTGTGACTAAAAAATGGAAAAAAAATCAACATAAATGACAGCACAAGAAATTATCTGACTCTCTTGAGGGATTTTTGGTGTTGAAAAGGTGAAAAAAGGACAGTGAATGAGAAAACTAGGGAATGACAATGAGATGGAATAGAGTAGAAGTTTATTATTTCTCCCACTTATCTGCGGCACAGCTAAGTCAGCCCCTCGCTGACTCTGGCAGCTTTATACAGATGATGCTTTTTAAGCGTCAACTGTTCTCAAGCAGTGTCTCCAATTCATTAGACACACATACATGTCACTATAACATCAAGCATTAGTTTCTTGTTTTTCCACCTTTCCTCCCCCACCAGCTGCTGCAGAGCAAGTGGCAGTTTTTACTGACCTTTTACATCAGTAGCTTTCTCCTTGGGGGATTGAAATTGATGTTTCAGAGCATTGTCCTTGCTATGTTATTTAAGAATATGAAGTGCCATGACTGTAGAAGATGCTGAGGCTACAGCTTGCTACACATGGTAACCTTAAAACAGTCAATGTGGGCAAAGCATTGCAAGGTGGTTTTTCGATCACTGATTTACCATTTGTATTTTTCAAAAGCGTAACTGTATCTATTAACAATCAGCCACTTGTTTCCATACTATGTTGTTATTTTACAGTGAGGATTAACAGAAAGGCAGGTAAATTTGTATATCCGAGATAAAGTGTTTACTGGCAGCTAAGGCTAAGAGGATGTACCAGGAATAGTTCATACCTATGAATATGTTAAAGAGACGTTACAGTTGGACATGGGAAATTCAGAATTACAGTTGTATTTAAGATTTCACTTAGGCTATGCCAACTTAAAATTACAAACCCTACGTTTTGCAGTACTGTTTTATAGCAGAATCATAATATTATGGTTACAGCATGCTCATCTTTGTAGGCCCAGTGTTTTAAAACACATTTTAGATTTGGAGGATCTACTTAGTTGTACTATTTGAAGTTAATGTGAGCTAGGAAGATAAAGTCGTTTGTAGCTGTCACCCAAATTCAAAGGTGAAAGGAATGCTATGATCACCCATTGCTGCTACCTTAACTATCTGACAAATATGGAATCAAAAGACTTTATATTCCCTAAAATTTTGTCTCATGCTAAGTAAATAAGAAGCTAGCATGTCTTCTTCCTGACAGAGAGAGAACTATCACATCACTTGCTGTGAACTCACTTCTTTTGTCCCTATCGTGGTTTAACTTTTGTCTGCATTTTTTATGCAAACATTTTAAGATTGCGGAGTCAGACAATAAGCATGGTGGCAGAGCAGAGGTCTCACCACAGCTCCCAGGGTCCACTCAGACTTTAGCTGAAATTTGCTAAAACACTGAAGGCCAACAGCATCCTGGCTTGTATCAAGAATAGCAAGGTCAGCCAGACAAGGGAAGCGATTGTGCCCATCTACTCAGTGCTGGTGAGGCCCCACCTTGAACACTGCATTTGGTTTTGGGCCCCTGAGGTGCTGGAGGGAGTGCAGAGAAGGGCAATGAAGCTGGTGAGGAGTTTGGAGAACAAGTCATCACCCCTGGAGGTACATAAAAGACATGCAGATGTGATGCTTAGAAACATGGTTTAGAGGTGGACTTGGCAGTGCTCGCTTAATGGTTGGACCTGATGATCTTAAACATCTTTTCCAAACAAAATGATTCTATGATTCCATGAACACAACTTTTTAATCAGTTAGAGAAACTAGCTCACTCTAAGAACACTGGCCTGATGGATGACCAAGTCTGAGAGATCTTTGCTTTTCTTTTTGCCTTTTCATTTCGACTAAGTTGCACATCATCACTCCTCACCATAACTAACAACTACACATGCAATAGTTTAATGAAACTCTGCCCTTTCCGTCTTTGTGCTATTTTAACATATATGGTAAGACAACCCTGAAACATCTGGAATTTGCCTATAATGTTTTTAAAATGTTATATGATTTACTTATTTATTTGATCATTATAGTGGTGTTTGCTATGCAATTGCAAGGAGTTAAATCAAACGCGAGCCAATTGATAGCAGACAAGAGAGCAGATAAATACTTCTGAAAATCCCATTTCTCACCCGAAGTAAACTGTGCAGATCCTATTTGTTCGGGTCATGTAGAGATCAATATTGCAATTGTGCAAGATAGGGAGAAGTCTAGTAGGACATTACAGGAAAACAAACAAACAACAACAACAAAACAAAGAAACCAGAGTTCCTGAGAATGGCAAGAATGGAGAGAAGGAGAGGAAATCAAAGGCTGCCTGGAAGCTGACTGAAGCCCACTTAACAGAAGTGGATTAAGACTGACAAGTATGGGTGCTTGTCTGTGTCAAAATTACCTTATCTTGTTATATGCTGTTCCTACTATTGCATTAAACAATAGTTTGTTTCAAATAAGCTGATTTGGGTCACAACATTCATTTTTTTCCCAAAAGAAACTGCAGAGATAACTCTAATTCAATCAGACCTTCCTGACAATTACAACTGGTAGCAAGGCTGCAGTACATTGGTGTGGAAGTCACAAAAGTTTGGGCACGGAGTATTAGATTGAAGAGTGCCATGAAATGTCTTTAAGAAATACATGTAATGACACAAACAAATATATAAAAATATTTTTGTGCAGTGGAAAACTGAAGTTTCAGTTTCTATCTGAAATGTAGCCATAATTTGTAAAGGCTAAAATTAACTAGTATTACATTTCTACATTTTATGTTGAGACGGTAGCGCAATAAAGGGAATCCAATGTGAGGCTGCTTGGCTAACCTTGTCTTTCAAAAATGCCTCTTTCCACAAGCACGTGAGATAAACAGGTAAAAAGCAGAAACAACTTATTCCCGAAAGTCTCTCAGCTTCCAGACTTTTGAAGTATAAACAGACACATGACACAGACCTGACACATTTACCAAAAAAAAAAAAAAAAAAAGGCAGAATAGGAAGATGAAAGAAATTCAGCAAAAATTTGGAAATGGAAGTGCTGTTTGCAAATAACTAGAGTCATAAGCTCTAGTCCTAGTTACAGATGAAAAACAGATCACTCCTTTGCAGCAGGCCCACTTGAGCATCCTAAGCTGAAAGGAAAAAGGACACAAGTGTTGCCTGCCCTCACCACCACACTTCCCAGGTTCATGACCAATGGAGGTGAATGGCTGTCAGTCTCACCTGTAAGGGCTGGCCTTTGCCAGAAGCTATAAGAAGGGCAGATAATCTTATGAATCAATCTAGCTTTTAAAAAGCCTTTTTTTTCCAGCCTTTTATTTTGGAAACACAGACTCTCTGCTGCAGCACACCATTCCCACAGCTCAACTGATGAGCTTTGCAAAGCTTCATTATACGTCTCCTACATCTCACTCCACACAGCATTCCATATAGGAGTAACTGATTTCATTATATAATTTCTAAAGCTGTTAAATCTAACAAATACAAGAGAAGCTCCTCAAAATAATTAGTATGTTATATGATACGGATCTATTTCTGAAAAAAAAAAAAAAAATCTAATTAATGAGGGTCTCATTTACAAGATGTAACATTGAAACAATTTTTATATACTTTTATATACATACATATTTTCCTATTATTGGGGGGGAAATACCATAAAGATATTTTCATTATTGCTCTGAACTTCATTCATCCATCCATCCATTCATTCATTTTCTAGGTTCCCTGCTTTTTTCTTTTAACCTTACTTTCTCTTCTTCCCCTATCTATCCCTACATCTCTTCATGATATAAATACAATTTATGCCACTTTTCTTACTGCTAAAATGTACTTGTTTTTTCTTTCAAATTGGTTATCTCTTGATTAACTTTGATATCTATGCTGTAAGAGATGATGACTATTAACACATTCATCTTCCTCTCGCAAGAATCACAATACAGTGAGAAAGTAACTAAGCTCCAGTGACGAGACAGCTATGAAATGACACCAGTTATCCATTCAAATAGCACAGCCTACATAAGGCCAGCTGGACTCAGCATCATCTAGGATGACTAAGTTCATTTTACTTTTCCTGGGGATAAAATGTGTCACCACAGGGGAACACATAAAATAAAATATTTTCCAAAATAATTTTTCTAAAGGTTTTTCTTATCTTTATAAAATCCTGTTGTTTAATATCTTGCTGGTAGTACTATAAATCACACTCAGAAAAGCTACTGAAAAAGCGAAAACAGAGTACTGCTACTGTTCTCTAAATTCTTTCATTTCTTGTGTTTCTGCAATGTTAAATTGTTCATCTAATTTTGTATTGAAACCATTTCATAGACAATAGAACAATATTCCTGGTTGTACTGAATATGATGCAGCTAGCACTAATAAAATTGATTTTCCAGTTTCTCTCCCCCACAACAGTTGGCAAAGTCAGATGCAAATTGCATCCACCTATACCAAGGAGATATTGACTTCCAGGAGAGCACAGAAAAAGTTACTCACAGGAGAAATGTCTTAGTGTCAAGGAGAGTCTGGAGGACGTACAGATTTTACAAAAACCTATCACCCTCAAGTCTCTGTATGTTCTTAGGAGAATTGTCTGTTTCTGAGGATGATGTAAGTGTTGAGTTTTGGGTTTACGTGTGATGTTGCTACATTTCTCACAACAGACTTACCACCATCAGACACAGTGCAGCACAGGTTCCTCAGCATTAACTGCTCACTGCATGTCAAAAGAAAACACTCAGCAGAATTACAAAATGTATCACTGAACAATTTCAGTCTAATCCTTTTTTCTGCAAACTATTTTCAACAAAGCTTTAAATGTCTCACTTAAACTAAAATAAAGCTAACATTATTTCCCTCTTGTTTAGACTTATTCTTAGAGAGTGCAATGGAAAACAGTTCCTGTTAGCAGAATTCTTCCATCTTTTGTCATCCATGAAACTTTCAGAAATTGGTCTGAGCAAAATTACGAACCCAAGGCATCTTGTAATAAGTACCTGTTAGAGTTCATGCAATATAAGGCTCTATAATGACAACTATGGATTTTCTTGACTTTCTCACCCAAGCCTTCACAGTCATTTTCAGATAGGCAAAGTTCATTTATACTAAGGAAAGACAGAAGATCTTTACTCAAAGTTGTGTGATATTTTTCATGGTGTTTGATGTGAACACGTTATCTGGAATTAAATTATGACGTCAGCTATTTTTTCTAGTCTAGAAGAGAGCAGCTAAACTTCTCCTCTTCTTTGGCATCAAATCATACACTTAAAGACCAGGCCACCTCGCTTTCTTTTCTAGTCCAGCATTTCCAAAAAAAAAAAACCAAAAAACTCAGAGAAACATATTATGACAGGTAATCATTTGCAAACATACAACTCTTTCAACATCTGCCATGTTCAGCTTCATTTTATAGCATCTGTCTTGGCAATATAAATTGTGCTTGGCTTCAGAGGTGCTCTGTGCCACATAGTGAAGAAAAACAATCATGACAACTGAAATATAAAGCACAGTAGGGGAGCAGGGAGAGAGAGAGCCGAGAACGTAAAACCTGTTCACTTTTCTAGTTTTATTGTAAAAGAAAAGGAGTGTTATGTTAGCTTTCCTGTATTCTTTAAGCAGCATAGTTTTGCCAATAGAAGAAAAGGGACAACTATTGCACTTATGAAAGGTGCCAAACAACCTCAAGCATTTTGAAAAGAATCCCCTGGAACAGCTGCACAAAAAGAAAGCAATTTAGTCCAGCACATGCAGATGAATTATGTCAGTAGAAATTTATTTCTACAAGAAGTTCGGGTTTTTTTCTACACTCAGAAGCTCTATTATAAACATTCCAAGAAAAGCAGCAACTGGGAAATATGAAAACTATGGGGGAAAGAAGGTAACCTTGTGTGGAATACCACACCATCATCACAAGTTACCTCATTATTAAAAGTGTTGTCTTCATTTTCTTTTTAAAATCTGTGTTATACTTAGAAGTTCACTGCTAAGAATTAAAATACATTAAAAATAAGCTTGACAATATACCAAATACCACAAACTATACACAAAAACATTGTAACCTGCCTCTTTTACTCCATTTTCTGTAAATTAATAGACTACATATGTACTGTTAGCATGTTATGTTATATGTACTGTTAACATAGTTAACATGTATAGCGTCAATGTGTAAGTATGAGAGTCTAGGTGCTTTTCTGTTGTTGAAAACAGGTTAATCAAGGAATGAAATAATAAAATTATTCTAAGTTCTCATACAATACAACACTGTGGAATACAAAATACTTGAAGCATTGGCTGTAAGCACCAATGGAGTTTTCCCTGATTATACTGGCCTACATACATACAATTCTCCATGAGCAATAAATCTTGGACACAAAAAATAGTTGACGTTCTTCAGTGGTGATTTGGGAAGCATTTAAAACACAATGTGAAAGCAAACCTTTCCTCACTATTTGAAAAGACAAAAAACTTTTCCAAAAGCTCAATAAAAAAAAGTCAGACAACTTTTTCCTTTTGTTTCAATGATGAAGAAACAAAAAAAGACATTGTTTCAGAGGCATACTACCAAAGACAATGTTAAAGCACATATGCAAAGATTAGTTTGTGCTTGAACCCAGTCTTTTCAATAACATATTTGAATGTTTGCTTATGTCCCAGAGGATTTACTTAGATGTCAATAATCAAAGATAATAAATTACAAATCTTACTACCAAACATCTTTAAAATATCTACATATTTTCATCCAATATTCCATTTGATCATGTTAAGCAAAATTTTTATTTCTATCTATGTCACATATCATGATAAACAGCCTTATGAAAATCACTAAGTCATTCTCATTTTTTCCCCCCATAATTTTCTTTCCCTAAGGCAAGAGTTTAATGGTTAATATAATTCAAGTAAAAAGGAAAAGATGGTTTTCCAGGGGATAGGATGCAATCTTGGCACCACTACACCTTGTTGCTGAATTTTCATCCCTTATACAACTTCCTGCCTGTTTGGATCTGTAGGGATATGTAAGGATCTAGGGAGATGTCCAACAACACCTGTGTTAAAATGAAGCAGCTTCTTTCCTTACTTCATTGAGTTGACTTCCTCTGTCATCTACTAAGGAACATCCTAACTTCACTCTAAAACACTAAGCATGCCTCTTGTACCTCCCTGGTATTGCTGGATAAATGAAAAGTCTCAAAAAGTCTGTTTCTACTTTTGTAGCAGATCATGTGCTGTGGGTCTATTAGACGCATGAAACAGAGTGTGTTTCCTTCTGACTGAGGTGCTGGAGGCCACCACAGAGGTAGAGTCTCCAACAGAGCCCTACACATGCTTGGGAGTCTGTCCCAACATTGGCTTGCAGGGGCTGGGAAAGGTAGGAAGGCAGAAGCAGTCCAGAAAACACACTGCAAACAGCCTATTTTTGAGCCTATGAGCTAAATTCATGCCCATAAATAAAGTATAAATTACTGAACTCAGAAACAGATGGATATTAAGAAAATAACCGAAGCATGCTGGAAATGAAAATACTCATCTGAGTTATAAGTCAAGTGTGTAATCTCTAATATACACATTTATCTTAGAAGGACACTGTCAAGCTGTTTCTCATAACTTAGCAGTATTTGTTACCAGGTTGCAAGCTTGTAGAAACTTCTGGATTGACAGTTAGAGACTGAATTATTGACAAGCCAGAGGCAGGGCTGTGAGAGTCAGGGTGAGCTTTGCCCAGCTGGACCGACGCTAAGGCTCAACCCTGCAAGGCTTGGACCCTTCACAGGGGTCTGAACTTTTTCACTTGCTTCCTGGTTTTGCTGGCTTCTTCACAGAGTTGCAATCATAGAACAAAACGAAACAATGTGATATAACTCTTCACCCTTCTATTCATGCTTTGGTAATTCCTGAAGGATGTCAATTAAAATATTTTTCCCTAACAGGCAAAAAAAAATCCCAAACAAGCTTGGCTATTTGCTTAAGAATACCAGGAAGACACTAATAAACTTCAGGGAGGGTGGGGAAAAAAAAAAAAAAAAGAAAGAAAAGAAGAAAAAGAGAGATAAAAACACTGTTTGTTTGCATCTAAATTAAAACGCAAAGAATTACAGGCTTTTGAAAACATAAAACCAGTCACTGAAATACTTCCTACATTTTACTATGACAATATCTTACCAAAATAAGCGCTTGTTACTCTAGAAATACAGCCATGTTTTTGCAACACATCTGTGTTCTAATAAACCTGATTCAACTGGGCTTACCAAACAGCCTTCTCCCTAGCAAACTAAGTCATTGCTATTCTTCCAAAATTTCTTATTAATTGTGTGTATAGAGGGATTTAAAATATTTTATGACTCAACAGGAGACTGAGTCCAGGGGAAATGCACACAGAATGGCAGTAGATTAATGTAGTGCCAACGTATTCTGGTTGGCTTTTTAATTAGAGAGTAAATAGGAAAGTAAATAATGTGCACAAGCAGGAAAAATAACTACATAAATTCAGATGACAAATTTTGTTTCCAATACCAACAAACCATGGTTGCTTGCCAAGGTTATTAATATAGTTTAATTATGTCACAGGTAAGATTTGTGTATTAATCATATTTAGGGCATCTTACACCAAAGAGTAAAAAAATTCATTAAAATGTATTTCGACCGACAGTTAATCATCTTTCAGAGAGCAATTATTTTTGGAAACTCGAAGAAACACACCTCTGTCTCCAAAGGGACTGAAATTAGAAATGGATACCTAATTTTTAAATCTTTTGTCCTTCTAGAATTAAAGAAATCACTTCCTCTACAGAACTGGAAGGAGAGCAAAAATTAATGCTTGGGTATTTTGAATAACTAACTAGGTATTCACAGTCTTCTGCTATAATCAAGATGAATGAGCCAGAGGGGAGAGAGACGGGATGAACAAGCCAGAGGAGAAAAACAGATTACTGATTTTTACCATCAGACAGACATCAAACTGTGGCAGTCACGCATAATAAGCAACATATGATTCAAATTTCCCTTTAATTTCATGGACGCTCTGCCTAAGAGGGCTCATTGGATTTGATTGTTTGTTTTTATTCAGGATGATTTGACAAAATTAGCTTTCACTGTTCCTTCCTTTATTGTTGATGTTGTTATTTTGCAAAGCATTTTAGCGAGAAAATGGACTGGTAAATGCTAATGATCTCAATGAAGTCAAAGATATCCAAATCTTAAAATCAAATTGCTAGGAAGACAAACATAACATTCTAAGTTAGGATTTCCACTGTCTGTCCAAGCACGCTGAAACAAAGTGATAAGACTAAAAAATGTTTTCTACTTAATTTCTCTTGTAATTTATATATGTATGCTTGCCTTCTGCTTCACATAATAACTGTAACTTGTTCAATAGTCACACAAAGGAAACAAATGCTGGGTTGTTCTCTTCAAGTAGACTTTATGTGAGGAACTTTTATGTGAGGAACTAGAAGGCACTTGATGTTGTGACTCCTCTGGCATCACATCAGCCCACTGCGTAACACAGGAAAGTATACTTCAGACATATAAGCTATATAAATGTGAACTGATCTGAGACCTCTGCGTAGTATCATTGCTGCGAATTTTGTCATTCACTATAAATGACAATACTGAACCTGGAACCTATGAATCTCTCCATATGATTTTAACATGTCATCTAGAGAAGAATGAGCTTCAGTTTTAAAATAAGAATATACATTTAGAGCAACTTTTCATACACCTCTTATAATAGTTTCCATTTTACATTCTCTGTAAAAGTACCTCAGACTATTTGTTGGAAGGTACATTTAGTTACTGTCTAATATCAACTAGAATAAAAATAGATATAATAGTATGCTTTAATATGCTTTAAGTCTCACAAAAGTTCATACTGAAGTGCACACTACTAAGAGGAGTAGACCGTAACAATCTAAAAGTATTAAAACAATTCAATATTCAGAGAAAGATCTGACGAATCTACAAACCTATAGACGTTAATTTTGGCTAGGTCTGACACTAGTATATAGTATTTCAGGAACAAACATGCAACAAAAGAAACTTTGTTATGTATGATATTTCCTCTTTCAGGTAGTTCAGTAACTACTGAAAGTAATGTAGATGCACTTAGCAACTTAAAATTCTACTCTCTGAATATGGCTAGGAAAGAAGAATCTGAAGAGCACCAAATTTCTTAACCTTCCAGCCTAGTTTGCTTTAATTTTTAAATGGACTTGCTTTCAGACTTCCATGAAATACATTCTGTCCTCAAGAACAGGAGTTATTTTTGGAGATAATTATTCCAAAACAGATGATGAAAAATGAAATGTCTTAATTACAAAACTGTTGTGAAACCTTAATAACAATGAAAAAGAACCCTTAAGAAAATCTAGTGGATAGCCCTGCAGCTGGCATGACTGAAGAAGTGCTTCCAGTTTCTAGCGGAGCAGAGAACATGATTTGCTTTCAGGACAGTCACGGCCCATTTTTAAGACCTGATTCAAACTCAGTGAAGTCAAATGGAAGCATCACTGCTTGTCAATCAACGGATTAAAACATCAAACCTAAGCAATAACACCATCTTGAAGAATGTTGCCTCTGAATAATAGAAGGTCCAGAAATTATGTCGGGAATGCAAAAAGAACGAATGTCATTGTCAAGTGATTATTGCAAGTTATATGATTGAAATTTGCAGTATATTCTCATTGGTGATTCAATACTGAAGTTTTAATAAAGCAAAATCCACGTTCCTATATTATTTGGAAAGAGTTTTAGAGAAGGCAGATCCCACCATGAAAGAAACAATATATTTGTGATCTCACCATATTTAAGAAAGGGAAGGGAGAATTATTATTACCATTATTACATGAAGGGAAAGTATAAACATAATCATTTAAGTCTATGACACATGGAAATGAATTAAGATCTGATTCACACTTCTCTACTACTATGTCAGGACGGTGCTGTCATACTGCAATATGTACATATTGTGATATAGATACAAAGTAGCACAAATATTTAGTTAACTTGGGTGAAACAAAACCATTCCCAAAGTCCTTTTTTAAAATTTTTATATATAATACAAAGACTTTATCTTAGCAGCTTTTATAAGGATTATCTTTAGATGCCACAGTGTGAACAGCTTCAAATGTTGTTATCTGTGACACCCTGAAATGAACTTTGTCTGGCCTAATTTTAGCCAACAGCCTTTCTTTACATTTGGCTTTCTTTTTCTGGAATTTTAACTTGGAAGCTACAATTTATTATTTTAATGCTTCATCAGTTGCCTGCCTCGGAACTGTGTTGTAATTGTTTCATTAAGTATAATAAACTTACTTTCCTACCTGCAACACACCATAACACAGAGAGGTGCAACTTATATGACTAACATGATGCATTATTGAACAGCCCAAATTAGAAGGAAATAAAATTAAGGCTGCAATCTGTCTGGATGATGGATGTTCTTTGCTTTTCACTTTTAAAATCAGGAATCTAGTTTTCTGTCTCAACAGTTCAGCTGGTAATTCTTCCACAAAAGATTTTTACCATGCTGTGTTTCCAGGGAAGTGGCAACTCCCTCCATCCCAATGACCTCTGATATTTGACATCCTGGCCCCTACATCAGTTTCCTCTGATTACATATAAGGAAAGGTCAGATTTTGTATTTCAGATATCAGTGTGGTCATGGTAGCTGACAATCAAAAAAAACTTTAGTATGGATGAAAATAAACAAATGTGACCTCCCTACCCTCATTCTCACAGCTCTTTGGGATCTCTCTTTCTCATACAAAAATCCCTCAAAATAGAGGAATGAAAATGAAGTCCTAAACTGGGAAGGCTTTAGCTTTCCTAAAAGCCTGCTGTGACAGCAGGAAAATCAGGAAGTAGACCAAGAGGGAGCCATACAGAAACAGACAAAGCTTGCAATTGAGTTTGCTCAAAACCTGATAAGCAAGAGAAATGCAAATTATGAAAAAAAAACAATCCCTGAAAATTTATTTAAAAGTTATATTCTTGTTATTATAAAATATGTACATTGAATAAGTATTAATACATTAATCCTTAAATACCCTAGTGAAATACTAATGTACTGCTTCTCTTTTTCTATCTGAGAGTATACATATCGGGTTCCAGTTCAGTGAAGTATTTACCGAAATATTAAGTTTAAGCACTTGACTAATTTCCGTTTTCTGACTGAACTACAAATATCTTACTCATTCAAGACTGGATCCCTTAAATATCCAGGCTCAGGAGTAAAATGCTAGGAGACCCAAAATTTAAAGTTCTCTGAGGTTCTAATCTGGTGCCTTAGCTAAGAGCTGATATTTCTTCACCTATTCATTAAGCTCCCAAAAAGAGCAGCAGAAGCCAAATGCACTCATAAACATAAGCAGGAGATTAGCAACACTGGTAAACACTGAATATTGAGCCAGCAAGTACTAGTAGATAGACAAAGCAGCAGACTATTATGTTTTTTTTCCCACATCTTAGTCAATATTTCTTACATGTAACAGTAAACACTCTTGTGTTATTCAGTACATTCACAATGACATCTCTAGTATTAAACATAGATCTGATAACTTGTTTAACCTGAATGCATGGATCTGAATTTACAATGCATGCTGTAATATTTTCATTTTGTTCTTGTCTGTTATGTATTCAATAATTCAAAACAACAAGCTTAGTAAAGAGCAGCATTGAATACCAAGTTCCCCATATTATTATTCAGTAAGAAAAAAACCCAACTTATTTAGAAGAACTGAACAATTGTATGTTTAAAACACTGAAATTCAACCACCATCTGTTAGCCTCTAAGGCAGCTTTCATTAAGGCCATCACCTCTTCATGAGTCACTACAGGGAGCTATCATTAACATTAGCTATGATTAATGAGGAAGTTGCCAATTGCAATTATTCCACTGCAAAGCTTAGTAACATTGACAGTGTCACATAGCTTAACTACCACCTCCATCCTCTCAGTCGCCTCATTAAAAAAATCCCTGTTGCAGTTTACATTATAAAGCAAAACCCTAGTAATTCTGGGAGGTTCTCCTTGGTTACAGAGACTGGCTGGTCCTTTCAGGCTGCCTCTGGAAAGTACTAAGATGCAATCACTGAAAGAAGAGCCTGCATCCACTATCACACAAGGGTTTTAAAAAATTAGGGTAAAAGGCGAAGTAAACATTTACCTCATCATGTTGAAAGCTGACACATCACAGGTCTCGTTCAGTGCTGAGGTGTAACAATTATTTTCCCAAGCTACATTCTTTTACTTGTGAACTTCATGCACAGAAAAGAAAAATTATCTGAATCACTAGGCCTAATTCAATCACAAGGCAAAGGAGCCAAAATGTTGGTCTAGGCTCTAACACTCAATCTAATGAAACTTAATCCTAATCAGTGTGGTTCAGTATGCTGCTGTTAATAATGCTATTATCAAACACTATCAGAAAGAAGAAAAACTTGGGGAACCTTCTTTTCCCTATCCTCCAAATGCAGCTGAGGTTTTGTTTTGTTATGTTTTTTTATTGAAGGTAAACAGTGTGTTGTTTTATGTTTGAATCCCTCAAATGGATCTAAATGCGAAAAACTGTGTCTTTTCTGTTTGGTTCTTCCACCCAAAATCTCTGTCTTCTGTCAAATGGGAAAAGTACAGAACAGTTCAACCAGAAGTAAGTAAAACAATCAATAAACTCCTTTTCTCAGGAACAGCAGCAGTATCCTGCTTTAGTTCACCGAATTATACTGACCATATTTCCACTTTACAGCCAGCTCCACATTTGGGCTCCATCAGATATGTGCAGCTCAGCACTGCAATAAAATGAGGGACTATCTTAATCACACAAAATGTATCTTAGGTAAAGAAAATCACTTCTGCTTGATGCATGGTTAACATAAAATCAGAAGGGTGTACAAGCAGCCATGAAGGAACTGAAGGCCTCAACAACAACAAAGAAAAGCATGTGACCTGGACCTAATGAATTCTTTAAAGAAAAAGCACTTCCGTTATATTAAAATATATGTTAATATGGTTACAGAATAGAACAGCATGTTGACATAAATAACTACTGTGTGAAAAATTAAAGAGTAGGTGAACTATTTTATCAAATACACTAGAAAGGGTTCTTTTGAGGTAGCCAAATGTCTCTGCAAAAGTAACAAAAGAACAGTTAAAATCATTTTTAAACGTCTATTTGCTTAGCCAGTTCTGCTCTGAGGCTCTCCAAAAATAGATTTATAGCCACTATGCTAAAAGCAGTCTTTTATTTCCTGATACTTTAAAGGCAAAGAGAAACAAAACAAGCAAACAAGAAAAAACTTCTAAAACATCTTTCAAGATGAAGCTTAACCTCACAAAGAAAACCCATATCATTAAATCCATGATACTCCCCTGCTGAAGGACTTTCTAACAGCAGTGGTTTGTCTTTGTGCCTGTTCTTTTCTCTCATGGCTGCACTTTCTTGGGTTGCTTGGAAAGCTCTGTGCCACTAGAACATACTGCTTCTAACGGGTTTGATGGTGCTGCTTCTCTAAAAAGAGACGGTTCCTCACTGCTGAGTAACAAGACATTTAAAACACAGTGAGCAGACTAATGCGTAGTCCAGCTTCACAGCCTTCTGCTTATTTTGGGTTTTTGATCAGCTTAAATACTCCCAGGAAAAACTAATTTTTGTAAATTTATTCCCTAATTTTGAAAGGGCACTGTGAAACCCTTGCTATCTATAAAGATTGTAACACAAATATAATTTACCATTTCTGTTACTTGTTTATATCCTTTACTTTGTTTACCTAAAACAATTAAGCTAGGCTGGTCGGTTGCATAAACTAATATAATGCCAGACTTTCAGAAAATCCTATTTCTACTAAAATAGGAAAAAAATCACATTCATAATGCTAGTGATGTTACATTTTGAAGTATTTTTAAGAACTCTTTTTAGAAATTAGAAAATGTAACTGAGAAATTAATTCTCCACTTTAGAATCTTCTGTGTTAGTATAAACCACAAAAGAACCTTCTCACCATTTTTATTTACCAACAAACATCAGAGTTTACTGTGGTAATGTTGAAAATACTTACCTTGTTCAAGCAGGAGTCTCCCTCCATATAGGCTAAACCATACTTTAGATTGAATCTCTAAAGAACTTAATTTTTTGCTGTCTGGGTAGCTGAATGTACTGTCAAAAATCAATCATAACATCTTTGCTGAAGGTTTTCATTAGAAGACAAATTGACTGATACCTAACTATTCATATTTCACAGTCCCCATTTCTGTTGCACTAAACAATTGCAAAACCAGAAAAATAGATAGATCTAGAGATAGAGAAAGAGATGAGATAGAGACAGAGATAGAGATAGAGATAGAGATAGAGATAGAGATAGAGATAGAGATAGAGATAGAGATAGAGATAGAGATAGATATAGATAGAGATAGAGATAGAGATAGAGATAGAGATAGAGATAGAGATAGAGATAGAGATAGAGATAGAGATATGGCTATCTTTCGTTTCCGTCTGTGATTAGGAGAAGATGTTTTGATTTGTTTCTAGCCTTGTTTGAATTAATATGAGAAAAAGAGGTAACAAGCAATTTATTGGAAGAGTTTGTTTAAGAAATTTATATTGCATTTAATTCTGAAATGGTCTCACGTGCTCGCTTCCACTAAAATTGTGTTTCATCCCTTACCTCTGTTACAGCATCCACCTATAAGGACAGCTTAAACGGCTCTGGATTTTTCTGAAGGGATGCACTACACTTTGCATCATTATAAAGGGGTCCTTAGATCACTGAAAGCTTGGATTCCACAGCTAATCTGAACTTTGGGAGTACAGACCCCGCACGAAACACACAGGACTGCCATGCAAGGAACAGCCAGAAAGACAAAGATGTCAAGACACAAGGCTGAAGGAATGTCTGTGGTTTCGTGAATCTCAAAGTCTTCCATCAAAGTTATTTTGTCTAAACAAATATAAAGATTACTCCTTCATTCCTTCTGGTCTATTACTAGCTTTACACCTACCTATCAGTAACTATTTTCTTGGAGTGTCTACTGGAAGCAAACTGTGCAATAGCTTCATCTCTTAAAATCCAGTATAAAAATAATCTAACACAGGGAACAAGGAATATAAATGATTTCACTTGAAGTTTAAAAAGTCATCAGAATAAATTGGTTTAGGTGTCTAGGAAACCTAACAGTATAACAGACCACTTGATTCTTCATGGAGAACGAGGCTGTCAGCTAACTAGGCTTGGTAGAGGATTGTGTGTGTTAAGTAGATGCAGAGTTATTACTAGAACTAGAAAATACACTGCTGTGTACCAGCTGGCTTATGGCAAGATAAACTATACCATGGGTTTGCATATTTCAAGCATTCTTGAAAAGTAAAGTGAAGGTCTGCATGGTATGTTCACATGTATGAGACTTCAGCGCTGTTATGAAAGGTGGAATCACAAGTTTCTTAGGTAAAGATTAGTTAATTAGAGACTATCTATTACAGACTTGAACATGACTATATGGTCAAAGTCAATGTGAAAAAGCAGAGTACCAATTCTACGTGTTCAAAGGTGCCTTCAGTTCCAGAGCTGGATGTATTGCACCTGCCATTTCCCACCTCCAGGGTGCTGAAATGTTAAACTGTTTTTTTGTGGGTAATGATAGTGAAGAAAACTGTACCTATTGCATGCTAGCAGAAGGGAGGGGAAAGGCAAAGATCCAAATGCCTACTAAAAGCAGCAACAGTGGCACAGGCAATTAGGAAATGCACAGAGGCACACAAAAGCAAAGAAGCTTGTGTTTAGGTATATTTACCGATGAAAGTTATTTGAATGTTCTCCAGTTTTAAAAAGCCTCCTTTTTCTTTACAAGGAGTAAAACATTGCTGAAAACCTTCTACAGTAAATGTTACTCACTTTTTCTCCTTAACCAAACTCAGTGTTTAAAACTGCTACAAGCCACTACAACATTTTCCAAATGACTGTCACTATTGACTATATATCCCATTGTTTTTTTGTAGCCTAAAAAAATCTTAAAATTCATCACCACTAGCAGATCATCACTTAAAATCCATCACCACTATCAGATACACACACAAGTTAAATGACAGAGCTCCAAGCTGACAGAAGTGAGGTGGAAGGAAAACATCAAAGTGGTTATCTTCTGCAGTTGAAGACTTACAAAATCCTGAAGTCATGCTTCAGTTGACTATATAAATAGGCTAGGAAAAATTCCAATGGTTTTAAATCAGATAATAACCCAGAAAATGAAAACAGTACACTGTGCAGTTCTAAGCAGCTCCATAAAACAGTGTGATACTTCCAAAGAACACATTTAGTCCAATAGGGTTGTCACCATAGAGCCCTCTGTGAATGAGAGGCAGAGCACCACTAAACAACATCGCTTCTACTTATTCCTGTCACCCATGGTGAGCTACTGATCTTACCAACCAGCAAATACATCTGGCTAACTATTAACATAGGCACACACTTAAACATTTTCAAAGCTAATTGTGTAGAAAATGAGCAGACAACATGTGCACAAGTGAATGGGAATGTGGGTGCACAAAGGAAAGTACCAGCCAAAGGTCATCTATATGCATGCAATGACGTGTTGCCCTGGTAGAGTCCATGCTGACAGCATGCCTAATATCACATTTGGCTAAAAGAACACATAGGAGTCCCCAAAACATTTTAAAAAGCACATTTTTGATGGTGTATGCATTCATATTCTGACTTTACACTGAACAACCTATGAGAAGAGTAAGCTTCATTTCACAGTCCTCTTTAGATCCCAAACAAATAGAAAAGACTTTTGTGTTACTCAGCACAAGTTTTTTCAGCTGGATAATTGTTTGTATAAGCAGTGACATCCAGGCCTCTCCTGAGAAACTTGACAGTCAACAGATGTATTGTGAGGACTGGGCAGAAAATGTGAGGCTTGCAATCAGACATGGTTTTCTGCAACATTTCTAAAATTGCTAAGAGAAGACTCAACTAGTGTCACCTTATCATTGGGAGTTCCCCAGAAGGATGTCTAAATTGAATTAGATTCTGCTTAGAATAGCCTTAAGAAAAGCTCTAGTATGCTGAGAAGATGAAGAAAACACCTTTAGACGAACGATTTATTTTATTCACGGGTATTTAATTCTAAATAATAAAATAAGAATCTGCTGAGTGAATCTGGAGTGGAGCTGTAGCAGTGGCTTTTCTGGTTGGAAATGCCTACACAAAGAATTTTTGATATGAAAGTTTCTGCCTCTGTTTCTGTACTAGAAGAATCTTCTATGAAACTTACGCTGAGAAGGAACACATCTATTTGTCATGCTGCCAGCTGGAGCCGCTGTGCCCTAGGCCTCAGGAAACTGAACACGTTCTTCAATGTTAATGATTTCACAGAGAGAGATTTTTTTTTTTTATATCTTTGAAAAGCAATGCCAGATGTTAAGCAGTGAAATATACAAGATGCGTGACACCCAGTACGGATCACAGGAAAAAGTATTCTAATGAGTGACTTCATTTCAATATAAAAATAGAGTTTTAACAAGATTCTTTATGGGATACCTTACTTGTAGTGAACTAAGAGACCCTCACCCCTTTCACTTGTGTTGTGTAAGATTCAAAGTATCAGTGATACAAAAGCTGAATCAGTAACAACTATGTTCAGGTTCTCTGGTGACCCTGAATACCTTTTGAATAAAACAACTAAACCATTTAAAACTAAAACAATTTTTTTAAAAGTTTAAAGCGATAATGGGCATCTATTCTAGACGAAGTGCATGTCTACAGCTTTCAGGCAATACTAGCAATGATTTTTGCTCAGATTTCATATGATCTACTAATATTTGAGATGCTTTGAAGACTTCGTATACTTTTTTGTGATAATTCTTCTGTGAGTTCTCCAGTTTCATGGCTCTTCCACCAGGTATTTATGTTTTAAGTTCCCAACAATCTTGCCTTGCACCTGGGGGGATACCAAAAGCAGCTTTGCAGAAAAGGTGGTCCTGGTAGACAATGAGCAAGCAATGTGCCCTGTGGCAAAAAAATGGGTTGCCCGAAGAAGATGTGGATTCTCCATCCTAGGAGATGGAGAATCACAGCCTAACCAGACATGGCCCCAGGCAACCTTCTCTAGAAAACCTCCAGATTTCTCTCCCCACCTCAGTTTTTCTGTAATCTGTTTGAGGCTAAATTTCCTTTCCCATGAGCTCCTGCAGAGTCTGGACAGAAAGAAGAATCTGGATCCTCGAGTATGACCCTTTCATTATTATCATTTGCATTGTCATTTAGGAAAGGGGTTTTTTTTGTTTATTTCAAAGATGTCAGTGGAGACTAGAACAGACTCAACAGCGTGATAGCAGTCAGAGTGTGGTCTCAACTTTATATACCGGATTTCAGTGCACAACAGAGAATGTCAGGATCTTAAAATGGATGAGATGCTCTGGTAGGTGATTTGAGCTGGAAATCTGAAAGGCTGACATCCATGGATTCTATACCTCACCAGGAGATGGCATAAGGATTCATCAGGGCATTACCTCAGACACAGCAAAACATCAGAGAACAATATATATTTCAAGCGCAATAGTTAGAATCAATACCTCACAGTTTTACATGTCTCTAAGCACCACGTCTACACATCTTTAAAACACCTCCAGGGATGGTGACTCCACCACACCCCTGGGCAGCCTGTTCCAATGCCTGACAACCCCTTCCAGGAAGAATTTTTTCCTAATATCCAATCTAAACCTCCCCTGGTGAAAGGTATGATATAATAATACTTCAAAATCTAAGGCCTGCTCTCTGGAGTACTTGATTTATATGCCTCACTCTTGACTTGGAGATTTAAAAGCTTCTTTGGGCTCCTTTATTATCCCAATAATCCAATAACCTTGAAAAAAATGCACAAATGTGCATTTTATAAAATATACAATCCACATTTGAGGAGTTTAAAATCATTCAAAAGGTCAAATCCTGTGATAGTTAGTCAAAACTTACACAGGCATCAACAGAAAAGTCTTCCATTTGAAAAGACAGATAGAATCTGCCAGATTTGGACGACAGAGATTTTCAATATATAAGCAAACCTCTCTAAGTACATATTTACACAAATGTTCAGAGTATGGCCTTTTGGGTAAATGATGTTTAATTATAAACACTCTGAGGGGATCATTCAATTTCTTATATTCTGCCCTCGACATTAAGTACAGCTGAATACATGGAGCCAAGACATTTGTCAAGAGAACCACAATGGCAGTCAGATTTTTTTTCCCCTATGTATTTTATTGGCTCAGTGTAGTGTCTTTATTTGAAAATTCATGGGCAAAACACAGTCAGTGCTGTGTCACAGCAATGACAACAGAGCACAGATTATTTTGGTCTACTGTTTTTTCAAGAACTAAATTTCATTGCTATGGTTAAGAAACATTGTTAGAATCTTAAACAGTTTCAGAAATCAGATGTGACATCACAGTTTAAACAAAAAGACTTAAATCAAATGCTCTGCACTCTACACGCTACAGTCAAGTGCCATCACAGGCCCATGGTACCCCAAAAGGCTGCTTTTTCCACACTTTTCAAGTTGCCTTATTTGAACCAAAGAGAGACTGAAAAATGTTTTTTGTAACTAATAATTTGACTTATTTTTGAAGTAAAATCAATGTTACACTGATGATTTTTTGTCCAAAGTCACCTGTATTCTGGGATTCAATATAAAATATCAAACTAAGTTTTTTTTACTTATGACTCTATTCTATATTAAAAACAAACAAAACAAAGCAAACAAAAAACCCCCCAACTTTTTACTTCTATGCAAAATCTTAAAGCTTTTAGCAATATTTTAAGTATATTTTTATTTTTGTAAACCTTTTAATTCTCAATGCTCTACTCTGTTTTCAATAAAATAGTTATGATTATCTTTGGAAATCCAGCTGGGTGAACAGGAAAACTAACCTAGTCATTCAAAAGCATAATAAGATTTTCCAAAACAGTTTCTGAGCAAACAGTTGTCATCCCACCGCCACTTCTGTTTTCTTGTACCCAGAAGTTTGAGGTGACTTCAACCAACTGTTTGTAACACACTGACTGCTTTATTTTAGGTCAATGGTTTTGCCAACAGCTGCTCCACTGTAAAACTTCCCATTTACTGGGGAGTACATGGGGAAAAATTATACTAAAGAAGGTGAGAATGACACTCTGGTACCTGAGAGCAGTTAAATGCAATGGCAAGGAACCCAGCAGTTTCCCAGGGAAAGCAAATGATTTAACCGCGTGGCTGCCTACCTCATTACACAGAGAAATATACTCTTGCAAGTCTTGCCTTCATCCTGTGCTGTGTGGAATAGCAAATCCCTGCATTTCATACAACAGCTGTTACAGTGAATTTATGAAGTATGTATTCTTCATTTTCCTCTGTACCCTCCTGTCTTTTTTTTTTTTTTTCCCCTTAATCAGCCATCAGCAAAGTAGGCACGATTGAATCTGTTTTCTAGCTTTTTCATCACTTACTTATGTATGTCTGCTCTGAGGCTACACAAGACGGTGGGAGACGTGGGAGAAATTTTGCACATCACTATTTCAAGATAGTACTAGTATAAATGGCACCAATATAGCAAAGTATCTTCCCACAGGCACTAATTAAAAAGCTATAAGCTCACTTGAGAAGTGTTTGTTTCCATTTCTTTCTTTAGTACTCAATGCACCAAAGTTTTCCTCCTTTCCTCCCTGATTACAACTACACATTAAAATCTAAGACAAAATAAAGGTAGGTGAGAGAAATTTTAGCGCAACCCAGAAAACAAATCTTTTTTGTTGCTCTCTTGTGCACGCTTTTGTATAATGAGTTATAGCCAAAACGTTCTGACTAGACAGCCTTATTTTTAGAAATCTGGCTGTGCAAGAGCTGGTTATTGACAGAATCCTGGGTTCTGAAAACAGGCTACTGACTTGACTGCCAGTTTGTTTGTGATTAAATATAAATATTTTGGATATTTTCTGTAAAATGTCAATTTCTTTAATAGTTATCATGTGCCCATCACTGTCAGGGACCAGAATTACAACATGTCTGTAAATTGCATATTCCTATGTGAACACACAAGGTTAACCAGATTATATTCTGACAGCAGAGCAAGGAAAAAAATGGTGCAAATAAATGATGATGGTTCACTTTACCTGTAAATAAGATGCAGATGGCTGACAGAGTACAGTACAGACAGAGTACAGATTAGCAGCAAACAAATGAGACCTCAGAAGTCACCACTGGGGAGAGAAAGGAATGGAGGAAGGAAAGGAAAAGACAAAGCATTTCATTTTAATTTACACCAATCAACAGCTATTCTTTTACTTCCTGTAATTCCATTTTGCTGCTAGGTAAAGATATAAAATACAGACACTTCAGTTCTGAGGTAAATTCCTCAATACCTAATAAAGAAGGAAAACAAGTTTTACTACTGAGGAATCAAGGACCCGCTCCTTGCTTTTCTGCTGAAGGAGATGAGTGAAGAGTCTAAGCTTAAGCACTGAGCCATGTACTATACCTCTACTTCTTAGAAGTCTGTAAGTCTTCTTGGTCTCCAGCTCTCAGAGGTAATGTAACTAAATTCAATAAAGTGCATTTAATTAATTGATTAACTTTAATAGAGACTTTAAACAGGAAAGAACTGCCTGCTTATCCTACGTAACAGGATACTCAGGATCTTCCTTTGTTTTTCATTAAAAATAGGCTTTATTCTTTTGAGTATGCCTGTAGATGTAGGAATGCCAGACCTTTAAAAGGGTTGTGTCAGGTACTGGTAGAAGTTCAGCTGGAGCAATTTGGAGCTCAACAGAGACTACAAACATGTCAGAGAAGTGGGGTCAGTTGGCCAATACTGAGTTCCAGACCTTCTCCTTCTGGGATGCAAGTTAGCAAATTTAAAGCGCAATCTGGTACATATACACTACACTGCCATCTGCAGTGAAGAGGTATATAGAGCCTGGTTAAGATTTCTCTCCCTTATCTCACAATGGATTTCAATATTTGAATGTACAAGTCTTTTCCCATGTGTGCTTATTATATTCACACAGACACTCAGAGTATAAAACATTTTCTTTTCCTTCAGAAAGAAAAACACCATGTAAATGTTAGGACTAGGTAAATTACTCATCAAGAATTTCACTGTTATCTCACAGAGAAGAAAGAAGAGTCTTCTTGGATAAACAGATTCCTTAAATCCTTAAATCATGAACAGAGGAAATACAAGTTCCTGATGGGCTGAACAACAGAACTGGTAATACAGAAGGAACAGAAGTAACTTTGGCATTATGGTAGATTATCTGTTGAGGGAAACCATATGTTCTGAAAGTGAGATGCCTTTTCCAGAGGAGGAAGAAAATAGATGACAACTACAATACCTTTAACAGATAGACTTCACTGTGGGATTTACAGCATCTTTAGAAAGTGTTTTATAGCTGACCCTTCAGCACCAAGGTTAAAGGCAATGCTGGCATGTTTCACTGGGGTTAGGAAGCTCAGCTACAACCACCAACGTGGGATGAAGTTCTGCTTCACTCTATAATCCATAAAGACCATTTCACTGGCAAACAACAGGCTGGTAAATTAAAATCCAAGTGCAGACAGGTGGCAACTCTAAATCTAGGAAGCTAAATTACCACTTCTGTAAATCTCTTGGCATAGTTAATGCCAGATTTACTTTTTTCACATGAAAAATTTTCAACTCCATCCTTGCTACTGGCACCTGAACTGAAAACGCATGTGTAGCAAACAGGTCAAGTTAATCAACAGGGTCTGCTCTTTAACTGTTCCACATCAGATTTTCTGATACAGAAGTCTCAGAAGTGGTGGACTGTAGTTTGTGACTTTGTTATGGTGCCCAGTAGCTGCTGCAGCAAATACTATTATTTTCTAAACCCTATTACAAGGATTTAAAAATATAGTGAAAAGTTTCTAATGCAATACGAAGGCAGGAAAGAGGTCTTTCACACAAAATAATTTCCAAAGGTGATGAAGAGGAGTGTAAAACTTTTGAAGATTAATTTTTCATGGAGGATAAATTTTCCTTTCACTTTTATGTGTGAGGATGAGGTATAGCTTCACTCAAGTCAATTATTACAGATCTAGAAGTTTTACTGTAATGTAGACTAGGCATATGTGATAGACAATAAGGCCTTCTCTCTTCCATGCACTTTCAATCTCTCTATATACATTTATTCATTTACTAAAGGCTAGAATTAATGTATTATTCTAATATTTTTGTAGTACATCATTAACTACACATGAAGGAATACTGTATATTGACACATATAAAAAGAGCCTGTGTACAGTAACACTATGATTTTCAAACCATGAAGAGACATAGCTTATGAGAGTAGGCTCTCCCACTGTAAGAGATTATCAGGTTTGTGATCACCTGAGAAACCTGAATAAGTCTATGGGACCTGACAAGATGCATTCCAGAGTCCTGATGTAGTTGCCAAGCCACTCTTTCTAACATTTGAGAAGTCATGGCAGCCAGGTGAAGACCCTGGTGACTGGAAAAAGGGAAACATCGCACCCATTTTTAAAAAAAAGGTGTAAAGGAGGACCCCAGGAACTACTGACCTCTCGGCCTCACTTCTGTGCCTGGGAAGATAATGGAAAAGATCCTCCTAGAAGCTATGCTGAGACACAGGGAGGACAGGGAGGTGATTTGAAACAGCCAGCACGGCTTCACCAATGGCAAATACTGCCTGACCAACCTAGTGGCCTTCTATGATGGAGTGACTACAGATGTCATCTGTCTGGACTTTTGTAAAGCCTTTGACATGGTCCCTCACAACATTCTTCTCACTAAATTGGCAAGATATGGATTTGATGGGTGGATTCAGTGAATAAGGAATTGGCTGGATGGTCACATCCAGAGAGTCGTGGTCAACAGCGCAACGTTCAGATGGAGATAGTTGACAAGGGTTGTCCCTCAGAAGTGTGTACTGGGACCAGTACTGTTTAACATCTACATCAATTACACAGATAATACTATCAAGTGCACTGTCAGCACCTTTGCAGATGACACCAAGCTGAGTGGTGTGGTTTACACACCTAAGGGATGGAATGCCATCCAGAGGGACCTGGACAAGCTTGAGGAGTGGGCCCATGTGAACCTCATGGGGTTCAACAAGGCCAAGTGCAAGGTCCTGCACATGGGTCAGGGCAACCTGCAGTATCAGTATAGGCTGAGGGATGAAGGGATTGAAAGCAGCCCTGTGGAGAAGGACTTCGGGGTACTGGTGGATGAAAAACTGGGTATTAGCTGGCACTGTGCGCTCTCAGCTGAGAAAGCCAACAATATATAGGGCTCATCAAAAGAAGTTTGACCAGCAGGTTGAAGCAGGTGATTCTGCCCCTCTGCTCTGGTGAGACCCCCACCAGGAGTCCTGTGTCCAGCTCTGGAGCCCTCAGCAGAAGAAAGACGTGGACCTGTTGGAGAGGGTTCAGAGGATGTGACAAAAATGATGAGAGGGCTGGAACACCTCTGCTGTGAGGACAGGCTGAGAGAGTTGGGGTTGTTCACCTTGGAGAAGAGAGCGCTCTGAGGAGAACTTATTGCAGCCTTTCAGTACTTAAAAGGGCCTATAAAAAAGATGGGTACAGACTTTTTAATAGGGCCTATAGTGACAGAACAAGGGGTAATGGTTTTAAACTAAAAAAGGGTAGATTCAGACTAGGTATAAGGAAGAAATTTTTCACAATGAGGGTGGTGAAACACTGGAATAGGTTGTCCAGAGGGGTGGTAGATGCTCCATCCCTGGAAACATTCACAGTTAGGCTGGACAGAGCTCCGAGAACTTCTGATTTAGTTGATGTCCCTTTAAAGGTTCCTTCCAAAATAAGCTGTTCTATGATTCTATGATATTGTGATAAAAATAATGAGCAAACAATGTTCTTGTTTATTACACAATATCCCTGTAAACAGATTGTAAGTCTCTCAATATCAGTGTTCCCCAGCATCACACATGAGACTGGTGCCTGAGGAGAGCCATAGCCAGTGGGACTTCCTGCAGATAGAAGTCACACTGCACAGATCTGGTTGTTTACATGATTCTACACTCTACTAAAGCTAGACTGTAACTGTAAAATAACATATTTGAAGCCAAGTAAATTGCTCTTTTAAATTTGATTTGCTTATCTGTTGATATTGCCCCAAAAGATAACATCCTGACATAATTCTCTACAAATACTCCCAAGCTGAAATTGTATTCTGATGTAGACATGGTGCTGCTGGTGGCAGACTGAGAGACTTCTTCCCTCATGATCCCTTTTTGAAAGGGATTTTACATGTGCACTAAACTTCCCCATGAAAAAATAAATAAAATAAAAAAGGGCCTCCTCTGTGTCTGCATTATCCCTCCTCTCTTGAGTCTTCTTTGCATAGAGCAAGGGGATAGGCAAGGAGTTGCTAGACGGCCGTGTGCTTTCTTGTTTCATGTGGAGACTGATTACCAGTAAATTCATCAAAAGTTTAGCAGGATAGCTGCGGTTTACATGAGGTTGTAACAGACCATAAACTTTTTGTTTCCACCTGTGTGCTTCCAATTTCTTCAGAAATATGAGATACCCTGTTAATAGGTGTGTTGCATTCTGCTGAGTTTTAGCTGTGTACAGAGTACACCTATAAGAGTGCTGGAACTAGCTAAAAAAATCCTTTTGGGGGCATACTTAGAGATTTCATCCCACATATTTCAAGGACAAAGACAGTAACTGAGTCAAATATAGAGAGATAGATATAGATTCCATAAAATATCAAAACCACTGAAAATAAAACATATTACAAGGCATAACAGGAATGAATAAGATAAAACCTCTCCTTTTTCCACTTTATTCTGCTACATTTTGTTTTCAGGAAGAGAACTAGGGCTTTTATATCATTTCACTAGATTTTGCAGCCATGTGGTCAAACAGAGAACACAGTGACTAAGTGACAGACTTCTAGCCTCAACAATCTGCATTTGAAAAGGAGTGAATCTATATGTTTTTCTCCGTCACTTTCTCCTTTTTTCATTTTTTTTTTTTGGTGGTGGTGGGGTCCTATACCACTTGCTACAATACTTGTCTTTTTTGCATAGGATCTCGCATTTAGGGAAACACTCTGTACACAGAAACCGTCTGCCTTCCTGACAGTACAGGAAGCTTAGAGTCTGCTTATTAAAAAGAGCCTGTCCCAGAAGTCAATCTACTGTCTTAGCTTTCACCGGTAGGTTTTGGATCTATGCACACTACAAAGCTGGAGAACATCTATGTTTAATTAAAGTATATACAGACAGGTAAATCTAATACAAACTGTTTTTCTAAGTCAGATGCATCTATTTACAGTAAGGTAGTGCCAAGATTGCTGCAGTCTAATTCTTTACAGGTCTCATTTCTGAAATTGCTCACTACACATTGCTGAGGCCCATTAAAATTCAGCATCAGTGGCACAGAGGTTTGTGATCTTTTCTTTATCTTTAACCTCTACGTCACTTAAGATACTGACATAGACAAGGTTCTGGACCAGCTGTTTTCACCGATCAGGTAAAATCTTCTTTCTTCAGTTGAAAGAGTAAGAAATACAGGATCTACTGTTTTACAGGTGCTAGTGATTTTATGCATATATGATTCTTATGCACTTCGTACAGAAAATCCTTCTGCAAAGTAAAATTACCAGACAAGAGGTGAGGCTGTTCATGCAATATGCTCTTACAAATGAACTGCATCAGTCTTAATGTGCTTGATCACATCCAGTTTTAAAAGTTTGGCATAATCAGTATTTTACTATTTGGAGGAGAATCTATAAAGAGGAGGGAACAGAGAGTACTCAGTTACATTCATACTCATTTGTATATTGTTTATGAGTCTCACATAAGCTTATTACTGTAAAGGGAATAAAATCAGGTGCTGATTTGGCTCACTAGCTACAGTAGCCCTTCTTTTTTTGAGAGAAGCCTTCAATTCAATTTCTCGCTGGAATGGATTTCTCGCAAATAAGGATAATCCTTCATTTAGTGTTTACACACTTGGTTACCTCTCAGCATTCTTCCCTGTCATATCAGGTTTTAAAATTTTATTTAAAATTGCCAGAATTCATTTATGCATTAGCTAGTTTTATTATAGTTATGGACGAGCTGGCATTCAACAAATTTAGCATTAGGAAAGAATAGTCATGATTTTATCAGAATATAACAGGATCCATACCCAATTTTACCTCCATTTTCCTGTGACGTGTTACTGTTCATGCAGAAACATAGCCAGCCAGCACAAAATGAGTATCTGTACTAGCAAAAAATAAACTATTTCTTTTTTACTCTTCCACCTCATCTTCCCCCTTCTCACCTCAGCTAGACACAAATACTCAGGCCCCTTAACTCATTTTATCAGAGAACAAAGGAAAAAATAGATTATAGCTAACTATGCAGCCTTCCTGAAGTATACAGGAAGATTCTGCTCACTGCACAAACTTAAGATTGAGGTTTATCAGTTATATTTTAAATAAGAAAGCTACAAAATGTCAGTTCTCTTTAATGGAATTTACAAATTGAGATACGCTAGAAAGAGGTAAAAGCAGAAGAGAAACTGAAGAGTCAAACTAAAGGAAAAAAAATCTAGCATAGGATAAATATATTAAACAAAACTACACAATTTGTAGAGACAAAAGAAATTCAGAGGTTAAAAGAACCTTAATCTAGCTATTTAATTCTAGTTGAAGTAAATAAAGCCTATAGATTCTGATTTCCTCTTTAAATTACTGTTTTGCCAAAAATGCCAAAGTCAGCCATCTTAGCCCTCATCACTGGCTCTGAATTTCAGGAAACCTTTTTACATTAGCAAAAACGCAGCACTGAGGTAGAAGGTGACAGCAAAACCAAAGAGGTGACCTGTGGCTCCTCTTTCTGATCACAGTTTAGAACCTGAACAGCCTTGTCCTGCGTTCTTCTTAATTGGGTTAACAACAGGGAGAAGGTGAAACCAGGTGTAACATACTAGAACATCAACACAATAACTATGAATGCACGTTAAAGAATTGTTATCGTGAGGTCAAGACCTGCAGGCAAATTAAAAGAAAAATGAAAAACAAAAAAAAGAAAAAGAAGGTCTCTTGACACTATTCCAAAAGCTTGAGAGTGAGGAACATCAGTTTATTTTTAAAATCCACCTTCAATAAATGATCTTGTACATCACCATGAAGAATTGATGGGATTTTCTGACATTTTTTCTGAAAAAACAACAACAACAACACAAAACAAAAACAAAAACAAATAAACAAAAACAAAACAAAAAACCAACGAACACCAGGCATGAGGGAAAAACGCACAGATTTGGAGGTAGATGAGGTAGAATAGAGACCTGTTTATAGTTCTTTTAAAGGTAAACAGTTACTTTAATATGTTTTTAATTAATCACCTTAAATAGCAATAATTAATATCAAAATATAATAATAATACTATAGAAATTACATCAGCTTCTTAACTGAGATAAGGTACACTTTTAAGAAAATAGTTTGGCATTTGCTACTTCTGCTAATACAATACACTGAGTAAATATAGGGTTTTTTTCCTCCTGAGCCAGCTGGTGCATTGGTTATTCCAGCACCTTAAAAATTAGGAAAAAATTACTGACCCTTTAGAATTATTTAATATTCATCATTATGAAAAATGTTGAAATAATGTAGTGCAAGCATGGCCTCTCTGTACCCACAGCTATCTAAGGAATATTACTGGGAAGACAGAAGTTTGGCTGTACTTTAATAAAGAAAGCAAATTAGAAGAGTTCTGCAGTGGGACATCTGAATCTCAGTGGCAGCTGCCATATTAAAAGAAAAAAAAACAGTGTCACAGTCCAAGATTTGTTTGTACTGTAATACATTTCAGCATCCATCCACAGCACATTATGGTCTTACTGAGTAGAAAAAGGGATCCAAAAGGTAGAGATAAATATATGGGGAGGGGTCACCAAAAAGGGTTTAACTACGCATCCAGCTTAAGATGTCAACTGAGTAGATACGGCTCTAATGTTAAAAATGCTGACAAACACTCATTGTCTGTCCTTTCAGCATAAAAGGTGAAGAAACTTCAGAGAGGCCCTTTCTGAGGGGAGGAATACTGCATGGAGACAGACCGAGCTGCCAATAATCAATGTGCCAAAAGATGTAACCCAAAGATACGCTCCCTTTTCATGTCTCTGCCCAGCATAGTACCCTTTTGTGGTCCTATGGTCTGCATGTATACCAGCAGAGGGAAAGAGCGATCCCTCTCCAGTTACAGCCCAAACTAAAACTGAATAAAGCTGTTTACCTATAACATCACCCCAGAAAGGTTCATGCATCTAAACAAAAACCTATAAAAAACATGAATAGAAATAGCACAAGACCTATAAAAGAATGAAATGGATAAAGTCCATAATCTGGTCTACATGAATATGTAATCCCATGCCACCCAATGGTAAGTGGTCCAAATTTCTAAGGATTTCAGGAGAAGGAGGTGTTATGAAATACAGGATCTATTTATCAAAGGATCCTTGATTATGTTTCAGAGAATGTGCAATGTTACACAAAAGCAATTCAAATGCATCTCATATTTTGGACAAAACAAGTGTTACTCTGAGCACAGTAGCCAGTCCCAGGCTCTCAGTGATCATTAGGGGTGATCTCATGACTGCATATAAATATCTGAAGGGAGGATGTACTAGAGACAGAGCCAGGCTCTTTTCAGAGGTGCCTTGTGACAGGACCAGAGGCAATGGGCACAAACTGAAACACAGGAGGTGCTGTCTGAACATCAGGAGAAACCTTTTTGCTGTGAGGGTGACTAGAGTGCTGGCACAGGTTGTGCAGAGAGGCTGTGGAGTCTCCATCCCCAGAGATATTCAGGACACTGTCCTGGGCAACTGGCTCCAAGTGGCCCTGCTTGAGCAGGAAGGCTGAACCAGATGGCTTCCAGAGGTCACTTCCAACCTCAACCAGTTTGTGAGTCTGTCCTTCTGTGATACCACAGCAACCACCAGAACAGGATACACTGAGCACCACCCATATTCCTAGGGACACATCTATCTTCTCTAGCAAAAAGGGTTCATGAGACATTTGATTCAGGTAAAAGTCTAACCTGAAAGTAAAATTGGTAATTGTTTGCCTTTTCATCTGTGACTGTTGTCACCCAGGCTGGTGAAACCTACTTTAGGCTTCACATTAACGGGCAGTTGTATTTCACAGCTTGACTTGAAGTGGTACATAACAATGAAGTAATTTTCCCTCTTTCCAGTAATTGGTGTTTTTTTTCTAGCTTTTAAGACATTTTATAACGTGCCATCTCACTGAAAACACATACTGAAATAAATATTATAAATCATGCATAGAAATCTCAGAGCTTCTAATAAAATTAGCAGTTAAAATATACTTTCTTCTCCTATTAAAATGAAAGAAAAACCTATATGTTATTTTTTTCAACACAGAGGCAAAACTGTTTTCTTTGCATAGTTTATTTTGCATGAAAGAATTGCTGTTCCTGTCTTTTGGAATGGATAGAATAATTTTCTTCATAAATCAAGTATGTATTGTTTTCATTTAGTGTATATAGATAAATTAAACAATTTATGTCCAATGTACTGAAATTTGTCTTAAGGGATATTGGAAAAAGAAATAAAAGAGGTAGCCGTAAGCCTGTATAAAACTATATCAAGTCTTTTGGTTTCTCCCGGCTGTTCTCTTCAGGTGGAGCTTGGCACTTTGGAGGCCAGCCGCAATGGCAGTGTCATGGTGTAATGCAGGCGAAAGAGTGAGGTTGTCCTTTATGAGGTCCAGTGGGAAGTGAGACTCAGAGCCAAAGGAAGAAGTGGAGAATACAGAATAAAATAGCTATAAAATAATTTTGAGGTCACCCAGTGTTGAGCTTTCTTACTCCTATAAGAACCATAGTATCTTAAACGGGTATTGGAGCAGCCTCCCCACGGTGTGGCTGGATTGGGCAGAATCTAGCATATCATCAAAGAAAACAGACCTTTTAAGATAGAAATGTGGGCATTGTGTTTTGTTTGGTTGGTTGGTTTTTCTTCTGATATTCATATTACTAAAAGCAATGAAGACACTGGCTGAGTGATGGCAGAATCAGACCTGCAGACTCCATGTGATCCTTCTTATGAAAGTTCCACCAGTAATTCTGGGTCAGCTCAGCACTAAATTTATGTAACACTCATGCCCTGCTCCAAGTCACTGCAAGTAATAGGAGAGCAATAAGGAAGCCTAGATGACAGAAATTCCTTACATGCATGACATCTATGGTACTAGAGTAAAAGTACTAAAAATAGCAGCTTCCTTGGTCAGGCCAATTAGTGATAGTTTCTCCTTTGCTATGATGGCAAAAGATCGTCTTCTGCAATTCTGTGAGACAGATTTTGTTATTGGAAACTGTTCAAACTATTTAACATGTATGATCGGTAAAGGTTTTGTATCTACTTTAGCATGGCATTGTGCAGGAACTACAAATGCCACTAGGAGACAGGACTTACTATCACAATATGGTCCTGCACGAGGAGTCTCAGCAGTTCATATTTAGCAGGCCTGTCACTGTCAGATCAGATCAGGAGAGAAGTGATTGCACAAAATAGTACATCTGCCTGTGGAGCAGGTAGGGAAAAGATCGGAATACGCCTGATTTCTCACTGGGATCTGGGCACATCTGAGCTTGTGCTATACAACAGAATAATATACTTGTATCTTGAGATGTTCCCTCACTCTCAAAAAGTACTGGTTCACTACAAAAAAATAAGCTTGTGATTAAGTGTGATGACTTAATATTACTAATGCAGAAGGATTTCCTGACTCTGTGGAAACCATGAGAAAAAAGAGTTCCGAGACCTCTTTTTCTCTGCACTGGTCTTCTCAAAACAGCATTAACATCAGTGACCAGTGGTGGTAATTTAGATGTCAGAATTGAGACATTTTTCATTATTTATGTGGAAAGAAGCACATATATTGAATACCTGTAATTTCCTGTAAGTACTACTTTTATCAGCCAAATGCAGGGAAATCAAGCTAACTTTGTACTAACAAATTCATTAGCAGGAACCCAACAATGAATGGTTGCTTTGCCTTCGTTAGTTCTACCAAGGAGCACACATTACAATGGTAACTTTCCTGTGTATAGTATTCAATATAAGTATTTTAACACATAGTGTTCGTCGTGTGCTAGCTAAAAGGTATCAAAAACATTTTTATTCTCACAGCAAACACATCATCTAGGAGGGACAAATACCTACATCATCCAGTCGCAATAATTCAATCACATTTTTAATATCTCCCTGGCCTGTGAATGAGATCACTCTATATCACGTTGCAGTCCACTGGGTGAAGTTTGTTTTGCAGTTTAGCTTCAAAGGACAAATTGATTTTCTGTAACTTGTTTGCAATATCACCCCAGCAGTGGTAACCAGCAGAGGGGAGAAGCTGACTCAGCAGTGGTAAGGGCTCGACAGTTGTGGAGGTGCCACTTGTCCCTTTCTCTTTCAGTGAGCCTTGCTCCCATGCAGTGAGCGGTGCTCTTTTCTTTCTCTGTCACCAAGCCAGGATGTAAGTAATGAATTCCAGGAATAATGTGTAATCTGAAATGAGCAGTGGTGTGAAGTGGTGCACTGTGGAATGGAGCTTCACAATGACACACTAAAAAAAGGGAGATCAAAAGTAAGGTG
Organism: Columba livia; assembly: GCF_036013475.1. NCBI lineage: Eukaryota > Metazoa > Chordata > Aves > Columbiformes > Columbidae > Columba > Columba livia. Next base: position 71,753,998 of record NC_088604.1, read on the forward strand.
CTTTTTTACTTGATATTACTGAAAATCTCTGCTAAGTTTGTATTCATTAAAAAGAAAACACTTTATTTGAATAATTCTATTAAAATTCAGTTAGGACATAAGAACTCTAAGTACACGACTCTATTAAAGATCTTTCTTCCTACGAAATATGAAAGTATCAATTCAAAATACTACAGTGTCATCTATTAGGAAGACCGCTTAAACGATCTATGACCTGTTATTTGTCAGTCACTGGGAAGCACTCGGAGGACACCAGCACTTTTCCCTTGCAGAACTGTGATGTACCACACAGCCTGCGCTAACTGACAAGCTACCTAAGTGACAAGCTTTTCATGCTGCCAGAGAAACAAAATTCATCAGATGCCCATGTCTTTGCTAGTTTTAAGATGAAAGGCAATAGATGAAAGCAATATCCCTAATATGACAAATGATGAAAGAGCAATTCTGCGGCAGAGACAGTCTAACAAAACCCATGAATTCCTCCGGAATGCACAGGGCAGGGACAGCAACAGGACTGTGTGCACCAGCTGCTGGATGAAATCCAGGTATGCTGTCAGTGACAGAAACTAAGTTTCATCTCAGCTGCAGGGAGGTAAATCGGATCCATATATAACTCCCCAAGTCTGAAAAGATCTGAAATAATAACGCGAGCCATAAGGAACACTTGAAAACTATAGAAGCAGTTGTGCAAAACACCTTTGGTGCTTGTAATAGAGGACATACTGAAAGCTCAGCCAGTACTACCAATGACAGAATGTGAAGAATTACCAAACAGTAATGAGTCATGAGTGCCTGCCATAGAAATGTCCTCACCACAGCAACTGGGGCCGAGTAGGGAGACCTAAAGTCAATTTACCATGCTTCAACCCAGATTCTTACTCCGGTTGAATTTTGTGTTATGACAAACAGATATCAAGTCAAATGTTACTGACCTGTATATCAGGACTATGTGACAGAGTCAGTTATGTTAGAAAAGGTGTGCTTTGTGTGTAGAGCTTGGTGCATGCCAGTTGGCAGAATCAGGCCTTCCATTCACAGATATGCATTTTCCTTTCCACTATGGAGTTAATGTGAATGTTACCACTGCTACAGCTTCAAAAAAAGAACTGCAAGGGTGGGGGCGGTTGGTTTGTTTGTTTGTTTTCTGGAAAGAGGAATACTCTAATTAGCTGAATCATGGCCACTGAAACAAATTCCAGCATTGTCTGTATATGAAATAAATATTTTTAAAAGCTTAAAAGCAACAAAATATGTAAACCAGGGTGAAAGTAATGGGTAAAATCTTCAAGCTATTTCAAGAAAGTTGCTGGCAGGCTTGTAGATGGTCTACATAAGACTCGCACAATCCTGTCTTTCTGGACATGGATTTGTGCTTGATTAATTAGATAAACTATGGAGAGGTGATACTTTTGCAATGACTGGTGTTTTCTTGTAATTAAATCAATCTAGTATATCTATTTTAAAAAGTATTAGGTCATGAAATGTTCATAAAATACCGACTTAAGTGTCAACTGGAAAATTACAAATTTAATATTTAGATGGATGTCTTTGATAAAAATCAAAACAGTGCGCTCTATAATTTCATAGACGTATCATCAATTTAGTCTGAGCATCGTATAAGAAAATAATGCTATGCAAATAGGCATGGCAGTTAAATAAGGTTTTAGAATAAGACTGTTTAAATGAATAAGTAATATTTTAAAATGTCAGTCAACACACCATGAAAAAATAAAGCTCAATTTAATTAGGTTGGTCATTTGTGGCTTAGGTAGGAAAAGGATTAGCATGTAGAGTAAGTTAAGGCTGTCCAAAGCTCTGTGTGGGTTTTACACAGGTATTCACTTTCATCTCAGTAAAAGAATTAGTGTAACAAATGCTGGCTTACATGGTGCTTTGCTGCTCATGGCACAAGAGAGCTTCTCAAGAAACTTGCCATGTAAAGGTCAGGCACAGTTTACAGAGAATAAGAAAAAAAAATCAAGATATTATAAAAAATGTCTTTGCTGAAAAATCCATAGTATGGTGGCTTTTTTAGAGTTTGCTTCTGTCAACCGTATTTTGACTCATTTCTCTATAAAAGAAAAATAATTGTAGTACCAGTAGAGAAGATGTCTACGAGCAATCTCTGGCATAGTCCAGTGGGATTGGAGGGACAAGATAGAGGGTTTGGGGTAATGTATTAACTTACATGATTTTTTTTTTTTTAATGTGCACAGAAGTCAAGTGATTGATAGCAATATTTTCAGTCTGACATAACTTTCATACTGTAGATGGCAATGTATTGAAGAAAGCAGAGTAGATACAATCCACTCGCTTGGAGGACCACACTTTTGCCTGGCATTAATGCAGGGAGGCTTCTGCAGAGTACTGAAAAATAAATGGGGTGTAGTACATACTTCAGCCTTCCCCAGGTGGAATTATCTTCTGTCTCCTTGGAAGATGGACCAGAAAATGAGAAGAAGAGAGGTCACAAGGGCCATGCACATGTCAAATCTGCACCTAATCTTCATAACCTCAGGACTGAGGTGATAGTACTTATTTATAAAACAAAATGACTGTTGTACAGCACATTCATGGTGATAAGTGTGGCCATATTGCACTTTGGAAGTCCTCAGGACTGCTAGTCCAAACTGCTGGAAAAGCATGCTCACGGTTCTCAATTACTGTGCAATGGTAAAACAAGAGATGAAAAACAAAATAAAATATTTTCTTTGTTTTGGGGAAAAAGTAACAAAAACCATAAGTGCAAATTATTTTCATAGTCAAGTATTACTTAAAAACTAAACAGACAAAAATTATTATTTTATCATGGAGTTATGGAGTATACTTGGAACACGATAAGGAGACTCATTTTATTTTTTAAGTCTCCGAAATGAAGAACACTATTTAGCAGAATCTGTAAAAACTGAAAAGTTATTAAATTTAAGTCTACTTAATACAAGGTACATAATGATTCCAAACCAAACAGCACAGGTATGAAAGGCGTCATTTCCAAAACTGGGCATAGTAAAGGAAGCCACTGGGTCTAGCAGAGGACACATGTTCTGAGCTGTCATTGCAATGTACAAGGTTCAAACTCATGTAGTGACAACAGAAATGTCTTTCAGCAGCACTGACTGCTTGTATTCAACCTGAATACAATATTGTCTGTGTTTTTATCCATCCCGAATATAATGCCATTGGAAAGGTACATTAATGGCAAGTTCTTCTGTATCTTGATTTTATGTGATTTAAGCCTATATTAATCACCAATATTTAAATGCAGCTTTTGAGGAAAAACAAATCCCCTTAGATGTGTTCACTCGCAACACCACAAAACCCAGCGCTGCTAAGTTTCTGAAGTAAATTAGAGATATTCCAGTAATTCAGGAATTGCAGACAGAGCTTGAGGGGGTTTGCTGTTGTAGCTTTTTGAATTAGATGTGTATAAGCCTTGCTACAGTTTATTTTTTCAATAAGAATATAGGAGCTGAGCTTTAAAGGGTCTCACTATGCTATTACATGCAAAGACATGGAAACATTGGGCTAAATCAAGAACATGAAAGGGGAAATAACCACTTTAAACCACAGCAAAAGAAAAGCTTAACCACTTAAATATGTGTCAAATACCACAGAAAGCCCCCCCAAAATCTATAGCATGGTAAGGCTCAATCTTCTGCAAAACATAGGCCTCTCACATAAAAAGCCTGGTTGACAAACACTGTGATTTATGAGAGAAGGACTCCAAGTGCCCAGTAGCACAACCACTGAAATACCTGCCAAAGCTTCATACTACTGCACATTCAAGTCAAACAAAACTCTCTTGTTTCAGGATGCAAACCAAGCCTGACAGATTTCCTCTAAGTTTTTGTCCTGGCACAATAATTTTCCCTTGATTTCATGTGGCGTCCAGGCTAGAGAGATTAAGATTCTCAACCACACAGACATTCAATCCCTCCTTGTCTCATTCCTTAATCAAGGACATTGACTTCAAGTCTCTCTGTGGCCTCAAAACTGCTCCAGGCTTTGTTTAAGCTTCTGTAATTTCAACCTTTTAGCACACATGAAGTTCTATAGATTGTGCCTACTACCAGGTTAATCATTAGTCCTTAAAATATAAAGTTAAGAACATCATTACAAGATTTGAGCTCTAGTCTGCTATGTTTTCCTCGTGTTCTGCAAATAATGGAGATAAGTTAATGAAGGTTTCACAAAGCTTTGAGTTACTCTTCTCATTTATAAACAGCAAGAAAATATTTAAGTAGAAATACATATATACACAGCCACATGCATGTAAAAATAGATAAAATTAGATTTATCATTTCCATATACTTCAAAACCTTGAAACACGCAAGCAGAAAAGCTTACCCTTGTCAACGTCAGTGTTCCTTGTTTACATACATTGCAGCGGACCCTCAGTTTCCCAGGTTTCACAGCTTGGCAGAAATATTTGCAAAAAACATAAAAACTGTTGTAACTAGCTGCACCTGTCAGGAAGAAAAAAAAAATGCTATATACTGGAAGTCAGTAACAAACTGTAATGAAATGTTTCTATTTGGCTTTATAAGTGATAAGTAAAAAAAAAAAAAAAAAGGTTGATTAATTTTAAAGCCTGAAGAGAGCATTGTGATCATATTACCTTGCCTAGTCTAGTTCTTAACACTTTTCAGTAACTTCTGCTTCTTGATCAATAGTTATTAGGTGAACTACACTGTAACCCCCAGAAAATGCATCCTGTCTTGAGTTTGAGCTTATCACTGATGAGCACCAACTGTAATCTTTGGCAAGTGATGTATGAGATTAATTACCACAGCTCTCCATAATTTGCATTTTACTTCCTGTCTAAATTCGTCTAGCTGCAAGTTTTAGTGAGTTCAAATTGCATGAAAATTTCCTTGGATGAAGTTTAAAAGATTAGTGAGACTGATTTCACAGCAAGAAAACAAATATTTAATTTAGCAAATTTAGTTTTATTCATGGAAGACTGGGAACAGTTCCTTTATTCTTGCTGGCAGCAGTATAAGATAGCAAAGTTTGTAAACTGCTGCCAAGATATTAGGCCAAGTAAATTTTTCAAGGAAAATGAAATGAAACACATTCTGTTCTGTGCAACTATGGAAAAGAAGATGATATGCAGAGAATTGTGTAACCTTGGGGCAATGCTAATGAATTTGATTTCATATGCAATCCTGATCCCTGTTTTGATTAAACCACTTTTTAGGAAGGCTATTGCTATTCCTCAGAAAATGATGGAATATTCATAGCATGGGTTTAATCTAGACTAGCCATCTTCAAGTTCAGAGACTCAAGCTTATTATCAGAAGTTAAACTCTGACCAGAATATTGTTTTTACCAGATTTTGTCCCAATATCAAGAGGAATGGTTGTGGAGGTGTGACTCACTAGCAGTGGTGAACTTCAGAATCAACAGCAGTCCTTTAGAGATCAGAAATTTTTTACTGTCTTCTTCCCCTTTCTTCCATTTTGCCTGCATTTATCAACAATACACTTTCTAAATATATTTGATTCCTAACATGCTACCACAGTAAATATGAACTGGAATAAAATTTTTAAATGTGACTGACTTGCTTTATTTTTACATGTTCTTCACATGATAAGGGTAAGACCTTGTGTTCTAACAATGAAAATGCTAACCAATTTCATGGTACACCTATTCATACGTGTCCTAACACACATGTGCAATTAGTTTCCAAAACTCAACTTCAGAGAACTATGCTGTCCAAAAAGCTTTTTTTCTAAGAAAAAAAGATGTAGATGTCTTCAAAGATGTATAAAGAAAGAAAAAAAATAAAGAAAAAAAAAACCTGTAACACATGGAAAGGATAAGCATATCAAACTTTTTCAAGTTTTCATAAACATAAGCTACATAAGAGTACATCAGTGATGTCTCTAATATCAGTTTTAGTCCACTGATCGATCGCCTGTTTTCATTGTGCTTCCCTGGGGAACAGTAAACACCATAGAACATAAATCATAACAGAACTCAAGTGATTGGTTTTTTAAATTAACACACACTCATACATTCGCACACATACAGACTCTTTATATAAGTGAAACTCAGAAGGTTGAGAGCACACTTCTCAAACCAGTCTCTAACACCTGTGAGATGAAAACATTTCCACTAAAGAAAAAAAGGCATGCATTGAATTATTTAAGATATGGTACAATGTTGAGAGGTGATTCCCAATTAAATCTGAAAATTTTTGGACATCTGCATCTCTATTCACTCATATTTTGTTTGAGCTTCCTAACACTAGAACAGAGAACACATCTGGATTTTACTCCATTTGAGCTAGAATCCACAACAAAAATCTAAACTACAGTATAGCAGCTGAGGAGGAGTACACTTGTAAATTACTGAATTTTACTTTTGGCAGTTCCTCTATGCAGGATCAGTAGGTCAATCAATAAAACAAAAAGACAACACCTTTGGCACAACTGAAAGGAAATACTACACAATGTAAGTAAGCAAGAATGCTATTGCTAATAGAAGTCCACAATAAACGAGATTATTTCAGCCCCTTATTCCTGACTCAACCTCAAGTGCAGGAAGTGAGACCAGAGCCCTTTACCTGTTTTGGTATCACTCGCCCTCTCCCATTGCTCTGATTTCTTATATGGGTGGTCTAATGAGACTAGGAGACTGCTGCTTCTGTTCCTAGTACTTACTGTCCTAATTTGGTCCTACTCTCCAGGATTCCAGCCATCACGCTAATGAAACTCTTCCAGTCAAACAGAACCATCTTAATGAGTACGTAAGCCCTTCCAGAATACAATATTTTGTTAATTGGGCTGATGCCTTTCCTGATCCAGTCTTCCACTCCCTAACGTCTTGTGTCCTTGTCTCACATTTTATACCAAGTTTATTTCAAAAAGTAAACTGCTTGTGTCAGGAATCATGCTTTCTGCCTGCTTTGTGTTCTTAGCTCATTCCATCTGGACCAAAGATAAAATAACATTATTGGATAATACTCTGCAAAAGATTCACAGGATAGCATGGCATAAATCAGCATGACTGAATACTGCAGTAAAAAACAGAAGTCACAGGAGAGGCCTAAAATGAAACATATTGTTGATTTACTATAGAGGATAAATCTTTTGCATTAGCTTGATATTTACTCCATGCAAAAATAGACTAAGTTAACTCAATATTCATTTTTCTTAGCACTTTCCATTTTTTTCCTTTTTCATGAATATAAAACGTACCCCTAAACACATCCCCTATGTAAAAATTTGAAATATAAGAAACAAATTTATAATATAATGTGTCTGCAGCAGTTAAGCAGCACAGATCTATTCAGAGACCCAGAATAACTTTGGAAATGTGTGCTATGGCAAGGCTGCTGGAGAGGCACAACGTAACAAGAGGAATGTTCTGATTTTAAGAGTAAAGTGTAAACGGAAATTTTCAGCAATCCATTCACCATTTTATGCAGATGTGCTCATCTCATTCTCACAAAGTGCAGTTACTTCCTTAGGTGTATGGCCTGAGCAGCATCACCAGGAGCAAAGAATGAATTAAAAATGCAGATACTAAAAGTCGACATACAGTACAATACTGATGGCCAGCATCTTTTCTGACTAGTTAATGTCATTGTGTATTTTAGCATGGCCCTTGGCTGAGACTGGATCCCACTGAATCTATTTTCAGAGGGGAACTGAAAGCAACAGGAAAAAAGAAATCTGCTTTTTGCACCAGCTTTGACATAGCAATATTAACAAGAAATGCAATTATGGAACCCTGCCAGTAATCACTAAAATACCTGCAGCACCAACCTTAGAACCTCAACTTTTCTCACTCAGTCATGGTCTATAAGCTTTCATAAAGCTTCACATTTATAATTTATAGTACTGGCAAGTACTGGCATTCAGGAAGAATGTGCAGATGCAGCAAATTACAAGTTAAAAAAAAAAAAGGAAGTCCCTTTGCATATGCTGATTCTGATACTGAATGTGAGTGTTAACACCATAAATAAATAAATAAAATCATAACTACTAGTCCTCCTTGCAGTTACATACATTGGTGGGTGAAGGAAAACTGAGGGAAAACCAAATGTGTTGTATCTGAAATCTCACTTTTGAGGTCCATATGCTAAATATCTATTTGTGGGGCAAGGGTCCCATAATAGTCACTTTTGACCGTCAGTGATTCATCCGGTGGTCTGAACACTCTCTTCTAGCTTTCCCACACCAGCTGGTACATCAGCATGTCTTTTGAGAAGCCATTTACTTTGTGTCTCTTATCCTTAAAGATAATGCAATAAGGATCTGTCATTATGTTTACAAATATTTAACTTTAATTTACTGTAAGTTTACTTCTGCAGTCATAAAGAATCTATAAGTTCCTTCCCCTGGTCTTCTGTTCCAGTAATTCAATATCTTTATCTTTAAAAAGACATGCCTTATTTTTACATTTAATTTTCTGTGCTGAAATTTAACAATTATATCCTCTTCTTTCCACCAAAGATATGGAAACCAATTTATTTTCTTTTTATTTGCAGAAGGTTTTTGTATTGGTTTTCTATTTCATGGGCTAGTCAAACCCAAGATGGTCATTCCTTTCTTATATGTTATACTCTCTAGAGCTCAAAACATTTCTCCTGGATTTTTCTTTAAATAGTGTGAGGTGCAGCTTCCTAACCTTGTCATAACTTTCCAGCTGAAGTCTTTCTAATTCTGAACAAAATAGGGTTCTTTCTTCTTCTTTAAGACATCTTGAAGGTTATACTTCTGCTTATCTGTTCCTATACAATATCTTGTTTAACATTATGGGCATAACTTAATTGGTTCCTTTGGTTTCTGTTCAGTCTATGATCTAAAATGAACCTCCAAACCATTGTCTACTTTATCTGTTGTAACCCATTCTGTATTTGTGCTGCTGAACACTGCCAGCCAAGTGCAATACCCTGTGCCGGCCCTTACTGAGCAGCATGGTGGTTTTCTCCAGACTGTATTTCCAATTTGTCATGATAATCTTATATTCTCAAGCTGTCCTCCAGCTCATCCACAGTCCCTCCTAGCTTGGTGATGTCTACAGCTTTAATAAGTAACGTGTCTATTCCATTGTCCAGATCATTAATGAGAATATTGATTAATATCAGATGTAGGGCAGACCTATTCAATATATCCCTCCATTTTGATGATGAACTACTAACAACTATTCTCCACCTATTAGGAGACAAGTTGACAGCAACCCTACTGTATTTTTATCTAGGTCCAGACCCCTAATTTGCTAATGACAGTATCATGCTAAATTGTCTGAAACCTTACACTAGTGAATATGTGTTATCTGTTCACTTCTTCTCCCCACAGATCTGGGTTTTTTTGATAAATTTGTGCTGGTTTTTACTCTTGTTCTTGGATTCTTTCAGGTATTCCAAGTGTTACATTTTGCCTCGAAGCATTTTCAAGAACTTCAAGTAATCTTCTAGTTTAAAATTCCTAGACTTTCGCATTACTTTTTAAAAATGTCACCAGGTGCCCCCTCCATTCTTCCTTTATATTATTTATTTTCTGTGAGTTCTAGAAGTTATTCCAAGAGTGCTGAGATTCCATTTAATAAGGAAGATATTTACTTTGAAAGAATATAAATTATTACATACTAATGTCTCATAAAGCAGCCAATTTAGAATTATCCATGTAGGAGCAGGCACAAAATAAGTCTGAGGTGTTCAAGGTTTTTTCTTGTTTTGTTTTTGTTTCTGTTTTTAAACTACAAGCAAAAGATTTCCTAACAAAATTTGTAGTAAAACCTAAAGCAAGAAACTAACTGATCAAGAACAGCTACTGACGTTTCAAGACCTTCCAGAATTCAAAGCAGAAGTATACATAGGCTAATCTACCAAGATAGCTTTGGTAATAAGTTATAGCCTCAAGTCAACCTACAGTAGTAGAAATAAATTATTTCAATTTTTATTATCTTTCTATATTAACCATCAAATGACATTACAGAAGAGATAAAGTAACATATTAACCTAAATTGATCACATCTCCTTTCTAATATCCAGAAATAATGTCTCAAAAAAACTGAGTTTAAGCCCTATGTAAACTGAATTGCACAAACTAACTTATCGGAGATGGGGTTAAGGATCATTTTTGGAAGTTTAATATCATTTCGACCTGGGGGGGGTACCATCCCTGTCATTCAGGAATGGATAATAGGTCAAGAAAAGAAACAACAATAATTATTCTCTAGTATATTTTACATTGAATGCACCTCTATTAGATGTTTAATAGCTCCTTCAAGAGATGAGAAATAATTCCAAGCTAGAATCACAATGAATACTATGTAATTAACATGGTGCTGTGTTGCTGATTGCCAGTTTTTCTATCAATGTTTTCATCCAAGTGAAGCGTGCAACTCTTAGAGAAACTTAATGACTTCCTACTTGGAAACAGCTAAAGTGTCTGAGGGCAATATTACAGTAGGGAGATGAAAGCTCAAGAGAAAAGTATTGTCACAAGACAGAAATATCCTGATTATTGTAAGCCCCTCGCCATAAGCTTCTCTGCAAGCATTTTTCCCTGTCATCTCCACTTCTGGCTTAGTTATCTGTGTTCAGGGGTGTCTAAGGTCTAGGGTCCATCATCCTAACCTTGGCTCAGCCTTCTAAGGAAATGACCAAGTTGTGAAAAAGTTTGTAGAAGGATCAAAGTAAAATGGGAGAAAGAAAGGGTTGTGGAGATGGAGTCACTAGGCCAAGGATTCAAGGGGAAAAGTACCAACATGGGTAGCTATAAAATCTCAAAGGAAAAATTTAGGGGGTTACTTGATTTAACACCACATGTTGCAAGCTTAGAGTTTAATAATCCAAGATCCACAGATGACAGGTTTCCTGTATTCTCATTGGTCTCCACTAAAATCTTTCTCAATGCCTCTGCTATTAATTCAGATTTTGCTTTTCTTTCTAGTGTGGTTTCTATATTAGCTTTTTCTTGATGCAGTTCTTCAAATTAGCCATGTAAAAGAAATGACAAAGGTTTGAATAAGCCACACTGCAGATTGTATAAGATCAGACCAACTGCTTCCTCCTGTTAGGCTTTAGAGAAATACACAATCAACTACCCAAACCTGAATGTCAGAAGTCTGAGATAAAATTTTCCCAGTTAAAAAGCAGTAGTGGGTCTGATAGACAAAATCTGTTGTTCCACTTTCAAAAGCAATTTATTGATCATTTATGCTTCCAACATTACTGGTAACTTTTAAACAATGTACATTTAACAGGGATCAGGCTTATATGCATGGCTAATGTGTACAAATATATATTTACTTGTACATATGTGAATTATACATTTATATACAATGTAAATGTATGAGGCACACACTTTGTTGGTGTGTAACTTTAAAAAGTTTAGTAGGAATTCAGAAAACAATCCTTATTTTGCAGTTTTTACTTCCAAATATCATCAGGTAAAGCCATTTATTACAGGCTAGTTTTAGTAAAATGCTTGGTGTTTTTCTCTGTCAAGTTCATTAAGTTCCTTCTACTGGCCAAAAAAATACAAATGCCAAAGGCTGCTCATTTATGATCCATGTCAGGACTTGTCTTTTTATCCCAGTGAGAAACCCTCTCTCTTTTCTACCTCTTCAAAGCTAATTTCCTCACAAATATCCCGTCACAAAAAAATATTAAAACTGTTCTCTCCCTTTAGTGTTTTACATAAAAAGAGAAAGTAGCTTTCTCTGATGTGTATCCTAGTGTTTTGTACTGTCTCCCCATTTAGATTTTTAAGCTCCTTAGGAACTGAATCGCTGTTTTTTCCTGTGTTGTTAATGATGAACATGCCGCAGGAGCTTTATACATGTTAGTGATAGCACAGACCAATTATTCTGATATGCATGACTAGTTAATCAGAAAACATAGTCATAATGACTATAGACCTGATCCTGAAATCTCTAATCAGTCAAAACACCCATTATCATCCCTATGACTGTTTAAGTGAATAAAATCTGAATAGGGATATTAGGAGCTAACCCACTGTTCTCATTTAAACTGCATTTTCATAGAGATGATAATGATTACCGAGTCTTTCCTTTAACTCAGCTATTTAAAAGAGGACACAGCTACAGGAAGTCTTTCAGCAGGCTGAAAATTACATAAAGCCAACATTGTTTCAGATTCCACCATATTTACATCTAGACTAGTTGTGATTTGTGAAATGTAGACTGACTGTCAGAGACATCTCAGACCATTTCAGCAATTTGCACCCACATTATGAAAAACATATAGTTAGAAGTGAACAAACAAAAGTATTTTTCCAACTGTCTTCAATTTAAGGACTTCGCTTGATTCAGCACAGTAGGAAGAAAAACATCTGCAGTATAAGCCCAGTAGTCTCAAATCAGTGAAAGCTTCCACATAAAGCTAAATTTTTTTTAAAAGTGTGGAGGATGCACTTTCTGCATCTAGAAAGGAGACATGACTTAAAAGATCCCATTCACTTTCCAAAAACACAACTGATGGGTTCTGCCTTTAATTTTTGCTTTTTTAAATCTTTACCTTCAAAGATTTCACAGAGCACAAACACATATACGTAGATGGGCATATAAATGGGCATACTTATAAAACTTTTCTACCTGTTGATGATGATGCTTATTCTTTATGACACCTATCTAATTTAGACCATGAGAATGGCATTTATTTGACAGCTAGATTCATCTAAACTGGTTGTGCTATATTCTAGTGAGAAAAAAGGGGACTTTTATGGTTTGATTCTATCCATCTTAAACTAGATATAAAAAAAAAGATATAAATATGTCAGATAAATTGTGCCTGAAAGGGTCTTTTTCTCTCTGTTGTGGGGATTTGGGACTATTAGAGACTGGTAGAGACATCTACATTGCAAATCTCTAAAATCAGGTGAGATGAATCCCACTTTGTGATGCTCTGAACACAAACTCATGAGGAACAGCCAAGGTATTTTGCAGTACAGATAACACTATCAAGTAGACTGAACCTTAAAAAAAAAAAACAAACCAAAATTCATTTTCTTGAGACTGAAATATGATTTGCAGAATGTTTATGGAACTCAGGTAATTAAAGTATATTGAAGAGACAGCTATATAGAAAAAATACAAATGGACTTACCACTGTAAAAGGACTACAAGTAAAAGTAAGGGAGGATACTGAGAAGAGGTAGAATTTGACTGAAAAGGGTGCAATGCCTGCATAAGAGGTGGAATATCAGAAGTACTTGACAAAGACAATATGGGTGACATTTATCTTTTTAACTTTTACCTTCTTGGTTGTCACGGAGGCACCCCGTAGGTTAATTTAAGGGACAACAGGGTCCAAAACAACTTTTATTAGACCGGTGAGGAACAAGGTTTTAGCACTCCAAAAGTGACTTAAATAAAGGTTCGGATATCAGCTGAGGAAAATTATTTAAGGGGCAGCAACTAATAAAACAGGCGGTCCACAGTGTGCATGCATGTGGCTTCACTCAAAACAATGCCGGAGCCGTCCCTGAGTCCCGGAGAAGTACACACTTGCCTAAACACGGTGCGGGATTATTTTTAAAGAGATACACATAGTCGTAGTGAGTATGTAAGTGTACACTCGCGATTCCACGAGGGTAAATTTATAATACACACGCAATCCTGCGAGGGTTAATTTACTTACATGTGCAAGTGTGCACGGAATCCTACACGCGCTTATGTGGAAGCACGGGAGGAAAATACACTCACAATTGTGCGAGGGGCTCTCGGCGGCCACTCGTGATTGTGCGAGGAAATAATTTATACACGTGCTCGTATCGGGCATGGAAAGTTACGCGTGAAAGTGTGCACGGAAGGAAAATACATTCGCGATTGTGCGAGGAAATAATTTAAAGTACGCGTGCAAATGTGCACGGAAAGTTACACGTGCATATGTGCACGAAAAGTGTAAATATACTCGCAATCCTGCAAGAAGTTTTACTCACACCCGTGGCGGCGAGGCAAGCGGGGTCCCCATCCCGGGGAGGGGGGCTCTCGGTGGCAGCATCTTGCTCGTGCTCCAAGAGACCCGCGACAAAATGGGCAGAGTCTCGACGAGAGTCACGTTTTTATCTGATCAGATCTGACTGTAGGCACTCTAGAAGCTTCTCTGCACCCCCCACACTGGCTGTGGGTGCCCCTGAAGCCTTACCCTGGCCGCAGGCACCCAGCAGCTTGGCACTCCCTTCTCCTAATGTCCCAGGAGCCAGGGTGCTCTGGGCCAAACAAAAGAAGCTGTTAGCCTCAAGTAGCAGAGAAAGAGGGAGATGTGCCATACTGAAGGAGGGAGGGGGGTTTGCATTCTGCCACGCTGGTGAAAAAAAAAATGTATGCAAAAATAACAGGAGGCTTCTATTAATTAAAAAAATGCAAAATTAATAGTATTTGATCTATTTTAAATTTCTGAAATTTAGAATGGGTTGAAGAAAAAAAAAATAACAGACTTTCTTTGTCAGCCTTTATCATGAAAGAATATTCTGCTTCTCTTTTCTGAGCTCCAGCGTCATTTACCTTCACTTTCATATTTTACCCAAATTCTTCCTTCATTGTCTTGTTACCCAGTTAATTTCTGTAATTATTTTTACTCTTTCTCATTCCTTTTTCTGACCTCTATATAAATATCACCTTTCTCTTACTTCTAGCAGTATACTCTTCCCTCCTTCAGTTTGCTCTCTGATTTTTCAGACACAGGAGCAAACTCTAACACTTAACAATTAGGAGTGAAAACAGAAAAAGAGGAGGGGGAAGGCGGGGTGGGGGGGAAGAAGTGATTTTTCTGCCAGACAGCAAAACCAAAAAAAACCCAACAAACAAACCAAAAACCCACCCCATTTTAATGAGACTGCTGCAAGCTGAGAAAATGACACGTAAGAGAGGCATTCAAAACTAAGGGTATCAAAAGGTCTCCCTGAAAAGGTGTTCCTTGTGCATGGGGAAACCACTTTGCACCACCCATAACATCCCCCACAAAACAGCCCCCTGAGCTGCTTTTTACCTCACTGAAGGGACTGAGTGCGACCTGAAGTGATAACAACTGTCTGGAACTGGCTTATTTCTAGCTGGAGGCAGTGACTTCTGGATTCAAGCCTAAGCACACAAGGGGAAGAGAAGCTGCTCCAGAAAACCAAGCGTGGGTGGCACAGATCCTGCAGCGTAGCCTTCAGTATGAGCAGCAGATTCACTTGAGCACAATTTCACAAGTCTGAATATAGGTAACCTAACAGATCAGTAGCAATTACTAGTAACTATGAAAAGCTCACAACAAGCAGCAACAGGAGTATTGCTGTTAGTTTTGTTACGAAGTCTGTTAACCTGTTACAAAATATTCTGGAAAAGTTTCTTCTTCAGAGCACACAAGGAACTAATAGTGAACTAGCAAAGTTTATGGAAGATAATTAAATTATTCAAAGTACTAAAACATTACAAAACCTTCCTCAGCAGTTTTTTAATAGAAATTACCCTTCTACTGAATAAAAATGAAAATTCCCTTGTGGCCGAATAACTAGTTAAATCACTGGAAACAAAGGTCAGGAAAAGATGATATTTTTCTCAGTGCAGTCCCAAAAGGAAAATGGGCTAGGACTGGAGTATTCACTATCAGAAAAAGACAAATGAACAGTGAAATGACAAAGTTTGCCAGTAATATGATTTTATTCAGGGTAGCAAAAATGAAGGCCAACTGGAAGAAAAACATTGAAGAATGCAGGATACTGAGTGTCTGATAATAGAATGAAAAATGAAATTCATTGTAGATAAATGTAAGGTAATGTACATGGGAAAAATAATTTTGCGCAAACAGTGATGGTCTTGACTAGTTATTACTATGCAGAAACAAGATCTTGGGGTTATAATAGACAGTTCAAGGAAAATGTCAGCTCAATGTTCAGTAGCAATTGAAAAAGTAAATTGGATGCTAGGAATTATTAAAGGACGAATAGAGAGAAAAAAAAAAAAGGAAAAAGGAAAGGGAAAAAAACAGAAAACAGTGCTGTACGAACACTGTAAAAATCCATGGTGTGCTTCATTTTCAACAACATGTGCAATTCTACCCTTTCCATCTCAGAGTACGATATGTTACAACTACAAACACACAAAAAAGTGGGAGTGAGTAATCAATAGCATCCATGCCACAATCACTTAGATACACTATGACTTCGCGGCCCAAAAAGTCATCAGTTAAACAGGAATATCATAGAGGTCTACAAAATCATAAGAGCCATAGAGAAAGTGACCCAGAGTGGGACAGCATCCCAGAAAATATTACCAGACTGACGTATATAAGCTCCTGGGAGAATCTATGGACTGCCCATAGGGTACGATGCTAAAGGAATATTTGATTGTATTTCATGTGAGAAAGAGATGCAAGTAATCTGTTACGGCATTTCACTGTGTGCTGGGTCCCTTCAGCACGACTGTGGCTTGCGTCCGCAATCACAGATCCAGTGGTCCAATCTATTCCAGGCTCTGGGCTGCAACAGGAAAGACACGGGACCGTCCTTCTGTGCAACCCTGACCGTGCCCTCTGCTGGGACATTCCATGTTCCTGCCCATCAAATAATCCTGACCCATGAGTCTTTACCAAATAACTTTCAAATTTGTTTTTTCAAGCATAGGTATTTATGCTCTTGGTTTTATCCATAAGAATCCCAAAATAGTGAAGATATTTGGCTCTGTTGTAGCAGACACTTTAGCGATTAAATGACAACAGGC
Organism: Columba livia; assembly: GCF_036013475.1. NCBI lineage: Eukaryota > Metazoa > Chordata > Aves > Columbiformes > Columbidae > Columba > Columba livia. Next base: position 71,770,684 of record NC_088604.1, read on the forward strand.
TTTTGCACAAGTCTTAAGAGTTTAAACTACTAGATTATAAATATTTATGCCTTTTCTTTTAGCTCCCTTGCCTGTTTTTGAATTTCAAGCTGTCACCTCAAGCCTTAAAAGCTGATTGTGTTCTGCACTACACCTTAATTTTCCGAAGAACATTTCTCCCACAGTAGTATAAAGTATTTAGTGTTTCCATGTTGATTACATAATGATCATAACTTGTATGTCAATGTTGTTTAAAAAATGTTCTTCATTTTCTTTTGCTAATGATTTCAGTCTTTTTATGAATTCTGATCCCTTGTGCATTCAAAGAGTAAAGTCCAACTATTTTTTTTGTTTTACTTTTCTAAAGACTACTTTTATAATGAAATATTATTCTTTTGAATACTTTTTTGATATTCAGAGGCATATTCAAAGAGACTCTACTCAACATACAGAAACATATATGAAATCACTGGTAGTAATGGCCAATTTCAGTGGCTGAACATACAGAATACCAGTAATTTTGCAATAGCTGAATATTCAACATGCACCTTCTCAGGTTCAAAAGTGTCAGTGAAAAATGTCAGATGCTACAGCAATAGTTAGAAAAGATGGGAATGAACACTTTAAGTTTCATACATTTATACGAATTGATGATTCCACTGTTCTATGTCTATTCTCAGCAGAAATGAGAAAAACTTCGGAACTCTGGGAAGATTTGAGAAATCTCTGTCTCATCCACAGTTCTACAGACCCCACACAGGTAGGAAAATGTTAATGGTCTCTACATGGGGTCAGCTGGTACAGACTGTGGGCCGATCAGGTCCAGGGCAGTTAAACACTGATATTCATTAGCTATACTAAATTTTTCATTACTGTAGATACCCTTTCAGATTTGCAATAAGTTAATTCAAATGAACATTCAGTTTTCACTCATTTTCTGCAAATTTTTAAAATTACAGTAGGGAAATGGCAACAGCAGGAGAAAGGGAAACAGAATCACAGAATCACAGAATCACAGAATCACAGAATCGACTGGGTTGGAAAAGACCTCAGAGATCATCGAGTCCAACCCTTGGTCCAACTCTAGTCCGTTTACTAGATCATGGCACTAAGTGCCATGTCCAATCTCAGTTTAAAAACCTCTAGGGATGGAGAGTCCACTACCTCCCTGGGCAGGCCATTCCAATGCCTGATCACTCTCTCTGTAAAGAATTTCTTTCTAATATCCAGCCTAAATTTCCCCTGGTAGAGTTTAAGCCCATGCCCCCTTGTCCTATTGCTGACTGCCTGGGAGAAGAGACCAATCCCCACCTGGCTATAACTTCCCTTCAGGTAGTTATAGAGAGTGATGAGGTCACCTCTAAGCCTCCTCTTCTCTAGACTAAACAACCCCAGCTCCCTCAGCCTCTCCTCATAGGTCTTATGTTCAAGTCCCTTCACCAGTCGTGTTGCTCTTCTCTGGACCCGCTCCAGCACTTCAATGTCTTTCCTGAACTGAGGGGCCCAGAACTGAACACAATACTCCAGGTGTGGCCTCACCAATGCAGAGTACAGGGGAAGGATCACTTCCCTTGTCCTGCTAACCACGCTGTTTTTGATACAGGACAGGATACCGTTGGCCTTCTTGGCCACCTGGGCACACTGTTGGCTCATATTGAGCTTCCTGTCAATTAGCACCCCCAGGTCCCTTTCTGTCTGACTGCTCTCCAGCCACTCTGCGCCCAGCCTGTAGCGCTGCAGGGGGTTGTTGTGACCAAAGTGCAGCACCCGGCATTTGGCCTTATTGAACTTCATCCCATTGGAATCAGCCCATTTTTCCAGTCTATCCAGATCCCTCTGCAGAGCCCTCCTGCCTTCCAGCAGGTCGACACTCCCTCCCAGCTTGGTGTCATCAGCAAATTTGCTGATGATGGTCTCAATCCCCTCATCTAAATCATCAATAAAGATGTTAAACAGGACTGGACCCAACACTGACCCCTGGGGAACACCACTAGTGACTGGCCGCCAGCTGGAAGCAGCCCCATTCACCAGCACTCTCTGGGCCCGGCCCTCCAGCCAGTTCTTAACCCAGCGTAGAGTACACTTGTCCAAGCCATGGGCTACCAGCTTTTGCAAGAGTATATTATGGGAGACAGTGTCAAAGGCCTCGCTGAAGTCCAGATAGACCACATCCACGGCTTTCCCCTCATCCACCAGGTGAGTCACCTGATCATAAAAGGAGATCAGGTTGGTCAGACAGGACCTGCCCCTCCTAAACCCATGCTGGTTGGGTCTGATCCCTTGTCCATCCTGAAGGTGCTGTGTGATTCCATTCAGGATGATCTGCTCCATAACCCTGCCAGGCACTGAGGTCAGGCTGACAGGCCTGTAGTTGCCAGGGTCAGCTCTGCAGCCCTGTTTGTGGACTGGGGTAACATTGGCCAATTTCCAATCATATGGGACCTCCCCAGTGAGCCAGGACTGTTGGAAGATGATGGAGAGCGGCTTGGCAAGTTCTTCTGCTAGCTCCCTCAGAAGACACAGAACTGAGCCCTAGTGGCGAAAAAATGTTGCACAGGTAAAACATGCAGATAAAAATCTTTTAAAAATAATTATATTAACTGAACCAAATTAAAATATTGAAGTCACACATATGAAGAGATACTGCCAGGGAAAACAAAGGGCAGAAACAGTAGGGAAATGGCAACAGCAGGAGAAAGGGAAACAGAAGACACAGAACTGAGCCCTAGTGGCGAAAAAATGTTGCACAGGTAAAACATGCAGATAAAAATCTTTTAAAAATAATTATATTAACTGAACCAAATTAAAATATTGAAGTCACACATATGAAGAGATACTGACAGGGAAAACAGAGGGCAGAAAATGTCAGAGATGGGTATGGATGTAGGAAAAATTTAGGGACAGTAGCAGTAGAATGAACATAGGTAGTTGCCAGTCAAACTAGCTCCTTCCATAACATAGAAAACGAACCAGACAGCAGCACTGTGCTTTCCTGATTTTGAACAAGATGATGGAGTAACACGCATACTATCAAAGACATATTTTGCATAAGCAGAGAAGCTGAGTGTTGGAGATGAGAGCCAGAGACTTGATCAAAGAGTTATAAAAATACTAGAGGAAATTAACAATGAAGAAATCACTTATGTTTTAACTCTGAAGAAAAGGCACACAATAAAGAAAGAATTATGAGGGAAAGGAATATTCTACCTAACAGGATACATAAAACTAAATTGCTCTATTATATCAGAGAAGAACTACAAAAAAATAAGAAAAATAAGAATCTAGAACAGAGAGCAGACAGAAGTATTGGCAATTTTCAATGAGGATGCCACAATATATTGTTTAAAAAGTGTAAGAAAGTGTTTGTGATTTCACACGGGCTGCTGCATACTAGATGACAGTAGTGTCAGGGCTTGAATAGAAGACCATGATAAACGATGTTACAAATTCACCTGTCTTTGATGAACTAAAAATGAAATCAAAGAGCTAGATCTTTTTAAGCCAGAAATGCTTTTGTCTTAATCATCCATCTCATTCATAAGTGTGTGTATATATATATATATATATATATATATATATATGACGGTAGATCTTATTACGGTGAAAGCTAAGAAGCATGTCATTCTACATAGGGACTATATGGATAGCTGCACTCCTAAGAAGCTCCAATTTTCAATGCAATCAGCGTACTTTCACATATTTTTTTTACTACAAGGCAAATAAGGTAAAGTGAGATTATACCTAGCATAAAGCCATAGAATATTTCAGCATAATTAAAGAACTTTATTTGGGAGTGGCCTTACCAAAAGTTCATGTTAGCAATACGACACTTCAACACAAATGTTATAACAAAAATAACGGAAAGTAACTTCAACCCAAGTTACTTCTCACAAAAACCCTTCCACTTTAAGAAATCAGCATCTGTAAAACACTTTGGCTAACTGTAAAAACTGGTGGTCACAGAGACTACAAAGATCTCTGAGATTTGCAAATCTCAAAATAATCCAAACTCCCAGCCTCTATATTTAGCAAGAATCTGGATTTGTCAAACCATATTATTTGTAAAGAACAGATGTTTGTCATAGATAAAAAAGTATACAATGTACACATGGAATTTATTAATGAAAAGATTTGCATAGTCATGATTGCAAGCAAAATGTCTTGCTTATATTTAGAGACAGAGAATGTCTTATAAAACTGACCAAATGGACATTTCTGTAAACGGAAATAAATGAAATTTATGCTTTGAGGTTATATTACAAGCCAGAATTTAGATGAACTTCTTTTTTAACTCTTCACCAACCTATTGCATGAGAGACTAAGTGACAACCATCAGAAAAAGTAGACAGCAGATGTATGCACAAATGAAAAGCAGATTAAAGATACTCTGGTTAGACACATACGCACACATGCATTTACACTCAAATAAACTGAGGTGTTCAAAATTTAACACAAAGCTTTAAAAAATACTAAATAAATGTTTATAAAGTGACATTTATCAACTATTGCAAAAGGAAGATCATTGTATAAATTATACATTATAAATCAAATTATTTAAAACTTAAAAATAAAGCTATAAAATGAATTGGAATGCAACTTGAGTTTTTGGGTTTTTTTTAAATGAGTTCTTCCAATGTTGTTTCTGTTCCTTAAAACTATGTTGTAACTTCCCTCGTCCTGCAGGCCACACTATTCCTGATACAAGCCAGGATGCTGTTGGCCTTTTTGGCCACCTGGGCACACTGCTGGCTCATGTTCAGCTGTCTGTCAATCAACATCCCCAGATCCCTCTCTGCCAGGCAGCTTTCCCACCATTCTTCCTACAGCGCTGCTTGGGGTTGTTGTGACCCAAGTGCAGGACTTGGCACTTGGCCTTGTTGAACCTCATCCAGTTGTTCTCCACCCATTGATCCAGCTGGTCCATATCCCTCTGTATGGCCCTCCTACCCTCCAGCAAATCAACACTCCCACCCAATTTGGTGGCATCTGCAAAATTACCAAGGGTACACTCAATCTCCTCATCCAGATCATTGATAAAGAGATTAAACAGAACTGGCGCCACTACTGAGCCCTGGAGAACACCACTCATGACTGGCTGCCATCTGGATTTGGCTCCGTTCACCACAACTCTTTGGGTCCAGCCCTCCAGCCAGTTATTTATCCATCGCAGAGTACACCCACCCAGGCCATGAGCTGCCAGTTTCTCCAGGAGAATGCTGTGGGATATGGTGTCAAAGGCTTTAATGAAATCTAAGTACACAACATCCACAGCCTTTCCCTCATCCACTAAGCAGGCCACCTTGTCATAGAAGGAGATCAGGTTGGTCTAGCAGGAACTGCCTTTCATACACCCATGTTAAATGGGCCTGATTGCTTGATTGTCTAGTATGTGTCATGTGATGGCAGTCAGGATGATCAGTTCCATAACCTTCCCCAGCACCAAGGTCAGATTGACAGGTCTGTAAGTCCCCAGATCATCCTTCTGGCCCTTCTTGTAGATGGGCATCACCTCTAGCAAATTGCAGACCACTGGGACCTCCCCAGTTATCCAGGATTGCTGATAAATGATTGAAAGTGGCTTCATGATCACCTCGGCCAGCTCCTTCAGTACGCTTGGATGGATCCCATCTGGACCCATAGACTTGTGGGTGTCCAAGTGGTGTAGCAGGTCACTAAACATTTCCCCTTGGATTATTTGGGCTTCATTCTGCTCCCCATCCCTGTCTTCTGGCTCAGGGGTCTGTGTACCTGGAGCACAACTGGTCTTACTATTAAAGATTGAGGCAGAGAAGGCATTCAGCACCTCAGCCTTTCCCTCATACCCTGTCAGTATGCTTCCCCCACATCCACCAGAGTGTGAAGATTCTCCTTAGCTCCTCCTGTTTGTTGCCCATGCTGAGTGAATTCATACAGATGCACTTCAGCTGGCGTATTGATCCTGCCACCTACCAAAATGTTAACATAGTATTTCTGTTTGTAACTGGTGCTCTACTTAAGGCAAGAGAGCTCTCCAAGTCAAAGATATTCTTTTTTAGTTATTCTGCATATAAGCATTGTGCATTTAAATAAAGAAAAATGACAAGTAACTGCTTATTTGACTCATGACTACAGCTAACCCTGCATGTTCTTCCCTCTTCCTTAACAAGCACTACATCATTATTCTAGCAGAAAAACAAATGACTAGTTGAAAACAGGACTGTCCATTAATGCACTAAATAACTTGCCAGTGTTTTTATTCTAACAAATACTTCAGTGTGGTACAAAATGTTGCACAATAACAGTTTACCACAGGAGCTGTTGTTTCGATTGATCTGTGGTATGCCTTTTCATTCTCAATGTCCTGCGTATCAGGTTCTTCACTCTGAAACCCCCACAGAACTCAAATCTTAGACGATTTACTTCTCTTAGAAACAACAGGGAGCAGGAAAACAGCTTGGGAAAGATCTATCTATAGCTCAGTTCATACAACATTTTTCACTTCAGAAAACACCAGTACCAACACTTCAAATGTGAACTATTTAGTTTCCAAACTCGCTATTTAATGATATAGGTAACTTATTATTTCATTAAAAGTAGTATTTTGGGGAAGATCCCTAACTACCTCTAAAGAAATGACAAGATTTATCTTAGTTGACAACCTCACTCTTCAAGACTTGTCTAGAGAAAAGGAAATCATTGTGTAAAAACGGCACTTTACCATGCTCTGTTTCCACAACATAATAGTATGGTCATTGCATCACTTTTCATATAATGCAGTACCAGGACAATGTTGTGAAGAGTGGGAATGGATTTTAAGTCAACTTAGCATTTCACATACTGTGTTCATATATGCTCTAATGTGAAATGCTGGATATGTGGCAACACCCTTTGGCTTTTAGAAGACAGTTTTGAAAATATAAACCTAAGTCAAGAGGTGTCTTTATCTCTTTAAACCATCTAGCAAAAAGGTTTGGGAAGAAGGGATACAGGCCTTCCAGGCTATTTGAACCAGGCCAAAGTATTTAAGCAATGGGCAGTAAACAGCACCTATTTAAAGTAACATGTAGTAGAGTGTTCACTTTTTACACACACAAAGACCTAACTTCCTCCTATGGAGGAAGGAAAATGCAGACTAAAGTATTTCAGGAAAAGAAGGAAAGGCATGCAAATAAAGAGAGACAAAGTGCACTTCTAATTGAGCCCTAAGACCCTGAACCTAAAAACCCCTCTAGCCCTGCATTAACTAACAGAATTCCCGGTCCACAGGTTCGCTGAGAGGCAGCAAGATTCATTGCATTAAAGTCAAATGCACAGAAAACGGAATCATAGTAATTCTCACTGACACATTTACATGTACAGCCTGCTGAGCATCTATGTCTGTTATTTGATAAGAAGCATGGAAATAATAATTGTGGCCCCTGAAACAGTGACACAGACTAGTCCTACCCTTGCAACTCTTAGAGTTGTCTCAGCACATTTGAAAATTTACCACAGTAAGGTGATAGTACCTACCATCTAGTGAGCTCCCTTGCTTTGCCAAGGTGAATGATTCTGCCTATGAGACCTTTGAGCTTCAGCTCATAATGATTCCACACTGCCCTTTGGGCAGACCCTTTTGGGGGTCTCCAGGCAGAAAACCTGTTGCCTTGATCATCTGCATAAACAACAGAAAAATACACTTTATTGTTCGGAAATAATAGAATGGTTTATCTATCAGAAAAAATTTAAGCTAATGTTTAAATACTTAGCTCAAGATGAAGTTTGTATAGATAGATAGACTGTCAAAACTAAATCTGAAGCATTCATCTGCAAATACCAGTTATGGCAGAAGGATATAACTGCTAAATCAGAAGCTGACATGTTCTCAAGGTCAAAAACCCCGTGCAGATGCCAACAGTACAGATAAGCTTGTAAGATACAGTTTCAGGTGTATCAGTGAATACAAATATACATGGGTTTTTGAACTAGCATTCAAAAATGATTGTTTTGAATTTTGAGCTTAACCATTAAATAGGAACTTCCAGACCCTTGATACCTCACTAAAGAAAATGTGACTCCAACACAGTAGTCGTACAAAGAAATGATGCTGCAGCTCAGAAATATTCCAGACAGCTTCACTTGGAGGTCACTGTATCATTCTGTCTTGTAAGTTAAAGGCAGATCAAGGAAGACATTTTTCTTTTTCCTGTCAGTTTCATAATTTGATCACAAATGCTGTTATCCTAAATTCAGCTTTCTGCCCAGTGCTAACAGATCCCACAGAGCATTGTCATTCCAGAAGCCTATAGCAAATATTTAATAATTGCATAGGACAATGATGGTTTGCACAGAGTGCATCTTTATTCTGTTCCAACTGGAAAAAAAAATCTTAGTTGCTGGGCATAATATAGGTGGTTTTGCCTCATGAAGGATGAGCAGGGTTTAAGCAAAAGGTTCAGCGTACCTCAGAACAGGGTAAAAAAAAAACCTACACTGAAGGATTTTTGGAAATCCACATAAAGCTGATATAGGATCTCAGTTCCCATGGTTGGATATTCTCTAAAAGAAAGAAAGAAACAAACAGAAAGACAAAAAACAGAGGCACAAAAGATGAACAAAACAGCTTGAAATCCCTGTTGGCAGCCTCTGAAGAGAAGCCTGAATGGATATGAAGGCCACTACCTTGGCATCTCAAACAACAGTCACCCTGGTAGCTGTGGAAATGTGAAACATTCACTGAAACAAAGCTGATGGCAAAATTCTAAAGACTTTTTGGCAGAGCAATGCAAGAGCATGCACTGAATTTAATTTTGCTTTTCTGTTAATATGAATCACATCTTTCAAATTGAGTATCCATTTTCCTACCACAAACATTATTTTCTTAAAAAAAACCCAAACATCAGAGAATCTGTCTTCCCTTGCCAAATGCAATGATCTCTACCTTTCTCAGAAGTTCAAATTCAGTCCCATTAAACCTATTTGTCTTTATAGGGAGCAGGATGTGTTTTGTATGGCTATTTTTTATCTTCTAATATCAACTGAATTTATTATCTGTTGTATGTAATTATTTTCTGTACATCAAGTCTTTCTAATAGGTCTGTTCTCCCAGTGTCCTTGTTGTGTGCACAGAACTCCCAATGACATTCATGAATCTCGAGCACGTGATTTGAGTAAAGACGATTTCTCTTATTTCTAGTGGTAAGAGTTCATAGAAGAGGCCATGTAGTGCAAGCACTAAGCTGCGCACTACTGGGCACTACTGTTTTTTAATGAACTTTAAACAAACCTTCTTCTTGTTTGTGCGCCATAACTGGACTCTTTCTGTTAAAAAAGAATCACCTTATCATCTCTTTTATTGTATTTCTATATACAAGCGGTGTTTCCTAAGTGTTACTTTCCTCTTTTTCCCTGTGGCATCAGTAATTAATTCATGCCAACAATTATTTTGGAAAATCTAACAAGTATAGATTTGTTTAATCAACACAGAACATTTTCCACCTACAAATGCCACCTCCAGCTGGTGGCATAAAGATGCAAGAGATGCATTAGCAGAAGAAAGCCTGTCCATGCTGTCACCCATGAACAATCAAAATACGTTCCAAGGACACAACAGTGTTCCCACCCCACCCCTTGACACAGGAGAGTCAGCAACGGTTACCAGTTTCAAATAACATGAAAGGGCCTTTAAAAACAATAAAGTAATTAGAAACGTTCATGAGAGATAATTATGTCACATAAAGACGAGCATTCCCAGAAGTGCTTTTGGCTCTATTAGTAAAGCACATATCTCCTTTCAAATGAATTTCACAGACATGCAAGGTGTGGGGAATTGGCACCATTCTCATCAGTGTTAAAAGCATATGATACGAATGAGGTCTCTAGCATGGCACTGACTGCAATAAATTACCAAGTGTGTGCTCTGTTTTCTGGAATGGGCTCAATTTATCATTTTATTGAAAAGGTTCCATTATGCTAATGTCTTATAAAATCACTTTTTGCTGTTGCTGGAAGGTGAAGAGGGGATATCAATTTTTATATATAGAACTTGGAAGCATTGCAGCAGTGAGTTATCAAGGGTTAATAACCCTAACAGAAGATACAATATACATAAGAGCAAACTTCCAAGGACATTGTAATGACAAATTTTCAGAACCCTACTGGAAGCAGAGTAACCAGAATATTTTTCTTAAGTTTAATCATTTCAAAAGAAATTTTGACAGAATTAGAAACAGTTAATTGGTGGGCTGAAAACTTTCCCTCTCTTTTCTAATTAACCCTTGAATTGACATGGGAGACTGTTTAGGAAGTGTGATTTCAACGTAGGTCAGATAACAGAATGCCATTGTCGTTCTTGTCAACTTACCCAGATAGCAGACATCAAGGATAATCAGACAGAGGTGATTACTTCCAAAAAAAGAATACTCCTTCTCAAAATATCGCATTATATAATAAGAGTGTTTTCTTTCTTTTGAAGTATTGGATACAGAACAGGTAAGTATTAAAAGAAGAAGAGAAATAGATTTAGATAGATAATTGGTTTGATCTTGTATAATAGCTCTTTTGCGACTTAGATGTGACTTGTATCCAGAAAACCCCCTTTATGCTCTGCATCAAAAAACAAGAGTCTTGTTCCAGAAACATTATCATATTATGAATAACTTTCAATGGGAAGCTTTGTTTCACAGACATGCCTTCCCCTACCTCCAGACAAACTTATACGGCATAATCCAAGAAGCTCCAGCAACTAATCAAGAGAGATAATTTAACGTAGACTGACACAATTGCAATGTATTTTAGATAAAGTTGCAAAAAAGTAAGTGGAGCTAGAGCACTGTGATCATTATCTCAATGGGTCATCAATACCCTCCTCGATCTCAGAGCTTCAAACCTGGATCACAGTTTGAGAACAAATGTAATACAAAATTTACTAATAAGCTTGAAAACTCATTCAAAACTTTAAAGAAGTTCTCATTCAACAAATAGGAAATACTCAGCAGGATTGATTTCAAATCTCACTGTACCATAGACAAATGCTATGGTCACAATCTTCTCTTAGTACACACCTGGATTTTCAGACCTCTGATGAGAATACTTAAAATATGGTTATGTCTGAAAAGCATATTGTAACACTGCAATGACCTAGTTGGGCACAATGCGTAAGCACTTTCCATTAAGTGTGTGAGCAATGCGACCACACCAAAGAGACAAAGATGTGTGGACTTGCACACAGGAGGAATTCAGGTGAGAAAAGATTGTAAAACAAAAGTAAACAACCACAAGGGACTGTAAATGTGTAGAACACCTTGCAGGTATGGAATACCCATGAAAGGCAGGTGGCAAAATGAAAATCAAGGTAAGCAGTAAGGGGCATCCCTTTTTGGGATGGGGCCAAGTAGTATAAAAATATCAAACGAGCAAAGGAAAGATAGAGTGGAAGGAAGACAAGTCTGCCTTTGTTCCAATTTCTCTTGTTAAAGAGCGCTCAGGTCTTATCAGCTTGATTTCTGTGACTGTAAGGCACCAGTGTAACACACATGGCATTAGCTCTGTGGTACTCTTCTCGGTGACAACCAACGGTAGGACAAGGGGTAATGGGTTCAAAATGGAACACGAGAGGTCCCACTTAAATTTGAGAAGAAACTTCTTCTCAGTAAGGGTGACAGAGCACTGGAACAGGCTGCACAGGGGGGTTGTGGGGTCTCCTACTCTGGACACATTCAAAACCCTCCTGGACACCTTCCTGTGTAACCTCATCTAGGTGTTCCTGCTCCAGCAGGGGGATTGGACTAGATGATTTTTTGAGGTCACTTCCAACCCCTAACATTCTGTGATTCTGTGATACTGTAAACTCACAGAAAAATTAGGATAAAAAGTCTAACAGCTAAAGACTAACAGCTTTGTTTAAATAATGAATGTAGAGTGATAATGATTAGGAATGTACAGGAACTAGCCATCAGTACAAGGTGAGTTGTTCATGCAGGAATTTTGCAGGTTTTTTTAAAGTTTAAAACAAAATTGTATATACAGTACACTTACAGTGCACTGCACAGAAAAGTGCAACCAGGCTTCCCAGAAAGTATTTGCCAAAATCAGGACCAGTATATTATTGCTGAGTTGGTACTTTGTTATCTTTTTCTAAAAAGATTAATTAGCTCCTTCCTTTTTCTGGATGTAGATTGATCCTCAAATTGATTTTGCATTTCATATTTAAAAGTTCATAAAGTTCATAAAATAATGCATTTTAAACACTCTAAATCAAATGTAGACTAAATGAAACTGTGCTACATAATGCATTCACATTTACATTAAAAGCGGTTTAATCCTAACACAAAAGTAAATTGTCAGTTCACCAAATCCAAAAATATCATAGTAACCTAACTTGAATGTGTCTACTGAAACAATACATTGGTTGCATATTAAGTAACTTATTATTTTTTCTTGTACAGCAATATGAATCTTATTCAAATTAATGTCTGTCAAAAGAACTACCACCAGAACCATGTAACCACCATTAAATGTTGTATTAATATTTCAGAAAATTTAACAAAGGTCAGTGTAAGCACTCTGATCATTTGTTGTTAGAACAAAATTTTGATAACTCTGGGAAGAAAGGACCTAATTACTAAATACAAATTATACAGAATACTGATTTCCCTTCCACAGAATATTGATTTACAATACAGTGGACCTAAAGTACATTTCATTAATTAATTAATGTTTTAATTCATCCACAAATTATTCATACAGATGCTAAGGGAAAATAATCTTTATACTGATTAATTTCCCATGTAAAAATGCAGCTAAATGTCAGGAGAGAAATTTTAAGCCTCCTTTTCCCTTTTCTAAGGGAAGAGTAAATTCTTAGATATTTAGTTTTGTGACACAGTGAAGCAAAATTAGGCCATGAGAAAATAAGTTCATTGTTGTGTTAGTTGTGTCTGATGCAGTTGCTGAACACTTACAGAGCTTCATGTCTCAGAGTATCAGTAGAGATGTTCTTGCAGTGCTGGAGGCCATTTTGGATGAATTAGTGCTCATGTTTTGATCACATTCTCAAAAAGGGATAAGAAAAAGCTGAAGCTGGACTCAGTTTGGTACTGGATAGGAGTACCACCATATTAAGATCTGGAGGTAGAGATGGACACCATACCATTGCTCTATTTGGAACTAATTTGACATAATAAGTTTTATAAAACTGTGAAGTAATTTTAAAACACTTCTATACTGATTACAACACAAAAATTCTTATCCTTTTAGGCTATTTAATTAAAAGAATCATAATAAAATGTAACATCAATTACAGAGCACAGGAAATTTTTAACACACAATCAAGAGAATACCATTCAAAAAGTATTCACACCATGTGTGTACACATACGCAGGCACATCGCAAGAAGAGCCAGAGGCCATGAATGCATTTGCAAAGAGCAAGTTTTATTTTAGTTACCTCTCTACTGGGGGATCTCTGAAGTAGCACCTGAGCTCCCAGGCAGAGGTGACACCAGCAGGGACGCAGGCGCTGGTCAGTTCAGCCCTGCTGGAAGATCACTGGGCCTGCCGAGCTCGCCCATATTTCAAGGCTTCAGGCAGGTGCAGCCTCCCGCTCTTTCTCACAACAAAGCAGGAATCTCAGACATAGTGATAAGGTGCCTAGAGTTTCTCACAGGCCTATGTCATCTAACACAGAGGTTCTACTCATCAAGCACACAAGGTCAGTAAAACAATTAGTGTGATATATGTGCTTTTTCTACAGACAGGTGCAAGTCACTTGAGCGTATTTACATTTAACTAACCTCCTCGCCAAATCTTCCGCTATATCCCCATACACCATGTCAGCAATAACCCCAATAAAACTGTTTTTGTTTTTGTTTTTTTATCAGAGCTTCCCTTGGATGTCTGCACAGTTCTGACTACCCAAACCCTTAAAATACGACTTTCCCTTCTAAAAGTTTTTGCCTGTGTCACTCACATATCAGACTTACACAGACTGGGAACTAGCTCATCACATCATGCTTTTCAGCACTGGCAATACTGAGGTTTTTGCTAATGACAGCTTTTCCTGCCCTAACTCGTATTTGTGTTATGTGTAAGGACATGAGGTTTTAACATGCATTAAGTTTTGGTACAGCATTTCCTAAGTAGGTGAAAAAGAATCAGTCTCTATTTTTGCTAGAATTTACAGTTTGGCACACCTAAGTCAATACATACCAGTAACTTATTTACTCTTCTGTGAAAAGAGGAACATGGAAAGACAAGAAAACAGAGACAACTTGCACGCAAGCACTTTTAAAAGGCTAGCTAAAGAACACCGGGATATTCTAGGGAACAGACCACATAAGCACTATTTAAAAGTCAAAAAGAAAATGACCTAAATAATTATGACCATATCTAATCATAGAATCATCTAGGTTGGAAAGGACCTTTAAGATCATCAAGTCCAGCTGTTAACCTAGCACTGCCAAGTCCACCACTAAACCATGCCCTTAAGAACCTCATCCATATGCCTTTTAAACACCTCCATTGTAGGTGGCTCAACCACTTCCCTGGGCAGCCTGATCCAATGCCTGACAACACCTTCTGTGAAGAATTTTTTCGTAATACCCAATCTAAATATCCCCTGGCACAACAGGAGACCATTCCCTCTCATCCTATCACTTGTTACTTGGGAGGAGAGACCAACACCCTTCATGTTACAACCACCTTTCAGGTAGTTGTAGACAGCAGCAAGGTCTCCCCTCAGCCTCCTTTTCTCCAGGCTAAACAGCCTCAGTTCCCCCAGCCGCTCCTCATCAGACTTGTGCTCCAGGCCCCTCACAGCTTTGTTGCCATTCTCCGAACACTCTACAGCACCTCAATGACTTTCTCATAGTGAGAAACTGAACACAGGATTCAAGGTGCAGCCTCAGCAGCACCGAGTACAGGGGAACAATCACTTCAGACAAATAATTTCAAACAACTGATGATGGATTAAGCAGGGACTTAAAAAGATAATAACATTAATGTCAGCTTACAGAAAACAGAGGCTGTCTAACTAACTTGGTATTTTTTTGAAATTACAAATTTGCTTGACATGAAGAGCTGATATTAATAAATACATTTAGACAGGGAAGCAACGTGATTCTATACTCTGACCTCCTGCCTGGCACAGTCCGTATTACTTTTAGGTTCAAGTTCAATCCCTGCTGCTGGACATACGTTTCAGAAAAAAAAAGTCCTACATTGAATGTCCTAATATTCAAATTGCCAAATACAGAAAATCCATTATAAGCCAGGATAACTTGTGTCAGTGGTTGATTTCCTAGCAAGTTAAAATATGTGTGGTATTTATATTTGCTGGCTTTCAGTTTCTAGATAATGAAAGCTTACATCCCCAAATAGCTTGTGAGACCTAAGACTCCCCTGTTATCAAATCTCCACTCCCACGGATGCCACAAGATTATACTAACATATATAAGCTGCGCTTTTGTAGGATTCTTTTGACTCTTCTCCTGAACCTTCTAATATTTTCAGCTGCTTTCCTGAAGTTTCAACATCAAAAAGTGTGTTACATTCCAGTTTTAGTTATGGAAGTGTCAAAAGCAGAGAACAGCCATACTCTCTATTCCACTCAGTGTTTTCTGTTTTTACTTCCAAAGACCATATTAGCTTTCTTGGACCTGGCATCATGACACATTCTCATTCAGCTGATGAGCCATACAAACTCTTACGTTTTCCAGATTCACTGTTTCTTAGGCCAAAATGCCTTCACCCTATATTTATTGATATGCAGCCAATGTGGAACATAGTTTATTTGCTTACACCTTGATTATCAACGCACTTTGTCCCAGACATTGGACAGGAGTAGGTGGGGGTAAGGTAGGATGACAGTCCTCTGCTGAGATTTTTTCACATGTTCATTAGAAATCACACAAGGTGTTACTTGTAGACAGAAAAAAACAACAACAATAAGGACATTTCTATTACTTTTGTCTGCAAAGACAGTAAACATGGAAATCTTTGATGCAGAGATTATTTAGACCAGTTTTCATACTTTTTTCATCCTGTTAATGACTTTCAAACCTCTAATTTTCTCATGGACAAACACATATTGCACATTAAAACCAGAATATAAGTAACAGTTGTCATTGTGCAATGAAAATATTTGCTGCAACAGAAGATACCTATTTGTTTGTTCTTAGCTTCAGAGAGTTTGCCATTTGAGGAAAAACACACCACTTGACAAACTTCAGAAAGCCATACACATGTATAAACTACTCTGTAAAGTAAAGCCCTGTACATACTATGTACGGTAATGAAAAAATAAATAAGGAGTAGGATTAAAAAGTTCACCCCATTGCCTTACTTCTGAGAGTAAGCCTGAAACCCTGTCCATAGCTCACCAGATTTAAATCTGAATGCACCTCTCTTATCTCATTATTCATTCAGATTGGGAGATGTGGATCATTAAGCTGAGTCCTAATTTGTTCCTAAACTGCACTCATTCATCATTAGCTGGCAGTAAGAGGTTGATCAAGTCAGTTGTGGAACACTTCTGTGACCCTCCCATGAATTGTGTATTTTCTGCATGAATTACTTAGGAAATTCTCCAGAAGTTATTTTAATAGTTTTAGTAGCCATTATGTTAAGCATGATGATTTCTGTGGTCAGGTTACTCACAGAGCTATCTCTGTCATAGTCACAAAGTATATTGTGTACTCTGGACCTATATGTTTGGTATTGTCTTCTGTATTGTATTTTAAAGGCTATTTGTGTACTGTTCTTTCTAAAAAGAAATCTCTGATGGACTATTAAAAGAAATCACAACTCAGACTCTGTTGCTGCACAGAGTGATGTCTCTTTACAGGATGTATCTTTTCATGAAAAAGAGAAGATGTTCTCAGTAATAATTTGGCGCATCAAGAGCTACTAAAATCCATCATAAGAATTATCATATTTTGTGTCAGCTATGTTCTTATAATTAATAAGTCTATTGTATAGAAATGTGTTTTATAAAATGTATGGATATGAAAACATTACAACATATTGGGATTGGGCACATTTCCAATGCATAAGCTGCCTAACATTCTAGTTAAGGAAACTTCTGTTATGAGAATTTTACAGAGACTATTTTTGCCTTCTCATAGACCTTTGGGGTTTTTGCCAGCTTATAATAATTTGTGAAAATATTAGCATAATAGAAGTTAGAGACAGGAACAACACAAGAAATCACTGTTTATCCACTAAGCAGAATTATTTTGCTAGAAGACACATCAGATGCTTATCACCTCTCAATATAGTTGTATTTTTGTTTAATAACTAAAACAAACCATGCAGTCATTTTGCATTTGTTTGATTTTGTTTATTTGTTTGTTTGCTTTTCCTGTGGTAGAGAACTGTTCATCCTGAGAAAAATAACAGACAAATGTTCAGATCTGTGTATTAAAATGTACCAAATACCTGATTTACCTGATTTTTCAGAGGAATGAGAAATGCCAGGGTTTGTAGTATCAAGAATAACAGCCAGCCCTGCAGAGAGCGATGGGAGGATGCTGGTGCCGAGATCTACACGGGTTAGACTTTCAGGTTGTCTTTCCAAAGCTTTTAGAACACCTCCAGCATGGTAATCTTCTGTCTCATCCTTATTCTGACTGTTCTTCTGTGGACTCTGAACAACATGAACAATACTTTGCTGGGCCAGGTCACAATTCTGCAACACAAAATAAAAATCTCAATAAATAATTAATTGTGACATGAGGGACAAAATCCCTCTATCTCCAATTTGTTATTTGTTAAATGGTCTCCAAACCATCTTGTGTAGAAATTCAGTGTGTGGTAATGGAGTTTAAAGCAAAGTGACAAGTGTAAATTGCTGGAATTAGAACTACTTGCATTGGCAAAAGGGTCAAAACACTTACAAATTCTAAATACTTAACAAGGAAATGGTGGATCAGCGCCAACAGCTCTAAATAAGTCTAGTTTATTGCACAAAGGAAAAGCTCCAGAAGGAGCACTACTAAATCAAGTGCTAAGAAGATTCAGTACATAAAATGCTTTTGTACAGATAATGCTGATGGTACATAGTCTTCATGTAGCAAATTAGAGTAATATTTGACAATCACAGAGAGTTCATGACCAAGCTACTTGAAAGTATCTTTGCAAAAAGAAACAGGCAAGACGATGCTACTGATGAAGACTGATACTTATTTCTTGTCCCTAATGTAATTTTAAATCTAAAGCTGGCTTTAGATGCAGGCTCCGTATGCATTTCTCATTCTTTCCAAAGATGACATGAAACTGTTGTGTTCAGAATTAGAGAAAACTTGTGGAAGATCTCATGACCGCTACAGTCTTTCCCGGTAAAACAAAAGGATTGCTATCCATTAGGCCAAGAGGTCTCACATATATGTAGGTATTTCCTCTTTCTCAGTTCTCACCACAGGTGATTCTTAGACAGTCTTTCCAGATCTTATATCAAAGAAAAAAGCAGGCTGAATAAGGATCTTATGAAAGCTGTATCCATGACAAATCAGGACAGAATTCATGTTTTTTCAGCATTTTCCAAATGCAGAATGGGAAAACAAAATAATAGCTTATAACTAGAAATCACTGAGCTTTTAGATGAATTATCAATAATGAAAGAAAGACTTGTATTAATCTTTCCACATCACATCTTGCAAGAAAAATTGTTCTTTTGGGGGCAATAAATCCAGGAGATCTACGCCTTGTTTTCCAGTGTAATGAATGAACCACAGATAAACATCAACCTACACACAAAATTGTTTGAATTTCCCTCAAGAAAATAATTTTCTAACTCTTTGCAACATCATTAGGTTGGTCATGTCTGCACTGAAATGTCTGTAAACACCAATAGATGGGTGATTATATTTGGGAAGAACAGAAAGTGAATTCAGAATCATTTGTCTCACTATCCACATAAGACTTTACATTTTTAGTTTGCATTTGAAATTATTACATGCATTTTTAATTGCAAAAGATTCCTTTACAGATACTTTAGTGCTGTTTATATTCTTGTTATTATCTCACTTTCTCTTCTCCCACTTTTTCTCCTCCAATCTAATTTCTGTTTACTAGGTTTCCTTCATTCTCTTGCATCATTTCTCAGTATTTCCCCCTCCACCCTTTCTTTCTTATGTAATGCACTTCTAAAAGACAAAAATCTGTGTTTTTTTTTTTTTTTAAAGGAACTTTTAATAGTGCACTCTCTCCACATTGAAGAAGTAATCAGCCAACAGAGGTTTGTCAGAACAAGGACACTGCAGTAATAATAGTCACACAAAGCAGTTATTAGAATTCAACTTTAAAATATTATGTTGACATTAAAGTTCTCCTTATTTTGTCCAACTTGTTGCTCATAATGTTTTCACAAGACACATTTAAATAGCTTAATAATTTCCTTCATTAACACTCAATCACTCAATCCATATTTTTAACGAGCATCTCTGTTGGCAGTGTTGCTTGCCTAAGAAAACCCTGTACTGTCTTTATTTTCTTCCCAGCATCTACTATCCTTCTCAGTTTGCTTCTTTTGAAAATTTGCATCAGTTCCCTGATTCAGTTCACAGGTTGGTGCTGCACCGCAGTCTCACCTGGGAGATGGCACAGTAGAGAGAATTAGAAGGATGGCAAAGGCTGCTTAAATCAAACAAAATGCCCCCACAAAAACACATCCTTTTTCAACCACTCTGTATTGAGCTGGCCTGCATGGTTTGAATTCATTGATCATTGGTCTAAAAAAGTATAGGCTCCTTTCCAGTTCTTTTTGAAGACTGGAGGGTACGGGGTTAGCCTAGAAACAAAGTAAGGGCTGGCAAAATAGAGACCAATCTTATGTCAAGAACCGTAAACTTAAAAAAAAAAAGATGTAAAATTTGCACTTTGGACAATTACACATCCATATGACCACAGCAATAGCATATTCCTGGATATCACTTAATAAAGGTTTTCATTTTAAAAGGGCAGGTGAACACACTGTATCTTAGCTTTCTTGCATCTCTTTATCAAAAACAAGAACAAACTTTGGAATATTGAGATCACTACTAATGATGATAATATAGGTTGTAGAAACAAGAAAACTTAACTAGCAGACCCCAGGACAAACTGTGAAAGACAGCAGCTAGGAAAAACAAACAACATCCTTTGATTTGTTGACACTGAGTATATTTTATATGGAAGTCACAGAAATAAACATGGAATCCCAAATCATCATATTTTTAATACTTCTGACTACACTTGAATTGAATTTGGCTTGTGTTTAAAGAAGGAAAGTAATTCTCAATCTTAGCAAGAAACAGAGAAGTCAGTACAAGAAAAAAAAAAAAGGTGTGTGATCAATTGTGAAGAAACCTCAGTGAGAATATCACCAAGAGGTTCCCAGAATGAGGGTGATAAATGCTTTATAGCAGACTACATTTTGTAGGCAGCAGATAGGCTGGGTCTGCAGCATTTTCTCTGGCAAAACAGGTAAAATTCAAATAATTTTTGTAAATGTTTAGGTTTTGCCTTAGGTTATGATTCTAACACAAATCTAAAATACAATTGTTTATGTCAATGTCACTTTCATTGTCTTCACGTGTTTGTTTTACGACTCAGGAAACATTTATTTTGAAAATATCTATTATTAATGATTCTGGAGATATTGTCTTGTCTTATCTGTTGATCCAAAATAATGCCTGCGATCCATATTCCAAAGGGAAATACTGCAAGTGTATATATTGTAGATTATGAAGTATCTCCTTACACTAAAGCAAAAGGGAGCTGAGAAGATCCAGAACTGATGAAATCCAGTATGAAGGACTGGTTCTTTACAGATAATGGGGTTTGGTCAACTTGGGAAAATGAGTTCATGGAAGATGAAATTAAAACTTTTTTTTTTCATTCAAATGTTTTGCTTTCAGATTTTTTTCTAAATTCTCAAGTTGAATTTGACAACATCGTCTGTTGCTGTCAGCTGTGGGCTAACTAGAAGGTCACTTTGGGAGAGTGAGCTAAATTATGAAGAGCGGAAAGATGACCGTTTCAGTAACTCTGAAATCCTCTTGTTCTGACAGGTTTCTGCTCGATATCTTTTTGACAACATATTTTTATAGTAACATCAATACCGAAAGAAGTGTTCTCCATCTAACAAATATATTGCCCACTAGAGAAGTCATGTTTTCTGAAATGCAATACACTTTATTTTGAAAAGTTTTATTTAGAGAAAGACTAGAGCAGAGAATAGTCTGAATTTGAAGCTTTGGATTTGAAGGTAAAAAAAGATAATTTCTTGTGGCGTTTTGTCTTGAAAAATAATTAGAAATATTTTTATTTCATGTGAACCACCAGTTGTTTTTTTTTAGGTGTTTGGGGTTTTTTATTGCCTACCGAAGTCAAAAAGCAGTTGTTCACAATCCACTACCTAAGATCCAGTTCATACTTTTGCTATTATTTGAAGAGCCACATCTTTGCGCATGAGCCCCTGGGGCCTATACAGTATAGACAATAACAGTTTGCCTAATTGCTGCCTAGTTAGATTAAGCAGATAATAGGCTGCCTGATACCACTCAGTAAGAGATTTACACAAGGTAAATGCTCAAGAAAAAAGTATTTTAATCTTCTAGGAGTGATCAACAAGAATCAAAATATTGGCTTTCTAGTCAGGCTTTGTCTTAACTGTGCTACATTTCAATATCAGATGGGAAAATACAGGGAACATTTTTGTCTCATTAATCTGCAGGATGAATGAAATAATAAAAAAAGCCACCAAAATACCTATAGCGCAATACACCTCTTTAAACCAGTAGGACGCATTTAAAAGTGCAGATGACACACCTTTATTGGAAAAATCTTTTTCCATGGACAGTATAAAGGGACATTAAAGGGGACTATCTAAAGATGAAAAAAAGCATAAGGAAGCTCCCATAAGAGAGAAAAATAAGCCCACCAAGCCTCACTCTACTATTGCTCTAACCCTCTCACAAAACAAGGACAAAGATCAAGTCTCAAAAGCAGCTGACACAGAAAGGAAATCAATGGGAAGAACAACAATACCATCTTCATTCCATGATCACAGAAAAATGACTCAAAAAAGCAAAAAGAAAGCAACAACAACAAAAAAACCCACTTTTATGAGTAAAAGCTGAAATAAATGAATCTGAAAGTAGAGATTATCTAAAATAACAAATTCAAATATAGTATTCACATCATGTTGAGCCATCATGGGACAGAAATGGGAAGCAAGATTTTCAAGAAGACTTAACACCTTTTATATAACTGATACAGAAAGAAAGAAAAAATGTGGTTTTGGGCTCAGAGACTCTGCTGCAGGTCATGACAAGTGGAAATAAGAAGGGAAAATTAACCACTGTCAGAATAATGAATGAAATCAGCACCCTGATCTGATATCACCTTCCATTTGTGTGAATTCTGTCTGCTGAGTCGCAGCGAATGAAATATTGCTCCACATGGGGCAAGGGAAAAAAGCCACTGCACCACTGGGCCTAAATTACACAGATCACTCAGCAGTTAAATTCCAGCAATCAGAAACTACTTGCTATTTTATGATGCCATGGAATACATCTATATTTGACTTCACCTCTTCAACATTTCAGAGTTATACAATACTGTATTTGTTTAGTATTCAGAAGATGTGAGTGCCAAGCAACACCTAGAAGGAAAAACAGATGTATTATTGAAATTATTTATTCAAATAAACATGATAAAAAAGCAGAAAACCCTTCACTTGTCAGAATATTTGTAACGTATTTTTTATAATCTATTCCTATTCAGTGCTTACAGTAGTTTAAATATTGCCCATGCCAAAGAAATAGAATAAAAGGAAAGATATAAAAAAAATTGCTATGAAAAAGCATTCATTGCTTTGCAAATCAAAAAACTAGTATCATATTAAGGACTACTATTAGAGTTCCAAAGACAGACTTCTGCAACAAATGAAGGAAGGAGTATATGGGAGGTTCCAGTTCAGCAGGTAACAGTGACACTGAGAGTAACTAGACACAGTATCAATTAAAACCTTGCCTTCTTTGAGACATAAGGTAACAAGCTGTTTCTTGCCAAGTTTTCCTACAATCTCACACTGAATACAAAATATTTTTGACTCATTTTAGGGGAGACTGATAAAGGACTCACACTGATGAAGTATAATGCCAGCAAATTCTTGCTCATTGACACTCTAAAGACTCTCAAGCTTTCATCCCAAAACACAACAGCATTACAAAAAATCTTTTAATATAAAAGACCTAATCTAATGTTAATGTTCTGTAAGTACAATATAGAGTTTGTCTCCTACTTTTTGAGAATGGTAGAGCAAAAAACAAAATAATTACTTCTACATAGATAAATGAAGTTTAGTGGAACCAGGAAAGGTTCCTGAGTAACACATCAGGGCCACTGTACAACCTCCCCTAGAGAAAGAGTTGTGTTCTGTGAAGTTGTCGCAGTTCTGATTCTGTTTGCCAATTGATAAGTCAGGATTAGAGCAAACAGTAAGCATATGAGTAATATTTGTATATATAGTTATATGATTTCTATTCCTGTGAGACTGAACCTTCCGAAGACCTCTGTAAAGACTCTTCCCCATATGCAAGTGTCAGGTGAGAGGCAGAAAATTCATGTGCGTTTGTAAGGAAAGATAATCCTAAGAGTCCTGTGACATTTACTTAAAACAATAAATCTCACCAGTGGTTTGACTTTCTATATGGAACATGATTTACCCACTATAAGAAGAAGTGCTTGCTACTTAGCTTCTATCAGGTACCTTTTTATGTAATGCCATACAAAAAAGGGTTAATCCATACACATTCAAAGTAAGATTACATTATTTTTTAACAAAGAGAACAATGGAAGTTGGACAAGAGGAAACAGGTAGAGACTGTGTGATTTACAACAGCTCCTCCAGCTAATGGTCCCACGGTGTAGCAGGAAGCCTTGACCAACCTTTACAAAAATAAAATCATCTGATTTACAGCATAACACTATAGGTCATATATTGCAAAGGTTCTGCTCTCAATGATACTATTTAAAGACACGTACAAGACGTATGATTTTATACTGACTAGCCCCTTAATGAACTAATAATTTGCTGGAAATGTATTCAACCAATAGCATTTAAACATTCTCGCAATAAATTTAAACTAAATCAGAATTCCCCCTCTTCCTTGACTTACAAATCACTTTATGCTTCATTTCCATCTTTTTCACATTATGAGACACAAGGCTTTAATGTTAATTTCTAGTTCAGTGGAGAGAATACAGACATAATTCTTAGCTACGATCTTTGCAGGGTTATTATTTTTTGTACACAACATAAGACCTTAGCAGTGCTATATGCATATTTCCAAATGGCATTACTAATGCCATGACATTATTAATATAACTTTTTCTGAATGTAGGCCTTCTAGCACAAATTCACAAAAGATAAATTAATCCTTAAACTAAATAAAAATGCTTTATTGGCAGCATATAAGACAGTTTGCAACATTAGAATACCTGCTTAGGTTATTGTTATTCCCTTAACAACTCTACATAATGATCTGCAAAAGACATAGAAGGCAGCCAAACTTTTTGATACTATGTTTACCAAGCTATTAGTGTCTCAACAGTGACATTAAGAACATATCATACTGATGTAAAACGGAAAGGAAATACAGTCAAAATACACTAAATTGTCATGATTTTTTTCTCCTCAGTAAATGAACAATCTTTTCCTTCTTGTAATTTCATTTACTATGCACTAAGAACAACCTATGAAATCACAATTTATTGTAATATCTGTATAGAAGGTAACAGACCAATGAAAAGTTTATAATACTAAATTAAAAATGAATACAGTTAAGTTTTTCTGATGTTTGCTTGCTTCCTAAATGCAGTTGAGTGCACCTCATTATGATTCCATCTTCTGCACTGAATTACCTGATAGAACCTATACTCTCTAAACATGTTATCTCTGGCTCTAAACATAAAATAAGAAAGCTTTTATTTATGAGATATGGATGGTATTTTCCATTGCTCTGATTTCTTCTGAAGCTACACAAAAAAAAAGAACATGTAACAAGTGTCTACTGTAAAGCACTTGAATGAATTCCATGGTGATAAAAGGTACCAAGCTCAGAAAAGGTCTCATAAAACAGCACTGTTAGCAGTCTACAGCACAGCCTCTTGACCACCTGTTGTTTGATTAACATAAGATTTAATTTTCAATTCCTCTTCCCTTAAAATTATTCTTTAATTTTTCTCAGCCTGGTAGAATCTGCCAGTCTGGTCACACTTCTCTGTGTTCACTTAGGATGTACATTAAGCATTAGTGAACATGTGAGGAAAAAGCACAAAAGTGATCTCACACTGACACCTAACAGGTGTCAGGTTATAAATGAGACAAAAAATATATTTGAAAATGTGGGAAGCCACTTACTACACAGAACTCTGAAAATATCCTAAAGACTTCAGTGGTCACTTGTGCTCATGTGGGGACTACGGTGACAGCTGTAGGCTTGCAGAAAGGAATTTGGGAAATTCCCTTCTCCAAACAGTTCTGAAAGAATTCCTATGTATAGTTAAGACTCCACTGTGGAAAGTGAATTTTCATATGAATTTATTGCCTTGTGCACCAAAAGTTTAACAGCTATGAATATTTATATCAATTACTTCAACTAGTCATTCACAGATGTCTTTTTCCTGCTTTATGTCGAGCGCCTGGTATACATCCTAACCAAAGATCATTTTGGTCTTCCACTTACCATGGCATATGCATCTATATATCAGTTTAAGCAGCTGCTGTGAGAGCAGCCATCAACAAAGCCCAGGGAGTACCCTGTGTATGCTTACTTGGCAACTTGTTAATCCACTAGTATGAATGTGGAAGAGAAATCAAATATTTCCCAGAGCTTCCCCTGATTTTACCTGAAGGTTTGCTTTTAAACTACTAACAGGTGAAAATGATCTTCAATTTAATTTTTTTGATATACCTACCAAAAATATCCCAGCAGCATAAAGAAACCTACTGAGCATTGCTGGAAAATCTATGCAGTGCAATATCACTCAGTACAGCTACATATTTAACTGGATCTTACTTTGGGGTAGAAGAGGCTGGGAAGGGTTTGCTAGAGGTATAGTTAGGTATGTTACAAAATAGTTAGACAGTTTAAGGATTATACACAATCCTTAATTGCAAGACATATGCCATATCAGAAAGCATTCATATAGTAACTTAATTCCTACATTCAGTACATGTGGGCATAGTTTCCCACCTCTTTCACAAAATCACAGAATGTTAGGGATTGGAAGGGACCTCAAAAGATCATCTAGTCCAAACCCCCTGCCAGAGCAGGAACGCCTAGATGAGGCTACACAGGAAGGTGTCCAGGCAGGTCTTGAATGCCTCCAGAGTAGGAGACACCACAACCACCCTGGGCAGCCTGTTCCAATGTTCTGTCACCCTCACTGAGAAGAAGTTTCTTCTCAAATTTAAGTGGAACCTTTTGTGTTCCATTTTGAACCCATTACCCCTTGTCCTATCATTGGTTGTCACCAAGAAGAGCCTGGCTCCATCCTCGTGACACTCACTCTTTATATATCTGTAAACATTAATGAGGTCACCCCTCAGTCTCCTCTTCTCCAAGCTAAAGAGACGCAGGTCCCACAGCCTTTCCTCATAAGGGAAATGCTCTTTCCTTCACAACCCATATGCAATCACATCTTATCTTAAAAGGAAGAACACAAGCTAACACAAACAAGATAATGCTAAGAAGATATAACACAAAGAATTAAAAATTGCTATTGAAATGAAAAGATCCTTTGTTTTACTTTTAAGTAATCTGTGTGATTTTTCAAAAAAATGCCTAGCATAAACAGAAAACATGACATAAATGTGAATCCAGACTCATTCTGCCAAATAACCAACCTGTATATTAAATGTACTACTATAAAAGGGAGGTGAGAAAGCCTTGTTGAGACACAGATGAAAGGGGTTTTTGAACATCAGAACAAGAGAATAACAACCCATAAAAAGAAAAAGATAAAGGAAACCTGCTTTAAGAGTGTGCTTTTATCCTTACTTGCAAAAAATCTTCAATTTCACTCTGAGACCATTCAATTTTACGATAGAAATCTCCAATGATACAGCATCAAGCTATGATAGGGAAGGTCAGTATTCAGATTTAGTTAGGAAAGCATAGATTATTAAGACAAACATGGTTTCTGAAAATTAATTTGAAGATTTGTATAGGTGTGTCACAGATAAGTTCTAACTCTGAACATCAAAAAAGTCTGGAATATTCACATCTTTTCATGTAGATGAGAGATCGTGTCATTTGGATTCAGATCAAGATTCAGATTCTGAAAATGCATGTGCAAAGAAGAGGAATCTAAGAACGTTCATGGGGAAGTGACACGTGCTATGAAATTCAGTGGTGCCACACCTGTAAAGTTTTCCTGAGATGGAGGTTTCTTCAGGTCTGTCAGGCTACATCTGTGTTAGCAACTGGCCAAGCAAGCAACCTAACTTGCATTACCCAGTAATGCAGATCAACAAAAGCAGCTCTCCACAGCAAAACAGTTGATACTGTGGACCTGACATCCATAGCAGAGTTCGGGGACTGAGGTTTTTCGGGATGGTGGAGGGCAGAGTTGATTTTAGTCTGCCTCTAGTCTTGCCTTAATGACTCCATGCTCTTTTGGAACTGGGGTGCAGTAGGTGAAGTCCTGAAACTCATCTCCTTGTTTAGTTCATTCAAAAGGCTCTACTCTCTTTGCTCTGAGGCTTCTCCATCATGAAAACCAAAACATGGTAAATGGGGATGATCAGGAGATCCTATTTCAAGCTAAGACACCAGTGCAAGCACTAATTGTTTAATTCTGAGCTCTTGTCAAAGGTGTCAGCAGACACATGTGTGTTAATCTTGGGGAAGGGGCGAGGGGGAGGACAGGGTACCACTGTTATTTAAAGGTGATAGTTTTATTAAAATTGATGCCCACAATGACTGGCTAGTCACAGACTTTTGTGTAGTGATTTGCTGGAAGTTAAATTTATCGAGCTTTCCAGAGACTGAAGGAAACAGAAAAAGGTACCATAAAACGACTAAATGAAGATTAGTAAATGTGTGCTGCCTTCTGTTCAGAACTAAATCTTTCTGTCTAAAAGATTAATTGACCATTTTTGTTACAGGGCGGAGATTCAGCAGGTTTTACAACAATTTTTAACTATTTCTTGCTACTGATGATCTAGTAAAACCACCATAATGGTTTCTTCGGAGGATCAGACATGGCTTGCTTGGCTAGCTTCACTAAAAATCAGTTTTTAAAATCTATTATTTGAAAAACAATTGCCTTGTTAACAGCTGTGCCAAGAAAGCATACAAACTCCTATGAACTTTCCTTAGCATTGGAAATTAAGCTTTTTAAGCCTGGACTTGGAAACTGTCTTAGAGCTGAACAAACAGTACAGTACAGACAAATTTTAAAGCTGGAAAACGGTTAATTCAATCACACAATAAAGAGAGGAATTAAAAAAATAAAAAAAAGACAAAGCCAAAGACACTTCAATAAGAAAAAGCAGAGAGACTACCAACACAGCTTCTAGCTCTTTGGGACCGACACTGTCACGTCAGAACACAGCAGGCATCATTCCTGTCTTTACCATGCTTTTTATTGGAATGGATGGGTACCTGATGGGTAAGATGCATCCCTAACCCTCATGGTGCCTCTTGGTGTTAATTATTATTTCCTGGTGTGAGAAAACTTTCTGACTTCAGCTGGGGACTGGCTTTAACAGTCCTGGAATTTTCATCTTACTGACAACTAAGAGTCGACATTGCTCTTATCCCTACAAGGGTCAGATGCTACAAATTCAGCTTCCTAAAGCTCTTTGATCTGTCCAGTCTCTACTTCGGCCCCTCTCAAAAAACTGACTGAGAACATTCATGCCAATGACAAGCACAAAGTCACATTTATTTATTTATTTTTCTCTTGTATTTATTCTCTTTGCCTTGAAGAGAAAAGCTCTGAAGTTAATTCAATGACAGTATGTGCACATTTAGAAGCAAATAGTTAAGACTGAAGCAGAGCTCATTTTCTTGTGCTTTTATCAATGTTCACACAAATGATGCTAGAGTTGGCTGGCTGCGATTAACAGGATGTAAAACTGAAACTCTTACAAGTATAGCATAAATTATCATCCTTTCTTCAAACAAATTACTACTGGAACTGAAAACAGTAAAGATGCAGGCAAAACATGGACAGGCTGCTTTGAGTTGATAGGGAGGGCCATGGATCAGGGAACTTCCCAGTGTTTCTACCAAGGGAAGGGATTTCCCTTATTCAACACTGAGATGTTTGTGTAAATTAAACGCAAGGGACAGCAGCTAGATCTTTTCTAATGTGCAAATTTCAATAAATTATTGTATTTTTAATCTCTAAAATGTGTGGAAATGTTTTGTTAATACAGGTGGAGTACTGAAACTCACTTTACTTGGGTTCTAGTACCAGTTGTACTTCACAGCGTCCAAGCCTTTCACGTTTTTAGGTAAATTTGTACCAGGAGGAATTCCAATACTTCATTTATTTATTTTTTTTAAGTACGAGAATTAAATTTATACAAGTATTTTAACTTAGCAAACACAGGAAGAAAATCAGATTTTCAACACTACTAGATTGATGAGAAATTACCAATTAATGCTTTCACTTGTCCTGTGACTGAGGAGGTAGAGGGAACAACAAGTAAGGCCAAAAGTTGCAACGTTATTGGCAAATAATTAAGATCTTTCCTCAGTCTTTGGTTGCTGTTTGTGCACAGGGCACTGAGAGTTTATAGTTTAATATGGTTTCTAGATATGGCAGGTTGCATCTTTCACAGGAAAGAAGCAAGAGGAGAGTTCTACTGAGCTCAAGTTGCATAGCTTTAGATTTTAGTGCCATTTAGCTGGTCTGGAGAGGCAGCACTCAAGCTGAGTATTCAAGTTTCAACAAGCTGCACACCCACCCCTGTGAATGCAATGTGCCCCAGTGTACTCGTACCTTTGGAAAGGCCTTGAAAGCATCTGTGTGGCCACCGCTAATAGATCTAAGGGGACCTAGTGGCCTCAAGGTACAGCTTATCTGGAAAACAGCTCAGTCACTGTAGAAGCTGACTATAGCATCCTGTGAAAAATTGTAAGATTTAAACTACTGGGACATGATGATGGTTTTCAGCATAGAACCCTTGAGACTGTGATTCATTCACTTTGCTGGTAAGAAAGGTTCCAAGTTGTTTTTCCTCTAAAGCGTGATGGAAAGACAAAAGCTTTCCTCAACCTTTTGGAGCTGGAAAAGAAGTTGTATTTTATGTTGTTTCTTCAAAATTTAGAAGCACTTTTTTAATGTTACTATTTTTACATTTTCTGCTACTAGTATGATTTAACCTGGAACTCATTTGTTAATGTGTACACATACGAATTTTGCACTAGATCCTGTTTTGTGGCAGTTCGGGAGGCTTATGAGCTCTGTTAGTCGGGTTTATGTGGAAGATGATACAAACATGGTGGACAGTGAGAAACATAAGACCAGGATCCAAGTATAGGTCTGAGATGGAGCACCAATGTGCAAAATGTAATAGAATAAAGTTAATATGTGGAGCCAAACAGCTGCTGTTGCTATCTATGACTGCTGTTGTTTGATATAAGTGGCTCGTAGAATTAGAGGAAATAAACTGTTCTCATGTTAATCGTAAAGTATCAGGCCAAAGCACTAATTGGTAATCTTGTTACTAGTCTTAGTACACAGACTCACATTAAATTGATGTAAGCTAAACCATGGTCATTTCTAGATATAAACACCAGAAATTAAATTAAAAACACATAAGCAACCTAGCAAGCTTGAACACCACCTCTTTTGTCATTCAGATACATCAAGCGCTTCACTGTCCTGTCTTGACAATGCACAAAACTCAAACTTTGGTTTAAGGGACAGAATGAGGTATTTTCATATATAGCAATGGAATCACCACTTTTGCCACAGCTTTCTTTATTATAAAACAACAAGTTAATGTTGTAAGCATAGACTAAATGGATAAGGTGTCATTATGACGCCACTTAATTCTGGAAGGATCTACTCAATATCAAGGTATGATTGCAAGCAGTAGAGATGCCAGAGCTCCAGCAGTTGCTAAAGGAGCACTCACCCACAGTACTTGCAGTACAGACCCGAGGATATGTCATGTACAGTACCTGTTTGTCCAAACCCAGTTCACGACTCTTTTTCTGAATGCTCCTTATCTGCCAGTAGCAAAGAGATCGGAACTGGTTTGGGTTCCAGGCAGCCATGTCCTCTGTCACAGTAAACTAGGAGCATTTCCAGTCTCTTGCCTGGCCAACAGGTCACATGGTGGGGTTTTGAACAATCTATCTTCTAATGTGATCAGCATCCCTGACCACAGGTGCACTTGGACCACAGGCACAAACCTGATCACACGGTAGCAGATGTTTTCCAGCATGTGCGTCTCTCCACACAAAATTATGCACTCCCACTACCACCTCCACTCCCACCAAGAGTTTGGACATCTCTGCCTTAAAATATCCAGGAGAGTTAAACTGCCAAGTGTTAGTTCATAAGGAGAATGAGCAAGAGACATGAACACAGCTTAATGGTCATCTGTGAACTTGGACATTCAACTGTCTGTGATCACCTGTGCATGTAATATATTAACACAACTCTTTAAAAGGAACACATAGAAATAACTACGAAATTAAGACAACTGTTGAGGCAATTATACATATTAATTAAATATAACCATACTAATTGTATCAGATTTTCTTTTCTGTATTAATTAGCAATAGTTTATGTTTCTGTTGGAACTTTTTTATATACCAAATTGTTGTTTATTCACTTTTAAAGACACAGCCACAAAGCACTCACAGAAATTGCAGAATTTTGCTCTCTAAACTTTATGTATAAAAACTTTTCCAAAAAATCCTTAAAAATCATACAGATACTACTACAAGGGCTCAATGTTCTTACAGATGGGTCTACTATACTTGTAAACCTGTGCTGTCATTTAGAACTTACGTTCTAAACCCTTTTAAAAACTTCCATTCTATGATTGTGTCCGTCATAATGCATCAGTACTTCAGGAGCTGTGGCACAACAGAGACCCTGTGGTATAAGGAATCCCCAGTCAGTCCTCGCCACCCAGGACAGGATGTGTGCAGAACAAAAATGCACATAGAACAGATTGATCTCAGCTTGCCTCAGTACAAACACTGGTGCATCACTTATGCACGCAGTGCTGATATATACTCGCAAAGACAAAATTATGCAATTCACTATGAAAAGCTGTCTTCTCATAATAATAATATAAAAGAGCTAATTTTAATCTGTGCTCCACAAGTTGCACCAATCAGTGAGTGATAAAGATGAAAACATAGTTATACATATTTAAGTTACACTTCAAGGTTTCTCTAAATGAACATATGCAAATGCTTGAAGCCCAGTGGCAGCTCTTTCTTGCACTCAGGACTTTTACGTAGCTTCCCAAGCTAATATTTAATCTAGTATTCTGTAAAATATCACTAATTACTTTCATAAATTCCTAACATCCTGTGAGATGTCTTTTCCCTCTAAGCTGCAAAAAGGAATCTTCAAACACTTTCCCCAACAAAATAAGTGCAACGATTTTCACTCTGCAGTGCCTCTAATGGTAAGAAACGATCATTTTCAGTTTTCATCTTATTGCTTAATGCCATTTTTCATAATTTTAAAGAATAGTAAAATATTGCACTTCAGCAGGAAGAATTTTGGGGCATCAAGGAATAGGACAATTACGACAGAAAGTTCAGTTGAAGAACTGGTGTGCTTTATGACAGTAACTCCATGGCAAGAGAGGAATCACCCATAAGGGTCTACCTCCATCACTTCCAATTGCTTCAAGGGAAAATTATAAGAAATTCTGCAGAAGGCTGTTACATCAAAAAGTACCCATGGAAGACTTTTTTATCTATCAGCTGTAGTATTAGTAGGAAGATCCATTCATTTCCTAGTCTTTCTAGGTATTTTTATTATTGGTACACAATTGTATAGTTTTATAACTATAAAATGGAACACCTCTGGAAACCTACTGCCTTTGTTTCCAATGAGCCTGCCAACGTGGTAGCTGTAATGACATTTTTCCTCAAACTACAGCACTCACACTATAAACTCTCACTACATCATGCATAAAAAACAGCTGAATTCTAATTCTAAATTTCTAATATATAGTTACTTTATAGCTGTTGTTTTATACATGTTTATCATGTTCCTTTGCTGATTTTCTCTCCCACATAAACAGTTCAAGTCTTTCCAGTTTCTCCTCTTACAGAAGTTTTCTCTGGTATTAGTGACTGTACATGTCTCTCTCAATTCCCACCACAGCTGGTATTCTGAGCTGACCGCAAGTATTTGATTACTGTAGTAGCTCTGCAATGTGTCCTGAAAAAAGCTAAGAAGTGTGGCAGCAGCATCCACACTGCTAACATCTAGACTGAACAGTAACACAGCGTGGTGCAATTTTAATGGATGATGCACCTCTGCTTCATGGAACTCTCTTCTTCCCCTGCTCTTGCATTTCATATTTATTTTCCTGCTCATTTAAAGTAGACATAAAAATCAAGTCCCATATGATACAAGAATTCTACGAGAATATTGTGGAATACCTACATAAGTAATTTCTTTTATTGATTTAAACCCTTAGGGTCTACTTCATGGATTTTAAGAAAACTAAATAGGGCAGACTGCCCTGGCCCCAGTCAATGTAATTTAACACAAATCCATAGAAGAGGATTGATCTTACTGAGCTTATCTCTAATATGGTTTGCAAATACTGACTCTTAGTGTGTTAACTTAGGCCCTCTTTGCTCAGAGAGATATTTTTATGCCTACTCTCATACCAGCTGGGCACCAAAGTATTTCAGAAAAGATGACAGAAAAATTACATTATATAAAGTCAGGAAGAGGCAGACTAATATCAAAACAGGAAAAAAAAAAAAAAAAAGAAAAAGAGGACAAAATTAATGAATTTGCCTGAACCAATCTTGCATTTCATGACCTCATCACGCAGAAGCTGTCTATCTATTTTGCAACAAGTGATAAATATTAAAATGATTTTTTTTGCATGTGTTATCAAAAGCTTTCAATATCAATTGTTTTCACAAATGTTTTCTCCTGTAATCAGTGAATGTCTCTTCATCAATCTTTTATCAAAAGCAATCTTGTACTGAATTCAGTCTTATCAGAAAAGCTTCTCTCTTTCATTTGTTGTTCTTTCTCCCGCCCTGCCCCTTTCTTGGCAGAAGGTACGTGGATATCATTTTACATTTGACTGTGGCTGCATCTCCATCAATCAGAAAACAAAAAGTAAGTTGAAGGATATGTCATGACCCTGCAGAGCTCCAAACAGGAGAAACATATGTAATGATTACACTGTGCCCAACAGTGACAAAGAAGCATGTGTGCATGCCTACATGAATGTGTTAATATTGCATTTTCCAAGGAATGCTTCCATTGCAAAATATTTCTAAGAATAGAAAATGAAGATTTAACAAAGAACTTGATTTCCAGACACCTTTCTGCCATGTCCACCAATCTTGAAAGAGAATATGCATTTATCAAAACACCAACACAGCACAGAGCTCAGGCTTTCAGCCTTACTGGTTGTGTGGGACATACATGGCAGGGTTTCAGTAGCAGGGCCTGTGGTGGGGACGTGTGCAGGAAGAGGTCACGAACTGCTCTGTGCAGTGTCACAGCTGAGCCCAGCCCACTTGTGGAACCAGTGGCAGCAACACATGGTGTGCCAACACTGAAGCCGGGCAGGTTAGCCTGTGGCATCCCAGCTCCAACTTATTTGTGAAAACCTGCAGCCACCAGGGTGAGGAAGATGCTCATGGAGACAGATGGCTGGAGGCAGGTGGCTGAGGTGACAACTGGAAATGTGCTGCTGAAGGTGCTGTGGTGGAAACATGGCCAGAGGGACTCTTTGAAGAAAGGTCCCATGCCAAAAGCGGGTATTCATAGGGGACTTCAGCCCATGGCAAGCCATGCCAGGCTGGGGAGACCCTTGAGTCATTCCAGCCCATCAGTAACCCACATTGGGGAAGGACAACTCTGAGGGACCGAAGACCATAGGTGACCCATGCCAGGAAGGGACACTAACAATGAAGGAGAGGCAAAGGAAAACCAGCAAGGACTGCCAGAAATCATGATGTACCTGACTCCAACCACCTGCACTGCCCATCACCTCCCCAAAGAGACCAGGAGGGACTGAGCATAACCTGCAGTGAAAATGAGGGGACTTCAGACTAGGAAGGGGGAGGCAAGGTTTTTACTTAAGTGTTTATATGTTTCTGTTTTCTTTCTTTACTAAATACCCAACTCAGTGATCAGAAGTTTGTTTATTGACAATAAGTTATATTTAGTAAAAATTCAGAGTCCAGAATGTTTTGCCTGTAAGACTTGCGTGACCTCCTTGAACCCATAATGTGTGGAGAACCATTCAGTCTGAAGGCTCATTTCAAACGTCACCTAGGACTGTAGGGAAAAAAAACAAAACACCACATCCTGAACAAATATCATATGTATTCTGCTGCTAAACCTGTACAGCAACCAAAGTTTTAATATGTCTGGACGAGATTCCCAGTTCGTACAAAAAATGTCATTGCAAAAGTCTCACAGCACACCAAGGCCAATGCTCAGTGATAGATCTCCAGAACAGAGTGAGCTGCTGCAGTGACAATAGTTTTAATATGCAATGATTTCCATGGTAGAGAGGAAGAGGCTGCAAAATTCTGCATTTCTGACTCCTGAGAGAAAACGAACAAACAAACAGAAACAACAAACACAAACAAAACCCCCACCAAAATAACCATAAATAAAACTGCCCTAAGAGAAAAGGGAGAAATGTTACAAATGAAATTAAATTCATGGGCAAATGACTAGAGGCTTGTACTCCCCACACAAGTGCTACGTAGGTTTTTGCTTCATAAGTTTGCATGTGCATCGGGTTGCTCCTGCCCCTCACAGACAGAATCTTGTCTTGAACATCCCAGACAGAGGGCGACTAAGAAGTGTTTCCTCAAGATGAATCCATAAATGAAATTTATAGATGTAGAGACAGACTGGACCTAAGCTGCTCCAAAAAGATTTTCATTTCCCGGGCTGCTAAGGAATAAAGTTTCATGGTAGGAAAGCATTTAGCAGAATCACAACACAGGATCATCACAGACCTCCACCTTGTCATGATGTCTCCTCCCATGGGCAGTACATATGTGAGCACAGATGAAGACAGGCAGGAAGACTTGGTCATTAGGCACATAAACTGCTGGGCTTTGGGAATATGTTTTGACTTGATCCCACTCTGCACAAAAGTAGCAGACTTGTAGCGGCAGGTCAAGAGAATGATGGAGAAAAGCTGATGATTCATCAGTGTTGATTCTGTGGTAGAAAATTCCAGAGGGAGCAAAAGGGCTAAATAGATGTGAGTGACACACAGAAGGTGATGAAAGAATGATTCTTCACTCTCAGTGAGGAAACATTTGATGAAAATGCCATGTATAACGTAAGATAAAGGTTGTAATTTTTCATACAAAATTTTACATTTTGTCTGTAGCTGCCTTGTCTCCAGGTGAGGGGAGGTTAGGGGGGATGTTTGAGGGTTAGAAGGTCACCAGCAGAGAGGAAAGTAGATCCTTTATCTCTTAAAAACAGCACTGTGTGAGGACTCTTTCTTGTTATGCTATTTATATTTATCCCTGGTGTTTTGGTTTGGGTTTTTTTAAACTATTTCTATATCTGACAGGATGCCTGCAGGATAGGTTGGTAGGTTCTGCAAAGACTTTTCTTTCTAGTTGAGGTGTTTGTAATGTAAAAGAAGAAAAACTTCTCTTTGTAGAGAAAGCTTAAATATGCCAAATGCAAACATTTACCATTTTAACCACGTTCCTGATGAAAAGAGGAAAAAAATTTACTCACTAAAGACTGAAGACAAAGTATATATGATGATTTCTCATCTGGACGTTACCAGTAGCTATCAGGTTAAGGTTCAAGCTGAAGTTTTCCACCATTTCTTCCTATCATATCTCTCAAAATACCTTTTATTTTGATTTTCTCATGTAACAGGACCTCAGCAGCAGATTTTGCAATCAGTGAAGGTGTTTTCCAAGATTTGAGCAACAAAAGAAACTGTCTATGCAGATAACATTAAGAGAAACAGATTAGTCACTAAAACACTAATTTTTGCTGACAGTAAATGAAAGAAAACCTATTTCTTACAATATTTCTTTTCACCTCAGTCTCCTCTTCTCCAAGTTAAAGAGACACAGCTTCCTCAACCCTTCCTCATAAGGGAGATGTTCCACTCCCTTCATCATGGATGGAGATGGGAACTGAAAAGAGGTGGGATACAGGAGAGGGTATGGCAGAAGTTCCCAATATTCTGTAAGGGAATGTCAGCTTTAACGCTTTTGCCTTGAAGCTGTAAGGGACTGTTTCGAACGTCATACCTGGGCACAAGCCCTTCCTCTAGCCTAAACATTATTATGTCCATGGTATGTGAACACAGCCTTGTGTTGAGTATAGAGGACTTTAGCCCATGGGTAAGCTGATGCGTTCTATATGTCTGTCTGTATATATGTTGTCAGGCAGCTCAAGGGCAACTAAAGTTACCACACAGATGTATAGCACCATAAATTACATTTGCTTTTACAGTAACATCAGCTGACTTTGCTGTACTTCCTACATGCATGCCTCTAGGGAGTCTGAAGTCATCTAAGAACAAAGTCCCAGTACTGCCTGGAGCTGAACAACATGTGTCCTTTATCCAGGTCATACAGAAAAGTGAAACAAGGTAAAGCAGCAGACTAGCTGTAGCCAGCATACATCCACCCAGCTACCGACACACAGGATAAAGATCACCCAGCATCTCCTGACCATTTTCTAGGAAGCACAATCCAATCTGGGGACACGAATGTTGGGTCTGTTGCACTGGTGTTTGCAGACACTGTTTCCTCCTGTTCCAGCCCTCTCTTACACAGGCTTTTTTCTATTACCTGCCCAATGCTAGTATTATTTCAGATTGGAATCAAGTCACTTCACTATAAGGGATCCTATCTGTTTTCTTCATTTCTTGGTTTATATCATTGTAGTTAGTAACATTTATTTTCATTTTTGTTCTCCTTGATGCAGTTTATTGGTTCTCTATTTCAAGGACAAACTCAGCAAAACTAGTTATTTTCATATTTAAAAACGTAACACTCTAGCTAGCAAGATCTAATAAAAAGAGAGTTCTTAGATCAAGATGTGACCACTTCTTTCAGCAAAAGTAAAAAAAAAATGAATTAATCTGAATGTTGCATTAGTAGCTTTCAGTAATAACAAAGTAGTTCATGGCTGATTTGATATACAGACGTGGGGAGAAAGATGGGAGAATCCTGAATAACATTTTAGAGGAGGCTTTTCATTATAATCTAAGCTGGAAAAAAATGTGGGAAGGTTGTTAGAGGCATTTCCATCAGTTGACTTATCTCTTAGATTTTATCATGACGTTGGTGAGGTCTTCAGTTACTGGAGTGAGCAGTTATCTAGTTTTTACACACAAGCACAGTAGATTTTTGTCTCAGTAAAGACAGATGCACAACTGGATAAACACATATTTATGTATTTTTCAGATCTTCTTAAAATAGCTTCACTGTCTTCCTGTTCATACAATTCTGCTTATTGACTTCAATGTATCATATAGAAAATACAAAATCTAAGCAGTGAAAAAGTCATTCTGGATCACTTTCTTACTACCAAAGAAAGTGATGGCATTGAAGACATAATACAGTTCAATGGTCCATTTTGATGCTCAATTTGTCAGTACTTGAATCCAAGGAATAGATTTGTTGAGAGAACATTGAATTCCTTTAAACAAGTAAAGTTTAAAGAATTATGAATGCCGGTGTATAGACAAAAAGAGGATGTAATACTAAAAAATAGTAAA
This sequence comes from Columba livia, assembly GCF_036013475.1. Lineage (NCBI taxonomy): Eukaryota > Metazoa > Chordata > Aves > Columbiformes > Columbidae > Columba > Columba livia. The sequence goes on from NC_088604.1 coordinate 71,809,591, forward strand.
GACCATCCCACATATCATAAATAGATGTCACAAGAAAAAAAAAAAAAAGGAAAACTCACGAAGATCAGTTTCATAAGAAAATGCAGTAAGAGATAAGACATAAAGGCTTTATAAGTCTGCAGTGCACATGGAAAATAAGGTGACAAAGTAGAAAGAAACGTGACTAAATGTAAGCCTAGAAATCCCATAGGCAATGTGCTACAAAATCACTACTTTGGAAGGTCATGACACAGCCTTTTATTTATTACAGGTACTCTGAAGTAACAAGCTGCCAAAAAACGATGATGATGGCGCAGAGACAGAGGGTGGAAGCCAAGTCCCAGCAGGTGGTCAGGTGGAGTGGGGTACAATGTGCAAGCACTCAGGATTCTTCCACAGCTCCCCAGCATCATGGGGCTGAGCCAACCTACACCAACTGAGCCTGGACTCAACACCTTCTCCTCTGTATTACCCAGTCTGATCTTTACTGAAACACACAAAAAGTTCTGCTTCCCCTCTTTAGAACCCTCTTTAGAAATGGCATTCCCATTCCCCCTGAATTCACGGATGTCTTTTGCCAGTATTCTTTCCTTTTGTTGATGGCTTCATATTTTTTCTGTTCACTGTTGAAGACCTGAATTTTGCCATCTTGCTTCATTCCTGCAGTTCTAATATATGGCATTGCATAAAGTTTTCATAACTCACTGACCTTCTTAGAATTTATTCAGTGGGGATTTGGATCTGTATTTTAGGCATCCTGAAGTTTGATGACATACATATTAAAAGGATTTGTGTACAAGTAGTATTAGTCAAGTCATCCTCTTCATTTCGACTTCTCTCTTTTTTGAAGAAGTGTTCTTCTTGACTAGTGTTCTTTAGTTTTTCCTTACACTTCATGACTGATTGTCTTCTGCTCTGCATGTTCCAATAGAACAGCGGTGTCAAACTCATTTTTACCAGGGGCCACATCAGCCTTGCGGTTGCCTTCAAAGGGCCAAATGGAATTTTAGGACCATATAAATGTAGGAGTAGCAGTTAATAGTTGGAAAAAAAAAAAAAAAAGTGTATAATTGTATGTAGAAATATAGACACCCAAGAGCTCTATGAACTTTCCCAGTCTCTGATATATTCTCTGAATATGAGGAGAAACTTCTTTACTCTGAGGGTGTCAGAGCACTGGAACAGGCTGCCCAGAGGGGTTGTGGAGTCTCCTCTGGAGACATTCAGAACCCACCTGGACACATTCCTGTGCGATCCGCTCTGGGTGAACCTGCTTTAGCAGGTGGGTTGGACTAGATGATCTCCAGAGGTCCCTTCCAACCCCAACCATTCTGGGATTCTGTGATTCTGTAAATCAAATACCTAAACGTTTAATTGAGTGCTCAAGAAAAAAAAAGTACATTTATAGTACCAACAGAGGAATTTTCAATTCCCAGACCAATTAATATGTTTCTTTCAGCTACATCCAAGATCATTTTAGTGACACATAGCATTTCTAATTTTAACATATTCTCTCTCTCATTTATATTCAGACTAAATATAACTGAATACAACATGAAGAAACTAGATCAAAATGTACTCCCCCTTAATAAATTCTTACTAGAAACGGGGCTGGCAAGGACATAAGAAAGGGAATTCCTGAAATGGAGTATTGAAAATTATTGGCCAATGTAGCCTGCTTCTCAGTCAAATCTGCTCTGAGACTGATATAATCATGAAGAGGATATGAGAAATGAGGAAATATTTCAACATCTGTTCTCTAGCCTAGAATCATAATTTGATGGAATAATTAATGCATTTTTAAACCATTTGCAATCTAATTAGTATATTATTCATATACATTTTGCATGTTTTGTGCATGTAAGTATAATTTATAGAGGCATGATGCTACCTCCACAATTTAGTCACTGAGGGTGTATTCACTAAAAAATTACCTTGATGCTTCTTCTAATTTCTTATTGAATATATCTGAAAGCCCCTCTGTCCAAAGGTAAGTAGGAAGGGATTTTCAGTTGCAAAGACTGCAAAGTTATTTAGTAGATATTATCAAATGAACATATCTGTCATGCAGTAGCAAACTAGTATGGATTTCAGCTGATTTGCGTGTTTTGCAAAAGCTTTACCAGCAGTATTCTTTCAATAAAAGTTTATCAGAGGATTCCACAGTCAAGAGGAATAATCACTTTGTCTAAAATACACTCCCTTGTTCAGTGGTGAAATGACAACACGACTTGAGAAAGAAGTGGGCAAAAAATTAAACAAATAGCACTTAATATTGATATGAACAGTAACAAGAGATGCCAAAGATATAAAATGAAATTAATTACAAATGAAATTAATTACAAATATTTTGTAATGCTGAACACGAGTAAGCAAGATAACCTGCTTGCTCCACTATAAGACAGGTAGCTGGATGTCAATATGGATAAAAATAAATTCAAAAGTTTACAAAGGATGTACTTCAATTTGAAGCTCTAAAAACATATGTACTATTAATTCGGGTCAACAAAGCTTTACAGAAAAGTAGGTCTTGCCAAACAAAACGTTTCATTTTTTTAACACGGAAATGAGCAGCTTGGCTGAGAAAGATAACTTCCTTTGCCAGGAACGCAAACTGAAGGAGTTGCCTCCTCCTCACCCTCAGCCACATCCCAGCTGCTGTTCCAGCACAGCCGACAGGATGAGAGACTTAATCTACATTTGAAATAACACTTTCCCCCTCATTTTTAAAATCTTCCACACTCCTTAATGAAAGGCATGGAGCTGAAAGGCAAAGGTAGGAGTGAAAGGTCAAAGGTGAAAATGTACATTCTTATGTGCTAAAATTGCCACCAAAGCCTCCATTTCATGGAGCCACCACCTAGCTGATGTACGGCAACAAAATATTGTCATGAGGATTAATTATAAAATGAGGCTCTTATAAGAATTTTTCCATAGTTATTGGCACTAAGCCTGATGCTTTGCAACATGTTTTAATCAATAGTACTTGAATAAATACACAATCATATCTGACGTGTACAGCTTTAATCCCAATTATATTTATGATATTGAAATATAGGAAGGATGTAAGAGAGAGGTATAAAAAAGATTCAACTGGTGGAAAAAATTACAACAAAACAAGACAGGGAGCTCAACCTGTTGAACTCTTTAAAGTAAAACTGATATATGACTTGATCACATATGGCAGAAATATCAAATGCAGAATATGTTGAGAAGTCATTCAAGCCATCTTAATCTTACTCACATTAGATTTATGCTAGTATTTGCTTCAGTGACTTTTATGGAATTGTCAACACAGGTGAACACCTGATAATCCAAATCTTCAAAAACAGGTCTATAGAAATTCCTGCTATGCTGTTAAGGAGAAAAGATACAAATGCCATCATAATTTGATGAACTCTTTTTATTTTAAAGGAAAGATAGCTAATATTTTATAAATTCCCATAATGCTAGTAATTGCCACCAAAAAAGAAAAAAAAAATAGATGGATGTGTCTACAAAATTGCCAGTTTGAAGATTTATTTAGTCAGTGCTGCATAACAGTGCTCTTCTAACTTCCTGATTGACAGCAATCACCACGCTATCAAACAAAATCTCATGAGTGGCAGCCCTATTTTTCTGAATGATCAGCCCAACATAATTGCAGGAGAAATCCTGATCAGCAGATACCTCTCTGGGTCCTCTCAGCCCATTTGCACCTATAAAGAAGAAACCAGCAGAAAATGAACCTGACAACAAAAGGTGCCGTTTTTGCCGGATTAGGGTGTTTCACCAGATTACAGAGGAGTTCCCCTTGCTCAGGAGGTAAGTGGTGGAAGCATATGGCTATGAACAGCGGAAACAGTGGGGGAAACAGGCTGAAGGGAATCGGGTATGTCCCAGCTGGACACAAAGAGCTAGAACGACTCATCCAAGCCATTTAACCACTGTTTCTCACACACGGGCTGTACAGCTCTCTCCTTCTCCCTCTCATGCTGCCTGCCAAACACCCTCTCTCGAGTCTGTCAGTAGGCAACTTCTTGATCTGTCTGGTTTAGCTTCTGATCAGGTCAGCCGTGGTTGTGTGGTCACTGCACTGGACAGGAATCTTTTACCAGCCTCACCACAGAAAAGAGCCTTATGTAGCTTCTTCCATGAAACTGAATAATGGTGCATAATACATATATGTCCTTTACCTAGATTTACAAGTTTATAAAGATCAGACAGCAATCTAATGGTAACAATTACACTATTGCTTGTCTAAGCCCTTTCAACCAGCATATATTGTCCACTGCTCACTGAATAAACAGGCAGAAATGAAATTTCTCCTATTTGAGATAAGTTTGAGATATTTGTTAGTTGTATTTAAATCACGGAATTAAAAAAAATACAGCCATAAAATCACTGGATTTTTCAATTATAATACGATGTGCAATTATCTTAAATTGGAGGTAAAAGCTGGGATCTGGTTACAAATTATGAGAACCATGAGAACCATAAGCTGCTATCAAACTAAAGAAACAAGAAGAATATAATTCTGAAACCTAATTTTTTTATAACTCGAGTCTCTCCCCATATGAGAAACCATAGTACTATTTTTGTCCTTCCCAGAAACTTACTGATTAGACAGGACCCACATCTTTGTTATCTACCTCCTGAACCATTCAGTATCACCCATCCGTCTACCTAATATTTGTAACCGTTTTCTTAGAATTAAATGAGTTGTATATTTTATGTAAGAGCAACACACAAATAGATCTTTGTAAACGAAAAACACTTCCACATTCCTGGTGTAATCCCATGACATTTGCACTCAGCATGATTCAGCAGCAGGAGACAATGCTGACACTCAACTCGCTCCCTGTATACATAATTATACAAACACATAGTGATATAATACACTGAGACAAAATGATCCCAAAGGTTTTCTCTAGCTGCACATCTCCTTGTTCCTGCAAAAGAGCAGAAGGTTCTGACTCTATAGCATGTGTTTTTATTTACAGTATATGTTCTTTCTGATGTCCTTAGAAGCAAGGTAGTCCCCTTACTAAACTCCATTCATGCTGTCACAGCTATACTAGTAGATCCACCTGGAATAACTGAAAGCTAGTGCAGAAAGCAAGCTTCCTGGCTAACCTGCAACAATTTCTAACATCTGTGGACACAATTGAATTAGGAATCCACAGGCTGTTCTACTCATTCCCTATCATGGCAGGATCCTCTTGTTTACAACTACCAGTAGTATCAAGCAGAAACAATTTAGTCACCATGGTGGGGCAGCTACACTTCCCCCCACCATCACCCCAGACCAAACAGGCACATACACACCCCAGTCTGGGGACGGGAAAGGCAAGACCCCCTGATCAGCCAACAGGGCCTTTGGTCAATGAAATGCCTTGGTTGAGAGAAGCTGCTGGATCAATGACCACAAATCAGACTTTGACCTAAGTCTATAAACGGAGCCCACCAAAGACTCGATTTTGAGTTAGTCGTCTCAGAGCAGTTGGCAACGTTTCCCTTAGAACCACGACACCATCTCAAGAAACCCCTTAAGATTTAGTGCCCTCACTTTTTGGTGAGCAATTATATCTTCCGGACTGTCCTTCAGCGTTCTTGCCCTATTGGTACATGATTCTGGATATCCTTGAGAGTCGTCCTTCGTGAGTGGGTTAGTGCGTACTTTGAATCATCACATCTAAGCTTTGGGAATTCCATATGTCCTGTGTGTGTTGTTTGTGTACCAATTAATTCCCAACTGGTATTTGGAACGTGTGATTATGTTATTGGAGCACTGCGTGATTTTGAAAAACCTTGTTTCTAGCTTAGCTTTCTGCTGAACTGTTTAGTTAGAATGAAGTTTGCTTTGAGTTTGTTATGTGTCTGGTCTGGTTTGGTGTGCCTCCGTGACATATGGCTCCTCCCGATCCATGCTGGGTGAAAGATAAATGAGAGGGTAACATGGGAAAGAACACTAGTGGCATGTGAATTACCTCATCTCCTGGCTTTGAGTCTCTGTTCCACACTTTCTTCTTCCTTTTCATAATGTTGTGGTGGAAAATATCTTACAAATATCATTTGTAGGTTGCAGTGCCATTACCACAACAGTAACCTGAACAGTGCTTATTAAAAACACATACATCTACAGATATCTAGATATTAGTAGATCACTATTCACATACTGTAAATATTATATATTGTCTGTAGGAATTCAGGAGATGTCCAACAGAAGAGAAAAGCCAAAGAGCAGTCTGAGAGGCTCTCGGAGACAACGATTATGAGTCACAGACTGACAAGAGACAGACATCTGTGTGTGGTCTCACTGGGAGACTTGCCTGAGTATCTAAAGTCAGAATATACATACACTGTATGTATGATTCACTTCTTTTCACCATCAAAATACTGTGAAATCTGGGCTGTAATCTGGCAACTGCTGTGACAGACTCAGCAGGCTGGGGGAAAAAAAAAAAGAAGACAAACCTAATCCATCTACAACCACGGAAAACTCTACTTAGAATTGAATCAGGGTGAGGAAACAGGTTCTCAAATATGTTAAAAAACACTTAATCATGGCAACTTTCAGGTCTCCTCTTTTCTGCCTGCTCTACAGATTAGTGGCAATAGTTTGAATCAAAAGGTGACATTGTTTGAAGACTGAATCACAACTACCTAAATAAAGATTATAACATACATTAAAATAAAGCAAAACCCTCCTTCCCTCCAATATTCAGTCCAATCTTTGATCAAGATCTGGGGTAGCAATTAAGATGTTTATGTTCTCATTTCCATGACATACTAAAGTGAACCTTAAATTACTTATTCTTGTTTCTGTAATTGTGTATTTCCTCAGCATAAGCATGAAACATAATTTACAATTTTAATATGCCATATTCCATACATTTTAGCCTATTTCACAGCACGTCTATGCAAGGCAGGAATACTTTAGAATCATAGAATAATTCTGGTTGGAAAAGACCCTCAAGATCATTGAGTCCAACCATAACCTAACTCTAGCACTAAACCCTGCCCCTAAGAATCTCATCTAAACGCCTTTTAAACACCTCCAGGGATACTGACTCCAGCACTTCCCTGGGCAGCCTGTTCCAGCACCTGACAACCCTTTCCAGGAAGCATTTTTTCCTAATATCCAATCTAAACCTCCCCTGGCACAACTTGAAGTCACAATGTTTAATTTCCAAATGATCATGCATTATCATTTCAACCATGCTGCCACAAAAAATTCAAGTCTATGCATAAAAATTGAATCATCCGACTTTTATCATACCAAGTGATGTAGATGAAATAATATTCCACTCGTCCTTCAACTCCCTCCTTGTTTCCCCACAGAAAACCAAATGTCCCCACACCTCCCATTTGCCCAGTCAGATGTGTGAGCAGATTTACAAGTCTTTAGGAATGTTATGGCCATTGACATATGATTTAAGAAACTAAGTTTGAGCTTTCTTTAATTTCACTTCTAAAACAAAAATGAAATAGAAATTGGTGGATTTGGTCAGTGACACACATGGAAACCACTATCTGGAGCTAACTGAGATACAACGAGATAAAGACTCCTTTCATCAAGAGTCATACTGAGGGTCACAGTGAAGTGCTACCAATAATCTGTTGCTTCAGAGGCTGCCTCCAAATTTATAGACTTTACAAGAGAAAAATAAAGATTTCTATATTATCTGCCTGGTGATACAGAATATTAGAAGAACTATTTATTATAAGTCCTTTATGGAAGTATTAGCCTTGCCACTAATATCTATTTAGATGGTTTGATAATTCCTTTCAAGAAATGAAAAAAAAAAACAACCAAAAACTGGGAAATATAAGTCAAATATAATTAAACTAATAATATTTTGATATGTTGCTGTGATAAAAGATATCACCCAAAGGCAAATTCTGAAGTTGTCCTTTTATTAATTGCCTAGAGACTCAAAAACATTAATGATACTTACAATGATGTACACCTTTTACATTATGCAAGTCTTAGACCTCAGCTCTAATCTCCTACTTAACAGTGAGAATTGTTCTTGCCTGAGGTCCCCTACTACTCAGACTTCAAGAGATTATAAATAGCTCTCCAAACCATATAACTTTTCTTTGATATAAAACAACCTCAGCCTTTATGAAAAGGAAAAGTGGCAGTAAGCAACTTGAATAGCAATGATGTTCCTCTGTAAAACAAAGGCCATCATTTGAGACATCAGCCATTCTCTCTATGACACTAGATTTAGAAACTGTGACTCTGGAACTCTGCTGAAGCACTGTGGTCTGTCAGGCGAGTACTTTTATGTACACAGGCACATTTGTAAGACAGCAAAGTAAGCACCCTATTTCACAGAAAACGGGTAAGTTTCTTTTAAGCAATGGAAAGCAATATTTCTGCTTTCTCCAAGACCCATATTACACGAAAGGTGTATGGGATAACACAGGGCAGGTCCTTCGTACTTTGGCAGGCTGTCCTTAAGTTGGAAGATGCTACCTGAAAGTCTTGTTGAGAAAGGTGATGGGTAGGTTGAGCAAAGTTATTGTTTAAGAAACGTTATTTCCTCTGGAGATGCAGGAGGTTAAAAGGAAGATATTCCATAAATTCAGCCCCACAAACCCATGTGATTTTTGCAGTATGTTTACCAAAAATGAACTCTCTGTTTGCCATGAATTATATTCTACATAGATCAGCACAATGTGCACTTAAAAATACATAAATGTTGGTCATAACTTATTAGAAACTTGATTAAAAATGATGAGGATCTGATGAAAAATAGCCAGGAATCATTTACAATTTTTATTAATTTTGGAATGTGCCTGTATACTGATTTTTTTTCAGCATGAACTAGAGTAGAACATAAATCTTCACTAAAGTATCTTCAGGATACTCTAGAGGACATCTACTGTGGTTCAGTCAAGTAAATATAATTAATATTAAACTCACTTGTCAAAATGAACAACAAAGTACATTTTGTGATATAGTATATTTAATTTAATATTAAAAGACTGCATATTCCACAGTGGGTTTCCAATTCATAATTAGTGATCTTTACTGAATTTATTTTTACAAATATTTTGTTTTAAACTAAACCCAAGAGCATTAATTTGCATTTTGCTTAGATTTTTTTCCATTGCCATGAAAAGCCATTCAGTACTTGGTTCTGACAATCATTCAAATAATGTAATATAACTTTTGAATTATACTTGGTGCCTATTTATGCTATTTGAGAATTTAGTCTTAGTTATCGTATCAATCAATAGGGTAAAAAATACATGCAGGTAAGCTTCATTAAAAAATGAGAAAAATACTTGAAATGTTACCTATATCCTCAGTCTGGCTATTCTGGAAAAGTTGAAAAAAAAAAAATGGCCATGGCTGGCATATTTTTCCACATTTATTTCCTATATGTAGATTAAGTTACGATTTCATTTTGACATATTTGTTGTTTTCTATGACACATTTGTATTGAGTAGACAAATTAATTGAGTATGCATGTGTTTGATCTATAAATATTTTATACATTTCTTCACTGAACCTTAACTTTTCCAGATGAAATAAATAAAGATAGACTTGGCTTCCCTGGCCTTTTTGGATTAGGCATTGTCTTCCAAGGAGTAGGAATTTTACATGAGAAATTTTTGTAAAATGTTACACAAATATCTTTATCTTTCTTGATATCTGATCATTTGATTTGAACCTGGGGCTTAGAGGGGGAAAAAGAAGCAGGAAAAAGGGAAGCTCTATGAATCTTGCTTGCCTTCGGGTGACTCTATAGCTCTCATTTATTTTTGTGCTGACCTTCATGAGGATAACTATTTTAAAATATTTTAGCACAGATTATTAGGTATTTGAATAAGAAGTACTTACTTACTTCAAAAGTAAGTTTTTTACTTACTTTAAAGTACTTACTTTAAAAACTCCTAGTGTCTAAATGAATATATGAACCTCAGTACCACACAGAGCAAACTTACACCCAAACTACCAAGCTGACATCGACTACTGTACTATCAAAGCTGCACTGTTATACATAGAGTCTTCCAAACAGCCTTGATCCATAATTACCGCACGGTGGAATGACAGAAAGGCTACACAGTTATGGCAATCATCTTCTGTTCCTCCTTAAACACCTTTTCATGTAAACTATTTAGAAATGATGGTTTCTTTAAATTCCAAGATGCATGTTAACATAAATACACAAATAAACATATATGCAATAGACTGGTACTTCACAAATCCATTAATAATTCCTTTACACTGTGTTCAAAATTGTGTTAAAAAGCTGAATATACTTATTCTCTACAAAGAAGGAAAAGAATCAGTTGAATCACAGTAAAAACCCCATTATTTGGTCTTCAAATAACAAAAAAGTTTGCGTGCCATAGTTCATGCTTCTACAGTTTCTGAGAAAAATATTAACATCACCAAAATACATCTACATTCAATTTTACTGAAAATCTTAAAAAAAAAAAAAGATAGATAGAAAGACTAAAGATGACAAAAATAATCACAGAAGTTTCCCCGATAGATTTACACTTATGATTCTCATCATCTTAAGAGAATTTAAACTGCAGATATGTTGTTAAGTTATCAGTGGACAGAATAAGATGGTGAGAATATTTCCAGTGGAAAACCAAGATGTGTTAAAAGAATCAAAGATGACAAGCTCACAAGCTGCAAAAAAGCATAACTCGTACTGTGAATATTATTCATCAGGTTGAAGTCTTTTTAAAAATGCCAAGGGATAGTACAAGGTTGACAACTGCTCTCTGGGAAGTTCTGTTTTGTCAAGAATTTCACAGATGTGATTATGCTGTGTAATTTCAATATATTTTACCAGACTCCTTCACGCATGGTTAGCAGTCTACTGAAAAATATATCAACAAAATTCGTGTAGTATTTCAACATATTCAGTGTCACTTAGATTAGGCTAACTGAATAGTTGCAAGCGATTTAAAACTTCCTACTGAGTTATTTGGCATTATTTTGTTATTTGTTCTTTGACACTACCTGATTATTAAACACAATCCCTCGCCATAACAGACTACCATATAATAAATATTTATCCAGAAGGGCATATAAGAAAAAGCATTCTTTGCCCTTGACATTCAACAAGTGAGAACTCTTCCTGCATTATTCCACAAAAAAATTTGAAGCATATGTACCAAAATTCATAAATTAAAAAAAAAAAATCAACAACAACAACAAAAGAGTGAGTGTCAAGAAATAATGGAAAATACACTTCTATGTTTCCAATGGAAGGGAATTTAAGAAAGCTAAGTAATTCAATGAAAATAATTAAACAGTGCTACAAATAAAGACTAGAAATCTCTTCAGTCTATTTTAAGCTAATGTGTCTTCAGTCTATTTTAAGCTTCTTCATCTTAGTCATCTCTTTGAAGCACCTAACAAGACACACCATACAAGCACTTCCCCTGACAGGTTTCCAAGGACCACTAAGGCTTCCTTGACCATCACTTGACCAACACCCAGTATCTCTATCGTAATAAAAAAGAAACACATTTTTTCCTCTTCTCTGCAGTAGACCAATAAAAACCTTGAACCATGAGATTATTTAAATGAAATACAAATACACAAGCACAGTGATGAATATTTTCTTTAGCTATGTCTAAGGAATATCAGCAAATTCATCAGCGCAGATGCATATCTAATGCTTATATCTCTAAATTCAGGACTGCACCTATCCTGTCATATAAACCTTTCAATTTGTTTTTCATGTTTCATAATGAAATAATTTTCCTTTCTTGCTTCTATAACTCTTCAAAAGCACTTTTCACAACCTTATTCTGTTTTTAAAAATCCTCTCTATAATTACATGACAGATAGTGTTATGTTCCTCCTTTGTGGATTTTCAGTACTTGAGTGATCACAGAAAGAAAAAAAAACATGATCACAAACTCCTGCAACACTATGGAAGGAAGAATTTATAATTATAATAGCTTTTACATTTGCAATAAATAGATATACAGTTCATAAAGTGTGAAAATCCACAGAGAGCAACCTGCATTACAATAATAGATAAAATCAAGGGAGCTCTACATAAATTTCTTGAAGATAAATAGCTTTGCCCTCAGATCTGAGCTTTTTAAATACTACATTCCAGGCTCTGTCTCTTGTAGTATTCATTATATTGCAAAAGCTCAATATATGTAAAACCACTACCTCATCAAAGTCAAAAAGTGTTTTGACATTCATTTCAACATGGGCTAGACCTACCCTAAGATCAAAAGATACAAACATGTTGAAAAAGAAAGGAAAAGCACACATAAAAAACCAGTGATCTTTTTGAATGTATGGTCTTTCCTTTTATAGAAAAACAGCTTCAGGATTAAACCAAACTGTCATTGCCGTAGGGATAGACGTATGAAACATAACATGTTGCCAGATCTCAAACGTTTAACTACAGTTTTGGTTGTGTGTGTATGTTTTTGATGCATTCCTTTTTTTTTTGTCTCAAGTCCTTTTATAGTTCAAGTCCTGTGATGTTTCAGTGGTGTGTTTGTGAAATGCAGGGCAGTTTATCCAAATAGCCATTCCTGTTCTAAAAGTTAAAACCACCCATCTGGCATATAACTTGATGCCAACCGTTAAGCACTGAACTGACAGAGGCTCATGACAAAATTCTAATTATCTTCATGTTTTGCATGAGAACAGTAGAATTAATATGGAGGCTATTTAAATGTGAAAATGATTGATGTGTGCCTCAGCAACAGCATCTCCTAACCTTAACCACAGTTAATGATTCAAATAATGCCAAGGCACCATTTTGAGGAGATGTGTAAGGAATTTGGCAGGTGCTTCAGGTTTCTGGCTTGTTTTAAGAGTGTTTCCACAAAACTCAAGTCAAATCATCCTCTCCTTCAATGACTGCTCTCTGAAATAATATCCATCTGGTGTTAAAAAAAAATGTACTGAAACTTGTTCCTGGTTTCGTAGTGGCAAGTTCAACTAAGCGCAAAGGGAAACTGCTTATTTGAATCTCCAGAACTGAATCTTATTATACGAATTAAGACACATTTTAGGGGCCTTTCTGAGCATTTTAAATTAATCAATTAAATTTATAACTCTGCCTATTGGAGTAAGGGCCCTGATGGTACCACCAGCCCTGACTGTCCCTGCCCAGCTCCCCAGGACTCCCCACAGCCCAGAACCCCATGTCAGCCCCCGGGGACATCAGCCCCTGCCCCAGTGATGCTGCAGCAGGGCCGGTTTCCAGCTCCCCACAGCCCTGCCCAGCCGTGGGCCCTGTTGAGCCTGGCCTACCCACAGGCCCATGTCTCAGCCTCTCTTCAGCCTGTTTTCAGAGATGCCCAATTCACAGTATCACAGTATCACAGTATGTTTGGGATTGGAAGGGACCTCAAAAGATCATCTACTCCAATCCCCCTGCTGGAGCAGGAACGCCTAGGTGACGTCACACAGGAACATGTCCAGGCGGGTTTTGAATGTCTCCAGAGAAGGAGACTCCACAACCTCCCTGGGCAGCCTGTTCCAGTGCTCTGTCACCCTCACTGAGAAGTTTTTTCTCAAATTTAAGTGGAACCTCTTGTGTTCCAGCTTGATCCCATTACCCCTTGTCCTATCATTGTTGGCCACCGAGAAGAGCCTGGCTCCATCCTCATGGCACTCACCCTTTATATATTTATAAACATTAATGAGGTCCCCCCTTAGTCTCCTCTTCTCCAAACTAAAGAGCCCCAGCTCCCTCAGCCTTTCTTCATAAGGGAGATGCTCCACTCCCTTAATCATCTTGGTTGCCCTACGCTGGACCCTCTCCAGCAGTTCCCTGTCCTTCTTGAACTGAGGGGCCCGCTACTGGACACAATATTCCAGATGTGGTCTCACCAGGGCGGAGTAGAGGGGAAGGAGGACCTCTCTCGATCTACTAGCCACCGCCCTTCTAATACACCCCAGGATGCCATTGGCCTTCCTGGCCACAAGGGCACAGTACTGGCTCATGGTCATCCTGTTGTCCACCAGGACCCCCAGGTCCCTTTCCCCTACACTGCTCTCTAATATGTAATTTCCCAACCTATACTGGAACCTGGGGTTGTTCCTGCCCAGATGCAGGACTCTACACTTTCCCTTGTTAAATTTCATCAGGTTATTCCCCGCCCAACTCTCCAGCCTGTCCAGGTCCCGCTGGATGGCAGCACAGCCTTCTGGTGTGTCAGCCACACCTCCCAGCTTAGTGTCATCAGCAAACTTGCTGATAGTACACTCTATTCCCTCGTCTAAATCGTTAATGAATATATTGAATAATATTGGCCCCAGCACTGACCCCTGAGGCACTCCCCTAGATACTGGCCTCCAACTAGACTCCGCACCATTGACTACCACTCTCTGGCTTCTCTCCTTAAGCCAGTTTGCAACCCACCTCAATAGTCTATTGTCTAGACCACACCTCCTCAACTTAGCTGTGAGGATGCTGTGGGAGACTGTGTCAAAGGCTTTACTGAAGTCAAGGTAGACCACATCCACCGCTCTGCCATCATCCATCCACCTTGTTACATTCTCATAAAAGGCTATGAGGTTGGTCAAGCATGACTTACCCTTGGTAAAGCCATGCTGACTGCCCCAAATAACCCTCTTATCCTTGATATGCCTTGAGATGGCACCAAGGATTAGCTGTTCCATTACTTTCCCAGGGACAGAGGTGAGGCTGACCAGTCTATAATTACCCAGGTCCTCCTTCTTGCCCTTTTTGAAGACTGGAGTGACATTTGCTTTCCTCCAATCCTCGGGCACCTCCCCCGTTTCCCAAGACTTGGCAAAGATGATGGAGAGCGGTCCAGCAATGACTTCAGCCAGCTCCCTCAGCACCCGTGGATGCATCCCATCTGGACCCATGGATTTATGGATGTCCAGACTATTTAATTGCTCCCTAACCCAGTCCTCATCAACTAAAGCAAACTCCTCCATTGACCTGGCTTCATCCGGGGTCTCAGGGGTACAGGGCTCCCCAGGACAGCCTCCGGCAGAGTAGACTGAGACAAAGAACGCATTCAGTAATTCTGCCTTCTCTGTATCTTCTGCCACCAGGGCACCCACCCCGTTCATTAGTGGGCCTACATTGCCTCTGGTATTAGTTTTATCTGCTACGTATTTGTAAAAGTTCTTTTTGCTGTCCTTGACCCCTCTCGCCAGCTGTAATTCTAAGGAGGTCTTGGCTATCCTAGCTGCCTTCCTACATCCTCTAACAGCAGCCTTATATTCTTCCCAAGTGGCCAGCCCCTGCTTCCACGACCTGTAAACTCTCCTTTTCTGCTTGAGCATACCCAACAGATCCCTATTCAACCACGCAGGCCTCCTGGCTCCCTTCCTTGACTTCTTTCGTGTGGGGATGCTCTGATCCTGAGAGTGGAAGAAGCAATCTCTGAATGCAATCCAGCTATCTTGGGCCCCTTTTCCTTCAAGCAGCCTTGCCCATGGGATTTCCCCCAGCAATTGCTTGAAAAGGCCAAAGTTAGCCCTGCTAAAGTCCAGGGTTGCAATTCTACTTGCTATTCTGTTCCTGCCACCCAAGATGCTGAACTCCACCATCTCGTGGTCACTGCAACCCAGGCAGCCCTCAACCTTTACTGCTTCGACCAGACCCTCCTTGCTAGTGAGGATGAGATCCAGCAGTGCACCTCTCCTAGTCGGCTCCTCCACCATCTGCATGAGGAAGTTATCATCAATGCACTGGAGGAACCTCCTGGACTGTGGCTGGCTGGCTGAATGGTCCTTCCAGCAAACATCAGGGAAATTAAAATCCCCCACAACAACCAGGGCCTGTGACTGTGAGGCCACTCTCAACTGTCCATAGAAGGCCTCATCAACTTCCTCAGCCTGATCTGGTGGCCTGTAACAGATGCCCACAACAGTGTCACCCCTGCCAGCCTGCCCCTTGATCCTGACCCATACACTCTCAACTCACTTGTCATCCACTCCTGGGCAGAATTTAGTACATTGTAGTTGCTCTCTCACATAGAGAGCATTGCCTCTCTCCACCACCACGCCTGGCTGGCCTGTCTTTCCTGAAAAGGGCATAGCCATCCATGACCACATTCCAGTCATGTGAACTGTCCCACCATGTTTCCGTAATTGCCACCAGATCATAATCTCCGGACCGAACATAGGATTCTAACTCCTCCTGCTTATTCCCCATGCTGCGCGCATTGGTGTACAGGCATTTCAGGGAGCGAGCAGAGCACACCAATTTCTCCCTAGGGGCACAGGAGGCCACCCGGTCCTCATCAGTTTTAGAACACTGCCCCACTGGGACAAGCCCAGCTACAACCCCATCCCCCTTCGAGCCTAGTTTAAAGCTCTCCAAATGAGCCCAGCTAATTCCTGCCCCAGCATTCTTTTGCCCCTGCGAGATAAACCTTTCCTGCTTGACACTGTCCAGACTGGTGACTTATAAAACCAACCATTATCAAAAAATCCAAAGCCCTGCCTGTAGCACCAGTCTTGGAGCCAATCATTTAGACACTGAACTTTCCTATTGCATCCCACATCGTTACTTGAAGATGGAAGGAGTGAAGAGAAGATCACTTGAGCCCCTGAGTCTTTCACCATCCTTCCCAAGACCTTGAAATCGTTCTTCATTCCCCTCAGACTACGGGAAGCAGCTTCTTCCCCATCTGTCTGGAAGACCAGTAGCGGGTAGTAGTCTGTCGGGTGCACCAGTTTGGGGAGCTCTCTAGCAATATCCTTGATCCGGGCTCCAGGTAGACTACAAACTTCCCTAAGATGAGGGTCAACCCTGCATATTGGGCCCTCAATTCCTGGGGTTGCCCTGGTGCCCCTGACCGCCTGCTCCTGGCTGGGATGAGACAGGCCCTGGCTGCCAGGCCCTGCCTGGCCACCCCACCCCACCAGACCCTGACAACCCAGCTCTCAGGGAGCCCTGACACTGAATGCCACATTTTTTAACCAGTTATTTCGTCTGTCTTACTGATTAAGATAATTAAATAGCACATAAAAACTGTTGTTATTATAAACTTCTCTTATTATTAATGCTTTCTATTGAGTATTTTCTTTGGTCAATCCAGCAAAAGGTTGAATACTAGAATATAACAGTAGGATACATGAATATTTAACAACAGTTCTAGAAAGCTGTTTTCATTTGCCTTGATCTTCATATAATGGAGATACAAAATCTTACTCTCAGTGAAGTGTTTTGAGATTGTCAGGTTTGAAAAAGAACAGAGGTCTAAGTTCAAAAGACATGAAGAATACTGGAGGGCCCTCAGAAGGAAGGTTACAGGTGCAGGAGATTCATCGCTGCTCTTGCTCCCTCCTCTTGTACAATACAAAAAATTATTATTCATCATTTGGTCTAAGTCACGGTGTGATGTTTTTTCTCATCACAGTCTCAATCTGATGAAAACGGTGGTACATTATTTTCAGAAAACAATATTCAATGTCAAAAACAATTAGAATTTTCCAGCTGCAGATCAGTGAATGGTCTGCATGTTTTATTTTTATCTTACAAATATGCTGGGCTAGTGCTTAATATAAACATTAAGAACCAGACTCAAAAGACAGTCCTTAAAACTGATAATATATTAGCTCAAAGAAAACTGCTGGCTGTTTTTAAAGGATACCAGAGCTCAAGCTATGCATAGGTAAAATTTGGAAATAATAAAAAATTAACTCTCAGGATAAAGCCTGATAATTCAACAGGATACTGAGGAATTCCACTGCAGAGAATGGCAGAAAAAAAATTCTACCCTCCATTTATGAAAAATTTGATTAGATACAGAGGTCTTCGTACAAGAACCCAGCCAAAACTATACTGCTACCAAAGCCATTGCTTAGGCCTCCTCGATACAATCAAAGCTCAGCGCTACGGAGTATGTATTCACACATACTTTTTTCCAAAGTTCACATGTCGTTATAACGCCCTAAATTCTGCTTCTGTTTCATTAGCTACAGTTGTTGATTCTGCTATCATACAACTATGGATGAGAAAACAGCATGAGTTTCAAGAATAATAATTTTCTTCCAGATCTAAATCTTTGTTTCCATCTCTATCCAATTTTAGGATGACACAAGGTCAATATTCCAAAACAAAAGATTCCATTAAATTTCAATACTATTTCTTAACGTAATTAAAGAGATGGCATACTATTAAATACATATTTCAGAATACCCAAGTGGAAACCAAAAATGTTACTAAAACTGTCTGGAATAAGGCTCAGTGGCTCTGCACATGTCAATCGCTGAAAACTCCAATTGCTACTAAGAGTTTATGAGAGTCATTGAAATTCCACAAGGCTACTGAGTCCTGCCAGCATGAACTGAGTCTCAACATCAAGTTCTGCAACTTATGTGACTAAGTGAATAATTGTTATTTTTCTTAATCCAATAAAGATGACAGTATAAAAAACACGGATTTTAAGTTGTCAAATACCTAATGAGAAAACTGAAGATTAAAAAAAAAATAAATTGCAAACAATTATAACAAACATTTCTAAAAGTGTTCATTTTTGGTTGTACAGTATGTGAAACCTCTGTGTTACAGAGTTGCTAGATGAATAATTTATATAATGCATATTTAAAGCATGGATTTTTTTGATATCTAAATTTGATATCTAAATTAAATACAGATGAGATTATTATTATTATTATTATTCATAACCAAATCTGTTAAGATAATATTCATAGTCAAATACAGTCTTAAAACAAAGAAATTGCTACTCTGTCTCCATAATATCTCTCTCATCATCACTGGCAGCTGGAAGATCAGCAGGTTTTCATCTTTTGTCGTTAGTTACTGGGCTTGATGATGATTACTATGCCACTTGAGTTTGGGATCAAATAATTAGTACTTGTAACTGAGAATGTGAGCCTTATCACAGCTGCTGCCACTCTCATGGTAATTGCAATGCAAAGATAAAAACGTGTTCTATATTACTGTGTTTAGTCTGAAGTTTGTATTGAAAGTCCTGATAGAAAACCATGCCAAAATCCCTGAAATGTTAGTCAGACATTCCTAAAAGTCGTCAGTTATTAAAATGAGTCTTTTAGTAAAAAGCATTATGCACATTATGTCAAACCATCCAAACCTACATAGACACAACATTTATCTGGGATTGTATCATCTCTAACAGATTCATAAATATAAGTTCTTTATAGTGTGTGCTATCATCTCCAGAACATCAGCATTGACCCCACCTTACAGTTACCTGCAGAAGGACATAGGGAATACCTATCAAGATCCCACCAGTGCTGCTTCAGCCGCGCTGCACTGAGCAGGTGTCCTCCACGGCCGGCTGAGATTCTGCCTTGGAAATGCGCAGAGGGAGAAGACCCAGAGTGAGACCTACACTAAATGTCTCACAGAGAGTTTGCCTACTGCTCTTACTCCACGTGTTGCCTCTTATATTGTTTCTACGTGCTCGTGGATGTCTACAAATTGTATGAGATTATAATAATTACTCAAAAAACTCCAAATTATGGGATGATAGAAGAAGTAAATTTCTTCCAGAAAACTAACATAACACGCAAGGAAGAAATACAGCAACAACTATGGGTAGTATGAATACTTTAAAAGAAAAGCTATTTTTAAAAATTCTGTCACTATTCCTTAGAAGAAGAAAATGCTGATTTAAAACTCTGAAGAAAAAGCTGTTTCTGTAGCATTCACAATGAACAAACTTTTTCAGTATAATTTCAGAAATTTCTTTCATGTTTTAAAAATTAAAATAGGTATATCTTATCATATATGTTATTATTTTTAGAATATTTTTACCAAATTTCTAGTACTCTGTGACCAAGCAGGCATTTCTTTAAATTAAGAAGGACAAATTTGCCAAGGCCAGGCTGGATGGGGCTCTCAGCAACCTGATTTAGTTGAAGATGTCCCTGCTCATTGCAGGGGGGTTGGACTAGATGAAATTTGAAGGTCACTTCCAACCCAAACTATTCTATGATTCTACAAAATTTCAGCAAACTTTAAAATACTAATAATTTCAACTGTGATTCTGGGCACAAGCTTAAAGTTCCTTTTAATAACTGCCATAAAACAATTATTGTTTAGTTTAGACAGTGTAGTCCAGTATTTATCACATCTAAATATAACAACTTTATTTCCTACATAGAAAAATTTGTGAACTGTGGCCACTTGAATTTTATAAATTGGAACACAGACAGAGTGTCACAGTTCTGAGAGTTACGTTATGGAAAGTGATAAACACTGAATGGTACAGTTCCGGTAAGAATATTATATTTAAATACATAATCCACTGGACCATGACATTTTCATATGGTTATCATATTTATGGCTCCAAATTTTCAGGAAAGAGGAGGAAAAAGAAAAAATGTATTTGGAATTTTTTTAATTTCAAAATGACAACTATTTATTTGGGTCAGACATGAGTAAGAATTTTTTCTTATGACGGAATCATATTTTTAAAATATGTGTAAATAAAATAAGTAAAATTTTGCCTTGGGTTAGGAAATGCATTCCTGCAGCCAAAAAGAGGAGAGAAAATGTTGAATACGGAATAGGCAATGGTTTATCCATGAGGGAATCAAGGAAATTATAATAATCATTTTGGTGACCATCATAACATAACAACTAACCTACATGTTTTTTTATTTAAGATGGAGGTTGAGTTTATACACTATGAGAAGACAGAAGACCATACATTATATTTTTACAGTTGAACAAAAAGAAGTTTAATACTCTAAAAACTTAGAAGCTGGAAGAGGACACAGACTGAGCATGACTCTCTTGAACTGAGCCAAGAGTTGCTATTAGTGCACACATTAAAATTACAGAAGACTGATTCTGGCACGACATCAAATGCTACAAAGATGTAAAACTGTCTCTCAAACACTGTCCTGTTTTTTTTTCATGAAAATGTTTGAATGTTATCAGACCTGAAACGGAATCAGATGTCCAAACCTCTATATTTTTTGCAAAATGGAACCTCTAGTTTTTGGCTGGTACTACTGATTGCATGGTTTCCACTGACAATTTTGACAGAATAGGCAGTATTGAGAAACACTTCTATTGTGTAAAATAAGCATTTTCCAAGGGAAAATTGCTCCACCAGATATTATTAATTTGCTTTAACATTATTCTCATACATTCTAGTTTCTTTTTAACAATAAAGCACAAGATACCTAATTCTGTTATTAGAAGCTGCAGCAATTTCATTTCAAAGCAAAGACTGATGTATTTAAATTTCTGCACAATTCATCCTAAACTAACAATATTTATCTTGGCAAAGCTACCTCCTAAAGAAAGGCACATTGTAATTTAACTGCCTCAGATTAAATTAAGCTAGCGACAACACCACTCTCATTATGGTACGTTCCCATTTTCTCTTAATCTGTTTTTAAATAGTGACAAATTTATTAATCTCATCTAAATATTTCTCACTTCCAAGATACGACCATGCCTTAGTGTCAAATATGAATGAAGCCAAATTTCCAAGCTTAAACCAAAGCTGTTGAAGTATCATATAACAGCATATATACAGGTGCAGATTTGATACAGAATCCCATTGGACACGGTTTTCTTAAACATAATACTTAGCACTCAAGAGCTGCAAATTTGGATCATCCTCTAGCAGATTTTTTGTTCTTAATTCCTTGGCATATTACAAAATATTGTGAATTTAAATACATTTGTATAGAGACATTCAGGTCACGTCAGTTTTAATCACCACCATTTCTAGTTACTATTAAAATCTCTACTATATCTGTATTTTTGTTATTATTGGTATTTCAAGTTAAAAGCGATTTACACTTGATTATTCTTACATTCCTCAGGGCATATTAGGAAAAATTAGCACTCTATATAAATGTTTTGTATGCATAATATATAATTGAAGTAAAATATCTAATTTCATAGCAAGTCATTGAATAGCTCATAATACAGGCCTTTGACAACAGGGTCTTTACTTCCAGGTTATTAGTTGAAATTCAACATGGGGCAGAAAAGATAAAGATATCACGAGGTGCTAAAATGTCCATGACTTGTATTAAATGAAGTTCACAGCTTTTAGAGTCAGTGGGGACTATTATGATTCTCAGGTCTGGCTCCAGATTCAGCACAGGCCAGAAAGCTTTACAAAGTGATTTCTGCATGAAAACTGTGAACTATATGAGTAAAGAATTTATTTTGGAAAGGCGTTCTTCTTGGTTTACACTTCATCTGATGAAGAACCTACCCCGTTGCAACATCCCCTTCATTATCAAAAATGTGTTAGTGCCCATTTAGGTAAAAAATGTTACAAAAAATGCTCCAGATTCAGCACAGGCCAGAAAGCTTTACAAAGTGATTTCTGCATGAAAACTGTGAACTATATGAGTAAAGAATTTATTTTGGAAAGGCGTTCTTCTTGGTTTACACTTCATCTGATGAAGAACCTACCCCGTTGCAACATCCCCTTCATTATCAAAAATGTGTTAGTGCCCATTTAGGTAAAAAATGTTACAAAACACATAAAAACCCAAACCAACAAACAACAACAGCAACACCAAAAAAAACACCACCACCAAAAAAAAAAACCCTCAAAAAACCACCACATCAAAGCTTTGCAGTGGAGATGGCAACATGGCAACGCAATGTACTTGCCCCATGTGGATGGAGTAGTTCTCTCAGAAACAAACAAACAAACAAACAAACAAACAAACTACTATTTGTGACTAAAACAAAAATAGAAAAATACATATGACAGAGGGGAAGGGGTCTGAAAGCAAATAAGTTTCAGAGAACCAGCTTCCTGGGTTTTATACACTTGTTTTAGATCTACCTCTTCCTCTCAGATCTTATTAAAAAGAATATATTTATTTTGCTTTTTTGTTCAGCGTTGTTGATTTTCTTTTCTTGTTACAGACAAACCACTGCATTTTTTTAAAAAGAACTATATTTCAAGTTGTACAGTTGAATCCCAGCCTATTAATCAACAATGTAGAACGCTATCTTTTGACTGCAAAACAGACCATAAACTGAAGCACCTAATACTTCAGCTATATAAAATGAGTTATTGATATTTCAGTGCAGAGTACAGAAAGCTTCAAATTTTTTCATTTGTTTATAATTAGGCTCTAAATTTTAACTATTTGCACTACAAAGAAGGTAGAAAGTAGAGATATAAACTTTCTCCTGTATCCTTGTCACTTAAGTACCATCATTTCACAGTCTAAAGTACAAAGCTTTTCTCAGTCACTAATGAATGAGGTTCTTGTCCAATTGAATGCACGGGTATGACTGAAGAGCAGTAACTTGTGCACCATTTAAAAATACTGGTGGAAAACAAAATATGTGAGCTTTACAGCATAGGCAACACTAGTGAGCAGTATATTTAGAATACCTTTCCTCTCAGGATCAAAAGATTTTTTTTGAAAAAAAAAGTTTTACTCAGTAGATTTTACATTTGCCTACATCTGTGAGACTTGTTCTTCTTACTGAATAAAGTTATAAAGTGCTTTTCTAGGTTTTCAGAGTTTTTGAAGTGCTTCATTCCAGCACACATAGAAGACAGTAAAAAAGATTCCATCCTTCTTTGTGCACCATGATTTTGATTGATCACTTGCTAGTAAATTAACACTACACAAACCAGTAGATAGTGAAGGAATTGCATATATGGCATTGAGTGTACGCTTTGAAAATGGTATTTTTCCTCTTCCTAGCATTCTGAATGCATATATATTCAAAATAAAATCCTCAGCTTAAAGCTCCAGCCTCAGGCTGTGTCTTCAGAGACAGCAATTACTATCTCCATGTAAACTGAAAAATTTCAAATACAATTTTGGAGGACAGAGTGAACGCAGAAGCACAGTTTAAAGTTTCAATGAATTTCTTGTTCAGTTAACTTACTCTTAACATATTTATTACTTTGGGGAGGAATTTATTTGTTGGATTTCAAATTTGCAAGCATGATTTCCTACCTTCCTATATGACTTCCATTTTTTCTCTCCTTTTAGGGGATTAAAATAAATCACTGCAGGGCTTTTTTTGTGGTGTTTTTATTTTCCAATGGATTTTAGACTTAACTGTATTGCAAACAAATGTTACCAGTTTTCCTCTCTATACAGCTGGCTGGTTTTCTTCTTCTAGGTTCCTAATACACAGTCTCACAGACAAAAGACCAACATCTTCACTTGCTCTGCCCTAACTCTTACTACATGCCACTTATGCAGCTGAATGAAAATATTTCACTGTACAAAAAATGTGGTTTTGATATGCCAACAGCAACTTTTTAAAAAAAATATAAATTCTCAGAGAACTCATTTAATCCATCCTTTGATTTGAAAAAATTGAAAAAAGGTCTCATCTGATGAGGTATCCTTTTAAGATGACAACTCATGTATCAAATCAGTTTTCATAACTTGAAAAAATAAATAATCTCTTTGCTGAAAATAAACATGATAGACTTCAGTTTAAAGAATTTTTCAGAAAGCCATGTGTGTCTGTAAAGGGATGCTTATAATAGAAGTGCCTCTCAGCTACAGTGGTATTGGGTATTTAAGCACATCTACTTTATTTGATTTGCAGCCAATATCCTGATACAAAACCAATTGTCCTTCTATTTTTTCTTCCACTAGCTGTTGTTTGTTGTGATGACTGTGAGTAGTAGTGCCCAGAACACGGCTGATAAGGAATCCAAATTTATGCCAGCCTGCGTCTACATCCTGTTCACATAACCCCCTGTTAACTCCTGCAGAAGGTGACACAGCTGCAAGAAAGACACTATATAGTCCCTTATGTCTTAAAAGAGCTTGTCTGACTAGATCAGTTCATCCTGGACGTACTTCAGAAACACAGCTTTATGGATAAGGACTTCAAAGGCAAGTTCTCATTAATGTTCTTATTTCAGGAACCTTAATGAAGCATCACAACTACAGCACTTTGCATGTTTCTGTTCTATAATTTCATTTTCCCATACTTGATGACTGACCACTTGAACAACCACAGTGCATTTAAAATTCATAAATGCATTTTAACATCATACTAACAATGAGGTTCTTTTGCATGACATTGAAGGCAGAAGACAGGAGATGAAAAAGGCTTTGCAGTTTCAGCAGGGAGAAGATTTGGATTAGAAGTAACTCAAAAGCAAGACGTGCTATTAACTCTTGAAGGACGACTTTTGTGAATTTCCCATGTTGTCACTTCTGAAACACTCTCTAAATTATGAGCACACACATGGTTTTGCATTCCCATCTGCTATTACCCACTGATACCAGAACCTGAGCACGTCTGACACTTTTAACACTAACAGAAGGGATCACCTCATTGCATTTTCTCTAACCTTAATTTTCTTTGTTTAACTTCAGTGTTAGTTATTAATTTTGCTTTGGTATTATTATTTCTGCTTTTTTGTTGTCTTGTATACCACCTATTTTAACTTTGAATTCCCCCAAGGAGTGGATTAGCAGTGTGCAATTTAATGAGGAAAATTACTACTTTCTTGCCTTGCAAGATTTAGAAATGACAATTATAAAAATTCACATCCCAGCTTTTGCCCTGAAGGCAAGTCTTCAAAACAACACTCATACTATCTTCAGCAGTATATTTTTGTGAGCCATCCAGCAAGCCATTTGTTATAAAATTCACAGTGAGGCTGACATTTTTTGCTTTGCATCCATATAGGGACACAAATTTGCTTCTATTCTCTCAAAAATTCCATGTCTTTACAGAGTTTAGACTAATTTCAGGCTGCCTGACTGCAACAGTTTGTGTGCTGCCCAATCAGTTACATTTGCTGTGAAATCCACTGTTCAACTATGCTTACACATCTCCGTAGCATTCATCAGGACACATTGCAGAGCACGAGAAATTGTATTCACTGCACTACCACAAGCTAATGGAAAAAAGTAGATTAATGTCCTGTGTATACCACATAGCCACTAGACTCAAAAAGCCCCACAGACAGACTAAATAACTTCCAAATAAATTCCTGATACTTTTAAGATTGACACTGGCCTAGAGAAGGAAAAGTGTAAATAAAATGGGGCAGAGACTAATCTCTGGTTCTGAGGCTGGCAACACAGCAGTTTTTATTCGCTTACCAGAATTATTTTTATCCTTAATAGTACAGTAGTAAGTGCCTGTTGAGAACAGATCCTAGCATAAGCTGTTGACTCAAGCCACTCCTGAGAACCGCTTGGGAGATTGCTGGGTTGGAGCAGATCCAAACTACGCCAGAAAGTATGTTAGCAATAAAAATGCATGGATGACTGCTGAGCAGTGCTTGAACCCTCGCCATTGCCCTCTTTCATTCACTTGTAAATACACAAGCCAGGTGCCCAGTACTGATGCAGGGAAGCTGTCTTACTGAAACCAGAAAAGCCAAAACTGTCACTGCTTTTCTAACATACAGCGTGATCTTTGTAGCACCTGCTATGATGCACATGCTTATACAAGAGTCAGCAGGACTCAGCTGCAGTATCCAAGTCAGACTGAAGAGTCTTTAGAAAAGTATTACTTGGCATAAATTTCAAATCTTTTTATAGAAGCACCAGCTCAGGTCCCAGTTTTCACATGTCAAGACAAGTGATACTCTTCATATGAGGATTTAAGTCATGCAGCCTTATGCAGATCTGGCACAGAAACTATAAATGTAAAGACAAGAGAACTGATGAAGCTGAGACTGAGCGGGAACGTCCCAGCCAGGACATTATCCACGGAACTGCTGAAGCTGGATTTGAAGCTGATCTCAGTATATAAACCCACAAATACCCGCAAGAAAACAGACTGGAAACAAGCTTTCCTAGTCTTCTAATCTATCTTAAAGAGCTTTACTGTTAAAACATTAACTAAGGATGTGGAATTTCATCAGATTAAAAAGATACTTAGCTAGTTTACATAAAGACATCAACTAATTCTACCTCAAACATCTAATCTGACTTAATTTAATATTGTAAACTAATTAAACTGAAAACCTGAATTTCAAATCACATGTCAAAATTTATTAAAATGAAATCTACAGCATTTCTCATATTTAGTTTTACCATTTCTACACAAGTATCCTCTTTAATCAATGCAACAATTTCACCTTGGCTTGTTTCAGTAATAACATGGTTTTTACTCTTCAGAAATTTCTTTGCCATACTAAGTACCTGTATTCTAACTCGTACCATGTCTGCCCTTTGGAAATTTCTGTGGTGTCTAGTTTTCTTGACTTCCCTGCAAATAAGGTATTGCTTGTGTTTCTCCAATTTTTATAACAAGATAGTGAGAATTAACAAGCGCTACTGGGAAGGCTATTTTAACACGAGTTTGCCATGAAAAGAAAATAATGCATGTGCTGGAAAAATTGGTCAAATTGTGTACAAAAAGAGTGAGAATAGGTCAATGTATGCTGGATGAGAAACCTGACTTTATTAGATTAGGAGTATTGTAAACATCATAGAAATAGCATGAGACAGGAGTACAATTAAGTGAAAATCCTACCATAGGTAAAGTTTCTAAATCACAGGAAAGTCTGTGAAAGCCATTGAATAAGCCCTGCAATCTCTATATAAGACAGTTTCTTCTTATTTTCATGACTCATACTGCCGAAGCATAAAATGACTCAAAAATTGTTTTACAACCAGAAATCTAACTGGGTAAAAAGTTACTGAATGTGAAACACATCTAACAAAACTGAATCAAATGACAAAATCTGAAAGAGACTCTGGCATTAATAACAAGATTCACAGCTTTATTTCAATAGCCTGTGAAGCCAACCACTAAATCCATATGAATGAAAGGAGATTTTCAAGACTACAACATGCAAAACAAAGATTCATTTGTACAAATGATATTGTTTATATTTCTTAGCATCAATCTCCTCCATTTTTTCAACAATAACTGAGAAAAAATGGGAAGAAAAGTATTGTCACGGATTGGATGCTTTTTTCAGAGTTCATAAAGTAAAAAAACATTTATTGCAATTATCAGGGCTGCTAAGTATAAGTGAAAGCCATCAACAGTCATTTCATATTTTACTCCTTTTGCCTTGTCTTAGAATGAGGACACAGTCATCTTATTGCTGCAGATCAGATTGTTGTGTTGGGCCTTCAGCTCTAATTTCATAGAAACAGGGTACCCTCGTTTTTGATGTAATAACTCAAAGATTGCTGCTTGCATTAAATTCTATTGCTTTTTTTCTGACTAAAGTTGTTACATTTTACCAAATGACATTAAGTTATTCCAGAAGACATTGAGCTGACATCCAAATGCTCTGATTAGAAATGCCTATTATAAAATTAAAAAACCACTAAGGATTACCAGTTGTTTGGTTACATATGCTGAAAGTAGTCCTAATTCTCTACTCAAAACTGAATTGACTATTTACAAAAGAAGAGGAGGAACTTGCTATTCAAGGAAAGTTATAAAACTCAGTAAGATTTTCATGCTCAATTATAGAAAGACACATTCTTTTATATTTTATCTGGCTAAAAGATGGATCTTCAGTCACTGAGGCTCTCAAAGTTATTATCTATACTAACAGCAAGTACATGAGCACTATCAAATGGACAAAGAATAACTGGATATATAGTTACGTAAGATAAAAGAAAGCAACAAAACACATGAGAAACGAATCTCATAAATACAGCAGAAATTGTTGGCTTAACTATAAGAAAATTAGCCTTTTATTAATATGAAAGCATTGTTTGCTTAGTTTTCTGGTTAAATAGCAGTTTTGGCATGAAGCTAAAGGTCAGAATTTCCAGATCACACTTTCTGGGTGAAGAATCAACTAGCATAGAATACTCCTTGCTACAATCATTCTGAATTATTTTACAATTTTACTTCTATTTAATGATTAAGATGCATGACATTATTTGTTTTCAATTTGCCCACGTCTTCATTATTTGTATTTTCTATGAAGTGGCAAAACAATGAAATATTTTCTGTTCATAGCACGCATGAGTATTCAACTCAGAGAACTCTGCTAAAATCTTTCAAAGTGATTAACAAGTACAATGGACGAGTAGGTAAAATGCTCTACACAAAAGAATACAAATACAGAAAAAAAGGCAATATATTATCTATACATAAAGAACTAATCTGTTTTAAATGCCAAAGGAACCATCGTAGCAATTATCAAAGACATTTGCCAACTGGAACATTAAATCAATGCCTTAAACATTACTTATAAAGAACTACAGATCAGATCAGCCCCTATCCTCCTTTAATTCAATGACAAAATAACTTTTCTTAGTTCTCTGTGTTCATCCGACTATGCAAAAGCATGTTTCGAAGTTGTTCTTATAGATCTGTTTATGCTTCATTTTCTTTTATCTTTCTTTTTGTGCAGACCTATAGAAAATGCAGTTTGGTTTCAACTTTGAAATACCTGCTGTTTCTTAATGCATTTTGGAATTTTAAAAAGGTGTTATTTTCACAATCTGTTCTTATATACAAATGAAAAAGGAATTTTGAGTCAAAACGTTTATAACCAAGGTATTTTCTGAAGTTCTTATGGAGCAATTCCTAAAATAAAACCTGATGAAAGAACAAACTCATGCTGTGGGCCTTAGCAAAGCTTTCCTAAAGTGCTCAATACCTAATTCTATCACCTGACCACGGGGTAATGCCTCCTCATATTCTGCAAAGATGTTCAATAGTGAGGTACCTGGACACTGTCATCATTTAAAGTTTCATCAAATTTCCCAGAACAAGACAAATGGAAACATTCTGGTTTTGCTTGATTCTGTAGTACAGCACATAAATCTAGTTGGTGAAAAGCCACTTCAGTGTTGTGTCATCATATGTTTCCCAGCAGGAGAGGCTGGATAAATGAACTCACATTTGAAAAGATTCAAGCCTTCTGTTTAACTTAAGGGTTCATTTTCTGAAAAAGGGTGGTGTTTTTGGCAATGATACTTTGAAGACTTTCTGTGTGTACAACGTTTAAGGCACCAGCCAAAAAAGGCATCATGAAACATGACATCTATTTTCTGATGCTTAATAAATTAAACAGAAAACAAAAGCATAATACTTTTTAAAGATATCTTTAACTAATTTTGCTGTTTGCTGTCAGCATATAATAGTCGTCATCATGATACCTGCAACTCATCAACATATCAGGAAGAGTTACGTGGGTGATACATGGTCCTTTTGCATGGACTTTCTATGCAAAATGCTAAAACTCAAACAGTGTTCCACACAGAAAACAGATGTTTCCAGCTATCCCAACTTCAAGTATACTATTGTCGTGGTGATCAAGAGTGAGAAATACCCAAGAGAGAGAGACCACAAGGTCCTGACTCTCCTTAAATATGAAGCATGATGCTAATGGAATGGAATGCTCTTATTGATCAGCCTGGATGTCAGTCAAGCTCTGCCCCACCCCTGCCTCCCTTCCTCACTGCCTCACACCTGTGGGCAGAGCACTCAGAACATCCTTGGCTCTCAGAGCAGAGCAATTAAAAACATTAATTCTGTGCTGGTGTGTTACTTCTTGTTCTCAAACTAAGACCAAAAATGAGCATGCTAGCTATGAAAAAGAAAGGTTTCTAACTCCATGAAGAAAATTAACTCATTTTCAGTCAAACCAGCATGACTATGAAAATAAGGATTATGAAAGTTATGTGAAAATGAGTAATACAAGCACTTCAGGATACCTTCTGTTATTCATTTAAATAGGTAGCTAATTGAATTTCATGCTGCCACAAATTTTCAAAAGGTCACAGACTGAAAAATGAAAACCTTTGAATAACTGTAGAAATTGTCAGGTTTGAGCTGCAGATTTTGGCAGCCAGGATGGCTGCAGCTGGAGCTCTGGCTACCTAACAAGTTGTGATAAATAGCTTAGACACTTAAGAAACCAAGTCTTTAAGGAGGAAGTGGCTTTTTTTCTTTCCAATATGAACTTGGAAAAGGGTGCTCTGGATGGGAGCCATCTCTACTGTATTATTCTGAAAAATCCACCAGTCCACCAAACCACATTTTTGCCTAATCAATACAATTTGGTTTAAATTATTGTTGTTCATAGTTCAGCAATGCCTGAAGCTCTGAGCTGAAAGTGGGGCTACTTTTTACCAGACTCTGCTCAGAGGTAAAAAAAGAAAAAAGATACAAAGAGCCTGCAACAGATGAGATTGACAAATATAAGGCACAGAGAAAACTCACTGAAAGGCAAATGGCAGCTGTCCCGGATAACATTACCATTCTTATGCCCACGATACTTCTTCCATTTTAAAAGGATAATGTTAGTATTTGAAAGTTAATAATTTGGATTCATAGTTCATGTACCTTCATATAAATGAAGAATTTCCCTCCCTTTGTCCCTCCAAAAAATATTTCAAGCAGCTGAATGATCAGAAGGAGAGCAGTATGTGATCATAGCTTCTGCTTACATTCTTGCCACAGTTTGGAAAGTTATCTTTGGAACAGTAGGTAATTTTGAAATGAATGCTTAGAGCCTACTGCACCCTGCTATGACAGGTGATCACTGTGGCAGATCTGCAGCTTCTCAGTTACATACTGTGTGCTCAGAGAGATGCATGTATCTTTTTAAAATAAAGAACAGAATCAATGTCCTTAGTGAACGAGGCTGCAAATAATTCTACAGAATGTCACATACACAGAGCGGCCAGCCAGGCAAAACACAGTGGAATAAAAGAAGCAGTATTTTTGAATGAGGTATCATATCCATAGGGTCACATTCAGCAAAGGATTTGAGCAACCAGAACAAAATTGTTAGTTAAAAAAAACCAAACCAAACCAAAACAGAAAAACTCCCACAATTGGAAGAGACATCACTCCTAGTAATAATATTTTTAGCATGTTGTGTACAGAAAGAGGATATATAGTTGTATAGTTTTGTTAAGTTTATCACGGCAACAGTATTAATTTCCCCAGGTTTTCGACAATTTTATTTACAATGACTACCATAACCTTTTCCAAAAGTATTATTTGAGACTTTATGAGAAAATTTCCTGAAATTACCAGCAGCTGTGCTTATATATCAAAAGCAAAAGGAAAAAATAAATATAAAACTGTAACTTTCCCTATAAGACTACAGGAAGACTCATAGGAGCATAATAAAATACTGTTTTATAATACTCCAGTTATAACTAACTTTTTCATAATCCCAGGTTAGTACATGATACTAACATTCATCTGCAGAAAGGAGGATGTAATTCATTTTCTCCCTATAATTATCTGACATTTTGTAAATCAACAAACTTCAAATGTCAACATCCATTTAGATCAGTGAGAAAGCTGTGATGCCATGAAAATTAAAAGGGATCTCAGGAGGCACTAGAGTAAAACACACTGCAGGAAAAGGAATCAAACCATGAAAATCTAAAACATTTTTTTTAACTGTCCAACTTTTTTATTTTTTTAACCTTTGCTTATGAGAAATAATCAAAGGTAACTGGCAAAGTATAAAATGAGTCTGGTAGGACAGGTATCCTGATTCTAATCATTAACAGGACATTCATCCTTCCTCTTTGCACTCACAAGCCATTCCACTGATTTTTAAAAAAACTTTGTCTCATGAATGGAAGTTGATGTCTATGAGAAAGCAGATAAATGGTGACTTTTAGAATGAAATATTTCGACAGCTTTGAGCTCTAGTGAAAATTAGAAGGGCAAAAGAAAGTCCAGCATTTTAAAAGAACCTTTCATCACAACTGAAATATTTTCATCAGAAACTTTGGCATCTCATCCAGTACCTTTGAAGCTGGCTGTAAAACAAGACAATCCATCTTATTAGCCGGGTAGAAATGCCCTTCAAAGATTGGTGAAACTATTGCTTGTAAACATCAGTCAATTTGTAATGCCTGCGTTTTTACAATGTTGGCTTTGTACTTACTACTCCTAAGATGAAAAAAGTATGCTTAACTTGCTTAGAGACGTTAAAAAACATTCTTTCTTTAATGCCAGAGCTAACCTTTTTAGCCAGTTGTGATGAAGTGATGACATACATTGACAGAGTATTTGTGGAGCAATCAGTCAAATGTCTCCTATTAAATTTTGGACGAAATGTATATAGATTAATACTATTATACCAAAATCTAGTCTTTTCTTCTGGTGTTCTTGTCCATGTGAGCAGTTAAGGTTAAATATCAAAGTCACACTTTCAAGTCAAACAGAAAGTAAGTACGTCAAAAATAGTTAAAATTAGAACTAACAGAAAATTAGGGTTCAAGTACCCTTTGTATACAGAAAAGATGTTACCAAATGAATTTATGAAATCACATCCAGAGCTTATATTAAACATTCTGTGAAAACATACAGGCTCAGAAAAAAAATCAAAATAAAACATTAAGTGTTCCAGAGAAGATTACTAAAAGTTATGTTTTTCTTAAAAATTAGATTTTTAAGGTAATTTATTATTTCTTAAAATACATACCTGTAATTTTATATCTTAAACAGGAATATGTAACTCAATGGGACTGCATTCCATGAGAATATCAGTACTAGTCAATGCCACTCTTATTTTTTACAGGCAATCTTTTAAATTTGTTCAAAAACATTTTATATTATTTCAGTTCTTGTATGTGCACTTTTAAACTACATTAAAATCTTGTTCCCTCTTGCAGTATTTGAATACATTTCTTACAAGAAGACTGTGATGCGACCACTGAACAGGTTTTAGTTCAGTATTGACAAAATCATTTATACGGTTTATTAATGAGAGACTCAAGCATGATTGAAGTTACCACAACTCAAGAGAAATGCGGCCTTTCAATAATTGGGATGCCGTTGGGAAGATATTTAAATATTGATTGTAGAACAAAGCATTCCCTTTTTTATTTTGTTTTCCAGGAGCACTGACTAAGCAACAATGAGCAAAAAACCTGGGCACTCAGATCCAGAAAACATGCAGGAAGAAAATTTTCATTTGCAACCAAATTCTAATTTTTACAGTATTTCAGCAGTGTCAACAGTAAGGCAAATGAGGAATCTGATCTTGCGCATCCTTATTCACCTGAAAGTCCATTTAGCAGGAATATTTACAGTGCCAGGTGCTCCAAAAGAGAGAAAATAATATTCTGCATACATCCTATGAAAACAATATTGAATTGCATGTGCATTTAGTGATTGTAGAATAGAGTAGAAGTTGGTAGACAAAGAGCACCATAATCAACTTCAAAATGTATGCATAGAATTGTGGAGTTATCCATGGCAGTTCTTCATGTCAGTGTGGCAGGTGATTTGCTGTCCACAGCTCTTTATAGACATTCCAGACTGGTTTTTGACCAGGGAATTGCTGTCAAAATCAATTTGATAAGCAAAGTTTCTCTTTCTTCCACCAGTAAGTAATGGCTAATGAACAGATAGGTAGGGACCACATATAGAACACCTAGGGCAATGTGCCAAAAAGTTAAGAGGTACCATCCTTGAGGATCAATAGATACAGTGACAATTGCCTGTAAATTAAAATAGGAAATGAGGCACAAAGAAATACACTTAAAATCAAAGAGTTCTTTCCTTCAAAATCTCCGATGTCCATAAATTAAATACAAAGAAAAAATCAGCTGTTCAAATAAATTACAGGTCCACACAAAGTAATCAAGTCCAGCCATAGCACACTGTGGCTGTCTGCAGACACCAAGTCTCAAGGGGAATTTTTTGTCAGCTGGTAAAATTAGTCCTTGTTGCTCCTGTTTTGAGAATTTTGTGGCTCTGGAGACATGGTGGTGGATCTGACATCACCATTTCCAGCAGTCTCTCCTTTTACCACACTAATACCTCATTAATAGCCACGTGAAGACATTTTGAAAGCTCTTTATTTAAATGAACTCAGTTGAGTGAGAGTAAGATCCCTGAGCTAACTTGTTGCAGTCTTGAAGGTAACTAAAGGTTCTTTGTCTGAGATTGTTTCCTTTGTTGAAAAAGTCTTCAACTACAAAAACCATTTTGGATCACTAACATAATCCAACATCTTAATAGCATATAGTAAATATATGTTTCACTTATGCATATGCTGGTAGGTCTGTCTGTCTGAACACCTGTTTCCTTTTGAAACAACTAACACAGCATTGGTGGTCAGCCACTGATTCACCAGAACACCCTGCCAAATAGCTTTTTAATCCTCGATCAAAATTATTATATCAGAGCGTGGACAATATATAGTCCTGTTTTCCTTTTTTCTGTGAGTTTCTGGGAGTAATGCTGAAGTTCTACGGGATTCCTTCATTGTTAATTTTATTTTCTTCCTCAAGCTCCTACAGCTTTAATGAGGTTTCTCTTCTGCTGCAGAACCACTTATTAGCAGGCGCAAAAATAAGTGCAAGGAATTTTTTTTCATAATTCCCAGCTAAGGAATGAGCTCTGAAGGGAGGGTGGAAAGCCTGGGTAGCTCAGGGGATGAGAAAAGGCACAGAGAGCAGTTCAGCTTCAGCAGTGGTCCAAGGCACAGTGCACTGACAGGGGGCAACAGATGTAATTACCAGCCCAGATGTCTGGTATTTTGTATGAAATGTATGTAGGAGTTCTCATGGGAAGCGTTCATGGCGCTTCAGGTGAGTCTGTGGTGAGGCCCAGCAGGGAGCTGTGAAGCTGGCTTCTGCCTCCAGGAGCAGTCCTTCCACCCAAAGAGCAACATGCAGAGGCGACATAAAAGGCACAAGGACAACCTCAGAGATCTGACTCTTGGAATGTAAAGAACAGACTGTTTTGAAGGCTGACCAGAGCTGCCTTCTCCCTTTTTTAAACTAACTCTTTAGAAATAAATTTCTTAAAAGGTTACAAATGCATGTTGTGAGATAAAGAAGCAGTACAAAGCTTTGCAAGACTGCTTGTAGCAAAAGAACTCAAAACTGTCCTTTAACACTCCCAGTTAAAGAAACAAACTGCTTTCGAGCAGCTAATTTATGGCAATTTATGTAAAAAAGTACCAACAGAAAATGAAAATATGAGATTGCTTTTCACTTATGAAATGAGAAACCAACATAATTCCTGTTCTTTAACCTTACTCGTTTCAGAAAGTAATGTCGCAAAGCCAAATCCACACCTTTATTGGCTTACCGTCTTAAGTGCTATGGGAGTATGTAAATCCCAACAAAGCCATGTAACTCCATTGGCCTCATAGCAAACATAAAGAACAGCCATCCACTTGTCAGACAAACAACTGGATCTGAACCATTCAAAGCAATTAACTTTCCTCTCAGATTTTAAGCTAATGTCTGACCAAGAGACAGCAAGCTTAGGAGGTTTCTTCCATTGCTTCCGTAATTAACACAAGGTCATAAGTTACCAGCTACGTGTTATTAGGTCAGCTTTGGCAAATGGGGGAGCAGCTGGCAAAGGAATTGCAAACTTCAAAGAAAGCTCTCAAATATCCGACCGCATAATAAAAAATACTCACTCTTAGTACCTTATCTTGGAAGCTCACATTGGTTAGACGGTGACCTTTACAGGATTACCTTAATATGGAGGGAAATCAGCTCCTCTCTGAAGTATTCTCAAATTTGTGATAGAAAATGGATGCATGACTGACGTTTATGTTGGAAAAAAGGAAGGAAAAGAAAAAGGCTTAAATATCTCCCAACATAAGCTGAAGCTCCGATTTAAAGCCATTTGACTTTCAAAGGAACAATGATAGCAGTCTGCCAATTTACAGTATGCAACACAACACTCTTACTCCATCAACTAGGGCAGAATGCAGCTTCCAGCTCCTTAATCTTCCTTTTTTTTTTTTTCTTCCCCCATGAATTTGCTCATTTTAGTGATATGAACAGGCAGATTCTTTCAAATATTTTCTTTGTTCCCTTCCTCCCCCAAACACCCTGTTCTATCTGGCAACAAAAAGTTGAGAGAAAATTACAAAGATTTAAAAGATACATTTAAAAGCAATAACTGTTGTTATCCTCTATTTAACAGGCACAGGTGGGGAGTGTAGACCAGATCCGTCAGCCAGTTTTTCTGTCTTTTCACAGGACTAAAACATTTCTTATGCTGAAAACATCTAGCTATCGGCCATTTATGTATTATTCTGCTTACTGAATTCTCAAGAGATGTGGAAAATTTTCAGCTGTTCTAGAGAATTTAGAGAAAAAAATAAAAACCAACATCTTCTATTTAAGGATATTAAAGGTGTACTATCTCAACGTCAACTTCTGTTCCTGTTATTCCAAAGCCGAATTTCTCCTCTTA
This sequence comes from Columba livia, assembly GCF_036013475.1. Taxonomy (NCBI): domain Eukaryota; kingdom Metazoa; phylum Chordata; class Aves; order Columbiformes; family Columbidae; genus Columba; species Columba livia. Next base: position 71,846,619 of record NC_088604.1, read on the forward strand.
TTGCCAATATACTGGTTTTTGCTGTTCCATCACCATAGCCTACAATACCAGATTCGCTTTAGATTGCCACACAGTCCATATACAGAGCACCTATCTGTAATGCTATAAAATCAGAATAACTGATAGAAGGGGAAAAAAGGCTTGAATAATATGTCAGCAGATCTATCTTTTTTCTAAAATCTTTTAATTAAAGCAAGCAGCCACCCCAGTTGTTTCCAGTTCCCCCTGAATACTGAGCACAGAACTAAAAAAAAATGTTAAAACATGCATTAATTACATCCCAAGGATCAAAATTAGAATTGGGTTTGGATAGTATGTTATTTGAAAGCAATCTCACAATTTCTGTCACTAATGCAGCGCTATCATTAATCACAGGTCTTATGTTATAGACAACAAGACTTACTAGTTTTCAAACATTCAGATACACAGAATATGTAAGCTGTATGTACATCAGCATTTTGGCTCAGACTACTAAAGTAGTTTTGAAAAGAATCAGCCCACTTCTCCATTTTTCAGTACACAGGTCAAGTTTCCAGAGCAGTTTTGGTGCACGTTAACTAGAGTCCTTGTGAAGAAACTGAACCAGCTGTGCACAAAATGCACTTCAGTCCCCAAGGAGGAGCAGTCCCTTGGACACCTCTGAATCACATCTGTGGTATAGACCAGCTCAGTCCATGGACCGGAATAAATCCAGCCCAAAGTAAAACCCCTGAACCTCCTGTGCTAAAGATGTTGGTACCTCAAGACAAAATGCTTGATCTCCTGATCCCTTCCTACCCTAGGCAATTATTTAGCAATGTGGACAACAGCTTTGTGAGACTGCAGAAAACTCACAAGCATGTCGCTGAACATGGACTGAGATCAAACCTCACACAAACAATTCTGAACTAAGGATGTTCTGAACATTGTTAGTCAAGCCACAGTAGCACTCAAACATATTGTACCATTTCCATTCCCCTTCTTAGAACTGTTTCACTTGTATATTTAGCATAAAAATCCCTATGCGGTATTTTGCATTTTCAGCGATCTAAAATTTAGGTAGCTTTTCAGAATATACAGCAGATGCCTATAAAATATTCTTGTATTACCTCTACTAGAAGCAAGGGTGACATTTATTTACTGCATTTCATCTCTGTTCAAAATAACTAGATGTATCAGGCCTATTTATGTTTGACTGATGAAAAATAAACAAAGCTCCTGGGATGTTGTGGCACTTCAGGGCCAATTTGCAGCAAGGATCAGAAAATTCTGCAACTCATCTATGACAGTGAGAGCTTGAAGATGTGGAGACAGCACAGGCACACATGGGGAAGCCGGGCAAAAACATTGTGCTCTCTTCAATCTTTATTGCTAGTACAGTGAAAATTTTATATCCCCTTCTGCTAACACAGCTCTTCCTGTGAGGCTGCAATCATAGCTCCTCACAGTTGAGAAATCACCGGGCAGTATGAAGGACCCTGGAAGGCCAGACAGTGCAGTGTACCAGAGGAGCAGCCTGCTGGGATGGGGCTGTGAGCAGCGGGGCCAGCCCCTTGCTGGGAGCTGCCCTTCACCCATGCCCAAGGGGCTGCAGCCATGCTTGTGCCTGGCCATGCACCTCCCGGACCTCAACTTGAGACCTGGTTCCACCTCAGCCTGCCCCACCACTAGAACTCACCCAGCATGGCTTGACCCTGGCTGCTGGCTCACCTGACTATTAGCTGTTGCGTGTTAACTACCTAATACAAACGCACAGTGCAAAAAATACTGAGATAGAGAGTGAATTAATAAAATCTCACCTAAATAAAGGCTAAACCATCAGAGGCATAAATCTCACCCTGTGAAGTCTCAGGCTAAAGACTCCTGAGATTAAAAAGCCTGAAATTACTAAACTCATTAAGACTGAGTGTTTTCAAAGAAGCGATAAGGTGGAAGGCAGCTTGAGCAGAGTGCAGAAGTCAGCTATGGGCACGGGTGGCACACATGGAATGCCCGTGGCTACAACTGGGGATTCCCAGCGCAGCTGAAGCTCGGTGCAATTTGCTCGCAGAGCGGCGCAAGGCGCCGAGGCCTCCGTCCTGCCATACCCTGCTCTCACAGCCAGACACAGCCCGAGAGGCACTGAGAGGAAAACCAGGATGTATTGGTTTGGCCTTCATCTGTGCAGGCAGGGAAAGGCGAGCAGTACTATAATCTTTATGAATATCCATAACAAGATAACTAACTAGAAATAAGAAACTATTCCCCTTGTGGCATCAAGGACACAAAAGGCATAAAAACACAAATAAGCTGTTTCTGCTGAAAAAAAGCAGCAAGGTGGAATTGTTTTCGAAAACATTTAACATTTCTAAAGCATTTAAAACAAGGCGTCTCTCTTTCCACTGCCTGGAAGATGTGGATCTAGGGTAGAAACCAGAAGGATTCAGCAGTTCCAATACGCATCTCATTTATTACTGGATTTCTTTTCCTCTTATATTATTTTTTCTCTTTGAGAAAGTATTTTCAATTCACCTGAAGTAACTGTCAGGAGAATTCTTTCATTCCTTGTTTTTTACTGTTCCTACCTTCATCCTATAAAGTGTTGATGCTCGGATGTACCGTGCTTTATTTCCATTAACATTTTTCTCCTTGCACTTACTGTTTTTCAACTAGTAGTTACTTGAGTAACACAAAGGGAAAAAGCCATCTCCTACTTTGCTTTGCTACTGTCTCTATACACACCAGCTTGTTACCTTCTTGTACTATGACAGGTACTGTTTCAATGCCTGCCGTGCTCTTTAGCACATTCACAGAGTCTGCTTTCCACATCTATATCCTTCTTGAAGACTTCTGCCAAAGAGGGAATTCCACTGACTTTATTTTTTTTTAAATGCTTATTTCTTGGTTATATTTCTCCAGCTGTTTCATAGTACTCAGTCTTTACTCACTCAAGTGCCTTTGGGAATTTCAAATTTACATCCAGAAAAGTGCTACCCAGGTAGGCATACCGCAAACTTATTTTAATGGTATCTACCTCGGGTAGCAATCACAAATGCTGTTGTACAGCCTGTGTGCTCAGACAAGCTTCTTCAGTCCACACTGAAGTCTCTGCCCATATAGAATTGACATTGCAACTATCACCTGTCCCAGCCAGACACAGAGTATGGCTCCAGAGATTATTAGTATAGTAACCCAAATGATGTGCAAACATACCCTTCATTTCTTTATAATGGAGCTTCAAAAAAGCTACAAAAATAAAGTTGTTAGCTAATGTAATGCATTTCCAACTCAATAAACCACCCAAGTAGTGTGCCATCGGAAGCTGACATGTCTAATTTGAAACGCCAGGTCAATTAAACGTTTCATAAAGGGATCAATGAACCCGTACAGTTTGGTGATGTTTTGGGATATATTTTCAGTTCAGTAGCTCTAGTCTTACTTTGACTGAATTATCAACTAGGTGGTTAAACAGTGTAGGACTATGACAATCTATGAAAGATGAGCAAAATAAATACAAAACACTAAAAGCCAACTATGCTAGATGAAATTATTATTTCAGATATCAATTCAAATGATACACAGAATGCATGTTCAGTGACTATTATTAAATGTCTTATCAACTGAAATCCATCTTTAAAATTATATGCACCAGGCAAAAACTATGAATGCAAAAGTTTATGCAAAATCGTCGAAATAAACAAATCGTGAATCAGAAATATACTGGAAAGATGGTACCAGCAGAGTATGGTGGCAACAGTTATTCACATACTAATCAATGAAAAGTAAAGTAAAAAAATAACATACAACACTAGAAAACACTATGAAGAATGGAAAAAAAAGGTTAATAGGTGAAAAGGATCAAAAGACTAGATTAAATCTATAAACCTAGCCCAGTACACTGAGTTGACCCTAATTTTGTCAGTGTTTACTCACAAAAATAATCTGATGCATGGTCCTTTAGAAAGTATACACTATAAGGAGCTAAAACAAAGTAATTCTCAGAACATGTACAGAATGATTAAATCACAAAGAGAGTTTCAGAAAAATGATGCATTTTTTGCCTTTTCTGTTTACATTTGAAAGAGTTGAAGTTCATATATATTTGTACATTTTATTCAATAGATGACAAACTAGAAAAATCCGTTGCTATCTAATGTGAAATTTCATGAAAGCATCTCAGTTCAGTCTAACAACACTTCAAAGAGAGATTTAGTTAAATCCGATAAGTAGGATTACATGCAGATGTCAATCAATAGGTGCTCCATATCTATCTGTATTTCAAAAAAAATTGAAACGTCATGCTTAATAATTACTTTTTCAATGTCTTTCTTATCTAACATAGCTTGAATAAAATTGTGCAGAAACATGTTACGGTGTGCCTGTGCTTTGCAGCTTCAGAGCAGCATTAAGACATCACCTTCATTTTCACAGTGCACTCATGTTTGTTAATGAAAACAATTTTTTGCCTTGAAATTCTGAGTATCTTGTATAAAGATAAATACAAAAGGTGCAAAGAAAAAAGCGCCCATGCGGATCTAGGTGGAAAAAACCACAAACAAACAAACAAAAACCAACCAAACCCCCCCAGACACAAACTATAGAGCAATTAAATATTATAGATTATAAATTATAGAATTATTCGTTAATAACATTGCCCTTTCAAAGATCTCTACCAGAACAGAATTTACTTCTCACTGGACATGAAAAGATTCAAATGAAAGGTTAAAAATCAATTCAAAGTTTATAGTTAGAAGTATTTTTGAGAGTTGGTGCGTGATACTGTTATCTGGTATTTGAAGTCAATTCTGTCATTCTTCTACAAATATTGGCATACTCAGAAAGAAAAAAATCTCGTGCAACCCAACAAGCTCAGGTGTTTCAGGAGCCTACACTGAATTACATCACTCTACTGGTAAATAAGCAAGCAAGCAAACGGAAACTACTCATTTCTGCCTCCTGCTTATATGATGCTGCCACCGCCGCCTTTGTGCAAACCAATTAAACTGAGTGATCAGTAAATCCTTCCAGGGCAAGTATTTCTCTTAACCAGTCACAGGGTCACACTAGGAGGCTTCTGGCCAACTTTTGGTGTTGCTGACTTGCTGCTTGCTGTGGCTGTTTGTCAGCGATAAATGCCGGAGGCAGCTTGCTCCTGGGATTTGACTGCAAAGGTACGGCTCTGTATCAGGGACTCACCCTCCAGGTGTAATGGGAAAGCCTGCAAAGTGACAAATTTGCAGCTTTGCCCTTCTGTTTTTCTCCAGGACATAATTCAGCTAAATACAAAATTCAGCCCTTACAAAATTCAGCAAGGGGCTATTACGGGCTGCATACGCTCTTTCATGGCTACCAATGTGCAGCACGAACTGAAAGTTGAAAACAAAATCCTAAACAATAATAATAAAAAAAAAAAATGGAAAATAGTATCATGCATGCTACTTGTAAAATCATGATGGTATGGGATATTTAGCTATACTAATGAAAGGAAGGGGAGTTAGTACACAAGGCTTGAATTTTCCTTTGCAGTTGTCAGGTACAGTCATCTCTCCTGTATCTTCCTGCTCAATATCTGAGAGAAGCAGCACCAGGGAGAAGAAACCAAACAGGAAAGGAGTCGATGGTGCAGAGACCCAACAAGGCCTGTGACACGATCACGGTGCACAAGTTCCTTTGAGTACCACAGTCACAGGCGAATTGCTTTAAAGCCATGGAATATGTCCCTCTGACAGACTGGCTGAACAAATAGATGCTTCTATAACAGTGCAAACAGCAAGGGGAAAAAGGACTGAAGACTCAGCCAAATAAGCAGCATTTCTTGGAGCCCCTTCTTATCTTACTCATCTGCCCTTCCCAGGAAGCTCGTCGCCTAGTCGGCCCCAGCTCTCTCTCTCTCATACTGACAGCCAGCCAGACAAGCACTCACTTAACATTTGTTCAAATTAATGAAATACAGAAAGCTATTTTAAGCCTATCAAATACCGAGAGTAGGACTTTCCACTGCCCAGGTGACAGCAGAACTTGAGTATAAGTAAGGAAACACACCAGCCCTGCTTCATCTACACATATAACTTTTAGGGTGTGGGTGTATAATACTGATTTAGTCTAGGGAAATTACAAAAAAATTCCAACAAGGCTGGTATCAGGTGAGTAGAGCCTCATAACCTATAGTAGAGACAGAACTGTGTTATAATAAGCCTTACTTTCAACTAAGGTTACTGAGGGGATGGTTGGGAGCCTTTAGGATTCTTTCATTTGGAAGAAATATAACTGCTAACTGTGGACCACCAGGAGTATTTGAACTTCCTAGTCACTACCTGCAGCTGTAATTACTGTAGTTATAATTGAATTGAATGTTTCTTTTTTCTATTCAAAATCTTGCATCTCTATGTGTCAAAATTTTGAGGCATACAATTTTGCAAGGCCACATGGGTAAAAGCAGAATTAAATCCTGTAAGACAGTGTCCTAGATACTAATTTGGGGGCCAAAGTATTGGAATTATTTTGTATAATGTGGTAGTGTCATCCAGCACCAGAGGTATTTAATTAACATCTATTTTATTCTATTACATCTTACTTGAAGCTGAAAATCATGCATGAAGAATTTTTCTCGAATCCTCTTAGTTTAAGCTAATCAAGTGTCTAATGCTTGATAGCTGGAAAAAATTAAATTGCAAATGTGTTCTTAAAAAAACCCCAAAAAACTAATTCATTTATAATGAAAATCACTGGAAGAAAATAAAAAAAAAAAACAACACAGATACAGTAAACATATTTTTAATCTCAGTTTTATTTTTCAGGGTTCACATTAACAATGGCTACTGATGCTACCATAACCAAATTACTATTTGTTTCAGAGATGGAATAAAATGTAAGATTTATTGTCTCTTATTAATATACCGATAGTGAATAACAACATCCAGCACCACTAAGTGCTTTGATTGGTTAAAGACTACACATAAAAGAGTGTAAGTTACACAACTAGAATATAATATCAAGTAGCCATTGTCTGCCGAACAAGAACACAGGGTGAACACAGGGTCTACACAGGGCTTCCCAGACATTTTTCAGCTTCACATTTATGATGTGAACTTGTTAAAACTGAAACTGTATAAGCATACTAGTTTCAATTATTTGTTTGTAGGGAAAGGATTCTTCAGTAAAGAATTAAACTTTTGGCATAAGTTAAATCCCTCCATGGGCCTACCCTGGAAGCCCAGGCTCTCCCATCGCCAACTGGATCAGAGCCAGCTGCCCAGTGCTGCACTGGGGAAACTTACATTTGAGTGTTTAATGTTTTTTCTGTGTGGAGATGGAAAATACTTCGTGGAATTTATACTGTAAAATGAGGAGGTATCTCTCATGTTTGCTCTTGAATGTTCAGAATTTCTGTCAGAAGTTTGTTGGGCAGACCTCTAGAAGACAGAAGAGATAACTTTTGTGTGTGTCAAAATTGATAAGTCTTTGGAGAGTTCTAGCAAACACACAGAAGTGTCTTATGGTGGTGAAATAACTCCTGATGATATAGCATTGCAACAATGCTCTGAACAGCGTATCAGAAAAAGAACAATTTTCTCTTTTGCCACAAGACCCGTGTCTGCACCAGGACTTTACCAGCACTGCTGAATCACTTGTATTTTTATCCACTTCTTAACCTCCATAGTTATCCCTGGAACTGCCTAAAAACAGAGCAAGCCTCAGTGCATGCGTAGTGGCCAATTATTCTGTGCATTAGTTATGGCTTAAAAAAATACAAAATGGGAATCGAATTTAAAAAGAGAATTCAGAAGAAAATACTGGGCCAAGTGAAAACAATGAGGATTTGTAAAGAAAAATGACAGCAGAGATAGTTATTCCAAAATCTTTTTGAACCACTGCCACTCAGCCTCCTTAGATACCTGGACCATTCAACACTCCCAGGTGTTTCCCTGGTGTACATGAAGCACGTATCTTTCTGTTTTCTTCTAAGACTGAAAGAAGTATTTCCACTTTCTATGTGAATGTAAATGTGTCGACAGCTAGTACTGATACATAACTTATACTTTCCTTCAGCGACACAATTTCTGGTAACTCCAAATTAATTTATTATTTTAAACTTCAGAAAATAAGTAACCACAATAACAGCAAATTACCACGCGAAAGTAGCACTACTGACATGTTTGTTATTATGCAGGTGGAAATTAGTGCCCTTTGGTACTTCCTCTTACCTATAAGCCAGCAATTAAGCCTTCTTCACACAATGAAGCTTATTAAAATTGTATCATTAAATCCATAATGTACAAGAAGTGAATGAGTTTTTCAGATTAGGTGTTAAGTATTAGAGGGGACATGAAACGTAAATGAACTTTGGGAAGAACTAACTTGCACACCAAAAACTCAGTGTCACTATATGTTCTTTACACACCTCTTTTTTACTTCAGCTGGGCGCAGTGTGTTTTTTGATTTAGTGCCTAAAACTACATTTAAACTCCCTGTACACTGATAGACAGACTCTGATTTCTATGGGTTTTGCATTTATGCATTACAAATATTCCCACCACGTATTATCTAAATGGAGATACTATCTAATTAAGCCTGCCAGTTAGATGATCCCATTTTCACTTGATTATAACCCAGCACTTACACACAGCAGAAATCCATTTCTCTGGACACAGGACCAGAGTCTGATTAGTCAATAAGAAATCTTTATCAATATACTCTCTCCCCCTTTGGCATTAGCGCAAACTAATACACTGAGAGCCTGGCAGCTCCAGGGCCAGCTGTCTAGTTTGACAATTCAAGCCTCCAACATCCCTGCAAGATGAGGGGTCTGCAGTAGCTCAGTCTATCCCATGTTCCTGCTTTTGTCTTTTAAACGAAATAAGAATTTGTCTGCCATAGCATATTTTATAAGCACACTAAGATTGCAAAGTCAAGCACTTGCAAGTAGGGAAATGCCAGACTTCTACCCAGTTGCCTGTGTAATTTTATTTCTCCCCTTGCTACATTCATATCTATGCGTTGTGATATAAATTTTAATTACCCCATTGGATACTATTTTTTCCACAGAACACCACTCAGCCCACCAGATGACTGCAGAAAGGGGCTGAATTAACATTACATTGACAGTCATAAAAACGCCATTTTCAATTTGCAAGTGCTTGACTTTGCAACCAAAGTTACATTCTTTTGACACAAATCTGAATAAAATTTGAATTTTATAAACATACATATATTTGAAGGAATAATGCAGCAAGAGGGAGATGAATTATTTATATATGACTGTCATCAACTCAATTAATAAGAATAGCAAGAGGTGTTAATATCTACATGGTTGAATATACTTTGCTAACACAAAGTCATCATCATAATTTACCTATTTCAAAACATTTCACAAACCCACAGCGTTATTACTTGTGACCTTAACCCTTCCAAGGTAATCTGCAGAAACTGATAATGATAATGACAACCAAAAATGAAAATTGGTAGGCACTAAAATGTGCTGTTTATTCTTCAAGTTTAGCATATTCTGAGATGGAAAAATATCTACCCTTTTGTAAAAGGTGAGTGGATGTCTTTCTAAGATGCAATGGGGTTACACTGGCATTGGTTCTGCAAAAATATCTGTATATTAAAGTTAAAACTGAAAAAGAACTAGAAACTGACCCAAGAGATGCACTAATGTCAAAAGCTCCAGCCCTATGGCATAATCCGTCATCCGAAAAATTAAGGCTATATTTAGTTTGCAAGTTCATGTTTTTATTAGCAAAAATCAGCTGTGGCTAAAACAATCACTATCAGGCTAAAATTGTTCTTTCAGATTAAATGAGCTTTTCAAATGGTGTTTGCTTGTTTATGCACACAAGTGACTCTAATGTTTTCCCCAATTTACAAAGCTCGTCCAAATTCAAAGCCATTTAACTGATGTCACATCAAAGGTGTAGCTCCTTTTGTCCCACCACTTTTTGCTATGATGCATCATGTTGTGATTAACTGCACTACCATACAAAAACACTGTGGAAATGTAAATAAACAGGCCCTCATTTGGAAAACAGATCCCCACTGTTGTTCTGCTGTTTTATATACAGTGCTGAATTCTGCTTCAAACAGTTCCCTTCAAACAGAGAACACATCTCAGCAACCAAGTTTTGCTTTTTTGTTTTTCTCTTACCACAGATACTTTTAATCTCAGAGGTTCTACTATATACAAAAATTTATTAAGAAGTAACAGTAATCAAGTAATCAAGCAGACAGCTAAAGATATAATCACGGGAAAGAAGAGCTCAGTTCTTTCCTTCTTTAGGAACACTGAACTGGTTATTTCTTTACTTTCTGGTTAGCTGCTCTGAAGGAAGTTTTCTAACAGTCTCTACAAAGCCAGCAGGAATTTCTGAACAAGCGGCTGTTTTTTTTTCTTATTAGAAATAGATGTAAATGATAGAGAAAGTCTTATTCACAGTCATTCTACTTGTTTGGGGTTTGTTTTTTGTTTTCTTTTTTTTTTTTTTTAATAAATTGTCCCATCTTCTAAGCTTCATTTAAAAAAAAAATAAAAAAAAATATCAATCCAAAGCACTGGAGACTGGATTCAGTCTTCATTAATTGCTTCCATGCTCTGCTGCTCCCTGGATTCACAAATTTGCCCTGTCAGCACCAAATCTAGACTATTTCTCCTCGGCCAACCTCGACATTTCAGCTGAAGATTGCTACACATTGAAATTTCCAAACAAATGCGCAGAGCATTTGCTCTAGTGTGTCTGCTTCTATGCTCTCCTGAGTGAGCCAGAAGCAGCTCTGGGCACCACTGCCCCATCCTTGCGTAGCAGCGGAGTCTTCTGGCTGGGACGTTCCTGGCACGTGTCCCACCCCCAGCCTGCTGAGGAGCGGTTTGATCAGCACTTGGACATGTGAGATGTCAGTGTAACACAGAATGCAGAAGCTACTGCTAATGCAGGTAGGGACTGAAAAGAGGAACCTTTACTACATTGCACACGTTGTTACAGGAACCTCTTCGTTTGAAGGAATCAGGTGGCATGATTCTAATAAATTATGTTGCTTTCTGTGAGCATTTCAATCCTGGAATGGACCTGCTTTCAGTGCCTTCACACCAAGAACAGCAGGTGAAATCCATTATCTAGAGCAGTGATTTCTGAAGCTCTTGCAACTTTCTACAGCACAAATCCACAGCACAAAATACTTCCCTGCCTTTCAGGTCCAAAGTAATTTGCTGTAATACTAAATGAGAACAATAATTTAAAAAATAGAAGAAACTGTGTCTTAAAAAAAAAATTAAATAAATTAGGGGTGGGTTTTGAAAAGTGACTTCTAAACATCCTCCCTAAGATTATAATCCAGTTTTTGCATGGCAGTTTTACTTTGGTTTATAGGAATTAACAAACTCCAGCTGAAATGCTTCTAAAAGCAGTAACAAGAGTCTGAAACAGATTCACCAAAAAAACTCTAGATAAATGTAAGGAATCCATACTATGGGATCTCCCTCAATCTTACACAGGCCACAGAATCTGGGAGTCGGACAAGCACTGTTTTAGACAGCAAAATACTTTGTCATTGCCTTATTCCCGTGTTCCACTGTAGTTGTAAGGTTCTCTCTTTTGTGCTTACTATGTCCCTCCTCTGCCCTTCCTGGCATGTGCCAGCCAGAAACCACTTCAAACCAGGATCCAATGCAGAACATGTTTTGCCTCAAGATGAAAGAGTTCCATGGATGAACAAGTGACTTATGAGCCTCCACATGACAATGCAACATTTATACACAAAATATGACTCAGTAGCAAATACTTGTTTGCAGAAAAAGGCTAAGAAAGGAGCACCAGAGGCATAAGATAAGATAAGATTAAGAAGCTGTAATTTATAGGCCTGGAGACCAGAGTTCATGCAACATCTCAAAGGCAATCTGCACTTTAAAAAAATCTTAGCAATTTCATTTAACATATAATTTCAAATGACTGAATAGAAAAGATCTGTAAAGTCTTACAGTCTTGCATAAGTCTGAACATGTACTTGGCTCTATTGAGACAAGTCTCACATGTAATCTTAAAATTCAGGCCCATGCTCTTGCAGATGCAGCTGCAGCATCCCAGCAGTTCACAAGTGAATACAGGATTTCTTGCTATTTGACACTTACAGCTTCACTGTTGTCAAATGTATACTTAATTGTTTCTGCTCTGCTAAGGCTATTACATTGTCTACTTCAGAGTATCACTAAAATTTACTCCAATCAATGATTTTTTTCAAGGAATAATCCAATAAAAACATGTATTTTACACTTAGCAGTTTAAGAATATTCCAAAACTAATATATCCAGTGTGAAGTCAAGGATTTCATGTATACAATTCAGTTCTTGGAGAGTAAGAAAACACAGCTGAATTTGCTTTTTATGGGGTGTATATATTTATGCCATAATACTTATTTTATTTTAATGACTGAAAACAAGTTCTCCATTGACCAACTTTCACTAGGCCAGCATACCTAACAAAACACATTATCAATTGAAGTAAGATTGCCACATAAAACAGCCTTATTTTTCCTGATCTACTCTAACATCCCTTATTTTACAGCTGTGTGAATACATACTTCTCATGAGAGAAAAAATTTCCACTCTTTTTTTGCTGCTATAGAGATGACCTGCAAAAAGAATAAATACTTGTTGAGTTGTTTTTATTTCTGATAGAGATGGCTTAATTTTGGGGGGCTTATTTAGTGTATTCTTATGTACTCTATACATATTTTTCTTCAACAATACTTGCTGGGTCTTCACTCTTTGTGTAGTTTTCATTGTAATAAAAGGCTAGTATATGCTGCAACGTTTCTCTGCTTTAGACTTTCCCAAGTGCAAAGAATCCAGTACCAGTTCTGCAGCTCTCAGGGAAAGTGATATTCTGTAAAAAACAGTCAGTCGTTTGCTTGAACTCCATGAAAAGTGGTCCGGTACCTACAAACAGAATGACCTTCGTAGCTTCCCAACTATTTTTCAGACACTTAGACAGGGAGCTATTACCTGTGGTGGAAGTACTTATTTTCTAGATCTTTTGATTATAGATGTGAACAGCAAAAGAGTCTTCCAGAAAGGATTCTTCTGTCAATGTAAGAAAAGAGAGCTTTTCCCTGGTAGCTTAAATGTGAGGAGACACCTTGGTTCTGCAAGAGTACAGCTCAGCGAAAAAAGTTGGCAGTTGATTTCCAGACTTACCTGAAATTCAAACAACACTCTGAGGCTCTAAAGGTGATTGTCAAAGAGACCCTGTCCTGAAAAATAAAATGGTAGACTGAGGATGGAAAGTACATGGAATATCGCCTGGGAGGAACAGCTTTCTTCTACCGTCATGCTGGAAGTCATGACCATAGATTCAAAGGGATGGTGCAGTAATGACCTAAGGACTAGATTAATGTCCCACAGCAGAACTGCGTCTTTTATGATCAGTGACAAGGAAGAGATGTACAAAAGAGAAGCCTCCAAAAAAAAGTCCTTAAGGGATCTAAGGGTGGAAAAAGAATAAATTCTCCATGTATAGGAGGTACCTAGATAGAGCTGCTAATATACTTTGTAAGAAGTGGTGGAGAAGCTGCCACCATGATAATCAATGCAGAATAGTAAAGCTGTAAGAAACGGGGAGACAGATGGAGACACGCACTACACTGGAAATCTGAATTTACCTAGTGGAAACATCCATGCTCTTATGGTGTCTTTCCTGACTGGGGACTGGCAAGAGTAGTCAATCTGTAAAGCCTCCCAGCTCCTGCACTGTAAAAGGCAAAGAGAGGCTCAGTGAAGAGGTGGCCTTTTAGCCTTCTAAAAAAAATAGGCAAGGATCTAGATACCAAAAATGTCTTGGTCAGTTGGCAGCAGCATGATCACTCAAACTGCATCTTTCTTTACACTGTGTAGAGCACTAATAGAGTTGGCACCTGAGAAACAGATGTATCAAAATCTCTAGAGAATTAAAAGATTATTTAACACAAAAACTGAAACAGAA